>NC_042629.1:35420191-36620191 GCF_901001135.1 Rhinatrema bivittatum
ACCCCCTCCCTGAGAGTGAGTCTGAACCCAAGTGCCTTATTTATCTGAGTTCTGGGCACATATTTGAATGTGGAGGGGGTTGGTGGACTTCCCAGTCACAGCCCTAATAGCGATCCAGGTCAGTGATCCCATGCTTGAGCTTCCAAAACCTTTTCATTAGATACTAATAGTGCATGGAGCAGCTGCAGCCACTAGAGGGCGTTAACACACTGAGAACTTGTCCCTGGCTTTCAGTCATAACTGGGCTCACCCTTACAAGCTCTGCCTAGACCCTGAGCTCCCCCCCCAGCTGCTATCTGCCTTCTTCACCTCCATCTCCAACTCCTGACTCTATACTTTCCCCCCTCCTGCATCGTAGGCCTGGATCAGCCTTCCTGAGTTGGTGGATCATGCTCCTTCTGGCCATAGCCAGCCTAGAAAACACACCTTGTAAATCTAAAGCCATGGCTCTTTCCCATTGTAGCTTTGTTGATTTTAACCACATTCCGTGTAAGAAATACATTTTTATTTATTTATGAATTTCAAATTACATAGCCATATTCTTATGTCATTGCAAAGGCTAAACAAGAAGAAAAACATTTCCAATTAGAAACAATAGCCATAGTCCACAATAATAAAGGGGGCTGAAATATAGACATCCTGAGAGTCTAAAAACATAACGCTTTTTTCCTTTTTTAAAAATTGTCTTTAATTAAATTGTCTTTAATTAAACACCATCCTCAGGCACTACAAGCACAAATTCAAGCGCCTTCAAAAATTTTCGAGCTGTTCAGTTTTCTTATGAAAAGAGTTTTTATCTTGAATTAAAGCAGTATTTGCTTTCTGGATATCCTGCACTTCTTTTTCCATATTGTCCACCTTTTCGCTCAATCAGGATGTCTTTTTGAATGAACTTCTCGAAGTTCAGAAACCGTTTTCACCAACCAACTAATATGAGGCACAGTTAGATATAGCAGAATCCACACGCACCAACTGTCCATAGCGTGTCTAGAGAGACTTCAGCAGGTCTCACCAATGGTTCTTGGGGACAGTGCCGGAGAGAAGCAGATGTATCTCCACTTTGGGTCATCCGCAAAGGGCTGCCGAATGGCATCACCTCTTCAGTTCCCCCAGAACTACTGACTTCCGGCCAAGACGAGTCTTCCCTGGCAGCAGTCCCTCCCGCCATGATAGCGGTCGCATCATCTTCCTGTGACTGCCTCAACACCATGCAGTCGGAACAACCCGGCTGGGGTGGGGGGAAGGCTTTCAGGGGGGGCTAAGTGTAACCTCCAGCGCTCCCTCGACAGGAATCACAATAGAATTCTCAGCCATCGACCAGCAGATCAAATTGCCCAGCATGCACTGACCAGATAAGACCACAGGCTCGGAGGGGTATTGCCTAGGCTTACCTTTCCGCTTCGGCGGCACTATGAGGAAACAAGGATTCAGGGAAAGAAACTCCGACCCCCCCCCCCAAGGAGCCTAGCAAACCACCATCTTCAGAAATACATTTTTAAACCATTTATTTGACTTCTTGTATGTCTTGACCATTTGGTAAGCTCTCTGGGGTAGGGACTATCTCTATGTATTTTTACAGTGCTGTGAACATGCACAAGTGCTATAGAAATGATAAATACTAGTAATAATGTGTCTGTTTATAGATATTAGCTAAATTGGCATGAACTATATACAGCTGCTAGAGCACCAAAGACATAAAATAATTTGAACGTAGTGCTCACTAGAAGAGTTTTGTACACTACAGTAAAACATTAAAACAATAAAGCAACATTTCTTGGCAGGTAGATCACATGGCTTATGATCTTGACTGGTTCCAGAGTTCACAGCCCGAGGGATCCTTCTCATGCCTTTCTGCTCAAGTTATCTGCCAGTTTCACAAGCGTTCCCATCTTCCTGCTTCCCCTTACAAATCTCCTCTCTCTTAAATCTTGCAACCAGTTCTTGATCTGAAAAATGAAAACTCTTGTTATCAAAGTTACATTTACCAAAATTACAGTCTGTCAGGTGTTGGAATTACACAGGGAGCCCAATTTACCAAACAATGTGCCGTAAACCATTTGCGTGTGGAAGGAGATGCCTACGGTTTTATGCTAGTATTTTATAAACTGGGTAGTAGGAGTCCCATAGTTTGTAATACAGGAGTATGTATGTTTTTGCTATCGAATTAAAAAAAAAAGGCACATGTATATTTTACATGCAAAATAATTGTAATAATTCACATGTAATAACAGAATTAAAGGCGGGGGCAGGTATATTTTAAAGTATGTGCGTTCACTGTTCTGAAACTACTCAGAATCACTGGTTTGTCGAAACATTCACCACTTCACCCAGACCCTCTAGCACAGGGGTGGCCAATACCAGTCCTCAAGAGCCACAAATGGGCCGGCTTTCAGGATATCCACAATGAATATGCACGAGAGAGATTTGCATTACCTCCCATTGTATGCAAATTTATCTCATGCATATTCATGGTGGATATCCTGAAAACCTTGTGGCTCTCAAGGTCTGGAGCTGGCTACCCCTGATCCAGCAGTTCATTTGGACCTCCACCCAAAACTGCAGACAAAAAACCAAGTGTGATTTCACTTGCACGGGTCAATAAGTCTAGAGGGCGTGAATAAGTGGAGACATTCAAACACTGCACGGAGCGGCAGTAGCCACAGCGGCATTCAAACACTGCACGGAGCGGCAGTAGCCACAGAGGCACACGGAGCGGGATGCCAGTGGCCAGTAGTTGGTGTTCCACCTTCACGGAGCGGTAGGATGGAGGGCTGCTATTTCCAAAAAAAAAAACAAATAAAAACAGGGGTGGGTAAGAGTATGGGGCAAGGGGGTGGCCTGCTTGTTGCAGAGGTTGCTACCCCCAATTGAGCTGGATGTCACTTGGATGCAGATTCAAAGCTGCTCTCTAAATTGGGTGGAGGGGAATTAGGGCTGGAGGGTACTGGAAGCCAATAGTAACAGGTGGGAGAGAGAAAAAGGGAAAAAAAATGGATAAAGTGCATAGCTTGCTGGGCAGACTCGATGGCCATTTGGTCTTCTTCTGCCGTCATTTCTATGTTTCTATGTTAATAAGAGGTATAGGCACAAACATTACTGGACTTATCAAGCATTCGGACAAGTCCAATAATGTTTGTGCCTATACCTCTTACGCTATCAACTTAAGCGGGGACTTCAGAAACCCACTCTAGAATACCCCAAGACCTCCCCTTTTCCCCCTGTTAAAATGTATATGAGATATAGCAGGTACATGTGTACTCGCAATGTTTCTAAAATATCAATCGCGAGTGCAAGCTACTCGTGCACGCGTATATTTTTATGTGCACCACACACCGTAACGCTTTGATAATTCCCTCCTAAAGGTTTTAGTACAAGATGAAATATGTTTGTACTGCTGTAATAAGCACAGGTGTCCCGCCATCTCTCATTCCATGTTTTATACCTATATTAAAACCATTGACTCAAGTGGGGGGTTTAGTAATCTGGTATATTTGTTCTTTTTTTTCATTTAAGTTATTCTATTTTTTATTTTTTTATCTTTTACAATATTTGTTTTCTCGTCTTGTACTCATTTGGAAACCACAGTGAATGGAGCGCAATATTCCCCTTTTCCAGTCTCACTTCCTGATTCCTACCAAGTGCTGAACTAAAAACCCAAGTGAAGACATGCGTCTGTGGTGGTGCTGGCTGGACAAGGTCCTTTCACTATAAATACAAAAGCTTGGCATCTTTTTTGTTGAGGCTGTGCTCCCATCTTGAAAGCCTTTCACTGTTTGACAGGTCCGTGTCCCACTTAACAATGAAAGAAATGTGCGATTCTGCTTACCGTACCGTTATTCTTTTGGCATGGTGCAGAGGAAGCCGAGGATCAGAGCCAGGCCGGTCACCAGCAGGGACTGCGCCCCCCCAGATCGCTGAAACCACGAACACTGGTGGTTCGAACATGTGTCTGCTAAACACCAAGGGGAGAAAAACAGTTAGCAATGCCAAGGCAACGGGACCCCTCTGTTGTGCGCTTACAGAGCGGATCAAGTGTTATCGGGGCTCTGAGAAGGGATCGCTGCCAAAGGGTCTGCGTTGGAAGACAGGTATGGCTTGCGGGCGGACGTGCGTTCAATGTCTCTTAAGGAGAGGTTTATATATATAAGGGAAGGGGTGAGAGGGACACATCGTCTTCTGCCTGTACAAATGTGCTGGGATCGGGGGACGTTTAAGCATGAAAACGTGGATCAGATAAAAGGGAATCTCCCTCCCCCGGCGAGGAGCAGGGAGGAGCTCTGGACAAGAAACACAGGTCCATTGACAATGCAATTGGTGAAAACTGTCAACCAAAACAACAGTACTTCTAGATTCTCCTATTTAATATATATAACAATAGAGACAATTAATGTTCTATTACAATTACATTTAATGTAACATATTCTATATGGATAAAGTCATATGGATATGTGTGTGCCTATATATACTGGTTCCTAATAGAAATTAGGCAGTGAATATGTAGTTGTGATGTGCTCAATAATAATAGCAGAAGAACCTCCTATGTAGGAAGAAAAGCACCGATGTACAAATATGAGCAAACGAGCTTGCAAAGATAAGACAAACTTTTTATGAGTACATATAAATCATTAAAGTATGAGCAGGTACTTACTAACAATACAATTCTCAAACAAAATGTACGGACCTCAGATGAACTACATCAGTTATGCTGTGCAGCGAGGATGGCTCATTTTGGTTCCTGTTATTAAAGCAGCAGGAGGGAAGATCAAGTTCTGGCTACGATATCGCTTTGCACAACACCAAGAAGATCCTTCTAGTCTGCCCCACGTTGGTTTCGTGTGAAGACGCGGGCAGCGCCATTTGCAGGGACGGCATCCACACCCATCCTACCGTAAAGCATTTTTGTTTCACCAGTCCGGTGTTTCACTTTTCATCCGGATCCACGGGGTGACTCGTGCCCGGCTCACGGATTTTCCATCCAAGTTCTCGCTTCTACAGACCTCGGCTCCAGACATTCACCTGATCCTCGAGGTCACACGGTAGCGTTGCTCATTCTCATGTTGACAAGTAATTAGGCACGTGGCACTCCGAGTGGGGAGTCATCCTCTTTTTGTTTTTCCCAGGGGATCCCTCTGAAGACGCCCTGTTGAGGACTTTACATCAGAAAACTCTTTTCTAGTTAAGGGAACTCTTATCTGACCCAGAATGCTCCATACAGCTTTTCAATCAAAGGTTCTTTTTTACAATATCTGCAGGGGTTCTGTAAAACAGGAACGAGTGAAGAGTGATAAGAATGTGAGGCTACTTTATGTGGATATCTGAGCATTTATTCTGTCTGCATACAGAAATGCTGGTAGTGCGTGTATTGTTGTTTTCAACCTATAATTCAGTCACTGGATGGTTGTCGGCCATTTGTTGCTGTACTGCGTAAAGGGATACATTCCGCGAATAATATAACGATGTAGATTCTTTATATTTATTCATGCGTATCTTGTTAATGCCATTGATACAAAGCCATAAGTTGTCCTGTCTTGTTGTGAAGCCATTAGTATTTACCTTACATTTTGTTTAAGAAATGTATTGTGTAGTAAGTACCTGCTCACACTTTAATGATTTATATGTACTAATAAAAGTTTGTTTTAACTTTGCAAGCTCGTTTGCTCACATCGTACATCGGTGCTTTTCTTCTTCATGTAAGAAGTTCTTCCGACGCACACACACACACACACCTGGTATAGTTTTGGATTATGTCTTACATGAAAAACCATTGGAACTGTACCGCTGAAAGGGTGGTCAGTAAAAATCTAGTATTTGTTAGTCACAGTTTAGTTTTGTACGAAAGCAGTCGTCTCCTTGGTAGGGGGCTCTGCTGCCCTCAGCTGCCCCTGACGTTCATACATGCCGTGATCCGCAGCAGGGAGCAGTCCCATGGTGCATGAACTAACTAAACTAGACATCAGAAAATGTATCATTTTTTTTGCTCGTATTTACCTGTCTTGGAGGTGTTTGTATTCTTACTAGGCCTGGTTGTGATATCCGAAGCCTTTCCTTCCACAGTGCTATTAACAGTGTGGGGCTCGGTGCTGCTCAGCATGGGTGTAAGGCCAGAGGTCGACGCTGGCACTAAAAACAGATTAATTCTGATGAGAATTGCAATGACTTGTTTCATCTCCGCCACTGAGGCCCAACCGTCAAGGAGCATTTTATTAAGGCAGGAGGGGAGGGTGTGCTGACAAGAGCAGGGGAGCTCAGATCCTCCGTGGGCCTTAGGCTTGCAAACAGCTGCCAAGTGAAACTAACCCCGGAGCTCGCTCTCCTCCCTCCCCCCACCCCCACCTCAATCTTCTTTGGAATCAACTGTATCAGATAGCAAAATTGGGAGCCAGGCTTTACATCCAAGAGGTGGCTGCATGCATACATCCAAAGATTTCAAACTGTACCATTAGCTGGGATTCTGCTTGGACAGCCAGTACTCAAATTCAGATATTAGTCTTATTAATAAAGCAGTATTAAGAATTACCAGTGAATGACCATTCATTTTGGCATCTGCAGATGGTGCTGGGGAGCATCAGCCATGCATGTTCTGGTGATTGGAGCATGCAGCGTCAGCAGACAAAGGTGATGTACTGAAGGGTTAAGGTCTTCTTAGTGGGAATATTGTCCCAGCTAGCAGACTCTACCAGCGTGCATATACTGCAGGGCTTCTCAGCCCTGGCCTGGTGACCCCACAGTCAGTTGAGTTTCACGGGATATCAGTCATGAATATCTAGAGTTGCCAACTGTCCAGTTTTGGACTGGTCAGCCAGGTTTTCAGGCATTCTGTGCAGCGTCCACTCAGCAGTACTGACCAAGCACTAAAAGTCCAGTTTTGCAGGTGGCTCCTCTTGTCTCCCACTGTCTCTTTCAGGCTGATACAGAAAAAAGTGCGGGAGAGCCGGCGAGCGCACAGGCCACTCTTCTGGGCGCGATTCAGAAAACCCAGGTATGTAAATTAGGGCCCGCGGTAAAAGGAGGCGCTAGGGACACTAGCGCGTCCCTAGCGCCTCCTTTTTGACAAGAGCGGCAGCTGTCAGTGGGTTTGACAGCCGACGCTCAATTTTACCGGCATCGGTTCTCGAACCCGCTGAAAGCCATGGGTTCGGAAAATGGACGCCGGCTAAATTGAGCGTCCGTCTTCCTGGCCGCGGGCAGATTTTTAAATTTTTTTTTTAAAATTTTTGATTTTTTTTTTAATTTTGGGGCCTCCGACTTAATATTGCTATGATATTAAGTCAGAGGGTGTACAGAAAAGCAGTTTTTTCTGCTTTTCTGTATACTTTCCCGGTGCCGGCCAAAATTAACGCCAGCCATTGGCTTGGCTGCACATTTTACTTTCTGTATCCCGTGGGATTGACTAATAGGCCCATCAACATGCATTTGCATGTTGCGAGCGCTATTAGTTTGGGGGGGGGGGGGGGGTTTGGCTATGTGTTTTTGACGCGCTATTACCCCTTACTGTATAAGGGGTAAAAATAGAGTACGGAAAACGCGCAGCCAAACGCGGGCTAACAGTGCGCTCTCCCGGAGCGCACGTTACTGTATCGGCCTGTGTGTTAGGCTCTGTCCCTGCCTTTTTCTTCCTCTATTGGAGGAGAGCTGTGCTGTATCCCTGCCCCCTTTTCCATGCTGTGATTGGACAGCATAGGGAGAGGAGGTTGGGTATAGCACAGCCCTCAGCTCCACAGCCACTCCAGGAGAAGGGGGTGCCAGCATGGCCATTTGGCCAGGGCCTACAATGTTCAAGGGGCCTACTTATGGTGGGCAAAATTTTAAGAAAAGCTAAATATATCTATTTCTAACATGTATAAATAAAAATTTCAATTGTAATTGAATAATTTGCTAACAAAAAAAGCTCGTAAAGCCTTCTTAAATAAATAAAAATGATTTGGGAAATTTAGAAAACGACTTCTCTTATTAAGCATCACATCAGAACCTTACATAGGGGCCTACTTTTCTTAGCTGGCACGGGCCTGATTCCTGCTCTCTCCGGCCCTGACCACAGCAATGATTCCCTGGGTCCCGACTCCTCTCTCACTGTGTGTGGTGATTGGATGGCATAAGGTGAGAGAGAGAGAAACAAAGGAGAAAATCTGTGCTCCTCTCCACGAGATAAGAAATGAGAAGCAGCTGAGTGGCAGGGGGCCCCTTTCTTTGCCTTGAAACTGTTACCTGTGTGCAGTTTGCCAGCTCATTATTGCCCTTTAATGCATACAAGGATACCAGGGCTGGTGCAAGGGTATTAGGCACCCTAGGTGGAGCTTCTACCAGGTCCCAGCTCCAGCCCCGACCTCATTCACTCAGACAGGGCCCCCTCTCTTACACACACTTAGGTTCCTTGTCTCATTCACACACTCACCCTTACACAGGCTCCCTCCCTCTCTCTCACTAACACCATTACACTCTCGTACACACACACAATCCCTCTCACTCACACACACACAGACAGAGGTACCGCTTTTGGCCCACCGAGTCTCTCTTCTCTCAGCCACGAGCAGGATGGGCGCCTCTCGGGGCCCACCAAGTGTCTGCATTTCTCAGCTGCGAGCAGGATGGGCGCTGCTTCACAGCCCGCCAAGTCTCTACTCCTCTTGGCCATGAGCGGGATAGGCTCTGCTTGCAGCCCCACATGGCTGCTCTTTGCCGCCCCCTAATGGCTGGTGCCTTAAGCGACCGCCTTGTTCACCTACTGGGATGCCCTGGCCCTGAAGGATACACTAATTAGGCAGTTCACTGGCAGGATCTAAAATGTATGCAAATGAGGGGTATCCCCCAATCCTCCTGGTCTGTTGGAAAAGTTGGCAACTCTATAAATATCCTGACAACCCAACTGGCTGTGGGGTCACCAGAACAGGGCTGAGAAACTCTACTCTGTAGCACTGATGAGTAGGCAGAGGCAAATTAGGGGGCCTATTTACTAAGCTGCTGTAACACACATTAAATGTCAAATTCAGTGAGCACCTCCAATATCAGAAAAATAATTGGTCTAATGAGAGGAAAACATTAATGAGCTGTGTTGCATGCAAATATCTGCAAACCAGTTAATGAACATTAAAATGGAGTAATATGTATTGCAATAAACCTTGTGATAGGCATTCATTCTTGGAAAGTTAACCACATTTCAACTGTCCCAATATTATCAGCAGGTTAGCGTACCCCTGCTTGTGCTGAAGCCTCCAGTGACTTAAAGCTCCTCCCCCTCCCATGCAGAGCCCAAGCGAGCCTCGGGGCAGCTGGCGCCGTGTTGGATTACAGCGCCGATGGGCCCGCTCCAGCCCCATTACCAGCTGAGGGCTCTTGCAGGTGAAGGATTGTGAGCCAGGGTGGAGATTCCTGGGAGGGACGAGAGTGGCAGGGTGGAGAGAGGTTGATATGCTGGCAGAGAGAGGCTTGCTGCTCCCTTAAACTTGTGGCCTGGTGAGTTCCCAGTGCGAATGTGGGATTTACTAAACGGCGGTACTCGGTTACCACAGATTAGCAAATCCTGTGGGCAATAACTCGTGTTCAAATGGCACATATTTAAAACAAGTTAGTAAATAAGCTCCTACGTTTGAATTCATTAGAAAAAAAATAAATCTGCAAGAAATATATATACACCAGGAGGAATCTGTACTGGGCAGAAGACTGCACTTCTAAAAACTGTTGTTTGTACCATGCTGCTAATTAAAGCAGCAATACTAGCAAAAAAAAGTTAATTCAGTTGGCAGTTCATTGGATACATATAAAGTATGAATACAGCACAGACAGCTGAAGAGTGGATCTTCATCAGAGCCCCATGCATGCAAAGCACAAACACAGCACGGACCGCTGAAGAGTGGATCTTCATCAGAGCCCCATGCGTGCAAAGCACAAACACAGCACGGACCGCTGTAGAGTGGATCTTCATCAGAGCCCCATGCATGCAAAGCACAAACAGCACGGACCGCTGTAGAGTGGGGCTGAGGGAAGGAGAAGTGCAAAAAAGGGAAGTGATCATAATTACAAATGCACAGCTTTTATTTAAAAAGAGGAGAAATCTAATGCATAAAAATATAGGAAGAGAATATGACAGCAGATAAGTGTAAGGCTATTCTAGAGGGTTCAGTTTCCCATCCCAAGTTAACAGCTTTACCTTCACTTCCCCCTCCTAATGCTGCTGCTGCTGCAGACTTTCCTGATCTCCGTTACTGTATTTGCCCAGAGCAGGTGCACTGAGAGGATGGATCCTGTATCCACCGTCCTCTCTCTGATGTCACTCTTGCACCTCCCGATTCTGCCTGTTCTCCTCCGCAGCAAAGCAAGGATGGTTAGAAGAGGAAAGTCAGAGAGAGAAAAACCTTCCTTCAGTGCAGAAGGAGAGGCTGCAGACCACAGAAGGCAGAAATCTGAAAGCAGTTCTTTTGCCCGATGCTTAAAGAAGGGGAAGGTGATGGACCTGATGCACGTGAAAGGATTCCCAAGCAGATCGCAGAGGAGGAGGCTCCTGACAAGTGAGAGTGGATAAGGCAGTGGGAGGGGACGGTGTCCAACCAACCCGAGATCCTCAAGAGTGAGCTGGATACCCCCTGGCCGCTTTGTTTTCAGCAGAGTGGACTCCATTTACCAGCACTCTCTGCATTCTGCCACCTAACCCAACCAGTTCCCTCCCAACGTTCAACTTTCTTGCCTACTCCTACACCTCAATCACCAAATAGCAAAGAAAGTCACATGCACTTAACTGAAAGTCCCTTGCTTCTAGCATTTGCTATCAGGATTCCTATTGCATGCAACGCTGGCGCTAACTCAGCAGTACTTAAGATAAAAATGGTGGCATAGAACGATGGTAAGACCCGTGCAAGGCAGCCTTCAGTGCTGCGGGTCGTGCATCATCTCGTGGGCTCCGTTCTCCACAATGAATTTTCATGTTGTGAATAATAGGCTGAATGCTACACTTTTTTTCAGAAAATGTTTTTCATTTTGCACTTAAAAGTCCAAGAAGGCGTAGCTTCCTGTCGTGCCAGAAGCAGGAAAAAGGAGGTCATTGCTCTTGTGTAGGTTATTAGTGAGACCCCCACCTTGAGTACTGTGTTCAGTTCTGGAGGCCGGACCTTCATCAGGGCGTTGAGAGGATGGAAGTGGTCAGAAAGAGGGCCACTGACAGTGATACAAGGCAGTAAGACAAGCCCTGCGATACTCAAAATGTGCACCATGGGGGATAAGAGAGAAACATCATCTAAATAAGGAAAGACGCCATTTTCAATAGAAAAGGCATTTCCAGGACATGAGGTCATCATCTGAAGTTGCAGGGAATAAGACTCAGAGGAAACGTGAAAATGTTTCTGTGCTATGAGGGAGATTGTCCTAGACGTCTACCAGCAGAGGTCATAGGAACCGAAACCATGATAGAACCCAAGCACACATGGGGCAGATAGGAACAAGGTCAGGAAGGTGTAGTGTTGCAAACAACCCGCCCTTCACGCATTCAAAAGCCCCTCTCCCCTTGATTCTGATCAGGAGACAAGGAGGTGCAGGGGAGAGAAAGGAAGCCTGAGCTAGCGACACTGCAGGCCTCAAGTTAGCCAGATGGGAAGCAGCAGACCACAACAGGCCGATGCTGTCAGCCAGGTGCCATTCAGCATGGCCATGGGGGACCTAGGCCTCCGCATATTAGCACAACAGCCCCGCTAGTTTGGGTGGTTTGTTTAGATTATTCTAAAGCTTGGTAGTAAGGCTTAGTGGGTGGAAGGGACTGGGTGTTGGATTAAATATGGGATCTTGTATGGCCATTTACTCAGAAGGCAGAGAATCCAAAAAAGGTCTGCCTTAAATAATGAGCTGGGAATGGGCCAGTTTGGTCTTTATGTGCTGTTATCTACTCTGTCAAGCTCATGCCAGGACTCCTGGTTTTAGAGTCCCCTCCCCCCGAAGCATGCTTACCACTTCTGAATCCCTTATGCCCCTGGGATATCTGAATGTCACATTTAAATATCAGGACCAAAAACCAGTATCCTAAGAAGCAAAAACCCAACGAAGAAGCAACAGAGCCAAGCTGATGTTTTTGAAGGCTTCAACCTATTGCTGCTCCTCTGCGATTCTGTGACTCCCTAAAGAGGAGCCAGAAACTTCAGATTTGATTGCTCTAGAGGAAGTCTGAATACAAGCACCATTAAGGACATCAAAAATATGCCTGCCCAATCAGCTATTTGTGCGTGTGATGTCATATGTGACACCCCTTCAAGCATGGACAGTGCCCCCAAAAAGTGACATCACCTTAAAGGTGAGAGTCAAGATGGTTACTCCTGAAGTGCATGGATAAATCGAATGGATTATCATTTCATAAGAACATAAGAACATGCCAGACTGGGTCAGACCGAGGGTCCATCAAGCCCAGTATCCTGTTTCCAACAGTGGCCAATCCAGGCTACAAGTACCCAAACATTACATAAATCACAATATTCTATTGCTTATTAATTAATAGCAGTTTATGGATTTTTCCTCTAGGAACTTATCCAAACCTTTTTTAAATCCAGTTACAGTAACTGCTGTTACATGTGTGATACATGTTTCCTGTTGTAATAATGCCACGGTATGACAATGTTACTTCCTCTGTCTGGATCAGCCCTGCAGCCTGAGAGTTTCTCATCTTCTGTCCTCACCTTTCCCTGCTCCTGAGCACCTACACAATGGCATCGACTTGCTAGACCTACACCAATGACATCACAGTTATGCTTCCCTCGTGGCATGCAGTGATGTCATCACTATTGCAACACTTCATTCTTCATGGGGTGGGGGGAGGGGATGGGATTAGCCGATGCTGTTTGTTGTTTTCGGAATGGAAAATATGATACAGAAATACAGAAAAATGCTCTTTCAGCACCACAGTAATTCTCCATCATTTCTGCGCTGAATAAATCCTTCCTCTCTTACCTGGACACGTGACTTTAATGGGGTGACTGGACCTCTCACTGAGCTGGTTTTTCACGGTGCAGATCACATCTCTCAGCACAGGTTGGGGTTTTATTAATATTATCCTGGTATCATTCTGTGAATAATTGAAACCGCTCCCCAGAGGATTCCCCTCTACGGTCCAGGAATACTCGGGACGTGTTCCGTTCTGTGCACTGCAGGAGAGCTCGGCCGTCCCGTCTGCACGGCAGGAATAGTTAACCACGGGCTCTGACACTGGATCTACGGGAAGGGCAAACATGGGGTTTCTGAGATCCGGGCTTTGCCACTCTGGCCCCTAATCAGCAGCCAGAGCCTCTCATCGCTACAGGACCCCTTCCGTATAACATAAAATACAGATTCCAGAGGAAGCCGCGGTCTGCGGCTCCTGCAGTAGCTGAGCTAAAGGGAAGGGGACGAGCATGAGAAATGGAGAAAAACCCCAGGTAACCATTAGGTAAAGTTCATGCTGCTATCGCCAGTTCCAGCTCAGAGTGAACTGGAAGCCCAGAGGAGGATGAAACTGCCAGGCCAATATAAAAATATTGCCTGATATATAATTTCTCTAAGGGCTGCCTTGAGTTATGTGCAGGGGTGGACAAAGGTTCAGAAAACTTGGGAACCAGACAAAATCTTTAGGAGTCAAGGGGAAAACATTTCTGTCTTTTTATTTTACTTTTTTTGTTTATTTTTGTTTTGACCTTCTGAGGTCAACAGAAGGTACTGGGCCCAGACCTGGATGGCACCCTTCTTTACCCATATCACATGAGAGAGATGTACATTATAAAATTAGAAAGAATCTCAAAAGTGTTTATTACAAAATACAATACAATATCAAACAATTTACATAACACAAAAACTACATAATGTACAAAATATCCACTGTTTACAGCATACAAAAATCACAAAACACAGTATACCCATAAATTTATATCAACTTGTATTGTTATATAATATGCTCTCCCCTCATATACCCTTAATTAAAAATATACCGTACATCTACACATTCACACCGCTCAAATATTCATTCATACTAAAGAAAAAAATATTCACGCTACACATTATTCCCCTTAGTTAACAATGATATCCCAAATATCAGCATATGAAGAATTAAAAAAAATGTGTATATGTATTTTTGCATTAACAATATAGCATTTATGCTGGTATATATACAAATAAATCTTCTGAAACACTATAAAATCTAGAATATCACAAAAATGTGTGCAATGTCAAATATCATCTTAACAAATCCAACGTTGATGGTACACAGCTGTTCCCAAAACCTTGTCGTCACGACAAACTCAGCAAAAGCTTATTAATTGCTATGCCCAAATCCGACAAGAGGCCCTTTGGGGATATATAGTGTTTCAGAAGATTTACTTGTATATATATACCAGCATAAAGGCTATATTAAGTGTTAATGAAAAAATACATATATACATATACACATTTTTTGTAATAAATATTTTTTAGATTTGTTTTTCTAATTTTAGAATGTACATCTCTCTCATGCGACATGTCTATTGATTAATCATGGATTGGTTATAGTACATGTCAGTTGTTGTTATGCTTTTTTACCCAGACATGGCCAGGGCAGTGGCTCCTCCTCCTGGTATGATCCAACCTCATTGGCAGGCTCCATGTGCCAAATTTAAGGCGGGAAAACGGGTGAGCGCAGAGTCCACTCTCCTGTGCGCACGATTCAGAAAAAAAAATTATTCAAATTAGGGCCCTAGTGCCTCTTTTTGGACAGGAGCGGTGGCTGTCAGCGGGTTTGACAGCTGACGCTCAATTTTGCTGGCATCGGTTCTCAAACCCGCTGACAGCCACGGGTTCGGAAACCGGAAGCCAGCAAAATTGAGCGTCCGGTTTTCAACTCGCAAGCCATGGGCCGATTTAAAAATTTTTTTTTTATTTTTGATTATTTTTAACTTTTGGGACCTCCGACTTAATATCGCCATGATATTAATTCGGAGAAAAATTAACGCCTACCTTTGGATAGGTGCTAATTTCTGAAAGTAAAATGTGCGGCTTGGCTGCACATTTTACTTTCTGAATCGCATGGGAATAACTAATAGGGCCATCAACATGTATTTGCATGTTGCGGCGCTATTAGTTTTGGGGGGTTGGACGTGCATTTTCGACGCGCTATTACCCCTTACTGAATAAGGGGTAAAGCTAGCGTGTCGAAAACGCGCATCCAAACGTGGGTTAACAGTGCGCTCCGCTGGAGCACACTGTTAACCCACTGTACTGTATCGGCCTGTAAGTGACCTGGCTCCCAGGTTTTTGCCAGCCCTCTCTGTGGGAGTCTTTGATGAATTTTGCTGATGATCTGCTGATTTCATGTGAGATTCAGTCTATAGGGCAATGCACACTGGGAGGAGACCCTGTCAGCAGTACAAGAATAGAAACCAATTCCTGGTGAAACCAGCATTTCTTACCTGCACATGTGACATTGAGGGGGTGACTGGACCTCTCACTGATCTGGTTTTTCACAGTACAGATCACAGCCCTCAGTACAAGTTGAGGTTTTATTAATATTCCTGTACCATTCTGTGAATAATTGAAGTTGGCTGTCAGAGGATTCCCTTCTATAGTCCAGGAATACTCGGGACGTGTTCCTTTCTCCGCTCTGCAGGAGAGCTCAGCCGTCTCATTTGCATGGCAGGCATAGGTGACCACAGGCTCTGACATTGGATCTGCAGGACAGAGAATTATTAATTCACTGATGCTCTCTCACTAAAGTCAGGTTTGTAGTACCTTAAGAACATAAAAGGTGCCCCTGCCGGGTCAGACCAGTGGGCAATCCAGTAAGTTCCGAATGATCCAGAAGATCACCTCCGCTGTTGCTCATTCCCAGATGTAGGAGGTGGCGATCCCTGTGCCTGCCTAGCTAATGTATTAATGGACCTGTGCTCCAGAAACTTGTGTGGAGACCCCTAGGTCTTCATTGTTCAGTTGGTCTCTAGCTTAAGCTCTGGCTAGGATTTAGTAGTTTTCAGACCATCCCTGCAGGCACCACCACAGAGGCTTGTCTGGATTGGCCAGCAGTGCACTATGAAAGTAGGATGTGCATGGGTTCTGGGTTCAGACCCTGCACACTGGTATTCTGCCCGGGGCTACCTGAGGGGCTTGTCACTTGCATGCACACACGACTGCCTCGGGGGCTACCTGAGGGGCTTGTCACCTGCATGCACACAGGACTGCCTCGGGGGCTTACCCAATGTAAATACACAATTACTTGGATTTTACCCAGGGGCCTGAACCCCACACAAATAGTCACACACACTGATTTAGTACATCACTGCTCTGGGTATTTAGGAAAATAAGTTTATTCGAGCAATGAGAGGATAGAGCAATAAAAATCAGATCATAAAGAAGAATTTGTTGCAGAAAATAAGTTGCTACATACATATAAAGCTTATGGGGCAGATTTTAAAAAGTTGCGCGAGCGCGTACTTTTGTTCGCACAGCAGGCGCGAACAAAAGTACGCCTGATTTTATAAGATACGCGCGTAGCCGCGCATATCTTATAAAATCTGGGGTCGGCGCGCGCAAGGCTGCGCAAAATCGGCAGCCTGCGCGCGCCGAGCCGCGCAGCCTGCCTCCGTTCCCTCCAAGGCCACTCCGATTTCGGAGCGGCCTCGGAGGGAACTTTCCTTCGCCCTCCCCGCACCTTCCCCTCCCTTCCCCTACCTAACCCACCCCCCTGGCCCTATCAGCAGGCATAACTTTGTGCGCGTCGCCGGCAGCCCCGCTCCGTCCTCCGGTCCCGGGGGCGTGGTCCAGAGGCCTCGACCACGCCCCTGGGCCGGCGCCACGCCCCCGTGCCTGCCCCCGAAACGCCACAGCCCGCCCCCGAAATGCCGCGTCAGTAGGCCCCGCCCCCGACATGCCCCGACACGCCCCCTTACAAAAGCCCCGGGACTTACACGTGTCCCGGGGCTTTACGCGCGCCGGCGGCCTATGCAAAATGGGGTAGATTTTAAAAGAAGCGCGATCAGCCTACTTTTGCTTGCGCATCAGACTCAAGCAAAAGTACGCTGGATTTTAGTAGATACGCGCGGAGCCGCGCGTATCCACTAAAATCCTGGATCGGCGCGCGCAAGGCTATCGATTTTGTATAGCCTGCGCGCGCCGAGCCGCGCTGCCTCCCCCCGTTCCCTCCAAGGCCGCTCCGAAATCGGAGCGGCCTCGGAGGGAACTTTCCTTTGCCCTCCCCTCACCTTACCCTCCCTTCCCCTACCTAATCCACCCACCCGGCCCTGTCTACACCCCCCCTTACCTTTGTCGGGGGATTTACGCCTCCCGGAGGGAGACGTAAATCCCCGCGCGCCAGCGGGCCTGCTGCGCGCCGGGCCGCGACCTGGGGGCGGGTACGGAGGGCGCGGCCACGCCCCCGGGCCGTAGCCACGCCCCGTCCCCGCCCCCAAAACGCTGCCGACACGCCCCCGAAACGCCGCGACGACCGGGCCCGCCCCCCGACACGCCCCCGACTCGCCCCCCTCCGAAAACCCCTGGACGTACGCGAGTCCCGGGGTCTGCGCGCGCCGGTAGGCCTATGTAAAATAGGCTTACCGGCGCGCAGGGCCCTGCTCGCCTAAATCCGCCCGGTTTTGGGCGGATTTAGGCGAGCAGGGCTCTGAAAATCTACCCCAATAGGTGCGCCGGCGCGCGCGGGCCTTTGAAAATCCGCCCCTCAGGATCTTGAGTGTTGAATTACCACGGGGCCAGCATGCAGTAGGATGTGCAGAACAGCTGCTCTCTCCAATGAAGAAGTTTCAGGCTGGTGGTAGCAACAGTGGAGAAGGAATGACCCATAGTCCCTGCCTGCCTGGTCTGTGTGTGTGAATGGGAACCGGTCTGGGATAGGGGCTGTGTGTGTGTGTGTGTGTGTGTATGGGAGCCTGCCTGGGATGGGTGTGTGTGTGTGTGTGTGTGTGTGAATGGGAGTCTACCTGGGATGGGAGTATGTGTGTGTGTGAATGGGAGCCTACCTGGGATGGGAGTGTGTGTGTGTGTGTGTGTGTGTGAGTGAATGGGAGCCTACCTGGGATGGGAGTATGTGTATGTGTGCGTGTGTGTGTGAATGGGAGCCTGCTTGGGATGGGTGTATGTTTTTGTGAATGGGAGCCTGCTAGGGATGTGTGTGTGTGTGTGTGTGTGAATGGGAGCCTGCTTGGGATGGTGTATGTGTGAGTGTGAATGGGAGCCTACCTGGGATGAGTGTATTTGTATGTGTATGTATGTTCACATGCATGCATGGGAAACTTCCTGGGATGGGCAGGGTGTATGTGTGTGTGAGAATGGGAGCCTGCCTGGCATTTGAGTGGATGTGAATGGGAGCTTGTCTGGGTTGTATGTGTGAGAAAGAATGGCATTTGCCTGGCTTGTGTGTGTGTGTGTGTGAGAGATACCAGGTGGATACTAACCTGCCAGCAGCTGAAATGAAGAGGAGGACCCGGGGCTGCTTGTGTGTAAATATAAGAAAGAGAGGAGAAAGTTTGTGCACCCCTCCTACTAATTCATGACAGTCTCAGGATGACTGGAAATCAAAAGTTCCCAGGTATGGAGAGCATACATTTTTAAAATCCTTTTTAGTTTTATTTTTTGGGTGTTATTTAAAGTGTCTGCTGTTTTCAAATGTTTTATTGGTGTTTAGGACATTTTAAAAAATTGTGTATGAGTTTTTTTTTTTTTAATTTATACTTTATTTGATTTCTCATACATTTTAACAATGAAAAGAAAATAAGCAAAGTTGGCTTCTAATACATCGTTCAAAACTAAGAAAACAATATCTATACCTCATTTCCAATAACTAAGTCCACTTTATAAGGAGCTTACACAAAAAAGAAAAAATACATAAGAAAATAATCATACATTTATGAACATCTCAGGAGAGTATACACTTTTCTAACCAGTATACAATATATCCATATTCACGATTACAACTCCTCAACTAATTTTATCCTTAAGAAAAAGTTCTAGATGGGAAGGATCAAGGAAAACAAACTTGTTTTTGTGTAGTGTTATAATACACTTGCACGGAAATTTGAGAAAGAAGGTGGCTCCAATAGCCAACACTCGCTGTCTCATCGAAAGAAATTGTTTCCTTCTCATCTGAGTACTTCTTGATACATCAGGGAAAACCTGAACTATCTTACCGCAGAACAAGAAACTTTTATTTTTAAAATATTTTTGCAGGACTAGATTTTTGTCCTGTTCAGCAACGAAGGTAACTATCAAGGTTGCCCTTGTTGGAATATTATCTTCAGAAGTCTCTAAGAATGATGTTAGATTAGGGCTATTATCAACTAACACATCTATCCCACCTTCTGGGGCTATACCTTCTCTCCTGAAATTGGATAAATAATATATCTTAGAAATAAGAATTTCAGATGTAATACTCAATATCTCTTTGACATATTTTTTAAATATTTCTTGCGGCGATAACAATCTGGTAACAGGAAAGTTTAAAAAACGTAAATTTTTCCTCCGCATATCGTTTTCTAACCCTTCCAAATTTTTATATATAACCAAAGTATCTTTGATGAAAGTGGTCCCAGTTGTCTGTAAAGCTGTTACCTGAGAGTTCATAGCAGTATTAGCGATTTCAATCTGTTCTATTCTTTTCCTGTGGTCATTCAGTTCCCCTTTTATCTCACTAGAAAAAACAGTAGCTTGGGCCATGGATTGGGATAGCCTCCTTTCCATGTTTGTAATTGCTTTCCAGATGTCTACTAGAGATATATTCTCTGGATCTGGTGCAGACATTCCCTCCTCCACTCCTTCAATACTGTCTGCAACCTGTTCCAGGGGATCTTTATCTCTGTCTTTAGTTATTACCACCTCACCTGTATTAGGGGTATCTAAAACATTTACCCCAACACTTCCTGAGGTGCTTATGGATATCTGGTGGTGGGCAGGACTAGCTGTAGCCCCAGACGATGAAGATACATTTTGAGGAGCCTCCACAGAGGTATGACTCACCCTTCGCACCAAGTGTAAGTCCATCGGTCCTCTTTGTTCTTTTGCCACCGGTGTAGATGTTAATACCTTCATTTTCCGCTTCTTCCCCATTTAAATGAAGGATTCTTCCTCCTCAAAATTTTCTCCAGGGGCGCGCCCCTTTGGCACGCGGCTTCGGCTGCGCGCCGCTGCTCTGCAGTTTAAATGCAGTCAGCTGGCGTCGGGTAATGATGACGTCGGGTGGGGCGGGAGACAGCTCTCGTAGCTCACCAGCACAGTCCCGTTTGCCCTCGCTCCCTTTCAGGTGCGGTTCTCCTCCTCTAAGGCTCCCAAATACTGCTGCTGCTCTGCAGTTTAAATGCAGTCAGCTGGCATCGGGTAATGATGACGTCGGGTGGGGCGGGAGACAGCTCTCGTAGCTCACCAGCACAATCCCGTTTGCCCTCGCTCCCTTTCAGGTGCGGTTCTCCTCCTCTAAGGCTCCCAAATACTGCTGCTGCTCTGCAGTTTAAATGCAGTCAGCTGGCGTCGGGTAATGATGACGTCGGGTGGGGCGGGAGACAGCTCTCGTAGCTCACCAGCACAGTCCCGTTTGCCCTCGCTCCCTTTCAGGTGCGGTTCTGTGTTCAGGCATACTTCTCACCTCCTCTAAGGCTCCCCGTGTACGAGTTTTTAATTATTTTATCTTTTATTTGTCATCTGTCTTGGGATTATTATTATTAGCATGACTTTACTATTATGATTATGTATTTATATTATTTCTTGATTGTTTGATGTTTGAGGAATGGTGATGGTTCTAGTTTTTTAATCGTTGCACTGCATAGAGTCTGGCTTCTTGTGGTTTCCAGTTCAGGTTTTGCCACGTTTATATTTCTATTTTATGGTTGCGCTATTCTGTATTTGGTGAGGGTCTATTTATGTTCTGCATGTGTGACTGAGGTGAGATATTCTCCTAATAGGAAGTGTATTAGTGTTTTAGGGCTTTTGGAGCATCAAGCTCACACACATCACACGATACAATAGGCCTAATACCATTTAGATTCCAAGTGTGTGTTCACGGGATTTCTGGTTAGCAACACAACAGTGCATGTATATTATTTAATCCTTTTGTTTTATGCTCTCTCAGTCCCAAGTTCCATAACACCTTGTTTTTTATAACTTTGTGCTTCTCGTTTATTGAAAATGTTTTAATACCCCTGTTCTGTGTAAACTGCTTTGATATGATATCTTTCACGAAGGTACAGAGAAGGTACAGAGAAGGGCTACCAAAATGATAAAGGGAATGGAATAACTCCCCTATGAGGAAAGACTAAAGAGGTTAGGACTTTTCAGCTTGGAGAAGAGACGACTGAGGGGGGATATGATAGAGGTGTTTAAAATCATGAGAGGTCTAGAACGGGTAGATGTGAATCGGTTATTTACTCTTTCGGATAGTAGAAAGACTAGGGGGCACTCCATGAAGTTAGCATGGGGCACATTTAAAATTAATCAGAGAAAGTTCTTTTTTACTCAACGCACAATTAAACTCTGGAATTTGTTGCCAGAGGATGTGGTTAGTGCAGTTAGTATAGCTGGGTTTAAAAAAGGATTGGATAAGTTTTTGGAGGAGAAGTCCATTACCTGCTATTAAGTTCACTTAGAGAATAGCCACTGCCATTAGCAATGGTAACATGGAATAGACTTAGTGTTTGGGTACTTGCCAGGTACTTGTAGCCTGGTTTGGCCACTGTTGGAAACAGGATGCTGGGCTTGATGGACCCTTGGTCTGACCCAGTATGGCATTTTCTTATGTTCTTATGTTCTTAAGGTCGGTATATAAAATAAATAAATATAATATAAGTGATAGTTTTACTTCACAGTATGGTACTTTAATACTTTTCATGTAAAATGTTGTTATAAATGCAGAATCTTTAATTGTGTGTGGAGCGGGCTGAGGGGGGGAAGCACTGGGCAAGGCTATGAGGTTCACTTGCTTTTCTGAACCCCTCCGACTTAATATCCTAGCGATATTAAGTTGGAGGAACCAAACATTTAAAAAAAAAATAAATAAAATACAATTTTAAAAAATCTGCCCGCCGGTCAGCAGTTACAGTTGCTCAGTTTTGCCAGCGTCCATTTTCCTAACCCGTGGCTGTCAGCGGGTTTGGAAACCGACTCCGGTAAATAGAGCGTCGGTTCTCGGGACTTGCTGACAGCCACCTCTTCACTAAGGAGGCACTAGGGACGCGATATTGTCCTTAGCATCTCCTTGTTATCGCGACCCCTCATTTAAATAAAGAATCGCATCCCCCAGGAGAGGGAGCGCTCAACACGGCGCGCCGGCTCTCCCGCGATTCTTTCTGTGTCGGCCTGTACAAGCTCGCTCCGTCGCTCAGGAGCGTTGGGTCTCTCCCTGGTGCTGTCATCCCAAAGGACACTGACTCACTTGATGAATCTGAGGAACTGAGTGCCTTTGCAAGGTTTATTTGTGTGGGAAGATAAATTGGAGAATTTCTGTGTTGTGAATGGGACTTGAAGTATTTTTGGTTGCAGTAAATTTTTGCTGAATGCCTCCACCTGAGCGTGCAGCGTCTTTTTCTTCAAAATCAAACGAGCCCTCAGGCATGGACATCGGAAGAGAGAGGCCACCTGAGGAGAGACAGGAGACTGTGTGGGTCCCCACCCCCGTGAGCCTGGGGCCTGGAGGGTAATCCTCGTCCCCAGGGGCAAGTGGACTGTGTTTGTGTGAGAGAGCTGGGAATGGAAGAGTTCCCGGGGACAACGGTGAGCCCCTGCATTCTGGGAGGTCCCCAAAGAGGGGGTTACATTTGCCCAAACCTTTTTTTTTAAACCCAGCTGTGCTATTAACTTTGACCACATTCTCTGGCAACAAATTCCACAGCTTAATTGTGCATTGATTGAACCTTCTCAGTCCAGCACCGGAAACTTACTCCTGCCGGCTTTAACATTTCTTTAGCTCCTCTCCTCCCCTTATCGCACTTCTTCTGGTCCTGCTTCCCCACCCAGCTGCCTTCTGCCTCACCGTCTCTTCGCAGGGCCCTGTGCGTGCTCCCCACCATCATCTTCTGTTGTCCTATCTCCCCATTGCCCATTCTCACCCCTCCATCACCTGTACTCCCTCCCTATCCCACCCCTCCTCCCAGACAGCCCAAGTTTGAGCTGTTGAATTAAAGGAGGGAGGGAAGAGACAGGAAAAGTTACAGCTCAGCCCCTTGTCCTTACCAAAACCAAAGTCTGCGTTGGTATTTTGTTTTCTCACTGTAGTGTTCTCACTCTCGCCTGTTGTCGGATTTCTTTCCTTCTCTCTCTGTCTCCCTTATACCTAAGCTTTTTTTCCTATCTCAACATTTTCTTCCCGTCTGCTCTGCCTCTCACCATCCCTTCCATTTCCTGCTCTCCACCTCGCACCCCTTTCTCAGGCTCAGCCTCTTTCTGTCTCCACCCTGCTTCCAGCTTCCACCTCACCACCTCCCTCACCAGCCTCCAGCACCCTTCACTCACCCCGCGTCAGCACTACTCTCCTGCCCCCCATCCTTTCCCCCTCTCTAACCTCAAGCTCTCTCTTCCCCTGCTCCCGCCATCTTTATTTATTTAAAAAAGTATTTCTTAATCACCTTCCTGATGAAATCTCTCAAAGCAATTTACAACATAATCATTACACTCAAACAATATAAAATAAAATAAATCACTCAACAGACAAATATTACAAGACAATTTTCTCCTTTAGTTAATCACATTGACGTGAGCCATGTTTTTAATTTCTTTTGAAACCTTAACATTTCCCTTTGCTTCCCTAAGATCTTGTAGTACTGTTCCACCATAAATGAGCCATAAATGAGAACAATCTAGAAGCATGGAAATGACAGTAGAACCAAATGGTCCATCCAGTCAACCCAGTAAGTTTATGGTAGTTTGTGCTGTGCAGTGTAGGTTACTCCAACCATAAGAGTCAGGGCCCTCGTTGATTGCTGTGGAATCCAATTCCCCGTTATGCCTTGCTATTGAAGCAGAGAGCAATGTTTGAGTTGCATCAAAAGTATCGGTTTTCATGGTTAGCTGGAATGCACAGGGGCAAGACATATCAGCTGATATCAGTAATAGAGAACAGTAACTGGAAGCTGGGGCTCAAATTTATTAGAAGATCCGAAGCTGTATAATGGATTGTAAATAACAGGAACATTTTTATTAATTTTCCATCATTAACAAGTAAAGTTGGAAACCCACTAAATGCTTCCAGCGTGATTATTACTGCTGTTTGCAAGATACTTTGATTCTGAATAGACTATTAACCATTGCCCAGGGCCTAAGAAATAATCTCCACCCCGACAGGGAATTCTGGACTTTCAGAGAGGATTAACATCAGGAAAGGATTTTACCAGCTTAACTCTTATTTGAGGTGAGCTCTTTGGTGTCCTGAGAGGGACACTAGCCCAGGGGTTTCACGAGTTTTGGACCTTCTGCCTCTGTCTCCTCGAGGGCCCATGTTCCCTGCCTCGGTGCCTGCACTCCTTAACTTCTACTTTGTGGAATCGCTTTACCAACAGTTACTATCAGTGAGTACAGACTCCACCTTTCTCCACAGTACTGCTTCACTGGAATCAGGTACTCGCTCCTCGAGGGCCTGCTCTTCCTGCTTCAGTGCTTTCTACCATTACCAACGCTTGGACTCTGAATGCTAATATCACTGAATGTGTACTCATCTCTCTACAGTCTTATTTCCACTACAGCACTGTTCATCAGGAGACCCTTCCTGCCAGTACTATCGTGAGAGACGCGCCCTGCCGGGCTCTACTACGAGTCTTCTACATCTCCTACTCACTACTGCCACCTCTGGTGGTTCCATAAACTGTTTAATAAAAGATTCAACTCTGTGTTTGTGCATCCTGAGTCTAGCCTAGCACTGTGGTCCCTCACGGGTCTGTCCCTCACGGGTCTGCCCCCCCCCCCCCCCGTGGGCGTGGTCAGCTGCCACAGTGCCTAAGGATCCACCCAAACACCACTAACCATAACAGTTACAATAACTAAGAGCTTGTGCTTTTCAGAAAGCTTGGAGGTGCTGGGGCACACACCCTATGCAAACATGATCTAAGCAAGTAATCAGGTTATTTTTTTCAAACCGGAGCTATTCTGGACTACTTTTAGTTGTTCTTCCTGAATTTTATAGCAGAGTTTTACCTGCAGCCAAACGTCAATCCTGTTCTCTTTAAAATCAAAGATAACTCTGTAGATCCAGCTCAACTGTACCATGGGTTTTTCCATTCTGTGGCTATAACAATATTTTCTAAATAAGGTTCAGCACCACTACTGGAGTCAGTGATGTCACAATCCGCCGCTGGTGACATCATGGTTTATTGCCTTTGTATTTACATAATTTTTACCTTTTTTACCTTTTTTTCCATTTTTCTGTACAAAGTATATTCTTTGTAATCATAAAGAATTAAAAAGGAAAGATGATGTGATGTCACAAATAGATTGTAACGTCATTGGTCAGAATTTTCAGGAGGGCGTACAGTCATTTGAGGATCTAAGAGTCTGCAGCCCTGAGACGTAAATAGAGTCTCAGGTTAGAACTGCACGACAGGAACTGTGCATCTTATCCAAGAGGAGGCGTTATGTGGGCAAGACATGAACCATCTGCACATGCACGAATTTAGCCAAATCACCAGGAAGCTGCATTTTCTGCTGCTTCCCCAATAGGGAGGAAGGACTATTTTTAAATGTAAAAAAGTTTACATTTTTGTCTGGAGGTGGGTTTACACAGACATAGCTTCACTTATAAATATTCAGGCTAGTCAGCAAGGTGCTGGAGGGGGCTCCCAGCATCCTCTTGTTAGATTATTTTAAGAAAACAAAGTGGGGTTTTTTCCTTTACCAGTTTCTGCCACTTCCCAGACAGAATGCCCAAGTGGCTTAAAGAAACCTCGCTGGCCTGATGGCTAGTGGGGCACCTCCTCCAGGGCACGCTCTCAGCACCACTTGTTAGCTGGCAGGCATGGCTATGCTAGCAGCAACCACCCTTCCTCCCTTGGTCTGAGTGCATCCCCTCTGCAGCAAGCCCAGGCCTGACCAGATCTGATGAAAAGGGGTTTCAGACCTGACCCCCTGCACCACAGTGTGCAGTGCTATGGCATGAGCTATGAGGCACTGCATAAACTGGCAGTACATCTCTGGGGCCAGCAGTGCTGGATAGTGGTCAGAGCCCACAGCTGTGAAGCTGGAGACCCTGCTTCTGCTCCCTTATATGCAATCACTCACTCTGTGACCTTCAGTAAATCACTTAACCTCCCTCTGTTTGAAGCTACAGTCCCAGTTCAAAAATGGTGCCCAGCTGGTTCCATTTTGTTGTGCATCATACACCTGCAGCCATACAAGAAAACTGTGCCAGCCTCAGGACCAAGTGGCAGGTGTTTGGAACCAGGACCAGGCAGCCCCTTCCAAATTCACTCAGACCAATCTTTGCACAAAAAGCCCTCGGCTGGAGACCTTGCACCCGGGCTCCTTCCAGAACCCTGCAATCAGGAGTCCTAAACCTGGCCACTAGGTGTCACCATTGCACAATGGCTGAGGCCTCCTCCCCTTTACCCACCAAGGCTGTGAACTCTGCCTCTGCAGCACCCACTGGCTGATCCGGGGAGCAGAAGAACTTACCCTGGAACTGAACCCAGGTCCTCTGTGTGGCAGCAAGCAGTATGGCCATGGAGATACCGGACCAGCCTCCGTGTAGCAGCACACAATATGGCAATAGAAATAACGGACCAGCCAAGAAAAACTGTTAGAAAAAAACTGAAAGGAGCAGCTACAAAGGTAAAAAGTGTGCAAGAGGCGTGGTCATTGTTAAAAAATACCATCCTAGAAGCACAGTCCAGATGTATTCCACACATTAACGGCCGGATTTTAAAACCCCCCTGTGAGCACCGAGCCTATTTTGCATAGGCTTGGCGGTGCGTGCAATCCCTGGGACGCGCGTAACTCCCGGGGCTTCGCTAGGGGAGCGTGTCGGGGCCGACGCATCATTCGGGGCGTTCCGGTGGCATATCGGGGCGTGGTGCCGGCCTGGGGGCATTTTGGGGGCGTGGCCAAAGCCTCCAAAATGGGTCCCGGGCCGGGGAATCGCGTGCCAGCAGCCCACTGGCGTGCGCGAGTTGCGCCTGCTGCTGGGGAAGGGAGGGCAAGGTGTGGGGGGGGGGGTGGGGGGGGGTGGAAGGAAAGTTCCCTCCGAGGCCGCTCCGATTGCGGAACGGCCTCAGAGGAAACGGGCAGCGCGTGCAGGGCTCGGCGCACGCAAGGTGCACAAATGTGCACCTTGCGTGCGCCGACCCTGGATTTTATAAGATACGCGCGGCTATGCATGTATGTTATAAAATCCCGCGTACTTTTGTTCTCGCCTGGTGTGTGAACAAAAGTACGCACGGGCATAGATTTATAAAATCTACCCCTAAGAAAGGTGGAAAGAAGGCAAAACGATTACCGGCATGGTTAAAAGGGGAGGTGAAAGAAGCTATTTTAGCCAAAAGACCTTCATTCAAAAATTGGAAGAAGGATCCAACAGAAGAAAATAGGATAAAGCATAAACATTGGCAAGTTAAATGTAAGACATTGATAAGACAGGCTAAGAGAGAATTTGAAAAGAAGTTGGCTGTAGAGGCTAAAACTCACAGTAACATAAGAACATAAGAAAATGCCATACTGGGTCAGACCAAGGGTCCATCAAGCCCCAGCATCCTGTTTCCTACAGTGGCCAATCCAGGCCATAAGAACCTGGCAAGTACCCAAAAACTAAGTCTATTCCATGTAACCATTGCTAATGGCAGTGGCTATTCTCTAAGTGAACTTAATAGCAGGTAATGGACTTCTCCTCCAAGAACTTGTCCAATCCTTTTTTAAACACAGCTACACTAACTGCACTAACCACATCCTCTGGCAACAAATTCCAGAGTTTAATTGTGCGTTGAGTGAAAAAGAACTTTCTCCGATTAGTTTTAAATGTGCCCCATGCTAACTTCATGGAGTGCCCCCTAGTCTTTCTACTATCCGAAAGAGTAAATAACCGATTCACATCTACCCGTTCTAGACCTCTCATGATTTTAAACACCTCTATCATATCCCCCCTCAGTCGTCTCTTCTCCAAGCTGAAAAGTCCTAACCTCTTTAGTCTTACCTCATAGGGGAGTTGTTCCATTCCCCTTATCATTTTGGTAGCCCTTCTCTGTACCTTCTCCATGCAATTATATCTTTTTTGAGATGAGGCGACCAGAATTGTACACAGTATTCAAGGTGCGGTCTCACCATGGAGCGATACAGAGGCATTATGACATTTTCCGTTTTATTCATCATTCCTTTTCTAATAATTCCCAACATTCTGTTTGCTTTTTTGACTGCCGCAGCACACTGCACCGACGATTTCAGTGTGTTACCACTATGACACCTAGATCTCTTTCTTGGGTTGTAGCACCTAATATGGAACCCAACATTGTGTAATTATAGCATAGGTTATTTTTCCCTATATGCATCACCTTGCACTTATCCACATTAAATTTCATCTGCCATTTGGATGCCCAATTTTCCAGTCTCACAAGGTCTTCCTGCAATTTATCACAATCTGCTTGTGATTTAACTACTCTGAACAATTTTGTGTCATCTGCAAATTTGATTATCTCACTCGTCGTATTTCTTTCCAGATCATTTATAAATATATTGAACAGTAAGGGTCCCAATACAGATCCCTGAGGCACTCCACTGTCCACTCCCTTCCACTGAGAAAATTGCCTATTTAATCCTACTCTCTGTTTCCTGTCTTTTAGCCAGTTTGCAATCCACGAAAGGACATCGCCATCTATCCCATGACTTTTTACTTTTCCTAGAAGCCTCTCATGAGGAACTTTGTCAAACGCCTTCTGAAAATCCAAGTATACTATATCTACCGGTTCACCTTTATCCACATGTTTATTAACTCCTTCAAAAAAGTGAAACAGATTTGTGAGGCAAGACTTGCCCTGGGTAAAGCCATGCTGACTTTGTTCCATTAAACCATGTCTTTCTATATGTTCTGTGATTTGATGTTTAGAACACTTTCCACTATTTTTCCTGGCACTGAAGTCAGGCTAACCGGTCTGTAGTTTCCCGGATCGCCCCTGGAGCCCTTTTTAAATATTGGGGTTACATTTGCTATCCTCCAGTCTTCAGGTACAATGGATGATTTTAATGATAAGTTACAAATTCTTACTAATAGGTCTGAAATTTCATTTTTTAGTTCCTTCAGAACTCTGGGGTGTATACCATCCGGTCCAGGTGATTTACTACTCTTCAGTTTGTCAATCAGGCCTACCACATCTTCTAGGTTCACCGTGATTTGATTCAGTCCATCTGAATCATTACCCATGAAAACCTTCTCCATTATGGGTACCTCCCCAACATCCTCTTCAGTAAACACCGAAGCAAAGAAATCATTTAATCTTTCCGCGATGGCCTTATCTTCTCTAAGTGCCCCTTTAACCCCTCGATCATCTAACGGTCCAACTGACTCCCTCACAGGCTTTCTGCTTTGGATATATTTTAAAAAGTTTTTACTGTGAGTTTTTGCCTCTACAGCCAACTTCTTTTCAAATTCTCTCTTAGCCTGTCTTATCAATGTCTTACATTTAACTTGCCAATGTTTATGCTTTATCCTATTTTCTTCTGTTGGATCGTTCTTCCAATTTTTGAATGAAGATCTTTTGGCTAAAATAGCTTCTTTCACCTCCCCTTTTAACCATGCCGGTAATCATTTTGCCTTCTTTCCACCTTTCTTAATTTGTGGAATACATCTAGACTGTGCTTCTAGAATGGTATTTTTTAACAATGACCACGCCTCTTGGACATTTTCTACTTTTGTACCTGCTCCTTTCAGTTTTTTTCTAACAATTTTTCTCATTTTATCAAAGTTTCCCTTTTGAAAGTTTAGCACGAGAGCCTTGGATTTGCAAAAACTTTTTAAAATATATCCGAAGCAGAAAGCCTGTGAAGGAGTCAGTTGGACCGTTAGATGATCGAGGGGTTAAAGGGGCAATTAGAGAAGATAAGGCAATTGCAGAAAGATTAAATGATTTCTTTACTTCAGTGTTTGCTGAAGAAGATGTTGGGGAGGTACCCGTACTGGAGAAGGTTTTCATGGGTAATGATTCAGATGGACTGAACCAAATCACGGTGAACCTAGGAGATGTGGTAGGCCTGATTGACAAACTGAAGAGTAGTAAATCACCTGGACCGGATGGTGTACACCCCAGGGTTCTGAAGGAACTCAGGTCTGAAATTTCATTTTTATTAGTAAAAATTTGTAACCCATCATTAAAATTATCCATTGTACCTGAAGACTAGAGGATAGCTAATGTAACCCCAATATTTAAAAAGGGCTCCAGGGGCAATCTGGGAAACTACAGAGCAGTGAGCCTGACTTCAGTGCCAGGAAAAATAGTGGAAAGTGTTCTAAATATCAAACCACAGAACATATAGAAAAACATGGTTTAATGGAACAAAGTCAGCATGGCTTTACCCAAGGCAAGCCTTGCCTCACAAATCTGCTTCACATTTTTGAAGGAGTTAATAAACATGTAGATAAAGGTGAACTGGTAGATGTAGTGTACTTGGATTTTCAGAAGGCATTTGACAAAGTTCCTCATGAGAGACTTCTAGGAAAAGTAAAAAGTCATGGGATAGGTGGCAATGTCCTTTCGTGGATTACAAACTGGCTAAAAGACAGGAAACAGAGAGTAGGATTAAATGGACAATTTTCTCAGTGGTAGGGAGTGGGCAGTGGAGTGCCTCAGGGATCTGTATTGGGACTCTTACTTTTCAAAATATTTATAAATGATCTGGAAAGAAATACGACGAGTGACGAAATCAATTTTGCATATGATACAAAATTGTTCAGAGTAGTTAAATCACAAGCAGATTGTGATAAATTGCAGGAAGACCTTGTGAGACTGGAAAATTGGTCATCGAAATGGCAGATGAAATTTAATGTGGATAAGTGCAAGGTGATGCATATAGAGAAAAATAACCCATGCTATAGTTACACAATGTTAGGTTCCATATTAGGTGCCGTGCTACCACCCAAGAAAGAGATGTGGATAACACATTGAAATCGTCGGTGCAGTGTCCTGCGGCAGTCAAAAAAGCAAACAGAATGTTGGGAATTATTAGGAAGGGAATGGTGAATAAAACGGAAAATGTCATAATGCCTCTGTATCGCTCCATGGTGAGACCGCACCTTGAATACTGTGTACAATTCTGGTCACCGCATCTCAAAAAAGATTTAGTTGCGATGGAGAAGGTACAGAGAAGGGCAACCAAAATGATAAAGGGGATGGAACAGCTCCCCTATGAGGAAAGACTAAAGAGGTTAGGACTTTTCAGCTTGGAGAAGAGATGGCTGAGGGGGAATATGATAGAGGTGTTTAAAATCATGAGAGGTCTAGAATGGGTAGATGTGAATCGGTTATTTACTCTTTCAGATAATAAGAACATAAAAACATAAGAATATGCCATACTGGGTCAGACCAAGGGTCCATCAAGCCCAGCATCCTGTTTCCAATAGTGGCCAATCCAGGCCAGAAGAACCTGGCAAGTACCCCAAAACTAAGTCTATTCCATGTTACTGTTGCTAATGGCAATGGCTATTCTCCAGGTGAACTTAATAGCAGGTAACGGACCTCTCCTCCAAGAACTTATGCAATCCTTTTTTTAAACACAGCTATACTAAATGCACTAACCACATCCTCTGGCAACAAATTTCAGAGTTTAATTGTGCGTTGAGTAAAAAAGAACTTTCTCCGATTAGTTTTAAATGTGCCACATGCTAACTTCATGGAGTGCCCCCTAGTCTTTCTATTATCCGAAAGAGTAAATAACTTATTCACCTTGCACTTAGCCACATTAAATTTCATCTGCCATTTGGATGCACTTCATGAAATTAGAAAGTAGCACATTTAAGACTAATCGGAGAAAATTCTTTTTCACTCAACGCACAATTAAACTCTGGAATTTGTTGCCAGAGGATGTGGTTAGTGCAGTTAGTGTAGCTGGGTTTAAAAAAAGGATTGGATAAGTTCTTGGAGAGAAGTCCATTACCTGCTATTAATTAAGTTGACTTAGAGAATAGCCACTGCTATTACTAGCAACGGTAACATGGAATAGACTTAGTGTTTGGGTAATTGCCAGGTTCTTGTGGCCTGGATTGGACACTGTTGGAAACAGGATGCTGGGCTTGATGGACCCTTGGTCTGACCCAGCATAACATGTTCTTATCAGCTGTTTTAGGGGTCAGTTTACTAAGTCGAGGTGAAACAGAGCTACTATAGACATGCAGTTTTACTGCGGGGAAACATTTTGCAAGATTTGCTAAACTGCAGTCCCCAAGTATCAGTTTAATAAATGTCACAATTTTTTTCCCTTGCATGCCCCACTGCAGCAATGCACAGTGGCATCCTGGGGTCACCATCTTTAAGAGAGGCCACAAGATTAATGAAAAGTTCCCCAAAGCCCTCATCAAAGATCCCTGGGGGTCTAGTTGCTGCATTCTGACTTGAGCCCTAAATTTAAAAAATAGAGTAACCACCTGCAGTTAAGCCGTGCCCCCACCTTCCCATCGCCCACCCCCTGCACACGCCAGGCTTACTGAAATATCCCTGGGGGCAGGAGGGATCCCCAGGGAATATATCCGACTATCTTAAAGTTAGCTGGAGAAGTTTAGGACAGGTGTACGGGCTGACGGGATTCAGCTGGATAACTTCATCCGACTAACTCAGCTCCTCCCAGTTACACCCTAGAATGGCCCTAACTTATCCTGTTGTGGTGTCTCAGTTTAGTGGACCCTTGGGCCAACTTGTCAGAGACTGGGAGAAGGTGTTCAGTGTGTCTAGTAATCCACAGGTCGGGAGGCAGATGTCAGGCAGTACATGGATGGTGCTCTTCACCCTGGAAGCTGGTGCTCCCCCGGGAGGAGCCCGTAGGGGCCCAGCCACTGGGACTTAGGCGAGTAGACTGGAGAGCTGGACGGGAACTGGAACCAGACAAGAACAGCGAACAACGCTGTAGCAAGGAACGGGTACTGGAACCAGGCAGGAACTGTAGCAAGCAGGCAGGAACGGAGCGAGTTCCAAGCGACCCACTCCGGGGCATGGAGCAACTGGGAACTGGATAGTAAGGACTGAAGGTCCGCAGCCGGCTTATCAAGGCCGCGGAGTCTGATGTCAGGAGTTGGGCGGAGCCACGATTGGCGGGAAACGGCCTAGATAAGCGCCCAAGTAGCACGTGTGCGTGCCTGGAGGCAGGGCGTCCACGGGAGGCTTCCCGGCGGCATGACCCCCGCGGGGACGCCACCGAACAGGCCACAAACCATGCCAGCAGAAGTGGGAACAGGTCCAGGAACACGGAGGTAAGGGTCTGGTCGCGCTGCTCGCGGCCAGAACCGTAACATATCCGGCCAAATTTTATCTGGCTGGAGTTTAGCTGGATAAATACAGAAATATTCACTTCTGAGTTAGCCAGCTAAATGCTTCTGAATATGGACCTCCACCTGTGTGGGGCAGATGAGTGACCGGGGATTGTTCCTGCCTCCTTAAGCTCATTTGCATATCTGCATTGTGCCAGGTTTAGGGGCTGGGAAATGATACATGGAGCTTGCAAACTGCATTTTAGCACACAGTAACGAATAACCACTGTTTACCCTGTGCAAGAACATTAGTGCAGCAATACCTAAAATACCTTCTATGGAACTCCATCCCACCGGACCTTAGACAGGAGCCCAGCCTCCCAACCTTCAGGAAGAGACTTAAGACCTGGCTGTTTAAAAAAGCTTTCCCGGACACCGATTAATTCTATTCAGCCAGATTCTACCACTTCCACATGTAAAAATGTTATTACTAATGTAAATACCTATACCTAATGTTATTCTCTTTCTTTTCTTCTCTCCTCCCAGTTCTATTACCTTGTTATTTGTAACTGCTTCCTTCTACACAAATAGGTTATTGAATTGTTTACTGTACACCCCTGTTATATGTAAACCGGCATGATGTGTTTGCAACATGAATGCCGGTATATAAAAATTTTAAATAAATAAAATAAATAAAATAAAAATACATTTTCTGTAAATCTGGCTTATTTCATTTATAATAGAAGCTGTTTTCTGTCAGTAATGAAATAAATAAATAAATAATGCTCAAAGGTAAAGGCTCCTCCCCCTGTGAGAGGGGTGTGGGGTAATTATAACAGCCCCTTTGGGCAGTCAGCTGTCCTTCTGCATCCAAGAAAAAGCCCAACACTTGGCTGGTGGCCCCTGACCTGTGGCAGGCCCTGAGCTGGCAGCAACAAGGACACTGAGCTAATGACCATTGTGCAAGCCTCCGAGCACGCTACTGCGAGACCTGCCAACAGTCAAACAGTCGGAATTAGAAAAGAAAAATAGAAATTCACAGTTTTATGAATAAATTGCTGCCCTGCATTTGTGACAGGCATTTTACTTAGCATCATACATTAAAATATAGCAACATTCAGAATGTTTTTTTTTAAAGACTATAAGAACATAAGAACTTGCCATGCTGGGTCAGACCAAGGGTCCATCAAGCCCAGCATCCTGTTTCCAACAGTGGCCAATCCAGGCCACAAGAACCTGGCAAGGTCATGATGAGTCCTGTTCATGCAATGAAAGGTCAGACCTGCCATATGGGCTGACATAGCACTGTGAGAGACACCCGGGCCTCACTGAAATTAAATGATAAATATATGAAGCTTAAATATAATAGTGCTGAGTCTTACCTTGTACTTCCAACAGAAACCAAAATTTAGCTTCCAACCTCCCACTGTAATTGTGAAAGTCCACATTGTAATATCCAGAATCCTCTCTGCTTAGGTTGGATAACTGGAGGCTCCCGTTTTCGTAGCCTTTGCACCTGTGCTTATAGCTGACCGTACAGGTCCGATCACTTCCTATGAATTTAGCGACCCTTGTGGTGATATCCTTCCGCCACTCCATACTTTTACATGCATTCTGATCGTAGCATAGCGATGCCCTGTACAAGATAAACTCAGCTTGGCCTCCCAGAGGAGCGTACACTGTCACATTTCCTCCTTCTGCAGGAGCCGGGGAACCTGCAAACAATAAGCGAGAGAGGGACGGGTAGCAATAAGCCAAACGTTATTACTGTTCCACTTTTATCAAAATTCAAAGAACTAATCTGATCAGACTGCTCTGCGAATGCTTGTGAGATGTGAGAATCTAATCCTGCAATCACGATTAAGAGAAGCCACTTTTGTATGTGATCAGGGGGTTCTGAACGGAATAGAAATTACAGTGACCCCCCCCCCCGCAAAAAACCAAAACCCAGAGTCGTGAGCATGACCGAGCAGCCGGTACTTAAGAGGGTCATCGTCAGACAGGCCACATAGGGCTGAGATCTGCAGCTACTTATTACCCATAGACTTGAACCCAAAGTTTCAAAGCAGATTTTTGCACCTCAGTCCACTTAAAAAATTGCGGGTTTGTCGAGTACACACAGGGACTTTCAATCACAAGCTTAGGCAGGCTCCCGAGCCAGGTATAACACTGTGAACAGATTTACCTGCATACTTTTGAAAATCAGTGCTATGCACATAAATCCTTTCCCCGCCCCAATGCCATTCCCCCAGAATTCCTGCTTCCAGTATGTGAGGAATAGGGTCTGTGGAACCCCCCTCCCCACCAGGGGTTGATTTTCAAAGCATTGTTTAAGCACATAAAAGGCTTGGAAAATAATCCCCTGAATGTACAGAGAGGAGCACCTAATGCGGAAGTGGGGAAAACTCAAGTTGGCCAAACAAAAGCTTGGGTGTGAGGGGACCCCCAATTCTGCCCCGTGACTGTCAGAGCCAGTAGGTGGGTCAGCAGACCTGGGGTGCCAGGAAGTTAGAGGAGGAGCTCTCAACAGACCCCGCCTTTCTGTGGTGATGTCAGTGTAAAGGGGGAGGGTCTTAGTCTCAATCAAACTCCTGCACCCTGTCATGCAGGGGGAGCCATGTGTTAGGACTCCAGGAGTGGGGGTCTGAGTGGTGCTCAGAGGGTCCAACCCCTTCACAGGAAAGGTTCCAGGAGTGAGGAGAAACAAGAGTTATTCCTGCTCAGGGGAGGTGGCTGTGGGCCAGGGACCAGCTTGGCCAGGCCTTATAGGGAGGAAGGAGTGAACATCTGGGATCTGATACATACAGACCTTCCACACTCAAAGCAGACGTTCAAGGATTTATGTTGATTTTCGAACGGATGCGCGTAGATCTACACGCACGATTTCCAGCTGCTTGGGAGCCTGCGTGAGCTTGTGATTTTTGTGTCCCCGTACATACCTGAGTAACCCGCAAATATTTTAAGTGGACTTAGGTGCAAAAATCTGCTTATCTAAGAAGAAATCTTGGGAGGAGGGGTGAAGGAGGATACCGAACTCATTCCAGAGGGAGTTCTTGGGGGAAAAGGAAACTGTTGAGTTCGTGGACCCTTGAGCCGGCTAGAGATGATGAAAGCGCACCGTGGGGAAGCCCACAGCGGAGGTCGTAACCGGGAGACAGATCAAGTCAGGAGACGCACCGAATCTTCACCACTGGAAGCCCGAGATCCCCCCAGGAGGAGCCCATGAGGATCCGAGCCGCTTGGACTTAGGCAAGGTCTCCTGGACGGAGCAGTCCTGAACAAATCAGGCATCAAACAAGCAGGAAGTGGAACAAGCCAGGAGTTGGGGCAGGCGGCAGAGAGCAGAAACCGAAGACGAACCAGAGTCGGGACAGGCAGCAAGCAGGATATCAGAGGACAAGGACAAGCCAAGTCAGGAGCCAGGAGGAACACAGGAACAAGAACGAAGACTGCAACTGCTAACCTCAAGGAGGGAACCTCGTTGCAAGGCAAGGCGTAGTTCGGCTGCAGGGTTTAAATCCCTGCCGGCGTCTGACGTGTTCTTGGGGGCAGTGCCATCTTTCCCGCACTGGTCCCTTTAAACTTGAGGACCCTGCGCACGCACGCGCCTAGAGGGGCGGGGCCTGCCGGAGAGCATTGGCGGCATCTCCCTCGCAAGGGAGCGTCACGAGTAGGAGCCAGCCAGGCCGGAGCAGGCCTCAAGAACGCTGCCACGGATCGGAGGGGCCCGGAGGTAGGAGGGGGGACTGGAGCGCGGCCCGGAATCCTAACAGAAACCCAATGGCGGAAGGTCCTGTCTGAGATAGCTCAGATCACAAGGCGCTGCCCTACAGAACAGATGCTGGGGAAGACCCAGGGAGGAAGACCTGTCAGAGGGAGGGTAGATTTGCAGAAACAGACTGAGTTTGTTTTGGACGCTTTTTTTATTGTTGCCCATCTTCAGTATTTTTTGAACGACAGTCTTACAGTCTGCTTGGTGTTTGAGTATTTACTGAACTGATGTGCTAGAGCCCAGAGCAGACAGCCCCTAAGCATCTTGAAAAAACAAATTCCCCCCTCATGTGGGATCTCCTGGGAGGTTATGGGGCCCACCCTAGGCCATGAACCTGTCCATGAGCCCCTGTGCTCAGGACCTCTGCTATTACTGGCATGAGTAGCTTGGGATCTGTTTAATGTTGTAACCTGGATTGGCCACTGTTGGAGAAAGGATGCTGATGCACCCTCGGTCTGAATACCCACAAGCAGCTTATAAGATCAGAGCTGCATAGTGCCACGTTATTACAGTAGATTAAGAAACCAATGTTCCTTGGGAGTTACGGATGCAAAAGGAACCAAAACTCTCTGTGGATGACAGGGGCTTTTATTAAGGATAGCAATTCACTTTAAATTAATGTTTCTTAGATCTTATGGTATTGATAGTTGAAAAGAGCAAAAAACATTCAGAAGTACTAAGAACTATGGTTGAAGAATGTTAAATAAGCCTCCAGACTTTAACTATTGATACCTTTGAGAAAAATCTAGGTGAACATAACCTATTGATAGATCGATTTAGAGCCACACTAAGGTCTGACAAGGTATGTAAGCTTCGTGGAGGTGAGTCTGATTATAAATCAGGGACTATGTACACCTGGCAGGAAAATAAAAAACAACGCTTTGTAGCGAAACATGTTTCATTTGCAAACTCCTCAGACTCATCGGGATTGGATGAAGAAAGTAATACTAACAACATTGATCCTCAGCCTCCTTATTTTAGATTCAAATCATGACTTCCCGGCTCCCCCGCCGCACATATCAGGGCAGTCAATGGCAATCAGAGCAGCAGTGGTGAAGACCCAATACGAGATCTCAATTTAGTCAAAATTCAGATCTACCGTATTAAATATTTCTGGTAAGACGGTGTCTCAGTTTAATTGTCTGCTTCGGAGAAAGACTTTCTTTCATTCCTTCATATAGATATGATCCTTTCTGCTGTCAGATTAACTTGTTTAAATTGTTTCGGTTACTTCAAATTAAACTGTTTTTCTTTTGTCATCCTTCGGCTAAAATTGATATTTCTGTGATAAAAGAAAGCGCGGTGTCTTTTATAATCTTTCTAAAATTGAATGGGAAGCTATCCAGCAATTGTCTAAAGACCACTCTTCAGTGATCAAACCTGCTGGTTATACAAAGTAGCCTTCAACAGGAAGCTGAGGCTAATCGGCAATTATCTGATCAAACGTTTTATGAAAAATTAGAAGCAGATCCTTCACTTGAAATAATGCAACAGATTTCTGCTCTTTTGGATGAAAAGAAAGAACTTGATTTTTAGACTAATCGTGTGAGAATTTCCTTTTACAAAAATATCCAAAAATCCCAGTTTTTTATACAATACCCAAAATACATAAGAATCTGTTCCATCCACCTGGACATCCAGTCATCTCGTCTGTTCAGTCCCTTCTGGAACCTTTCTCTATCTTTGTTGATTCTTTTTTGCATGAAGCTGTGCAATCTGCTAAATCTTATATCCGAGATACCACACATATGTTGATTAACTTGGAGACATTCATTTTGATATTTCTTCCTGCTATCTTGTCCCTTTGGACATTCAATCTTTATACACAAATGTACCACAAGAAGAGGCTTTAACTATTGTAGAGATTGTTTTGAATAACAGACCAAGACCTCATTGAATCCCAACTGTTTTTTTATTATTCAGCTAGCTAGAATTGTCTTGTTTAATAACTATTTTCATTTTAAGGACACTTTCTACTTGCAAAAGCACGGTATAGCTATGGGGGTTAACAATGGCTCCCAGTGTTAAGAACATAAGAACATGCCATACTGGGTCAGACCAAGGGTCCATCAAGCCCAGCATCCTGTTTCCAACAATGGCCAATCCAGGCCATAAGAACCTGGCAAGTACCCAAACACTAAGTCTATTCCATATTACCATTGCTAGTAATAGCAGTGGCTATTTTCTAAGTCAACTTAATTAATATCAGGTAATGGACTTCTCCTCCAAGAACTTATCCAATCCTTTTTTAAACACAGCTATACTAACTGTACTAACCATATCCTCTGGCAACAAATTCCAGAGTTTAATTGTGCGTTGAGTGAAAAAGAACTTTCTACGATTAGTTTTAAATGTGCCACATGCTAACTTCATGGAGTGCTCCCTAGTCTTTCTATTATCCGAAAGAGTAAATAACCAATTCACATCTACCCATTCTAGACCTCTCATGATTTTAAACACCTCTATCATATCCCCCCTCAGCCGTCTCTTCTCCAAGCTGAAAAGTCCTAACCTCTTTAGTCTTTCCTCATAGGGGAGCTGTTCCATTCCCCTTATCATTTTGGTAGCCCTTCTCTGTACCTTCTCCATCGCAACTATATCTTTTTTGAGAAGCGGCGACCAGAATTATATACAGTATTCAAAGTGCGGTCTCACCATGGAGCAATATAGAGGCATTATGACATTTTCCGTTTTATTCACCATTCCCTTTCTAATAATTCCCAACATTCTGTTTGCTTTTTTGACTGCCGCAGCACACTGAACCAAAGATTTCAATGTGTTATCCACTATGACGCCTAGATCTCTTTCTTGGGTAGTAGCACCTAATATGGAACCTAACATTGTGTAACTATAGCATGGGTTATTTTTCCCTATATGCATCACCTTGCACTTATCCACATTAAATTTTATCTGCCATTTTGATACCCAATTTTCCAGTCTCACAAGGTCTTCCTGCAATTTATCACAATCTGCTTGTGATTTAACTACTCTGAACAATTTTGTATCATCTGCAAATTTGATTATCTCACTCATCGTATTTCTTTCCAGATCATTTATAAATATATTGAAAAGTAAGGGTCCCAATACAGATCCCTGAGGCACTCCACTGTCCACTCCCTTCCACTGAGAAAATTGTCCATTTAATCCTACCCTCTGTTTCCTGTCTTTTAGCCAGTTTGTAATCCACGAAAGGACATCGCCATCTATCCCATGACTTTTTACTTTTCCTAGAAGCCTCTCATGAGGAACTTTGTCAAACGCCTTCTGAAAATCCAAGTACACAACATCTACCGGTTCACCTTTATCCACATGTTTATTAACTCCTTCAAAAAGGTGAAGCAGATTTGTGAGGCAAGACTTGCCTTGGGTAACGCCATGCTGACTTTGTTCCATTAAACCATGTCTTTCTATATGTTCTGTGATTTTGATGTTTAGAACACTTTCCACTATTTTTCCTGGTACTGAAGTCAGGCTATCCGGTCTGTAGTTTCCCGGATCACTCCTGGAGCCCTTTTTAAATATTGGGGTTACATTAGCTATCCTCCAGTCTTCAGGTACAATGGATGATTTTAATGATAGGTTACAAATTTTTACTATTAGGTCTGAAATTTCATTATTTAGTTCCTTCAGAACTCTGGGGTGTATACCATCGGGTCCAGGTGATTTACTACTCTTCAGTTTGTCAATCAGGCCTACCACATCTTCTAGGTTCACTGTGATTTGGTTCAGTCCATCTGAATCATTACCCATGAAAACCTTTTCCAGTACGGGTACCTCCCCAACATCCTCTTCAGTAAACACTGAAGCAAAGAAATCATTTAATCTTTCCGCGATGGCCTTATCCTCTCTAAGTGCCCCTTTAACCCCTCAATCATCTAATGGTCCAACTGACTCCCTCACAGGCTTTCTGCTTCGGATATATTTTTAAAAGTTTTTACTGTGAGTTTTTGCCTCTATGGCCAACTTCTTTTCAAATTCTCTCTTAGCCTGTCTTATCAATGTCTTACATTTAACTTGCCAATGCTTATGCATTATCCTATTTTCTTCTGTTGGATCCTTCTTCCAATTTTTGAATGAAGATCTTTTGGCTAAAATAGCTTCTTTCACTTGCCCTTTTAACCATGCTGGTACTCGTTTTGCCTTCTTTCCACCTTTCTTAATGTGTGGAATACATGTGGACTGTGCTTCTACAATGGTATTTTTTAACAATGACCACGCCTCTTGCACATTTTTTACTTTTGTAGCTGCTCCTTTCAGTTTTTTTCTAACAATTTTTCTCATTTTATCAAAGTTTCCCTTTTGAAAGTTTAGCACGAGAGCCATGGATTTGCTTACTGTCCCCCTTCCAGTCATTAATTCAAATTTGATCATATTATGATCACTATTGCCAAGCGGCCCCACCATCATTACCTCTCTCACCAAATCCTGTGCTCCACTGAGAATTAGATCTAAAATTGCTCCTTCTCTCGTCGGTTCCTGAACCAATTGCTCCATAAAGCTATCATTTATTCCATCCAGGAACTTTATCTCTCTAGCGTGTCCCGATGATACATTTACCCAGTCTATATTGGGGTAATTGAAGTCTACTATATAAGAACAGTTAATTATTAAGTGCAACGAACTACACTTATCTCACAAATTAAACGTCGCATAGGTTATAATTTTTTAGATTTTTTTATGTGCATAGAATTTATCTGGAACAGTGGACCATCATAACACCCTTGGTTTTTTAGGCAGTAAGCCACACTTTCGAATCAAGAAACTACGCCAATGTGAACAACGTTGGATTTTTCAACTGCGCACAGTGACCCCTGGTGGTCTTAATAAAGAAATCGAGTGGATTCACTTTATGTGAATCCACACCTGTCAAATCAACACACACAGGTGCAGTATGGTGATCCTATAAAATCATGCCAGATCTCGCGGCAATTCAGTACAACGCCGACAAGAGGATTAGGCGGCTGAATGCGGTAAGAAGGAAATGTAATCCATGGGGAAAAGTGCCTTTTTTTGCTAAGCAGTACTTGTGCAAAAGTAATATATGTGTGGTACTAGTTCTATTTTTATCTCCATAGGTATTAAATACCATATGAACTGGATAGTAGCATTTAAATATCGAAGCTATCTTGGCGGGAATTAACCTTGCATTTTTTCAAGCCTAGACTCTACAACTTCCCGATCAGTCCCTGAAGCAGCGCAAATCGCGAAACGTACGTCGGACTGCAGGAGCTCTAAAGTGTGTGAGCACATTCAATCGGAAGTTCAACAAAAAACCCAGAAGTATTTTTCGCCTACAAAGCACGACAGCGCTGGAGATAATAGCGCGGCGGCACAGGAGATAAAGGTCGGAAGCGCAGCGGCACTCCGCACAAGTAAGGCAATTCCGTCTTAAATTTATTGCAAAGTAAAGCACGACAGCGCTGGAGATAATAGCGCGGCGGCACAGGAGATAAAGGTCGGAAGCGCAGCGGCGCTCCGCACAAGTAAGGCAATTCCGTCTTTGAATTTATTACAAAGGATTTTACTAATTATAAAAAGATAAAAAAGAAGGAGTAAGAGAACATTTGAATAAAGAAGACAAAAGACATTTAATGGACCGATGATTAAACATGACCCTGTAAGGTTGAAAGTGTGGCTTACTGCCTAAAAAACCAAGGGTGTTATGATGGTCCACTGTTCCAGATAAATTCTATGCACATAAAAAAATCTAAAAAATTATAACCTATACGACGTTTAATTTGTGAGATAAGTGTAGTTCGTTGCACTTAATAATTAACTGTTCTTATATAGTGGTGTTCACGTATATACAGTAATCGAAAGATAATGGCACACCCCAAATGGAGTAACATTCTCAGCTTTTCAGATGATCAGCTGAATGATGCGTTACAGAGTGAATCTTTGTTTTCTGATGGCTCAGATACAACCATCAGTACATCCTCAAGTTGGACTGAACTAACAATGCTACATAAACGGTGGATACGCACAGAATTACATGGAGTCACCATGGTTGAATATCTAAAACATCAGCGTATCCCACGAGGGCTCAGAATGGTGAAAGAACCTAAAATCTATACTGAATATCCGGAATTCTTAGAACAATGGTCCCATGTACTTAATAAATGCTCAATGGACCTAATGTTACTAATTGTGAGTCAGACACGTAAAATTTCCCAAGAAATAAGACAACAATCAGACACCATGTTGGAGTCCTTAAAAAGCAAGATAGCATTAGATCTATTTGACACCACCTTGCAGGAGTTTAAGCAGTCAATGGAAAAGTTCAAGGAAGAAATTAAGATATCTAAGATTGAAAAATTCCACAGGGATGAAGGGGATTACAAACAAGGAGTAATTTACCCTTGGTTAAATCAGAAACCCAGGAAAGTCACCTTCAACACCTCAGATAACTCATCAGGAAGTGATGAAGAACACCCTTTAGGAGATGCTTCAAAACCCACATATCAGAGAGGACAACGAGGACAAACATACAGAGGCAGAAGGAGAGGGTCCCGAAATTACCAACATACCGAGTGGAACCGACCGAGAACCAGGTCGCAGTACCCTTCCACCAAACAAACCCCGGGACAAACGGATTGGCCACTGCATCAGCAGTGATTAATATATCGGGGAATCCTCTGTCTGCACTTGAAGAAAAGGTACTAAATAAAGGTTTAAATTTTGTGCCAACTCAAAGACATGATCCATTTCAGTTCCGCTGTGACTTTCACAAATTTATTCGACAGCTCCAAAGAAAAATTTACTTATCTCAATCTCCTACAGTAAGTCCATCACTAGCCATTACTCCCATTGTGAAACTGAAATCGAAATGGAGTCCACCTCCACCAGGAGATGCAGCCATCAATACTTTTTCCACATTGGTGTTGCATGAAGTTGAAAATATAGAAAAATCACAACATCATTCCTACTTTAATCTCACTAGAGAAGAATCACAGGCACTACATCAATTACAAGACAGACGTGATATAGTAATAAAACCAGCTGATAAGGGAGGTGCGGTTGTAGTAATGAGTACTGAGGCATACACACAAGAAGCACTACGCCAACTTTCAGACAGAGCATTTTATCAAGTACTGGAAGCAGATCCCACGGATAGTATACAAGCGGAGGTATTACGTATAGTAGAGCTTGGTTTCCAACAGAAGTTCCTCACAAAGAGTGAATGTGATTTCCTCATTAATAAATACCCAAGAATCCCAGTATTATATATAGTACCAAAGATTCACAAAAATCTGCAAACCCCACCTGGAAGACCCATCGTCTCGGCGAAAGAATCCGTTCTGGAACCTATCTCTATTTTTTTGGATAAACTATTACAGCCATTTGTGTCACAATCATTTTCATACATTAAAGATACATCTCACATGCTCCAATTCTTGTCTACAGTCACCTTATCCAATCAAAGTCTGTTGGTCACCATGGATATTGAGTCGCTATATACAGTAATCCCGCAAGAGGAATTGCTCACTGTAATATCAATGGTCTTAAAAAAACGCCCATATCCTCAACGGATACCTACATCTTACATCATTGAGTTATTGCATCTAACGTTGAGTCATAATTACTTCTCATTTCAAGATAAATTTTATCTACAAATTCGGGGAACGGCTATGGGAGCCGCCATGGCACCAGATGTAGCGAATCTATTTGTATCAGCCTTTGAAGACCAATATATACAACAAAACCCATGGTCATCATCTTTGAAACATTGGAAAAGATATATAGATGACGTGTTCATCATATGGGAAGGATCGCAAACCTCCTTATTGGAATTTCACGCTTGGCTTAACTCGCAGAATTCATGCCTAAAATTTACTATAAATTTTCACCATCAAAATATATCATACTTAGATATCCTTATAACTAAAAACGAAGATTCTGTGACCACCACTCTGTATCGAAAACCAAGTGACCGCAACAATCTCTTAAGATTTGACAGTTTTCACCCTGCCACATTTAAGTTGAATTTACCCGTAGGACAATTCATGCGAATAAGACGAATATGTACGGACAACTTTGAATTCAAAAAACAGGCCCAAGCATTGGCAGATAGATTCTTGCAGCGAGGATACCCTTTATCCAGTGTTAAAAAAGCTTATCGCCGAGCCCTCTATTCAAACCGGGATTTTATGTTCTTGCCAAGATAGCGTGAGGATTCGAACCAGCAGACCTTGGTGATAAGACATACATTGGCCACCCCAATGATTAGTAGAGCCATTCGGAGACACTGGTCAATCCTCCAAGAAATCCACCCAACATTTAAGGAACCCATTCGGATAGCATATTCTCGAGGCAGAAATATAAAAGATCAGGTGGTCCATTCGAGTTTCAATGAACCGGTGAACATACTGGACCCCATCATAGATTGTGTAAATTGTGCTCATTGCACTTTAAAATCTCCACAGACCACTATCACACTACCTTCAGGTCAGATAGTGGGGTTGCCTCAAACATCATGTAGATCTTCCTTTGTGGTATATGCTATCATTTGTCCATGCCCACTGATTTATGTGGGCATGACTAAACGTCCGTTTAGAATTAGACTAATGGAACATAAATGTTGTCTCAACACTGACCGGTTGGAGGAACCTTTAGTTGCACATTTCAAAGAATACCATCACAATTTTCTAGACATTAAATGGACAATTTTAGAAGTAATTCACCCACACTGGAGAAAGGGAGGTCGAATCAAGAAACTACGCCAATGTGAACAACGTTGGATTTTTCAACTGCGCACAGTGACCCCTGGTGGTCTTAATAAAGAAATCGAGTGGATTCACTTTATGTGAATCCACACCTGTCAAATCAACACACACAGGTGCAGTATGGTGATCCTATAAAATCATGCCAGATCTCGCGGCAATTCAGTACAACGCCGACAAGAGGATTAGGCGGCTGAATGCGGTAAGAAGGAAATGTAATCCATGGGGAAAAGTGCCTTTTTTTGCTAAGCAGTACTTGTGCAAAAGTAATATATGTGTGGTACTAGTTCTATTTTTATCTCCATAGGTATTAAATACCATATGAACTGGATAGTAGCATTTAAATATCGAAGCTATCTTGGCGGGAATTAACCTTGCATTTTTTCAAGCCTAGACTCTACAACTTCCCGATCAGTCCCTGAAGCAGCGCAAATCGCGAAACGTACGTCGGACTGCAGGAGCTCTAAAGTGTGTGAGCACATTCAATCGGAAGTTCAACAAAAAACCCAGAAGTATTTTTCGCCTACAAAGCACGACAGCGCTGGAGATAATAGCGCGGCGGCACAGGAGATAAAGGTCGGAAGCGCAGCGGCGCTCCGCACAAGTAAGGCAATTCCGTCTTAAATTTATTGCAAAGTAAAGCACGACAGCGCTGGAGATAATAGCGCGGCGGCACAGGAGATAAAGGTCGGAAGCGCAGCGGCGCTCCGCACAAGTAAGGCAATTCCGTCTTTGAATTTATTACAAAGGATTTTACTAATTATAAAAAAGATAAAAAAGAAGGAGTAAGAGAACATTTGAATAAAGAAGACAAAAGACATTTAATGGACCGTTGATTAAACATGACCCTGTAAGGTTGAAAGTGTGGCTTACTGCCTAAAAAACCAAGGGTGTTATGATGGTCCACTGTTCCAGATAAATTCTATGCACATAAAAAAATCTAAAAAATTATAACCTATGCGACGTTTAATTTGTGAGGTAATTGAAGTCTCCCATTATTACCGCACTACCAATTTGGTTAGCTTCCCTAATTTCTCTTAGCATTTCATTGTCAGTCTCGCCATCTTGACCAGGTGGATGGTAGTATACTCCTATCACTGTAGTCTTCCCTGACACACAAGGGATTTCTACCCATAAAGATTCAGTTGTGCATTTAGCCTCATGCAGGCCTCATGTTGGACTCTATGCCATCCCGGACATAAAGCACCACACCGTCTCCCATCATCACAATTTATTTGTTTCATACTTTTCCAGCAGGAGAGCCCAAAACATGTTACAGCAGATCAAAATATATATTGAGAAAGGGTATAACATTACAGGGACAGTACTGAGTAAGGCACATAAATAATAGAATACAATGAAATAAAATGAAAAGAATAAATTAATAACACAAATTATGTAATAAAGGATGGGAAGTGAAGATGTGTTCAGATGCAGGTTTTATGATAGTGACACTGTGCGAGTGTTTTAAACTCAGACTCACTAGCAAGGGGATGGGCTGTCGGACACAGAAGGCGGTTTTGATTAGCCATGTTTTGAGGTGTGTCCAGACGAACAGTAGATGAGTTGCCAGTCTGGTGTTGAGTGCGGGAGCCAGTCCTGAGTAGATCCTCTCTCTGGTCCTAGTGAGGCTTTACGCTCTTAGAGGTGAATTTTTAAGACCAGCGTGTGAGTGCACATGTGCACGCATGGACGCAGCGATTTTATAACGCATGCGCTTATACGTGCGCCTGTTATAGAACCGGCTATACGCACGTACATGTTTATTTATTTATTTACTTATTAGCTTTTATATATCGACATTCATGGGTACATCATGCCGGTTTACAATATAAGTGAAGGAGGAAATTACAAAAACCAGGGTGGGGGGAGAGGGAGCAGATAGGAAGAGAGAAGGGTCGAGAGAAGAGAGGGAAAAACAGGAAGAGGAGAAAAAGGAACAGTACCTGATGGAAAACAACAGAAGAACATAATAAGTAGCATTGCAAATTATACACTCAATAAGGGAACCTTATACACCCTGGATAACCTTATATAAATTATATACTCCAAAAAGTATTATATACAATAAGAACAAAAGGATTATATACAATAATATACATTATCTTTAACTAGTACATACAAGAGACACTATATATGACATTACAAATGCTGCATCTATCGCATGAGTGTGGGGGAGGGGGGTTTAGTAGATGCGTGCGCCAATGCAATTATCCGTTTCCCCAGTTCATTCCCAGTTCACCCCAGGAAAGGAAAGGATTTCCTAACCCCCCTCCCAGCTAACATTTACCCTATTAGCCCTGAGCCTTCAAACCCCGCTGTCTCGCCTGGTTTTATACATTTTATAACTTACACACCATCCATAACAGAAGTAAAATTATGCAGTAGGGTGCGAGCTGGGCCTAGTCGCATGCATATCTCTTGGCCTTGGCGTGTGGAGGGCTTTTAAAATCGACCAGGTAGTGATGACTCCATTGGATGCATTTGTGGCAGTGACTGCAGAGGGCGAGAGGCCGTATCATGTTTTAGTTGTTGGCTTAGGTAAAGGGGGAGGGGGGGCACAGCCACTTAGGGTTCGGGGACGTAACGTTAGCCAGAGCAGGGAGTTTAAGATTTGTGTGACCTTTTCAAACTGTTTTGCATTCAGCAGGATACGTGCTGCCATGTTCTGTATGAGATGTAAGGGGCCAGCTGGGGTTTTTGGAGTCCTGATGGAAAGCGAGTTTTGTTCATCAAGGTGGGAGATCCTGCAGGTTTGGAGGATTGCAGCAAAGGCCAGGACCTCTAAGAAGGGGGTGGAGATGGTTGATGTCGCTGTGTTTAAAAAAGGATTGGATAAGTTCTTGGAGAAGTCCATTACCTGCTATTAATTAAGTTGATTTAGAAAATAGCCACTGCTATTACTAGCATCGGTAACATGGAATAGACTTAGTTTTTGGGTACTTGCCAGGTTCTTATGGCCTGGATTGGCCACTGTTGGAAACAGGATGCTGGGCTTGATGGACCCTTGGTCTGACCCAGTATAGGCATGTTCTTAGGTTCTTAAGGAAGGCAGCCTTGGCTCAGCCTGGACCTGACCTTTGAAGGTGAGCTTGGAGTCCTAAACCTCCTACCTAACCTGCCTCCCTTTTACCCTATCCGCCACGACCCCTAAAACCCCACTGACCAATGGTGTAGCCCAAACTGGGGGGGGGCCCACGGTTAACATGGCTGGGCAGTAGGCATACAGGCCTGAGCCCTGCTAGTTGTGCTCTTATCCATAAATAATGCCTTAGAGTGCACCGACAAAGAATTTCTAAGTGGCCTACAACAGCTGTTACGCATCATGAGGGCAACTTTCAAATATTTTACATTAATTATTTCAAGCACTTACCAACATTAACATTGTCTTATTCATCTGTATTAATGTTATTGTAGTTTTAAATACATAAGAATTTCATGTAAAAAGCAAAAAACCATAACATTCAGATCCAAACGTGTAATAAAACAAATATCAATGGATTTTTTCTAGAAAGGCAGAAATCATCACAACTACAATAAAATAGCACTAATCATAATCATAAGAACAAGTGCAGAGCAGAATTAGGACAGATCACTTTACAATTTATTTATTTATTTATTTAACAGTTTCATATACCGAATTTCTTGTAAGAGTATACAAATCAATTCGGTTTACAATGTAACAGAAACAGGGCCTCATAGAGTGCAATTACATTGAACAAGGGCATACAGAACTAGGATCATGAAACTGGTGAACAAACCAAGGGTATAACTCAAAAACTATGTTACAAGGCTAGTAGGGTTGGGATTAGGTTTGAGACCGTGTTGACAAAGGACTTTGGGATTGGTCTTTGAGCTGTACAAATAGTGATCAATCCAACATGCAAAAGAAAAACGAATTCAAATTCTGGTATCACCTCAGCAAAACAAAATCCTTCCACTGCTAAACACTTTGTGAAGTGAACAAACCCCTGCAAAAAATAATAAAGACCCCTAGAACCTTGTCATTCCATACAATCACAGCACTAACTCTTAAGCATCAAACAGCACTCTTATTTATAAAAGGCAGCAATACAAATATTGCATCAGGCCCCAGAACATTAATACACCACCTATGGACAAAGCGAACAAGCTGGGCTGGTACAGATCCCTACAGAGAAAATCCACGCTAGCAGAACACAGACCCACCCTTATCTAACAGAGAAATAAGGGACTGCAAATTAGAAACCAAAACATGCAGACAAACCAAAACAGAAATCGTGAGAAACTCGACTCTGAAAAGTGGAACTCTAAAGCAAATACATAAGAAATGCACCGACCCAAAGATGGCAGACTCCAATTGCTAAAAAAAATCACATTTTAATTTTTTTTTTTAACCTTTGTCTGATATTTTTGTTTTTCTAATCAGTTGGTCCTGGTCTCTTTTTCCACTTTTCCCTTGTCAGTCTTTTCGTAATTCTTCCTACAGTGTTACTCTTCTATTTCTTCTCTCTCCTCCTATATTCTTCCCTTCCTCCTTTACACACACACACACACACAGACTCTCGCTCTCACATGCTCTCTCTATTCTCACAAACAGGCTCCCACTCTCCTAATAATTCCTAACATTCTGTTTGTTTTTTTGACCAACGCCACGCATGAACAGATCCTTTCACAGTATTTTCCACTATGATGCCCAGATCCTTTTCATGAGTGGTAACTCCTAATATGGAATCTAACATCTCTCTCTCTCACACACATAGACACATACACACAGGCTCTCACTCTCAGGCTTCCATATGCAAACACAAACCCCCATCCTCTCTCACACTCATCCACCTTTACTCTCATACACACACACATGCGAGAAATGACTCTCACATCATTCTCTCTCTGCCTACCTTGTTCTTGCTCCTTCCCTTTCCCCTTTCCCCCTTCCCTCTCACTCACCCCTTTCCTTTCCCCTTCCCTTTCATTCATTTCTTCACTTCCCCCTTCCCTCTAACTCAGTCCTTCCCTTCCCTCTCATTCCTTCTCTTCCCCCTTCCCTCTCACTCATTTCTTCCCTTCCCCTTCCCTCTCAGTCAACCCTTCCTTTTTCCCCTTGCCTCTCACTCCTTCCCTTCCCTCTCACATCCACCCTCTTTCCTTCCCTCTCACTCATCCCCTTCCCCCTCATTCACTCCTTTTCTTTCTTCTCACTACTCCTTCCTTTCCTTCCTTCTTTCCACTTTCTCCTCCTTCCCTTCAATTACTTCCCTCCCCTCTCACCACCTTTCCTCTGTCACTCCTCTTCCATTCCCTTTCCTTCCCTTGCCTCTCACTCACCCCTCCCCTCAATCACAACCCTCTCCCTTCTCTTCCCTTCCACTTATTTTGCTCAGTTCCTTTTACCTCTTCTCCCTTCTCAATAAGAAGAAAGTGGAGGTAAAGGAAGCTGAGTGAGTGAGGTAGATGGGAAGGTGAGGGAGTAAGACATTCTCACCTCTCCCTTACCTTTCACAGCCTGCCTCCCTCACCTCCTGTGCTCATCTTCGGCCCACTGGAAGTGATACCCTTGTGGGCTGTTCTTTGCTAGGCCGCCGTCGTCCTTTTCAGCCTGCGGGGGGGGGGGAGGAGGGGGGTTGTGGATCCCTCGCAGGCAGATGTTCAGTGCGCCGCGGGGGGTCTGCTCATGTGCCTGCAGGCGGGTGGGATCCCCGTGGGCAGGTCCTTATTGCACCATCAAGGGTCTGATCCTGTGCTTGCGGGCAGGTCAGCACCTTGCTGCTGTGGAGTCGGGCAGCTCTGTTTGGGTGGGCCTGAGCCCATAGCGGGTAGGCCATGGCCCACCCAGGTCCACCTGTGGCTACACCTCTGCTGCTGACTACCCTTGGTTTTTTTTTTTTGTTTGTTTCTTACCCGCAGTCCGGAGCAGCAACAGTTTACATGGTCCGGTCAGCTCCCGGCACGCGTTTCAGCGGGTCCAGGCCTAATGGCACTGTCCCGGCCCAGCCCTTTTTCTTTTAGCCCTTCCAATGCAGGTATCGGGTTATACGCTCGTGCCTGTGGGCGTCCGAACATCTGCCTGGCACATGCACGTCTCCCCAATTCTGCGCATGAAGGCCTTTTAAAACTCGGCCTTAAGAGAATTGGCGACTTAAAAGGAATATAAGGAACGGTGACCTTTAGGGTGTAACTGCTGCTGTTGTTGTGACTTACAACTTTTCCATTTTCTCCATTTTTCTGTCACCACCTCTCCCTGGCTGAGCAAACCTATGCACCCTGCTCTAATCACTATCTTTACCCTCTAAAGGCCGGTACCCACCAGGAAATAAACATTTGTTGTTTGATTATGGTTTTGGCGTGAGCTCCATCTTTCTGGTGTGGTGTGGTTTAGGTAAGGGTCATAGCAATGTTAGGGGGGATCATAGAGGGGATTCTGCTAAGCTTGAGATCCCTATCAAGCTCAGGCCTGATGTTCACCCTCCTTGCCTCTGGGCCTGGGTCCACTACACCATCGGCTTGACCCGCATTCCCTCTGAACCCCTTTTCCTGAGAGATTACCACTCGGCTCCCCCAAGTGCCAGACCCTCTCACATTTTATGCGCCCCCTTCCAGGTTGGGGGTTATATCTTTTTAACGGTTCTCCTTCTGTGCCCCACAGGATGACTGCTTGGGTGACACAGGTCCCCTCGCCGTCAGATGGCTGGAGGGGAAGATTACTCGGAGCCTGAACCCTCTCACACTGATCCTGCTGGCTCAAGGTGCCACCCGACTCGGTGTTGTTCTCATCAGCATGCGCCTTCTGTGCAGAGAACTTCATCCTGCAGCTCCCTGGCCAAAGCACAGCGATTCCAAAGTGTAACCGGGTCCCACTAAACCTAGCCCTTGTTACAATATACCCCGCACCTACATCTCACCTCACGCGAGCACTGAACTCCAAAATCAGGAAAGGACTGGAGAGGAATGGGACTGAGAGCGGCTTACCCTGGGCTGAGAAGAGGAGGAGGAGGCAGAGATGAAGCAGTGCAGGCATCGTATCTGAATCCCCATCACACACTGAACTGCAAGAGAGAAAACGCTGAGAAGCAGGAAAAAGAAAAGAGGAAGGAAGAGAGGATGGGTGAGATGACGAGAATAACCCTATCTGATTGCAACATTTCCTTGGCGAGATAGCACAGCTGTGAAAAGCACATAAGCTTCGTGGACTTGTACAGCCATTTCCAGGTAGCCAACACAAACGTCAGCTAAGTAGAAAGATATCCCTCCAGCGGTCTTTAGCACTAAATTCTAGTATAATACATTTCCAGAAAAAGAAAATAGCTTTTAATAAATGGCGTGATTAATTTGATCTTTTTCCCATGTATTAGTTGAGACTGCATGGGGCTATCTCAGATTTTGATTCAGGGGCCTGAAGAGAAGTTTGTAATAGCGAAATTGTTTGGTAGTATTTAATACTTTAATTAGAATAACCTAGAAACACAGACACTACAAGAAGTGGGCTGATTTGCACTTGGAACCACAACCCAAGAAATGACAGGAAACAACTAAAAATAATCACTCTGCGTCCCCCACCCTTTGAAGATCATGGCAATAAATGGTTTTGATTAATATGCGCCTAATAATCAGCTCTGCTGGACTAGTTTGTTTATGTAAAATTAACCAAAATTTTATAAAGCAAGCCTGCTCCTTTCAGGCACTGTTACAGTCTACTCATTGGAAAAGGTGAATCCCTTTGATTTGGTATTTTTATTGTATGTATGTGTGTATATGTGTATATATGAGAGGGTGATGGTGATGTGTGTGTGTGTGTATATATATAATAAAAGGGTGTTTATGTCTGTCTGTATGTTTGTGTGTGTATATGTGTATATATGAGAGGGTGTTTTTGTGTGAATATGTGTATGTGTGTGTCTACGATGGAGAGTGCCTGTGTACATGTGTGCACGTGTGTGAGAGTACCTGTATATCTGTGTGAGCGAGGTTAGAGCTTGTGCACCTTCCTTCAATCTATGACAATCTCAGGAGGACTGGAAATCTAAAGTTCCCAGGTACGGAGAGTGGGAGATTTTTTTTATCCTTGTTAGTTTTAATTATTGGATGTGATGCATCTTCTGTTTTGAAATATTTAATTAGTGTTTAGAAATATTTTAAACATTTTTATATGTGTTTTTAATTGGCTAAATTTATCAGCAGATTTGACATTCTTTTTATTGTATTAATGTTTTATATTTCTTAATTGTGTTTGCTTTGCTTACAGTTTGTCGTCTTGTGATTCCCAGTTCAGTTTTTGGTGAGAGTCTATCTGTGTTCTGCTTGTGTGACTGAGGCTTTAGGTATTCTGCTAGCATGTAGTTTCTATGTAGGGATTTATAACAACCTGGCTTTAATCTGTTTTCCTAATAGGAAGTGTATTGGTGTTTAGGGTCTGATGTAATATTTGCAGTATGGCTTTTTCATAGGTTGAGTGCTGGCAATTATGATATGGATGATATGGATGGCTTACTATGAAAAACCAAAATTTCAAATATTACAAGAGGCCCTAAAACACCAATACACCTCCTATTAGGAAAACAGAACAAGCCAGACTGATATAGACCATGCGAGGCGCTATCTTAAATACACATTGTTGTGTGCAATCTTCCTTGCTGTATTGGCGGTAAATTTTGCACACAAAAAATGTGCCTACAACTGAGGATAAAACTGCACTCTGCCAAGCGCTCCTTATTACATTGGTTTCTAAGTGTCCCTATTAATAGTAAGCAGTAAAAACCTTCCTCTCCCTTTAGTGATGTGGGTGCTCATAGGCTCTTAGCTGCAGTGAAACACTGTCATGTGACAGGAAGTCGTTATTCCTGCTCTCCTAAACTTTTGATTTTTGATCATAGGAAGCCTTTAACAAGTATAACATTACAATGTTACATGACATTTGTGTTCCAACTTTGTACTTGTTTATCTGGACAGTCAGACACTATAAGCTAGATAAAATGGAGAAAGAACTGGCCCACAGGGTCCTAGAAACATATCTAGAACAATGACAAGACTGGTTGACATTCCATCTAAAATTATAGAAAACATTTTTAGAACAGACACAAGATTGCTAACCTGGCAAATTCCAAGGAAATATTTACATATGAGACGAGGATTAATTAACATGAAGAAAGACAGCAAGCTACCATACAGCAATACAGATTTGTTTATAATAGATAGCCAATCCTAGAAATTTTGACAATTATGTACCCTGGTTTAGGAGTTGGAAATATAGAAAACATAGAAATGACGGCAGAAGAAGACCAAATCGGTCCATCCAGTCTGCCCAGCAAGCTTCACACTTCTCTTTTCTCATACTTATCTGTTTCTCTTGGCTCTTAGTAACCTTAGGTCCTATTTCCCTTTCACCCCCTCTATTAATGTAGAGAGCAGTGATGGAGCTGCTTCCAAGTGAAATATTAAGTTTGATTAGTTGGGTAAGCGGCAGCATAGCTCTCTGCTGTTGAAGCAGAGAGCAATGCTGGATATGCGTGAAGTATTAGTTTTTCTTCTCCCCTGCCGTTGAAGCAGGGAGCTATGCTGGATATGCATTGAAAGTGAAGTATGCCTTGAAAGTCACATTAACTATCATCAAATATTGAAAAGCCTAATAATTGGTAATTGAATAAGCCTAATAATTGGTAATACCTATAGCCCATGAACCCATCCCTGTTTTGGTTTTTTTTTGTTGTTGTTTTTTTTCTTTTTTTAATTGGGAGATGGCAGCCCTCCATCCTTCCGCTCCGTGAAGGTGGAACACCAACCACTGGCCACTGGCATCCCGCTCCATGAATGCCTCTGTGGCTACTGCCGCTCCGTGCAGTGTTTTGCTGCCTGCTCTTTATACGTGTCCTCTAGACCTGATGGATCCACAGTGTTTATCCCATGCCCCTTTGAAGTGCTTCACAGTTTTGGACTTCACCACTTCCTCCAGAAGGGCATTCCAGGCGTCCACCACCCTCTCCGTGAAGAAATACTTCCTGACATTGGTTCTTAGTCTTCCTCCTTGGAGGCTCAGCTCGTGACCTCTGGTTCTGCTGATTTTTTTCTGACGGAAAAGGTTTGTCATTGTCTTTGGATCGTTAAAGTTTTTCAAGTATCTGAAAGTCTGAATCATATCACCCCTGCTCCTCCTTTCCTCCAGGGTGTACATATTTAGATTCTTCAATCTCTCCTCGTATGACATCCGATGAAGACCCTCCACCTTTCTGGTCGCCCTTCTCTGTACCGCTTCAATCTTGTCTCTGTCTCTTTGTAGATACGGCCTCCAGAACTGAACACAGTACTCCAGGTGAGGCCTCACCAAGGGCCTGTACAAGGGGATAATCACTTCCCTTTTCTTACTCGATATTCCTCTCTCTATGCAGCCCAGCATTCTTCTGGCTTTTGCTATCGCCTTGTCGCATTGTTTCGCAGACTTCATATCATTAGACACTATAACCCCAAGGTCTCTCTCCTGCTCCGTGCACATCAGCCTTTCCCCCCCCATCGAATACAGTTCATTCGGATTTCCACTCCCCATATGCATGACTTTGCACTTCTTGGCATTGAATCTCAGCTGCCATATCTTCGACCACTCTTCCAGTTTCCTTAAATCCCTCTCATTCTCTCCACTCCTTCCGGCGTGTCCACTCTGTTGCAGATCTTAGTGTCGACCGCAAAAAGACAAATCTTACCTTCTATCCCGTCCGCAATGTCGCTCACAAAGATATTGAACAGGACCGGTCCCAACACCGATCCTTGCGGTACACCACTTAAAACCGCTCTCTCTTCAGAGAAAGTTCCATTTACCATCACACATTGTCTTCTGTCCGTCAACCAGTTTGCAATCCAGTGTAAATATATACCAGTGTAAATATACAAGTGTAAATATATACAAGTGTAAATCCTATATAATTCTTTGTTATCAGTAAAATCATTGGAAAAGGAGTTTATCCTGGTACCTTGTGTGGCACCCTGCCTCTCCATACTGTACCTTATTTATTATTTATATTTTACAGCATTTAATAAAAATCTTTTGTCTACAGCTGTTGGTTTTAAGTATTATTATTTCAATTAACCATAACAAGAGTGCCTGGCTTTAGAATGAGCTTCAGTACATTATGGGGCCGATGCAATACTGTGCGCTAGCCGCTGCGCACAGTTTAACACATGACTGGATACATATTTTGGAGGCGCGTCCAAAATGTGCATCCAAATTACCATGTAGCCAATAGCGCCCATCACTTGTAAATTCATGTAGATGAGCTATTAGCTAATCCCCGTGATCCATTACATTTGCCAAGCGGCCAATGCCCCATTGCAACATGGCAAATTTTGTGCCATTGAAAAAAAAAGAAAAATCCTGCTTTCTGTGATTCCTCCTAATAGCATTGTAGTGATACTAAGTAGGAGGAACCAAATAAAGCAGAATAAAAAAAAAAAAAGTCTTTAGAAAAAAAAAGTCTTGATGCCAAAAAGGCGCCAAGAGAACAAGATACAAGGTCCAGGCAGCGCATCCTGCGTGTCTATGCCAGCAGCAGATGCTCGTAGATTGACAGCCATCTCTCCTGGGCACGAACATTTGTCCCTAGCGCCTCCTTTTTAGCGTGAGCTCTCATTTAAATAATATTGGATTGCGCGCCCAGAAGAGGTGGCTGGGTGCGCGTTAGGAAGACGGGCACTCAACACTGAGCACCCGTTTTCTGCGCACATTGTGCTATGAATCAGAGACTCTGCCTATAGTGCCTGGGAGCGCTGTGAGGGAAGGGGGAGGGGATTGCAATTCCTGAGGTGTGCAATAGTGCTGTAATACTGCATGTTGTGAAAAAACTGTGACAAGCGATCACAATGTTATTGTCCCCGAGGTCTCGTCTCCTTTGCAATTACAGCTGCTGGTGTCATTTTTTCCTCTCACACGCAGGCACCGGTGGGAGCCACTTTTGGGTTCAACATTGTATGCTTTGGTCTTCAGATCCTTTTCTAATGTTCTCTTGACGCCTTTTTGCTGATGCTCTTAATCTAGAGAGAGAGAATTTCTCTTGTTAGATAAAAGTGTATTAGAGAGGTGCCTGGTGTGATTTATACAGTCTGAGCATTCATTTCCTAAAGGGATGCCCCAGAGGTCGAGAGGAGTCCTAGGTGATGGCCTGACACCAGAGAGTCCTCACAATGATTCCTGCCTCAGTGCCCTGCTCTTTTTTATTTATTTATTATTTTTTTTATTTAAAACTTTTCTATACCGTTGTATAGTGGAGCACCATCACAACGGTTTACAGTTAGGCACAAATATGTGGTTTCTAATTTATCCAAAGGGTGCCATTATTATACGGTAACATAGTTCGATAATATACTCTAAATGGGAAAGGGTGTGATTACCATTTACTATTAACTGGTCTTGGGGCTGGCAGCGTGTTGTCTTCACCCTGAGTGAGTGAGCATAGGCAGAAGGTAGTTTTAATGCAGGTTTATTCCTTTACATCAAATACATATCATGCTGCTGCTGCTTAAGTAGCCCTCATAGCCCCTGGGAGGGAAGATTAAACAGGATGGAGTCAGTCCAGAGTGTGGCTACTGAAATGATCTATGAACTTCATTGTAAAGCATAGGAGGACAAAGATCTAAACATGCACACCCTAGAGAGGAAAGGCAGGATGGGCGATATATGATAAAGAGATATTGAAATACCTCCAAGACTTTCATGCACAGGAGGTGAGCTTTTATCAATGGAAAGGAGGCTCTAGAACGAGAGGTCATTTGATGAGGGGGGAAGGGGTAGACTCAGGAGTCATCTAAGGAAATATTTCTTTATCGAGAGGGTGGTAGATGCATGGAACAGGCTCCCAGTGGAGGTGGTAGACACAAAGATGGTATCTGAATTCAAGAAGGCATGGGGCAGCACAGGGGATCTCTGAGGGGGTGGTAGGGATTGTAAAGCTGAATATTTGGTATGAACAAGCAGACTTGATAGGCAAAATGGGTTTATTCTGCCCTCACATTTCTCCCTTTCTAGGATTTGTCCCAGTTACTGCTCTTTTGTGACATCTAGTGACCACTCCCAGAGTGGCATGTAAGGCTGGCCCTGTAAAAAGCAGCATCGTGCTTTCTCAGCCACAAGAAACCATTGTAGTATTTGCAGTGATTCATAAATTATAGGATAGGCTGAGGTGACTTCCTGACAGAGGAACGAGTAGAGAGGCCTTCTGGGACAGATAAATGCTGCACAATGATACAACATAACTAATACAACAGGGATAACGTGATTGTATGGATTACATTTTTTATTGTAAACCACCTTATGGTGATTAGCGAAAGGCAGACAATCAAGTTTGCATAAATACATGAACTACACACACACACTTACTCTTCTCTCGTCTGATCAAAATGCAATAAACTATCCATGGCACGGAGAGAGCAGAGAGATACAAAGCTCCCCTCACAGGCAGGGCCTGCAGATGATTCTGTGCTGAAAAGGTTTCTTCTAAAAAAAATCCAAAAAACAAAAAAGAGCAGACAAAGACAAGTTATTAATAGTATTGGCATCACAGTGGAATTATACATTAAAGCAGTGGTTCTCAACCTTTTTTCTGTCATGAGACACCTGACAGACGATGCTCACATACGTGTCATATCACATACTACATTTAACAGCTATACTAAAAACAAAAAAATCCTAGATATTTTAGTGTTGAAAACTATGCAGGAGAAAGATAACATAGTCTTTAATTTCAATAACTGCTTATAAAATATCATTATTAAATGTCATTTTTTCACAAAAACTGTAATCTTTGCTTACTGCATTAGTGAGAAATCCGGGAGTGATATGCAGATGCAGCACACGGTTTTTGGATACTTACAAGCTCTCGTGCATTTAACTATCAACCTCAGAAAGTTCTGACCTATGCAATACAAAGTGTCTCGTGTGTGTCTTTGTAGATGCAGAAGCAGAATGATCCTTTCAGCGTTATTAAATTCAACAGGAGGGACAAATCTGTCACAGGGGCTGAGGCAGAGCATGAGCAGTATATAAGAATTGCTGTTCCATTTATATGTCTTTTATGTTCTGTGAGTCTCACACTTTTATGATTTATTTGTACATTGCTTAATATATATGTATAGGCAATTCATATATTTTAAATAAAGCTAAAGAGACACTCGGTGAAATTAAATGATAAATATATGAAGCTTAAACATAATAGTGCTGAGTCTTACCTTGTACTTCCAATAGAAACCAAAATTTAGCCACAAAACGCCCCTGGTAGTTGTACAATTCAGCACTGTAATATCCAGAATCCTCTCTGCTTATGTTGGATAACTGGAGGCTCCCGTTTTCGTAGCCTTTGCACCTGTGCTTATAGACATTCGAACAGATCCGAACACTTCCTTTGAATTTAGCTACCCTTGTGCTGATATTCTTCCGCCAGTCAATAAAGCACTCAGACGGAAGGCATAGGTACGGTGATGTCATGTCCAAGATAAACTCAACTTGGCCTCCCAGAGCAGCGTACACTGTCACATTTCCTCCTTCTGTAGGAGCCGGGGAACCTGCAAAAAAATAAGTGCTGAGTCTTCCCTTGTACTTTCAATGGAAACCGAAATTTTGCTACGGAGGCATCAGTAAACTCCTCGTTGTAATATCTGAAACCTCTCTGCTTAGGATGGATACCTGGAGGCTCCCATTTTCATGGCCTTTGCATCTGTGTTTATAGACATCCACAAGGTCCAGTCACTACCTCTGGAATTAGCTACCCTTCAGGCCGACTCTTTAAATTTGCTGGGCCGGGCGCACTGTTTAACAAGGGTTTGGCCGCGTGTTTTTGAGGGGTGTCTATTACCCCTTATACTGGAAGGGGTTTAGCGCCTCAAAAACACACGGCCAAACCCCCTGAAAACTAATAGCGCTCATCACATGCAAATACACATTGATGAGGCTATTAGTCAGTCACCCCTGATTCAAAGAGTAAAATATGTGGCCAATCCACACATTTTCGCTCATAAATTATTGCCTCTTCAAGTCTGTACATTAGACACCCACCACTGCTACCAAGCCGCGACAGTCTCAGGATGAGTGGAAATCAAAACTTCCCAGGTGTATTCATACAGGGATTCAGACCAGGTTTTTAATCTCCATTCATGAGCATTCTGGGAGTTGTCTGCCTGATTTATTGAGGCAGAATTTAGGACTACAACACCCAGAATGCTTGGGGTTGGGACTGTCTGGAAGCGTTCATGATGGATGGGAGTCAGGAAGTGGACTCAGAACATACACCACCCACGCTTAAGATATTTATTTAAAACATATTTAACACCCACCACTCCAACAATCATGGCGAGATACAGGTGCAACACAAAAAATAAAAAATCATACACTCAAGAGACTGAACAAAGGACATAGCAAATATAAAGACTAGCTCATACAGCCAGAAAAGTGCTCATCAGATTTCAAAACGGAACAGAAGAACATGCAATTTTAAAACACTGCACTGTCAACTAGAGAAAGCTTGTTTGCATAAAAATGTCTTTAGATCCTTTTTAAACTGTTTAGTGTCAGCTATGAGCCGAAGATGTTCTGGCATGGAGCTCCTCATTATGGGATCAGCCACCAAAATGACATGCTCATGCCCCTCTGCTTGATGTTTGGTGGGTACTGCGAGTTGGGCCTTGGTTTGCTGATTGCAGAGTTGGTTGTGGGTTAATATACATGAAGAGCAGCGCCCAGCCATGTGGAATGGTTGTTTGAAATGATTTTGTGTAAAATTGTTACAATTTTATATTGAATTCTGAACCAGAGTGGTAACCAGTGTAGCATGCAAAGAGTTTGTGGTATGCGGGTTACCCCACATAGGCTGAACTGGCTGATCCAATCCTGGTTTTGCCCTATTGCGAGGAGCTGTAGTTCTCATTTTTCCCTTTCAATTTCCCTATGAAAATTAAGAACATAAGAACATAAGAAATTGCCATGCTGGGTCAGATCAAGGGTCCATCAAGCCCAGCATCCTGTTTCCAACAGAGGCCAAAACCAGGCCACAAGAACCTGGCAATTACCCAAAGACTAAGAAGAACCCATGCTACTGATGCAATTAATAGCAGTGGCTATTCCCTAAGTATAATAGCCATTAATGGACTTCTCCTCCAAGAACTTATCCAATCCTTTTTTAAACACAGCTACACTAACTGCACTAACCACATCCTCTGGCAACAAATTCCAGAGCTTTATTGTGCGTTGAGTGAAAAAGAATTTTCTCCGATTAGTCTTAAATGTTCTACTTGCTAACTTCATGGAATGCCCCCTAGTCCTTCTATTATTCGAAAGTGGAAATAACCGAGTCACATCTACTCATTCAAGACCTCTCATGATCTTAAAGATCTCTATCATATTCCCCCTCAGCCGTCTCTTCTCCAAGCTGAAAAGTCCTAACCTCTTCAGCCTTTCCTCATAGGGGAGCTGTTCCATCCCCTTTATCATTTTGGTTGCCCTTCTCTGTACCTTCTCCATTGCAATTATATCTTTTTTGAGATGCGGAGACCAGAATTGTACACAGTATTCAAGGTGAGGTCTCACCATGGAGCGATATAGAGGCATTATAACATTTTCCGTTTTATTAACCATTCCCTTTCTAATAATTCCTAACATTCTGTTTGTTTTTTTGACTGCTGCAGCACACTGAGCCGATGATTTTAAAGTATTATCCATTATGATGCCTAGATCTTTTTCCTGGGTGGTAGCTCCTAATATGGAATCTAACATCGTGTAACTACAGCAAGGGTTATTTTTCCTATATGCATCACCTTGCACTTGTCCACATTAAATTTCATCTGCCATTTGGATGCCCAATCTTCCAGTCTTGCAAGGTCCTCCTGTAATGTATCACAGTCTGCTTGTGATTTAACTACTCTGAATAATTTTGTTTCATCCGCAAATTTGATAACCTCACTCGTCGTATTCCTTTCCAGATCATTTTATATATATATTGAAAAGCACCGGTCCAAGAACAGATCCCTGAGGCACTCCACTGTTTACACTTTTCCACTGAGAAAATTGACCATTTAATCCTACTCTCTGTTTCCTGCCTTTTAACCAGTTTGTAATCCACGAAAGGACAGAAAGAAGGAGCCCGTAGGAGCCTGGGCCGCTGGGACTTAGGCGAACGGTGATGCCAGTAGAGGTGATGAGGGGTCGAGGCAGGCAGCAAGCAAGAGGCATCAAGAACAGGCAAAAGTCAGGACCGGAGGAGCAATACCTGGACAGGCAGGAAAGACCTGAACTGGAACAAGGGCGGAACCGGACTGCGGAATCCAGGAATCAGGGCTGGAACGGAAGCAGGAACTGAAGTCAAGAATCCAGGAACCAGGGCTGGAACTGAAGCAGGAACTGAAGACAGCGAACAGCAGAGAGCCAAGCGGCTATCCAGGGCACACAGCAACTAAGCACCCTGAGGAAACCTTGTTGCAAGGCATCTAGAAGGGGCAGACGCCGGCCTTAAATATCTGCTGGCGTCTGACGTCAGGGAAAGGGCTGGGCCGCCGAGAGGCGGGAAAGGCCCTTTAAATTCAGCCCCTTCATGCGCGCGCGCGTCTAAGGGGAGAGGAGCTGCCTTCAGCAAACCGGCGGCGTCTTCCTCATGGAGACGCCGCCGCAGAACAGAACAGAACCCCGGCCCGAGACCTGGCAGACTATCGCGGGGCTTCCGGCCCTGAACCCTGAGGGAACAAGGTAAGGTCCCGGGCGCGAGTGCCGCGACCGGGGCCGCACCAGCTACCCTTGTGCTGATATTCTTCTGCCAGTCAATAAAGCACTCAGACTGAAGGCATAGGTATGGTGATGTCATGTCCAAGATAAACTCAGCTTGGCCTCCCAGAGCAGCGTACACTGTCACATTTCCTCCTTCTGCAGGAGCCAGGGAACCTACAAAAAGTAAGTGCTGAGTCTTCCCTTGTACTTCCAATGGAAACTGAAATTTTGCTACGGAGGCATCAGTAAACTCAACACTGTAATATCTGGAATCCTCTCTGCTTAGGATGGATAACTGGAGGCTCCCATTTTCATGGCCTTTGTACCTGTGTTTATAGACATCCACATAGGTCCGGTCACTACCTTTAGATCTAGCTACCATTTTGATCTTGTTTATTCGCCAGTCAAGACATTTGTCTCTAGTCTATTTTCAGTATGATGGCATCTTGTCTAGCACACACTCAGCTTTGTGTCCCGGGGTGAACAGAAATAAATTATACTTCACTTATGCAGAATCATACAAATAAAAGACACAAAAAATGGTAGAATTAGCACATGTAATGCTTTTACCTGAGGCTTGATCCTTTGCTACAGATGGAAGGGTCAATTCCTCCAGCAATACACAAGAGTCAAATTCTCCATGCACTCCTGTGCAAATGCTGCTTTTAACCATGCACTGATTCTAGTGTTCAGTAACAATCAGGCTCACAGGTCACACAGACTTGCTACAAGTAAACTTTACTGAAGCAGTGCAGCAAAACTCAGTATTGTTGAAACGGGTGTTTTAGTGTGCCCCAGGATCGAACCGAGGGTTGGCGATATGTCCCAGGATGGCAGAGACACGGTCTAACCCTCTGGCGGGCCTGCAAGCTCCCAGCGCCAACAACATGATGATGTTGGTAGGAGAACCGTCCTCTGACTGTTCCGAGCCCTTTCGGACCTGCCACTTGAATTGGCATGGAGCAGCAGGCCGGCCTGAGGATGAAGGCAGACGGAGGCCTTGACACGAAGACATGACACCAAGGTTGATTCGACGGCATCACATACAAGGGTTGAAGCGAAGACATGACACCAAGGCTATTGAAGACATGACACCAGGGCTGTTGAAGACATGACACCAAGGCTGATGCAACGGCATCAGAGATGCAACGGCATCAGAGATGAGACGAGGAACTTGAAGTTCAGACGAGACGAGAAGCTGGGCAGGTAGACATTGGCACTGTCTCTCAGGGCACCCTACACAGCCCACCTTCACGGGCGGACCCAATGGGCTGGTTGCGGACTGCCCTGTCCCACTGCGCGCCCTACACAGCCCAAGGAGGCTGGTCATGGACCACGCGAAGAGTGGGACAAGCACAGGGAAGAATCCAGCCGAGGCAGAACTTCGACGACGGAGCCAGATGTCATCCGGAGCTCCACAAAGGCTGGCAGGACAAGACGGCTCAGGAGCACAGTTCACCAGTCCACTGCCGGCATCTCCCATGACGGCCACCCATCACCCGGAGATCCATGGCCGGCAGAACAGAAGGCTCCGGAGCAAGCACAAACACCAAGCGATACAGCAGGAGATGAGACACCAGAACACCTGGACGGAGACCTCAGGCAATGAAGACATGGCATGAAGAGACGACAAGACGAGACGAGGAGCTCCACGAAGAAGACAGAAGACCTGATGGAGTTCTGGTAGGCAGGAGCCTCCAGGACTGAAGACACTCCGATGCAAGGTGAAGAGCAATTGCAAGACCAGCCCTTTTATAGGGCTGCAACAGGAAACAGTCACTAGGTGCGGCCCAGGGCATAGCCGGCTGTGGGCCCTTTAAATATTGTAGAGAGGCTCGGCCGCGCGCCTAGAGGGAGCAGGAAGCTGGTTGTGCAGGACCATGGACAGCGGTCCTGCCCAAAGTTGACTCGCAGAAGCAGGGCTGGGCCTGGGAAGCAGGCCCCGATGACAACAGCGGCTCCAGCCGCTGCAGGAGGCCCCGGGGGCGGCTCCAGCTGCCAATCCAGGCTGGGGCTTGCGGCCTCTGGCCACGAGGATGTTGATGACGGTGGCGGCGGCTCCGTGCCGCGCAGAGGAGGCAGAGAGCGTGGAAAAGTCTGCGGCTCCAGCCGCGGTGAAGGCCCGTCTTCGGCAGTTCCGTGCCGCGATGGAGGGAGACCCGATGGGCGGCCTCCGGGCTGCAAGGGGAACGTAAGTCTGCGGCTCCGGCCATGTGGGAGGCCCAACAGCGGCGGCTCTGTGCCGCGTCGGGAAGGCAGCAAGGTAAGACGAACCTGCTCGTGGTGGAACCCGCGGGCAGTGTTCATAACAAGTATAAATGTTACTCATACATGAAACAATAACAGTTTCCACACAACGGGCCCAATGTATTCAAACACGAGTTAAAATATGTGAAAATATTTAACATGGGTTATAGTTTACTCACGTGGTAAGAAACCGTGCTAGGGCAGGATACAGTAAGCGAATAGCATGAAAATGAAACACAGATCAAATAAAACAGTGAAACTAAAACCCATGGTGAACAGTGAGTAAACTTGAAAATCCACGCTAAAACATGAGTAAAACAAAAAAGTGCTTTAAAAAACAGCGCCAATCTTACAAGTAAAGTTATTCTGGTAAGGCCTGGGAAGTAAAATCAAAGTGTAAGCTCTCTTGGATGGACTCCTATAGCCGAACAATACATACTTTGGCACGGTGCTTCCCGACTTGGGCACAATATTGCATCCGAAGCCATTTTGGCAAGGCCTGGCAAGTAAAAATCAAAGCACAGGCTCTCTGGGGTAGGAACCTACAACTGGTGACATTTTCCAACCAGGGTGCAGCAGTAAAAAATGAAATAGAATGCTAAGTATCATTAGGAAAAGAATGGAAAATAAAAGAGGTATCATAATGCCTCTGTATTGATCCATGGGCAACCACACCTTGAGTATTGTGTGACATTCTGGTTGCCTCATCTCAAAAAACATATAATGCCAGCGGAGCTAGAAAAGGGGCAGAGGAAGGTGATAAAAATAATAAAGAGGTTGGAACGACTTCCCTATAAGGAAAGGCTAAAGAGGTTAGCGCTCTTCAGTCTGGAGAAGAGACGACTGAGGGGAGAAATGATAGAAGTCAATCAAATCTTGAGTGGGTGGAACGGATAAACAAGGACTGGTTATTTCTTTAGGATCCCATCAGATTGGTCACTGTCAGAGACAGGATGCTGGGCTTGATGGACCCTTGGTCTGATCCAGGCATATCTTATGTTCTTATGGAAAATAAATGCCTCTGTATATAACTCTGGGTTATTACACATACAAGTTACAATTATTATGTGTTTAAATTATATACACCTAGTTTTATAAAATGGGTAGAGAAAGTATGTGGTTTATTATGTGTTTTAAATTTGTTTTTATGTTTTTGTTATGTATTTGTGATTTTATATGTTTATGATCAGTTATTTTGTTATCTGCACTGATCAAATGTATTTGGATGTTGCAGAATACAAGAATTATAAATAAATAAATAAATTACAAATATGTGAGTGCACTGAAACCTAAGCATGGACTTTGGGGCAAATATACCCAGTATTTTATAAACAGTGCAACTCCCACCACACAGTTTATAATATATTGCTGTAACTTTAGATTCACTGATTTACACTCAAATGTGCTGACTTATGCAGACTATTGAAAATTACTCTCATAAAAAATGCATTCTCGTTCCCTTCTTCCTTTCACCAACCAGCCAACAGCACTGACCTCAGAAAAGAAAGAAATTCCCTCCCTCTCTCCCTTGCAGCCATCCAGTGAAAATAATCCTTCCCCCATCCAGCCAGCAACCAGTTTGTCATAAAAAAAAGATAAGAAATCTGTCCACCCCCCAGCCCGGGCCAGCTAGCCACACTAATACAATTAATACCCTGTGAGGGAGCCTACAGGAAATGCCCTCAGACCACCTTAAGGGACCAGCCACAGCTATCTGGTCCAGTCTTCCTTAAAGCTCCAATCCAGCAAGGGATTCTGGGCCCAGGGAGGATCCCTTCAGCCTAGGAAAAGAAGGCAGGGCCCAGAAGGATTAGAAAGGCCCTGGGGAGCAGGCAAAGACCCAGTCTACTCAAAGGCCTGGTATGTTTGAGGACTGTGTATTAGCTGAAGTTAAGGTGAACTGCATTATATGTTTGTTTCCTAGCATGTAGACATATGGATGCAGGACCAGTGGGTTATGCACCTCTACCAGCAGATGGAGAAGGAACAAACTGACATCACAGTACATATGCCCCTGCAGTGACATCAGCCTGCCAGTATTCTCAGTCTCCAGCAAATGGTGGATGTGCATTACCCTACTGGGGATTGCTTTAAATTTTAGGAGGAGAAAGAAGGAAATTTAATTCTTCTGCGTTGATACCAAATGGTCCCTCCCCCAGTTGAGAATTCCTGAGGTGATTTCTGTGGTCCCTCAGCTGAGTTCTTTGGTCTGGTAGTTGGTTTTTCAGCCGGCGTGGCTGATTGTACAGCTAAAAGGCAGCGAGTGCAGGAAGCCGAGCGCAGCAGTGATGCATATACCTTCCCCACCGCAGCTGGAGACCGTCTCTGAACACAGCCAGGGAGGACTGAGCTCAGGTAAGTTAAAAAAAATAATTAATACAAAATTATAGAGACAGAGAAGGAGGGTTTGTTTAAGGGCTTCCCTTCCCCGGTCCCTGTGCGTCATTCTGACAGTTGTCCCACCCCGACGGAATTTCAGGGATGGGAGCAGCCTGGCGGGTTCAGCAGCCTCTGTTGGCTAGGCCCCACTCCGAGGCTTTTTTCACTGTGCACGGACTGGTAAGCCACGACAACGTTTTCACGTGCTTTTGCCTGTGCATTCGGCTTGTGCGTACAGCTGTGTGTCTAGGTTGGGCTTCCAGTTTTTATTTATTTATTTATTGGCTTTTTTATACCGATATTCGAGAGAACATCATATCGGTTTACATAAAACTTAAAGAAATACAATAAAACAAGGGCGGGGGATGCTTAGTTGGGCGTCCAGGTTATAGTGGCATCCAGTTTAGACTCGTGCTTATCCTGTGCGCACAAATTGGGTGTATGTTTGTTGTGCACTTACAAGCTGAGACTCCTAACCTTGCAGCGCTTAGTCTTGGGACGCCGAAATTTTGAACATATAAAAATAAAAAATAAAAAAATGGTGCTTATAGCTAAGAAACCTGAGTTCCTTTTCCTGTGTGCCACCTGTCATATTCCAGCATCTCAGCCTTGTGTGCCCTCTAACTTGTGCCAGCGCTGTTTAGAGGCTCAGGGAGAACTATCTTCCTCTGATTTTACTCCTGATATTAGAACTCCCTTAACTGGTTCGTCAGTAGGGGACGGTAGCTCAGTGACCGCACCACAAGTCCCTCCTGGTTTTGGCATACATCCTTCTGCCTTTTCTTGGGTAGAATTTTTTCAAGGATTGCAATCTTTGCTTCAGGCACAGTCCTCAGCCCCGTCCAATCCTGCCAGGACAGGGCCGCAGCCCAGTGCTGCTGTTAAGCGCTGAAGTACTCCTAGATCAGCAGAAGGCCTTCCCGATAAGGATCTGGATGACACAGATGACAAGGCCGATCCCGATTCCCTGGAGGATGGGGAAATTCCTCCGGGACTAGAACCGTACAGAATGAGGTTGCGATTCTTTCATAGAGATGAGCTGCTGGCATTGATTTCTCAGACTTTGCAGATGCTGGGAGTTCTTGGGGCGGTTTCCAGGTCTGCACCAAAGAAGAATCACATTTTGATTTCCTTGCGTAAAGCCTCATGTTTTTTCCCTGTCATGGAAGCTATTCAAGAATTGATTGATCTTGAGTGGGGTGCCCGGGAGGCTAATTTCAAAGGAGGTCAAGTTTTGGAAGGCCTGTACCCTTTGGATCCAGTGGTGAGAGAGTGTCTGCGTCTTCCGAAAATGGATACGCTGATCTGTGCAGTCTCCAAGCGAACGACTATCCCCATGGAGGGAGGCACTGCCCTGAAAAATGTACATGTTAGAAGGATTGAATCTATCCTTAAACAAGCATTTGAAGTGGTGGCAATGACTTTGCAGATAGCTTCTTGTTGTTCCCTTGTGGCTCGTTCTTGTTTACTTCTCTCTCAGGAGGTCGATGACTCTGGAGTGAATTCCAGAGCAGTTATGGAACCAGCCGCCACCTTTTTGGTAGATGCAATTTGGTCCGCACCTCAGCCAGAGGGGTGGCTTCGATAATAGCGGCTAGGCATCAGTTCTGGCTGAGAAATTGGTCGGCCAATGTGACCTCTAAGGCTAACCTTATGAAATTGCCTATTGAAGGCTGTTAAGCAGCACGCCATACTTTATGACGCTTATGGCCAGGGAGACAAGAACACTTAGATTTCCAGTGAAAGCATAATATTTTTGTTATGGTTTTGAGGTGTTTGGGTGGATTCTTGAGTGCTGCAGTGATGGCCACTCCTACCGGGAGGAGCCCTGTGAGGAACTGCAGTACCAGGCTAGACTCAGAATGCACAAACACAGAGATAGGTTTTATTATACAGCTTGTAGTAGTCACCAGAGGTTTTATTATACAGCTTGTAGTAGTCACCAGAGGTGGCAGTATTGAGTAGATTCTTGCAGCAACAGTCTGGGGTCCTCGACTAAGGAGACCCGTCCCACAATGGTGGTGTAGGGAGCTTTGATGCAGGTTTCCAATATGGAGCTCTAGGTGAGACAGACTGGTAGATATTAGATTACTCACAACTCTTGTAGCTGTAATGATGGAATTCCCAGCAGGTAGAAGTAGATGGTTTGCAGGCACCAAGGTAGACAGCGCAGGCCCTCGAGGAGCGAATACATGGATACTGGATAGGCACCTGGAAATAGCATAGGGCCCCTGAGGAGCGGGTACTCAAGTTAGTAGAAACCTGGAGGGTAGAGAGAGAGCTTCCAGCGGCAGCAGGAAGCGGCAGAGCAGCTTAGACCGGACGAATTCAATCCTTGCTAACTCAAAGGCAGTCAGCAAATAGAGCAGGCTAAATACCCGGATGGCGTGACGTCACTCGAGGAGGACGCCCCCGAGGTTCGCGCCATGGCTGGAATAAAGACGTGGGTGACGCGCACGCATCCTAGGAGGCCCTTAGGTGCAACATGGCGGAATACTTTGCAATAGCCATTCCGGGGACACCGGGGAGTGCAGCTTGCAGACACGGTGGTTGCCATCTTCCCGAGGCTGATGGAGAAAGCGAGAATTGAGGTGAGGCACAAAAGACGAAGCCGTCTGAGTCCGAAAGACGCAACATTTTTATCATTCAGTATAAGGATTCTTGGGAGATGCTGATGCCATGTCTCTGACACACTGACTACCAGCATCTCATCGTATACAAGAAGTGATCCTTCTTTTATAGATAACATTCAATATTGAACACAGTTAGAAGGTTCTAGAGATTTGCGTGACTGCCCAAAGGATCATTTACATAAGTTGTCATGTCAACAGCATAAGACTATCTCTGAACTGCCCTGATTACTTCCCCCCAGGTGTGGCTCATTTACCATCACTCTCAAGATAGTCCTTTGTTCTGTTAAAATCTTACAGGTCAAGGTAATTACCACATCTGTGGCTGTGTTTATAGAAACTCCTGAGAAAGAGTGCCTCTTATTGTGAAAATATGCCTGAAACTCCAGCCGTTGGTTTCTTCTTTGTATGACCTTATGAATAAGCATCATCTTGGAACCAGCTTGACTGTGCCTGTCCAGCTGAGTTCTGCAGGTCATTCTCAGCATGTCACTTAGAGTTCATTCAGCCCAGGCAGGCTAAGAAAACCAAGGACTCTGGGACATATTTTCCTTTCTCCATGTTGGTTTTCTGTTCAGGCACATATCAAGGCTCGCTCTTATTTGGAAACAAGTTAGAGAAACTGGCCAGAAACTGGGGTGAATCCCCAGTTGCTCGTTTGCTGGAGGACAAGAAGCAGACAAAATGCTAATTTACCATGAGAGGTTGTGCTAGGGGATCCAAGCGTTTTTGTTCTTATAGAGGAGCGTCCTTCCACAGGACTGTTCCTTTCAGTAGGTCTCAGTCCTTTCATCCCAGACAGCCCAGAAGGAGCACAGGCTCAGGTAGTGGGATATCCCAAGCCTCACAATGAAAGTGTGCTGACCCACCCCCAGGAACAGGAGATAGAGGGTCATCTCTCTCTCTTTTACCAGAGGTGGGTCAAAATCACAACTGATCAGTGGGCCCTGGAAGTGATACAAGAAGGATATGCGCTGAAGTTTTGCAATGTTCCTCAGGATGTTTTCATAGTGTTTTCCTGCTACTCTCCTCAGAAGAAACAGGCAGTGGAATATATATTGTCAAGACTCCTCAGTCTGAGGGCTGTGGGTCCGGTGCCCACATCTCAAGACGATACGGGTTGATATTCTATCTATTTTGTTGTGCCCTAGAAGGAGGGTTCCTTTTGTCCCATCCTGGATCTCGAGGAAGTCAACCGTCATTTGTGGGTGACTCATTTTTGCATGAAAACATTAGGCTCAGTGATAATGAACGTACAGTCGGAGGAATTTCTGACCTCTCTAGACCTATCCAAGGCATATGTACATATTCCCATCCAAATAGAGCACCTACATCTTCTACGATTTGCGGTTTTAGGATGCCATTATCAGTTTCAGGTGCTGCCTTTTGATCTGGCCACTGCTCCCAGAACAGTTCTCCAAGGTTATGGAGGTGGTGGTGGTGGCAAAGTTGAGAAAGGATGGGATCCTTTGGGATCATAGTACACCCGTATCTGGACAATTGGCTTATTCGTGCCAAGTGTCTGGAAGATAGCCGTTTGGTGACCAGCAAGGTGATCTTCAAGTTGCAGGAGCTCAGTTGGGTGAAGAATCTAGCCAAGAGCAGTCTTCAGCCTCCAGTTGCTGGAATATATTGGAGTCTGATTTGACATGAAGCAGGGCAAGGTTTCCCTGCCGGGAGTTTGTATTTAGAAGTAGAAGGTGCAGCTACATTTGTTGATGGACGCTATTCGACCAACCATGTAGTCGTATCTACAAATGCTTGGTTTAATGGCGGCAACTCTGGAAGTGATACCATGGGCAAGGGCACATATGCAACCTCTTCAGCATTTCTTGCTGTCTCAATGGAATCCGTAGTCTCAGGATTATTTGGTCTTGCTCCATCTGCTGATGGAAGTCTCCTCCCAACTACAGTGGTGGCTATGAACAGAAAATCTCAGAAGGGGAGTTTTTTTAATTTCACCGGACTGGCTAGTACTCACGACAGATGCGAGTTTCTATGGTTGAGGAGCTCACTGTCAGAAACTGACAGTGTAAGAGCGCTGGAGTCCAGAAGAGTCTCTCTGGAACATCAATTGACTGGAGGCCAAGGTGGTCTGGTTGACACGTTTGCAGTTCAAAGGCAGACTGCAGGATCGAGCAGACCGGATAATGTCACTGTGGCAGGGAGGAATCAAGAGCCAGCGAGTGTCGCAGGAGATAGACCAACTAATGGAATGGGTGAAAATCCATCTTCAGGAGATTTCGGGCTCGCACACTGCAGGAAAGGACAATGTAAGAGCAGACTTTCTCAGCAGGGAGAGTCTGGACCCAGGAGAATGGGTATTATCGGAAGAGACATTTCAGCTGATAATGAATTGCTGGGGCCTGTTTCTAGACCTACTAGCGTCTTCTCACAAATCAAAGGTTCCTAGATTCTTCAGTCGCAGGAGAGATCAGAAGTCCTTGGGTATCAATGGTTTCATGCATGTCTGGCCAGAGGATAAGCTGCTGTGTGGTTTTCCCCCATGGCTTAGATTGGGCAAAATAGTTTGGAGGGTCGAAGGCCACAGGGGGATGGTGCTCTTGGTGGCACAGGATTGGCCCAGGAGACCATGGCATGGAGATCTGCGAAGACTCCTTGTAGACTCCCCCCCTCTCTGTCTTCTAGTGCACAGGAATCTTGCAGCAGGGCCCTGACCTTCATGAAGATCTGACTCAGTTTTGTCTTACGGTATGGTCCTTGAGAGGGCTCACTTGTTGAAGCGTGGATATTCTTCTGTGGTGATTGCCACCTTGTTATAAGCACAAAGGTTCTCCACTTCCTTAGCCTATTTATGGGTTTGGAGAGCATTTGAAGCTTGGTGTGAAGATCGAGGAGTGCTTCCTCATTCAGTTAGGACCTTGCTCATTTTGGAGTTTTGCAGGATGGGTTGAATAAAAGGTTGGCCCTTAATTCCTTGAAGGTACAGGTAGCAGCTATTGTACCTACAGTACCTGAATGTAATCCACTTTGAAATGCTGAAAAAAGTGTGAAAAGCGGAATATAAATCTAAATAAATACAATAAATATTCCCTTTTTCAGGGGCGAGGTGAATAGTGAATCCTTGTTGCTTCATTCTGATGTGGCCCGTTTCTTGAGGGGAATGAAAAATCTTTGTCCTTCTTTGGTTCCTTTGTGGAGTCTTAATCTGGTGTTGGATTTCTTGATGGGTCCTATGTTTCAACCACTGCATTGTTATATCCCTTGGATGTCGAGAGACATGTTGTGAGGTATCTGGAGGTTTCTAAACCTTTCCAAAAGATGGATCGCCTGTTTGTCCTTCATGGTGGAGGTAAACAGGGCGAACCGGCTTCGCAGCCTACAAAAGCTCGCTGGATTAAGGAGGTAATCATGGCCGTGTATGTGGCCACTGGAAAGCCGTTGCCTATTCAGGTTCAGGCTCATTCCACTAGGGCTCAGGCAGTGTCATGGGTGGAGGTTAGTCTGTTGTCTCCCGTTGATATCTGCTGAGCTGCGACGTGGTCCTCCTTACACACTTTTTCAGTTATTATTGTCTGGATGTGCAGGCTTGGGAGGATGCAGCCTTTGCACGTGCGGTGTTGACTGGATCGCAGGCAGCCTCCAACCCTATTCAGGATTAGCTTGGGTACATCCCACTGGTCCTGAATTCATCTATCTACATGCTGGGAAAAGATAAATTACTATTTACTTGATAATTTCGTTTTCCTTAATGTAGACAGATGGATTCAGCTTCCTGCCTTTGGCTGCCAACTGATTGTGTTCATGGTCCTCCTGGGTGGTTACATGTTCCAGGTAAGTGTTCATCCATTCCTTAGATTGGGATTCATACATGCTTTGCCTGAGTTCAGTGTTTCCTTTTGTTTGAGTACAGTAATAGTTGTCTGTTTTTAATCAAGTTTTTGCTAGTCTGTCCACAGCTGGCTTTTGAAGAGAAAAGTGGCAGGCTGATGTCACTGCAGGGGTATATATATATATATATATATACAATGATGTCAGTTTGCTCCGTCTCCATCTGCTGGTAGTGGTGCATAACTCACTGGTCCTGAGTCTCTGTCTACATTAAGGAGTAATTTCTCCATTTTGGCTTTCTCACTATAAATAAATTGCTCCTAAGGAACAGCCAGAATCTGTCTCCTTATTTCTCTTGGCTGTTTCCTAAGCCACATACCCCTCCTGCCATTTTTTTTCCCAGTTAGGACTGATCTCAAGGCTTAATCTCTGGGAAGGAAGCAGCCTCCAGCATGAGATGGGGTCATTGTCTACTTGCTCTTAGGCCCCGCCTCCCATCCCAAATCCAGGAGGGGACAGGGGCCACCTTGGGGCCTGAGGCAGAGTAGACACTGGCTCAGTCTCACTTCATCTTGTTAATATTCAGCTGCAGCCACTCTCTTCCCGGAGATCGGTCCTTGGGACTGGCCTCAACTGGAAAAAAAAAAAAAAGAATTAACAGAGCATGTCAGTGGTGGGAGGGAGGGGCCGCTAGGACAAGTCTCTGCTGGCGGTGGTGCAGGGCAGATCTCACCTCCTCCTCATCCTCCTGCAATCACTATTGCTCCACAGACCAGCAGAAATGCTGCCGCGGCTGCTTCACGCACCAAAGGTTGAGAAACACTGCCTTAGACATTTTGTACACCTTTTGTCCAACTTTCTGGGAGGTTGGCATCGAGAGCACCAGGACTGTGTAGGGGTGGGCAAAACCCTAAACCCATTATTGCTTCTAATTCACCATTGGAACTGGCCTCTATTAGGCTATGGTGCTACCTAGGGTCGTCCCCCTATTATGGGGATTTGGATTTGATTGCTCACCTTTCCAAACCTGTGCTCAAGGCAAATTACAATTCAGGTACACCAGGTAGGTCCCTACCTGGAGGGCTTGCAATCTAAGTTAATACCTGAGGCAGTGGAGGTCAAAGTTATTTGCCCAAGATCACAAGGAGCATCAGTGGGAGAAACCCGCTTCGCTAATCATTAGACCACTCCTAGCCTAGCCATTGCATTGATGGTCTTTGGCTGGGAGCCGCAGACTATGGCTTCCTCCTGTACACATGCACGCTGGGTACAACCAGCAGGTGTCAGCGTTGAGCAATGGCGCTGCAGCATCCCATCCTCAATGGGTCCAAGGAGCAAAAGCTGAGCCCGAGATTCGAGCTTGGATCTTCTGCACAGCACTACCACTGAGCTACAAGGTTAGCTTGGAGAATAACTTAACAAATTTTAATCATATTACTTTAAAAGTGAAAATATGAATTGATAAGCCACTGGCAGTGTTATTACAACGAGTAACTTGTGATCTGATTAATTTTCTAAGAAATGCATTATAGTAGGCACTACTTCATGGAACAGTGATCTAACAAGAAAAGATGATTTTCTAGGGACAAAGGTTTTAATAAATGTTAATATTATTTGACTCATTTAAATGATACATTATATTTAGGTATTTGTCATGCTCTGCACAAGTGAGTGCTGGCAGGACTTTAGAGGGGAGGAGCAGGGAGTCTATATTGACTCTCTACCAGGTGCAGAATTGTCTCCTTACGCCCCTGCTTCCCTGGCTGACAAAGGTCCCCTTGCTGGTGGAAGGGACGATTCCTCTGACACTGAAACCTCCTACATTCATCCTACTGACTAGTATGTGTCTCTCGAGCAGTGAAAATGATTCTTTGACCCCCCCCACATCCCAACCTCTCTCCCTATGATGCACCTTAGCTCCACAAGCTGTAAAAGACAGGAGACTGGAGCACAGATCTGCCCTCTTTGTTACAATATACCCCGCACCTACATCTCACCTCACACGGGCACTGAACTCCAAGATTACCATTCAGGAAAGGACTGGAGAGGAATGGGACTGAAAGCGGCTTACCCCGGGCTGAGAAGAGGAGGAGGAGGAGGCAGAGGTGAAGCAGCGCAGGCATCGTATCTGAATCTTCTCCATCACACACTAAACTGCAATAGAGAAAACGCTGAGAAGCAGGAAAAAGAAAAGAGGAAGGAAGACAGAGAAAGGGAGAGACGAGAATAACACACTGTGATTGCAACTTTTTTAAGACTGGCAGTTTCCTTCTTCTGTTTTGGACTTCCAGCTCAGTTGGAACAGGCTTTCATTGGGCTGCAGGGGCAGAAGCCTTTTTTTTTTTAAATTTTCTTTTTAATGAGTTTACAATAAACACAAGGAATACCTTGTACCAGCAATAGGAGCATCAGAGAAATACAATAAAGCCACATTTCAAAAAAAAAAAAGAAATAAAGATATTGACATTCCTTCAAATAATATAGGAAATTGGGGAGACCAAGAAAGAAATAATGGAGCAAATCTTCCAATGAATAATCATAAAAAGAAAATGAGAGCATAAACTACGCTTTAACATTACTGCCAAGACTGCATGAGTGTTCCTGAGGAGTGCGAGTCCAGGAAAACCCTTAGCTGCGACGGCTCAAAAAACACATAGTTAACATCTAAATATCTCACTAAACATTTACATGGATAACGTAATATATATTGCCCCCACGAAAGAGAACCTCGCCCTCATAGACAGAAATTTCTTTCGTCGCTCCTGTGTTGTTCTTGTCACATCCGGATAGATCCAAACTTGTTTTCCATGAAAAGTAAGATTCCTATTTCGTAGAAAAAACCTTAGGACAGTGTTCCTTTCACTCATGAAGGCAAAAGTAACCAACATAGTGCCTCTTTGAATAATCTCTGTATCTTGAGAAAGTTCCAATATATCCGTGATGTTCATAGGATCTTGAGAAGTAGTTGCCGAAGATTCTGACTCATCCTGCGGTAAATAATAGGCCCTCGTTATAAGAAGCATAGCATTAGATGGTATCTTGAGAATATTTAAGACATAACTTTTAAAGAAATCAATCGGAGATATAGGTTTAAGGACCAGGAAATTAAGTACCCTTAAATTTAAACTTCTTAAGGAATTCTCTATATTCTCAAGTTTTTTTTGAGTGAATGATCTCAGACTGAACCATCCTTGTTGGATCCTTTCAAAAGAAGAGATTTTAGTTTCCATAGATTTTATCTTCAAATCTTGTGAGGTAACCAATCCTTCCATGGCCATTACTCGTTGATTCGTATCTACTGAGACTTGAGTTAGAGAGGCAATAGTTGTCTCTAAGGAGACCAGAGCATTCCAGACACTATCAAGTGTTATAATGGCAGGTTTTTTTAAAATTAAATTGCATACCTGGGGCCAGTGGAACTTCACGTCCTTCACTCTGCAGGATATTAAAACGTGGTGTTTCTGATGAAATCCCCTTGGGATTAGCCACAGGAGTCTCTTTAACGAGAGAGATGGAAAACTCTTTCCCTGCAGAAACTACCGCGGACTCAGAGGCATCCAGCGGCTCTAATCCTGCACCCAACAAATCAGTCTTTTTCCCTATCTTGTGAGGGGGAAGACGATATAGAATCTAAATGTGACATAGATGATCTGCAGGGGGGAGTTGACGTTCTTGGTGCTCCGGGGCTTAATGAGATCTCCTTGGCCAGTGGGGTTGGCGTCCGCTCCGTGTCAACTCCTACAGCGGCCTCAGCACCCGGTATAGACAGCGTGGATGACAGAAAGCACTCAATCCTCTGCTGTATTAAATCTGAAGAAACAGATGACTGAAAATTTTCTTTTAAGTTTGGCTTTGCGTTTCATATGAGGCATATTGATAGAGAGAACTCTGAGGTAAAGCCAAAAAAAAAAGCAGATCAGAGAGAGGCGACTTTCTCCCTGCTATTCATACGGCGGCCATCTTGGTCTCCAGTGGCAGGAGCCTTTGCTCACAACTACTCTCGTTTTCTTTCCCATTTTACTGCTCCACATCTAACCTACCTATCACCTATCACAGTGGAGGAATAGCCCAGTGGTTAATGCCAAGGTTCAAATCCCACTGCTGCTCCTTGTGAACTTGAGCAAGTCACTTCACCCCCCATTGCCTCAGGTACAAACTTAGGGCCTCATTTACTAAGCATTTTTCCCATAGACACAGAATGAGAGAAAAGCCTTAGTAAATCAGGATCTTAGGGGTGAATTTTCAAAGGCCCGCGTGCGTAACTCCTTCCGGAGTTACGCGCGCAGGGCCCTCGCGCGCCGGCACGCCTATTTTGCATAGGCCGCCGGCGCGCGTAAAGCCCCAGGATGCGCGTAAGTCCCTGGGCTTCCTGTTGGGGGCGTGTCGGGATGACGCAGCATTTAGGGGGCGGGGCGCGGTGTTTCGGGAGCGGTGACGTGGGCGTGGTTTTGGCCTGGGGGCGTTCCGGGGGCGTGGCTGCGGCCTCCGGAACAGTCTCCGGGACCGGACCACGGAGCGGGGCAGCCAGCCGATGCAAGCAAAGTTAAGGGGGGGGGGTTTAGATAGGGCCGGGGGGGTGGGTTAGGTAGGAGAAGGGAGGGGAAGGTGGGGGGAGGGCGAAAGAAAGTTCCTTCCGAAGACGCTCTGAAATCGGAGCGGCCTCGGAGGGACCAGGCAGCGCGCGCTGGGCTCGGCGCACGCAGGTTGCACAAATGTGCACCCCCTTGCGCGCGCCGACCCCGGATTTTATAAGATACGTGCAGCTACGCACATATCTTATAAAATCCAGCGTACGTTTGTTCGCGCCTGCTGCGCGAACAAAAGTACGCGCTCGCGCAAGGTTTTAAAATCTGCCCCTTAGATTGTAAGCCCTCTGGGGATAAGGAAATACTTATGATACCTAAATGTAATCCACTTTGAAGTGCCTGAAACAGTGACGGTCCTGCCGGCGGCCCTAGACCATGGCTCCCAGCAGAGCTTGATACTTTTGCACCCTGACTCTGGCTGCTAGGTGACACTGATATACAGAGGTCGATATTCAAAAGCCATTCGACGGCTACCTGAAAAGTTATCCGTTTAAATGGCTACCTGGCGATATTGAACGCCGTATGTGGCTAAATTTAGGATCATAAGTCAAGGTTAATCCAGGGGCAGGCAGGAGCCATTTCCAGGTGGAGCGAAGTTAGCCACATAAGTTATGAGGCTAACTCTGGTCGGGCCATAGGGCTGTCCTAAAATTAGCCAGTTAGACATAACCAGCTAACTTTAAGATAGCTGTGCGCACCGCTGAATATACCCTGCTAGTTAGCCAGACAATCCCCATCTCCAGAATTTTTTATAACACCCCTCCTATTCCCTAAAATCTTTCATGACATAAAATTAGCAGGAAACACCATAACCTTCTGGCATAAGCCAAGTTTTTAATTTTTGCTGGAATCAGCTCCATATCAGTTCTTTCTACCATTCTATTACTCAATGGTGGAATATCATTTGTATGTTCCCCATAAGCATTCAAGATGGGACCAGAACCACTTTCTAAATCTTTGTGAATTAAGAGAACCTTGTCAGAGAGATCATGTGCAAATTTCTCACTGTCAAGGTGTTACGGTCCTGGGCCGTGCCCCGGTCCCTCCACCTACCCCGGGGCCGGCCCGGGCTGCAGGAATTCCTCTTCGGCCGTCTAGGCCTGACCTGGCTCCTGCCACGGCTCTCCCTTCATGAGGGAGACACCGCTGATCTGACACGCTTGGTCCCACCCCCTAGGCGCGCATGCATGCGGGGGCTCGAACTTTTAAAGGGGCCAGCGCAGGAAGAGGGAGGACAGCCCTTGGATGACGTCAGACGCTGCAGGGTACTTAAACCCTGCAGCTTGGCCTAAACCTCGCCTCGCAACGAGGTTCACTCTTGTTAAGAGTTACTAGTTGCTGCATCAGGATCCCTGATCGTCTTCGGCTTCTGATTCCTGGCTTCCGACCTTGGTTCGTCCATTGACTTCTGGCTTCAGCTTCCGTCCTTGGCTTCGTCTTTGGTTTCTGACTCCTGGCTTCCGATCTTGGTTCGTCCATTGACTTCTGGCTTCAGCTTCCGTCCTTGGCTTTGTCTTTGGTTTCTGACTCCTGGCTTCCGACCTTGGTTTGTCCACTGACTTCTGGCTTCAGCTTCCGCCCCTGACAGGACTCCGGCTTCTGGCTTCTCTTCATCCTCAGGCGCCAATTCTTCGCCCACCAGGAGGCCTCACCTAAGTCCCAGCAGCTCAGGTCCTCACAGGCTTCTCCCGTGGGGACCGCGGGCTTCCAAGGGTGAAGTCTTCCAGGGCCTTCTCCTCAGCACCGCCTCCCAGCTGCGACATCTACTGTGGGTTCCCACAGTGCATCACCATCCGTCTTAGCCGACCCAAGGGTCCACACTCCTAACACAAGGTGAACTCATTGCCATTCCCCAGTCTGGATGGCAGATGGAGTAATTCACTTACATGAAAAAGTTCCCTATTGTAATTTTGGGCTGAGGAAATAGTGAAAGCAAAGAGGATCTTGTTTATCTTAAAATATATGTTGCGCTCCATCTGCAGATAACAAAAAGACATTCACAGCACATGGAAAATTAAGACAACAGCTCGTAGCTTAAACAACACAGGTATAGATCTCCATGCCATAAAACAGTCACATTTTAAATATCATTGAAAAAGAAAAGCACATAGCCTGAACACATGTAAATGCAAAAACGTAGACCATAGCAGATGGTAACTAATGCAAATACACTGGAGGCATAATAACCAGAAATCTATCTAGAACAGAACCTCTGCAAAAGGGTCCAGAGAGGACACTGGGGTGAGCTGGGAGGAGACTGAGGGGTGAGAGAGACACAGGTGAGCTGGGAGGAGACTGAGGACGGGGTGAGGGAGACACTGGGGTGAGTTGGGAGGAGACTGAGGACGGGGTGAGGGAGACACTGGGGTGAGCTGGGAGGAGACTGAGGACGGGGTGAGAGAGACACTGGGGTGAGCAGGGAGGAGATTGAGGATGGGGTGAGGGAGACACTGGGGTGAGCTGGGAGGAGACTGAGGACGGGGTGAGAGAGACACTGGGGTGAGTGGGGAGGAGATTGAGGACGGGGTGAGGGAGACACTGGGGTGAGCCGGGAGGAGACTGAGGACGGGGTGAGGGAGACACTGGGGTGAGCTGGGAGGAGACTGAGGACGGGGTGAGGGAGACACTGGGGTGAGTCGGGAGGAGACTGAGGACGGGGTGAGGGAGACACTGGGGTGAGCTGGGAGGAGACTGAGGACGGGGTGAGGGAGACACTGGGGTGAGTCGGGAGGAGACTGAGGACGGGGTGAGGGAGACACTGGGGTGAGTTGGGAGGAGACTGAGGATGGGGTGAGGGAGACACTGGGGTGAGCTGGGAGGAGACAGAGGACGGGGTGAGGGAGACACTGGGGTGAGCTGGGAGGAGACTTGAGGACAGGGTGAGGGAGACACTGGGGTGAGCTGGGAGGAGACTGAGGACGGGGTGAGGGAGACACTGGGGTGAGCCGGGAGGAGACTGAGGATGGGGTGAGGGAGACATTGGGTGAGCTGGGAGGAAACCTGAGGATGGGGTGAGGGAGACACTGGGGTGAGCTGGGAGGAGACTGAGGATGGAGTGAGAGAGACATTGGGGTGAGCTGGGAGGAGACTGAGGACAGGGTGAGAGAGACACTGGGGTGAGCTGGGAGGAGACTGAGGGGTGAGAGAGACACTGGGGTGAGCGGGGAGGAGATTGAGGACGGGGTGAGGGAGACACCGGGGTGAGCCGGGAGGAGACTGAGGACGGGGTGAGGGAGACACTGGGGTGAGCTGGGAGGAGACTGAGGACGGGGTGAGGGAGACACTGGGGTGAGTCGGGAGGAGACTGAGGACGGGGTGAGGGAGACACTGGGGTGAGTTGGGAGGAGACTGAGGACGGGGTGAGGGAGACACTGGGGTGAGCTGGGAGGAGACAGAGGACGGGGTGAGGGAGACACTGGGGTGAGCTGGGAGGAGACTTGAGGACAGGGTGAGGGAGACACTGGGGTGAGCTGGGAGGAGACTGAGGACGGGGTGAGGGAGACACTGGGGTGAGCTGGGAGGAGACTGAGGATGGGGTGAGGGAGACATTGGGGTGAGCTGGGAGGAAACTTGAGGATGGGGTGAGGGAGACACTGGGGTGAGCTGGGAGGAGACTGAGGATGGAGTGAGAGAGACATTGGGGTGAGCTGGGAGGAGACTGAGGACAGGGTGAGAGAGACACTGGGGTGAGCGGGGAGGAGACTGAGGATGGGATGAGAGTCAGAGGTGGGCTGGGAGGTGGTAATGGTGGGAAATGAAGAGCTGGCTGGTGAATGAGAGGGGAAAAGGAGATGGAAGAATAAGAACAGAGAAAGGGGTATGAAGTGATAGAAGAGAGAGGGAGACAGGTGACATTAGAGAACAGGTGTCAGGGAGACAGTGAGAGACAGGGGAAGGAAAAAATGAAGGAGAATGAGGAAAAAGAAGGCAAAGATGAAAACAAAAAGATAAGAAACAGAAAAAGAATTTCCAGTTGAAATTTCTCATTGATTGATTCCCAGCTGAGTGCCGTCACTGCAATGGCTAAGGAAGGTTATAAAATAGAGTTAAACAGCCCGGGATAGCTGCAGATCAAAGCTCTCAGCCCTGGTTCCAGAGGAGCAGGAGGAAGGTGCCGAGCCCATTGAGAAACAATTTCCAGAGGCCGCTGAGCTGTACATCTGGTTGTTTTGGAAGTTGCCCACCCTGCGAGCACTAAAGGCATGCGAGCTGCGTCACAATGCCCGGGCGTTTGCCTGCACTCAGCGCATGCGTTCCTGGGGCAGGGAAGGCAACAACACGCCGGGAGTTCCACTTTCAAAACTAGCAGGCCGATACAGTACAGTGCGCTCCGACGGTGCGCAGCTATTCTGTGTCATTTCTGTGCACCCTCCAACTTAATATCATGGCGATATTAAGTCGGAGGTCCTGAAACTTTCGAAAAGTAAAAAAAAAAATTAAAAAAAAAATGTGAAGTCGGTCGGTGGCTGTGGGGTCGAAAACCGGACGCTCAATTTTGCTGGTGTCCGGTTTCCAAGCCCGTGGCTGTCAGCGGGCTCGAGAACAGACGCTGGCAAAATTGAGTGTCGGCTGTCAAACCCGCTGACAGCCGCCGCTCCTGTCCAAAAGGAGGTGCTGGGGACGCGCTAGTGTCCCTAGTGCCTCCTTTTGCCCGTTTTTACCGACGGGCCTTATTTAAATACAGAATCGCGCGCACAGGAGAGTGGCCTGTGCGCGCACCGGGAGAACAAAGCCCTCCCTCTCTCTTCCAACAGCATTGTCCTCACATTGCTGTTCTAGGGTAGCTCCAACGTTTGCATTGCTGCTGAAGAATCACTCTGCTGCCTAATTCAACCTCTCCCCTCCTGTTTTCTTCTCCTTTCCTCCTGTCCTACAGGGAACAGGAGGGGAAGGGGTGAGGCTGGAGTGGGCAAGATTTCACTTGTTGTCTGCATATTTCTATTTGTAATTTGTAATCACTTATTCTAGATTTCATGAGAGGTTTTCTGGGTTGTGTGTGTGACCGATGTGAGGTATTCCTCTAATGTGTAATTTCTGTGGAGTGTGATAGATTTGTTAGGACCTTGGGTAGTCCCTTCACAGAAAAAGGACACATAGCATGGTTAGACAGAAGCTATTGGGGGAAAAGCAGGCTGGAAAAAAATGCTGCTATTTCAAGGCATTGCTCAGAAAAACTTATCACATGCAGCCAATAACTTTGAACCCTTTGTGACCACTGCGTCCCGCAAGTGGCAGGCTGGAAAGAAAATGCTGAGATGGCTCGCAGTGGGACTGCATTGCCCAGAATTCCTGAGAATGAGCAGGTGCCAGAGCAACAATCAGCTGAGGCCTGATAAATCAGCCGTCTAGTGGCTAGAGGCTGTTAGGCACTATAAGAGAGGGAGGCAGGATAGCAGCTCCAATCCCAGTGTGGAGGAACTGCAGCAGCTGCCACCACCCAATTTATGGCTCTTGCCAGCATCTAAAATAAGTCCCTTGTGATTGCTGTTAACAGAGACTTTATTCTATTACTGAATCAGGGCCTGGGACTGAAGCATAGATTCAAAATCCAGACTCTGTGTGAGAACAAGCCAAGAAAGAAAGTAAAAGGTTTGGGGTTTAAACTGAGCTGTTCATAAAAGATCTGAGGGTTAATTAAACTAAACAGAGCGGACAGCACAGTTGACAGAATATTCCTTTTATTAGATGATAGGAATGGGAAAAGCTGAACACCTATTCCTGAGACAGGGACTGTGGTTTGTTTGTTTGTTTTGGTAAAGATACTAAAATCTGTTTGACTAAATGTGGCCACTGGTATAAGGGAATAATACCAGGTAGTGAATGTTGCTGTGCTATTTTGAAACCTAAGAAGATCAAGTGTGTAATAGCCAGAGAAAAGGAAAACTGGCAATTGATTTCCCAGCACTGCTGGGGAAGCTGCAGTGTGAAAGTTTGTGCACTGAACCTCTGTAGAGCATTAAAGACATGCCTCAGATTTCCCAGCTGTACCTTTTATCCACAAAGTTGGTTGAATGGGAAATAATGTAGTTAGAAGCCTTGCTCTTGTCTGTTGGACGTGGAGAATGTTATAGGGAAACCACAGAGAGCTAGAACCGCTGTTTAGTAATTAAGTGATAGTGAGGGTGCGCATTCTGTTTGTAATCTTTAAAAGACTAAACATGTAAATTGTATGGGAAGTCCAGGGACTGTATGAAACATTTAAACTGTTCTAAGTTTAATAAATTCTTATAAAGGAGTAGAAAATTCTTATTGATAAGAATAGTGTGGGTTATATCAAGTGTTTTTTAAAAGGATTAAATAAGAAAATAAAACAAAGATGGTTTTAAAACATTTTTCCTTTTTTTGTAAATAGGAAATAGAGACAAATACACTAGGGGACCGATGGGGAAAAAAATGTGCTGAAAGCGGGTGCCAAGTGTTCAGTGCCCACTTTCTTAATGTGCCCCCAGGCACCTGTCCTGGGGGTGCCATTCAATATTTTAATCAGTGGTCACTCTGTCAAGGAGGCACTAGGGTCGATTGTGTACCCCTAGCACCTCCTTGACAACTGGTGCCCACGAGCTGTCTGCCAGTTTAGAAAACGGATGCTGAATTTATCGGCATCCATTTTCCTAATTGGCGCACAGCTACGGGTTTGGAAAACTGACGCTGGCTAACTGAGCATCTGTTTTTTGAACCTGACCACCTGCACTTTTTAAGAAAACTTTTTGTTTAGTTTTTTGTTCCTCTGACTTAATAGCAGTATTTTCTGCTTTTCTGTATAACTTTTTAGGGTGCTCAGAAATTTAATTCCTGCTCTGGGCAGGCGTTAAATTCTGAATGCAAAAATGTGTGTATTGGGTGCACTTTTTTTTTTTTTTTGCATGTGATGAGCGCTATTAGTTTCCTGGCATGTTGGACATGCGTTGTGGAGGTGCTAATCCCCTTATAGCATAAGGGGCTGTGGACAAGCCTACACAACCTGCGTCCAACTGCGGGTTAAACAATACGCTCGTCTGAGCGCGCCGTATTGCATCGGCCCTAGGAATGGTAATGGGAGGCAGGTCAGCCAGATTAAGGGAACTGCCCTACAAGATTAGGAAAGGGGATCTAACCAGGTGTAATTATAGTGAGCCTCTGCCATTAGAGGGGGCACTGATAAGGAAGTGTTACACCCTTATGGATACAGTGAAGGGTCAGAATATGCTGAAGTTAGAAGTCCTTGAGGAAAGGGGAGAATGGTAAATCCAGTTTCTCAGAGTCTTGACAGTCCTGGGCACATGTTCGTACTGGCATTGGGTCCTTTCCCAGGCGAGCCCAGACTGCAGAAGGGAGCCCCCTATAAGGCAGTGTTTGGCTATCACCTCTAGTCATCACAGTAGTCCAGCTTCTTCTAGTTTCACAACAGGTGTATTAATAATTTGGATTTTTAGCCTTCCTTTTCAAATACTACTCAAGGTGGCATACAGCATTTTTCTTTCTTATTTTTCCAGTCCCAAATATTCCAGGGTATGAAGTGTTAATACTTGCTGGGGAAGGGATATTTCAGTGGCGGGCAGAAGATACCATTCTTCTAGAAGTAGCAGAAGTTGTTGGAAACTATTTTTGAAGTAGCAAAAGACTTTTTCTTGTTCGAATAGCATCGAATGCATTGTATTGCTAAAGAACCATGGTAGAGAGCTGCCCTCTAGAGCAGAGGAACAGAAGGACTGCTGTAAACACTTATCTACAATTTACCTGTAAGCTCGAAAGAGAAGTCTTTGGAAATAACATGTAGCTCTTCAGGGTTTCATTGGTGAGATCAATCGCAAGTAAAAATGAGTTGTACCCCTATCACAAGCCCCAAGGAGTCAGTCCTCCCCTTAGTGGACAAAAATGCCCAGTGCTCATTTCATGTTAAGGGTGAGCGAGGGTTACATACAAGGCAGCTCTTAAGCACATACCTACCTAATAGGATCCCAGTAAATAGGAATATGAAACAGGAGGGTCAAGTGACAGTCCACAACCTTGTGTGTGTGTGTGTGTGTATGTATATATATGTGTGTAAGGAATACCTATGTTTGATAGGTCCAGTGACTCGGAAGTCATACCACACCTCTTATCTTCTGTCTCTGTGCTGCGATTGATTCTATAATCTCTAGCCGTGGTGTGAGATGGACAAGGCCCCTTTCTATTCCTCTGCAGTACTCCCCTTGTGGGTCCTACCTGCCTCACCCTCCAGAGGCTGAAGCTGCCCCCTTTCTTCCAGCTGGGATGGTGGGGCCAGCATTGAGAACCTGGCAGGTGCGCTTCCTGCCAATCTCTGGAAGTGCAAACCCTTCCTGATCTTACCTATGTTAAACATTTCTAGCCGGCACATAAGAGGCCACTGTGCTGAGTGGGGTCCAAGGCCAACTATCACCAAATCAAAGACACCCATGCTGAATGTGCTGTAAAAGGGAGTGGCTATAGTAATTGGTAAAGTCTCTATGTGAATGCCCTCTGCCACTGGTTTATGTAATTCCTGATGATCTGGTTGGCAGGGCGTAGGAGCGAGCCTCATACCAGGGAGGTTTTCTCATATGTTTGCATGATTGTATGTCTGTACCTGTCTGTAGTTTGTTGCAAGGTCCCTCAGTTTTAGCTACTGTTTACATACTGGAATAATAGTGTAAAAATTGAGAGGGTGCTGCCACTAGCTTTTCTGTTTTTGTTTTCGTTTTCCACCAAGTGTAAAGAGATTTTCTGAGTGTTATTACTTCCATAATCAACGTACTGGGGGGGATTAATTGCTTAGCTGCAACAGTGCTCTGGCAGGTGTTAATGCCAGCCTTGAGGAGTAAAGTGGAGGTGCTGCCTAGTGGCTAGAGCAGCAGGCTAAGAATGTGGTTCTTCATGGTAGTAAGGAATAAAAAAAAACAAATAAACTAGAGATGTGCATTCATTAGTCCATTCATTTTGGTGGTGTGCACATAGCTCTCGAATGGCAGGTAGGTAGTTAAGCCTTTAAAATCAGCTTAAAGGTGCTGCCCCATGAATACAGAGGTACCGTACCATATCAAATTTAGTAGAAACAAATTTAAGTTTATTATTGCATATCAAAAGGTAATCATGGGACCTGCGGAAGACACGGAGTAGTAGCTCCATACCTACAGAGCTATTCCTGTGTCTTACCGCATGTCCATGCGTGCTGGCTTTTTATAGGTAAAACATACAATGATCCCTAATAGGAATCCATGAATGGGAGTATCACGTACCACGTGTCTTGTGTTAAAACAAGATAAGATGAATCTAAGTTGCCCTGTCCCGCCTCCCATCTTGAGGCCCAATTAAGGCCTAGTTGAGACCCACGTGTCTGCCGCTTACTGTCAATCTTCTGTTAGTTCTTTGTCCTGTCAGTCTTTCATTCTCAGGGAGAATTAGAACACTCCAGTTACACTGGGCCCCTGAAGTCGAGACCGGTAACCTCGTCCATGTGCTCTTTGTGACCTCATGACCCTTCATCATATTGGAACAGCTCCAAATGCAGTTCAGATGTCTCCCAGAGTTTTTCAAAGCCAGGGTCAATCTGAGATCCTTATGGCCAGAGTTTGTTACCCAGACTCCTTTGCAGCTTGGCCTAAGCCAGAATCTCTGTGTTGATTTCAGACTTCAGACACACACATATATCAGTACACAAAAGTGATGGTATGCATGCATGTAGGTGGCCTACATGCATGCATACCATCAGTTTTGTGTGCCTGCCGTTCATGCTATGCGCACACCACCAAAATGAATGGACTAATGAATGCACATCCCTAGAAAACACAGGAACCTAAATTAACTAATTGGGATAAACTTCCTGCTGAGAGTTACAAATGCTAGAAGTGTGGCGAGCTTTAAATTCTGAAGTTTTGGAGAGTAGCCTTTTACTGAACACCACACAACATTATTCACTCATGAATTACTTCTTAATCTCAAATTCTTTATTTGCTTCAGTCCAAACTGCAGCTATTGGAGCTATGACAATGTTGGCTCATGTTCCATCATCTGAAGAATTAGATTTAGGAAATCAGGGGGACCATGCATTTAAGTGGAGACTGATCCCAAATGTGTATTATGATAAAGAATTTTGTGCCATGATGGGAAAATTGTGTAAAACCAAATGATTTTCTGGAGATTACACCTGCTATATGATGGGAAGAAGGGATAGCAATGCTTAGAGGTGAAATTCTCTTATGTGGCCCAGAAAAAGAAAGGAAGGGATTTGTAACTATTGAGAATGAGCTAACTACTGCAACAAGAGAAAAAAAATGACATTAAAACATTTATTGCACCAAAGAGCATTTGGATCAATGCAATGTTACAAGCAAAAATGTATTTAGATATGGTAACAGAACTCAATTTACTAAGCCTTTTTCTTCATTCTCTGGCCAGACTGGTTAAGTGCTGTCAAAAATATTTTATTACAATTTTTTTTTATTATAATAAAATGTATATTACACAAATAGGGAAGAACATAGGAAAATATCTGAAATCAGTAAAATCTTTACTGAATTCTGTCGGTAGTGAACAATACTGCTAACTTAAGTAGACGCCAAAATACTTGCTTTGATACTGGCTCCATGAGGTTATGCCAGTACTGGAGGCTCCTGAACAAACAGGGCATCACGGGGTCAGGAAAATACATGGAGGCTGTATGGGACCGACACACAGAAAACAAACGGGGTTTAAAAAATCAGTTCAGTTCAGGCTCTTTTCTACATTGGATTCACTTATTATAAGCCTCCTCAGACTAGAATTTGTATTAATGGTCAGGTTTCCTCTTCATTTGAACTTAAAAGTGATACATGGTTGCCCTCTGACCCTCTGTTATTCATTTGAACATTGAAACCACTGATATTAAATTAGTTCCAGATATCAAGGGGGATAAACTGCACCAGGAACAGAGCTGGTGCCACCTGTTTTGCTGTCCTGTGCAAATTTACTGTGATGTCCTCTCCTTGCCCCCTCCCCCAGTGTCTTTTTCCCTCATTCTTGATCCTCTCTCTTCCCCCGCACCCCCTTCTCTATCCAGTCTTCTTTCTCTCCCCTTCTCCTTCATGGGCCCTTTCTTCCTTTCCCCCAATTCCTCAGATCTCTCTCTCCCCCACAAGATTGGCCCCGTTCATCACAGGAAGTAAAGATTGTATTATTGCCTTCGCCTGCCAGCAATGGAGAGGGAGGAGGAAGAGAGGGGCAGCACAAGTCCACAGGGAAGAGTGAGTAATAGTGGTGAGGATAAATTGGGCTGCACAGCCTCAGCTGTGCGATGACACACCTCTTAAATTTGCTGCCCCACGCAAATGCACGGTTTGCATAATGAGTCATGCCAGCCCTGAACTGGAACATAACCATCTTGGCAGATGACATTTATGTGTTGGAAATCACCTTACATTGAAACATGTAAGACATGGCCAGGAACTTTTCCCTTGCAATGGGCAACAACTCAGTTAAAATATTTGTGCCTGGAACTATCATGGAATTTATTTGATCTCTATAATATCTGTGTTATATTGGATCAAATTAAAGTTCAGTTAAAATCATGGCAAGAATTACCTCTTTGGCAGATGTGCTTTTTTTTTTTTTTTTAAATGGTGCTATTGCCCAAATGTCTTTGCAATTACCTTAATGGAGGACAACTAAAGATTTATGTATTTCAAACACTTTATCCTGCAATATCTACATTTCAATGAGGCTAACAATATTCATATAAAATATTAAATGGATATTTTTATGTTATTGTCCCTGGAAAAGAAGACTGAAGAGGGACCCTGTGTGGTATAGGGCATGCTGTGTGCCTAGTCAGTGTTTCTAGAAACTTTGATAAGTTTTCCACATCTGGCTCCATGTGTGAGGATGACTATCCTGCTTGTCCATGGAGAAACAAAGCTCCCCTCCCAGCCAGGACCTGCAGATGATTCTGTGCTGAAACGTTTTCTTAAAAAAAAAAAAAAAAAAAGGCAGAAAAAGGCAAGCTATTAAGTGTTGGCATTGCAGTGGAGTTATACGTTATAGCACAGATCCCCTAAGGGTGAATCTTGAATTCTAGGCTGGGGATTATCTATTTTTTGAGCAATGTAAAAATTCTCTAAAGCTGTTGTGAAATGAGAGTGTTCCCTTCTGCTAAGGCAAACTGTTTTGTTTTTAAGGGTTAAGAACTGTGGGACAGGCCATGAGCTGCCTGCCCACACAGACATATTTATACTGCCTGGCAGCGGCATGCACAGATCTTCCACCAGCTCCAGCTCATCCCTGATACACGCACCTGGGAACGCTCCGGGTCTGAACCGGAGACTCTCAAATTCTTAAGGAACTGCTGGGCTGAAGGAGGCTGCTGCCACTACTGGGGTCTGGGGGGGTGGGAAGAGTCAGAGTGGCACAGAGTGCGAGTCTTTTGACTGTGGCGTGATTGGTGTGCAGCCTGGCAGGCAAACTCGCTAGGCCCATGCCGACAGGTAGACACGCTCAAGCTGGGAGAAGGGCTGGGCTTCACCTTTTATCAGCCTGTTCCCCTGCAGTTGCGCCCTTGGGTTCTGAGGCCAGCAGGACTTGGGCGAGGAACACAGCAGAGCCGGGCAGATGGCAAGAGTCTGGTTCCTGCCCTGACCTCTGCATGGATACAATCGGGCAGAATCCGGATCCGTGCAGGAGTCAGGGCTGAAATGAGGGTAAGGCTGGAGCAGAAGAAGCAACACGTGCTGCAGGCCAGGTGTGGCAGGGGCCCTGTTGCTGACGCTCCAGCATGGTGGATGTCTGAGGTTAAAATACCCAGTCACCAGTGACATCCTCTCTGGGCGCTGCGATGTGTCTGCTTATTTTTCCATCCTTCTCTGCACATTCCTCCCTATCCCAACTCTTTACACTTCCTCCTCCTTGCTAACAGAAGATCTTTTTGCTTGCTTTTCCACTTCAGCTATTTTCTCCTTTGAGGTTTTGTGTTCCTGACTGCCTTTCCTGCTTTACTCTGCCTTTCCATCTACACTTCTGTATGTCTCCCTTTTATATTTCCAAAATGTGAATCCCTTTGCCCCTATTTCTCCAGCCACCTCCTTTGAAACCCATACTGATTCTATTTTCTTCTCACTTTATTTAATTTCATAACGCATCGGTTTATTGGCCCTACAATGGCTCCTGTTTAGTTTTGCCCACTGGTCCTCAACGCTACCTGAATTTCAACCCCTCTGCCAGGCCCTCACCTAAGTCATTAAAAATGTCTACCTCTAACTGTGGCATTCGGTCTCTTATCCGATATCCTCTGAAGTCAAGCAGTATTTCTCCTAAACTTCAAGAAAAAAATCATTTGAAAAGCTTGAAATTACTTTTTTCTGTTCCCTTCGGAGAGTCATGCTATTTATTTATTTAAATGTTTTATATACAGTCATTCCGTGTGGGAATCACTAGTTCATAACTGTTTACAGATAAAACATGAAATATAATGAGTGTTACAAGATGGAAGACATTCATAGAGACAGAAGTAATACAATGGTATATATCAAATATGAAGACAGAGCTGGAATATAGGAATTATAAAGGTTATCTGAATCATGGGGAACTGGGAGTTTGTCGAGTGGCAAGCATTTTTGAATAGCCAAGTTTTTAAGTCTCTTTTGAATTTATTTTTATCTGTCAAAGTTCGAAGGTCTTCTAGCATGGAATTCCAAAGTTTTGGGTCAGCAATTGAGATCTCTCTATCTCTAGTTAGCTTAGGAGAGAGTCTCTTAAGTTCAGGATTTACAGGAGGCCTTTATTCTGTGATCTGAGAGGGCACAGGGGGTTGTGGATTTTTATCCAGTTCGAATTTCAGTTATCCCCATTTATATCAGTTGTTGCCAAAATGTATTAGTTGTTGACCATTATCCGGTCTGATTAGTTATACCATGTTTGTATCAGTTTTTGCTTTGTCAAAATGTATTAAGTTGTTGTATCTGTAAACCGGAGTGAAGGCAGATAGCTAAACTTCGGTATAGAAAAACATTCAAATAAATTGCTGTTATTCAGGTTAATATTATTGTTAGAACTTTTTTTTATAATGAATTCTTAACTGGATAAGAAGCCAATGCAGAGCCATCAGTATTGGGGTGATCCAATGTTCTTGCTCCAGACAATAGTCTAGCGGCGGCATAATTTTTTTTTTTCATTTTAATCATATATTCAGAGAGATTAGCGACGTTGGATGTTCAAAAGATTCTGGTAGGGAGATACAGAATTGCAGATCATTTGCAGAGAGGAAAAGGTTTAAACCCAGGTCTGTCAGTAATTTGCATAGGGGCAGGATGTAGATATTAAAAAGTGTTGCTGATAGGTTACACCAGTCGTGCTGGGGTTTCAAGAATGCTGTTAGAGGTTCAAGTGTATTAGGTGGGCTCACAGGACTAAAAATGCCACTCACATGCAGGGGGGAGGGGGAAGAAAAACAAACAAACCTTGAACCAGGAGGGCTGAGCCGTCAGAGCAATGCAGGCCCTGAACCTGAAACTGCTGGGAACATACAGGCGCCAAGTGCCTGGAAAAGATAAATGAAGACCCGGGGTAGGGCTGAAAAAGATAAGCAAGGCCAACAAAAAGGAAAAAGGCTTACAGACTGGCTGCACAGAAACTGCTTTAATAAAGCATTACAAACCCCTGTGCTAGGGTTTCCTGCAAACTCCATGTAGAAACGTGTAGGTTGCCGTATTCTGCGTCTGAGCTAGAGCAGAGTTTTGCTAGGGTGTCTCCGCATTTAGTGCTGATAGGGTTGGCCCAAAGTGCAGCTGTTTTTGGAGGATGGGACACACCTCAGCTCACCAGCAGCTCTCACTCCCTCGCCCACAAATGTTTTAAAGGCAAGGCATGTCCTCTTATCTGATTAAAGGGGCTGCCACCTCCAAACAGAAAACAAGACAGCCTGCAAATGACAAAAGCACAATGTAGGCAGAAAAGGACCACTTGGTGCACCAACTCTGCCCATTTGCACCTGCCTACTGTGCTGTGGCAGGTCTTATTCAATCTGTGGTCTTCTCCTTGCCTCTGCGTCTTTCTCATCCTGCTCGAGTTCTTTATCTGCTGTCACTTACTAAATGACCCAAGTAAGGTAATAACTGCCACCCCATGCAGGTTACCCCCTGAGGCTTCTGTTAAAGGTAGTGGTTTTCACTCCGTGCACGTTACTTCCATTCAGAAATGTTACATCTAAAGCTAGCAACAGCTTACACTTTTCTTTTTTTTTTCATGTCATTCTCTAATCATTAAGGAACCTCTGTGTTTATCCCATCATCCTTCTTGTATTCGCCACCTCTTCCAGGAAGAAATATTTCCTGACATTGCTCTTTGAGTTTACCCCCTTGGAGTTTCAAGTCATGACTCCTAGTGCTACAGCTTCATCACAAAGTCTTGACTTTTGCACATCATTTATACTTTAGGTATTTAAAAGTCTGTATCATATCTCTCCTGTCCCTCTTCTCCAGACTATACATATCTAGAATTGATAATAGCCTCATCAACATGCATTTGCCTGTGATGAGCGCTATTACCTATGCTCCCGACTGGACGTGAGTTTTGGTTGCGCTAACCCCCGTTTTGCGTCGGGGTTATGTATGCGCGTCCAATCGCAGATTGAGCCGTGTGCCGCAGCCAGCACATGGTATTGCATTGGCCTGATTGGTATACAGTTAAGTTTTATTTCTCTCATCTGTATTCCCTCTTCAAGTGGAGATCTGTTGGTCCTTGCATCTAAAGGCGACCTCCAGGGATGCCCACGAGCCATCATTTTGAAATGAAGATTTTATGGCCCAGGGTGGAAGGGTACAAAGTGTTCCTCTGAAGTTTAAGGAAGTGATTGGAGCCAGTGCATCTGGTAAAAAAAAGGGTCAGCGCTAGAACATTATCCAGAAAATTGTCAGGCCTGGTAGGGTGGGTCTGCCACAACACTGGCAGCACACACACTGTACGTGCCTACCTTTACACCTATAGGGAGCATTCCAGGGGGTGCAGTGGGGTGAGATTGGGAAGGTACACACACTTTTTTTTATTTTACAAAGGCTGCCTGTAAATTCTTTTTGCAAAACTGTAAGTAATTTTATGTGAAGTTTTTGCCAGGATACTTTTCAAAGTGGACTTACATGCGTAAGTTTGGTTTGAAAACTAATACAACTTCTGTGCATATTTATTACTCCCACAGTGTTGTTGAGCCCTTGTAGTAACATACAAGTCTTAGCCGGAAAATCTGAGAGAGCGCCTTGCGTCTACAACCATTACTCTTGAATAGGGATGTGAATCGTTTTAGGACGATTAAAATTATCGTCCGATAATTTTAATATCGTCTTAAACCGTTATGGAACACAATACAATACAGATTCTAACGATTTATCGTTATAAATCGTTAGAATCGTGAGCCGGCACACTAAAACCCCCTAAAACCCACCCCCGACCCTTTAAATTAAATCCCCCACCCTCCCGAACCCCCCCCCAAATAACTTAAATAACCTGCGGGTCCAGCGGCGGTCCGGAACGGCAGCGGTCCGGAACGGGCTCCTGCTCTGAATCTTGTCGTCTTCAGCCGGCGCCATTTTCCAAAATGGCGCCGAAAAATGGCGGCGGCCATAGACGAAAAAGATTGGACGGCAGGAGGTCCTTCCGGACCCCCGCTGGACTTTTGGCAAGTCTCGTGGGGGTCAGGAGGCCCCCCACAAGCTGGCCAAAAGTTCCTGGAGGTCCAGCGGGGGTCAGGGAGCGATTTCCCGCCGCGAATCGTTTTCGTACGGAAAATGGCGCCGGCAGGAGATCGACTGCAGGAGGTCGTTCAGCGAGGGTTCCGGCGCCTCGCTGAACGACCTCCTGCAGTCGATCTCCTGCCGGCGCCATTTTCCGTACGAAAACGATTCGCGGCGGGAAATCGCTCCCTGACCCCCGCTGGACCTCCAGGAACTTTTGGCCAGCTTGTGGGGGGCCTCCTGACCCCCACGAGACTTGCCAAAAGTCCAGCGGGGGTCCGGAAGGACCTCCTGCCGTCCAATCTTTTTCGTCTATGGCCGCCGCCATTTTTCGGCGCCATTTTGGAAAATGGCGCCGGCTGAAGACGACAAGATTCAGAGCAGGAGCCCGTTCCGGACCGCTGCCGTTCCGGACCGCCGCTGGACCCGCAGGTTATTTAAGTTATTTGGGGGGGGGTTCGGGAGGGTGGGGGATTTAATTTAAAGGGTCGGGGGTGGGTTTTAGGGGGTTTTAATGTGCCGGTTTTTCGATTTTTCGATTTTTAACGATTTTTCACGATATTTTACCCCCCCAAACGGCAACAATACGATTCCCTCCCCCTCCCAGCCAAAATCGATCGTTAAGACGATCGAGGACACGATTCACATCCCTACTCTTGAAGGGTGACTCACTGAAAGAAGTATTCCCTGCTCCCCCAGTGCTAACTTTCCGACAACCATTATATCTAAAACAAAAACTAGTAAGATGCAAATTTCAAAACAGAAACTCAGAAAAAAATGGCATGAAACTGAATCACACCCTACTGCAAGCCTTGCCAATGCACTTCCCAGAACACCACACCTGCCCACATGAGAGGGACATTCAACAAAAGAGGATCTGTTCATGCACCTCTAATGTAGTATATGTGATTCCCTGCAGAAACTGACAAGTTAAAAGATAAGAAAAATAATCCTACAGCGAGAGAGCAAGACAACACTTCCAACACTGCATTCATGATTGTCTGATCAGGATCTTAAAATGGAAAATTCAGAACTATCTAAGAATATAAGCCATTCAAAATTGAGGGCAATTCTGTTACTGCCTTTGATGCTTGCAGGCCCAAGGCAACTTGTAAGCCCACTTTCAAAGGGAAACTCCCCACAGAGTTTCTCTGAAAATGCAGGTGGCCTACACTCTGTGGGGACTTTTCTGCCCACACACTTCGCACCTGCGTTTGAAGGAGGTGGAAAGCACCGGCAGTGCTTTGAAAGTGCAATTAATGTGTGCACTTCTCCCTCACCTGACCATTTCTTTATGTGGACAAAAGTGTACTTTAAAAGGCTGAGGACACATTCAAACTACATTTTTTACACAGGTAAACACACATTGTTTACTTACATAAAACATTTTGACTATTGGCCTAAAAAATCAGACACTTTAAAATAAGCAATAAGCCAAAAGTGTTATTGGCCATAATCCTGTGCTCTTCTCACCACTCTGCTAAAACGTCACCCCCTGTCTCTTTCATGCCGCCACTGTACTTCAATCGCCTGTATTTCAATCGCCTGTATATAACGTCTATTACTACTGTTGTTGTTTTAATGTTATTTCTTGTTAGTATTTATTCAATTTTCTCCAAGTTCATTTTCCTGTTCCATGTAAGACTTGCATGTTAAGTCACTCCAATGTTATATGTAAACCGAAATGATTAGCAACATTGTTGCTAGAATTTCGGTATATAAAAAATGTTAAATAAATAAATAAATACCCAGACTATGTAATTCAGTCCTTGTTGGTTGTTGTCTGTATATAGATCCACTTTTCTTCATTCTCCCTGCCATTGAAGCAGAGAGTTATGCTGGATATGCATTGAAAGTGAAGTATCAGGCTTATTTGGTTTGGGGTAGTAACTGCTGTAACAAGCAAGCTACTCCCCACGTTTTTGTGAATGCAAATCCTTTTTTCCGCATTTCCTCTTGCTGTTGAAGCTTAGAGCAATGTTGGGAGTCACATAAACCGTCTGTATGTTTATTGAATAAGGTATTATCTCCAGGTAGTAGCCGTCATTCCCGCGAGCCACCCACTCTTCATTCACGTCCCCTAGACTTTATGGATCCACAATGTTTATCCCATGCCCCTTTTGAAGTCCTTCACAGTTCTGGTCTTCACCATTTCCTCCGGAAGGGCATTCCAGGCATCCACCACCCTCTCCATGAAGAAATACTTCCTGACATTGGTTCTGAGTCTTCCTCCCTGGAGCTTCAAATCGTGAAATAACACTTGTATTTCATTAGCTTACTACAGTGGGTTTTAAAAATGTGCACTGATTACTAGCACGCATTTACTTAGCACCCAGATTATTGCATTGGCCTGTAACTGATGTAAAATCACAACAATCGGGTAGGGTTATTCCTTCAAGTGTATTAAGTCCTGAATTGCGATGCAATACAGTGTGCTCAGCTGAGTGCACTGCTCAACCGCAGGTGGAGGCACTAATCCCCTTATTGCCACCACAACCCGTCTAACATGCAGGGAAACTAATAGTGCTCATCACATGCAAATGTATGTTGATGAGGCTATTAGTTAATCACCCGAAATGAAAAAGTTTTGTGTTCAGACATAAACACCTGCCTAGAGCAGTCGTTAACTTCTGAATTCTCCCAAAAGCTGTGCAGAAAATACAGCTTTCCTGTACATCTTCCTACTTAATATCATTGCAATATTAAGTAGGAGGAAGAAAACTTATAAAAGTTTAAAAAAATGTAAAAAGTAGTGGAGGCAGCCAGGTTTGGGAAACGGATGCTCAGTTGACAAGTGTCTGTTTGCCAAACCTGTAGCTGTGCGCCGATTAGGAAAATGGACACAGATAAACGCTTTCAGTGGTTTTTGGGTTTTTTTTGCATTGCTCCCCTCCTCTTTCAAAGGGCAATTGCAAATGTGTGCGATAAAGGGCTCCAGGTATGCTTTGCTATTTTGTATGGCTGGAGGAGAAATCAGGTAAACTGGCACCTGTAAACAGGGCTGGATTTAGGGATAGGAAACACCGTTATTAGGGTGCCAGACGAAGTGCCTTTTCAGTAGCTGGCCCATTAATCTGGGACTTGATTCCTGATGATTTAAGGCAGATCACCAACTATAAAGAGTTAAAACAAAACAAAACAAAAAAACCCACCCCAAACTTTCCTTTTTTCAAATGCATTTAATACTGTTTCAGCCTCCCAAGCTCATCGTTTGTGGACACCCCTTCAGCACTTAAATACATACCAGCCTCTCTTTTACACTGCCTCACCCATTCAGAATTAAAGGGTACAATGAATTTGTAATGATTTACCCGTTTAATTATAAATATTATATTTACTCTGTTTTTGTCTTTGATTTTATGTTATGTTATTATTATGTATGTTTTACCCTGTAAACGGTTTTGATCAACAAACATTGTAAAAGCGGTATACAAACAGTTGTAAATGAATGAAAGCACCCATCCAGTGGGGACTGCTCTCTGATTTCCAGGGGTAAAATCCCACACCGCTGGCCCTCTGCTTATGGGGGCCATAATCTTAAATCCAGCCCTGCGCTACCTTTGGAAATGTCAAACAGGCCTGCTGGTTTCCTCCCTCACCCTAAACAGGGCCGAGGGAAGGGCGCTTTTTAACCACTTCGGCAGGAGGGCACTTTTAGGCTACGATCTTTCATTCACCCGGGTACACGGCCTTCACACTTGTCCCTGAAGTGCTTAAAAAAAGCGAGCGAGGCCGTGCCAGTGCACGAAAATGACGGCACCCGCTCGGGCGCCCCCGCTGGCTGCTGTTCCGCGGCGGAGCCTCACGAGGGCGAGGGAACGCCGTGGCCGCCTCCCAGCGCTGCGCAAGGCCCGGCCCGGCCAGGGAAGGGCGGTGGCAAACGGCCTCGCACTTTCGTTTTCGGTTCCGAGGGCGGCGGGCAGGGCCGCGAGCTGCCCGGGCGATGGTGCGAGGGCGCTGAGGCGAGAGAGAGAGAGAGAAGGCCGCGATTCCCGCCACCATGCGGCCGCCGCCGCCGCCGTGGATCCTGCTCTGGCTCTCCCTGCTCTCGCCGCGGGCCGCCGCCGACCATCCCGGCAAACCCGAGCAGCCGGCTCACGGTGAGCGCCTCCTTTGCCCCCTCTAGCGCCGGGCCCGCTCCGCCGTTAGGGCGGCCTTCAGACCCCCCCCCTCCTCCTCTTGCCAGCGGACAGGTTGTCTGGTGGAGACCGAGACCCCTGCCCGTCCCCTCCCCGCTTCGCCTGGACGCGCAGGGTGCAAATGCCGGGCCAAAAAAGAAGACAAGTGGCCCATCTAGGCTGCCCGGCAAGCTTTTCAGGGGTGTAACTGCCGCTCAGTGCCGCTCACCCCCTCGCCTTCCGTTGAAGGTTGTAACTGCCGCTCCATGCTGCTTACCCTCCAGCCTAGTGTAACTGCCACTCAGCGGCACTTACCCCTTTCTCTTCTGTTAAAAGGCCTCATTCCCTAAGGCATTTCTCCCATTCTCCGTCTATGGGAAAATGCTTTGATGAATCAGGCCCCAAGGTTGCAACTGCCACTCCATATTGGTTACCCTCTAGCTTTGCGTTTAGGTTTGTAGCTGCCGCTCTGTGCCGCTTACCCCCCCCAGCCTTCCGTTTAAGGTTGTAGCTGCCGCTCTGTGCCGCTTACCCCCCCCCCCCCCCCCTCGCCTTCCGTTTAAAGTTGTAGCTGCCGCTCTGTGCCGCTTACCCCCCCCCCAGCCTTCCGTTTAAGGTTGTAGCTGCTGCTCTGTGCCGCTTACCCCCCTTCCGTTTAAGGTTGTAGCTGCTGCTCTGTGCCGCTTACCCCCCTTCCGTTTAAGGTTGTAGCTGCCGCTCTGTGCCGCTTACCCCCCCCAGCCTTCCGTTTAAGGTTGTAGCTGCCGCTCTGTGCCGCTTACCCCCCCCCCCCCCTCGCCTTCCGTTTAAAGTTGTAGCTGCCGCTCTGTGCCGCTTACCCCCCCCCAGCCTTCCGTTTAAGGTTGTAGCTGCTGCTCTGTGCCGCTTACCCCCCTTCCGTTTAAGGTTGTAGCTGCTGCTCTGTGCCGCTTACCCCCCTTCCGTTTAAGGTTGTAGCTGCCGCTCTGTGCCGCTTACCCCCCCTTCCGTTTAAGGTTGTAGCTGCCGCTCTGTGCCGCTTACCCCCCTCGCCTTCCGTTTAAGGTTGTAGCTGCCGCTCTGTGCCGCTTAACCCCCTCGCCTTCCGTTTAAGGTTGTAGCTGCCGCTCTGTGCCGCTTACCCCCCTCGCCTTCCGTTTAAGGTTGTAGCTGCCGCTCTGTGCCGCTTACCCCCTCAACCTTTCATTTAGGCTTGTAAATGCTGAGCCATGCAGGCTACCCTCTCGCCTTGTGTTTAGGTTTGTAGTTGTTGCGCCATGCAGGTTATACCTGTGATTTCTGTTTAGGTTTATAATTGCAAGTTACTCCATGCCATCTGTTTAGGATTGTAACTGCTGCTCCATGCAGGTTGTACTTAAAGCTATTACAGGTTACTCTGTTTCTTTTTTTCCATCCTCTTGCCACTATGGATCCTCTGAGTTTATCCCACATATTGACTTTCTATTACAAAATGCATAATTAAATTTATTTATTTATTTTTTATTTATTTAAATACTTTTCTATACCGAAGATCATGTACAAGTACATATCGGTTCGGTTTACAGTGAACCAACAGTTGGAAATTACATCAAACAATAAGAACATAAATTCTAGAGTTTATTGCTGGAGGATGTGGTGAAAGCTGTTAGTGCAGCTGGGTTTAAAAAAGGTTTAAACAAGTTCATGGAAGAAAAGTCCATAAACCATTATTAAGGTGGACTTGGGGAAATACTAAGCAGCATGGAATCTATCCACCTTTTGGGATCTTGCCAGCTACTTGTAACCTGCAGGATCCTGGGTTTCTGGCCTAATCCAGTATGGCAAATCTGATATTCTTATGTGTGACCTTGGACAAATTCCTTTCTCTCTCTGTACATCAATGCTAATCCCAGCCCTGTTGCTGACTCTGTGATCTTGGGCAAAACCTTTATCTCCCTCTGTTGCATTTCTAATCCTAGTCTTGTCACAGACTGTGTAGGACCATAGGCAAGTCACTTTATCTTCCTGTGTCTCGTTTCTAAGCACCAACTCTATTACTGAATCTGTGCGTGATCCTGTGCTACATTTTATGCTTTTATTGCAGTGTAGTTTATTGCATTGGTGTTTCTATATTAATTATATTTTAACCTGCCTTGTATTTATTATATTTGTAACATGCCATTATTAAGGTAGGCTTGGGGAAATCCACTGCTTGTCCCCGGGATAAGCAGCATGGAATCTATTGAATTTAGGGATCCTGCCAGGTACTGTGACCTGGATTGGTCACTCTTGGAAACCGGATACTGGGCTTGGCAAAACTTATGTTTTTATGCTCTTATGATGTAGTTAAAGAAAGGCAGAAAATCAAATTTAAATATTAGAATGATCCTGGGTAAGTCCCTGTATCTCCCTTTGCTGCTTCAGTTCTACTCCCCAACTCTGTCACTCACTCTCAGGTCAAGACTCTTTATCTCTTTGTGCCTAAATGCTATTCTCAGTACCGGGTCTGCTGCTTTTCCCTTTCTCTGGCTGGTCAGAGAGGTGTTTATGATATGTAGGGAGAGAGCAGAGGGCGATCAAGGTGTAGAGGGAGAGGTGAAAGGAATGGCAGAGTGGGAGAAGAGAGGGAGAATAGGGAGCTGATGGCCGAGTTGCAGAATTCAGGGGTGAAGGACATTTACTTGTCACTGTTATTGTTCAGAATGTAAACCGAATTGATCAGTAATTCTGTTATTGGAAAGTCAGTATAGAAAAGTGCTAAATAAATAAATGACTACCAACTGGCAGGCCTGTTATGTTTCAAATAGGGGAGGCTATCGGCTGTCAAGGGGGCCAATGCAATAAGAAATGTGCTTGTATTGAGTGCCTTTTTTTTCCTAATGCACGCGCAGCCACATCCCTGTGTACCCTGGTGCAATATATAAATGAGAGGCAGCGTAAAAAAGGCACAGTATGGGAGAATGTGCGTCTCTGGCGCTCAAAAGGTCATTGCATCGGGTGCCCACAGTTGCAGCAGGTGCTCGATAAGAGTGTCTGTTGTGATCACACTTGCTTTGGTTATTTTGCTGAGGTGCTAATTTCGTATGCTGCACTTTATTATATCAGGCGCCCATTGTTACGGGCTTCTAAACTGTGAGGTCATAAGAAATGTGCGTTTCTTTTTGAGCCAATCAGTATACATTTATTTTTCGCCACTGCAAGCAGTAAATTCAAGAGCCAGGATGATACTAATGAGGAGGACACATTTATCACAACACAGAGGACCTTATTTTGTAATGCATCTCATGTGCCGTTGACTGTACACCTCCAAGGCTGGAGTTAAATTCCCCACATAAAAAACATGTGTGTTGGGCACCCAGCACTTTCCTGCGTTGGGAGGTAATAGCTAATGTCCTAATCTCCTCCTCCTCCACGCCCAGGATTTCCGACTGGTCCTGCAGACAACCCTCCTTGCTAAACTCGACTACTGCAACACACTCCTATTAGGCCTGGGGGGGGGGGGGGGGGGCTGAGCACCAGCGTAGGAGGAGGGAGGCGAGCTGCTTGGGGGGGGGGGGGCTGAGCACCAGCGTAGGAGGAGGGAGGCGAGCTGCTTGGGGGGGGGGGGCTGAGCACCAGCGTAGGAGGAGGGAGGCGAGCTGCTGGGGGGGGGGGGGGGCTGAGCACCAGCGTAGGAGGAGGGAGGCGAGCTGCTGGGGGGGGGGGCTGAGCACCAGCGTAGGAGGAGGGAGGCGAGCTGCTGGGGGGGGGGGGGCTGAGCACCAGCGTAGGAGGAGGGAGGCGAGCTGCTGGGGGGGCTGAGCACCAGCGTAGGAGGAGGGAGGCGAGCTGCTGGGGGGGGGGGCTGAGCACCAGCGTAGGAGGAGGGAGGCGAGCTGCTGGGGGGAGGGGGCTGAGCACCAGCGTAGGAGGAGGGAGGCGAGCTGCTGGGGGGGGGGGCTGAGCACCAGCGTAGGAGAAGGGAGGCGAGCTGCTGGGGGGGGGCTGAGCACCAGCGTAGGAGGAGGGAGGCGAGCTGCTGGGGGGGGGGGGGCTGAGCACCAGCGTAGGAGGAGGGAGGCGAGCTGCTGGGGGGGGGGGGGGGCTGAGCACCAGCCTAGGAGGAGGGAGGCGAGCTGCTGGGGGGTGGGGCTGAGCACCAGCGTAGGAGGAGGGAGGCGAGCTGCTGGGGGGTGGGGCTGAGCACCAGCGTAGGAGGAGGGAGGCGAACTGCTGGGGGGGGGGGGGCTGAGCACCAGCGTAGGAGGAGGGAGGGGAGCTGCTGGGGGGGGGGGGGGCTGAGCACCAGCGCACTGTGACTGTGAGGCTGCTTCTGCTCTGGAGAGGAGATGGGTCCCGGAATAAGCTCCTATGTTTGCTTCCTCATCCACCTGAGATGAGTGGGTGAAGGCACTTGTTTATAATCGACAGCCCTAATGATAGCATGTGGGGAGAGAGGGGTATGATGGCAGTGTGGGGAGGGGGGAGATAATGTAGGAAATTACAGTGGTGTGGTGGGGGGATGGCTGTACGGAGAGAGAACTTTTGTTGGCAGTGTGGGGAGGGGTGAGGGAGTAGGGGTTGATGACAGAGTAGGGGTGAAAGATGAGAGGGAGAGCAGAGGTTTCTGATGTCAGGGAGGGAGGTGAGAGGGAGAGCAGAGGTTTCTGATGGCAGGGAGGGAGGTGAGAGGGAGTGCAGGAGGCTCTAATGGAAGAGTAGGAGGTGAGAGGGAGAGCGAGAAGACTAATTGTAGTGCGGGGAAGGGGAGAGAGCCATGGGATTGGTGGCAGTGTTGGGGGGAGTACAGAGGAGCTTATGGTAGCATAGGACAAAGTGGAAGATCGCAGGAGAGGAGGGGGAAGTGTGTGGGATGGTTGGCAGTGTGGGGAGAGGAGGGGAGAATGCAGGGCTGATGGCAGCACGTGGAGAGGAGAGAATAGGAGAGTGCGGGACTTGGTAGGGAGATGGAGAACATGGAATTGATGGCATTTGGGTGGGAGAGAGTGTGAAATTGATGGCATTGAGGGGGAAATTGCAGAGCTGATGGCAGTGTGGGGAGGAAGGATGAGGAGAGCGTAGGATTGATAGCTGATGGAGGAGAGCACGGGAGTGCTGGCAGAGTAAGTAGGGAGGTGGGGGAGGATGGTTTTAGAGACCAAAACAATGTCCAAAATAATTTCAGGAATGGATAACAAAAAATAATACAAAAGAACAAATCCAAACCCCACTGTTAAATTTTAAATATTGAGGACCGTCATATAACGACTTCAATTGAAAATATCAGTAGCAGTCAGAACCTTAGTTCGGTTGGGGTCATTATATGACAATCCTCAATATTTAAAAATGATTTAGCAGTTTTAGAGACCATATAGGTTCCTTCTTGAGATCCTAAGATAGGGACCTAAATCTTCACAACGTTTATGCACAGCTTCTTTCTTTATCGCTCATGTTGAGCAACGAAAAGTGAGGGGTTGCAGAAATATTTCCTATCACAAATGTGACAGAGAAAGCTTTTTGCATAAAATTTAATCTCTGAATTTCTTAAGGGGGGGTTTCAAAGATTTTATCACATTACAACCAAAAAGTAACTGATTTCCTAAAAAAACATCAGGTATTAAGCAAAAAAGATATTGTTAAAGATGCAGTGGTTCAGCCTTCAGAATGCTGGTCTCAGAGGTCAATTCTACAGTTTTGTCTTTAAGTCACCAGACACAACTGATTCATGGACCAAATGGTCTCGCATGGGCCTTCTGATCTGTACAGTGAAGAGCAAAAAAGATATAATTGCGATGGAGAAGGTACAGAGAAGGGCGACCAAAATGATAAGGGGAATGGAACAGCTCCCCTATGAGGAAAGACTAAAGAGGTTAGGACTTTTCAGCTTGGAGAAGCCAAGGCTGAGGTCTAGAACGGGTAGATGTGAATCGGTTATTTACTCTTTCAGATAATAGAAGGACTAGGGGGCACTCCATGAAGTTAGCATGTGGCACATTTAAAACTAATCGGAGAAAGTTCTTTTTCACTCAACGCACAATTAAACTCTGAAATTTGTTGCCAGAGGATGTGGTTAGTGCAGTTAGTGTAGCTGTGTTTAAAAAAAGTATTGGATAAGTTCTTGGAGGAGAAGTCTATTACCTGCTATTAATTAAGATGATTTAGAAAATAGCCACTGTTATTACTAGCAACAGTAACATGGAATAGACTTAGTTTTTGGGTACTTGCCAGGTTCTTATGGCCTGGATTGGCCACTGTTGGAAACAGGATGCTGGGCTTGATGGACCCTTGGTCTGACCCAGTATGGCATGTTCTTATGTTCTTAGATGTCAAAATGGAACCTAAAACATCATTGCACGATGCCATATAACTGGTTCAAAATCGATGCCGTCCGCCCAAGGCTGAACAAAGTCAATCAGAACTCAGTATTCGAGTACTTCAGCATCTTCTATTGGATGCCTTTGATAGCTCTATCTGATATCGGCAGGCCATCAAAACTGCACCATGGCATCTAACGCCAGCAGTGAAATGTCAACACCGTAAATACTAGGACGCTCGGATCTCTTCTTATTGTGGCGTAAAGAGAAGATAGGATGATAGATGCCTCCAAAGAGAGAGTTAAACACCACACCAAGAAACTTTAATCAAATTAATTCAAAATACAGGTCACAGCCCCTCCACCCCCACCAAAAAGAAAAAACAAAATTCACAAAAAATAACAAACTGGCCAATCAGCATGCCTCATCTGTCACCTGACAATTCATGTCTCTCTTCAGTAGGTCTTATTGAATGTTGGAAGCTTATGTCAATACCCACTATAAATGTCGAGCTCTGTTAAGGGGGAATGGATTTCCCATTGCCTCTCAGATTAAGGGGATGAAAGAACACTGCAGGACTTTGTTTACTGCCTACATGGGATCAAGTTTAGAGATGAGATGCACAGTTTAGCCAGAAGGCACCACCTGGCTCCAGTTTGTGGTCACAGTATATATACAGGAATTATAAAATTCTTCCAAGGCTTATTCACATTCTACTCCTGCAGCCCCCAACACTCCCCACAATAATCTGTTTCGGAGGAGGCCCATGGTTAATGCATTTCATATCCCGGTGAGTTCACACGTTCCACCGCCCCCTGTGAAGCCCTCTCATTCTTCCCCTCCTCACCCCACCCAGGTTCAGGCCTTACTGTCTTCCTCCAGTCCCTCCCTGCATAGCCCTCTCTCCGTCCTCCTCCTCCCCCCTACTGCTGCCTTCCAGATTCCTATGGTGGCCAAAGATGCCTTCATGGACTAGTCTCTTCTGGGGCTTCTGCTCCTGCCACCCTCTCCTCCCAGGCCCATCAGCTGATACAATCCACTTATCCCAAGCAAACCCCATATATAGGTATACTGGACCCTCCGTGTCACAGTGTTAGACCAGCCCAGAAGTCAGACCATGCTTTCTAGAGTGCATCCATTGAAGGGGTATGTGTGAAAACCTCTGGGGGTTATCTTTGGAAGCAGATGGTATATTTTTCCTTCCTGGCATAGGCATCTTTCTGCTGCAGGAAATGGGGAATAACCAGAGTGAGACTACTGTGAAATGTGTGTGTATGATGCAATAGATTTATTTTTAGCTAGGTTGAACATTTTCCTGACTCCTGTGTTGATGGCTGAGCTGCTAATCTCCACCCTTCAACTCCTTCCTTTTCTCTACTTTGTTGAATCCAGGTAAGACTGAGGCCCTCTGGATAAGTAGAAGAAATAGATTTTTATTACCAGAAATTATGGGTCTGAAGATATCCCCCAACGAGGTTGTTACAAATTTAGGGATGAAACTAAATTTTTTTACTCAACGCACAATTAAACTCTGGAATTTGTTGCCAGAGAATGTGGTTCGTGCAGTTAGTATAGCTGTGTTTAAAAAAGGATTGGATAAGTTCTTGGAGAAGAAGTCCATTACCTGCTATTAAGTTCACTTAGAGAATAGCCACTGCCATTAGCAATGGTTACATGGAATAGACTTAGTTTTTGGGTACTTGCCAGGTTCTTATGGCCTGGATTGGCCACTGTTGGAAACAGGATGCTGGGCTTGATGGACCCTTGGTCTGACCCAGTATGGCATTTTCTTATGTTCTTATGTTCTTAGATAGAAAATTATCATTAAAGCCTCTGTGGGCTGAGCTGCTTTCTATGGACTTCAGTTGAGTTTCACCATTTTTGATCTGTAAAGGATTTAGTGACTATCGTGCATGCCTATATTATAAGTAGATTGGATTATTGCATTATGCAAGGGTTTCTCAGGGATTAGTATGAAGCGTTTGCAGCTGCTTGGCCAGTGGTGGGAGCGTGCAGTTATGATCACATCATCCCAAGTTTATGTGAATTCAATTGGCTGCCAGTGGAAGCTAGAATCCAGTTTGATAGTGGCATTGGTTTTTTAATGGGTTCTTCAGGCTACCTTGCTAAATTTAATTTCAAGTAACATTCCTGCCTGATCACTAAGATCATCTGAACATCTTTTGGATATTCCGTCTTCATCTGGCAAACCGACAGCAGTTTGGGGTTTGTTTTTTTTTGCTATTATGCTCCATTTTTATGGAACAAATTGCAAGGAAGAACAGAATTACTCAAAATGTTGTCTTTAAGTCACCAGACACAACTGATTCATGGACCAAATGGTCTCGCATGGGCCTTCTGATCTGTACAGTGAAGAGCGAAAGACAGAGTAGATGTCAAAATGGAACCTAAAACATCATTGCACGATGCCCTACAGCTGGTTCAAAATCGATGCCGCCCGCCCAAGGCTGAACAAAGCCAATCAGAACTCTGCATCCGAGTACTTCAGCATCTTCTGTTGGATGCCTTTGATAGCTCTATCTGATATCGGCAGGCCATCAAAGCTGCACCATGGCATCTAACGCCAGCAGTGAAATGTCAACACCGTAAATACCAGGACGCTCGGATCTCTTCCCCAGTGTTAGTGTCGGTGGACTGGATATTATACTACTTTTAAAATAAGCTTGGCAGGCCGAAAAAAGGATCTGCTGTGCTGGTTTTGGCCCACGTCTGTCCAAGATAATACTTTGGCCCTCTGCTTTCTATTTTCCTATTAGCCATCTCATTACCTAACCTTTCCTAACTACTTTTTGTCTCCCAGATGTTCTTGCACAGTTGATTATGGACTTTTATCCCTGTAGGGTTTACCCCTATATACTTTTTGTACTTATGGGAGACAGCAGCTTGTGTCTACACCTTACATAGTTTAAATGTTGTTCCAAGCAGAATTTGATTCTGTGTCTACAAATTCCAGTACTTTTCTTGGATGGATGTAAATCCCCCCCCGGTCCCTTAATTTTCCCCATCCACCTTCCCTGCACCTTTTTTCAACCACACATCCTATTCTTTTGTGAGAAGAATTTAGTCTGTTCCCCTGTCATGTGCAAGCAGCACTTCAGAGAAAGTCACAGGACATGCACTGGCTCCAGGATTCCTTACAGTTCCACACCCCTAACAGACCCTCCAGATCCTCCTACAAAGGAACCCTTGGCTGTCCCTGTCCCATCCTCACCCATCACGTATCCACGAAAGGATGTGCATTATCCCTCGCAGGGCCCTCTATCTGGAACTCCCTGCTCCCTGACCTGCGCCAGGAGCACTGCTTACAGAAATTTAAAAAAAAAAAAAAAAAAAAGCTAAAAACCTGTTTTTTTTTCAAGCAGGCATTCGCATAGCTCCACCCCCTCCTCTCAAATCGTTACGCCTACCCCTTCTCCCTTCTACATCCTCTTGTGATACTGTAAATAGTTGTATATAAGCCACTCTTGTTGACATATTATGTCGTTTCCTATTTTTTCTTCCTTTCTCTTGTTAAGCTCTTCTGGTTCAATGTATTTCCCATTACTTTGTTAATCTGTTCAATGAAAACCCGATATGATGTGAAAACGAATATCGGTGTAGAAAAATCTCTAAATAAATAAAATAAATGTCCCTACCTGTCCAAGACTCCTCCCTAACTCCTTGACTCGTCCTTGAATGTTTACTCTCGTTAGTCAAATCATTTCTACCTTTGTGCACCGTCGGACCCAGTTTACGCTTCCTTCATCTTTCTTTATCTAACCCGAATCCGTGGTGCACCCCTGCGGGCTTTGGAATCTGGAAGGCCCTGGTTATTTTCCCGCTTTACACCCTTCACTATGCAGTCTCCTATTAGAATTTGCTTTTTCTTCCTCGGACGTTGCTTTCAGGGGTTTTGCTGTAGAGCAGGGCTGGTTGCAGGTGTGTTAGGTTCACCTGAGGCTCGTATTACCACCTTTTCCTGCATTCTCCCCCCCTCCCCAATTCAACTTTCCAAAGTTAATATTGAGCATTAGTATGAATAAAAATTCTGCATTTATGATAAGATTTGTTTTACATGAAAAAGGAGACTATGACATTGATTGTGGTACAGCAGTCATTCTCATGCCGTTCTTCACAGCCACGCTCATGATGCACACAGACGACAACAGGAAAGACCTGCAAGGGTGTCGTTTCTATTATCTCAGAGATCGCATGGAATAAAACGTTCTCCTTCATTTCATTTTAAATGGGATCGATTTTCAAAGGAGCTATGGGCATAAATGTAACCTACTATCGTAGCCAATTTACAAAGCCATCTTCATGCCAAAAGCACGCTTGCAAATGTAAAACTTATGGACAATTCAGAATTCAATGGCATAATATTGTAGCAAGTTTCGAAAGCCTGCTTATACAGATAAAGTGCGTTTGCACATGTAAAATCCAGTTTTCTGCGCATAAATGCTTTTTAAAATCGGGCCCTTAGGTTGTTTTTGAAAGGATTTACATGCATAGTGCGGGGCTTTTGAAAACTTTTATGCTCATAACCTGTCCTTGAAGGTTCACTCTCTAGTATGGCAGCACTGTAAATGATCTTTGCTCGTACGCTGCGACTCGAATGTGTTGTAAACTGCTTTGGGTGACTCATGCGTTCAGAAAAGCGGGTGAGAAGTCCCAATAAATCCTCTAGCAAACAGCTGCCTCTGAAAATGGTAAAAGGACTGCCTTTGTTTTTAATGCAACGTATGAGCAGCCATCTCTGGGTAGGAAGCTTTAACTGTGGGCGCACAATGCTGGCTTCCATATAATTTATTTATTTATGTGAGCCTTATTTTCTGCCTCTTTCGATAAAACTATTCAGTGCGGATTACAGAATTATACATATGTAAAACCGGAAACAAGTACATGAGGCAGCATGTGCGAGTATATATGATTGAGCATGAGAGACAGTATGCATGTACATGACTGATCATGACAAAGATCGTGTGTGTGTGACTGAGCATAGCAACATAAGAACATGCCATACTGGGTCAGACCAAGGGTCCATCAAGTCCAGCATCCTGTTTCCAACAGTGGCCAATCCAAGTCACATGTACTCGGCAAGTACCCAAACATTAAATGGATCTCAAGCTACTATTGCTTATTAATTGTTCATGGATTTTTCCTCTAGGAACTAACTTATCCAAACAGTTTTTAAACCCAGTTACACTAAATGCTGTAACCACATCCTCTGGCAATGAATGCCAGAGCTTAACCATGCGCTCAGTGAAAGAATTTTCTTCAGTTTGTTTTAAATGTGCTACTTGCCAACTTCATGGAATGCCCCCTAGTCCTTTTATTATCTGACAAAGTACATAACCGATTTATATTAACCTGTTCAAGTCCTTTCATGATTTTGTAAACCTTTAAAATATCCCCCCTCAGTCTTCTCTTCTGCAAACTGAACAGCCTTAACTTCCTTAGCCTTTCCTCATAGGGGAGCCATTCCATGCCCCTTATCATTTTGTTCACCCTTCTTTGCACTTTCTCCACTATAACTATATCTTTTTTGAGATTCGGCGACCAGAATTGTACACAGTATTCAAGGTGCGGTCCCACCATGGAGCGATACAGAGGCATTATGACATCCACCGTTTTTGTTGTATTTTATTTATTTATTTATTTAAAGGTTTCTCTATACCGATGTTTGTTTAGAAACATCACATCGGTTTACAGATAACTTGAGAATTAGCAGCAGTGCTTTACAATTGTAAAAACATGAGCAATATAATTAACAGAAAAAAAAGGGGTAGGTAGGGGAATTTTCCGTTCTCTTCCTAATAATTCCTAACATTGTTTTCTTTTTTGATTGCCACAGCACACTGAGCCGACAGTTTCAATGTATACTCTCACTATGACGCCTGGGTGGTAGCTCCTAATATGGAACCTAACATCGTGTAACTATAGCAAGGGTTATTTTTCCCTATATGCAACACCTTGCACTTGTCCACATTAAATTTCATCTGCCATTTATACGCCAATCTTCAAAGCTCGCAAGGTCCTCCAGCAATTTATCACAATCCACTTGAGATTTAACTAGTCTGCATAATTTTGTGTCATCCGCAAATTTGATCACCTCACTTGTCGGACCCCTTTCCAGATCATTTATAAATATATTAAAAAGCAGCTGTCCAAATACAGATCCCTGAGGCACTCCACAGTTTACCTTTTTCCACTGTGAAAACAGACCATTTAATTCTATTCTCTTTCCTGTCTTTTAACCAGTTTGCAGTCCACGAAAGGGCATCACCTTCTATCCCGTGACTTTTTAGTTTTTCTTAGAAGCCTTTCATGAGGGACTTTGTCGAACGCCTTCTGAAAATCCAAATACACCACATATACCGGTTCACCTTTGTCCACAAGTTTATTCATTCCTTCAAAAAAAAATGTAGATTTGTGAGGCAAGACAGAGCGTTTGTCTGTATATATGATTGAGCATGAGAGACAATAGCTCAGTCATATATACACAGATTGCGTATATATGACTGAGCATAGAGACAGCGTGCGTGTGTATATGACTGAGCATGACACAGATTGCGTATATGTGACTGAGCATTTGAGATAGAAAGGAGAATGTTTGTGTACAACGATCCCCGCTCTCTTAGAAATCCACGACAATCTCAGGGCATCTGGAAATCAAAAGTTCCAGGTATCTTCATTAGTTTTAATTTATTGGGTGTTATTTGATGTGGCTAATGATTTTGGATATTTTATTGCCATTTGGAATATTTTTTTAGATGAGTTTCTAATTATTGGATGTTTCATTTGTCAGCTGTTTTGAAATATTTATTCTTTATATTAGTATAGTTAACTATTATGATTGATGGCTTATATTTCTTGATTTTATTGTTTGATTCTTCATGAGGTTCTGTTTTTCCTCTGTTGCATTGCAGAGTCTGGCTTGTTTATGTCCAGTTTTTGTCTGCAGGTTTCTGTTTTTTCTTTATGGTCTGTTTATTCTGAATTTGGTGAGGGTCTGTTTGTATTCTGCTAGCTTGTAGTTTCTGTGTAGGGATCTAAAGCGGCCTGGCTTGTTCTGTTTTCCAAAGGACCAAAGTGATTAGAAAAGTAAAATATCCAGCCAGCAAGGGTAGAAAAAAGCATTTTACATTCAGTTTAGTGAATGGAATATTCCAGCTTTGTGTGTATGTTATATTTTATTTTGTACAATACAGGAGGAATAGAAATGCATTTCACACATTTTCTCTCTGGTGTTGCATAGTATGCAAAATCTGGCTTCTCGGGGTTTCCCGTTTAGTTTTTTGAATGAAGGCTTATGGTGCCAGAATTGAACTGGCACCATAAGCAGGGGGAAGCTGCTTGATAAAAATAAAACTGCATTTAACGGAGCTTTCCAGCTCCTGGTGGTGTGCGGTGTTCAGGGGAGGGTGCACTTTTTCTCTTGGCCATAGGTGCCAAATGGCCTGGCTCTGGCTGTAGGCAACGGCTTAGCTCACCTCCTTCTTAAACCAGCCCAGGACCCCTGCTCTGGGTGTCCTCAGTGGGTACTTTTGTGTCAGCGTTTTATGTGGGAAGCTTCTGTGACTAACCAGTAAAGTCTGCACACGTCTTGATTCAATCTCTGATGGCCTGCAGCATGCGTCCCTCCTCAGGGGGACACCATGTCCATGAACACCCCTTACATGCAGCTAGAGGTCTCGTTTCTGTTGTTGTGGTTTGTGTGACGTCGATTTAAAAAAAAAATTCAACCATCAGATTGCCTTTCAGGTAATTTTTATTCCATGGGCCAGTTTTGGTTTGCAGCTGAAATTGGGGAAGTGGTATCCTGAAACTTTATCCCTCCTCCCAGCTTGTAGCCCTGTCATTCCCACGCCTGACTGACCCGAGAAGCAGAAATGGCTCTGCCACTGAGTCACTGGGCCAGCCCCACGCAGTTCTTTCTTAAAATCGATCTAAATTTCCTGGATTTTCTTTGTAGCTTTGAACGATGTCCAGCAGTCTGTTCTGGGTTACTCAGTGTATGATTATGGCTTGATCTAGAAGCAGGCAACTTCGCTCCTCAAGGAGCCTAAACAGGTTTGGTTTTCGGGCCCATCAAAACATTGACTAGTTCCTTAGGCAAACTCTGTTCAGAGCACAGGCACGCCACGCGTGGCCCTTCCATTTCTTTTTCAGAATACGTTTCTGCTGCAGGGAATGGAGGAGTTTGTGTTGCTTGAAGATCTTGAACCCTTGCAGATGCAGCCCAGAATCCTTGCTGTCGGTCCTGTGCTGTTCCTTTCCAGAACTAGAACGGTGCACGTGAGGGGCAGATACGTCCTGCTGAGCTGCAGAGATCCACGCGCTCAGCGACTTCCTCCTTCAGCAGGATGTGTGGAGTGAAATCTTTAGACTTTACTGGAAGACTTGAACGGTCAGCAGTTAAACGATTGCAGCTGGTTCACGGAGTCGGGGCAACGGAGCCGGGCATTTTTTGTCTTTGTAAGGCAGGCCTACGGGCTTCGCATCCTGCTGCCTGCTTGCAGTTTGTTACTTTTAGAAGTTGTTTTTGAGGCTTCGTTTCCTGCACAAGATGAAGGGAAGCGTTCGTATCATGCAGGCGGTTAATATTATGACGCAACAGGATGGTAATATAGGAAATGATGACAGAACTTGGCCCATCCAAGTCTGCCCTGATGCGATTTTTCTGCTTGGGTAGATGGGCACGCGAGCTCCCATACTCCACCCCCATCCTGCTGTTTGCCTGAACTTTCAGCCCTTTTCCTGTCACTGCTCTCCCTATCAGTCCCAAGCATGCCCAGGCTCTGCCAACATACACGCTCCAGAGACCCCTGCACTCCTCCCGACATTGGGGAGGGAAAATCTTATTCATCTGCCTAGGTAGTTAGCAAATATCTAGGCAAATGGTCTGTTGCAAACTTATCTTCAGAGTGCTGAAAATACACACAGGGTTCGCAACACATTTTAAGCACATTAAAGAGACGTGTTCCGATGTGGGGGTGAAGTACACCCTCAGAATGAGATTGTTAAATGTACGTGCATACTCCGCCTCCCCCCGTGTGTGTGATCCCAGAACCCTTGGGGGACTGTGGCCTACCCAGGGATCGCGGCGCTTAGCAGCACTAGCACCGCAAGAAAGGTGATACAAGATAGCTGCGGCAGCAGGCAGGCGCCGCCACGGGAATAGCCAAATGGAGGAGCGCAGACCCACACTGCGACTGCCAGCAAATCTCCCAGGCATCTCGCTCAGAGGCAGGAGGTGCACAAGATGTGGGACAAAACTGGTCCCTGGTGTAGCAGGTTCCTTCGGCCTAGCTTGAAGGCCGTCCTGACCCGGGCTCATGGGAAGAAGACCTACTCTCCCCCACCCCCTGGCTTAACCTGCACTAGGGGAGGGAAGCTAATTGCCCTCCCAGGAGAAAGAGGGTATAGGCTCCTTTACCCTCTCCCATGGATACGGTGGCAGGGGGAAGCCCAGGACTCAAAGGATCAGCCCCGATAGAATTGCAGCCCATGCCCGTGGGGTCCTCGCAGGGAGGTTTTTTGCCCACGGTTTGTAGTGATGATGCATCGGGGGGGCTTCCCATAGAGGTCCTATACTCGCCGGTAAAGGAGGCTCACGAGACCCCTTCTTCTGTTTATATCCTTACCTAAGAATCCAGGCAAGGCTCCTGGTCAGGAGACGCTTCAGAGCATGGGGGTCCCAGGAGAAAGGTGAATGCTTCTCAGATGATGCGATATCGACAAGAGTTAGACTGTTCAGAAAAGAGGAACTTTCAGCCCTTATCTTGAGCATGTTGTCTGCCCTAAGGATAATGGATCCAAAAGATATTGCAGAAGGAGACCCAGTTCTTCAAAGAATAAGAAGGCCTCTGAAGGCTTTTCTGTTACCTAATGCCTTAAAGCAAATGGTGTGGTCTGAGTGGGATAGTCCACAAGGGGGAAATATAGTCTGTATGCCTGGAGGAGAAAAACGGTCTCCTCAGGGTGCTCCACATAGATGCCTTGGTCTTGGTAGAGACATGTAAAACAGCTGTCTGTGTAGAGGGAGGATCCTCAGGACAGGAAGATGGAATCCATTTTAAAACCGACCTTTTCGATAACTCCATTCCCTTCCAGGCATCCATTTGTCAAAATGATGTGGCCTGAGCAGCCTTACACCGAATCCAACAGTTTCCAGAGAACATGAAAATGGCGCAGCTGGAGTCGGCCATTGCATTCCTGGTAGACGCTTTGTGTGACTTAATAAGAACATCCTCCTAGGCATTGGCCTTGGGGTTGGCAGCAAGGAGGCTTCTATAGCTGTGGAACTGGGTTGCAGATTCAACGTCCAAAACATGCCTTTGTAAGTTACCCTTCAAGGGTGGCTTACCTTTTTGGGAGAGGACCTAGAAAAGCTGGTCAAAGATTTGGGGGAATGAAAACCCCAAAGATTGCTGGGAATGAGATGACCTAGGCTCTGGAACTTGTGCAGATTCAAGCGGGTTAGGTGATTTCCCCACCCCCTCTCCAAGCACTGCGCAAGCTAAGGCTCACCCCTTTCCAGGGGCTAGAAGAACTAAGGTGGAGCCTCCCTGCAGTAGCAGGGAGAAGCTGTCCAACACATGCAGCGCATCCCTCTGACAAACAGCGCCAGTAGACTGCAGCCTCTTACAGTATTATTCAGAGTGGGCCTGAATTTATTTATTTAAAAAATGTATATTCCACAACTTCCAACAACAGAGTTCAGAGCAGAGTACAATGTAACATACTTAACATGCAGACAGACACAATAAAGCATATTAAATCAATGGGTACTGGACAATGTTCGAAAGGGATGTGCCCCAGAATGTGCGAGGCCAGTCCCTGTGTACGTCCCAACTCAGGAGGGAAGCAGTAAGGGATACACTCACCAAGCCACAGTGCCTTCGGGCTATAGTGCCAATGCCTCCTCAAGAAAAGGAACAAGGGACTTGATTTATTTTGTGGTGCCAAAGAACGATAGTTCTTTCCATCCTGTTCTGGACTTAAAGGGAGTCATCAAATGCCTCCATATACCCCACTTCCAAATGGGGATAAACGTATCTGGCTACCTAGCAGGGTATGTTCAGCGGCGTGGTCGCATCGCTGAATGTACCCGGCTATCTTAAGGTTAGCTGGTTTTTGTCTAACCGGCTAACTTTAGGACAGCTCTACAGCCCAACCAGAGTTAGTGACTAACTCTGCTTTACACGGAAATTCCCCCGATTTATGCAGCTAAAGTCTAGAATTTAGCTGCAAACAACATTCAGTATCGCTGGGTAGCTATTTAGATGGATAACTTTTCAGTTATCTGTCTAAATGGCTTTTGAGTATCAACCCCTATAAATATCCTTGGCCTCATTCTCTCGGACAGGCAGACACTGGCTGTGCTTCACGCACACTCCATAAGAGCACAGGCAGCAGCATGGTTGGAGGCATCTTTAGGTTTCTTGGATGAAATCTCTAAGGTGGTCACCTGGTCATCCATGCAATTCTTTAAGAAATTTTATAAACAGGACGTGCAGGTCAAGGTAGATGCGGTCTTGGGGATGGGAATCCTTGATTAGCGTCCAGTCAGATGAATCCAGAACAAGTGGGTTATGCACCTCTACCAGCAGATGGAGATGGAGCAAACTGACGTCACAGTACATACATATACCCCTGCAGTGACATCAGCCTGGCAGTATTCTCCAGCAGATGGTGGTCTTGCATCTCCCTACTGTGGAAACTGTTATAAAGAATAAAATCACAAAACATTTAGATAGACATGGTTTGATGGGTCACAGCCAGCCTGGATTACCCAAGAGAAGTCTTGCCTCACAAAACACTCACACTCACACTCTTTCACACTCACACTCTTTCACACTCACAGATTTTCAATCAGACACTTAGTCATACAGGCTCTCAGTCACTCACTTACATACATGATGTTGCGCACACACACACACGATCTCAAACACACATGCTTTCTCACTCACTCACTCTCTTTCTCCTCCCTCAGAACTAGCAACAGCAGCAGCCTCCTCCACTTCCAGCCCTCGCGGCCTCAAGAAAGGACTCCCATCCGCCGCAGGGGCTGCTCCGTGCCGCTCTTCTTCAGGCCACGCCTCTCTTGTCTTCTTCGGGCCGATGCTGCACGCACTAGCATGGTCTCTTCTTCCTGCACGCATGGCTGCTGCATACCACTTCCTGTTCCAGACCGTGGGGAGGGAAGAAGAGACCATGCGGGTGCCACTGACTTCAGCTCTCCTGCCGCGTTCCATCTGGGCTATCAGCATTTTAAGCCCGAGCGGGGGATAAGTTCCTATTTCTCTGGGGAAGGGGGAACAGCTGGGTCAGTGGAGGATCAGGAAGTGTGGCAAAACACCTGCATGTGCTTGGCGACGCACTGGTGTGTCGCGATACACCGGTTGAGAACCGCTGTGCTAGAGATCTGGATGGCACGGATGGTGATGCCGATCCCGATTCTCGTGAGGATGGTGAAATTCCTCCAGGATTAGAACCGTATAGGACTGATTTCCCAGACCTTGAAAATGCTGGGAGTATCTGGGGCAGATCCCATGTCTGAGTCAAAGAGAAATCCCATTTTTGTTTCTCTGCGCAAGGCCTCTTGTTTTTTTTTCCCTGTGATGGAGGCCATTCCAGAATTGATTGATCTTGAGTGGGGAGCCCGGGAGGCTAATTTCAAAGGAGATCAGATTTTGGAAGGCCTGTACCCTCTGGATCCAGTGGTGAGAGAGAGTTTATGTTTTTCGAAGATGGATGCACTTGTATGAGCAGCCTCCAAGCGGACGACTATCCCTGTGGAGAGAAGAGCAGCCTTGAAGGATGTACACGACAGGGGGATTGAAACTATCCTTAAGCAGGCATTTGAAGCGGTGGCGATAACTTTGCAAATTGCATCTTGTTGTTCCCTAGTGGCTCGCTCTTGTGTACTTCTCTCTCAAGAGGTTGATGGCTCTGGGGTGAATTCCAGGGCAGTTATGGAAGCAGCGGCCGCCTTCTGGGCTGCAGTTTGGTCTGCACCTCAGCCAGAGGGGTGGCTTCGGTAATAGCAGCCAGGGTATCAGTTATGGCTGAGAAATTGGTCGGCTGATGCGACCTCCAAGGCTAACCTCACGATATTGCCCTTTAAAGGCTCACTTGTTTGTCAGCAAGTTGGAGAAACTGGACCCACAAAACAACAAGGAAGATTATCTATCAAAGCCGTGAGGTAAACAAAATAGGGATAGATCTCAAGTCCTTAAATGTTTATTATTATAAAAGCAAGTTGCTCAATAATAGCCCGACTCTGGCTATGTTTAGCGGCGGCATGGTAAGGTAACCTAGCTGCACATTTTCCTGTAACTACACAAATCAGCAGTTCTTTTGTTATAGAGACACTTTAAACAAACTGTGTACTTTTCCCACCAGTCGTTATATATTCCTAAAATGACGTATCGGACAGGAGTTCATAAACAGCAAAGATTTCAGCGTGATTAGACCGGGATACCAATAGATGGTTACCAATCACCAGGTTCTGCAAGACAGTTTATGATTGATATAGTGCTCATACAGCCCCTGAAGCAGCCCTTTTTATGTGGCGAAACTCGGCTGGAGTCGGGCTATTATTGAGCAACTTGCTTTTATAATAATAAACATTTTTTAAGGACTTGCTCTGTCCCTATTTTGTTTTACCAGTTGGAGAAACTGGCCAGTAAGTGGGGCAAATAATCTGTTCCTTGATTACCGGAGGATAAGAAGCAGATGGGTGGAGGAGCCAAGATGGGCGCCGGTGAGGAACGCTGAGAAGAGCTCCTCCACCACGATTTTCCTTGTTACCTTTTCGGATTTCTGATGCCGCATACAAGCGAAAGGCCACGTTGCGGGGTGCTAGTGTAAGCTCCCCGTCACTGGAAAATCTGCAGCCGTGGATTGAGGGGTTTTTCTCTCCCACCCCAAGAATGGCTCCGGAAGTGATCGCTTTAGGGAACGACGCTGAGCAAACGCCATCCCTTTTGATCAAGGAAAGATCACTGACCCCCGGGGCATCTACCATGCCGTCTCCCCCTAAATGTGAGTTTCCTGAACAACTGCTTATGGAGGAGCAGTGGCTAACCCTGATCAGGTTTTGAACCCCGAGGAGCCTGAATTCATTCTTGGTGCTGCAGGGGGATTGAGCCCCGATGGGAAAAGCTTTGGAAGGGGCTATTTCCTCAACTGTAAGTAAAACATCTGCCCTGCTGGATCAGCTTGATTGTGGAATAAGGAGCAGAGGTGGTGCAGACTTGACTACTATATTTCCAAATTTGGGTTTGGTTAAACCCCCAGAAACCGCGCTAGTTTATGTCCTTAGAATCTACTATTTCTAATCTCAGGAAGATCTTAATGGATACTAACTCTAAGGTTTTGGTTAATGTTAATTCTATCTCTCAGTTTGGGACAAAATTTGAAGTGGTAGACTCACGGTTTACTGCAGTGGAGCAAATTCAACAAGGTTTGGTTCAATCTGACCTGATTGCATCAAAGAGGCTGGAAAATATTGAAAATACTCTGAGGAGTTGCAACTTGTGAGTTTTGAATTTCTGGTTATAAAATCTCTGCCTACTACTGATTTATTCAAAAGTTACCTTTCTCATGTTTTGAAAATTCCTGAAATAGCTATGGCAGTGATTACCAAGTCATATTGTCTTCCTAAGTCTGATGGAACGGTATTAACGGATTCTCCTGAAGAAGCCTCAGTGAATTGAACTCCATTTCCGGAACAATCGCATGAGATTGTTAGTTTCTAGAAGGGGAACTCTGTTGGTCTCATTGGCTTTTTAATCTGATCAAAACACCATTCTTCGATTCTTTTTCCGCAATCGAGAATCCATGTTTTATGGTCCGAAGATATGGATTTTTCCAGACGTTATAAGATCAATTTCTATCAATGCGTGATGAGGTTCTTTCAAGGGGGGCTTATTTCTTATTGCAGGATCCATGTAAATGCCGTGTTAAATTTGGGAATGTTAATTATCTCTTTTTTGAGCCTTCACAACTTTGTGTATTTCAGCTAATAAGACTCTGATGTTAGGCAGTAGATGATTATTGGGTGTTTCCTCATCTATTTCCTTTTACATATTTCATTATTTGCTCTTTATAACCCTCCCCCCCCCCCCCCCCCCCCCCCCCTTATTTCCTTAGTCAGGCACAGATTACAATTTCTTTTTCCTGTCTTGGATACCATTTTCTAGCGAATTATGTACATTTAATTGTAACTGTATCTGTTTCTTCCTTGACATGTATGAAGTATTCCTTGGTTGTCTTACTGTAAATGCAATCAAAAAGAACATTAAAAAAAAAAAAAAAAAAGCAGATGCCGTTCTCCTTTAGCATGAGAGGTCGGGCTAGGGGAGCCAAGCATTTTCGACCTTGTAGAGGAGCGACCTTTCAGAAGGTCTCAGGCCTTTCGTCCCAGACAGCCAAGAAGGGGTGCGGGCTCGGGGTAATGGATCCTCCCAACGAGGGTTTGCCAACCTCCCCTTGGGAACAGGAGATAGGGGGATGCCCCTCTCTTCTATGGGAGGTGGGTCGAGATCACATCGGATCAGTGGGTCCTGGAAGTGATACGAGAAGGATATGCGCTGGGGTTTCGCAGTATTCCTCGCAGTGTGGTCTCTCCCTGCCACTCCCTGCAAAAGAAGCAGGCAGTGGAGGATACGTTGGCAAGGCTCCTCGGTCTGAGGGCTGAGATTCCGGTGCTCACGTCTCACGAAAATATGGGGCAATATTCAGTTTATTTCGTTGTGCCCATAAAGTTCATCTTGACCCTGAGGTCTGGTGGCCCCCAGTCCCCGTCTATTAAATTCCTAGTGAGCTAGGATCAACCTCCTTAAACCCCCCAAACCTTAATTTGAAGTCCCCGGCACACACACTAAAGGCCTGAGTTTAAAAAAACATTGACATGCTTAACATTAGGTTTTACAGATATAAATGCACTTTACCCTTGTAAGTGGGCTTTTGAAAATTGCTACATTATTATGCCATTGAATTGTCCATAGGATATTCACGTGTAAGTGCACTTTCTGTGTGCAAATGGCTTTTTACAATTGCTATGATAGTATGTTACATTTACACGTGTAATTCCTTTTGAAATGACCTTCTACGAATTACCTAGCTTTGGTTTGTTTTTTTTAATTGAGCGCACACACTGATAGGTGAATTTTTAAAGCCTGTGGCGTGTGCCAAAACAAAGAGGGTACGCGCAGAAGTTGGGCCAGTGCAGGTTGAGTGGATTTTATGATAAATCTGTTTTTATTTTTTTAAAAAACATACAATAATGAACATTACAATATATATATCTGATTACATACAGCATATTTTTGTAAAACTCTTATGTTCATTTTTCTCTACCTAGTCCATTTAACTCCCATCCCTTCTCTCAAAACCAAAAACCACCCCTCCATTCTATTCCTCCCTCCAAAACCCAAAACCACCCCTCCATTCTATTCCTCCCTCCAAAACCCCAAACCACCCCTCCATTATATTCCTCCCTCCCTTCCTCCCTGCACCAATGGAGTTCTTAAATAAAAATACATTAAAGATCTTAACAAGTCCTTAATAAAGTATATTAAAAATCATCTGTTAGATATCTATACGATTAAGAAAAAGACTTTTTGAGTCATGTGGTAATGTTAGTATAAAGGGTAGCCAAATTGCATTTATTGCTCTTCTAGTTCTAATTGGCAGAGTGGTATTGGTCAGAGTTTCCATGGTTAATAGATTTATTATAGAAGAATGCCAATATATTATAGAAGGATTTTCTGATGTTATCCAATTTGTCAATATAGCTTTACAAGCCAACAAAAAAAACCTTTATAATCCAAAGAATCGAGCTCTTATTTCCTTTGAAAGATTTTGGAATAATTCCAAAAAGTGCCACTAAAGATGAAAAAGGAATTTTAAATCCCACAACCATATTAGCAAAACGGTAAACTTTCTTCCAAAAAATTTGAATTATTGTCAACTCCATAAAGAGTGACCCAAGTGCGCTGAAGCTCCTCCACATTTGATACATATATCTGAATTAGAAAAACCTGCTCTGTATGCTTGATGTTGAGATATGTACATTCTATAGATGATTTTATATCGAGTCTCATGTAGAAGCATATTGCATGTAATTTTTCGTGTCATGACAAAAGCAGCCTTAAGCGCTGCAATAGATAATGACTGTTTAAGTTCCGACTGCCATTTAAGTTGTACTTCTTCCAAAGACCAACTCTTTAATGAGTCCTCCAAATGTTTGTATAAATATGAAATGGAACGTTTCTGAGGATCATCTATATCAAAACAACTTGTAAGAAATTGCCACTTGGGATCCGTGAAAGTTGGTGAGCCTATTGATATCACATATTGACTAGCCTGAAGATATTGGAAATAATCAATAGGTCGGAGTTTATAAAGAATACGGAGTTCTGAAAAATTAAAAATAGATCCATTTATATTAAATATCTGTCCAACGCATCTGAATCTAGAACGATCCCAAAAACAGTAATGTGAAGTAGATGAATTTTTGGATAGCATTGGATTACCATAAAATGGAAGAAAAGGAGATATTTTGTCAGATAATGAATTCTTATTTAATAACCATTTCCAAGTTTTTCGTAATGGTTGCAGTAGGAGATCTGATTTAATTGTGCTTGACAAGGAAGCATAAGGAACATGTAGAGCAGAGCTTTCCAAAGTGTGTGTCGCGACACTTTGGTGTGTCGCCTGAGGTGTGCCGGTGTTTCGCGCAAGCCCGGTGCACGTGACACACCGGCAAGTGGGAGCCAATGCGGCCGCCGGTGGAGCTCATCCCACTGGCGGCTGAGCAGTGAAGAATCGCAGCCGGAAGATCGGTAAGGCCGTGGTGAGTTCACGTCACCACGGCCGAAGAAAAAGAGCACGTCTAAACGTGCAGGTGCGCCGCCTCCTTCCTGCCCACGCAGCCCCGGAAGAAAAATGTTGCTGGAGCCGCACGGGCAGGAAGGAGATGAAGCAGCCGCATGCAGAAGAGGAGCCGCGTTGTTGCAGCGGGCGAGAAGAGGCCCGGTAGCAGGGGCCCCACCGCGGATCAGATCGGCCCGAGAAGATCAGAGTCGCCGCGATCGGCCCGAGAAGATCAGGGCCGCTGCAGAGCCGATCCTGCAGCGACCCGTGAAGAGGAGGCCCAGAGGTAAGAGAGAGGCTGAGGGCCCATAGAGTGAGTGTATGAGCTGAGTTGAGAGATTGGGTGCCTGTATGAGCTGAGCTGAGTTGAGAGATTGGGTGCGTGTATTAGCTGAGTTGAGAGATTGGGTGCTTGTATGAGCTGAGCTGAGTTGAGAGATTGGGTGCCTGGATGAGCTGAATTGAGAGATTGTGTGCGTGTATGAGATGAGTTGAGAGATTGGGTGCCTGTGTGAGTTGAGAGATTGGGTGTGGGAGTGAGGATCTCAATGTTTGCAGAGACAGCATGTGAGAGCCTGTGTGTGTGTGAGAGAGAGACAGCATGTGCCAGTGAGAGCCTGTGCATGAGCAAGACAGCATGTGGGAGTGAGAGAGAGCCTGGGTGTGTGAGAGTCAGACAGCATGTGCAAGAGAGAGACTGTGTATGAATGATTGTATGAGAGAGAGAGCATGTGAGAGTGAGAGCCTGTGTGTGTGTGAGAGAGAGAGAAGGCATGTGAGAATGAGAACCTGACTGTATGTTTGAGGGAAGAAGATAGATGGAGAGAAAAGAAATAGAAAAAAAGACAATATGAAATGAATTGGCAAAAAAATAAGAAAGGGGAGGTGGAACAAAAAAGCCTGGGACCAACCGATTAGAAAACAAAGATCAGACAGCAAAGGTAAAAAAAAAAAAAAAAGAAAGAAATTACTTTTTACTGATTGGCACATGTAATCTTTGTTAATGTCAAGAGTAGCACTTTCTCTATGCGGATCTCACAATGTACGAGATCAACATGGAGGAACTGGAAGCCCACGGGGCCTGCACAGAGGAGGCAGCAGAATGGGCTTCAGTGCCAATAGCAGCAATCAGCGCCTCCCCAATAGCCATGTGGCATCAGTGGCAGCAGAGGAATGAGAGAGGCTCCGAGGTTGCTGGCAAAAGAAAGAGAGGGGGTCTGCCTTTAGTGTGTGCATGTGTATGAATGGGTGCCTGCCTGGGGGTGTATGTGTGTGAATGGATGGGTGCCTGCCTGGGGGATGGTGAGGGAGTGGTGTGAGAATGACTGGGAGCTTGCCTGGGTGTGTGTGTTTGTGTGAGAATGATTGGGAACTTGCCTGGGTGTGTGTGTTTGTGTGAGAATGATTGGGAACTTGCCTGGGTGTGTGTGTTTGTATGTGAGGGAGCCAGAGAGAGTGTGTATGAGAAAATCCAGGGGAGTAAGAGTTTGTGTGTGGGGTGTGTGTGGAGGGGGAGAGAGTGTCTTAGAGCCTGAGAGTGTGTCAGTGTCTGTAAGAGCGAGAGGTTATGGTGGGTATAAGAGCATGAATGTGTATGTATGTGACAGTGTATGTGTGAGAGAGAATGGACATGTGAGTCTGTGTGAGAGAGGATAACCTCTGGGAAATTGTAAAAAATGTATATGATTTTAATTAATAGAAATTCTATTTATCAGTAGTTTTAAAATATTCTTTTATTAGTATGGTTTTACTGTTATAACTGATGCTTTATGTTTCTTGATTTTGTTTGTTTTATGAGGAATGGTGGTTCTGTTTTTCCATTGTTAATACACAGAGTCTGGCTTCTTGGAGTTTCCATTTCAGTTTTTGTCTAATTTGTGCTCCTTTATTTTGTATTCTGTATTTGGTGAGGGTCTGTCTCTGCTCTGTGTTGTGACCATGATGAGAGATTCTGCTAGCATAGGGATCTATAGCAATCGGGTTTGTTTTGTTTCCTCAGTAGGTGGTGTATTGGTATTCTAGGACCCAGTGTAATATTTACCCTTGCTTTTTCACAGGTAGGGTTATTGTTGTTTGAGTCCTTGGTGTTATTACTGTTATGTTACAATGGGATTGCAGTATAGATTTTGAGTGTCTTTTTTGCGAGGTTTTATTTTAGTTCACAATGTGCCTGGCAGTGGAAGGTGTTTGTGCTGCTGTTACTGTGAGGTGACACCAGCATTTGAAAATATCTTTTAGTATGATGAGCTGTAAGGGAAACATCCAAGCTCCATTGTTTGGGGGAATTTCAGTGGATGCAGAGAGTTACAGAACTGGAGGTGCAGGATTTATATTGACATTCTGTCCCTTCCTATAAATTCCAGTCTTCACTCTCATAGCCATATAGAATTAGTTGAATGAGGCTATCAAATAATTTTATAGTGTGAAACTGGCCAGCTTTTTAAAATTATGCAGAAGACCCTTTGGACTTTTTTATTAACACCAAATATTCAAAAGCTGTGTCCATCAAGCTCATATATCTCATTAAAGAGGTAAATTGAATAACACAATAACTTTGTTTTATTATTGTTACTCATAAATTATAACAATAACATTAATCTTGGAATATTATATATTTTTAATATAAACGAAAGGTTTTCACAAGATATGTTGTGTCGTGAAACATTTTATTATGTATGTATTTAAGGAAACATACATAAATTGTCGAAATACATTTCGTTCATTTAACCTTTAACCTCCGGTTTGCTTGTAGACTGAATTACTGTGTCCCGAAATTATATTTGTCTAAAAAGTGTGTCACCAACATGAAAAGTTTGGAAAGCTCTGATGTAGAGCATAACGAAGTGATATCGGAGCTTGAGTGGATTTTAAAAGCCGCCCGTGTGCATGAGAATCTCCCGCTGCACTCACAAATGCAAAGTTTCAAAAAGGGGGTGGTGCGTGAGTGTGATCTGGGCGGGGCATAGGCGATCCTGGATGTCATTTTGAAATTAGTCCATAAATGCTTTCGCAGACACAACCTTATTTATGCTATGGATGACGTGGGAGGAATAAAATAAAGACAAATGGGCAGATCGGTGGGGTTTTAAGTGTCGGGGCTGGGGGGGGGGGGGGGGGGGAAGGGAGGCAATTAAAACTAGGGGGGGGGGGTTAGAAGTTCTATTCCTTACCTGGGCGAACTGTGAAATCTGGTAATGGCATTGGCACGCGTGTCTTTTAAAATCCCCCCACTTAACACGGTAGAAGCGACGTTTGCCTGAATAGGCGCCCGACCACTTAGAATTGCGTGCACATGTGCGCACAGTCAGGCTGTTTTATAACATGCACGTACATACGTATGTTATACAATGACTGGGCTCCTGGGCGCGGGCTGACGAATGCAGGCGCTTGCCCGCCTGATTGAAAGTCACCGTCTAAGAAATTACCTAGCTCTGTTTTTTTGTTTTTTTTTAATCGAGCACACACTAAGAATTGACTTGGCTGTCTGTCTTTCTACGTCAAGCACGCACACTAAGAAATTACCTTTGCCAGACAAAACCCATTGAATATTAACCTTGCAGTAGATGACGGCAGATCAGGAGCAGTGAAGCTCGCGACCTGCGCAGTCGTTCCAGTCTGTGCTGTTCTAGGGAGGGCGGTTCCCAGCCGCAGCCGTACAGGCTCAGCCTTCCGCAGGACGTCGCTTCGTATTCAAGTCAGGTTTGCAGTCTTCTCTTTTTGGGGCTGGGCCAATCTGGGTACACGCGCATACAAATTCTAATATTCAAATCAGAGATGTAATAGTAAATGGTTCGCAAATACTTAGGGGTAGATTTTCAGAGATGCGCACGTCCAGGTCCGTGCGCTACCCGGCCCGCGCACATGGATGCCCGACTTTATAACATGCGTGTGCAGGTGCGCGCATGTTATAAAATCGGGGGTAGGCGTGCGCAAGTGGGTTGGACACTTGTGCATCCTGCGGGCGCCAACGCCCGCGGCCTTCCTCAGTGCCCCCCCCCCCCCAAATCTTCAATTTACCTTTTGTGCCTGCCTCGGGGCAGGCGCAGGTTGCACACACTGGCACCTTGCCGGCACGCGATCCCAGGCACAGCGGCAAATGGCCACTGTGCCAGGGGCCTCTGGCCCCGGGACGTACACGTGTTTAGGTTTTTAAAATCTGGCTCTTACTGTTCAGTCTCCATTTAATATTGTAGGTTCTATGTGGGGAGCTGGGGACCCGTTCAGGTTGGCCCAGGGTTGACTTCCAGGTCTCTGTTTTCTGGAGCAGAGAGCACATAGGCATGTTAGGGCAGGTGGTGGGGGGATGCTCGAGCATGTCAGCACCTTCCTCTCTGCAGCTGCAAGCAACTCAAATGTACTGCTTAAATGACAGGCAGAGTCTGGCAGGCATCAATGAAAGAAGCAGAACACCCCTCTCCTCCCAAGGTCAGATCATTGCCAGTGAGAAGCAGTTACGGACCTAGTGAAAGAGAAGATTTGTGCTTTGGTTTTATTTTTTGTTTTAGTCTGTTCTAAGTTTGACTTCTTTGTATTTATTCTATCTATGTTATCAAGGACCAGGGCACGGTCGATTTTAACAAATTTTAATCCAATACAAATACAAAAGGACCAGAGTGCTGGATAGAGCGGGAAATGGCTGCAGTGTAGTTCATGCTTTTGGACTGAGAAATGGAACATCCGCTCTGTCCTGCCACTTCATTCAACGCATAGCAGACAGCCCATTGCTGCCTCTCGTGGTGGGCCATGGCCATGAAACATGTCACAGGGTTCCGAGGAATGGAGGGGATGTTAGTGACTAAAGTGACCCTATCGAGCTGTTGACTAAGCCCAAGTGTGAGAAGCTGGTGCTGTCCTGAGACTGAAGGATGTATCTGCCCTTGGGGAGAGCCTTATGTAAGAGCTTTGTATGGGCTTTCAGGCTATACAAGAAGGTTCTCACCTGTATTCTACAGGTAAGGTTGGGCAAAAAGTCAGTTTAATGTTTCACTAACATTTTCTAGCAAATTCATAAGAAACAGTCTGTATCTTTACCTAAGGATTAGGACAGCCTTTCTCTCTTAATTAAATCCCTAAGCTTATGGATGATAAAATGCTCCCATTCTCTCTCCTGCTTATATCCTGAGATAGCTGGTGAAAAGTCCCTGGAGGGCACGGACAGTAGCTTGCAGACTTCTGTCCGTGCGCCAGGAAGGCGACGCGAGAGCAGATCTCATTCACTGACTAACCGCTTATAATCTGTCTGGCTTTTCCCTTCGCAGGACCCGAGCTTGTCCTTAGCAATGGCGTGGAAGGCGGCGAGATCAGGCTAGATGCTCCTATGGCTTGGGAAAAAGAAATTGTGTGGAAGAAAGGACAAAATAAAGTGGCTGAATGGCAGCAAGAGGGCGAGTCGATCGTTTATAGTGACTACCAAGCGTCAATAAAGCTTGAACAGGATGGCAAGAGGCTGCTCATCACAGATCTAAAGAAAGAAGATGAAGGAGAATATTTTGCCGAAATCCTGATGAACAGTCACTACAACATTACGAAGTATATCCTCCAAGTGTTTCGTAAGTAGGAAATCCATTGCATGAGCGGTCAGCCAGGCAAGAAAGGGTGGGTGTATATCAGATCACCGCGTCGCTCTCCCTGGTGCATCTGTTAAGCTGGGAGAGACTCGCTGCTAGCTCTGCCTCTGTTAGTCTGGGAATCCTCACAAGCACATTCACAGTCTCTTCTCTGCCGTGATTAGGCCCAAAATGCCCAGATCTGGTCTGCGCCCTGCCCACTGTGGGACCTGCAGGGGGACAGGATCCTCTCCGGCCTCCTCCCCAGTGCAGGCAGACCCTCCTCCCGCCTCCTGCCATCCGAGGCTCTATTGAACCCTTTTATTTCCTCTCCTCAGTCCCTTCCTGGACGGAGCAGAGAGCAGGCTGCTGCCTTGCTGTGCTCTGCTCCCTAACCGTCCCGTTTCCCCCCCTGTTGGCTGTGTTAGCACGAGCCTCTCCTGCCATACAGACAGAGAGGGCCATTAGCTGCTGCTGCTGCTGAGGTTTCAAGGCCCTCTCTTTCTTCAAGGCCTCGGTGGCAGTTGCAAGGGATTGGAGAAGCATAAATATCCCTCCTCACTAAATTGGAACAGGGGAAGGCAGGAAAATATAGATCTGCTTGTATAGCTTTTACTGTGGGCCGAGTTGTGGAAACCCTACTGAAGAACAAGTAGGTTGCAGGGACTCCTGTAATTTGGTTCCACAAGGGGGGGAGGTTTTTGATGAGGTGACTGAAGCAGTGGACCGGGGAGATGCAATGGCTGTCTGCATTTCAGCAAAGCCTCCGACCCACTTCTGCAAAGCAACTAACCAGCGTGAGAGCAGGGGAGAAAGCTGTTAATTGGCTGAGGAGCTGCTTGAATAACGGAACGGAGAGAGTCTGCAACCTGATGTAGGTAAAGTAACAAGCGGGGTATGTCAGGGCTTGCTGCAGGGGGCGGCATTTTTCGCCATCTTTATTAAAGACGCTGTGGAGGAACTTGCAGGGAAAAAAACTGGCCTATAACAGGAGATATGCCAGGAAAGGTAAAAAAAAAGGAAACTGATTTGGAAGAAATGTACAAAATGGTAGAGGGCTTGAAAGGTGCGGTTCAGTAAAAAAAAGTATAAAATCATGCGTCTGAGGCACCCAACCCTATCAGCCCCTTATCCTTTAGAAAAAGGGAGGTAGGAGTAATTATCGGTGTGAGAAAGCAGCGTTGACAGTATGGTTGGGAATGCGAGGAGAGGGATCAGCAGGAAGAAGAGGGAGGTAATATTGCTGGTAAGACCTTGGCTTGAGTACTGTGCTCATTTCATGAGACTGTACCTTTCTAAGGACCTTGAGAGCATGGAGGCAGCTCAGAGGAGGGCTACCAAAATGGAATATCCCTTCCTCTGGACTGGCTAACCATGGCAGTACAGCATCATCCTGTAAAGTTCCCGCCCTTGTTGGTAGCCCTTACCCAGCCTGCAGCAGCCACCTTTACACTTCCTCCTCCCTCTTCCGCCACTCACTGTCTCCATTTGCACTGTCAATGGTTCACTGCACTGCCCTTTCTCTAAGATCAGCCAAGCCAGCGCACACAGAGGCCTGACTAGCAGGCAGGGCCAGAGGAACCACTAGGCGAGTTAGGCCTGTGCCTAGGGCGCCGCGATTTAGGGGCGCCACGGCAGGCGGCAAAATTTTGAAAGGGCAAAAAGTGCCACCCACCCGACACCCTCCTTGTGGAGGGGGGTGTTGGGTGGGTGGGCACACCTTTACCGGGTGGGCAGCCGAGGCCCCGGGAGCGATCTGCCGCTCCCGGGGCCTCGGCTGCCACTAAGCAAGATGGCGCCGTGGCCTTTAGCCCCTACCATATGACTGGAGCCATTAGTTGGCCCCTGTCACATGGTAGGGGCTAAAGGCCACCGGTGCCATCTTGCTTAGTGGCAGCCGAGGCCCCGGGAGCGGCAGATCGCTCCCGGGCCCCCACCTGGGCCACCAGGTATTTTGTAAGTTTTCTTTTGGGGGGGGGGGGGAGGAGTCGGGGCTGCGGCTGGGGGCGGCGCAAGGCTGAAGGTGCCCAATCCCCTTGCACCGGCCCTGCTAGCAGGGCACAGAACTTCCCCTTACTCCCAGTAGCACAGCAGCAAAAAAAAAAAAAAATTACATTGATGATAAAACATAGCCCTCACCTTATGTTCTGTTTTTCTGCTGCTGAAAGTTGCAGCTCCTGCCTTTTTTTTTCGCTGGCTATGATTTGGTCTCTAGCCAGAGGAGGCCTCACTCTCCTGGACTCTCCTCTAGCCAGAGGAGGCCTCACGCTCCTGGACTCTCCTCTAGCCAGAGGAGGCCTCACGCTCCTGGACTCTCCTCTAGCCAGAGGAGGCCTCACTCTCCTGGACTCTCCTCTAGCCAGAGGAGGCCTCACTCTCCTGGACTCTCCTCTAGCCAGAGGAGGCCTCACTCTCCTGGACTCTCCTCTAGCCAGAAGAGGCCTCACTTTCCTGCAGCACTCTAGCCAGGGGAGGACTCAGGCTCTTGCACGTTTTAGCTTCCAGAAATGCTCAGTAAGTAGGGAGCCAGATGAAAATTTAGAAGGGAGTGGTCGTTGCTGGTGGTGGCCTGAATTTGGATGGGGCCATGGCCCCTGTGGCTTCCCCCTTTCAGCTGCCTATGGTAATAGCACTTTGCTGAGGTGGTCCACTAACATGTTTTGGATCCCTCTAAGATAAGCCATCTGAAGGTGAGGCCCGTGATGAAGAGCCCATGATCAAATCTGGACAGCCTCCTGGCAGAGGAAAAATGAACCCATGCCCCCTTGCTTGCTGTTGTAGAACATGGCCATTTGATTTTCCATCTGGGCCAAGATTCTCTTTCCTGACAGTAGGTGAAGAACGTTTCAAATGCATAACAAATGGTATGCCTTTCTAGCAGGTTGATCTGCTATAGATCATGCTCCATGCCATACCAGTATGAGCTTCCCCCACCTTGATAAAGGTGTCTGTGGACAAAGTCACTTGATGTGGTGGAGTCCAGATAGAGAAGCCCACACCGAGGACTGTCAGATTCAACCATCTCTGCAGGGATGCTTTCATTTTGGCCGGTACAGATATCAGGTGGGTCGAATATTGACTTAGCTGGTCCTACTGGTTTTGAAGGCCCCACTGAAGGCCTCTCATGTGTAACCAAGTTGTGGGTACGACGTGCACTGCCGCTGCTATTTGACTAAGGAGTTCAAGGATTGTTCTTGCCAGAGCCCAGTCCCGCTGCAGAAGATTCTTCACTAGGGCCCTCAGCACTATGGCCCTCTCATCTGGGAGGAATGCTTGCTCCCATACAAAGTCTATCCATGCACCTATGAACAGGGTTCAGATTTGACTTGGCAAAGTTGATCAAGAATCCCAGGGAATGGAAGAGCTTAATGGATTTCCCGAGAGACTTCAGAACCTCAGATGGGGATGGGACTGTCGCAAGCAAATTTTCTAGGTAAGGGAAAATGCAGACCAGGAGACGCCAAAGCTGTGTCACTACAACTGCCAAGCACTGTGTGAATACCTTTGTGGCTGTTGACAGCCCACAAGGAAGCACTTTTATTGATAATAGAAATGCTGAGGAACTTCCTGTGAGACAATGAATGGTAATGTATGCATATGCATCCTTAAAATCCAGGGCATACATCCACTCCCCTGGTGAGTGAAGAGAAGTTTAATGAGGCATGAATTCAACTTGGAATTTTAGTCTTCATAAATCCAGAATGGATCTCAATCCTCCAATTGTTCTTGGGAATAAGGAAATACTGGGAGTAGGATCCCTGAACACACTCCTGTAAAGGTACCTGCTCAATTGCCTTCTGCCGGAGGAGCAACTACACTTCCAGCTGAAGCTGAGCGGACAAACTGATCTGAATTGAAGACTGAAAAGTGCTGAGTCATAGGGAAGCAAAACAAAATAGTAGCAGTACCTCTCCCCATTAGTGGGGGTTGGGAGATGGGCTGAAGATCTGTCAAAAACTGGGTCCCTGCTTTGTTTGTTTGCATCTGCTGTGAAGCCTTTATTTGATACCTTTCCCTCTGACATCCCCTATCAGGGATATGCAGCTGCTGCTTGGGGGGAGGGGGGGTCATTGATATTGATAAGAATGGAAGGGGTGTTCCTGAAAGAACAGTCTATAAGATAAGTACTAACATCTGGACAGAGGAGACTGGTCTTCTCCACCGACTGATGACTTAACTTTGTCTCCAATACAGGGTACATCTGGGAGACTATCATCTTCATGAAGGCCACTAACCCACAACCAAACCAGTTTTTGCGGCCTAATATCAAACACCTCATAGACAGGGTGAATCAGATGTTTCTCACACTCCTTTGCATCCATCATCATTTTACAAACCTCAGCTTGCTCCAGGTCTAATAACTTTGTCAGTGGTTTTATCATCTTAACGTATTCATGCAGGTATTGCAAAATATATAGCCGATGCTCTGCAATCCAAGTGTTCAACATAGAACAGCTTTCTTGCCACAGGTAGCCAGGAGTTTTGGGTCTTTTGCTGGGGGTATATTGGAGTACTCTAGAGCAGTGGTCCCCAAACCTGTCCTGGAGGGCTACCAGCCAGTCGGGTTTTTGGGATATCCTCAATGAATATGCATGAGAGAAAATTTGCATGCACTGCCTCCATAACATGCAAATTTTCTCTCATGCATATTCATTGTGGATATCCCAAAAACCCGACTGGCTGGTGGCCCTCCAGGACAGGTTTGGAGACCATTGCTCTAGAGTCCTTTTTGCCCAAATGAGAACTAGCTTCACCACCATGAGTGGTGAGGGAGCTGGACTACACCAAAACTAGGGGGCTGCTTGCACTAAATTGAACTTTCAAGCCATTAGAAGGCACGAGGTGGGAAATTGCCACATCTTCAACTGAAGGTCCTGAAGCAATTTGTGTACTAGGATTGCTGCAGAGTCAGCTGGTGGTTATAGAACTGTAGAAGACCAAAGACCACCTTTCTCAAATTCACTTCCTTCCTAACACTGGTGTCACTTGCTAACTTGTCCAGAAATTTAGAGTAGCAGAGATTCTCAGGCAGAGAGGAGAGCTGCAGTAAGTCAGATAAGGAATCTGACAGAATCCCCAACCAAAGGGTAACACTGACTATGACCTCAATGATGAAGAAGGTTACTGAGGTAGAACCCTCAGAGGAGACATGTCCAGGAACGGGCCTGACTTAGCCAAAGCTCCTTCTTTATCCTCTAACTCATGGCAAGACTCCCCCAATAGCATTGTCAAGCTTCTCAACAGTTTGTACCCTTTGATCCCAATAGATTGGGAGTGGCAGTAGCCACTTCAGCAACACTCTTCAATATTTACCTCCTCCCAATCTGCCACCTGCTAGATAACCTTGGTCTGACCCACTTCCTATACGCCGACGACATACAAATACTAATCCCAATTCATAATACCCTTGAAGAAACATACAAAAAAACCAGCCGCGTATCTAGCCAAAATTAAACAGACACTAACCAATTTGAAACTCATAATAAACATCAGCAAAACAGAAATAATAATCCTAGACAGAAAAAACAGTACCTCACTCCCACCACTACTCAAAATTGAGAACCAAAATGCAACAATCTCCCCAGTCATGCATGCTCGCAACCTAGGAATCATCATGGACGGTGAACTATCCTACAAGATCCACATCACTAACAAAATCAAGGAAGGATACCACAAATTACTTACACTTAGACAACTTAAATCCTTCCTTTCCCCGGATGACTTTAGAACAATATTACAACTACTCATCTTCTCCAACCTTGACTACTGCAACTCCTTACTATTCGGCCTACCACTCATCACTATCCATCTGCTCCAAATCCTACAAAATGCAGCCGCCAGAATTCTTACAGAAATGAAAAAACATGATCGTATTACCCCCAACTCTCATATCCCTACACTGGCTCCCAATAAAATATCGTATAGAATACAAAATACTAACCATTTTACACAAACGAATCCTTGGACACCAAACGGACTAGCTACACAATTCAGTTGAACTCCACGCCCCAAATCGAGACCTCCGATCTTCCAACAAAGGCCTCCTGAAAATTCCACCCGCTCGAACCACACAACTAACCACAACTCGCGAAAGAGCCATATCCATCGGTAGCCCCAAACTTTGGAACATCCTTCCAACTGAAATCAGAGCACAACCCGACCTAAAAACCTTCAAGAAGCAATTGAAAACCTGGCTATTCACCAGAGCCTATCAAAACATACACTGACAACTCGACTTCGAGACACCTACCTCTCTCACCCAGAAGAACCTTGACAACCTAACCCTCACCATATGAACCTCACCCCCCCCCCCCCCGGCTCTCACAGCCAGAAGAACCTGGAAGAGCAACCTGGCCCCACTGGTGGAGAGTGGAAGACTGTGAAAACAGGCTGCATAAAACCACTTGCCCAAAGCTACTATCACGTCTTCATAAATTGTTCAGACAGCAGTGGGATGTGAAGATGTGCACAGATGACCAAGTCACAGCTTTGCAAATGTCTTCAATGGAATCGGCCCTGAAGTGAGCCACTGAAACTACTATGGCTATCACTTGATGAGCCTTGACAGAGTCTACAATATATATAAATGACTAACCTTTTCAATAATGTAACTGTTTTTTAACCTCAATGTATACGCTAACCCATTAACATACTATATCCCATCGAATATTGTAAACAGTTATGATGGTGAAACCGAATGACGGTATATAAAACTCGATAAATAAAGAGAACTCTGTCCATTTGGCTAGCAGACTGTATTGCACATTATGTGCTGGCTGGCTCATATATATATATGCTAGGGCCCAAGCACAGCACCCTCTGTTCCGGATACATGCTATGATAGGAGTAAGCTTCAAAGAGCCTGCATAGTTGCAAACTTTGTGGGTGTTTTTAATGTGCCATGCTTCATGCCGATTTTTAGAGAGAAACTACCTGCCTTATAAATAAACAGCAAGAGAAACTACCAGCAAGGCAGGTAGTTTCTCTCTGAAAATCGGCATGAAGCATGGCACATTAAAAACACCCACAAAGTTTGCAACTATGCAGGCTCTTTGAAGCTTACTCCTATCGGTTAGCATGCATGCTAAGGCGGTTAGCATGCATCCGGAATAGAGGGCTCTGCGCTTGGGCCCTTGCATGCATGCTGACCCAGGGTCACAAGCAGTTAGTGGAGACCTCCTAAAATTGATGTGCCCACTTTCCATGAAAGAAAATTACATGCAAATTAGAGAAGAAGCATTATGGGCCGTCCTAAAAAAAAGATTTTGGTGCATTCATTTTTACTGATGTGGTTTACAAGCCTCTGACTCAAATGGAAGAACTAGATAGAGATCTGGTCGAAGACATTAAAAAGGTGGGAAAGAAGGGAGAAGTATTGATTGGAGCAGATGTAGACTGGAAAATCCCTTCTGCAGAATCGACAGAAATAGAGAGATAGTGGATGCCCCGCAAAGGGGCTCTCTTCAAACAAATGTAATGAAACCCACGAGGGAGGTATACTCGACCCAGTGCTCACTGACAGGGATAATGTCTCAAATGTCCAGGTAGGTGCCCACCTCAGCACCAATGATCATAAAACAGTATGGTTTAATGTTGCAAACAAGATACAGAGAAGTCATACGAAGACCCGAGTTTTGACTTTCAAAAATACAGACTTTGTCAAAATGGGAACATACCTGGAGATAGAACTAGAAGTCTGGGAAAAAATGGGAGAGGTGGAACAACATTGGACCAAACTAAAGGGAGCAATCACAAAAACAACAAATCTATATGTTAGAAAAGTAAACAAAAGTAAGAGAAATAAGAAACTGATCTGGTTCTCAAAGGAAGTGGCTGACATAATAAAAGCAAAAAAAGCAGCATTCAAGATTTATAAATGATGTCAAAAAGAGGAACACAGGGAAGAATATCTGGTAAAACTTAGGAAGATGAAGAAAGTAATCAAGAAAGCAAAAAATCTAGCAGAAGAAAGGACTGCCAAAGAGGTAAAGCGAGGTGACAAAACATTCTTCAGATACATCAGAGAAAGGAGAAAGGTCCAAAGAGGTATAGTGAAATTGAAGGGTGACAAGGATCAATGTGTGGGGAGAGACGAAGAAATGGTGGAAATATTAAATAAATACTTCAGTTTGGTGTTCACCAAAGACGATCCTGGAGAAGGACCATCACTAGCTAACATGACTGTGAAAGGGCATGGAGCAGACAAAACTCCGTTTACAAAAGAGAATGTATGGGAAGAGGTAGGAAAACTGAAAATGGACAAAGCCATGGGGCCTGAAGAGGTTCATCCCAGGATACTGAGGGAGCTCAGAGATATGTTGGTGGGTTCGTTATGTGACCTGTTCAATAGATCCTTTGAAACAGAAGTGGTGCTGAGTGATTGGAGAAGAGTGACTGTGGTCCCACTCACAAGAGTGGTAGCAGAGAGGAGGCTGAAAACTACAGGCTGGTTAGCCTCACCTCAGTGGTGGGAAAATTAATGGAGACTCTGCTGAAGGAAAAGATAGTGAACTATCTACAATCTGGTGGGTTGCTTGATCCGAGACAGCATGGATTCACCAAGAGAAAGTCCTGTCAGACTAATCTGATTGATTTTTTTTGGATTGGGAGACTAGAGAATTGGATCAGGGAAGAGCGCTCAATGTGATTTACTTGGATTGTAGTAAAGCTTTTGATACGGTCCCACATAGAAGACTTATGAATAAAATGAAAGCTTGGGAATGAGTGCTAAGGTGGTGGTGTGGATTACAAACTGGTTGATGGATAGAAGACCGTGTGTGAGGGTAAATGGAACCTGCTCTGAAGAGAGAACAGTGTTAAATGGAGTGCCACAGGGTTCAGTGTTGGGACCGGTTCTGTTCAATATCTTTGTGAGCGAAATTGCAGAAGGGATAGAAGGCAAAGTTTGTCTATTGCAGATGATACTAAGATCTGCAACAGAGTGGACACGCCAGAATGAGTAGAGAGCATGAGATGTGATTTAACAAAGCTTGAATGATGGACGAAGATATGGCATCTGGAATTCAGTGCCAAGAACTGCAGAGTCATGCATCTGGGGTGTGGTAATCTAAAAGAGCTGTATGTGATGGGGGGTGAAGAGCTGTTGGGCCTGGAATGAGAGAGAGACCTTGGGGTGATAGTGTCTAACGATCTGAAGATGGCGAAGCAATGTGTCAAGGCGATAGCAAAAGCCAGAAGAACGGTGGGCTGCATTGAGAGAGGAATAACCAGTAAGAAAAAGGAGGTGATAATCCTGTTGTACAGGTCTTTGGTGAGGCCTCACCTGAAGTACTGTGTTCAGTTCTGGAGACTGTATCTCAAAAGGGACAAAACAGGATGGAGTCTGTCCAGAGAAGGGTGACCAAAATGGTGGTTGATCTCCTTCAAATGACTTATGAGGAGAAGTTGAAGATCCTAAATATGTATACCCTGGAGCTGAGGAGGTGCAGGGGAGATATGATACAAACCATCAGATACCTGAAAGGTTTTAATAATGCACAATCAACGACAAACCTTTTCCATTGGAAAGAAATTAGTAGAACCTTGGGTCACGAAATGAAACTCCAGGGAGGATAACTCAGAACCAATGTCAGGAAATATTTCTTCACAGAAAGGGTGGTAGATGCCTGGAATGTTGTTCCGGAGGAGGTGGTGAAGACAAAAACAATAAAAGATTTCAAAGGGGCATAGGATAAACACTGTGGTTCCCTTAAGGCTAGAAGATGTGAATGAAGAAAAGAGTGCATGGGAGTAACTTGCGCAACTCCATCATTGCTCTCTGCTTCAACGACAGGGGAAAAGGGGAAATAGATTCAGACAGCAACCAATAAGGTAATTGAATTGCAGTCTGGGAAAACAAATAAGCATGGGAAAAACTTGCTGATATGGCATTTTACTACCCTTAACCAATAAGCCTTTATTTTGTTGATGCAACTCCAACATTGCTCTCTGCTTAAAAGGCAAGAGGTAACGGTGAATTGGTCTCAAACAGCAACCAACAAGGGCCCTGACTTTGACAGTCTGGGAAACTGATAGTTATAAAGGTGGCTTGTGGCCACTAGTTACTACCATAAGCTTGCTGAACAGACTGGCTGGACCATTTGTATGTTTCTGTGTTGGGCTTTAGCATGCTTGCAAAATAGCAAATGGAGGCAAGCATAATATGCTATTTCACATGCACCCGCTAAAACCTAAAATTGAACTCATACCCTGGATGAGGTATTAAATATTAGCATGACTGTCCTGTGAGCATGCTAACATTTAATACTTGGGCAAGGCCCTGCCCTTGGCGGTACCCTCCAAATCCTCCTGCTGCAAATATTAAGAGATCTTGAAGGTAACCCAATCTTTCCCCCATCCCAAGACCCAAAACAAAAGGGGGGATTCCTGCCCTGATAAGCCCCCTCTTTTTCTGATAGATACCTTGTATCTATCGGAATTTAGCCAGATAAATTAGGGACTTTCTGTGGGCCTAATAGGGACGAGTTGAGTTAGCTGGCTAGGTTAATCAGTTAACACCAATATCCAGTTAGTCAGTTAACATAGCAGGTTAAGTCTAGTTGAGCCAAAGAGCTTCCTAAAGTTAGCCAGTTAAAGTTAGCCAGTCTGGTATATTCAGTTATGTGGTGCACTATTGAATACACCTCCAAAGTTAGCCAGATAAGTTTCTGTCTAACTTTGCTATCCGGACTGTGTCTGAACATGGAACTTGGTCAAAAATTTTTTTTTGTTTGTTTGTCCATACTGATGGTCAAGAAATTTATTGACAGTTGCCATGTGGTACGGTTTACGGAAAGAGACTAGTCCTGCTCTGGCTTTGACATTCCTTTTGGATGCATTTTGATCCCTGCATTGCTAGGGTACCTATGATCTCAGTAGCCATCTTGTGCCAGGCGCGGCAGGGCCTGCTGTGGACTACAGCTGCTCACCTCTATGTGGTATCTCCTGATGTATGAGACTGATCAGTGTAACTGGAGGCTGGCGTTGGGTTGGAGACATTTCCTGTTTGTACACAGCAGATCTGTACTGTTGGAAATCATTGCTGATATCATTTTCTCTTGGCTTTCTTTCAGCTCCACTGCTATTGTTTCTTAAAGGCCATGGAGGTAATTTTCAAAAGGACTTACACCTGTAAAAAGGACTTTTGAAAACAGCTTCTTCTATGCACGAAACTTCTTTGAAAATTCACTCCAAATGTTTTTATGCACATAAATGGGCTTTTGAAAATTGCAATGAGAGATGCTACTTTTATGTGTGTAACTCCTTTGAAAATTGCCTCCTTTGGTTGGGTGTTGGAATTAATCAACCTTTCAAAGCAGCACTTCCCCATTCTTTCCCTGCAACAAGTCAAATTTTCATGCTGTCCACAATGACCATGCAATGCATTAGATAACTGAACACAGATTAAAGACCCAGTATATGCAGGAGGTCCAACTGCAGCCAGTGGAGTTTGAGGTTTAGGTGGAAAGGGAAGCAGGGATTTTGAGGAAGGGGGATGTGGGGAAGAAGAGGCTGGGGGAGAGAGGAAGAGGAAATGATTGGTTAAGAGAAGCGTAGAGCAGCCAAAGAAAAAAGAAAAGAAACCACTCAAAGTAACCCTGCAACATAGAAAAGCAAAAAAAACATAAAATACAGAGCAAAGAAAAAAGTAGAAAAGGCAGAAATACAACCGAGTAAATAAAAGCAAAACAGTAAATTACATGGGGAAAAAAATCATATTTCCTCCTGGCTCCTCAATACTTTGGTGCATAAGTTTTCTCAATATTTCTCCAACCTTGGGTGAGCCAGAAATCCATGAAAATAGTAAATCAGCCGAGAGAAAGCAGCCAGACCTATTAAGGTTCTAAAAGATGTATTAAATAATAATAAAAAAAAAATACTAGCAAGACAAGCAACATGTTTTATTCCATGTAAGGAATCTTTATTGGGGTTATGGTAGCCAACTCTGAAGAAGATTCCTTATGTGGAGTTGAAATGTTGAGGGTTTTTGTAGTGCTTTATTCCATCTGTACAGAGTATCTTACTAGTTGTGATATGGAATATGGTGTTCATGATTTGTACATAACTAACTGTAATTTTAAATAATGATGTCTTCAAATGAAGAAAGAAATAGTTTAGTTCTGTTGATTTACTAAGAATCAAGAAACCCACATATTTCTTTAAAAAGAACAAAAAAAACAAAGTTCTCTTAAGTCTTCTCCGATGAAAAGAATTTTGAATGAGATCCCATGGGAGGAGATGCAGTTGTGGTGCCAGGTACTGCCTGGAGTGGCTTCATATGTCCTCTTGTGGAGTCAGATCTCTGGCTCTGTGCAGAAAGCCGCTGGGGGAACGGAAAGGCACTGAACCTCCCCTGCTGGTCATGCTTGCTCTTACCTTACTGTTGGGTGAGATATTGCTAACTGGAAAATCAAACCTAAAGCTGACGGTGCAATGCTAGTTAACTCCTGCCCATGGTGAGACTGTGTCAGACAGTGACAGTTAACTTATGCTCAAATAGTACTTTTTTTTTTTTTTTTTATGTTTCTGCTTAATTCGGTCTGATGGCATTCAATTATCCCAATAATTCGGATCAGGATGCGTGCTCTCTCTTTCAGCCCGTCTGTCCGCGCCTTCGGTGACGTGCACAGAAGAGAGCAACTCCATCTTCCTGACCTGTCACTCGACCAGCAGTGCACCTGTGGAATATTGGTGGAAACGAAGCAATGACGAGCCGATAACGACAGGCGGCATCTTCGAGCTGCTAAGCAACGGCAGGGTCCTCCGAGTTAGTCTGCAGGAAAAAAATCCGAATATACTGGGGTGCACAGTGAAGAACCTGGCAACTTCAAACACCACGTTCATCAATTTCAAAGACTGCCGCAGTAAGTCCTGCCTGCCTGTGCCCCCCCCCCCCCCCCCCGTGTGTGACACGGTGCAGAGTCAGGGGGCGGGGCTAGAAGAATGACAGGAGGGGGGCATGGAGATGTGGGGTTTTTTTTGCTGGAGTAGAGGACATGAGGTGAGGAGAAAGGTTGATGGTTATTACTGTAAAGGCAGAGGACATGGATCGGAAATGATCAAAAAGGCAGGTCCATGGTTATTTTCTTTGCTATGATTTTGTGCTTAGTTTATACAACAGTTTCTGTTTTCTCTGTATAACATGCATTGAAAAACAGTTCTGGGGCTTTTTGCTACTATTTGTACAACTCCTCATTGCTATTGCAACTTGTCAAAATCAATTGAAAATAATTGGCATATCCAATCTGATTGCATATTTCTCTCAAGATGCATCCTCAGGTAGTTCAAACCAGTTTCTGTACTGTGAAAATATTTAGTATGGTCAACAGGGCCGGATTTAGGGACAGGCAACATAGGCAAGTACCTAAGGCCCCCAAAACCTGGGACTGCTGTGCTGCTCGTTCATTGGCAGAGGTCAGATTCCCCACCCCCCAGTATTCTGCCTATGGGCACCATAAACCTAAAGCTGGCCCTGATGGCCAGATGTGTTTAGCAAAATGCAGTGATGTCAGTATTCAAAATGGCTTGTCCAGCTACATTTGGGACTTAGCTGGACAAATGGGGGTTTAAATATGTACCCCCGCCCCCCGTCTGGATGTTTTAGCCAGGGGGAAGGCAGGTGCAAGCAGAAGGTTCGCCTAGGCACCTAATACCCTTGCATTGGCCCTGTCTATACCCAAAGCTTTTAAAATAATTGAGCACGTAAAATTGCTAGCCGTGCTCGAGGTGGTTTTACCATAGATGTTTCAAGCTGTTCAAAATACAAAGAAAAATAGTAGTAGTATCTGGATTTGTATTCTCATATCTGTCTGCACACTTTTATCAGCAAAATCTCTCCACACACAAAAATCAGGTGCAAGTGCCCATGGGTGCCTTGTACTGGGTAGCAAGTTTCAAAGTGAAAGAACATGGGTACTTTTGCTTGTAAAATTGGGGCAAAGTCCACAGGTAGAAAGCATAGGAGGATTTTGTCCCAATGTGGAAAGTCAGGAAATTGCCCCCCACCTCCTTCGTGCGGCAAGAAAAAATGTAAGGCAAATACGACACAGTCCATGTTTCCTCACTCGTGTGCCTGTAGGAGGGGAATGTTTAAAAAGCAGTTTCCTGTCCTAAGGGAACGTACTAGCAGAATGACTCATTCCAACAGCGTCCGAAAGGAACGCGCTAGCAGGAGGATTCATTCCAACGGCGTCCGAAAGGAACGCGCTAGCAGGAGGATTCATTCCAACGGAGTCCGAAAGGAACGCGCTAGCAGGAGGATTCATTCCAACGGAGTCCGAAAGGAACGCGCTAGCAGGAGGATTCATTCCAACAGGGTCCGAAAGGAACGCGCTAGCAGGAGGATTCATTCCAACAGGGTCCGAAAGGAACGCGCTAGCAGGAGGATTCATTCCAACAGCGTCCGAAAGGGAACGCGCTAGCAGGAGGATTCATTCCAACGGAGTCCGAAAGGAACGCGCTAGCAGGAGGATTCATTCCAACAGCATCCGAAAGGAACGCGCTAGCAGGAGGATTCATTCCAACGGCGTCCGAAAGGAACGCGCTAGCAGGAGGATTCATTCCAACGGAGTCCGAAAGGAACGCGCTAGCAGGAGGATTCATTCCAACGGAGTCCGAAAGGAACGCGCTAGCAGGAGGATTCATTCCAACGGCGTCCGAAAGGAACGCGCTAGCAGGAGGATTCATTCCAACGGCGTCCGAAAGGAACGCGCTAGCAGGAGGATTCATTCCAACGGAGTCCGAAAGGAACGCGCTAGCAGGAGGATTCATTCCAACGGAGTCCGAAAGGAACGCGCTAGCAGGAGGATTCATTCCAACGGCGTCCGAAAGGAACGCGCTAGCAGGTGGATTCATTCCAACAGGGTCCAAAGGGAATGTGCCAACGGGATGACTCATTCCAATGGTGCCTGTAGGGAATGCGCTAGCAGAATGACTCGTTCTAACTGTGTATAGCTGCAGCCGGGAAGCTTTGAGCACAAACATAAAAAGAATACCACAGCAAGATCTCTGACATCGACATGCATGGATATAAAAAGAGGTGGTGGCTACCACATGCGTTGACGTTGAATGGCAGCAGAACTCAAATGGCATCGAAGGAGCATGGACTTTCTCACATCTAAACTTACGAATGGAATGATAGTGAGATTATTCATATAAACTTAAACCATATAAACTTGAAAAATATTAGATATTTTAATACAAATATATGAGAAATGTATCAGTCAAAACTGGCTATGATTATGTAAGTTAAGGTTTGGAATGGGTTATTTATGCCTGTCTGGGTATGCGGGGTTCGTAACCTCTGCTCATCTGGAAGTCGCATCTTTGATCCTGATTGGGGCCCTGCAGCAGCCAGAAGGGTAGGGGATGGGGAGAGGAGAAGAACGAAGAGCTGGGAGCAAATGAGGGGGGGGGTGTAGGAGAGGGAGAGAATGAGTGGGGTGAGGTAGTGGAAAATGGAAGAGAAGAGAATGAGGCCTGCACCTGCATGAGGTAGGAAGGTGGAGGAGGTTGGGAGGGGGGCTGGATTCTTTAGGGGGGAAAATGCGCTCCCTGAGGGGAACTTTGTAATAGCGCGCATGGACACCCCTAAGTGAAAATCAAAAGTATGCGCAGAACTGGTTTCCCCACCTCAACTCCGATTCATTCAAGTACGCTTCCATGCGGGCTTTTACGCGTACAGCTCCCCTCCCCGAGTCATTTAAAAAAAACCCAAAACAATTTACGTAGGTTAAAACCACATTGAACATGCCTAAATGCTTTTGAAAATTACCCCCACTGTGTGCTCTCTCTGCCCCGCCGTCCCCCCCCCCCCCCCCCCCCCCCAATTTTTTTGTTATCGTGGAGCGTGAAGGCGGCAGGAGCACATGGCAAATGCAGTTCATCCCTGGTAGGCGAATCCTGGAGGAGTTTTTCAAACTCTGTATATGAGTGCCCGGCACAGAATGGTCCTCCTGTGTTTTCTCGTTGCACCCAAGGCTGATAAACGATCCCCCCCCCCCCCCCTCCATAGCCTGTGGTGTTAGAGCCTCAGATCCGTGGGCTCGCGGGAACTGTTTGTGGCTTTGTGTCAGAAGTGCCTTTCCTTTTCTTGCAGAATTCCCACTGTGGCTAACTGGGCTCATTATATCGATCATAGTGCTGGTAGTGCTAGCAGGAGTCGCAGGTGGCGTCATCTACTGGAAGAGAGGTATTTCAAAAGCATTTCTTTTCCTCTATGACTAGCAAGTAGGGAGGGCTTGCAGAGGGGGCCCTGGGGAAATGGGAAGTAGAGGGGTGTGGTGGTGGGGAGGGGAATGGGTTGGTGGGATTGTGAGATGTGTGCTTGAGGATGTGGCGTAGGAGCATTATTTAGGGGTATGTGAGGGTATAGGGTTTTGTGTATGTTTTGGGGGGGGAGGAGTTGTAAGATGTAGTTTTTGAGGGGATGGCTGTGTGTGTGGAGGTGTAAGGGGTGTTATGATGGTGTGGGTGGAGCATTGTATGTGTAGGGATGTGCGTTTTGGGGGAATGGGTAGGGAGGATACGTGGGTGGGTGGGTGGGTATTTGTCAGTTATTTTCTCTGTCTCTGTCAGGGGCTCTAGGTCTGGATGTGTGGAGCAGTGGGAGGTGCAAAGGAGTGTGTGTGTGTGTGTGTGTGTACTTTGAAAGTATGGGAGTGGTGACTGGTGCCTTTTTGTGCCATCCTTTGCCTGCTGCTGCCTCTGTCTGCCTGTGTTGCTCTGAGACAAAGTGCTGGAAGGGTGAGGGGACCCCATGGGAAGGGTAACTGTTTCCCATGGAGAGCTCGGTTCTCCAGAAATACTGACCCAATGTGTCTAGTTCTCAAATCCATCCCAGTTATTCAGATTTTCTTCCTGCATGTCACATTTGGTGACCTTCAGTTGCTTTTTTGCTGATGGACAGACGGACTGCCACTGATCACTTTTCCATAATTCTTTTCACTGTTCTCTGAATGTTGGAAAAGTGGAGAGAGAGAAGGCAGTTCTGTGAGTAAATATTGGGAATAAAGCAAACAAAAGATGATCCTTCTGATTTTTATTTTGCTCTGTATGGCTGTTTTGAGGCTGCTAACATACAATTAATGATCCAAATGCTGACAGGCTGCTAGCCATTCTTCTCATTATTTGCAGGGTTTATTCCTAACAGAACAGACATCAGGTTCTCTTCCTCTTCACTAACTAAAACCTATCCATATAACAGCAGGCGCGCAGTACTACAGTCAGTCCTGTCTGGGATAGCTTTCACGTGTAGTATATTAGCAACAGGTTCACAAATACCCAGGATTACAGATCTTCCTCAGAACAGCTCACAGCCCTCAAGTTGCTGGGAACGCTGGGAATATTGCCAGTGATCCTTTATGACCTCCAGGGACCAAGCTGTCCCCCCTTACAGTGCCAGAAAAAACCCTGGCAGAAACGAAAGACACATCTGGCTACACATTACCAGAAATTTGCAGCCACTTCTGGAAGGCAACTGAGTGGTACCAGATGATTGCCAGCAGGAAGAACTGCCTGGCAAGTCCTTATTGCACGTAAAATGCTCATGCTGGAAGGACATATTTCTAGAATTCAGGACAGAGTATCCGGCCAGCCGTGCTCTGGCCGGCAGAATCATACAGGTCCGACTTCGTGTCCATTGCATCTCTAGCCAGAAGTATTTATAGGGGCAGCGGCGGGGCAAACTAGAGATGGAGAGGGCAAGCCAAAGTGATATTTCCACACATCGTACCCATCCCATGGCAAGCTGCCCACCTTAATTAGCTATAAAAGACACAACAGGGGGGGAAAAAAGCCCCCAAGGACTTTGTAAGCAGGTCAAGTTTCATCCACCATTGAAATGACTTGCTAGTCTCCCTCACTATGGGAACTGTGTTCCTCGAATTCTTTCCGGGGCAGATGTGGCATAGACTGCTGGAGTGCATGTGAGGGGAGACCTCCCCTATCTGCTGGGACTGTTTCTGGCATCTGCCACCCAAACGCCGTCTCTCCCCTTCTCTCTTCCTTTCATTGCCGTTTCTTCTCTTCTGCCTCCTCCCAAGCTTTCCTTGTATCTTTCAGCTGTCGCCTACCCTCCCTGCTTCATTTTTCTCTCTGACCTTTCCTGCCTTTTTTGTCTCCCGTTCCATCCCTTCCACCTCGTCCGTGTGGAGCGGGGGAAGAGGCCATTTTCCCAGTAGTCCACGGGTCCTCCTACCCAGCAGCTTAGTGCCCGCAGACACTGCCTTTGAGAATCAGCCAGGGACAAAGTACCCACCGGGATTTGCTTGTTCTGCAGAGTTAAAACCATGCACAGTTTTGCCTTTCCTGCCTGGAGCCCAGCTGCTACTCTGTAGGTAAGCGCATGCGTGTTCTGGCTCCCTGCGCTTACTTTGTAGGCGGTTTCCAGACAGCCAATTTGCTAACAGCGGTTCAAATGACTTTTGGAAATTGCACTCTCTTTCCCCATAGGAATGCCATTACCTGGCATCCGCAGCCCCATCCACACTGCTGCCCTGGAGCTTATCAGGTACTGCAAGAGCTCCACCACCCTCGCCTTTCCTTCCTCTCGCATAACTCGTCCCCTTCCAAATCGCTCCGCGTTCTGACTGCCTTCTCCCAGTTTTCTCATCTTCTCTCTTCCCAATGCAGGTCCGTTCTCTCCTCCCTCTTCCAGTCACCAAGCCTGCTCCGCCATCTTTTCTCATCGCCATGCCTTGTCTCTCCTGCCCCTCCATCTCTTTCCATCATCAGGCCCTTTCTGGCACTTCCTTCCTCTTCTCATCTGTTCAGATGTAGCCAGCTCAGAACGGCACCAGTCTGTCCTTGTCTTATATTTGTCTTTCCCTACTGGTAACAAACCCCTTTTTTTTGTACATGACTAACTGAGAATTTCTTTTTCAGAGGCCTTGAGGGACATAAGTTGCATTCCGGGTAAGTTGAAAGTTAGTTTGGCTGGACCCTTCACGGTGATCCATTTAATAAATGTAACCCTTGTGAAACCTCTCAGAGAAATAAAAAATATGTACGGTCTTCAGTGCTGAAGAATCTCCCAGCATTCAAAGTTATTCCTGAATATGAAGTCCCTTTGTTTGCCTATGTGCTGCTGCTATGTGCTTTCAAGTTCATATCTGTTCAACTTACTGGTTAAAATAATTTATTCAACGTACTTGGCTACAGCACTGAGAAAACGGAGCATAAGATTCAAGCTGTCGTCTTTCAGTGACACACTATTGGATATCACTTGCTAATGGTGTCGGAAGGACACATCCTGAGCTTTGTAATCTAGTTTCTCTGTGCAGCAGCTGAGTAAAAAGCTGAGCACTTGGCTACCTGTCAGGTCGATCCAGTAAGGCCGCGGTAAAAACAGTGAGGTAGTGTCAGGCGCACCCTTCCTCCCCGCACGCACAGTTCTCTTCGCTAACTCCCCGATACTCTCCTCTAATCGCATGCAAATGCATGCCGCGGCTGTGAAGCGTTAGGGAAGGGTTATGCCTATACAGTAACCTGGGTGCGCTGGTACCTGTCATTTCAAATGACATTTGAAATGACAGGTACCAGGAAGTGTTAAAAAGTTTAAAAAGTGTAAAAAACAAAAAACCTGTGTGTTATATAAAAAAATAAAACAATTTTAAATACCTGTCGAAGGCCCTCCAGTCGGCCGGTGGGCGGCGGGCAGCCATCAGCGGCATCCGGTAGTCCCTTCTCCCTTCCTCCCTCCCTCCCCTGCCTGGATGAGCGCCAAAATCGCACGGGCGGGTCGGCAGCGGGGGGGCGGCAGCAGGATCCGGGAGCGGCGGGTAGGCAGCAGCGGGGGTCCGGGGGGGCAGCGGCAGCGGGGTCCGGGGGTGGCAGCGAGATCCGGGGAGCGAGCAGTGGCAGCATGTTCGATCGGGCAGGCAGGTAGGTGGCAAAGTAAAGATGGCCGCCTGCACGGGAAAATCGTGCAATTGGCCGCTGAAGACGTGACGTCACACCCCGTGACGCCAAACGTCGTGACGTCACGTCTTCAGCGGTCAATTGCACGATTTTCCCGTGCAGGCGGCCATCTTTACTTTGCCACCTACCTACCTGCCTGCCCGATCGAACATGCTGCCACTGCTCGCTGCCCCCCCCGGACCCCGCTGCTGCCTACCCGCCGCTCCCGGATCCTGCTGCCGACCCGCCCGTGCGATTTTGGCGCTCATCCAGGCAGGGGAGGGAGGGAGGAAGGGAGAAGGGACTACCGGATGCCGCTGATGGCTGCCCGCCGCCCACCGGCCGCCTGGACCCACGGCCCTCCGACAGGTATTTAAAATTGTTTTATTTTTTTATATAACACACAGGTTTTTGTTTTTAACACTTTTTACACTTACCGTAGCAGGCCCGAGCCTTGCTACTTTTTCGTTTGTTTTTTTTTTTTGCTTCGGGAGGAGGGGACCGGACGGGGCTGCAGGTGACCGGACGGGACCAGGGCGGGTAAGCAATGTTTTTACCCTACACTACACTACACTAACTCCTACTAGGGGGAGGCGGTAAACTAGCAGGTTAAGGCCGCGGCAGAACAGCGGGTTACGGAGGAGATAGTATCAGCGCCCGTTACAGTATCGCAGGGGAATAGCTAATTCCTTCATTATACAGCTTTTTCGTTCATTTACATGCCGGGTGCGGAAAGGGTTATGCGTCTGTTTTCAGAAGCGGTACGGACGCGTGAAACTGGAGACTGTATCGCCGAACTGCCTTGCGCGCCCGAATTGTGCGCTACGAGCACGTTAGAGACGGGCAATCCTCGAGCGGACGATACTGGATCGACCTGTGTGTCGTTGAATGCTGGACACGTGTCAGGCGTGTTCAGGTGGGAAGCTCGTTCCCTATGTAGATACTGCTAAGACTGCACTGGTAGTGAAAGTAAGAACAATTAATGCATTCCAGTTGTTGAAGAGAAAATGGTCTTTAGGAATAATGGCTTCTGCTAAGTCTTTTTCATTCCTGTAAAAGCCTCTAATGGTTTCTGGATACCAGACCGGATCCCTAAATGATCTGTGGCTATAGAAATGTACATTTTAGAGGTGTTTGCTTGTGCAGGCCTAATCACATCAGCTCTGGGTAAATATCCAATAACCAGCCATGTTTTTAAATGTTTTGGGTAGTGATATGCAAATGATCTGATGTAAGTCTTTGACTCTCTAAATCTTGATGAAGGCAATTTTTGAGGCAGTTTGCCCGGGAAACTAAGCAGTTACCTGAGAAAATTTCCTCGGCCGGAAACTGCCATCTGCTCAGAAGACTAAAGGGGCAGGAACAGGCCTGGGGGAAGTGGAGGTGGTACAGAACGTGTTGGAATTTAATTTTGGAAATGCCCTCGCATGCTTTACCACGTATACAATGCGTCGGCTTTTAATTGGAGGACAAAATCTGCAGGTGCCCGTGCAGGTCGTGAATTTTCGAAGGGGACCTGCGAGTAACCCTAGGGTTTTACCCACCTTGTTTCCCCAGAACCCATTGCAAAACCCAGTTGAAATGTTTTGGTCATCATCTGGTTTTCCTGATGAGCACAATTAAAACTAGGAGACATGAACATTTCTTTGTTTGACCAGGGCACTACTTGCTGGCGGGGCAGCTTTAAAACTACTTAATGGACAACTAAAATGGTGTCCTGTTAAGAGGTCTTGCCTCCAAGAGCTCCATTTGGTTGGGAGTTTGATGATTACTTCTTTTAAACTTACTTCAGTAGGCGAACACAAAGATGGGGTGCGGGGGTATCCCTGTGAGCCACGGGCTTTGCTAGTCCTCCGTTAGAGTTTGCTGCAGTGACCGCCCAGTTCGATGTCGGTGAGTTCCCCTGACTGGGAAGGTGAGAGATTGGGCCACCCGGCTACGCACCAAGACATCAGTCGGTCCCAATGTCCGCAGAATGCCTCCTGCTCTGGCTCCCCGCTTTGGGGACCTGGAGCTGCAGACACTAATGGACATTGGCTCAGTGAAGAGAGCAGCGCCTGTAGAGGGGATGGGACTTGGTTTGCGGAAGCTACTGTCAGGGGGATAGGGCAGTGGGAAGAGCCCTAGCAAGGAAGGAGGAACAGTACAAGATGCTGAGACCTTGGATAAGTTACCTGAATCATCTACTGCTGCCAGCTTGATTTTCAGAGACCTTGTATACCATCATTACCTTGTATACCATCTGGACTGCTCTGGTCTCCCTGGAACAGTCTGTTTCTTCCCTAACAATATCAACTGCTGATTATAGTCACAATCACGGATGCAAGAGACTAACTCAGAAGGCGCACGGAAGCAGGGGAAAATCTGAGACCAATTAGCAGCCCCCCAAAAGGGAATTTGATTCAGGACAACTCTGTGGCCCACTGTCAACTTGAGAACCTGGAGAATTTTGAGAGGCAAATGCACAGATATTAGTTTCCCCGGGTGACAGTTACCCAGTTTTTAAAGAAATATCTGAAGGCCCCCCGCTTAGTAAAATGTATGATCTACACATTCGAAAAGAGGAACAGAGGAAAGGAAATCCATGTTTGGACATAACCAGGCTCCTAGAAAGATCAATTAAGAGAGAAATCTAGGGCCACCCTATTGGTGACCTTTACATTCTTCCAAAATGATGACGCCGTTGTGCCCTTTATTTATTTTTGAGGTAGAATTGCTTTATTTCTTGGGTAAAAAGTGTGGAACTGTCCTGACCTTTCTGGAAAATATCAAGATCACAGGAGCCCAGAAAAACCTTTCAAGAAATGCGCCATTTCTCTTGGCACTCACTCGTCCATTCTCCTGGCAAATGCTGGTTGAAACTCAGCATTGCTGGCTGTATGTTTTCCGAGCCCCCTCTGCTGCTCATTCTTATCTGGATTCTACGGAAATTGGAGGAGCCAGGGCTTCTGGTTAATGAGAAGTGGTTTTGGGAGGCTGCTTGGAGTATTTAACGCAAATATTAAGATTAAGGTGGGGTCCCTTTTTTCAGTCTCTGTGTGGCTCGGCTTCTTAGCCGGATAAACAATTCCAGCTACCTAGCAGGGTACATTGGGTGGTGTGGCCACACCACTGAATCTCCCTGGCTATCGTAAAGTTAGCCGGTTATGTCTAACCAGCTATGTTTAGGACAGCATAGGTTATGTGGCTAACTCTGTGCCTCCCATACACCCCCCAACTTCTGCTGCTACACTCTAGCCACATAATTTGTTGAATGGCTAGAGTTTAGCCGCATATGGCGATGAATATCGCTGGGTAGCGATGTTTTGAATATTGATTTCCTTATGTCAGTTTTCTTTTCCTGCATTTCATAATCATCATGTGCTTTAGGTTTTTCTTTTGGATCTCCAAAAATACTTGTGGGCTATTACAGAAGAGCGTGCCATTGCGTCTCTGCTTAATTTTATTTTGTTCCTTGATTGTTGTTTCGGATTGCGGTACTCCTCTTTCTGTTGGCCAGACATTTCTGGTGTAATTAAGTTTTGAAAGCAGTTGAAAAAAATGGTTAATCAACGGGAAACCTGGTGTTGCAGACCAAGAGTCCATACTGTGAATTTGATCGCCATCATGGCGTCATGCATGCAGTGACATTCATAATCTAGAAGTCTCTAGATGAGCAACCACTTAGTTGCTGAATTCTGTACAGACTGTGTTCTTGGCACAGAGCTATGGACACAGGAAAAGAATCCGCGATTAGTCTTTCGTGGATGGCTCTTTTTTTCCAGTACCGGCGTATAGTGTTCTAAAAAACCAAAAAGGATTGCTCCTTCTTATCCTTGCCTCTGGTTTGGGCTGGTTCAAACTTTCAGGGATATCTGGGCTTGGCAGTCAGAGGCTGCCCTGGAGGGAAGGTGCGTGCCTGGAGAAATGAGGCTGAGGAAATTTGGGAGAGCAAGAGCCCGGGAGCTAAACTGTAGGACAGGAACAGTGGAGCCAGATTACAGGCAGGACGCTGGAACTGGATTTAAAGGCAGGAACTGGAATGTTGAAGCACAAAAACAAGGCAGGGATATTGGAATGAAATACAGGACTTGAACTCTGGAACAAAGTTACAAGGAAGGCCCTCTCAAACAAGGTCAGGATCAGAAGCTAGACGGACAGAGCTTCTGAGGGGCAGATGCAGATAAAGCTAGTTGGACCAGCGACTGTTTGCCTTCAAGGTATGCCTTTATATGATGATGTCTGCTGGTCCAATTGGAATGCTGCAGAGGCAAGTCCAGCTGTCCCAGGAAGACAAGGTAAATGCACTAGGACTCCCTGGTGAGCCTGCAGCCTTGGAATGTCCAGGGCCGTGGGTTCAAATCCTGTTGACCTTGACAAGAGAGCTGCCTTTCTTCTTGATGCCCCAGGTTAGCCTAAGTTCCTGTCCAATATAGGGCTGGTCTTCAGTGCATGCTAATCATGAGTGAATCTGATGAGCTAGCACATGTTCCCAGGCCCTGAGGTGACACTCTCCCCCTCCCCCCCCTCCTCCTACATGGACATCCTGTTACCGAGGAAATTTGTGCAAGGGCCAGGGCTGCAGTAGATCCCATGAGCAATGCCGGCTCAAAGGTCCCACACTCTGATTTTCCCTTCTATTTCTGTAGCACTGTGTGAGGATTTCTGCCCGGCCCAGAAGGTTAGGTGGCGAGAATACTGAAAGGGAGGGAAGAGAGCAACTAGGAAGGGTACATGGGGGGGGGGGGGTGAAGAGCTGGGAAGGGGGCATGGTGGGGTAAGAGGGGAGGGGACATGAGGGTGGGTTGGGGGAGAGAGATGAGAAACAGGAACCACAAAGAGGACCATGGGGAGGGGAGGGAGACAAGAACCTGGAAGGGACTGTGGAAGAGGAGTTGGGAAGAGGCTACTTGGGGGGGGGGGGGGAGGTGAGAGGAGCTAGGATGGGAGTAGGGAGGAAAGGAGCTAGGTTGGTGGTGTACAGGGAAGAGGATGCAGAAAGTGGGCCATGGCGGGGGTGGGGGGGGGGGGTGTTGGGTAAGGGGGAAAGGAGCCAGGAAGGGATCTGATATACTTCGCATTTCCTTCCTTTTAGAAATCTAAAGGATTTGTGATGTGTCTATATATCCCTTTAGTCATGTGTCCACATTTGGATTGTTCCATATTCAGCTTTTTGACTGCAGATATAACATGAATAATGGTTTCTGCCTAAGCTTTTAATATATCATGGTCCATATTCAGCAATATAGAGAGCATCTGGATAACTGCACTCGTATATTCACAGATAATTTTAGGGCTGCTGTCTGGCATGACCAGATTTACCCAGATAGCTAGATAATGCAGCATGCTACTTTTTTCCGGAAACGTTAGCCTCACCCCAGAAAGCATCAAATAAATCTGTGGTGGTCGGTCCAGCAAGAAATGCAAATCCTGTGGCTCATCTGGCTAAGTCCAGTCTTAGCTAGATGCACTGCATGGAATATGCTCCTCTTTGTCTATTACAACTGGACATTGCCCAAAATCAGTTCTAAAGTCCATTACTGTGAGGGATATAAAGGGGAAGCTTGGGCGATGTTGGGTTCCAGTGGTACCACCTGGAAAATTTTGAGCGCCATTGAATGCCCTTTTGTCCCCCAGGGAATATAACAGCCTTTCAGATTTGAAATAATGAGAAAGTAATAGCATATGCATAGAACCGTGACCTGTGAAATCAGCCCAGAAAAAAGCAGGTCCGGCAATAGTCTATTTTAAGGAGTCAGCAGAAGCCTCCTGAATTAGAAGAACTGTGCTCTTTCTCTTCCCACGTCTGCTCTGTGTGGAGACTAACTTGCTACTGTTAAGAAGAATCAAAAGGAGGTTCATGTATAAGGACATAATATTTGCACAATATTGTTTTCCAACAGTGGTCAATCCAGGTCACAAGTACCTGGCAGGATCCTAAACAGTAGATAAATCCCATGCTGCAAACACCCAGGGATAAGTAGTGGCTTCCCCCATGTCTTCCTTGTTACTAACAGTTTATGGCATTTCCTCCAGGAACTTGTTCAAATCTTTTTTTAAACCCAGCTCCGTTAACTGCTTTTACCACATCCTCTGGCAATGAATTCGGAGCTTAACTGCACTGAGAGAAAAAATAATTTCTATGATTTGCTTTTATGTTCTCCTTAGTGATTTCATGCAGTGTCCCCTAGTCTTTGTATTTTTTGAAAGAGTAAATAACAAATTCACATTTATCCATTCTATTCTACTCTACTCATTATTTTATAGACCTCTACCATATCCCCTCTCAGCCATCTCTTTTTCCAGTCTGAACTGTTTCAACCTCTTTAGCCTTTCTTCATAGGGGAGCCATTCCACCCCCTTTATCATTTTGGTCGCCCTTTTTATCTCTACTATATCTTTTTTTGAGTTGCGGAGACCAGAATTATACACTGTACTGTAGATGCGGCTCACCATGGTGCACGACAGAAGTATTATGATATTCTCTTTTTTTTATTCTCCTAATAATTCCTAACATTCTGTTTGCTTTTTTGACTGCCACCACACACTGAACCAAGGATTTCAAAGTACTGTCCATGAAAACGCCCAGATCCTTTTCCTTGTTGGTAACTCCTAGTATGGAACCTAACATCGTGTAACTACAGTTGGGATTAGTTTTCCCTATGTGCATCACTTTGCACTTGTTCATATTCAATTTCATCTGCCATTTAAATGTCGAGTCTTGCAAGGTCCTTCTGCAATTTCTCACAATTTACTCATGATTACATAAGAACATATGAACATAAGATATGCCATACTGGGTCAGACCAAGGGTCCATCAAGCTTAGTATCCTGTTTCCAATCCAAGTCATAAGTATCTGACTAGTACCCAAACATTGAATAGATCCCAAGCTACTAATGCTGGTAAGAAGCAGTGGCTATTCCTTATTGATTAATAGTTTATGGACTTCTCCAGGAACTTTATTCAAACCTTTTTTAAACCTGTCTACACTAATTGCCTTAACCACATCCTCTAGCAATTAATTCAATATCTTAATTGTGCTTTGAGTGTGAGAATTTTCTCCAATTTATTTTAAATGTGCTACTGTTAATTTCATGAAGTGCCCCTAGACCTTTTATTATCTGAAAGAGTAAATAACCGATTTACTCATTCAAGATTTCTCATGATCTTAAAGACCTCTATCATATCCCCCCTCAGCCATCTCTTCAAGCTGAATCTTTGCTTTTCCTCATAGGGGAGCCATTGCATGCCCTTTATCATTTCGGTCGCCCTGCTAAAAAAGTCACTTGATTGGGCCGAAGGTAACATTGTTCTTCAACTTGGCCTTCATCTGAGCCAGAGGAGTCATCAGTTGAGCTTTGAAATGAGTCTTGTTTTTTAATGGGTTTCTTTTCACCTTGCCAAGGATACATTTTCTCAGATTTGTAGTCCTTTTTATCTCTTCTGAATTTTTGAATTTTCTCTTGTCTCAGAGTGACCCAAAATTGTTGACTGGCTGAGTGTGTTCTTGTAAAGCTTTGTCATAGTTCTCTATAGAAGACTGAGATTGTGATATAGGTTTAGCAGCCTCCGCTGTGGTTTTCAGTGCCTCACTGGTTTTTTTTTCATAGTTTCTATAATTAGAAGCATCAAATCAAGGGAGCACTTATTAAGAATAGACAACACTTGTTAAGAAATGTTTTGTCATCCATAAAAGTTTTTGGCTCTTTATTAAGCCTTAAGCCTCTGGGAATCATGGCTTGCTTGATGTTTTGAAGTAGTGTCGCAATATGGAGATTCGCTCAAGTAAGACGTTTGTGGTGAAAGAGTAAATCAGACCAGGGTACTAGATTCAATTTGGAATTCAGAATCGTCAAATAAAGAGACGTCTTTCAGCATGTCTGTCACTTGTTGCTCTCAGTAGCTTAAATACTTGAAGTCCTGTAGTTAACACATTATTGCCTATAGCCATATTGTCACTCTGTGCTGAATTAATAAAGACATGGTAAACAGTGACTCCAACAATAATTATTTCTCTGTCATAGAAATGAGGAGGGATCTTTGGCATAATTATTAGATACGCCACTTATCCCTGGTGTACAAGGGAGAGATTTATTTGTTTATGCCTTTTTATATACCGTTGTTCCAGAGGTAGACCACAACGGTTTACACATATAGCATAGATTTACATTGTAAATAAGGTAATAGATGCCCAACACTGAAAATTAGGGATCTTTGGCTAAGTTGCCCACACCCCACAGCTGCAACCCTGACACCATCCTGAATCCAATTGCTTCCTAAAACTAAGTGGCTAGGTTTAGTCAATCTGTGAGGCTCATCTACCTCCTCTACTCCATAGTTAGGTGGCTAGATCATGTGAAAATCTATCCCGGAGTGAACAGCAACTCCCTACTTAATTTCTTCACCCCTTCCGTCACAGCTCTCCTCTCAGTCTTCTCTTGCCCAAGCTGAGAAGTCCTTTGAGAGTTTTCCTTCATTGAAATTGTTTCAGAGCCCTGTTCATCTTGGTTGTGGATGCAGAGTAGACTTGCATTATGGCATGCCGATATTTGTTTTGCTTGTAAATTGTTCCTATTAATTCCTAACACTTTATTTGCCTTTTGGACTGCTGCTGCAGCCTAATCCACTGAAGAGCCTTAGATTGGCTCTTATCCCTAAGGATACATGCGTGCAGTGTTTGGAGAAATTCTTCCATGGTCTGTTCCCCCTTTATCTCTCTTGTCTGTTTCTAGCTGTAAGTCTGTCTCTCTCATTCTCTGACAATTTCTAAGGGTTTGTTATTGAGAAGATTCTGTTGCTTTTCTGTTAAGAGTAAAGTAGGCAGAAGAAGACCAGATGGTCCATCCAGTCTGCCCAGCAAGCTGCTGGTGTTGGCAACTGCCGCACTGTGCCGATCACCCTAAGCTGTCCATCGAGGGCAGCGGCTGCCACTCCGTACAGGTTACCCCCATTTTTGTTAGGGTAGTAACTGCTGCTCCGTGCAGGTGTCCTCAAGCCTTATGTTAAAGGCAGTAACTACCGCATCATGCAGGTCACTCCCGAGCCTTGTCTTTTTTTCTAAGTACGTTTTAACAGATGGTGCACACTTACAGACAATAGGCATTGAGAAATAGGCGTGCAATCAATTAACAAGGGGCTAGTGACAGCAGGAGTAAAACCTCCTGCCCATCCCTTAAGTGATACATGAACCTTCAAATGCCCCCTCTTAATAACAGTAACAAACCTGTAAGGGAGTTCTTTTAATTATACAAATATTCCCAGAATTTCTTAGATTTGGTCATATTTATCCAGATTTTCTAATAATGAATAAATATTTTCTCTGTCACCCCCAAGTTTTATGTTAAAGAGTAGTAACTGCTGCTCTGTCCCAGTTGCTAACAAGCCTTTTGTTAAGGGTAGTACTATTTACAATCAAAACCGTGCAACTGTCAAACCCAAAACAAAATTACTGCTAGCAGCATTTTAATGGGGTGACCAGCCTTCCTGATAATTCAGGCTGTGCTGCTTAAACGTGCTTTGCTTTTGGACTTGGCCATAGAAGCCAGCCCTGTGCTTTTTTTCCAAAAAGTCTGCATATCCATACCCCGAACTGCAAAAGTCAGAGCCCAGCATTGGCTGTCGTCTAAATCCAGTTCCCCCACCGTCAAAGCAGAGAGCGATGTTGCATCAAAAGTATCAAGGCTGATTGGTCTGCAAATGCCAAAATGTCTCCTAAAGAATAGCTCTGTAGCACAAGCTAGCCATGAATTTGTGGGCTGGTCACCTCAAGCCTTATGTTAAGGGGGTAGTACCTGCTGCTCCATTCTGAAATGTTGCACCTAAAGTCAATACAGGTTACCCTATTTCTTCATTCCCATTCCCTCACCTCTAGGGATCTGCCATGCTTAACCCCTGCTCTTATGTTCTCATGAACATAAAAGTTTGTTTTTCCTGGTGAGTGAATACTTGGCTTTGAAGTTCTGTTCGATCTTCTCTTCCCGTTTTGTGTTCCTCTTTCAGGATTAGGGCGTTCACCCTCAGTATCAAGCAGCAGCAGCAGCAGCAGTAAAGCAGGTCATTTTTTCAAATTTGTCTTTAATTGCAAGCAAGTTGATAAAGGAAACATCTTGAAGGTTGTGTTAAAAAAAATAAATAAAATGGGAATTGCACTGAGGCCAGCCCTGGGGCTCTGCACTGCCATGCTGAAAATCTGGGTTCCATCCCCAGGTCAGGACTCTGCCTCTTGTATCCTAAAAGTGAAATAGAGCTTTGGTCTTGACTAAGTATTTTTGGATTTTTTTTTTCTTTTTTTGGGTCCAGTAATCCTTTTACCATTCTTTTTTTTTTTTTCTCTCAACTCAAGCTGGAACCATGGCTGGGATTCTGGCATCATGAGCCTTTATTTACAAGTAGCTTGGGATTTTTCCCTCCTTCCCACTGTTTCTAGTCTGCTCATTTTTCGTTGTAGTTCGTTTTTGTTATGTTAGAATTTATAACTCAGCTGAGTCTTTCCCTCATGAGAGTGGATTTGAGTTGGGTGGTAAGACATTATTGCTCAGTTTGATTTTGTTGTGATGAATTTATGTATGAAGTGTTTTGAATTGTTTATCTGTTTAATGTGTGTATAAACTGTGTAAGCCACTTTGGGTGGTCCTATGGGACCAGTAAGGTGGGATACAAGTATAAGGAATAGACCTGCAGCCGTTGTCTTGCGGCCAAGAGCCATGCATTGGAGCTCATTCAGGAACCCTTCTATCATGGGCTCTTAATCTATCCGTCGGGTGTCATCAGGGCCAATGGAAGCACCACCGTTACAGGGGCGGAGAGGGGATGGCATCTCCTCCTTCCTACCTGCGTCAGGGCCTGAAAGATGAAGTGGTGTAGTGGGCCTCCATGCTGGGTGTCGCCCTTTTTGATAACCTTTCAGCGGCTGTGAAGGCTGCCATCACAGCATCCCCAGCCTCTGCTGACCCAGAGCGCAGAAGGCCTGAACTGGGAATCGAACTTGAGATCCTCTGCATGGCACTGCATCACGGTTTTATCTAACTATTTTAATCTGCATAGAATTTGGTGTAATTTGTATTTGATTCCCTGGGTGGGGGTGATTGTTAAGCACAACCCAGGATGCTTAAGTGGAGAGGCTGGCTATTGGATTCAGACCGCACTTGAGTTAATAGTTAATGAGTACTCATTTGCCTCCTCTATCTCAAAGGAAAAATACAAATCCTGCCAAACTGGTCTGTAATATTTTCAGGAAAGATCAGGAAAGCAGAAAAAGGGGAGAGGTAGCACACTATGTAAAAAAAAAAAAATCATGTATATATTAAAGCAGCTTAAATGGAGGAGGGTATGAGGAGAGGAGGAAGCATTGTGAGTAATCCTGGAAAGGGGGAATGGCACCTTATCTACCCTGGCAAGAATGGAAGAGCTGGATAGAGATCTGACTGCAGGGAAAGGGGAGGTGTGACTGTGGGTTGGAGCATCCCAGACAGAGGTCCTGGCTTCCTTTCAAGGGCTGCTCCGACCACTGCTGATAGCACCAACGCGAGAGGAGGCAGGCTTGGACCTGGCACTTGCAGATGACCATAACGTGTTTGTAATGTCGACGTAGATAGTCTCTTAAGCTCAAGCGATCGTCAGACAGGATGGCTCAATAGAAGAACAGACGCGAAATGATTGAGGTCCTGAGCTTCGAGAGGACTGACTTTGTTAAAATGGGAGGGAGAACCTTAAGACTGCGCTGGCAGAGTGGGGAAAGGGCCATAACTCATCCATCTTTCTGTTAGGGAAGTGAATAAAAGGGAAATCGGGTGCCAGCAAAAGTAAGGGCAACACGATTCGCATTCAAGAGGTACAAGGGATCTCAGCGGAGGAAGCGCAGGAAAACAAAATCTGAAAACAGGAGCGAGGCATGGAGAAGGGAGTGGCGATGGCAAAGTGCTGGGGCTGGCGAGTAAGGGGATAAGATCAGCAAGCCGTTTCTTGCTGCCCTGCTTAAAGGGCCATACTTAACTGGATTAGAAACTAGACGGTGGTGGCAAGTGGATTTCACGCCAAGGAAAAGAAGGGTATTGGTGGAGAGCCTCAGGGATTGGTCCTGGGGCCAGTTCTGCTCAGTATTTTTTTTCGCGAGCCACAATTACAGAGGGGTTAGAAAGAGCAGTGTGCAGTTTTGCAGATGACCATTGGGATCTGCAATAGAGAAGTTACCCCTGCTGAGCAGACAGATTAATAAATGATCTCAGAAAGCAGAGGCAGTTTTAAGATTCCCCGCAGCAATGTGAAGAATTATACATTTGGATTGCAAAAATCCAAGTGCGCGATAACACCATCTACGGGAGAGACTGCAAGGAGCTCATGTCTGATGATCTCAAGATAGCAAAACAGCCAGGAGGATGCTGGCGTGCCCAGGGAGATGATCAGGCCTCTGTACAGGGCATTGGTGAGGCTGATCCTCCAAAAGGACAGAGAGAGGGTGAAGGCAGTACAGAGAAGGGCTACCAAAAGGGTGTGGGATCGGCTCCAAAAACCAGGGCCAAAATATGCGTAACCGAAAAGATATAAAGGCACAAGAAGCAAACCTTAATCAGAACGAAAGGTCAAGTGGTAGATTCAGGAGCAACATCGGGAAATACTGCTTCCCAGAAAGGATCAGGGTTGCTGATTTATGAAAAACATTTTGTAACAGAGCCTGCCAGATTTTTAGGGGCATATTTTATTGTTATTTTGTGCACCTAACGTAGCAAGAGCCACTCCTTTCTGTACCAGCAGGTTCCCTCTGCCCGCCTCGGGATTCTTCAGACGCTCTTTCAGCCAGTTCTCTGCCGTCATAGGTTTCTTCTGCCCATGCATGAGGTCCCTGTTGGTCGGGCAGGCTTGCTCCTCCTTAAAAGGGTTGACAGCTATAGCCTCTCACGACACCCTAGATAAAGTCCGAGCCCTGCAGATGCTCAGGCCTTATGATGTTTGTATTGATATGAAAATATTTTTACAAACTTTATGGATATGTCTCTTTCTACTTTTCTGTTCATTTTTTACTGACTGGAAAGGGAATGGACTCTCAGTGGGGTGGGGGGGGGGGAGGAAGACAGAAACAGTAACGAAATTCAAGGAAATCTGAGCTAAAGGAGAGGTGGCAAGCCAGAGATCAAGTAAGGTCTGTGGAACTCCCTCAGGAATGACACTGGGCAGACTCGGTCGTTATCTGCCATCACTTTCTCTGTTCCTAGAAGTGCACAGGGTGCAGGTTTCATCCGAGCCTAATGAGCTGCAGGATTCTGTGGCAAATTTTTGATTGATGATAGCAATCAGTAATAATGTTGTACTTCCAAAGCAGAGAAAAGAGCTGGGGAATTGGGAGGAAATGGGACAAAACCTGGGTCCAGAACCAAAATAACTTCCCAAGAGAAGACATAGGGTTGACACCTCGCCCCCAAGTCAACCAACTAAACTGACCCAGTCCTGCCTTTGCAAGCATGGATTAGTAATGCAGATTTGTTTTTTAAGGATGCACAGAGGTTAATTTTTAAACAGCTTGTCCAGTGGTAGTACATAAGAGATGCTGTGCTGGAGCCGGGTCTTCGCACACAAAGTTAACACTTCTGTAAGTATCGTCTCTGTCCCCTGGACAGGAACGCCTCAGCTCAGTTCGTGCAAAAGTCCTCTTCTAGCCAGGGGATGCACGCACTTTTACACGCCCTCGATCACTGGCTGTTTCAGGTTTTTATCCCATAAGTGGTTTTGAAAATTAGCCCCTGTATGGGTAAATCAAAACTGCAAATCCATGCATTCAGTGGAGCAAACCAGGACTGGATCAGCCTGAGTGAGGTGGCCACCCTGTACATGATGATGGCAGCAGTGCAGTCTCGCTAGAGCTGCAGGGTCCCAGAAGATGGCCATGCAGTCACCTTTATTCAGCAATGCAGAAATGTGGCAGAGCCAGCTCTAGCGCTTGAGAAAGAGCAGCACTTCATGATCTCTTCCCCTCTCCCTCCCCCCCCCGGAGTGGGCAGTCTATTATCCAAAAGCACCCGGAAGGTTGTAGTTCAGAGAGAAAAGGACAAATTACAACGCCGGAACAGCAGCTGCTCAGAACCAGACGTATGCATACGATGAAGAAATCCGCACAACCTCCGTATCGCGTTTCAGCTTCAATATTCAGATAAGCCCAAACATTTTCCCTCGGGTTCATACCCGTCTGTCTTGCTGCCAAGGAAGTAGAAATACAGTTCTTTAATGCTGCTGGGGGGGGGGGGGGGCGCAAATCCAGGCACCCATCCCAGGTCCTCAGATCACAGACCACAAAATGGCTGTCCTGATGACCATCTTCTGTACTGAGCTGAAGATGGAGCAGAGGGTGCGCAGAGTCATTCTGGGGGACTCGTCTGAAGCCCTTCCCCAAAGAGATTCCAGAGCGAGAACAGATTCCAGTAACTTCTCTTTGTTTTCTTTTTCAGATGAAGCAAAGATTTGAGAGTTATGCTTATGCACAAGGCAGTGAGCTAGCAAGAGGAAGGAGGAAGAGTGCTTAATATGACTCTGGCTGTTTCGGAGCTCAGGCAATAAATGAAGATTTACCCTGGGAGGGAGGGGTTGGTCACACATACTGTGAATGTATGATGAGCCTGGGGAGTGTGTGTTTTTTTAAAATGTGTACAAATTAAAGTTTTAAGGGGGAAAAGTTTAAGGATGCTAAAAGTGTCCAGAAACCTAGGTGAAAACTGCAGAGAAGAAGAAGTTTGCTCGTAGGGGGTGAGAGCCATGGATGCTCTGGGCTTCATGCAGAGTGTGGAATCTGTGGCTTCTCGTTCCTCTCCAATGTAAACTTAAAAAAAAAAAAAAAAAGATGTGTGCTCAGGAAAATTATTCTTTTTATTTATTTAAACATTGCTTTTTAATATGAATGAATAACTGACATATTATTTCTGGAATGGCAAATGAATAAATAGCCCCATACAAAGAAGCAAAGTTTATTTATTCACAAGTAATTAATGTATCTGACGGAGAATATCTGCATCTAGCAGGGGGGATGGTAGGTAAGGAGGTATTAATTATGCTACTTTTGCTCAACTTGTATTCTAGTTAATGCAGAAATATCTTGGAAAGCAACGCGATGGTTTTGTGTTTCTTCTCTTCTTCTGGGGGTGAATTCTCTGTATCGGTCCCTTCGAGATGGAACTGATTTCCCAGTATTGCACAGCAGAAAGCAGATTTCTCACCAGTGTCCACTGCTTTCAGGAAGTCAATGCTATTTAAAGCAGGAAAAGCATGATGGGGGGGATGGGGGATGCTGAAGGGGCGGCCTCCACTGCTTGAAAATGGCCGTGGCCCTCCGCATCTCTCATTCAACCAACTTTAGCGAAGGTGGGACGGGCGACCAACAGAAAGAGCGTGCCTAGAAAGATTTAGGAACCAAGGACAAAATGCACCCTTATGAAAGTAGGATGGAAAAAGAAGGGGATGGGGGGAGCTGTAACCCCAGCCAAGGGAGGGCAGAGGTTGCGTTCACTGGCCAAAGTGTGGAAGGCGGGAATGGGCCATGTCACCTGTACAGACCCCGTTAGCTCTGCCCACTGCTCGATAGCTATCTTCCTGAGAGCACTGCCTTAAAACTTACACATTGCAGGGCAGTGCAGTCCTCCTGTCGGGAGATGGCGCTAGAGGTATCCCCTTCCCCTTGGCTTGGCAAAGAAAAAAAAAAGCTGCCTGAATGGACAGCAGGGATCTTGTTTTCTCCATGGCCCTAGGAGTGAGGAGCTGGCAGGGCAAGTGCCTGGGGCATCTCCTCTCTGCAACCCTAATAGAGAAAGAGTCCTGAGTGTGGGAGCTGGGGATCTCGTTCTCACAGCCCTGGGAGTGAGGAGCTTCCAGCACGGGGCCAGCGGATCTCTCTGCAGCTCCAGGAGGCAGGGAAGAGGAAGCAGAGGTCGGGGATCTCAAGTGTCAGGTCTGAGCCACTTAAGTGGGATTTGGAGAACGCAAGGAAGAGGAAGAGGCTGCTAAAGGAACTGTTGATGAAAGGATGACGAGAACATTAAGGTTGAGGAGGGGAGGGATAAGGAAGGGAGGTTTGTGGCAGGCGGGACGAAGGATGGCATAGGATGTGGCAGAGGGAGACAGATGATTGTAGAGGGCAGGTAACGGGAAATGGTTCTAGAGGAACTGATGGTGGGAGAGAAGCAATGAAATGGGGGAGGGAGGTGTGATGAGAGGGAAAGAAGGTTATGAAGGGGGAAGAGGGGTGGAAAAGGAAGAGAGAGATGATGGGAAAAGGTAAAACCAGGACAAAATGCCAGCCGTTTCCAGAGGCAAAAAGGAGAAAAAGACAACCAGACAGGCAAAGAAGAGGAGACGGAGAGGAGAAAGGAAGCCCGATGCAGACAGGTTAGAGAAGATCATTTCATGTTTTATTGTAAATTTGCTGTACAATTTTGACTCACTTCTAGTGCTAGGCAAAGCATTTGGTATAAAATATTCCCTTCCCTTGCGATAGGTAGGAAGGGTTTACTTTGGGGCAAGGCTATTGATTCGGCTCCATAATAAGAGCCTTAATTGAGGAAGCTCCACTTCTCTTAAATTTGAAACCAATCTCAAGGTCAGTAAAGATATATATTTGCTATAAAGAGCAAATGATGAACATTCATGATTAGACTCCCTAAACCAAGCAATTCCAAAAAAATGCTTAGAAAAATATTATTACTACTTACAAAAATGATGAGCTTAAATCTCATCAGTGGTAGGGCTAGTATTATGCACTTTTTAACACGATACTTGCAAGATTTACAGTGTAGTTTTGGTTTATTGTAATATTTTATTGGCAGCTCCAGTGATCCAGTTGCTCCTTTGGATCTCCTTCTCCTGATGAAGCCCATTTGCGGCAAAACAAAGGAACCTTTGTTGAGGGGGAGGTGTTTATATACTAAGCCTTCATGGCACAGCTGAGGAAGAGTTGTTACTTTCTGCAAAATAAGCTTGCGGAAACGCTCTTGTGTTTACAACAGAAGATACAAGAATACGTTTTGAATTGGATCATTTGTTCATCTAAAGACAGTCGGGCCGATGCAATAAGAGATGTGGGAGAGCTGGCGCTCCGGGTTGAGCGCCACCTCTCCTGGACGCGCGATTTTGTATTCAAATGAGGCCGCGCACTAATGAGGCACTAGCGATACTAGCGCCTCCTTATTAATGGAAGCGGCGGCTGTCAACGGGTCTGAGAACCTACGCTTAATTTTACCGCCATTGGTTTTCCAACCCGCTGACAGCCAACGGGTTCAGAAAACGGACGCCGGCAAAATTGAGCGTCTGTTCTCGAACCCGCCGACTGGTGGGCAGATTTATTTATTTTTTTTGGTACTTCCAACTTAATATCGCTATGATATTAAGTCGGAGGGTGTACAGAAAAGCAAGGTTTTTTTCTGCTTTTCTGTACACTTTTCTCAGTGCTTTCAAAGTTAACACCTGCCCTCTCCTATTAACCTGCTTTTCTTCCCACTAATTTAATTTAAGACAGGCTACCGTGACCGTCTCTTTCTGCTTAATCAGAGAGAGTCTACATGGCAGGACCTGGAACATGTTTGCACCAGAAGTTGGAAAGCCTAAGGTGAAGGGTGAAGGCACATCTCTCAGTGGCAGCGCCTGCTGATGAAGGGGGCTACTGTTTTTAAATAGAGGAATTTTTTTTAAGTATTTAAAAATCAGATTACTAATTATTTTTTAAAGCTGCAGCACTGCTGGTAGGATTCTTCAGACATACTGAATCCCATCACTTACACATTCTGGGGTTTAGCTGGCATGCTAAGGCTTTTAGTAGTCACAGAAAATAGCACTCTATGCCCTAAAACCCCAACATAACAATGAGGTTAGTAGGCTCAATGGTTATCGAAAGTCCACGTGCCTTGAACATTTTTCACATTTTGTTGCGTCAGACTTGCATGCATTTAAATGAGGTTTTTTTTTCCATTCAGCACTTTACTCCATACTTCTCAAGTACAAAATTGTTTTATTGGAGCTCAAAGTATATACATATAAAAAAAAAATCAGAACCGAAGTTCAACAATTCAGTATCTCCCCACCTGCCCCACCTGAGTCAGTGCTTGAGAGGAACTCCTTTGTCAGCAGTTATAGCTGACACACTTATAACTACCGCAGGAATCCATCTGCACCGACATACATACCAGAAGAGCAAATACTTAGGAAAGTTAGTCTTGTATCATAATGCTTCAGAATAACAACGTTGTATATTTTTATTCCTCTCTCATCAATATCTCAAAATCCCAGCAAGTCTTTTCAACACAAATCTCACTATACGTACGTTTCAACACCTTGGGAAAAAAAACCTTTACAAAAATCCCCCATCACCATTTTCCCCCAATACCAACCCTCATCATAAACACAGAGAAAAAATATAGAAAGAAGAAGAAAGATATGAAATAGTATTAAAAGTTAAAAAGCAGTCCACTGTGCAAATATTAATTCAAACAATTTTGGTGTCTTTCAAACTTACACCATCTTCTCAATCATCAATCACTTAATTAAATTAAAGGTGCTTCTGCCAAACTGTAGAAGACTCTCCACATAATGCTCATTTTAGAGTATCCTTCCCATGGAGAAAAGTCATCGCTCCAAGCGATTCATTTATAGGCCTAAACAACGCTGTTCCATCATATTCAAAGAGTCCGCACAGTGCAGTGGATAGCGCCCCCAATTCAAATGATACTTTAGCTGTTCCAAGGTGTGCAAGATGTCAGTTCAAATTGTCAGATCGGTGGAGTAGATAACGCAACCGCAAAGCCCTCATTCCAGTTAAAGGCTTCAATAGTAAGCCTTGCTTTGACTGTCAACAATTCGGTTTCCAAATCAATCTAAATTTGTCCAGATGTGGCTTGCGCTTTCTTAATAATTAGAGCATCAGGTCTAACGAAAACTTAATAATTTTATTCCAGTCCTGTACAAAATCAGGATCTTCATTATATAATCTAGATTCCTTTTGCACCCATTGGAATCCTCTGTGCTCTACAATGCTCAAAGTCCCTGCATGTAACTCAGTCCAAATAAGGCGTTTATTTAACCGATTAATTTTATCCCAAAATAAACTACCTGAATCTCCTGTGGACTAATTAAATACCAAGAGTACCTCCAACACTTTCCCAAGTTGTGCATCTGGGAAACTTAAGTGTGTTTGTCCAACTAAAAGCCCTAACTGCGGTCTTGATGTAGGTATCCACCAATAACACACTTAACTATCACAAAAACTGTACTCAGGAATCCATATACATAGACGAGTCTGTTGGACAGGTCTCCACCAACTGTGCACACACAGATTTGTCAGTGTAGGACCATTCTTCTTTACAAAACTGATCAAGCTCTGTCGTGCTCCATGGCGAGTGTTGATGGACTGCAGTCTTCATGTCATGCCACAAATTTTCGACTGGATTGAAGTCAGGACTCTGACTGGGCCACTTCAAGATTGTTTTGTTCCTTAGCCAATCCAGTGTAGCTTTGGGTTGTTGTCATGCTGAAAGGTGAACCTCTGTCCCATTTTCAGCTTCCTTGCAGAAGGCATCAGGTTTTCCTTAAGGACTTTTCTGTTCTCTTTGCCATTCATTGTCCCTTCTGTCCTGACAAATGCCCCAGTCCCTGCCAATGAATAACAGCCCCATAACATGATGCTGACACTATCATGCTTCACAGTAGGGGTGCTGTTCTGTAGGTGATGTGCTTATTAGGTTTGTGCCAAATATACAACTTTTTTCTTTCAGGCCAGAAAGTTCTTTTTTAGTTTCCTCAGACCACTGAATTGTTGTTGGCCACATTGCTACTGTATCTCCTGTGTGTTCCTTTGCATACTTCAAGTGGGATTCAAGGTGGGCGTTCTAAGTAATGGCTTTCTTCTTGCCACCCTGACAGACAGGCTGGATTTGTGGGGTGCTTGGGATATTGTTGTCACGTGCACACTTTGACCAGCCTTGCCCATGGAAGCCTGGAGCTCTTTTAAAGATGCCATTGGTCTCTTGGTTGTCTTCCTGATCAGTATCTACCTTGCTCGGTCATCTGATTTTGAAGGAACGGCATGCTGTAGGCAGGGTCTTGGCGGCGCCATTCACCTTCCACTTCTTAATAATTGACTTGACTGTGATCCAAAGGATATTCAAGGACTTTGCAGTTCTGTTATGCCCATCCTTAGTTCTGTGCCTTTCCACAGCTTTGTCCTGGAGTTCTTTTGACATCTCTTTGGCGCTCATGTTGGCTCTTTTGCTTTGAAATGCACTGCCCAGCAAAGAGAACCAACAGGAACTGCTGAATTTATCCTGTCATCCGGTGATTCGGTACAGTTTAATACTGGTAGGGCCAGTTCACTTGCTGTGTGCTTTTGAAGGCAGTTTGTTATGCCAGTGATTTTATTTAGGATTGCTACAGAAGTACAAGGGGCGTGGACACTTATCCAAGCAAGCTATTCAATATTTTTATTTATACTTCATCTTCTAAGGAATTCTGGAATTTATTTTTCACTTGGCAATTGTGAGATAGGATGTGTGGATACATAGAACAAACACTATTTTAATGCATTTTACTTCCAGGCAATAAGGCAACCAAAGGTGAACATTTTGGAAGGGGGTATAGACTTTCTATAGCCACTGTATGTGCTAAAATTAGCACCTATTTGCATTTAAATGAAGGACTGTCCATATGTCAAATTAGGTTTTAGTGGGCACTCAAAAATAGGATGTTATGATCTCCTCTACCTGCACCTGCCAAGGCCTAAAATTTAACACCTGCCTCGGACCCAGATGGAAAATTGTTACCATGCATACTGCATGTTGAAGTCCCTCATCTTAACTGGCCCATTCACTTCAGACTAGTTAGTACCGGGCATTTCAAGCAACCATGAAGGTCAGAAACCCCCAATAAGTGGGCCCCTCTGAAGGCAACACCCACTCCCATTCAAGTTCCAGCCAAGTAACTTGACAGCTGTAGCAGTGTTCTCAGGAGGGCTCATACGTCTCTCCTGATGGGGAAGATTAGGACCCTCAGGAATGGTGGGCACTCATTCTGGTGGGGGTGGGGCAGTCGGGGCTTGATTAGGGATGTTGCCATCAACAGGAATGGAGTTGAATTGGGATTACCATGGATTGTATCAGCCAGGTAGTCGGGTCTTGAGGATAGTAGGGGGATGACCTCCCCCCTTGATAACTGACCCTGTCACTTCCAGCCAGCTAACATGGAGGATTTCAATATGCACTATGTGCGTGCTACTTTTTTTGTGTTAGCATATACACTCTCTTTTTGTTTGCTTACTAAAGCGTCATCCTTGTAGTGGGCGAAAAAAAAATTATAATGCATAGCCAATTAAATGCACATTAAATTTGTACTGATGAGCCCAATGAAACATTTTTAGCACAAGTTTTAGTGTGCAAGTCCCTAAGAGTTGTCTCTCACTTCACCTCTCATCTTGCATGGCACTATTCCCCTTACCCTTATCCCAATATTATAATTGGAGTATGAACTATTTTATTGTCAACCGGATAAATAATTGAAATATTTAAGCAATATTTGATGATACCTATTTGAAGTGTATTTACTTAATATGTTTCTTCTGGCTTTTTTTTTTTTTAGGGGGCAAAAAAACGACTAAAGAAGATGCCGTTAGTAAGTGATCAAAGTTTGGCTGAAACCCTACATACTTGATACTGACATTCAGATTAGTCCGGGTTTTCCTCTGGCCCTCTGCTTATGGCATGTTTATCCTTGCCTGTGCTGTCACTGGCATTGCATGTTCCCATGCGCTATACGAGGCCATGGAAGTATCTTCTTTAAAGATGGCTGCCGAATACTTTACCAAAAGGCAGGTGCAGATCTAGAGGTTGTCCAGTATTGGCATAAATTTGTCCCTGATAGATCACTTAGCATGCTATTGAATTAAAGCACCTGGCTGCGTACCTTTGGAAGGGAAAGAATTGAATAACTTTCCCACTGAATTCAGAACCCACTAATGACACTGAATGCTTGCCTGTGTCAGCCTGGCAGTCTCATTCATGTGGACTGCAGCTTTGCCTAACTGAGGTCACCAGCATGGAAGAGAAACAGACATTGCAGGGCAGAATGGGAGAAGGGCTGGTCTGATGGTCAGCACGTTGGATGATGAAAACTGGAATTAACCTTTTATAATAAAACTCCAAAACACACCGTATCAGGAAAAAACTGAGGGAGAGGTGATGAAAAGGATGTCACCTCGCAGAATGTATTCATATCAATCAAAAATAGTCTTAATTATTGCAAAACAGGATAGAGCCAGAGCCACGTTCAAACAGCGGCACCATAAAAGCTTACAGAGTAATTTTCAAATTAAAATGTGACATACTATCATAGCAATTTTCAAAAGCCATTTACCTGCGTGAAATGCACTTAAAGCAGGTAAAAGCTATCTACAATTCAATGGCATATGTTGTAGTCATTTTCAAAGGCTCTATTTGAGACTTATCCGGCTTAAGTAGTAGCAGAATCGCCTGAGGTACAAACTTAGAACATGAGCCCTCTAGGACAGAGAAATCCCTACAGTACCTGAATGTAATCTGCTTTGAAATGCCGAAATGTGGAATATAAACTAAGTGGCACGCAACTGCTCTGCACATGGATTTTCACTTCTTACTTTCAAACTGTACACAAGGAGGTTTTACAGGTCTAAGGTATCGCACATTTACTCTCTGTAGGTCGGCTTTGATGCGTGTAAGTCTGGCAGCTTTTCCAACCCCTGCACGTCAATGAAATTATCAGTTTTACCAATTAGTCCACCAGTTTGCCCAGTCTGTCGGAAGGCCATCAAGACCCTCCTGTCTCTTTAGCCCGAACTCCCCCAGATCGCCCACCCAGTCACTACTTCCCATTAAAGATGTCTACGATCACTTACCCCCGATAAAGAGCAGGTGTAAATATACGCGGGTAAAGCTGCCAAATCTGCCCACGCAAATGTCCTATAAAATAATAACTTGCAGGCGTGAATGTTGGCCCTGCTCTAGAACAGCCCTAGACTGCCTCGTTATTACAACATGGGAATTTACTCGTGAACCCTTACTTACATGCATGTGTTTAAGGTTGATGATAGCATGCGCTAGTGTGTGTGCTATTTTTCCACGGGTATCAAGCTAATTTTTACACACATAAGGTTTTGAAAATTCACCTTAAATTGTTTTACTGGAGAAAAGAACATTTGCTTTCCAGTCCCACTGGAAAGGACTCTGGAAAGAAATCTGGAGCTCCGTTAAAATGTCTCATTTTCCACCCTCCAAAAACCTTTCATAGGGTGCTGATCTTCCTTGCCCTAGGCTTTTTTTTTTTTTTTTACTTTCCTTAACAATTTTTTCTAGTCCTGAATAGAAAATAGTGCTTGCCTTAGGGAAAGAAAACACATGAAAGTAACAGTCAGGAGATGTTTCTTCCGAGTTCAATTTATCCAGCCCCCACCTCAATAGCCCACAACCTGCCAACAAAATAATTGTAGTGTAGGGGCTCTCTCACTCCAGAGGGGGGGGGGGGGGTAGTGAAGTAGTTTGGCCTATGAGGGTCTTCATTGAGGGGATCCAGGTTACTCTGGGTAGGGGGGAGGAGGATGTTCAGGTTTGGCGAGGGAGTGTCTCAGTGGGGTTGGGGCTTGAAGGGGAGGTGTAGAATTTGATTGGCGGTGGGGGGGGAGGGGTTGGCTTCTGAACAAGGGGGTTGCTTTCAGGGTAGACCAGGGCAATATTAGGGATGACAGGGACTTGAATGGGGGAACCAGACTTGTTATCAGAGAGAGGCTCCAGTCTTGCTGGGGGGGGGGGGGGGGTTGGGTGGATGAAATCTCCCCATGGTTTCAGGCCTTTTTCCTTTGGTCCTGCTGGCACGGGGGGGGGGGGGGTGCGTGAGTTGCACTAATACACGCCATTTGCTCAGGTAAACTGGGATGTCTGAAAACTGCGCTCAGTACAGCTGAAAGGATATGCAGGCTTTCACAGTGCACACGCTTTTAGCCAGATTAGGGGAAGACGGTCCCAGTGGCGTGTTTTGGGGAGGATCAGAAAGTGAGGCCCATAGACTGCATCGTTTTCCATGGAAGTCTTAGCTGCAGATGAAGCAGGGGTAAAAGTCGGGGTGTCCTTTATGCAGAGGAAGGTGGGTACAAAAGGAAAGTGACCCATGCAGTGGCGTTCTGACTTGCACATTACATTTTTTTACCAAGGCTAAACCTTTTTTCTTTTTATTGCATTGGCCCCTTTGGGAGAAGCCTTTCGCTTTTCTTCTTCCATGCCACTACGCCCCTTGCCCAAACATTATAATTTGACTATGACGTATTTTACTGTCAGCTGGATAAGTATCTGAGAATGCTGGGTAGTTAAGTTGTGTTTACTTAATATTTGATTCTATTTTTTTTTTTTTTTTAGAGTACCGTGAAGTGGCGAGAGAATCTGGCGAGACAGATCCCAGTAAGTGATCAAGGATTAGCTGAAGCAGATAGAGGGTGTCATTTTATCACAGCCCGCAGAGCGGTGACGTCTGCTTGCACCTTGTCCACGCAGACTTCGTGGAGTATTTTCACAGCAAAGTTTCGGGCCATCAGTTGGTTTTGGAAATCCTCGGGCGATCCCTCGCACAAAAGCATGCTTGTGCTTGTGCTTTTTAAAATCAAAAAGTGCGACACGTAAGCCACAACTGCACCCCTGCGGCGCCTCTTCCTAAGTGTGTCTGACGGTACGGTGAAAGAAGATCACACACACAATTTTGTGTGCATTGAGCCCAGGTCAGTTTTAGAAAAGCCATTTACATTCAGAAAACCGGGGTTTTATACGTGAAAGTGGCTTTGGAAAGGTGCAACTCGTGTTACAAAGGAATAAAAGGACATTGTTAAGCTGGTGTGCTTGGATGCCAGCATTCAGATTACTCTGAGTTTGCCCATGGCTCTCTGCGTGTGGCACGTTTATTCTTGCCAGTTCCATTGGTGGCACTGCATGTTGCCACATGCTAAGGCCATGAAAGTGTCTTTTAGAGGACTCCCCTGGCAGCTGAATACTGTCGAGTTGAGGCATTCACAAATTTAGAGGTTTTCCAGTGTTGTGTTAAAGCACCCGAGAAGGCAGTCATGTGGGATGCTTGGAGCAGAGAGAATGTGCTTACTTTTCTAGCTATTTCTCACTGAATTCAATACCCACCAACAACACTGAACGCCTGCCCGTATCGTTATGGTAGGGACTGGTACCCGGCAGCGTGCTGAAGATGCATCGTAACTTAGCCAGATTAGCTCTAACCGGCTAAGTTACTTACACGGCCATCTTTGAATATCTACCCCGATGTAGCCAAAGACACGTTCAAACAGCAGCACCAAAGAAGCAAAATTTGGATTCTGGCTTGGAGTGAGCTGGTTGACAGCTTAGCTATCTTTAAAAACCTATCAGGAAGAGAAGGCATTCCAAATAGCTACTTATACCCAGCTTTCAACCTTTTATCACATATTCTTGAATCAACTTGACCAACGACTTTTCTGACCCTTACACCAATAAGCAAACACAGCAGCTGAATAAGCTGGTAAGAGAACCCTTTTAAGATCACACAGGGAAAAATAATCCCAACTACAGGTACATGATGCTGGGTTCTGTATTGGGAAAGGTCTTTGGAGTCCTTGTGGACAATACATGGAAATGTTTGGCTCAGTACAAAGTAGTGGTCAAAAAAGCAAATAGAATGGATAACAATCCAGCGTTGTTGGTGTATTTTTATCTGTGTACAGGGTTGGCAATTTTCAGATGCCTGTTTATCCGGGTAAATTGCTTTTGAAATTTACCCTCATAAGCCATTAAATAATAGAAACAATAATAAACAATCATACACATTAAAGGACAAATAATTAATAAACTGGTTTCAAAAATTAAAATAGAAGTCCCAGCATTGCCGTGTTTTGGCATGTATGCCTGCTGTAGTGGAATTAAAAAAAAAATAACTAAATACAAAACTTCTTTTAGATAAGGTATCAATCTGTGGTAATCAAATTGATCTATTTGCTGCTGGGTACACTTTTTGAGGTCAACGCCCATAAACTCCCAGAACTAATGAGTCTTATTATGTCCAAGACCAAGCATAAGAACCTAAAACTTGCCATACTGGGTCAGACCAAGGGTCCATCAAGTCCAGTATCCTGTTTCCAACAGTGGCCAATCCAGATCACAAGTACCTGGGAGGATCCCAAGGGGTAGATTCCAAGCTGCTTATCCCAAGAATAAGCAGTGGATTTCTGCAACTCCACCTTAATAATGGTTAATGGACTTTTCCTCCAGGAACTTGTCCAAACCTTTTTTAAACGCAGCTATATTAATAGCTTTCACTACATCCTCTAGCAATGAATTCCAGAGCTTAATTTAGTGCTCAGTAAAAAAAATTTCTCTTATTAGTTTTAAATATATCACCCAGTAACTTCATTGTGTGTCCCCTGGTCTTTGAACTTTTCGAAAGAATAAACAACTGATTAATGTTTACTTGTTCCATTCCACTCATTACTTTATAAACCTTTATCATATGTCCCCTCAGCTGAAAAGTCCTAACTTGTTTAGCCTTTCTTCATAGGGGAATTATTCCATCCCCTTTTTCATCTTGATCGCCCTTCTCTGGATCTTTCCTAATTCTGCTACATCTTTTTGAGATGTGGTGACCAGAACTGCACACAATAGTCAAGATGAAGTTGCATCATGGAGCAATACAGAGGCATTGATATTCTCTGTTCTATTCTCCATTCCCTTCCTAATAATCCCCTGGCATTCTATTTGCTTTCTTGGCAGCTGCTGCACACTGAGTTGTGTTCAATTTCCAATGAAAAGTAATCGATAATAGCATCCAGATTGTATCTCTTTACTGATCCTGCGACAAATTGCCATGCAAACTTGTTTTAATAAAGTGGGCTCCACTGTAATCTGTGGATGTGAGCTGTACATGGGGTCCTGGGCTTCTGATTTGGTTAGTATAGCTGGGATCCATTTGCAGCATATTCTAGAGAAGTGGTTTTCAACACGGTCTTCGGGACGCTCCCAGGCTGTCAGCTTTTCAGGATATGATATAAGAAAGGTGCAATAGAGGAAGGACCTAAAGGTAACCATAAACCACCTTCCAAAGCAAAGACTTTTCCCATCTATGTGGCCATCATACTAGGCACTCCCGGTATAAGTTATCTTTCTTTGCTTACATATAATCATCAGCCAATATTCAATAACTACTTTGTCAATCTTTTAAGCTTGTTTTATGATTATATGAAAGGCAAACGAAGGTAACTTATACCGGGAGTGCCTAGTATGATGGCCACATAGATGGGAAAAATCTTTCCTTTGAAAGATGGATTATGGTTAGCTTTTCAGGATAGCCACACAGTGACTGCAAGAGATTCGCATGCATTGGAAGCAGTGTGTGCAAATCTCTCGTGCATATTTATTGTGGATATCCTGAAAACTGACCACTATTCAGAATTATGCATTATTTGGAAATGGAAGACCTCTGTTTTAATGTTTGGAACCGGTTCCTTTTTCAGTTTATTGATGTTTGTATTGTTTCTTAATGTCTGTTGTTGTTTATTATTTCTATTCAAGGGTTTATAGGGATTAAATGTTTTAACTGCATTTTTGTAAACTAGATACCTATATATTTCCCCTTATTTATGTTCCCACCACTCTTGTAACTCGTTTTCTGGGAGCTCTGTTCTCTCTGCAATAGATGTTCTATAGTCTGTTGCAGAACCAAAGGTTCACAAAGTGCTTGGGACCTTCATGACAGTTGGCTCTACTGAAGCTCTGTTTAAGTTTTCAGTGATGCTCAAAAGCCATAGATCTATAGAAGAACAATTCCAAGCTCTTCAAAAAAGTTGCTGTTGTCCTTTCAGATTGTCCTTTAATACACCCGAAGGGTAGGAAACACTGTTTTTTTTAAATGTTTTGCTAAAGGAAAAGATTGTTTTCTTTCTAGCTCTCTGCTGGAAAAGACTCTTAGAAAAAGCCGAAGCTCGATTAAAATGCTGTGATTTCCACCTCAAAAAACTCACGCAAGGATACTGATCTTCCTCACCCTGGGCTTCTCGTAGGAGAGAAAAGTGTTTTTGTTTTTTTTTTACTTGCTTTAGTAGTCTTCTCTAGACCCAAATAGAAAATAATATTTTCTTTCAAAAGGTAACCACATTAAATGAAACTTGGAAGAAAGATCTGCTGACCATTGTTTTAGCCATATGTTACATTTGATTGACACCTCAATGACTATTTATAATTCTGATTGACATTTGAAGGAAAGCCATCAAGGCCTGGGAGTACTCCTGGGGGAATTCTGCGCAAAAAAATTAAAATTCTGCGCACAAAAACTGAAAATTCTGCAAACGTTATATTGGTCAAAATAACACAATTTACATGACAGTCTTTAAGTAACTACATTTTAAATTATTACAGAAAAAAGTTGTTACTTAAAGTTGCAGAATTTTAAATATTTTGAGCAGAGTTTACCTAGAAATTCACTATAGGGAGTGTCCCACCTGCTCTCCCTACTCCCCTGGCTAGTTTGCCCTCTCAGGCCCCAACTCCTCCACCTGCCAGTATCTCTCTCCTTCACCTCTAGGCTCAACCCCCTTCCACTCTATTGCCAGTCCCAGACTTTGACCCTGTTCTCAGTACTGTCCCTCACACAGGCTCCCTCTGTCCCTCCCTCTCTCACACACATGCTCCTTCTCTCTAATACACATACACACACCCTCAATACAGGCTCCCTCACATACACAATCCCTTCACACAGGCTAGCACCCTCACATACACACAATCCCTTTTTCATACACACGAGCTCCCAATCTCTCACACACACACTCCTTCACAATCTACTCATATAGGCTCCCTCTCTCTGAAACCCACACTCAAGCTTCCACCCACCCTCTCTTACCTCCTATGCTCTCTCTCACCCTCCTGTACTGTCACCCTCCCCTCCCCTCACATAGGCTCCCTCTCTGAAACCTACAAGCATCCCCCCACTCCCCTTCTTACCACCCTCCCCCACACCCCCTCTCCTCTCTCACACACACATTCTCTCTCACCGGCATCCCCTTTCCCTCATATAGGCTCCCTCTCTCTGAAACCCACACTCAAGCATCCCCCCACCCACCCTCTCTTACCTCCCATGCTCTCTCTCACATCCTCCTGCTCTCTCTCACCGGCATGCCGCGGGATGTGCTCCGTTCGCAGCATGCCAGGGTCTCCTCTGCTATTTCCTGCCGTGCTGAGATGCCTCCACTCTCGCGATGGCCGCTGTCCGTGCGCTTCCGGTTTTGGAGGGAGGAAATCGGCGAGGCGACGGTGAAAATCTGCGGGAAGGGCAACGAGGGAGGAAATCTGCGGGAAGGGGGAATTCTGCGCAAATTCTGCATTCTGCAGTAGCGCAGAATTTCCCCAGGAGAACCTGGGAGGTTCTCTACCCATATTTTGTCCTGTCCTTCCATTTGGTCGAGTCACATGATCATTTCTGTAGACCAGGGGTCTCCAAACTCAGTCCTCAAGGGCTGCAGCCCAGGCGGTTACAGGATTGCCATAACTAATATACATGAGATCTGTTTGCATGTATTATCCCCATTGTCTGCAGGTATTTCTCATGCATATTCATTGTGGACATTCTAAAAACCCGACTGGCTTGTGACCCTCAAAGACAAAGGTTGAGGACCTCTGTTCTAGACCAACATATTGTAAACATCACCAGTTGTAATAGCATCCCATACATCTCATATAGTCTTTTTAAAGCCATCCTAATTTTAGTATCTGCAGCTGCCTTTATTTATTTATTTCGCTGATTTTTATTCCGCCATTTCCAGTTTGTTCAAGATGGACAACATTTAAAGCATACGTAATAGTACAAATAAACAATACCATATAAAAAAATAGAATAACATTGCATATGCATATCACAGAATAACACAATGAGCCTATATCTTTTAATTTAAACTTGATATGCTTGATTGAACAGGACCGCTTTCACCTTTTTCCAAAACTGTAAATAATCCTGTTCATTACAGACGTCTGGTAAAAGATTCCACAGCTGAGGAGTAGCTATGGAAAATGTTTTTTCTGATGTCCTGCAATCTGGAATCTGCAATGGAAGGGACTACTAATTCTGATTTAGAGATCTCAAGATGGTATATATTTTGTCAGTCTTGCTGTTAAACAAAAATCATCCTGATAAAAACTGCCTTAGGCATGAAGGCTAACATATTAAATTTTATCCGTTCAGTCATTGGAAGCCAGTTTAATTCTTTTTTGTAAGGTGTTATACTCATGTCCCATTTCAACCCATAAGTTGTTCTGACTGAAGCATTTTGGACTAAATCAAGAACATGGATTAAATATTTGGGCAAACCTAAATATATAAGGAGTTGCAATAATCTAGATTACATAAAATGAACACCTGTACTAAAATACGGAAATCTTGAGGTGGTAAAAAGCAGCACAACGGCTGTACTAAGCGCAGTTTATAAAATGATGCTTTTGTAACTTTTTCAATTTCAGTTTTTAAAGTGAGATGTGAATCCAATATTACGCCTAAATTTCGTACTTCTTCTTTTAATATGATCGGAACATCATCAAACACAACATTTGGTATCTTCATTATTAATACAGGTCTACCTAATCAGAGAATAGCAGTTTTATTATTTATTTGTTTATTTATTTTATTTAGCATTTTTATATACCGAAATTCTTGTAGCAAAGCTACAAATCAAATTCGGTTTACATTTTAACATTAACAGGCATGTAAGAATGCGGTTACATAGAACAAGGAAAATTAACTAGGATCAGCAAGGGATAGGTATTACCATGAACAAGATAGTATGATATTTATGTGTAACAAGCTCAAAAATAGCTAAACAAGTAACAAGCAAGACAATAGCTAAACATGGTTCAATCTGGAAGAACTGCGGTTTGAGAAGGCTGCATGTGAGAATGATATCTGTGGTTACAATATGGTTATTGTCTGAGAGAGCCATTTTAAGATGGAAAGGGCATGATTAGTGGGAGATTATTGGTGTAGATTAAAAGTTTGCTCGAACAGCCAAGTTTTGAGTCTCTTTTTGAAGGTGATCGGGCATTGTTGCTGTCTGAGTTCGGGGGGTAATGAGTTCCATTTCTCGGGGCCCGCTTTGGATAAAGATCGTTTGTTTAAAGAGGATTTGATGGATGGGGCTAGGAAGGTATTCCTGTAAGTTGTTCTCACCGGTCTATCGGGAATATGTAGTCGAAAAGGGATGTTGAGCTCCAGTGGGATGAGTTTGTGGATTGATTTGTGAATGATAGTAAGGATTTTGTAGGTGATTCTATACTTGATTGGGAGCCAGTGTAGGTTTCTCAAAATGGGGGTGATATGGTCTCTTTTGTTGGTTTTAGTTAGAATCCTGGCTGTGGTGTTTTGGAGCATTTGTAGGGGTTTTATGGTGTTAGCTGGGAGTCCGAGTAGAAGGGAATTGCAATAGTCTATTTTTGAGAAAATGATTGCTTGTAGAACTGAGCGATAGTCTTGGAAGTGTAGAAGAGGTCTGAGTCTTTTTAGGACTTGCAATTTAAAGAAGCCTTCTTTAGAGGTATTATTAATAAATCTCTTGAGGTTGAGTTGATTGTCCATTATAACTCCGAGGTTTCTGACTTGAGACGAGAAAAATGGTTGTCTTGTGGGGAGAGTGTTAGTTATTGCATGACTGCTGTCTTGGTCGATGAGGAGAATTTCGGTTTTACTGGTATTGAGGATCAAATTAAGGCTCGTGAGCAGGTTGTTAATGGCTTAAACAGGTTGTAAACAGGTTATTACTGTTTAAAGCCAACTTTTTATTAGCAATCCATGATTTGATCAAATTCATCCCCCCCGGAAAAATTCTAGACTGGAAAAATACCAACATCGCGGCTAAGAATATAAAATTGAACATCGTCAGCATACATTCGATATAAAAAACCTAAACAACCTCTAATAAACCTCTCTGGGTCAACGGAGTAAAAGTGACCCATGAACTAGACAAAGTTCCAAAATGTAGGTACCGAGGAGATTTCTGACCATAAATTATGAAAATACGTGGCAAGTCTTTGCTAGTAGGAACATGTTCATCTACCCTCTTATGTTGTTTTAATAATTGTCTCATAATTGAAAAATAACTTATGAGGTTGGTTCAAAGAATTATTAACTAAATGGACGTTCTGGAGAGAGCTGGATCTACATTAGGAACCACATTTCACAGCTGTTTACTTTCTTAGGAAGCCTGATGAGACTATGTACAATCTTAAGAATATGCTCCCTTGTTTTCCAGACAGAAAATTCTAGATCGCTTCATAGAAACAAAAGGTGCCAATGAAAATGGATCACTTGGTCCACCCAATCTGTCCATTTGAATAGGAAGAATCCTACTCCTTGTGACTGTTCCTAGTAGAGGAGGATCCAGTTTCTCCTTCTGGGAATTCTTTGAGAAGTTCAGCTCAATAGCAATGTGGTATTGTGGGGATCTCTATATGCAGTAGGAGGAGAATCCCCCCCCCCCCCCCCCCCCGGATTACAAATTACCACGTACTTCTTCTCCAAGAGCATGAGCGTATGTTTCAGTACGCGCAAATATTTACAATGCAAAAAAATGCATACTTTGTCAACCTCTTTTATAAACATTTGCGCGTGGATTGTAGGTGCACAAAAAAATTAAAAGTGTATGCGTAATAGCCTTGATTTATTTGTGGAGGCAAGTATTTTATAAAGTATGCATGTAATACTGTTCTGAAAATACTTGCACTCACAAAATCACTGCCAGTTCACCCAGAACGCCCACCCAAGAACCGCAGCCAACAAGCAAGTCCGATTTCATTTGCGCCAGTCAATTAGTAGGTGTGAAAGCGTACAAATAAGTTCAATAATGTATACATGTATATCTCTTACAAAATAATTACCACCACGTGTACTTCTGAACCCTGCCCCTTTTTCCACCAGTAAAAAATACACATGAAATAGAAAATATGTGCATATTCTCGACGTTTATAAAATGGTGCATCTGCGAGTACATGCTACTTACGTGCATATATGCTGTTTTTACATACATTAAACCCCTTTGAAAATTTACTCCTAAGGGTCTAGACTAGTAGGGAGGATGCTATAAAAAAGTTAGAGAAGTAGGGCACACATCCCAGACTGGAGTAAAAACAGCAGTGTATGTTTTATTATAATTCCAGAAAGAAGTACGAGACATAAGTAACATGTTGGGGATGATTTGGAACATCTGCCAAAGGGAATTCTCTTCGAAATCTTTATATGAGATACAAGTATTATGGCTTTGACAGAAAAGTCACGTGTTTTTATTGGCATTGGTCTCTTTGACCCCTGTATTGCTGGCCCTTCTGGACTTTACTGTAACTTTTCCTTATGATCCATTAGTGTCTAGATGAAAATCGGAATCTCTTCCTTGGCCTCGTAGGGTTTTCTTTTCATTTCTCTTGCTGTACCGCAATTAGTGCATTCATACTATAATCTTCCATGTTGGGAGATGCCTGAGTTGAGCATGTAATGCACTGCAGGAACCCCTACAGAAAGATCTACAAGTAATAGCCAACACCTTTACTACCATCTACAGATGAATCCATTACTTCATTTAACCCTCTGCCTTGTTAACAATTTTGTCTCATTGAATGTAGCTGCACCTTTATTAGAGCAGAATGACCTTTTGGAGCTGCCTGACCAACCGAAAAACTCAAGCGCAGCACATGTCACGAAAACGTCCAGCAATCATAAAGTTATTAATAACCATGGTACTAACCAGACTACTGCTCATGTGGTCACTGAACCTGGGGTCCTTACTAATGACCTAACAGAACCCAGAGAGGACATTGCCAAGGAAGGTGAGTTTACAAACAAAATTCCCATCACAATTTGCACTGCTCTGAGTTCTCCTTTTCTTTTTTTTTTTTTAAATTATTCCTCTTGTTTAATTTGTTACTCGCTCTCTTGGGCGATAACAAATCCAATATGCTTTTTCTTCTTCTACGTTATATCCTTGCTAATCTGGGACTTCCTCCTGGGGAATCATGGTGCGAGCATGATGTTCTGCATGGCATGGCGGGCAGTTGAATCAAGGCATCCAGATGCTATTGATCATGGGGAAGGATGTTCAAATCTCTTTAAAGAGGCTCATCGCCTGATTCAAAATATCTGAGGATTCATCAAATCGGTTTAAGGAGCCTCTTTCCAAACAAAAGACACAAATTTTGAGGGCAGTAATAATGCTGGTGTAGGGCTTGTGACTGTAGATTGAACATTCCTCCCCCATTAACATTTGTCTCATTCAATGTAGCTATTCCTTTAATAGAACAAAATGTTTCTGCGAAGATGCCTGACCAACCGAAAATCTCAATCACAGCACATATCTCAGACACTTCCACCGATCATAAAGTTAATAATACCCATGGCACTAACCAGACTTCTACCTTACCTGGAGTCCCTACTAATGACCTAACAGGATCCACAGGAGACATTGCCACAGAAGGTAAATTACGGAAGAATTTTCCAACGCACTTTGCATTGTTTTCTGTGTTCATTTTTTGGACACTGCTCATTTTCTTACTCATTCTCCTGCACAATGACCAGTCTGATTCACTTTTTCTTCTTCTACGTTATATCCTTGCTAATCTGGGACTTCCTCCTGGGGAATCATGGTGCGAGCATGATGTTCTGCATGGCATGGCGGGCAGTTGAATCAAGGCATCCAGATGCTATTGATCATTGGGAAGGATGTTCAAATCTCTTTAAAGAGGCTCATCGCCCGATTCAAAATATCTGAGGATTCATCAAATCGGTTTTCAAACAAAAGACACAAATTTTGAGAGCAGTAATAATGCTGGTGTAGGGCTTGTGACTGTAGATTGAACCCATTACCTCATTTCTCCCCCATTAACATTTGTGTCTCATTCAATGTAGCTATTCCTTTAATAGAGCAAAATGTTTCTGTGAAGATGCCTGACCAACCGAAAATCTCAATCACAGCACATATCTCAGACACTTCCACCGATCATAAAGTTAATAATAACCATGGTACTAACCAGACTTCTACCTTCCCTGCAGTCCCTACTAATGACCTAACAGAATCCTCGGAGAATATTGCCACAGAAGGTAAAGAATTTTCCATCGCACTTTGCATTGCTTTCTGTGTTCATTTTTTGGATGCTGCTCATTTTCTTACTCATTCTCCTGCACAATGACCAGTCTGATACACTTTTTCTTCTACATTATATCTTGCTAATCTGGGACTTCCTCCTGGGGAATCTTGGTCCTGTCATGATGTGCTATGTGACGTGGCTGGTGGTTGAAATTGGGGATAAAAATCAATTGGGGTTTTTTTTAAGAAATATGATTTTTTTAATTTAATCAGATTTTATTAAAAGTTAAATTAGATTTTTTTCTTTCTAATTTGAATCATCCAGAAAATACTAATTTTCTCATTTAAAAAATACCGAATTGCCGTTAATTTTCCTCACAATTATGCTAAATGTAAACTTAGTCTCATAAAAGTGAATTAATGCCTCTGTCAGACTCTCACACATTGAGTTATGTACGTATCAAACATGGGCATGCATTTCAGGTTTTCACTTCATGAAAATGTCTGTAGTCTGTCCAGCATTTGCCCAATGGCTACCAGTTCCTGCTTCTGGAATATTCTGGGTTTTCAGTATCTGTTTCTCAGTAGAATAAAGTCAGATATACAGAATTGTTGTTGCTCTGTGCTTACGAGGTGATGGTGCTGGGTCAAACAAAGCAGAGGAGTTAAGAAAGAGAGCCAATGCAGGAAAAGACAGAGGCAGAGCAGAAAGAAACAGTGGCATGGACTAGAAAATGAAAAAGGAAGACCTGATTCAATACACGCAGCTTTCTGTGTTCCCCCATGCTTTGCATTGGAAATCTGTCATAGCTTCTAGGCATTTGAGACCCTTTTCTGGAATATTTAGAAGAAATTCCTTCCCTGAGTTAAAAAGGAATATATGCCAAGTGTCTGTGTGGTGCAGGAAGGAGACGCAGGACCTAGCCGCAAGAATGATGACACATCTTAAAAATTGTTTATTGGGAGAACACGAGATGGTTGAAGATATGGCTCTGTCTGAAGAGCAATGTAGATGAACCGATTAGTAAATTAGAAAAATGGATGGCAGAAAAGAAGACGACTCTTCTCAGCTAGGCTGCCCATCTCTACAGTCCCTACCACTCCTTCAGAGATCGTCTTTGCCTCTCCCGTGCTTTCTTGTATTCTGATAGCGTCTTTCTCCAACACATCCACCACCCTCTCTGTAAAGAAATATTTCCTTAGAGTATTTCTGAGGCTACCCTCTTTCACCCCCTTCCCAGGACCTCTCATTCCAGAGGCTCCTTTCCATTGAAAGAGGCTCGGCTCCTGTGCATTGATTTCTTTGCAATGAATCCTTTCTTTAAGGCTCTTTCTATGCCTTTTAGTATAAGTGATTTAACAGGTAAATTCCCAGCACAGTTTGGTGATCAGTTTTGCACCATTGTTCAAGAAATACGTGAAGTAATATCTATGGGAAACTTGATTTAATTCAGTCATTTAAATTGTGGATTTCTCTTGTTGATTTAAATCATGATTTTCAGCAATTAATTTAAGCACCTTGATTTAAATCAATTTACATCAATTTTAATCACCTTGATTTAAATCAGTCCATCCTGGTTGAAAGTAGACTGCAAGAAATTGAGGCACTCGGATACTACTGATCATGGGTAAGGATGTTCGAATTTCTTTAAAAGGGGATCATTGCCTGCTTCAAAAAAATCTGTGGGTTCAGAAAATCGGATTAAAGAGCTTCTTTTCAAACAAAAGACACATTTGGAAGGCTTATTAACTCATTTAACCCTTTTAATATTTTTGTCTCATTCAATGTAGCTATTCCTTTAATAGAGCAAAATATTTCTGTGAAGATGCCTGACCAAACGAAAATCTCAATCACAGCACATATCTCAGACACTTCCACTGATCACAAAGTTAATAATAACCATGGTACTAACCAGACTTCTACCTTACCTGGAGTCCCTACTAATGACCTAACAGGATCCTCGGGGAATATTGCCACAGAAGGTAAAGAATTTTCCATCGCACTTTGCATTGCTTTCTGTGTTCATTTTATGGACGCTGCTCATTTTCTTACTCATTCTCCTGCACAATGACCAGTCTGATTGACTTTTTCTTCTTCTACGTTATATCCTTGCTAATCTGGGACTTCCTCCCGGGGAATCATGGTGTGAGCATAATGTTCTGCATGGCATGGCGGGCAGTTGAATCAAAGCATCCAGATTCTATTGATCAAGGGGAAGGATGTTCAAATCTCTTTAAAGAGGCTCATCGCCCGATTCAAAATATCTGAGGATTCATCAAATCGGTTTTCAAACAAAAGACACAAATTTTGAGGGCAGTAATAATGCTGGTGTAGGGCTTGTAACTGTAGATTGAACCTATTACCTTATTTCTCCCCCATTAACATTTGTGTCTCATTCAATGTAGCTATTCCTTTAATAGAGCAAAATGCTTCTGTGAAGATGCCTGACCAACCGAAAATCTCAATCACAGCACATATCTCAGACACTTCCACCGATCACAAAGTTAATAATAACCATGGTACTAACCAGACTTCTACCTTACCTGGAGTCCCTACTAATGACCTAACAGGATCCACAGGAGACATTGCCACAGAAGGTAAAGAATTTTCCATCGCACTTTGCATTGCTTTCTGTGTTCATTTTTTGGACTCATTCTCCTGCACAAAGACCAGTCTGATACACTTTTTCTTCTACATTATATCCTTCTTAATCTGGGACTTCATCTTGGGGAATCTTGGTCCTATCATGTGTGCTATGTGGCATGGCTGGTGGTTGAAATCAGGGATAACAATCAATTTGGTTTTTTTACTCAAAGAAATATGATTTTTTAAATTTAATCAGATTTTATTAAATTGGATTTTTTTTCTTTTTAATTTGAATCATCCAGAGAATACTAATTTTCTCATTTAAAAAATAACCAAATTGCTGTTAATTTTCCTCACAATTATGCTAAATGTAAACTTACAGTCTCATAAAAGTGAATTAATGCCTCTGTCAGACTCTCACACATTGAGTTATGTACGTATCAAACATGGGCATGCATTTCAGGTTTTCACTTCATGAAAATGTCTGTAGTCTGTCCAGCATTTGCCCAACGGCTACCAGTTCCTGCTTCTGGAACATTCTGGGTTTTCAGTTTCTGTTTCTCAGTAGAATAAAGTCAGATATACAGAATTGTTGTTGCTCTGTGCTTACGAGGTGATGGTGCTGGGTCAAACAAAGCAGAGGAGTTAAGAAAGAGAGCCAATGCAGGAAAAGACAGAGGCAGAGCAGAAAGAAACAGTGGCATGGACTAGAAAATGAAAAAGGAAGACCTGATTCAATACACGCAGCTTTCTGTGTTCCCCCATGCTTTGCATTGGAAATCTGTCATAGCTTCTAGGCATTTGAGACCCTTTTCTGGAATATTTAGAAGAAATTCCTTCCCTGAGTTAAAAAGGAATATATGCCAAGTGTCTGTGTGGTGCAGGAAGGAGACGCAGGACCTAGCCGCAAGAATGATGACACATCTTAAAAATTGTTTATTGGGAGAACACGAGATGGTTGAAGATATGGCTCTGTCTGAAGAGCAATGTAGATGAACCGATTAGTAAATTAGAAAAATGGATGGCAGAAAAGAAGACGACTCTTCTCAGCTAGGCTGCCCATCTCTACAGTCCCTACCACTCCTTCAGAGATCGTCTTTGCCTCTCCCGTGCTTTCTTGTATTCTGATAGCGTCTTTCTCCAACACATCCACCACCCTCTCTGTAAAGAAATATTTCCTTAGAGTATTTCTGAGGCTACCCTCTTTCACCCCCTTCCCAGGACCTCTCATTCCAGAGGCTCCTTTCCATTGAAAGAGGCTCGGCTCCTGTGCATTGATTTCTTTGCAATGAATCCTTTCTTTAAGGCTCTTTCTATGCCTTTTAGTATAAGTGATTTAACAGGTAAATTCCCAGCACAGTTTGGTGATCAGTTTTGCACCATTGTTCAAGAAATACGTGAAGTAATATCTATGGGAAACTTGATTTAATTCAGTCATTTAAATTGTGGATTTCTCTTGTTGATTTAAATCATGATTTTCAGCAATTAATTTAAGCACCTTGATTTAAATCAATTTACATCAATTTTAATCACCTTGATTTAAATCAGTCCATCCTGGTTGAAAGTAGACTGCAAGAAATTGAGGCACTCGGATACTACTGATCATGGGTAAGGATGTTCGAATTTCTTTAAAAGGGGATCATTGCCTGCTTCAAAAAAATCTGTGGGTTCAGAAAATCGGATTAAAGAGCTTCTTTTCAAACAAAAGACACATTTGGAAGGCTTATTAACTCATTTAACCCTTTTAATATTTTTGTCTCATTCAATGTAGCTATTCCTTTAATAGAGCAAAATATTTCTGTGAAGATGCCTGACCAAACGAAAATCTCAATCACAGCACATATCTCAGACACTTCCACTGATCACAAAGTTAATAATAACCATGGTACTAACCAGACTTCTACCTTACCTGGAGTCCCTACTAATGACCTAACAGGATCCTCGGGGAATATTGCCACAGAAGGTAAAGAATTTTCCATCGCACTTTGCATTGCTTTCTGTGTTCATTTTATGGACGCTGCTCATTTTCTTACTCATTCTCCTGCACAATGACCAGTCTGATTGACTTTTTCTTCTTCTACATTATATCCTTGCTAATCTGGGACTTCCTCCCGGGGAATCATGGTGTGAGCATAATGTTCTGCATGGCATGGCGGGCAGTTGAATCAAAGCATCCAGATTCTATTGATCAAGGGGAAGGATGTTCAAATCTCTTTAAAGAGGCTCATCGCCCGATTCAAAATATCTGAGGATTCATCAAATCGGTTTTCAAACAAAAGACACAAATTTTGAGGGCAATAATAATGCTGGTGTAGGGCTTGTAACTGTAGATTGAACCTATTACCTTATTTCTCCCCCATTAACATTTGTGTCTCATTCAATGTAGCTATTCCTTTAATAGAGCAAAATGCTTCTGTGAAGATGCCTGACCAACCGAAAATCTCAATCACAGCACATATCTCAGACACTTCCACCGATCACAAAGTTAATAATAACCATGGTACTAACCAGACTTCTACCTTACCTGGAGTCCCTACTAATGACCTAACAGGATCCACAGGAGACATTGCCACAGAAGGTAAAGAATTTTCCATCGCACTTTGCATTGCTTTCTGTGTTCATTTTTTGGACTCATTCTCCTGCACAAAGACCAGTCTGATACACTTTTTCTTCTACATTATATCCTTGCTAATCTGGGACTTCATCTTGGGGAATCTTGGTCCTATCATGTGTGCTATGTGGCATGGCTGGTGGTTGAAATCAGGGATAACAATCAATTTGGTTTTTTTACTCAAAGAAATATGATTTTTTAAATTTAATCAGATTTTATTAAATTGGATTTTTTTTCTTTTTAATTTGAATCATCCAGAGAATACTAATTTTCTCATTTAAAAAATAACCAAATTGCTGTTAATTTTCCTCACAATTATGCTAAATGTAAACTTACAGTCTCATAAAAGTGAATTAATGCCTCTGTCAGACTCTCACACATTGAGTTATGTACGTATCAAACATGGGCATGCATTTCAGGTTTTCACTTCATGAAAATGTCTGTAGTCTGTCCAGCATTTGCCCAACGGCTACCAGTTCCTGCTTCTGGAACATTCTGGGTTTTCAGTTTCTGTTTCTCAGTAGAATAAAGTCAGATATGCAGGATTGTTTTTGTTCTGTGCTTACGAGGTGATGGAGCTGAGACAAACAAAGCAGAGGAGTTAAGTAAGAGAGCCAATGTAGGAAGAGGCAGAGGCAGAACAGAAAGAAACAGTGGCATGGACTAGAAAATGAAAAAGGAAGACCTGATTCAATACACGCAGCTTCCTGTGTTCCCCCATGCTTTGCATTGGAAATCTGTCATAGCTTCTAGGCATTGGAGACCCTGTTCTGGAATATTTAGAAGAAATTCCTTCCCTGAGTTAAAAAGGAATATATGCCAAGTGTCTGTGTGGTGCAGGAAGGAGACACAGGACCTAGCAGCAAGAATGATGACACATCTTAAAAATTGTTTATTGGGAGAACACGAGATGGAAGAAGATATGGCTCTGTCTGAAGAGCAATGTAGTGTTAAGCACCAGGCCATTCTTTATGACGCTTATGTCCAGCGATACAAGAACACTTAGAATTTTGTAGAAAGCATAATTTTTCATTGAACAATATTAGTATTCTTGGGAGATGCTGATGCCATGCCTCTGACAAACAGACCACCAGCATCTCATCGTATACAGGAAGTGATCCTTCTTTTATAGATAACATACAATATTGTACTGGGTTAGAAGATTCTAGAGTGCGTGACTACCTCGAGGATAATTTACATAGGTTATCATGTCAACAGCATGATAAGATCATCCCTAGCTACCCCTGAGTATTTCTCCAAGGTAGGGCCCATTTACCATCACTCTTTGGATAGTCTTTTGTTCTGTTAGAATCTTGCTGGTCACTGCAATTAACACATCTGAAGTTGTATTTACAGATACTCCTGAGAATAGAGCCTCTTATTGTGACAGTATAGCCTGACGTTCCCTCCGTTGGCTTCTGCTTTGTGTGACCCTATGATTAGGCATCGCCATATGGAGCCACCGTTGACTGCCTGACCAGATGTCCTGGGAATTCTGCAAGTCATTCTCAATAAGTCACTTAGAGTTCATACAGCCAAGGCAGGCTAAGAAAACAGAGGATTCTGGGTCAGTTTCCTTTCTCCATGTTGGTTTTCTGTTCAGGCACACTCATCATTTCCCTCTTGTGCCACTCACAAATGGCAAGAGTGGCACAAGAGGAGAGGACAGAACCGTATGAACTGTATGAAGTGAATATGGCAAATGGGCTGAAATGTGTAGGCTAACAACTAACTTTTTGTGTGCATTGTGATCCCGCTAGATCCCCACTAAAGTAAATGAGACTCATAGATAGACACGCATTATCTAATTAACAAATGATAGCAGTATGACTAAGTTTCACTAGATATCCATTAGCTCTATAGATGGGCTGCAAGGATGGCTTCATTATAAAGAAGAGAAAACCTATAATAGCAAAACCACATATGTTATCTTTCAGAGTCAAGTAATAATGTTGTAACAAGTATAAAGATAGGAAAAACAAAGAGAGACTAGTATGAAAGTATTATTTTTCTCATATTTATTTATTTATTGGATTTTATATACCGCCGCTCATCAAAGATATCGCGTCGGTGTACAGATAACAAAACAAAATACGCTGTAACGTTGTACATAGAACAAGTTGATAATAGTTGAGAACTAGTACATAAGCAACTAGCAGGAGTAACACAAAGTAACTTAAAATGCAAAACTAATAAATATGATACTATTTATTCTGGGTGAGTCTCTGCAGGGAGTACTGCTATTGTAAACAACAACCCAGGATAATATTCACTAAAATGGCAAACAGGGATATAAGCAATGCACATAACCAGAAGAGTGAAGGAAGCCAGGAAAACCAAGAGTCAGCAGAAGGACTCACATTGTGTTGTGTATACATAATGTGGGACAAGTTATAACAGTGTTGCAAAGCATGAGACATGTTCTGGTCATAGGCAGAAGTGGGCCTATAGGGAAACAGAAGTGTCACACTACCAGAGAACATCTGTGAGAGGTTGTAAACAAATTCTAGGTAAATAAACTGATAGGTAGTGTTACAGGAAGAAATGCCCAAAAAGGTATACAGGGAACTCATAGTAGAAGGGGATAACCAAATTCAGTATATTGGGTAAGGTTAGGAGCAGGGGGAATAGAATATGAAAGACCAGTAACATGAGTACCATAAATACAGGCTGCAAGAGAAGAAATAAAGAAAAATACAGAATTTAACTCAAGGGAATATGTGGTTTATACCAAGACATATCACACTGTAAAGTGGCCAGCAGTGGGACAGGGTGATTGGTTAGTGTGATCAGACTAGCTTTCATAGATGAAGTAAAAGAGAACATATCAAATAATCATCTCACTGACTCAGCAATTAAATGCATATACGCATTATAAGGTGTAGGACAAGATAATGCTACAAACGCTTGGACTGTAGGGACTAATAAAAACTGCATTAATTCAGACTGTGTCATTAACTTAAGATCTAAACAGTGGCATTTTCAAATGGGTACATAAGTAAATATTGACTAGGTATAACATAATATTTTTGTTATGACAATCAGTTATCACATGTCATATAAAGGTCCGTATAATGAAGGGTGCAAAGGATGGGATGTTTCTGAAATCAATGACACATGACTTATGCAGTTCTCTCAGCATGGTGGATTTCTTACATCGGAGCATAGCCTCTTAACTCATTATTAGGTGCATATGTTACAGATTAAAGCCTAATATAACAGCAAAACAAATTCAAATTAATCAATGAGACAAATTCCATCATGACCTTAACTCCCTGCATCTAATAATCCCTACATCTGCATAATATTCCCTCTTTATTATTAGGTAACATGCAATAGTCAGGACCACAAACAACTTAAATGCTCGGACATCACACAGAAACATGCCTTTCACTGAAGTGACACATAAATTCATTCTTTGCATTCTTCAGGTGTCATGACATACAAATAACACATAAAGACAAATAACAATTAACACATTTGAGCTAAAAAATTAGACCAAAAAGTGTTTGGATCGATCCAACATAAAACAAGAGTCAAAATTAAAATAGATATTTTTAAAAATGAAAAAATCAAACTGTGAAAAAATGTAATCTTTAAGCGTTACAGCTTCCATGGCAGAGAAGGCTTTGTTTTTTCAACCTGGAAAGATATAAAATCTGGCATATAATAAAATTAAGGTAATGGTTAAAGTGAAATTACAGCTGCATTGAAACTAATCATTCTGATATGCCTTAATTCAGCAGATAGTCAAGCTACTTTCTTGTCTCTCTTGTTTTGCCACTATGAGGCACTACCACAAGTTGTGGTGTGTGAGCTGCTTTCCCTCTACAGATCTATTTCCTAAGGTGATAATGTTATTTCCTAAGGTGATAATGTTTAGTGCCTTGTAATCCAAAACTTGAAAACCTGCCACTTCGGTTAATGGGTCATGCAATGCACAGCCAATACTTTTACTATCAACTCCTAACTTAATTCCTAAAAATGAAACCTGTAACTTATTTTATTTCCTTCCTATGCAAACAGATAAAAGATAGAAGGGCTTTCTAGAAAAGCTTGTGAGATTGATAGCTTTGTTTGTTATACTAGAAAGCTGTTAATTCCCTACTTTGCACAGCCAGAGACTCACAGTAGTATGCATTAGCCAAATCTAAAACTGTATATGAGGAATTTCTTTCAGGATTTGCACTACATTTATAATTACTGCACCCATTAATTGATTCTGGGAATACCAAGCATCACCCCCACTTGTTCCATATTCCACATCATCTGAAACCACTGTAACCCCGGTTATCCCAGAAACTTTCTCAGCAGCTCTTCTATCTAGAAAAACGTTACATTTCTTTCCCTCTTTTCACTTATTTAATTCCTCCATCTGCATAGAACATAAGTTAGTTTGGAGTTTAGTTAAATCTTCAGTTCCTTTACTCTTTTCTCTTAACATACAAATCACTATAATGACAAATACTGAGAAACATTTCTAGCCACAGCTTATTTTCCAGCCCTGGTCACAAATTGAGAACAAAGTGTCTGTAAATTTGCTTTGAGAGAAATTGGTGTACATGGTATGTGTTGTGCACAGGCCAGTAAGCCTGCTTCCCTTTGTGCTCTAGTCTCTTTTAGTAACCTCTTGTGCTGCAAAATCTGCTAACGCATTACCTCTTATGAATCCAAGTATCAGTAGAATGGTGGCTTTCACCCAACATATAGCAGTTAATCTTTTTTTTTTCTCCTCTATCCCTTAAGTGTGATGAAATAAGTTCCCCATTAGAATCCCTACAGGACGTTGCCATGCCTACTAATGTATGTATCTGCTTACATCCATGGGTGTGCCTAGCACACTCCTTGAGTGGTGGTTTCTTAAAAAGCATCGGTGAAAGTTTATCCGTTGTAAATCTACTATCTTTATCTACCTCTTCATCTGAAGAGTGCAAAACTCCCCTCTCCTTTTCTACTGAGAGAATCTTTCCCCCTTCTGCTTGTTTGCTCTGAGCTGTCAACTCATCCCCAAACTTTTGTCTTAATTCATCTACTGTCAGACCTGATTGTGCATTGCCTGAAGGGTGCATTAACCCTTTGAGACTACAAGTCACTCCCTGCCATCCGTCCTGCACTTCTAATTGAAGTGGAGGGGAAGATGCAGAAACTGCCATTGACGGAGATACAGCAGGAACCTCTGCTGGCAATGGAGTAACCTGAGTTCTGACTAGCTTAGGTAGTATGGGAGTTCCCTCTCCTGAAACAGCAGTAACGGATATTGGAGTTAAAGGCGGAGAATCTAACTGTAATGGTTTATAACCTGGAGCAACATCATTTGGATTAACCGGACCTAATTCAGCCGGGGCAGTATAGAGTAAAAAGTGACCTAACTGACCACAGGCATGCAGCAAAGCTGGATATAAGCCTGGCATACTTAGGTCACCTGATACAGAGGAGTTCAGAACAGCCGTAGCAGGAACATAGGGTTGGGAGCATCTTGCTCCATTCAGTGTCATCAAGAACAGAATCCTTTGGCCTATACCATAAATCAAAAACTTATAAATGTTTATCTAACGACTGCCCTTTCTTCATGTCCTTTATATATTTAAGCAAATTCAGCAACACAGGCTATAAAGAGCCTTTGCGTGGCCAAACAAATGCAGACTTTCCCTTACTATTTTCCTGACTGTTTATACCACTTCTCATGAAAATGTCTAATCTGTTTAACATTAAGAGGGTTGGTTTCCACGAGTTTTCATATTATCTACTCAGTGGTTCTCAACTGGTGTGTTGCGACACAACCATTGTGTCGCCAAGAACACAGGTGTGTCGCCACACTTCCCGGTCCCCCGCTGACCCAGCTGCTCCCCGGTCCTCCTCTGCCTGGGCTTAAAATGCCGTCAGCGCGGGCAGAACATGGCAGAACAGCTGGAGTCAGCAGCATCGGCATGGTCTCTTCTTTCCGCGCCCCGGAAGAGGAAGTGGTGAGCAGCGGGTGCGTGCATGGGAAGAAGAGACCATGCTAGTGTGGTCAGCGTCAACCCGAAGAACAGAAGAGAGGCACGGCCTGAGGAATTAGCAGCGCGGCTCGCAGAAAAATGAAGAAGAACGTCAAACCCCACGGCCGATGGGACTCCTTTCTCTGCGAGAGCTGAAAATGAAGGAGGTTAGGTTTGGGAGGAGGCTGCTGCTGCTGCTAGGGAGGGAGAGAGAGTGAATGAGCGAGCAAGCAAGCATGTGTGTTTGAGATCCTGTGTGTGTGTGAGTGAGATAGCGTATATGTGAAAGAGAGTATGTCTGTGATTGAGAGCCTGCCTGTGAGAGAGAGAGAGAGCATGAATGTAAGTTTACGATTGGGAACCTGTTTGTGTGAAAGAGTATGTGTGAATGATTGATATCCTTTGTGTATGAGAGAGATCATGTGTATGTATGATTAAGAGCCTGTGTGTATAAGTAAGAGAGAGCATGTGTGTCTGTGTGTGATTGAGAGCTGGTTTAGGTGAGGGAGCATGTGAGTATGTGATTGAGAGCCTGAGTGTAAATGAGAGAAAGAGAGGACATGTTTGTAAGCATGTGAATGAGAGTCTGTGTGTGAGAGAAAAAGACAGCATGTAAGTGTGTGATTGAAAGCCTGTGTGTGTAAGCGTGAAAAGATAGACAGCAAGTGTGTAAATGTGTAATTAAGAGCCTATATTTATAAATGATCTGGAAAGAAATATGACGAGTGAGATAATCAAATTTGCAGATGATACAAAATTGTTCAGAGTAGTTAAATCACAAGCAGATTGTGATAAATTGCAGGAAGACCTTGTAAGACTGGAAAATTGGGCATCGAAATGCCAGATGAAATTTAATGTGGATAAGTGCAAGGTGATGCATATAGGGAAAAATAACCCATGCTATAGTTACACAGTTAGGTTCCATATTAGGTGCTACAACCCAAGAAAGAGATCTAGGCGTCATAGTGGATAACACATTGAAATCGTCGGTTCAGTGTGCTGCGGCAGTCAAAAAAGCAAACAGAATGTTGGGAATTATTAGAAAGGGAATGGTGAATAAAACGGAAAATGTCATAATGCCTCTATATCGCTCCATGGTGAGACCGCTCCTTGAATACTGTGTACAATTCTGGTCGCCGCATCTCAAAAAAGATATAATTGCGATGGAGAAGGTAGAGAGAAGGGCTACCAAAATGATAAGGGGAATGGAACAGCTCCCCTATGAGGAAAGACTAAAGAGGTTAGGACTTTTCAGCTTGGAGAAAAGACGGCTGAGGGGGGATATGATAGAGGTGTTTAAAATCATGAGAGGTCTAGAACGGGTAGATGTGAATCGGTTATTTACTCTTTCGGATAATAGAAAGACTAGGGGGCACTCCATGAAGTTAGCGTGTGGCACATTTAAAACTAATCAGAGAAAGTTCTTTTTTACTCAACGCACAATTAAACTCTGGAATTTGTTGCCAGAGGATGTGGTTAGTGCAGTTAATATAGCTGTGTTTAAAAAAGGATTGGATAAGTTCTTGGAGGAGAAGTCCATTACCTGCTATTAATTAAGTTGACTTAGAAAATAGCCACTGCTATTACTAGCAACAGTAACATGGAATAGACTTAGTATTTGGGTACTTGCCAGGGTCTTATGGCCTGGATTGGTCACTGTTGGAAACAGGATGCAGGGCTTGATGGACCCTTGGTCTGACCCAGTATGGCATGTTCTTATGTTCTTAGAGAAAAAGCATGTGTATATGTGAGTGACTGAGCATGTGTGTATAGGTGTGTAATTGAGAGCCAGTGTGAGAGAAAGCACTGGTATGTGACTTGAGAGAGAGGAGAAAGTTCCAAGCAAACCATCCCTCTTCCTGCTAATTCAAAACAATCTCAGGACACCTGGATATCAAATGTTCCCAGGTATGCAGAGCAAAAAAAATGTTGTATCCTTATTTTTCATTACTGGGTCTTTGTGTCTGCTATTTTGAAATATTTTATTGGCATCTAGAAATTTTTTATGAGTTTTTAATTATTGGATATTCCACTCATCAGCTGTTTCGAAATAGTCTGTTCTTTTTGTTAATATAGTTTTACTGCTACTGAATTTATATTTCTTGATTTGTTTTATAAGAATGGGTGATGTTTCTTTTTTCCTTTATTACACTGCATACAGAGACTCTGGCTTGTTGCGGTTTCCAGTTCAGTTTTTGTCTGCATGCTTCTAATTATGCGTTTTGTTCTCTTTATTCTTTGTTAGGTGAGGGTCAGCACATGTGATTCAGGTGAGGTTTTTCTGCTGGCGTGTAGTTTCTGTGTAGGGTTCTATAGCAGCCTGACTTGGTCCGTTTTCCTAATAGGAGATGTATTGGTGTCTTAAGGCCTGGTGTAATATTTTCAGAGTTGCCTTTTCTTAGATAAGGTGGTTACTGTTTTAAGTGCTGGAAATTGGTGCTGTTTTGGTGTGGGATGTTTACTATTTATGCAATTTCTGTTCAGACAGAATACGTATCATTTCCTTGTCATTTTAAACAATAAAAATAATTACCGGACCTTTACTTTTTATTTCCGCCGTGAATTGTAATGAGCAGTGTGTCACACAGTGAGCGTGGCCTGCCAGGTGTGTCACGAGGGGAAAAAGGTTGAGAGCCACTGTACTAGATGACTCCCTGTCACCACAAAAAACTGAATGTAAGAATGCAATATATCTCCTATGTCTGCCCTGAAATCTTTTTATTTTATTGTTTGCAAACCTAATACCTTATTAGTTTCTACCCAAATTCAATGTTAGCCAACCAGAGAAAGCTGACGAAACCAAACTTTCTGAAAGAATCTACTAAATTAAATTCACTTACTGTAACAATTCTCCACAACTTTAATTCCTCATTAGTCTGTGTATACCTTAAACCAGTTCTCCCCCTTGTGTCCTACTGCGCATACGAATGCCTGGAGCTTTACATACCTCCTACCTTCTCTGTACCGGCCAACACAGTTAACTCTCCAGCTCTCAGTGCCCTTTCAAGTTCTGAAACTGCCATAACAATTGTAAGTCAGACCCCAGTCACTGCAATGCGTTACATCCTGGCAGAAATCAGAGACAAATAAAAAAAACCAGATTTCAAATTAGACTTTTCCATAAAACTTTTCTTTCGTATGTTCCTCTAATAATCCCTCAGCCTTGCAAGCAGGGCAAGAGCTTACAACCACGGACTACCTGTCGCTGTTTTTAAACCTCTTTGTATTGTTTTTTCCAGTACAAATTTATTAACAAATATACAGACAAATAAACCAAAATCACTCTTAATAAGGTCTCATTAAGTATAATAGTCTACAAATGGGCGTCCCCAAAGTAGATCAAAATAAATAGTGCACTTTTATTTACAATTGGCCAAAGAAAATCTTTTACTTACTTAACTAGAATATTATACTTACAAGTTAATTATGTAGGCATGAGTAAATACTTACAGATCTGTCATCTCCTACGTAGTAGAGGGCACTTTCTTCTGTCTTCCAGGTGCTACTTTTTCAATAAACAGTCATCCAGAAATGTGCAGTTCCTGGGAATTACTAGGCAATAAACAAAACTTCGGACAAAAGCCAATTAAGGTCCAAGTACCAGCGTTAGGTCTGACCCAGTCCAGCAGATTCAGATGAAAGACTGCACAATAGATAGCTGCAGCTATCAAGTCCCATCTGGGGTGCCAAAATGTTAAGCGCCAAGCCATTCTTTATGACGCTTATGTCCAGGGATACAAGAACACTTAGATTTTTGTAGAAAGCATAATTTTTTATTGAACAATATAAGTATTCTTGAGAGATGCTGATGCCATGCCTCTGACAAACAGACCACCAGTATCTCATCGTATACAGGAAGTGGTCCTTCATTTATAGATAACATGCAATATTGTACTGGGTTAGAAGACGCTAGAGTGCGTGACTACCTCGAGGATAATTTACATAGGTTGTCATGTCAACAGCATGATAAGATCATCCCTAGCTACCCCTGAGTATTTCTCCACGGTGGGGCCCATTTACCATCACTCTTTGGATTGTCTTTTGTTCTGTTAGAATCTTGCTGGTCAAGGCAATTAACACATCTGAAGTTGTGTTTACAGATACTCCTGAGAATAGAGCCTCTTATTGTGACAGTATAGCTGAAGTTCCCTCCGTTGGCTTTTGCTTTGTGTGACCCTATGATTAGGCATCACTATATGGAGCCAGCATCGACTGCCTGACCAAATGTCCTGGGAATTCTGCAAGTCATTCTCAATAAGTCACTTACAGTTCATACAGCCAAGGCAGGCTAAGAAAACAGAGGATTTTGGGTCAGTTTCCTTTCTCCATGTTGGTTTTCTGTTCAGGCACACTCATCAGTAGATGAACTGATTAGTAAATTAGAAACATGGATGGCAGAAAAGAAGACGACTCTTCTCAGCTAGGCTGCCCATCTCTACAGTCCCTACCACTCCTTCAGAGATCATCTTTGCCTCTCCTGTGCTTTCTTGTATTCTGATAGCGTCTTTCTCCAACACATCCACCACCCTCTCTGTAAAGAAATATTTCCTTAGAGTACTTCTGAGGCTACCCTCTTTCACCCCCTTCCCAGGACCTCTCATTCCAGAGACTCCTTTCCATTGAAAGATGCTCGGCTCCTGTGCATTGATTTCTTTGCAATTAATCCTTTCTTTAAGACTTTCTATGCCTTTTAGTATAAGTGATTTAACAGGTAAATTCCCAGCACAGTTTGGTGATCAGTTTTGCACCATTGTTCAAGAAATACGTGAAGTAATATCTATGGGAAACTTGATTTAATTCAGTCATTTAAATTGTGGATTTCTCTTGTTGATTTAAATCATGATTTTAATCAATTATTTTAAGCATCTTGATTTAAATCAATTTACATCAATTTTAAGCACCTTGATTTAAATCAGTCCATCCTGGTTGAAACTAGACTGCAAGAAATCAAAGCACTCAAATTCTACTGATCATGGGTAAGGATGTTTGAATTTCTTTAAAAGAGGCTCATTGCTTGATTCAAAAAATCTGTGAGTTCATTAAATCGGACTAAAGAGCTTCTTTTCAAGCAAAAGACACCTTTTGAGGGCAATAATGATGCTGGCTGTGGGGCTTGCGACTGCAAGTTGAATCCAGTAACCTGTTTAACTCCCGTAAACATTTTTGTCTCATTCAATGTAGCTGTACCTTTTATAGAGCAAAATACTTCTGTGAAGATGCCTGACCAACCGAAAATCTCAAGCACAGCACATATCACAGACACTTCCACTGATCATAAAGTTAATAATAACCATGGTATTAACCAGACTACTACCTTACCTGGAGTCCCTACTAATGACCTAACAGGATCCACAGGAGACATTGCCACAGATGGTGAGTTTGCAGTTGAATTTTCCATCACACTTTGCACTGTTTTGTGTGGGTTTTTTGTTTTTTTTATTTTAAACTGCTCCTTTTCTTTTTTTACTGTCTTGTACAATAACCAGTTTGATACACTTTTTCTTCAGCCTTACATCCTTGCTAATCTGGGACTTCCTCCTGGGGAATCATGCTACGGCCGGGTCATCATGATATGCTACGTGGCATGGCTTGTGGTTCAACCTAGGATGTAGGAAATTGAGGCACCCAAATACTATTGATCATCAGTAGGGATGTTTGAACCTCTTTAAAAGAGGTGCATTACCTGATCCAAAAACTTTGTGTGCTCAAGAACCTCTTTTCACATAAAAGGCGCATTTTGACAGTGATAATATTACCCCGGGAGGCTTGTGAGCCATGTTAGGACTGGCATGCATAATGCAGATGCAAAGGTCAGAGTACATGGCGTAAAGTACAGGCAAAGATTTATAAATGCAATCTCCATATATTATTTGTCTCCCCTAACTTGTCCTTGCCCCTTTATGTGGTGGTTTACAAGGCACATCATTTTACTTGCCTTACGTGGAGGCCTTCTCAATAGTATGGATCGGTCCGGAGGGGGAAATAATGCACGTGGATCACACTTTTAAATCTAAATGTTTGTTTCCAAGGGAAAATGGACTTGCAGAAAAAGCAAGTACAGATCTCCGCGGCTACTCTTACCTGAGGCTATAATCAAAGCAAAACTTGTCCCCCTTTGCTATGATGATTGTTACAAAGCCCGCAGATTAAAAAAAAAAAGTCTCCGTGGACTTTGCATCAGTGTGGACACTGATTATTTCTCCTTAAATCTGTCAGTATTGTGTTCTGTTCTACCTATTTATCTGGATGCTTCTTGGTTAGTTGTGGGCCTCCAAGGGAAACACTGACATTAACTTGCTACAAAAGGAAAATGTCCTTTTGGAAGCTGAATAAATGGAGGAGACCTGCGTTTCCTGTTTTTGTTATTTAGGAAGCTGGAAGACAGACAGTAACATTGGTGCAGCGGAAGAAAATGTTGCAGAGAATTCCCCCGATGAGCAGGAAGTTTTACTGGGCAGCGATCACGGGAAAGGCGATAATGCAGTGAAACAGGGTCCAGGCCAAGGCCTTTTTGGGGAAGAGAGTGAGACTCATTCTTTTACTTTTTTTTTTTTTATGTTAATGAGATGGGAGATGTATTTTTTTCTTTTTGAAATTATTTTCAAATTCAAATACAAGGAAAAAAGAAGAAAATTAATCACATCATGTCAGATCAAAACAATAGTTCTAAATCTAAAGAAATAAAGTAGAAAAAAAGTGTTGCAATCTACAGCCCAGAGAAATGGGAAGGAGAACTGGCCTGAAAGAGAGAAACTTCCCAAAAAAAATACAGAGGTCGATTGTGAGACCCGCGCCCCGATTTTATAACATGCGCGCGCATGGGGAATTTTATAACTTACATGTGGCAAAGCGATCGGCCGGTCCTCAGTTCCCTCCCAGTCCGCTCCATTTAAGGAGCGGACTGGGAAGGAACTTTCCTATCCTTAACCCTACTCTTCCCCCTCTCCACCCCAACCCCTAAATCTATCCCAGCTATCCCTTTTTATTTTTTTTTTAACTTCATGCCCCAAGTTGAAATAAGTTGCGTGCGCCAGCGGCTGCCAGCGTGCGAGTAATCGGGACAGCGCAAAATGGCACTGTCCCGGCCCGCGCCCCTCCTCGCCCAGACCACGCCCCTGCCTGCCTCTTTTGCAAGTTCCGGCACTTCTGCGCCTAACAGGGCCTGTTCTAAAATGCGCGCGGCACGCACGAGGCCTGGCCACACATGTAACTCCTGGTTTTTATTTGCGTGGCCCTTTTAAAATCATACCGACAGTGAGATAACCCAAATGTCTAGGGCTGCCTCCACATCAATGTCAATCAATGCCTTTAGAGGTGTTCTGGGACGGTGTTAAGTTAGCCTGATGAACGTATCCAGGTAAAGTTTAAGATAGTCTGGCATATTCGGTTTGGTGGCTGTGTCACCGAATATCCTGCCACAGTTAGCTGGATAAATTTATCGGGATAATTTTGCTAGCCAGACAGCAGCTGAAAATGGACCACAATTGTTTTCTTTTCTCCCAGCCTTTATTTTTAGTGAATCTCCCAAAAAACAATAATTTGTTTTTGGAGGTTAGGTCAGTTTTTCTGTGTGTCCCCTTCGGTTAATTTTCATCATTGGGATAGAAACCCTTTAAACTCTGCACTATATGCAAACAGAAGATGTTGAGTTTGGACTTCCATGACCTCTGCTTCCACTGCCCAGGACCCTTCCATATGAGCCGTCATGCAGCGTGTGGAAGAATGTCCCCCTCCAGCACTTTCTTACAGGGAACTCAAACTAAGAGGGAAAAAAAAGAGTTCAGAGGGATCAGAACCTAAAAAGAGAAGGTCAGATTGGGGCACCAGAAAGAAAAAAAAAAAAAAAGAACTCCTCCATCGGTGCCGAGAAGCAAACGCTCCCACAAGATGGCGCCATCCTCCAGTGCTGATATTTTGGCATCATGGTACTAAGGACTCAAGCAACTATGCTTTTGGTGCCAAAACTTCTTCACTTCTGTGCAAAGATGCTGTTTCTAAACCGCTTGTTGGGAGAAGCACTCTTCCCATACTGATCCTGGAATTGAGCACCCCTTCAGTGGTTTTCCCTCTGCCTGCTCCTGAATTTCATCCCTTCATGCAGAAGCTGTGATTGGAGTTTGTCAGTATTAATAGGTTCACTGTATGAGTGTGGTAAGACAGAAGGCCAGTATCCCCAAGGCAGCTCCTCTGGTGAGATCCACCACCCCAGACAGAAGACCGGTATCCTGCAGGACCCGCTACCTAAAACACAACGCACCACACTCATACCCTGAATTATACACTTGGTTATGCTTCAGAAAGCAATACAGCAGAGATAATGCACAGATATAGTAAAAGCAATTGTTATGATGATAATGCAGTATAATTCTTTCCTTTACTGATGTTAAAAGGGCCCAGGAAAGCAGCCTGGCTCTGTTCCTCTAGAAGTTCAGGATATTTTCTCTCTCCCTTTCTCCTCTCTTTTTCTCTCTCTTACTCTCTCACACACACTCTCTCTCTCACACTCATGGTCCTCTGTTAGTTATACACCCTCCGTCTGCACATCTGAACAGGCAGGCATAGGTGCACACAAGCACGCATGCAAGCTCACACTAGTGTGCACAAGTGAGTGCAGAACTTATCCAGCTATGTTTAAAACACATGCAGCATGTTTTTTGATACGCGAACATGTTGGATTTTATATAGTGTGCACAATATCAAATATCGCATGCACATGTGCGTCCATAAAGCTGCATATATGGGCAAATCCAAAATAAACACACATGAGCTTCATTCAGCAGCTATAATGCAAACACACAAGTGCAGTAAGCATTTCATAGTCCATATAATCTCAAAAAGGCTTTATTAATTCAATAAGCGGCAATTCCACTGTTTTAGAAGAAACTTCTTTTAAAGGGTCCCCCGACACAGACCCTGTGTTTCGCCAAAGGCTGCGTCGGGAGAGACAACAAATTTTTAACAACAATCTGTGATACAAACAAAGGAATGAATGATGGACTATGCATAAAAGGGCAAACCGGAAAACTCAAGTGAAAAAGCTCCATTCTAACTCGTTATTCAGCCCATTCGGTGTTATTCATCCCATTCGGTTGAGTTTGCCAGTGTTTTGATTGGTTCCTGCCTGGCTGTAATTTGATTGGTCTTCAGCTCTTGCAATGCCGATTGGCTCAGCATTTCATGCCATTTCGAGTAGCTTTTAAATCTCCGTTGTACTGTACGCATGTGAAGTGTTACTACTAACTACAACAGTATGTGTGATGATTTTCCTGTTTACAGTAGTATGTCAGTTTGCCCTTTTATGCATAGTCCATCGTTAATTCCTTTGTTTGTATCCACAGATTGTTAAAAAATTGTTATCCCTCCCGATGCAGCCTTTGGCGAAACACAGGGTCTGTGTCGGGGGACCCTTTAAAAGAAGTGTCTTCTAAAACAGTGGAGTTGCCGCTTATTGAATTAATAAAGCCTTTTTTTGAGATTATATGGACTATGAAATGCTTACTGCACTTGTTGTGTTTGCATATATGGGCCCCCATGCATGCCTGCTTGTTTTAAAGTTATCCTCTTTGTGTTTCGACTTAAATTATATCAACCTACACGAGAGCTCAGATGTAGTCAGGGGTTACCGTTCGGTGTCCCCACAGCATGGGTGCTGTATCTGGCTCAGTATAGATCTAGGACCTTTTCAGTGCCAGCACTGGTCCTATGAAATACTGTGCCCTAGAGATTAGACAAGACAGAGTACCTGGCTTTTCGGAAAAAAAGTGTTTTGGTTTTTTTTAATGTTTTGCCGTAGTCTTCTTTCTGCTGGTATTAGTGTTATGGCTTCAGTTGTTCAGAAAATAATGAAGAGGTTTGTTAATATTTTGCTCGCATTGGTGGTGTGCTGGTGGCCCTTATCTTGGATCTCGGTGAGATTTTTACATTTTTTAAATGTTATGGTTGCATATTTTACTGTGATTTTGCATTTTTGTATTCTGCTTTAGGCAATCTTCGGGTTAGGGAAGGGGTATATACATTTTCATTAATAAAACTCTATGGCTTTAGAGGCTTAAGTGGCCCTGGGTTCTCCCTTATGGCCGGCAAGTTGAGCTCTGCTACTTTTTTCTTTACAGATAGAGCACCACTGGCAGGCAGGAATGGAAAGACTATTCTTGTGCTAATCCTCAGGGTTGCAGCCTGGGGTAGCAGTGATATGCTTATTTATGTTTGTGTTAAATAAAATGTATAAATCGCCTATACCCAAAGGACTAGGCCATCAACAACTCCAATATGCATTAAAAAAAAAAAGGTACAGGCATGCACCACAAGAAAATAAAAATTCTTCATCAACCACATATATTGACCCAGACTCAATTAGATTCCTAAATTAGCCATTTTTAAATTGAGAGAGAGGTTTTCAGCACCACTTTGAATGTTTTAATACAGCTTAACTGCCATAGCCCTTCCGGCAATGAGTTCCAAAAGGTTGGCGCTGCTACAGAGAGCGCGTTCTCTCGTTTCACTGAGCCTAGCTTACCTAGTAAACAGCACATCAAGGAGTCCACGTTGTTGAGATCTTAACACCTGACAGGGCTGGAAAAGCTGTACAAAGGCATTAACCCATGGTCATTTGTTTGAAAAAATTAGTTTATGAACAGTTACACCAATTTTATATTGGATCCGATAGGAGGGAGGCAGGGGGGTGTAAGTTCATTAACACTGGAGAGATGTGATCATTTTGCCACCTTCCTGATATTAACCTGGCAGCTGTATTTAATAGAAGCTACATCAGTTTTAATGTAAATCCTGGCAGGCTAATATAGAGTGAATTACAAAAATCCACCACAGGCAGGATAGAGTTCTGAATAACAGTGCAGAAATCAGTTTCAATCAATAATTCTGTAGCTCAAACAGCACCCACAGCTTAAAAAAGCCTGCTCAGATGACGGACTTAACATGATGATGGAACAAGAGACGAGTCTATCCAAACTCCCAAGTTTTTTATGCACAGACTGGGAAGGATTGATTGTTAGTGGTAACAGGTGGATACATTGATTTTATGTTAGCTGACTTTCTCTGAATTAGCATAAAATCTGTTTTGGCCATATTCAAAGCAAGCGTGTTATGAAATAGCTATTTTTGAATGGTTGATATACAAATTTTTAATAGGCTACTTATTTCTGACCAAGTTCATCAAACATGGATGAAAAATTGTATATTAGCATATATCAGCCCCTTAGCTCGCCCCTTTGTGCTTCCCCTGCTCCACCCCACCATTGCACTCCACCCACGACCTCCCCCAACACTCTCCCTCCCCAAATAAAAGCTAAACGCTCCTCCGACGACCCAAACAACCCTCAACGACACCCTTCTCTCTCCTAAGACCTTGGCCCACCTTACAGTTTTCTCCCCTCATTCAACTCCTACAATATCTGCATCTTGCATTCCACCCAACCCATATACCAACTCCACCACCACTACAGTCACCTCCTAATTCCACCCGCCCTCCTCTCACCTCTATTCTCTAAACTCTATAAATGCCACCCATATTGCTCCCTCGTCCCATCCCCACTCTCAAGTACCATTCCCGTACACATAACCTACCCTACTGAAGCCCCGCCACCCTACTCTCAAAGAATGCTGATCCCTATCATGGGATTCCCTTTCACCCAGTTCCTGGGCCTCTCCCTGATCTCTCTGATACTCTTTAATGCCAAATCGCTATTGAAAAAAACCCATTTACTAAGTGACATTCTCCTTGATTCCAAACCTGACATATGTGCCATTACAGAAACTTGGTTGAAACACTCCATATCTCCCTCCTCAACCAAATATCTATAGACTCCTATAACATTATCTCTATACCTAGGAATAAAAAAAGAGGAGGCGGCATACTCCTTGCCGCCAAAAAAGATCTTAAATTGATTTCCCAAAAGGTCAACACCCCTCCCAAATATGAAGTTGGTTTCTTCAAATCTACATCCCTCCAACTCTGCCTTTATATACATTCCCCCAGGTCTCCTAGAAAGCGACTCCTCTCCCCTAATTACATTTTTTGCTGATACTCTAGTCCCTGACCTCTCCACCATTATCCTCGGGAATTTCAATCTTCACGTTGATTCACATCCCCAATCCCCAGCTTGTGAAGCCTTCATTTCATCACTCGAAGCTATGGGCTTTACACAAATCATACACTCTCCCACCCACAAAGCAGGCCACGCTCTAGATCTCATTTTCACTAACTCCGACTTCCCCCACACTGAACCCTCTACATGCTCCCCTGTGCCTTGGTCTGACCACTCCATCATAAATACCACCCTATCCCTAAAACAATCTACGCACGCCCCCCCCCCCCCCCCCCCCCCCCCCCACACACACACACACAAGTACACACTTTCAAGTACCGGAAAACTTGCTCCAGAGATGACCTTATACCAGCTTGCTCCAATATCAATAATAAAATCGATCTCTCAACTGCCGAAAATGCCATCTCCTCCTAGTTCAATGTCGCCCTTAACATTGCTGGCCAGCTATGCCCCTCCGCCTCAAAAACCATTAACCCTGCCCACACCAACAAAAAACCCTGGTACTCCCCAGAACTAAAGATACAGAAAATTCTCCTTAGAAACACAGAAAGACAATGGTGCAAACACCCCACACCAGCCATTAGAGCATCTTACTACCTCTCTATGCACAACTACAGGAACACCATACAAAGAACGAAACGAGACTATTGTGCCCACAAAATATACAATGTCCAATATAATGCCAAGGCTCTCTTCGCCATCTTCACCGACCTCACCAAATCCCCTTCCCCACACACCTGACTCTGGATCCAAAAACCTATGCAATGACCTAGCTCTCTTCTTCCAAAATAAAATCTCCGCCCTTTCTGCCCTCTTTCCCCATGACACCAACACCACCAATTTCCATCTCTCAAAACCCACTACAACACTTTCCTGCCTCGAATCCACATCATCCTCTGAAATAGAAAATCTCCTAAAGAAAATGAAACCCTCTTCGCACCCAGTAGAAACCATTCCACCCAACTCCTCCTCTCCATCCCCAGCATAATCGCCAAACCCATATCAGACATAATTAACTGCTCCCTAGCACAAGGCAGCATCCCTACCATTCTAAAACAGGCAATAGTCAAACCAATCCTCAAAAAACCTAACCTTGATCCCTCAGTTCTCTCCAACTTTAGACCCATCTCGAATCTACCTTTCCTTTCTAAGGTCATTGAAAGACTAGTCAACACCCGCTTAACTGAATACCTCGACCAGCACAAAATCCTCTCCCCTTCCCAATTTGGCTTTCAAAGGGCTCGATAGCAGCAACTCCTATCTTCTAGCTATGCTCGACATATCAGCCGCATTCAATACAATTAGCCATGACATCCTCATCAATCTCCTCATAAACATCGGCATTACTGGAACCGCACTACTTTGGCTACAATCCTACTTAAAAAACAGACATTACACCATCACCCTTGGCACCCATGAATCTGACCCCATCAACCTTGACCGTGGTGTTCCCCAAGGCTCTTTGTTATCCTCCACCCTGTTTAACATCTACATGCTTCCCCTAGCCAAACTCCTCACAAATCTTGGAATAACCCACTATATCTACGTGGATGATGTTCAAATTCTCATCCCCTTCACAGACTCTCTACCTAAAGCTCTCCAACCATAGGACACCTGCCTTACCTCTATCGACCAACTCCTCACCATTATGAACCTCGCCCTTAACCCTCACAAAACTGAACTACTTATCATTTCCACCAACCCCATCCCCCTTGATAACCCCCCCCATACTCCCCAAACCATTCTCCCCGCACACTCGAAACCTCGGAATCACCATAGACAACCAACTCTCATTAAAACCATTCATTAAAGCCACCCTAAAAGACTGCTATTTCAAATTACATACCTTGAAGAAACTAAGACCCCTATTACACCTCTCTGATTTTCTCACAGTGCTCCAATCCATTATATTCTCCAAAATCGATTACTGTAACTCACTACTCCTCAGCCTCCGACCACCGCCACCAAACCCTTACAACTCCTTCAGAACACCACAGCCCGAGTCCTAACCAATACCCACAAAAAAGACCATATTACACCCATACTGAAAGACCTACACTGGCTTCCCATCAACTCCAGAATACAGTACAAATCCTTATCCCTCATACACAAATCTATAATAAATGAAAACACTCAATGGCTTAAACAGCCTCTCCTTCTCCACACCTCCAACAGACCTACACGCACTGTTCACCAAGGAACCCTACACCTACCCTCCCATAAGCTCACAAAACTTGCCTCCACAATGAAAATAGCTTTCTTAATAGCAGGTCCAACCTTGTGGAACTCCATGCCCCACGACCTCCGTACAGAAACCTGCACACCCAAATTAAAAAAAACTAAACTAAAAATGTGGCTTTTTCAACAGGCCTTTTTCTAAACAGCCTCTCCTCCTACACTACCCCCTCCCTAAAGGATACTTGCGCCTCTTCAAAGTATACTTAAGCCCCTACTCTTAAACATAACCTTGAGTCTGGACACAGTCTAGCTTTCCACCCCGGCCTGTACATAAGTTAGCATTCCCCTTCCCCCTCCATCCCCTTCCCTCCTTTATATTCAATATTTATATTTAATATCTATTTTACTACCCCTTCAACTACCCTCCTCCTCCCCCTAAGTCCCTCATTTGTACAGTCTCTACCTTCTTATATTTGTAAAACATAATTCTTATACTTCTTGTTTTACATGACTAAGTTAGTCGTTTTTCATATGTTATCAAATGTTTTCCTATGTTTTTTAAATGCTTTCAAATGTTCACTTATGCGTTCCATGTAACGGTTGTGCCTTTTCCTCTGGCCTTCCGCTTGTTCCTTGTAAACCTGTACGATGTGCAAACGGCTATCGGTATATAAAAAATGTTAAATAAATACATTTTAAAGCCACTGCAAAGGCTGGTTAAGATTTTGCATATAGGGGCCATGTAAATATTAAATGTGGATGATAAGGCAGATACCTGCAGGACTCCCATTAAAACTGGAGATCATTCAGATCTATCATTTCCACTTCTGACTTGCAAAGAACTATGACCTGATCCATGACAAAACTGTGCCAGAAATTTCACATTCTTGAAGCCTATACAGTAGGATCTGGTGATCCACCGTATCAAAGACGGAAGAAATGTCAAGGGGTTCCAGTACATAGCTATGACCCAAATCAAGGCCACTCCTGAATTCAATAACGCGATTGTGAGGATTTTAGAACTCAATGACTTCCTGATGTAGGTTCAGGATTTCATTGTCCTCAATGAACTTGTTCAGTTGTTTCAATACACAGGACTCAAAACAATTTATGCTTCCTGGATAGCATAAGAAAACCTGCAAGGAGTGGCAGTTGCAAATCTAACAGGGACATAATGGGATTGGGGTTGGGTTCCATGTGGGAATTAGATCTGATTTGGGTAAATGTAGATAAAATTGCTACTGGGTAGACTAGATGGGCCTTTTGGTCTTTATTTTCTGTCATGTACTGTTACTTTAGTTTATAAACTCAGCTGAGGGACCATGAAGAACAAACCACTCAAGGTCAAGTGGAAGAACCAAGAGAAGGGATTCAATGGCCAATCCTATTAACCATCATGGGCATCTTTGTCAGTGGCGATCAGCTTTTGTAGGAATGGCTAATCCCTGTCCCCATTTGTATAAGGATTATAGCGTGTTGAAAGTAACAAGAAAATACAAGGTAGCCATATAGATCCTAGAAACAAACAGGATTCTTTGCAGGTTGTGCTAACTTTTGTTACACCAATGTAAGAGCAATCCAAAAATGTTCTAGTACTTGAGCTTTCAACATCATTTATCTCCTTCAGATGACAGAAAACTGTGACTTAAAATAATTAAACATTTTTTAATTTGTTGTAGGGAAGCCAGATGAAGAGAAGACTAATCAAGGTATAGTTGCCTTTATTTAAGTTTTCTTTAAAGCATCTCTGTTGAATCCCCTCCCTTACAAGGCAAATAAGGAGGAAGAAGCTATAGAAAATCACATGACCCGGTTTCACCCATCCTTGTGCCCTTTATATATTTTTTTTAAGTCTTTTCTGTTCACCCCTGTCCTCCTACTAGCAAATGTACTTGCAGTCCGTCATCAGAAGAGGCCAAGCACATCTTAGGGCTCGATGAAGTGATGTATTACGGTGCGCAAGTGTGTGCCCCATTGGATATACAGTACAAAGGGAAGTTAAAAAAATATGAATGTAACAGTAATCTTTGAAGAGAGTCTGCAGCCTCAGAAGACAGGAAGATCTGTAATGTAGACCAGCTTAAATGTGTGTCTCTCCTAGAGGAACAATCAACCCTTTAGACAAGGCTCTTCTCCATCGCCCTCCTTCCCATGTATTGGAGAGCGTCGGGTGCTCTCCTGAGGCTGGATGATGATCCACCCAACCCATGGTGGATTCTCAAGACCCCATGCTCCTTCAGATGCGTGCTAGGTGCTGCTGCTATGTCCTGATTTTCACATTGTCTGCTCCCTAATGTTGTGCCTTTCCTTTAGGGGATGGACACGAGTAAGGAAACTCTACATATCCAGCCATGCCAATTGGTTTGTCCTCGGCAGTCCATACAAAAGACTCTTGGAACATTCTGCGTGTGCCTCCTGTGTTGCTAGAGATGTTTGGGTTGGTTGGTTTTGCTTTTTTTTAATGGTTTTTTTTGTTGTTTTTTTTTTATAAAAGCTGGTAAGAAAACTCATTCAACTCCTTTGAAAGAAGTGCAGACACACCAAAGGGGGCACAGAGGAAGCTAGGACTCTGAGGTTGCTCAACGACAGAGAGAGAGAGAGAGACTTTACAGCCAGTGGCTGCTTTGTTACTGGAGAAGATCCCCCCAACCTGCTGTGTGCTTTAGCTCTGATGTTGTGGGTATGTGCCAGTGTAGTTCAGCCAACGATTGAGAAGCCCTACAGTGATCACCTTCTTAAAGTGCTAACGCCCCCTTTCCCATAGGACCTAGATATATGCCCACGTCTTGTCTGCCTTTATAAACACAAAGTTTGGACTATGTTATTCCATTTATAAAATGTGTAACATGATATTGTGTTTAAAGAAAGATTATGGCTTTTGTTTAATTACCTGAAAAGATATAATAATTTAGGGGATGATTTTGAAATATTGCATATAAGTTAGCTGGCAAATATAAAAGTAAGTTGCACCAATTTTCAAATCAAACTTATGCATATTAAATTATCCCAGCAAAGCCCAGCACATACAATTACGCCTGCTATTTGTTGCATGTAGCTTTGCTTTTTAAACCCCACCCAGACTTTCACCCCCTGTAACTCTTCTGTGGAGATAACTTTCGAAAGGATTTGTGCGCGTAAAAGTAAAATATAGCGTGGCAATTTTCGAAAGCTCATTTATGGGCGTAAAACCTTTTGACAATTTAGCCGTTTTGACAATTTTCAAAGGAGCAGGGCATGTAAAAGTAGCAATTTTCAAAAGCCCATTTATACACACACAGCCTTTTGAAAATTTCCTCCAGTGGGCCGGATTTTAAAAAGCACTTATACCCTTAAAACTAGGTTTTACATATGTAAGTGCACTTTACCTGTGTAAGTGGGCTTTTGAAAATTGCTACAATGTATGCCATAGAATTACCTGTGTTAAGGCAGGTAAATGGCTATTGAAAATAGCTACAATAGTATGTGTTATTTACATGCATAACTCCTTTGAAAATTCACCTGTGCAAGTGTATGCATGAGGCGGTCACGCAGTTTTCTAAGGGGCCCTGTCTGTGGGTGAAGCACTTGTTTTAAAAATCAACCTCTGAAGTACCTTTTGAAAATGACCCTCGTAGTGAAAACGATGTTGCATGATGAAAACATTATAAAGGTGAATTCGAAATGTCCGACTGGCGGACACAGAGCGGGTTTTAAAAGCCGGCTGCATATGCAGGCCACGCGTACAAATGAAAAGTAGAACCACGAAGGGATGGCGAATGGGCGCGGTCTGGGCAGGCACACGCGCTCTGGATTTGCCCGTGAAATTAGCACTTAAATGCTTTACTCGCATGGGCGCGCGCCACGGTCCCCCTGCCGCATAACTTTACTCCTGCTATGGATGACGTGTAAATTGTAAAACACAAAAGATTTAGGAGGATCAGCGGGGGTTTAAAGGTCAGGGCTATTGAACTAGGGAGGTTTGGAAATCCTATCCCCTACTTGGGAGAACTGGAAAGACTGGCAATGGCGTCGGCACGCGTACCTTTTAAAATCCCCTCCCCTCCCCCACTTCATGGTAGAAGCAGCATTTGTGCGCACAGGCGCCTGCCCGCTTAAAATTTGAGCACGCATGCGCGCACAGTCAGGCTGTTTTATAACGTGTGCATTTATACGGTGGACACAGGCTGACGAATGTGCGCACGTGTGCCACTGTGCAGCACTAGGGAAGTTAAAGCATAAGGTGGCAAAATAATCAGGTGTTGATGCTTAAGCAGGTAAATTTGCAGGGCAACTACTTCAGGTTCTCCGATGAAGCTTTGGTCACTTTGGCTGACGGCTGCTGAAAAAAGCTGATTAGCAAATGCATGTTTTATATATTATTTTTTTCATCAGCAAAAACCAAATAAAATCATTCAGATACTCATCAGATTTGATGGTTTTTGTTTTGCTGGTTGCTTTTTTTGTTTTCATTCCAATAGAGAAACCAGACAATCCTAGGATGAGCTGATAGGAGGAAGATTTAAAAAAAGCAGAGGCTGACCTTATTGTGGCACCCACCCACCCACAGCAGCTGCTCTTTCTGCGAGCAGAGTCTCACCTAGGTGGCTGCTTCCTTTGTCCCCTGCAGCTGCTGGCGGCACAGGATGAGGACCCTGCCGTCTCCCTTCCACCCTCCCGTTGGCCTGCTGCTGCTCCTCTTCTGCCAGCGCGGCCCCCGCTGACGCTGCCTATGTTTCAGTTGGTACCAGGCAGCCAACACGCCTCCTATCTGTCAGTGACCCGCCCGAGCTGAAGAAGAGGGTTGCTGATGAGTTTGGGCTACCAACAGAAAGTAAAAATTAATATGGAATGGCAGTGGGAGCCGCCACCACCACTGGCTCTCAGGCCTACATCTGGACTCTTTGGAGACAGTGGGAGGGAAGTCTATACATTAAGACCATCTGAGTTAACAACAACAACAAAAAAGATTAGGTTGATAATTTAACAAGAAGTAAAAGAGGAGTACAGAAATAATCTTCAAAACAATTCAGTTGTCTGAATGGAAAACAGCAAAGTGACTTAGGATAGAGACGATGCTGCATGGTCTGGTGGTTAGAGCAGTGGTCTGAGACCCAGAGAAACCAGAGTTCAGATCCCGCTTCCCCCACTGACAGCCCTTATGACCTTGGGCAAGTTACCTTCTCAGGTACCCTTAGGATAACTTTCAAAGAACGCCACATGGCTTCATATATGCAAGTACATGGAAGTGCGGAGAGCTATAGTATTTTATAACGTGCATATTTGGTCCATGCAGATTATAAAATACATATCTCCACCCCCAACATACGTACATATGTTTCAGCTCATGCGAACATCAGCGATGCATTGAAAGCGTGTACATCTACCCGATCTATAAACATATGCGTGAAAAAAACCCTGATTTATATGCGTAAGTAGGTATATTTTAGAATATGCACCTCTATTTGAAATCACCAGTTTGCTGATACCTCCACCAGTTCACCCAGTCCATTGAGATCCTCCCAGTACTTCACCCTGAACTCTCCCCCCGTTCACCCACACCTCCCACCCAACAACAGCAGACAACAGATGTATCTGATATGAATTGCGTTAGATAATTAGCAGGCATAAAATCATGCAAATGTTTCCCAATATATTAGTGTAAATTGCTTATAAAATAGCAACTTACGGGTATAACTCTTGGCCCCGCACAGGTAAATGTGCGCACGAAACCAAAAATACACACGTGCTTTTGATGTTTATAAAATAGCATGTGCAACTCCTTTGTCATTTAACTCGTTAAGATTGTAAGCTGTTTGGGGCAGATATTTGCTGTACTTGAATGCTAATAATGATGTCAGAATTATTTGTAAAGATGGGCAAAAAATCAGAAACGTATTATTTCTTTATAAGGCTAACATGTAAAGATGCTTTTTGAGACTGCTGGTGGTACCTTCTGCAAGCAAAATAGCCTATGGAAAGGGTCCTTGGTGGAGCAGAACAAAAGCCATTTGGCGCACTGATAATACAGCCTCATCTGCTTCTTAGTATTTTAGGAATAGTTCCTAGCTCTGCTGCTCTAAGGTTTGAAACGAACTCTGTTAGCACAGAAAAGCATAAAATCCCATAGAATATGAAGTCTTTTTCCGAAAATGTATTTATTATATGTACTATATCTTTTTGATGTGTAAAGATAGTTTTGTTAGGAAACATTTTCATCTAGGGTGCATAGCACACTATTCCTTTAACAAGAGATTTGCATAATGGATAATTTATTTCTAAAAACCATTTATGCCCTAGGTCAGGGTTCCTAACTGTGTCCTGGAGGCACACCTAACCAGACAGGTATTCAGGATAGCTACAATGCCATAAGCATGAGATAAGGTTACATATACTATGGTTTCCAAAGAAGGGGGAGTCTATCGCATGCCTGTTCATTATGGGCCTGATTTTCAAAAGCATTTACACTCTTAAAACTGGTTTTTACATGTGCAAATTCAGTTTACATGAATAAGTTGGCTTTTGAAAATTGCTACAGTATATGTCATTGAACTGTCCATAGGCTTTTGAAAATTTATAAAATAATACTTTCATTTACACACACAAAACCTTTTGAAAATTACCCCCTAAGGATATCCTGAAAACCAGACTGCTTTAGTGTGTATCCAGGATTGAGAAGGAAACCACTGCCCTAGGATATGTAGTCTTGGAAACTACATTTCCCATGATGCTTGACCCCATAGATCAGGTCGAGGGAAATGGGAGAATTTCCCACTCAGAAAGCATGAAGTTGGAGGGAGCCCAGGGTATTTTTCAAGGGCCATTCTCGTTCTTGGACTGCAATCCTGTGACCAGATTTTTCTAACCCCCCAAAAAAATAACCTGTTCAATTTAAAGAATTTTTGGGGTGATCGCAGGAAATCAGCAGAAAATAGCCATGTTGCTTCCTTCTCCCTTGGATCGCTATCACGGTGATCTAAAATCAGCCCAATTCCACACATCTGAGTTTCCTAAACTAGAGCAAAAGCATGGTATCCAGAGCACTGGCTGGAGTTCGAGAGAGACCCTCGGTTCTCTGATGTGAAAGGGAGTCAGGGGAGAAAAATCTAATGACACCTGGGAAATCCCCCCCCCCACCTGAGAAACCATGACTCGTTCCCATGGCATTGAAATCACCATGATCAGAGGCCACATCCTCTCTCCTTCCCTCATTAGAGAAATGTCGCCTTATCTTGTCATGCTATCGCACTAATGTAAGCCAGTTAGTGTTCACCAGCTTCTACCTGTATGCTTGCATTGTGGTTTCTTTCTGTATAGTCCACAAACAAATTGCTTGGTACATTTAATTGATGGATTTCTGTAAGTATGCTTCTTTAACCGATAGAGTAATTCACGTGGAGTGCATTTGTAATACATGTATAATAGGCATATAGTGCCAAATTTTCCATGTGGTCCTGAATACAAAGGTAGACGTATGCTTTAAAGCCCACACAAAACAAGATGGTTTTTAAATGCATGCAGGCCGACGTTGAAAAAAAAAAGCAAAAAAAAAGCTGAGTTGCTAAATTTAGCCTTGCGAATCATTTCCATATGTTTAGACTGGGTTAGGTGCCGAGTGCTGACAATCAGTGCTAACCACCTAACGTTTTCCCCACTGCAGTGCCCCAGGAGCCACTCACTTTTCAGGCTCCTAAATTTTAGGAAATCCTAAATTAAGGGTTTAAAGGGGTCAATTTAGAAGCCTGACTCCCAGAGTTAGTTGCTTAAACCCTTTCAAACAGGAACCCCAAGGTAGTCATACACATTGTGGTTGAATATGGGGTGCCTACATTGGGGTACAGTCTGCAGGTGCCTGTTACCAGTTTTCAAAGGAAAGGTACGCATGGAATCCTCAACCAAGATTCCTTTTTTGGCTGTGTGCGTAGTAGAAAATAAATTAAATTTACACCTGCTCATGTGTGTACGTAGCTTTTTTTATTTGTTGTTTGAAAATGCAAAAAATGTGTGTGTGATTCTAAACCCCGCCCACAAGAACGCCTCTTCACACGGCAGGTAAAAGGAGGCGTGTACAGGCCCCAGGTGAGTACGTCCACCAGGATATCAGGCGAGCAGTTTTAAAACCTGTTTTACTCGTAGAAGTGACTTGCAAACATTTACCTTCTCAAAGTACCCATGTACCCTTGGGCCTTCCGAAACGTTGGCGTAGGTTAGGACATTAGCAGCACACCTACAACATACGCATAATTTTTTTTTTTAAGAAGTTGAATATGGACGTGTAGGGTTCAAACTCCTTCTGAACGCCTCGTTTCTATACGGCCAAAAGTATTTGTGTTATGAAAGAACGCGCATACCAGGTGGCAGCCAAAATATCCACTTGGCCAAACGCGGCTAACTTAGTTGTGTTTAACTCTATTTTTACCCACACAAACAGCACCTAAGCCCTTGAAAATTAGAGCCACAACACAGATACAAACTTGGAGCCCATTGACTAAGCCGTGAATAAGCGATTAACGCACAAAAAACCAGCATTACCGTTATCACGTAATATTTTTACCTAAAAACTGCCCCCCTTGTGGATTTTGGTTGCTTTGCCTGCATACAGTTTTCTAATGCATGGAAAGCAGCTAATGCATAGGTAATTCCTTGCAAATAAAATAACGCACTTTCCCAAAGCCGTATTATTTCCCAAAAAGTTTGTTACAACTCAGTTGTTGCTAACATTTTTCTGGAGGTATTGGGATACTTAACGCGTGTCCCAATACCTCTGGCCTACTCCTTAAAGGGCTACGTGTACTGGAAACCCTTCCTTCCCGCCCCACAGTGTGCAGAAATCCCTCCTGGGGGTCTCAGTAGACTCTGCCACTTGTAGGGGTGGTCCAATAGTGCAAAAAGAAAGATGTAAGAATCATATGGCAACACACTCCACTCCCCCTATTCAGACCCCTCCCCTAACTTCAAAATGGTACCCCCCCCCCCCCCCCCACACACACACACACGAGTAGTCGCTGCCCCCACCTAACCTAAGAAAAGGGTTCCTGGTAGTCTAGCAGTGCTCCGCAGTGCCCCCTAGGTCCTGGGCCGGAGAAAAAGGAATGGTCATGTGCATTAGCCGGAGCAAACATATTACACATTACAATGGGATGACTCTATAATTTTGCTTCTAGAATAAAAAAAAACGACCTTGAAGATCTTGTGTGACCAGAAACGGAAGTGTTATGTGCATCAGAATAGCTTTCTTAGCGAATGCCAAAGCAAACCAGACATTCCCTGCCCACAATCTCTTAATTTCAAATCTTCCTCATCATTCAGGTGCATTTCCTCTTACTTCTGTTGAAAGAACTCCAATATTCTTTGCCTCTTAATGGCAGAGTCAATGCCACCTCTATTCCATGCAAGTGTCTTGGTATCGGTATGCACCATTCCACTTCAAAATAGCCATTCTTGAAAAAAAATGCAATGATTCAGAAAAAAACAAACAAACACTGGCTTCCACCAATCACTGAACCGCTGAGACCCACCAGCACCTTTCCTGTCAAATGAGTTCTTTCTAACCCCATCTGGGTACCTTCCCTTTCCTGCACCCTCCTCCACCCTCCCCCCCCCCCCACCCCAACTCGTCTTCCCTTCTCCATAAGCAAGGGACAGGCCATTAATAATGCATAAGGGTGCTGCCTGCCGACACCCCCCCCCCTTCCAAATCCCCAAACACTCCCAACCATCTTGCTCTCTCACACCCTCTCTCCCCTCTACTGAGAGGGGAACAAATGACAGAAGACCATCACCCTCAAACATTATCTCCAATGAAGCAATGCATTGAAAAGCGAGAAGCATTGCTCCAGATTCTCTGATAACCCACGAGCAGAAAATTTGCTGCTATCAAGCCCGTAGGTCGGAATTTGTTCCAAACTGCTTCAAAAGCAAAAATGTCAGGATAAACCAATCCGTCAGTAAATCTTTCCCCAAGGGACTCCGCCATCTTCACTCCAAGGAGCTCGTAGATCACATGGTGGCTGCAATCCTTAGTTACAGAGTCACTGTACCCTGCCAGTGTGAAACATGCAGAACTGCAAACATCATAGGTGTCCAATCTGGGAACAGAGAAGTTATTTCTCTCTTCCTGTGACATAAGCAGTAGGACGCTGCCAGGCCTTGACAATGAGGCACTGAGGCAACCCAACTGTGCTCAAAGAAGGCTGTACCTCAGCTGTGGACTTTTTCTCAAGGGTAACCACAAATTTCCTGGCATCTACCACTGAAGTGAACTATTTAGTCTCACCATTGCCCACCACACACAGCCTTGCTGGATAGATTAAACTGCACAGGATCTTTAGGTCTATGTAATTTGGTGCACAATGGTGCAAATTCTGATAGGCTAGCACAGATTTCTTATAAAACTTCAGTTCCTTAACCTCCGCACTGCTCTCAAGACTGCTGTTTTGTGCGCAAAGTTGAACAGATGAAGATCGCTACGCGGTGCCTCCCTGCTGCCGCTGTCTGCGGGCCCAGTCTGTGCGCCCGCTCAATGCAGAGCCAGTCGTCAATGACTCCAAGGCCCAGCTCTTGTGGCAGCCAAGCCTCCAGGAAACCCTGAAGTTCAGCATCTAATAAAGTCTCTGGCAGGCCTACCAATCTAAAGTTTGTCTGGCACAACCTGTTCCCCAGGACTTCCATCGAGCTTATGCAAATCACCAAGGCCTCCATGTGACTGCCCATCATCCTGCAGCCCTGACACTCTTTGCTCCACCTCCGATATCGTGCGACTGAATGCAGCAACATTGGAAGCAACTTCTAGTTTATCATAATTTTCTCAAACTTAGAATCCAAGGTTTTGACTACAGCCATGGTTAACTCCATGACTGCCGCGATGATATTAAGAGACCCTACCACGGTTTTCTGGGGTGCAAAGTACATCGGGGTTGGCCTGCAAGGCTGAAAGCTGATTTATCCCCACTGAAAGAAACGTTCCCAGTACAGCAGAACTTCCCAAACTGTGAGGCAGGACCCCCCAGTGGGGGTCAAAGAACCTTCAGCTGGGATCTCAGGTGCTTTCAAAGGTCAGCACTCTTCGAGCAGCAGCAGCATTAACATAGAAGTCAGTGTGGGGCCCATGAGCCAGCCATGACAGACCCTATCCCAACATGGCCTGAAGATATGGGGAGGCCCAAGAGCAAGAATATATGTGTATGTGAATCTGATGACTGGTGAGTGTGCATGTAGAGAGCAAGAGCCTGTGTGTTTGTGTGTGTGTGCATGAGCGACAGAGTGAGTCTGTGTATGAGAGAATGAATATATGTATGTGTGTGAGTCTGTGTATCACATGCTCACACACACAATATGTGTGTGAGTACGGGCATGTGTATGAAAAGAGGGGTTGTGTGAGAGAATGAACACGTGTAAGTGTGTCTGAGAGAGAGGATAAAGTTTATGTATTCCCTCTCCCCTAATTCACAACTCAGGGTAACTAGAAATGAAAAAAATCCAAGCCAGAACCCGAACATCCAGGTATGGAGAGATTTTTTTAAATCCTTATTAGTTTTAATTATTGGGTGTTATCTGATGTTTCTGCTGGGTTGAAATATATTATTGTTGTTTGGGAAATGTATAACTTTTTAATTATTGGATGTTCTATTCATCAGATGTTTGAAATATTTCTTCTTTTTATTAGTATGGTTTTATTATGATTCATGATATAAACTTGATTATATTGTTTGATGTTTCATGAAGAATGGTAATGTTGCACTGCATACATCCTCTGGCTTGTTGCAGTTTCCAGTTCAGTTTTTGTCTGCACATTTCTATTTTTGCTTTATGGTCTCTTTATTCTGTATTTGTGTCCATACTTGTGGATATATTTTGTGTAATCTGTGAGGCGTTAAATATCATCTGAATATGATCTTGCATCCATTTTCTAAATTTGTTAATGCAGTGCTGTCAAACAATTTTAAAAAATTAGCTTTGCTGGGTACCTAGAACTAGTCAGGGCTTTATTTACATATAGGGCCTGTAGGAGTTTTTCTTGTAATGTCTTATAGCCAAGTGATCAGATACAGTTAATGTCAGGCCAAGGTGTATATAGTCTAGGTATGTGCACTACCTCTTGGTTAGTTAGACAAAATTTGAAATTTGTGTTGGAGATATTTTGGCTCAGTTCTGTAGATGCAACATTTCTATATCTAAAGAATGTATATTTCTGCATTTCTAAGACCAGCACTGGAGAGAGTGCTGAGATCGGGGAGAGAAAGTCTGCCCACTGCTGATAATCCATGTCAATCTGTGTGTGGGGGGGTTGCCTTTCTCTCTCCTCCTGCCTGACTTCTTTACCCTTTGCCCCCACCCCAAGGAGCAGGGATCAGTTGGTGTGTGTGTGTGTGTGTGCGTGCGTGCACCATCTTGTTCCTCGCCTCAGACGGAAGGTTGCCTTGCACTGGCTCGGAGGCTCTGTGCTGACTTTTAATAATAATATTGTTGCCACTTGCAGATCGCCGTTGGGTGTGGGAGCAGCCATCAGTGGGAGGGGAGAGCTCAGTGTGCGTGGGCTTGTGGAGAGTGCCACAGCTCCTTTTTTCTCACCCATCACTGAGCCTACCCAAGAGGAAAATGTTGTTTTTGTCATCAGCCTACCTTCTCTTCCCACCTGCTGTCATCCACCTTTGGCTTGGAGGCCCAAATGTTGCCACTGACTCTGGCCAAGGGGGTTTATGGAGGAAGGGGTTTGAAGGGATCAGAGGCAGGAGGGGTTTGAGGGCTGGATCATGTGGGGAGGGATTGGCTGTGGATGGTGAGAGAGGGAGAATGGCAGAAGATTGGGGGGGGGGGGGGGGGGTACGAGAGGAGCTGGGGTGTGGAGATGTGAAACGAGTTTGAGGGGAAGAGGTGAGGCTGGGAGGTGAGAGTGAGAGAATGGGAGCCTGAAGGAGATGGAGGAGGTTATAAGAAGCGCTTGGGGGTGAGAGGATCAGCTGTGGGGATTGAAAAAGGGCTGGAGAGGGTGAGAGGAGCTGAGGGATGTAAGGGGGGGGGGGGAATCCGTTGGAGAGGGGATCAAAGGAAGTATTGTCAAGCCACCCCCCTATGTTGGCAGCTGAAAATTTGACAGGAATAGTAGAAAATGTAAGCAGTCTGAGCGACATTTGTTAGTCCTGTAAGTTCTGTATGTACATATTTTAACTATGCATGTGATTTTGCTTTTATTGTAAACCGCTGCAACCATTTTTTTATTTTAATTTTATTTTTTTGGTGAGCATGTGGAACCGAAGAGAATATGATGGCAGAAAAGGACCAATCAGTCCATCCAGTTTGCCCAGCAAGCCTATGGGAGCATCTACCATGCCATCCTTAGTTTCCCAAACCGTGAAAGCCAGGGCCCTTGCTGGTTGCTATCTGAGTCCTATTCCCCGTTACCTCTTACTGTTGAAGCCGAGAGCAATGTTGGAGCTGCATCCAAAGTGTCAAGGTAGTAACAGCTGCATCAGCAAGTTACTTGTTTTCTCAGACCATAAAATCCAATGTCCTTGTTGGTTGCTGTCTGCATCTACTTCCCCTTTTCCTCATTTCCCCTTGCTATTAAAGCAGAGAGCAATAATGGAGTTGCATTAACAGTTTGAAGGATTATTGGTTAAGGGTAGCAACCGCCACACCAGCAAGTTACCCCCATGCACTCTTTTCTTCATTTCCATCCTCTGGCCTTTAAGGATCCACAGTGTTTATCCCATGCCCCTTTGAAACCTTTCACCATTTTTGTCTTCACCACCTCCTCCAGAAAGGCATTCCAGGCATCCACCACCCTCTCCATGAAGAAATATTTCCTGACATTGGGTCTGAGTAGTCCTCCCTGGAGTTTCATTACGTGACCCCTAGTTCTACTGATTTCTTTCAAATGGAAAAGGTTTGTCAATTGTGCATCATTAAACCTTTCAGGTATCTGAAGGTCTGTATCATATCTCCCCTGCTCCTCCTCTCCTCCAGGGTGTGCATATTTAGGTCCTTCAACCTCTCTACATAAGTCATTTTATGGAGGACCCCCCCACCATTTTTGTCACCCTTCTCTGGACTGCTTCCATTCTATTTTTGTCCCTTTTGACATACGATCTCCAGAACTGACCACAGTACTCCAGGTGAGGCCTCACCAACAACCTGTACAAGGGTATCTCCACCTCCTTTTTCTTACTGGTTATTCCTCTCTCTATGCAGCCCAGCATTCTTCTGGCTTTAGCTCTCGCCTTGTCACATTGTTTCGGCATCTTCGGATCACCAGACACTATCACCCCCAAGGTCCCTCTCTTTCTTTGTGCATAACAGTCCTTCACCCCCCATCACATACAGCTCTTTTGGATTGCCTAACCCCAGATGCATGACTCTACACTTCTTGACATTGAATCCCAGCTGCCATATCTTCAACCATTGTTCAAGCTTCCTTAAATCACGTCTCATCCTCTCTATTCTTTCCAGCATGTCCACTCTGTTGCAGATCTTAGTATCATCTGCAAATAGATAAACTTTACCTTCTATCCCTTCTGCAATGTCGCTCACTAAGATATTGAACAGGACTGGTCCCAATACCAATCCTTGCGGCACTCCACTTAACACCGCTCTCTCTTCAGGGTAGGTTCCATTTACCATCACACATTATCTTCTACCTGTCAACCAGTTTGTAATCCAGGCCACCACCTTGAGGCCACTCCCAAGCTTCTCATTTTATTCACAAGTCTCCTATGTGGGACCATATCAAAAACTTTGCTGAAATCCAAGTAGATGACATTGAGTGCTGTTCCTCGATCCAATTCCTTAGTCACCCAATCAAAAAAATCAATCAGATTTGTCTGACAGAACCTTCCCCTGGTGAATCCATGCTGCCTCGGGTCCAGCAATCCTCCTGACTGTAGATAGTTCACTATTCTTTCCTTCAGCAGAGTCTCCATTAATTTTCCCACCACCGAGGTGAGGCTAACCGGCCTGTAGTTTCCAGCCTCTTCCCAGCTCCCACTCTTGTGAAGCGGGACCACCACCGCTCTTCTCCAATCACTCAGCACCACTCCCATTTCTAGGGATCTATTGAACAGGTCACACAGCGGACCCACCAGCACGTCTCTGATCTCCCTCAGTATCCTGTGATATACCTCATCCAGCCCCATGGCCTTGTCCACGTTCAGTTTGCCTAACTCTTCCGTAAATGGAGTGAATTTTGGAGAAGGACTACACCCCGGTTAATTTGTTTTGATTGTCCTCTGGGGGTCAGGTGAATTTTCAAGAGTTGAAATGGGGTCGTGTTGGCTAAAGGTTTGGGAAGCCCTAGATTAGAGGCCAGATGAAAAGCATGAAATGAGAAGCATGAAATGAGAAGGATATCCAGTTTGTTTCCTGAAATGCAGCCACAGACAATTGCATATTATCTCTGAAATCGAGATGGTTGATACTTTGTAGGTCTTGCCTGCCTGGTGATCAAGTCCCAGTTACTGCTTTTGTTTCTCACTAGTCTTGGCTCATTCCCTGAAGAAGTCCTTTCTTCTACCTCTTTTTTTTTTTTTTTTTTTTTAAGGCTGTCTTCATAGGAGTTTCTGTGTATATTTCCTGCCTTGCCTGGCCAGCTGAGCCCACCACTCATGACTAGTTTTGTTATCCATGATTCCCTCCCATCCTTGGAGACATTTTCATACCTAACAACAATTTAAATGAGCTTCAAAACAAATTTAGAAATGTCACAATTGTAAATGTACCTGTACTTTTGATTACTGTACTTCTAATGACTTCTAGGAGGGGCTGAAAGGTCACTGGCAGGAACGTTGGCAGATTAAGAATGCTGAACATGCTAATTTATATTCTAACCATATTGCCAGGGTAGGTAATCTGGGGATCTGAACATCGCGGACCTTTGCATCTCACCGTGGTGCAGCAGGAAAGGTATGCAAATGGGTGCCGGGGGATTAGCCAATGCGGCTGAGTCTCTGCTGCTGCAACTGTGCTTGTGGGCAAGTTCCAGCGGTTGCAGTGTAGCGTTCAAACTTTTGTTCTTTCTTTCTTTCTTTCTTTCTTTTATTTATGTATTTATTTATTTATTAAATGGGCCAAAAGGCTAAATGAAAGTAAAGAGTCGGCTGATTTGATGGGGACCAGAACTCACTGTGTCCCCATTAAAAAAGAAAAAAGGGGACTGACTTGCATATGACTTGCTTTTTCTGTGTCGGACCTCGAGGACAGGCAGTTGGCCAGCTCTGGTTCAGATGCATCTTAAACAGATTGTAATATAGGTGCTGTATGTAAAAATGTGAATGTTGTGCCCTTTGAAAGCCTAACGCATGGGAATAGAGTTCCCAATTTGTTGATGGCAGCTGCCGCCTCATCTGTGAAAGCAAAAAACACAGGTTAAGGCATTTTGATGAATTGGTGAACGTTCTAAGTGCTGCTCATGTGCTGTGAAATACGTTTTATTGCTTTCTTCTAGCCTTTCTGATGTTTGGAAATATTCTTCGACTTGGAAATTGGATAAAACGGCAATGCGAATGCACCTGATTCTCAAACTGACGGGGAGAGCCTGAGATGTTTGGTTCGATTTGGATTTGATGACTCGCCTTTCCAAATCCGAGCTCGATCGAGCTACGTTTGAGGTACAGTTAAGATATTTCCCTACCCCAATAGGTTTTATTTTCTAAGCATTTTTCCCCATGAATACAGAATTGGAGGAAAGCCTTAGTAAATCAGGCTCTTTGGGGCTGAATTTTCAAAATGTTACCTGCATAAAAATGAGCATCTAAGACCATAAGAACATAAGAAAATGCCAAGGGTCCATCAAGCCCAGCATCCTGTTTCCAACAGTGGCCAATCCAGGCCATAAGAACCTGGCAAGTACCCAAAACTAAGTCTATTCCATGTTACCATTGCTAATGGCAGTGGCTATTCTCTAAGTAGTATATAAACATGTTTGTTGTGTAGTGCTGGCAGGGTGAGGGCCCAGGGTAAACTGGTGGGAATTCAGGCTGAAGAACCAGTAGGGTCCTGATTACCTAGAGAAGGACTGGGCTAACTGGTGGAGTAATGGGTAAACTGGTCACTTCAATTGCGCGTGAATGTTTTAAAATATACCAACTTGCGCACATAAATCGGGTCTTAAGCAAGTCCTCCTTTATTTTCGCTGTAAAATATATGCGTCTATATTTTTTAAATAGATAGGGAAATTACGCACGTTCATTGCCTTGCATGCATGTGCAGGTATGTCGCGGGGGTAGAGACACTCTTATTATATAATCAGCACGTATGTGGTATGTGTGGGTTATAAAATACTATCGTAGATCTACGTGCATATATGTTGGTGTGTGCGTTTGTTTGAAAGTTATCCTCTTGTTTGTACCTGAGGCAATGGAGGATGAAGTGACTTGGCCATGGTCATACTGCAAATAAAAAAATTTTAAAAAAGCTAATTTTACTCTTTAAAGGGTGGAGTGCTAAAAGTATTAGTTAAGAAAAGGTGTGGGGGATGTGACTTAAAATGTTGTGCTAACAGGCTGACCCAACGTCACACAAGATTATAGCACGGTGCTGTTGAAGAACAGAGATTATCAGGGTACACGCCGGCCCCTCCTAGTTCTTCACACATTTTAAGATCACTTTCTGTTGATGAAGCAACAAGAGCCCGGAAGAAGCTTGGTGAATTTTGCATCACAGTAGGAGAGCTGTTGTCCCTTTGGCTGAGTAAACTTTGAAATCTGTGTTTCCCAAGGGTTTGCCCTGCTACCATTCTTGTCTTTAAATCCAGGGAAGGGTTCAGGTAGCTCCAGGTCATTGGGCACTGGGGCAAAACCAGGACTGATCTAGCGTGCCCCTGATGAAAAGGCAGGAGAGAGCTTATATCATGTAATGTAAGGGATTTTTAAACTGTGTATGCTTTGTAGCTTGTTAGACTGCCCTCCCCTTTAATTTCCTGATGACATGCGTTGGAGAAAGGAAATGATTTAAATAAATGCTCCCTGTTTGAGCAAACACAAGAGAGAAGACTCCCTGTTGAGAGAGCAGAGTTGGTAATTCTGCACTCTGGGGGGGGGGGTGGGTGGGTTAGTCTTACAACAGTAAGAGTGTTGAAGATATTTTGAGTTTGTAAAGTCTGATTAGTGGTGAATCCAGAAGCAGCCACCAAGGGGAGCTCCAGTATTAAAGATGTTTCTTGTCACATTCCTTCTTGTTAAAAAAAAAAAAAAAAAAATTAAAAAATCAACTTCCAGATCCTGGCTTGAACTCTCCGACCTGTGTGAATATTGTATAACCATAACTCAGTTCACGCTGTAAGCTGATCCGACGCCATCTCCAGGCCTGTGACACTCGTGTTCCGTCACCACCTTTCACTCTTTCCTCCAAGCAGGGTGGCCAAAGAGTTAGCAGGCAGAGACGAGACTGGAACTAAGAAATGCCCACCATCCGTTGCAGATCATAATCATAAAGTGTCCTACGTGTACACGAGACTGTACACGTGCAGAGGCGAGAAGGCCAAAGATATAACCTTGCTCCAAAGCTCCTACGGTGTAAGGAGGAGAAAAGCTGGGCCAGAGAGATCAGGTCGTACAGCAAGAAAGGAGAAGCAGGGAGGGTGGCCCAGCTCTGTCTTCCAGTATTGTTTTCCTGTTAGGCTTGGTTTTCTTTAATTTCTCCACAATGCTTTTTGTCCACTGGGCCGAGGTAGATTAGGAAAGTTAAAACCTATCCCAGGGGCCTGGGGCACGGGAGGGTGTCAGCCATGAAGGCAAAAGACGTTTGGAAGAAGAGCAGAGGGGAATGAGACAGCAGCAGGAAGGAAGAAACTGTCGGGACGTAATGAGCAGGACAAGAAAGGCAAGTTCTGCTGCCAGCTCTCGTAAAGCAGACTCTGGCCCTGCAGCACTTGCTCTACTGAATTTTTTAAACTATTCCAAGCAATAATAACTTGAGAAAGAGGGCGTCTCCCTGTTAATGAATGGTGGAAAGATCAAAAGTCATAAGATCAAGCCACAGTCATTAATTCTATAAATTGTGAAGAAAGGCTTATTGGAGGAGACTTCTTTTGAAAAACAGAAGGATGAGAAGAGAGCAATGACAAATGAAATATGATAAAAGGATGGAGACCTTTTCTTGTTCCACAGAGAGCAGTAGTAGCACAATGGGACATGGTGCCTGAAGAAGCCGACACGTGTTTCAAAAAGGTGACAGGATGGGTTCTACGCACACACAAGGGCACAGGGTGTGGTGATCTGCTTGATTCAGATGGAGAAACCATTTTTGTTCACAGTCACTTCCTGCAGATCACCACTAGGATCTGTCGGAGGGGGCAGCTCAAGAAGGTTAAACATGGCAGACTTTTGGTCTCTGCTTAATCTGATGGCCAACCTGATGCTTGGGATCCTCAGTGAAGTCTAGGATAACCAAAATATATAAATCAAGCAGTATTTAAACTAATTAAATGCAAATATAACTTTTGTCCATTCATTGTAGATATCCTGAAGCCCATATCTGGTGGAGGGTGCGAAGGATTGAATTTGAGGAACCCTGACATCTTAACCTCAGTTACATGTTACAAAATCCTGGCGTAGAATAATATAGTATGTTCTCCAAGGCTTAAGACCACCTGCTTAGAAGACTCTGTGACATATTACATGCTTGCTATTTTTGAGTATTTATTCTAATTACAGACTAATATAATCATTGACTATGATATTTACAGCGAGCAATGGGTATTACAGGTATCCAGAGTCTTCCATTTGCTCCAGTAGATTCATAGGATGTTGGCTCTCCCTCCTGTCTTCCAAATGAAAGTCAGTGTCCTATGTCCAACAAGTTTTACCATTAGCCTGGCAGAATGGAGTAGATTTCTAATGGTAGTGCGGCGACAACAAGCAAAAGAAACCATAGTTCAATGGCCACCCCATTTCCTTACTTTGAAAGCATGCTTTCCTCCCAAGTATCCAACTCTTCACCAGTCGCCAATGGTCAACGTGCTATGCAGGTTGCAGGCCTAAAGATTGTACCACTTCAGGGTGCAAGCAAGTAAACTCAGCCTGCACTGGAATTGAAACCACCACATAAATAAAGCAATTTGGGGAGGAAGAGGGGCTATCCTACTCCTCTGGCTGTGTAACCTTCAGGTTGACGGGACTTCAAGATAACTTGGGGGGGGGGGTGAGGAGGGCAAAGACTAGCAAGGTGGTAGTAGGAATCCTATAGCGTGCCGAAGTCGATCCCTACCATCCTAACCCTACCCTTGACTCTTGCCTCTGCCTGCAGTGATATTTTTCTTGGTGCAAGTTAGAGCAGCGGCGGAAGACAGGAGGCAGCACCGGTCCTCATGTTCCCTATGGCTGTCTCTTGTGAGGGATGAATCCGCCAGAAACAAGAAAAAGGGAAGAAACTAGAAAGGAAACTGAGAGTTAAACTATGGAGAAGCTGCTATTTCTTGTGGCAAGAAGGAAGGTGCAAGAGAGTGGCATGGGGGTAAGCATTTTTTTTCTTTTTAAATATGCAACATTGGTAGGCAAGGGAACAGGATGTGAGAAAGAGACAAGAGTGCAAAACATTGATGGTGGGAAGGCAGTAGGCAGCAGGTAATGCAAACTTGGGCTGTCAGGCCTTTCATGAGCGTACAAGAGCTGCAAGGGAGTCCTATGGCATGCACCAAGCTGTGCATAATTGCTTATTTAGGATAAGTTTGGATATACCACGTCTTAACATCAAACCAAAGTGCTTTACATGTGTGCTTTCCTACCTGATGTTTGGCCTGGGGCGTGTTATACTCTATAATGTCTTTGCAGACCCCCCCAGAAATTTAGCTATTAATCCTTTTCTTCACTATTTGTAGGAATGTTTTCAGCTGAAATTTTAGCGCAAGAAGGTGCACTATGAAGTCATTAAGTGCTGGTAAGGTGACTTTGCTAATGGTTAATGCAAAACAGCAGGTATGGGCTATTAATTGATAAATCTTGGACACTGACTGTCCAAGGTTTAATTCCCACTTACTTTAAGAACATAAGAACATGCCATACTGGGTCAGACCAAGGGTCCATCAAGCCCAGCATCCTGTTTCCAACAGTGGCCAATCCAGGCCATAAGAACCTGGCAAGTACCCAAAAACTAAGTCTATTCCACGTTACCATTGCTAGTAATAGCAATGACTATTTTCTAAGTCAATTAATAGCAGGTAATGGACTTCTCCTCCAAGAACTTATCCAATCCCTTTTTAAACACAACTATACTAACTGCACTAACCACATCCTCTGGCAACAAATTCCAGAGTTTAATTGTGCATTGAGTGAAAAAGAACTTTCTCCGATTAGTTTTAAATGTGCCCCATGCTAACTTCATGGAGTGCCCCCTAGTCCTTCTATTATCCGAAAGAGTAAATAATCGATTCACATCTACCCGTTCTAGACCTCTCATGATTTTAAACACCTCTATCATATCTCCCCTCAGCTGTCTCTTCTCCAAGCTGAACAGCCCTAACCTCTTTAGTCTTTCCTCATAGGGGAGCTGTTCCATTCCTTTTATCATTTTGGGATGGAAGGCTTGACTAAGCCAAGTTCTTCTAGAATTACTCTCCAGAAACAGATGCATTATGGGATAAAAGACCCTTTGTGGTCACCCAGCCATAAAAATCAACTGTAAGAGAGCAGTTAGCAAATTATTTTAAATGTAAGCCTCTATCATGTTAACAGCATTAAAGCTGTGACAGTTACTGAATTCTTTGCTGTGATGGGCAGTTGCCTCTTGCTTCTTTGGGTTTCCAGCTGAACTGGAACTGCCAGGGCTGGGATCTGGTGTCACTAGCCTTCATTCACAATTCTATGTGGATTTGTTGCCCTATTTTAATCCCCTCCTAAGTCACATAGTCCAGCCATTGGCAGTCACAGTCCTTGGCCAGGCGCCCGGGTCCCTTCTGGTACATTGCAAATATGGGCCTTGAATTCAGCCACTAGCTATCACCTACCGGTAGGTGCAGTGCCCCTGGCTCCCTCCGCTGCATCCCTGGCTGAGCCAACCCAGGCACTGAAGCCCGATCCCTCTACATGGCAATGCATGGCCCCGGATTCTGCATTGGGATTTGTATTTTGGGGTCATTTTATTTTGTGGTGGATGTGAGATTTTGCTACAGCTCATGGGGGCATTGAAAAAGGGGTACTATGGCGATGCCTTCTATGTGGTCAGATAGAAACATTGGAAGGGGGGTGGGGATTTCACGGGACTTTCTGTGCTCAGGACACTTCCATAGGGGACCAATTGATCATCTCGTGAAAGGTACTTAGTGTCACCTTTATGGAAAATGGTGAGAATAAACAATGACCCCCAAAGAAACCCAGATATGTGAAACTGTATTTTTTCTAAATAGGGTGGGATTGGAATTTCTAAAGAGAGGCGAGTTGACCATTACCGACACGGGAAGGAATCTTGAAGAAGGCGGGAGGCCAAGCACGATGGCTGTTTCACAAGGACTGCGTCTACCCAGGAGTCCTTGCCAGGGCCCCTAAGTTAACAGCCCCATTATACAACCAGGCATGTGCAAGGTCCTCTTGTAAAAAAAAACCAAACCTTCTCCCAGTACTTTTCCCTGGAGGCCAGGCACTTTCTCCTGCAGCAGGCAATCATTAGTCCAGCGCTAAGCCTCCACCTTCCTAATTGTTCACTTTTGAGTGTCAGCTGGTTTAATATTAACCTGCCAATCTCTCCCGTAATGCGGTTAATTCTGAATCCAGTCGGCCCTGGTTTATAAAGCTTGCCTCGGGGGCTGAATGTATTTATTTATTTTTTTCTAGCACTCATTCCTGTTCTTTTAATGATTGCTGGTAAGGAGCCAGTTCAGTCCAGGGTCCATCGTGTACATGAGCCAAAAATAGAAAGCGCGTGGTGCGTCGAGATGAAAAAGATCAGGTCCCCCCCCTCACTCTCTTTTTCCTTCCTGGGCAGGATTGCTATCCCCTTTTATTCTTCCACTTCTAATCTATTATTTACAGCGGATTTCATTGACTGAGGAAGAGGCCTGTCATTAAGGGCAAGCCACTTTTTTCTCTCTGATCTCGAAGCTGACGCGCTTGCTTTCAAGGCTGTTTGCCAGCTTCCCAGAGCCCCACATGGACAGCGGTGGCATCACCCAGGGTCAGGCCGGAGTTTGCCCATTCTAGCTGTGAAATGCCTTTCGTAAACCATTCGTTAATAATGGATACAATCCCTCTCTCCCTCCTTCCTTTTCCATCATGTTTGCTCTCTCTCTATCTCTGGTGCCTCAGGGGCGCCTGTTCAGGTTGGGGAGGAAAATTTATGCTTGTGGGTCATAGTTTCAAATCCATGCCCATTATTTTCTCTGGAAAAAGCCCCGGAGTGAAAAAGCAGATGTGAGTATTCGTGGGCATTTTTTCCCAGGGCAATTTTCAAAGGGAAAGTATGGTTGTACCCGCAGATAAAAAAAAGTCTCCACGGACTTTGCATCAATGTGTGCAATGTCAAACTTGCCTATGCTCTTCACTTCTCTACTCTCCTTTGTTCTACTTTGCTGCCTTGCTTTTTCCCCCCCCCTCCCCCCACACCTCTTTGCCTTCCTGTGTCACTCCCTGGTTTTTTTTTGTTTTTTTTAATCTGCTCACAAGACCTGCATTGTTCTTGCTTGTCCTTAGAAGAAGTGTAATTAAAGCTAATTAAAGAGGGTTTCACAATAAAGGGCCCCTTTCACTTAGATAGATGGGTATAGCTTTATTCAGGAACATCCTGACATCTTGAGTTTCCAGTGTTCCTGGAAAAACCAGGCAATGTCCTTTTGCCTGAGATAGATTATAGGTTACAGTGCAGAGTAAAAGAAATGTAATGTGTATCTTTTAAAAGACGTAAAAAGCAAATAGTAGGATTTCCAACATGAAGCACTGTGGCGAGACAGACGCCGAGCTCTAGAAAGCTAGCGTTCTGGAAGTGCTGCGTGGAAAGGGCAGCTGGATGGTGAGTTCTGAAAAGGAAGGTTCTAGAAGCTTTGTGGTGAGAGGGGCAGTTGGTCATTGAATTCTGCACAGGCGGGACTTGGAAAAGCCATGATGACCAGAAAGCAAAATACTGAATCCTGGATAGGAAGATTCCAGAAGTGTGTTGGATAGAACATTCCTTGGAAGTTTTGCGGTGAGAAAGGAGTTAGCTACTGGGTTGTAGTTAGAAAAGACTTAGAAGAGGGGAGGGGTAGGCATTGAATTCTAGGTAGGAAGGTTCTAGAAAAAATGTTCTCAAAAACAAAAGTCTACACATCAGCCCGGGTAAAGGAAGAGCCTCCCGCTAAAAGAGATCCTCCAGTCACATGAGGGGGGCTCACAAAAGCAGGAAATACAAATTCCAGACACCCCAAAAACTGGTCATATATCTTCATGGTATCCAGAAAGAACATGCATGAGAGAAATTTGCATACAACAAATTGCATTTTGCTAAGCCTAAAGTTAAGTAGCAAACTCCTTGGTGCCCCTGAAATCATAATCAGATTGTTTGGCATGGTGGTCCTAGATTTACTGACCCTTAGTCTTATAAAATCTTTCACCTACAATCAGTCACTCGTGGTTTTTCTTGTCTGGTATTTTCTTATTGGAAGCTTTTCTTTGAATTTGCCGTCAGCACAAACAGTGAAAGGACACAGAGAATGGAAGCATTTGGAGCGGGATTGTCTTTCACCCAAGGGGCTGCGAGACCACGTCTGTTCGGCCTCTCAGCCTGAGTGACTGGAAGTTCTGCCTGGCCTGATTATTTTCGTTATTCCTAGTCTGCTAGCTGTTGCTGATTTAATACCTCTTTCCTCTGGCTTCAGCTAGATTGTTGCAAGTTAAATATTGATTTCAAATTTGTTTTCCCTCAGTCTATAAGTTTAATTTTTATTGTATCACCAGTGGCCTTGCTGGCTATATATACATCCAAGAATAGAACTCACACTTAGAGAATTATCCTGACATAAAGATGAGGGACAATATTCCATTTTTGTGCTTCTCGCATAAGAAGCCAGTCACCTTGCTATCTGCATCGTTCACCTCCATAGACTTCAATGGCATCCCCCTCCTAACCACGTATTTCACCTCCATAGACTTCAATGGCATCCCTCTCCTAACCACATCATTCACCTCCATAGACTTCAATGTCATCCCCCTCCTAACCACATCATTCACCTCCATAGACTTCAATGGCATCCCTCTCCTAACCACGTCATTCACCTCCATAGACTTCAATGGCATCCCTCTCCTAACCATGTCATTCACCTCCATAGACTTCAATGGCATCCCCCTCCTAACCATCCTAGCATCAGTAGCATGGGATCTTCTTGGTGTTTGGGTAATTGCCAGGTTCTTGTGTCCTGGTTTGGCCTCTGTTGGAAACAGGATGCTGGGCTTGATGGACCCTTGGTCTGACCCAGCATGGCAATTTCTTAACCACATCATTCACCTCCATAGACTTCAATGGCATCCCCCTCCTAACCACATCATTCACCTTCATAGACTTCAATGGCATCCCCCTCCTAACCACATCATTCACCTCCATAGACTTCAATGGCATCCCCCTCCTAACCACATCATTCACCTCCATAGACTTCAATGGCATCCCCCCCCCCTAATGTCATTCACCTCCATAGACTTCAATGGCATCCCCCTCCTAACCACATCATTCACCTCCATAGACTTCAATGGCATCCCTCTCCTAACCACATCATTCACCTCCATAGACTTCAATGGCATCCCCCTCCTAACCACGTCATTCACCTCCATAGACTTCAATGGCATCCCTCTCCTAACCACGTCATTCACCTCCATAGACTTCAATGGCATCCCTCTCCTAACCACGTCATTCACCTCCATAGACTTCAATGGCATCCCCCTCCTAACCACGTCATTCACCTCCATAGACTTCAATGGCATCCCTCTCCTAACTACATCATTCACCTCCATAGACTTCAATGGCATCCCCCTCCTAACCACGTCATTCACCTCCATAGACTTCAATGGCATCCCTCTCCTAACCATGTCATTCACCTCCATAGACTTCAATGGCATCCCCCTCCTAACCATGTCATTCACCTCCATAGACTTCAATGGCATCCCCCTCCTAACCATGTCATTCACCTCCATAGACTTCAATGGCATCCCCCTCCTAACCATGTCATTCACCTCCATAGACTTCAATGGCATCCCCCTCCTAACCATGTCATTCACCTCCATAGACTTCAATGGCATCCCTCTCCTAACCACGTCTTTCACCTCCATAGACTTCAATGGCATCCCTCTCCTAACCACGTCTTTCACCTCCATGGACTTCAATGGCATCCCTCTCCTAACCACGTCGTTCACCTCCACAGACTTCAATGGCATCCCTCTCCTAACCACGTCGTTCACCTCCACAGACTTCAATGGCATCCCTCTCCTAACCACGTCGTTCACCTCCACAGACTTCAATGGCATCCCCCTCCTAACCTCGTCATTCACCTCCATAGTCTTCAAAAGCATCCTCCTCCTAACCACGTCATTCATCTCCATAGTCTTCAAAGACATCACCCTCCTGTGTGTCTTTGTCCATCCTCGGCCTGATCTCCTAGTATCAACTTCCTGCATTGGATGTGACCATGCTTACCTGCTGTCTGGGCCTGACCTGACCTCTTACATTGGACATGACTCTGCTTGCCTATCGCCTGCCCTGACCTTGGCCTGCCTCCAGATTCTCCGGTCTGCTGCCTGACCTGACCCTGGCGAGCCCTCGGACTCTTGCTCCCTCTACCGCACTAGGGATCCACCTGAGCCTTGCCGGATGCCAGAACTCAGGGGCTCAGCCTGCGGGGGAGGCGGCCTATGAGGCAGGCTCACCTATGAGGCAGGCTCAACCTATGAGGCAGCATCAACTGCTCCATCGCACCAAGGGCTCACTTTCACCCCACTCATTACATACAATTACAATATAGTAAACCTCCCATACCAAAATGGCACTAACTGCCAGCATTCAAGCAGTAAAAATCCTTCCTATAAAAAGCTAAGACTGCATATATTCCAGCAGGCCCTAAAACACCAATACACCTTCTATTAGAAAAAAAACAGAATAAGCCGAGCTGCTATAGATCCCTACTAGCAGAATATCTCATTTGTCACATATGCAGAACACAGACAGACCCTCGGCAAATACAGAATAAAGTGACCAGAAAATTTAAATGAAAACAGGCAGACAAAAATTAAACTGGAAACTGGAAGAAGCCAGACTTGTATGCAGTACAACAATGGAAAAATAGAACCATCACCATTCTTCATCAAACAATAAAATCAAGAAATACAAAATATCAATCGTAATAGCAAAACCATACTAATAAAAAGAATATTTCAAAGTAACTGACAACTAAAACATCCAATAATTAAAAACTTATAAAAATGTTTAAAAATTTCCCAAATACCAATTTCAAAACAGCAGACACATCAAATAACACCCAATAATTAAAACTAATAAGGATAAAATAAAAATCCCCTACTCTCCATACCTGGGAACTTTTGATTTCTAGTCTCCCTGAGATATTGTGGATTAATAGGATAGGAGAAGTGCAAAAACGTTCTCTTTCTCTCTCTCATGCATACACGTACACGCACCTCTCTCTCTTATGTACACACATTACCGCACACACAAGCTTCCCTCTCTCTCTCATTCACACGTGCTCTAGCCTCTCATTTATGCCCGGCTTTTCTCTCTTGCTGGCTGGATGGGTTTCTTCCCTCTACCCAGGCTGAAGCCCTTCAATTCATTCTTTTACCCCTCACTCTTTCCTCCCCATCTCAGATAAAGCACCCTTCCTCCCAACAAATTCTCCTTCTGGAGGCCTGAAACTCCTCCCCTCTCCTCCCCCTGCTCATCTCCTCGACCCCCTTGAGGGGGCTGTCAAATCTCAACAGGGATGGAAGAGAGAGAGAACTAGCAACAGCTGCCTTCTGCTTCCAACCTGCACATCTGAGCTTCCTGTTAAGGCTCTGCGCGGGCTGACCCTCTCTTGTCCTTGCTGCTTCTGCCTCCTTCCTCCACTTCTGACCTCATGCAGGTCAACACCGTCCCCTCCCTCATCCTCTGGCCTAAATGACTCCCAGCCAAAGCCTCAAATTCCTCTGGATCTCCTCTTGCTCATGCGACGCTGCCCCTGCCCATGGCCCGCCCTTGCCTCTCTCTCAGCCTTCCTATTGGCTGTTTGGTGGCACGTAACCAGGAAGAGAAAAAGCTGTTTAGATTCGCGTCCACTCCGCTTGGTGGGCGTGGCCTAGAACTGCTTGCTGCTGCCTCTGCCTCCACCATGTTGACTCTGTTGCTGCCCCTTCAGATGTATGGCTGAGACTCGGGGCACTGCTGGTTGTGTCTGGTGCTAATTACACCCCTGCACCAAGTACAAAAAGCCTGTAAAAGAGACCTAACATCTAATTTTATATATCCCTGAAGAGACTCCCAAAACAAAATTCTAAGAAAAAGCTTTTATTTTTATTTATTTAGATTATATTCCACTTTTCACAGCGTTTCAAAGTGGATTACATTCAGGTGCTGTAGGTATTTCCCTGTCTAAGGGCCAGATTTTCAAACCTAGGTGTAGATTTGTGCGCGCAACCTGGCTACGCCTGATTTTATAACATGCGCACTTTAAAAGGGTTATGCGTGAAACCCTTTTAAAATCCGCCCCTAAGTTTGTACGTGAGGCAATGGAGGGTAAAGTGACTAGCCCAAGGTCACAAGGAGTGACTCGAACCCTGGTCTCGTGGTTTATAGCCCACTGCTTTAACCACTAGGCTACTCCTCCACTCCAGTGTTTGCCACCTTCTAATGACCCCTCCATTATTTGGTGTGCTTTTGGCATAAGATCTGCAGTGGCTGCTCCCTAACCCACCAGGATCAAAGGATCATCTGTCCAGTCCAGTGAGCACCCGTAAAAGGCAGTGGCACACATGATCCGTGCTGCTCATCCAGCTTTACCAGTGCACCCATGGGCTACCAAGAGAATGAAAGCCTTGGATGTAGGCCAGTCAGAACCTGGGATTCTAGGCCACACCCATGAGCATCATAGCAGTAAATCTTACTATATGGCCTGTCACTTATCAATGACAAACATCTGCTGCACACCCCGCTGGAATGAACCTACTGCATGTGTATATTTTTACTTGTACAGTATCCTTTGTGTCTTCCTTTGAGTAGATGAGAGAAGCCCTTGCTCGTGAAATGTAGCTCTAGTCTGGTAAGAGAGAGACACAGGCACAGTGCCATGCTTACAGCCTTCACCAAAATACAGTCAGAAGGTGGGAAGGATCTGCTGTGTTTCAGCTTTCCACGGTATTTAATGTTCCTTTCCTCAGTCCTTAGCTTGAGGGCAGAACCGAGCGAGCGAGCGCTGGAATTGGCAAAGAAGGGTCATAATGAGAAGGTTGAATAGAAGTGACAGGGCTCGCTGCGGGAGTGACTTGCGAATGGAAGCACTTCCAGTTCTGAGCAAAGCTTTTCTTTATCAGGCTTCGGCACCTCCTGCCTCTTTCCATGCATCTGCCCCTATCTTCCCTCTGCTTCCTAGCCAGGTGTCTGCCCCTTTCCCTGTAGCAGTAGTTACCCTTTCTCTTCTGTATAGCTATTCTCTGATTTGTGCCTAGATCCATGTTTCTGTCCCTACCCGTACACCTCTCTTTCTCCTTGCATATTCCGATCCCCATACTTGTGCCCCGTTGCACGTATCCTTCACTGTACTGCTCTTCCATTCTATGCAAACTCCTATCCCCCTATCTGTGCCCTTTTCCATATATCTGTCCCTAAGCATGCACCTCTCCCTCTCCATGCTTGATGCTTGTCTTCATGCTCCTATCTCAACCTACAACACCCCCCCCCCCCCAATTCTTACCCATGCTGCTATCTCAACCCACGCCTACACATGTTCTTGCCCGTAACGGTGCACTCAAGCTCTTGCAGGCAGTAATGCATCTGACCTCTCCAAACTCCAGCTTCTACCCATATTTAAGCTTTTCCTTGAAGGCTGGCTCTGGGGTACGCATACTGTTCTCCTGCAGAGGACACCAGGGTCTTTCCACTGGCTGCTAGATCTTCAGATCATAGTCATTTGTCAGGTTCATTGGAAACTAGAAAAAAATATTTGTTCCTTCATATTTTCTTTTTGTTTTACACTGAAGTCAATGGGGGAAGGCGCCATTGACTTGAATGTAAAAGGCCTGCTTCTGGGCCTCAGTGATGGGGGACCCAGCCTGGAACCCTAAACTTGGACCTCCGCAACAGGACTCAGGCTCAACCTGGCCCTGCATTGGGCCCAGGCCTCCACAACAGGACCTGGCCTTGGGCTAGCCCTGGGGAAGGGATTAGGCCCAGGCCTCCACAACAGGACCTGGCCTTGGGCTAGCCCTGGGGAAGGGGTTAGGCCCAGGCCTCCACAACAGGACCTGGCCTTGGGCTAGCCCTGGGGAAGGGATTAGGTCCTGCCCAGAAGCCTGTCTCTTTTTTTTTTTTTTTTTTTATGAATATGAAGATTTCTGAAAATGTTTGGGTATTTTTGTCTGAGGCTAATTTTTGTTTCATATCATTTGTATGAACCGAAAATTACCTCATTCATTGAATTTTACTCATTTTTTAAAAATAAATGCACAACCCTAGCGTCAGTAAGATCATTTTTGAGACGGAGAGAGAGACTATGTGAATGAAATATGGTGTGTGTGAGTGAGCATGAGTGTTTGTCAGTGAGAGCATATTTATGTGAGTGACCAATGGAATGTGTCTCTGTGTCGGTGAGAGCATGTATGAAAGAAAGGGAATATGTGTATCAGTGAGGACATATGTAAGAGAGAGGGAGCATGTGTGAGAGTGTGTGTCCATGGGAGAGCGTATGTGTGTGCATGCGACAGAGAGAACAGGGAGTTTGTGCACACTCTCACCCTCACCCTCCAATAATCCATGATCATTTCAAGGTGACTGGTAATCAAAAGTTCCCAGGTATGGAAAGCCATGGCATTGTTAATGCTTATTCATTTTAAATATTGGCTATTTCATGTGTTTGCTCTTTGAAATATTTTATTGGTGTTTAGGAAATTTAAAAAAAATTATATATGTGTTTTTAATTAGTAGATATTCTATGTGTCAGCTATTTTAAAATATTTATTTCAATTAGTATGGTTTTACCATTATGATTCGTATGTTATAGTTCTTGATTTTATTTTGTTTTCAGAGGAATAGTCATGTTTCTGTTTTTCAGTTGTTTCACTGCGTACAAAGTGGCTTGATGTCATTTCCAGGTTAGTTTTTGTCTGCACATTTCTATTTGTAAGAACATAAGAAATTGCCATGCTGGGTCAGACCAAGGGTCCATCAAGCCCAGCATCCTGTTTCCAACAGAGGCCAAACCAGGCCACAAGAACCTGGCAATTACCCAAACACCTAGAAGATCCCATGCTACTGATGCAATTAATAGCAGTGACTATTCCCTAAGTAAACTTGATTAATAGCCATTAATGGACTTCTCCTCCAAGAACTTATCCAAACCTTTTTTGAACCCAGCTACACTAACTGCACTAACCACATCCTCTGGCAACAAATTCCAGAGCTTTATTGTGCGTTGAGTGAAAAATAATTTTCTCCGATTAGTCTTAATGTGCTACTTGCTAACTTCATGGAGTGCCCCCTAGTCCTTCTATTATTCAAAAGTGTAAATAACCGATTCACATCTACTCGTTCAAGACCTCTCATGATCTTAAAGACCTCTATCATATCCCCCCTCAGCCGTCTCTTTTCCAAGCTGAACAGCCCTAACCTCTTCAGCCTTTCCTCTCTTTATTCTGTGTTTGGTGAGGGTCTGTCGTTTTCTGCCTGTCTGACCAAGGAGAGAGATTCTGCATGTAGTCCTACAGCAGCCTGGTTTTTTCTTGTTTTCCTGATAGGAGGTTTATCAATGCTTTAAGGGCCTTATGTAATATTTACCTTTTCATAGGTAAGGTTGTTACTGTCTGAGTGCTGGCAGTTAGTGCTGTTTTATGGTATGGGAGTTTTACGCTAGTGTAATTATAATTCAGTTTATCATGACTGTCTGAGGATCAAGTCCACACCCAACATGCATTACAGTAGTCCTAATACCATATGGATTCCAAGTGAAATTTTTTTTTTTGCAGGGTTTCTGGTAGGCACTACAGCAGTACATGTAAATATAATACAAATGCGGTTGGTGATATTTTTGCCTCAGAAGACTGTACTGTGAATGCCCTTTTTCAAAAAAAATCTATTATAAATGCTTAATTTATAATTACGTGTAAGGAAGGCTGAGGCCAGGGGTCAGAGTTGAAGCACAAGGCTGTAGGTTTTTCCCAGGGAACCAAATACCCTAGCCCTGGCCGGAAAACCAATAAAAATTAAGCATAAAAAAAAAATAAAACAGAATGGGCCGGAGGGGGTAGCACAGTAACTGTTCATGCAGTGCGTCAAAAAAAGCCAGCAGTAGCCCTGCTTCGGTGCTGGCTATTTAGGTACAGCTAGGCCACATCCCAGAGAGATGATGTGACCACACAATCTGACCAGGAGCAGTGAATGTCTTTATTTTCCAGAGTACCCTCTCTTGCCCCATGACCTTTAACAACTCTTTTAACTCGGCCTTTGCCATTGCCATTACATATGCGGAACTACTGAGCTTGATATTCCACATCACACGTCCCCATTTTCCACTGTGAGCACTTTCATGTACTAGAAAACAAGTGAGCATTTCTGAACTACGCTAGGGGCAATGATCAGACTATCATGTACCCCCTGAAGCAGGTGTCCATCTCCAGTCTATAATGGGTTTTGATCTGATCATCAAAACCTTTTTGCAAATCATTGCTTTGAGCAGCCTTCCTGGACCTTGCTAGGTCTGATACAAGTTTCCTGGACCAGTGCAGGCTCGGCTTCAGCGGTGATGGGCTGGGTGTGCTGTTGATTACGCCAGATCTATGTGCCATCTGAGGCTGGAGCAAGGGAGAACGCTGTGTGCCCTGTTGCACCGTCCCAACGTTGTCACCATCTGTTCTGAGGCAAGCCAGGGCTCCTGGGAGGAGAGCCGGTAGCAGTTCTGCTGAATGACATCAATTACAGAAAGTCTCATGGCTGCGTTTACGAAAGAGCAACTGTCCTGCTTCTCTCTCTCTCTCTCTCTGCTGGACTTCCTGGGCAGACGGAATGTGGAATCTTGCCCTGGAATGTGAGTGGACGCAGATAATCCAGGCCCGCACTGCCTCCCTGCTGAGATTCTGTCATCAGGTGCTTACCAAGACAAATGGGGCCTGAGAAGCTGACGTCGCTCGGTGAGTGAATCTGTCCTGCGCCGCCAGCCCTCCGAGAACGACCTTGAAGCGCAAAATGCCTGGGACTGGTTGAAGAAGAGCTGATCTCCTGGATGCACCGGGTGCACTGACCCTGGGCCTGAGGCCAACTCACAAGGTTTTGTGCTTTTCCTTTCGTTGGAGGAGAAGGGGGGGATCAAGGACCTCGGTGCAAGCTCTGCTGCAGTCTGTGTGACCTGGAATGACCCCCCCTCGTATCTCAACTATAGCAACAGTATAACCCTGTTGCTGCTCCCTTCTGGGAGCGGTTATACAGCCAAATGATGCAATCCGTTGCCATGACTTTCACCCTCAAGGTAGCAGTGTGTTTCCGAGGCCTTATGATTATAAACTGCTGTGAAGGTTTGTGTGGATGAAGATATATAAATAATAAGAATTCTTATGGGCCAGGAAAGCTGAAATGTCGAGCCTGAAATGGTTCTTTGACTTTGTAGAAGGTAGGTAAAAAGAGGTGGGGGCATGTCCAGGGGTGCATTTATATACCCCCTTAGCCATGTGCACAGCGGGCTGGTTCCCCCTTTCCCCGCCAGAAGACAGCAAAGCGCCGCGGCTGACGATGCCAAACAGGCGACTCACATAGCAGGACGGCTGCCCGTAGGCACTTGCCTACCCTGGCTACGGATAAAGCTCTAGTGTCTGCATCAGAGAGAACACGCCATAAACTGAACAAGAAAAGTACATTGGGCTCCAAAAGGAAATGACCTCAGGGGAAGGGGAATATAGATCTAGGCCATGACGTTTGACTTTGTTAAATTGTGCAAAATAGAATTATGACTCCTGTAAAAGAAAATAACCATGAATGATGGTATCATGTTGGCATTCTAGGGCCTGAACCTATGGTTTCTGATGCCATCAGAGCCCCTGTAAGCAGGAGCAGGGCCTGCACTAATGGATTCTGCCGCACATTCCCGCCGTTTGGAGAGGGATGGGGCAAAAGGTAAAGTTGCCTTCAGGTTTGAGCACATGGGCTGCGTATTAAAACTCTGTAATGTCTGGCCTGCCATGTGATTAGATGTTAGGCAATGTCCTGGTATCACAACCCCAAGAAAGTCTTTAAAAAATAAAAATAAAAAAACAAAGTTTAAGCTTTTTACCCCCTCCCCCACCTTTTTTTTTCCCTCTGTGTTGAAATTTCATAGACATTACAGCACATTGTGATGTCATAAAGCACTGCTAAAGCTACCTTGCCATTGGTTGGTGCATCATGATGTGCTGCCAGTCACATGATTCTGTCCAGCAAATCACAATGCTTGATTTTTCATAACTGTTGTATAAAACCTTGTATTTCCCCCATTACCTATCATTCATTCAGGTCTGCCAGCATTTGCAATGTCTTCAGAGCTTTGGTGGGTAACTGGTAGCGGAATTAACCTTGCTCAGAAGTGCCCTGAATGAAATGTTTGGGGAGAAGACCATGGAAAAATTGTAACGTTATAGGGACACATCTAAGTTTTGGGCAAAATGTGCAGAGAGTGTGTGAGTTGGTTTGCCAGCCCAGTTTTAAAATTGTGTCTCTTTTTCGCCCAAGGATTTCATAATGTGCTGCCTTGGGAAGGGAAGAAAATCCACAGAAACAATAATATGCAAGCAAAACGTTCTCCACAAAGGGCTTGTAGAATTTTTGCCCGAAAGTGCTACCTTTACATAGGAACGTGATGGCAGACAAAGACCGTCTGGCCCATCTCGTCTGTCCCTCTGCACCATCCCTTACGAAGCGGGCAGAAGTCAAATGCTGGCGTTTTTTGCCTGTAGCATTTTTCTCCTGTGGACCTTTTCTTTCCCTGAAGTTGCAGGTCATGGGCAGGGATATCAGAAGGGTTGGGTAGGAGAGGAGCTTGCCTGGGGCATCAGGCTGGGGAGGTGGTTAGCGTGGATGCACCACGCTGTCGTCATCAGTCCAGCCTCGCCAGCTCCTGTGTCATTGCCTGAGCCATGTGATCAGAAGGGATCCTCCCCTGGCCAGCCATGTCATTGGAGGGGGATCACCTCAGGACCTCCTGGGGCACAACATTTTGCCCGGCCCCAGTTCTGATCACGGATCACCTTTAGCACATGGGACGGCCGATCATCAAAGGTCGCGCAGAGCTTGGCATTCCTGCTGGTAAAAAGCACGCACGGGACTGCAAGCTCATGTGAAAATAGGGTCAGCATGGGACATGGGGGTGCAAAGTTACCCACAGAGCTTTGCTCCTGCATTGAAGAAGATGGAAAAGTGCACGCTGGAGACTGACGGCGTGATCTCTGTGCATAATTTCCCCTCCCTAACTGGACTCCGCCCACTTTTACCTGCAAAAGGAGGGGAGGGGGGCAAGGAGGAAAAATAATCAGCCCCTACTTTTACTCCGTAATCCTGGGTTTATCTACGTAAACTGCTCTGCTGAAAGCAAAGCATCAAATCAATAAATAACAAAAGGCTATTATTGGATGCACATCCTAAGCTAGGAGATACCCAGGTACGTCTATTTCCCCTGCTGATCGGTTTGGTGTGAACCAGAGTACACCCACACACGCATGGAAGATTTTGGTTTTTCACAAATTTCAATAAACAGAATAATAAAATATAAAAAGACAAAATAGTCATGGAAAACGCCTGGAGACCCTTATGTGACACCCTCCTCCCCCCCCCCCCCCCCCGCCCCGCTCCGCTCCGCTCCCTGGGTGACTGGAGATGCAGCCGGTAATAAAAGCCATGTGGTTTGCTAGTAATGTCACTGATCACATTTATTCTATCTCATTTCAGCCTACTGAAATAGCAAGCTCCTACTTTTATTGCTTCCTGTGTACTATAAATATGCAGAAGTTAAAAAAAAAAAAAAAAGGGGGGGGGCAATAAAAAGCTATGTCAGTGGTCTAATGCGGATACTACACAGAGTGGAGGCCACTGACGGCGTCACTAGAAACCAAAATGGCTTCTTCCACATTTATCTGGGTTGTAGAACATGCTGAGCTGCTGCCATTGCCCCTTGAAAGACTTTTCTGTTTTCTTCATCTTTCAGGAATTATTTTGACTTTTCACGTGCTTCAACTTTTTCTGTAAACAACAAAACCTCAGCTCTTTCTTTGTATTGCCCTATTTTAACGCTGCTCGCCCGCCTCTCTTGTCAGCTCTTATCTACTCTTGGGGCATAGTGACTGGAACTCCGTTACTGCCACTCGGACTCTTCTCCCTCCGGCTCCTGAGATCCCAGCTTCCCCATGGTGGGAAGGTTTGCAGTAACTGAGTCCAGCAGTATGGCAGGAAGTGCCGAGAGACTGCTGAGGAGGAGAGCGAGCAGGGTGGCAGTGGGTACCAGGAAAACACAGAGTGGCCTTGATAGGACAGACAAATCTGCATTAGAAGCTGTGGTACTCTTTTCACCTTCTGTCCCCTCCCGTGTCCTTATTTACCCCTAGAATCATTACTGAACCTAGAAAGCAAATCCAGTCCCCTTATAATGTCTTGGCTCCAGAACACATTCGAACACTTTGAACATCGTCAAGGTTCTGAGCGCCGCCGTCTCTCCTGCCAGTAACTGCTGAACACACTTCGAACTGATTAACCTGGAAGATCGGAGTTCTGAGAAGTTAATGTTTTCCACTGAGTGTTAAACATTCACTTTCTCCAGGGTTCGTGTAGGATGCGTCTCATGATATCCCAAGTAACCTTGCTAAGCTCAGGCTGTAAACTCTAGAGATCAAGAAAGGGGGACTCTGCACCTATGGCATTTCTCTTGCATGGTGTTGTGTACGTTGACCATGGTTTACACTCTACAAATGATAAGCTATGTTAATATTATGCAGAAGTATGGGCTAGATGTTTATCTCTGGTTCTGGCCATTAGGTGACCCATGACCTGTATCTTCAGTTACGCTGCAGCTGATGAGGCCTAAGCCGCGACTGTTACAAGATCCAAGGAGTGATACCGTCCTCGTGGCAAATAGAACTCATTTTCTCCTTCCTTTCTCAATACCTTCCCCCACCCCTGCTCCTGTGGGGACAGGGTCTCTGTTAGGTTGTCATGGGAGCAATACATGCCTGCAGCCTAGGAAAAAAAACAAAAAAACAATTTCCATTCCGATCAGCTTTCGGAAAATCACATGTCAGCAGAGGAGGGTACCAGAGCAGGGATCACGTAGTCTTCCCAGTGCAGTGAGTGGAAATTTTCTGCAATGGCTCTCATTAACCTACGAAGTTAAGACTCACAGCTCACACACACACACATACCCCATAGCTCAGCCATGTGATGCAGTGTGGCATGTGGGTGGACCCCCTTCGCTAGAAGGCTTAGTCATAGACTGAAGGGCTGGTGGGAAAGAGCTTAACACCCCTCGTACTGTTCAAGGACTCAACCTGAATAGCTGCTTCGTGAAAGGTTTCATTCTGGGCACAGGCTGCAGCAAAACCTTTGACTCAGAGCGGCTCCACTTACGCCGTACACGTCTGCCCCTGGATGCTGGAATAATAAAGACTATCCACATCGTTTCCCTACGAGCAACAGTCATTTTTGGGGAGCTCAGTTTTCCTTTAAGAAACAAAAAGGGAAAGAAAATCAGTGGGCAGGGGATAAAAAAAAAACCAAAACCAAAAGACGTCATTGCAAGAAAACAGTAGGTCTGACTGACAAAATTAATTTTTCCTATATACAAAGGGCCAGTCGTACTAAAGGGCGTTCCCCGTGTTAGAGCTGACGAGCGAAGTCATTTCCTCGTAGAAAAGGGAAGTTCCAGTTTTAAAAGGGATTTTGGCGCCCAACCAAGGAAATAGTTGCCTAGATCCATGGGTGCGTAAATTGCTGGTTTTGTACCCATGGGACCTTTACGTCATTTTCAAAGACAAACTACCCGTGCACGTTGTTGCTGTGCGGCTTAGGGTTTATTAAGATGAGGTCCAAAGTGGAAGACAATACCGTGGAAAGAAAATGCGAGCTGACTTTAGCCCTCACGTTGTTTCACAGCTTGAATCGTGCACATTAGGGGCTGCACCTGTCCTGTTCTCTGGGTGGCCTACGCTGCCGAGTGCTGGATCCAGGGTTTGGGAGAAAGACCTCTGAAGCTGATTAGTTGTGGTGTTGGTTTGCTTCTTCTTAACCTTGGTTCAATGGAGCAGAGGCTTGGTCCATGCCCCTTCCCCCCCCCCCCTGTATAACAGTGGATCGGCTGGGCCTAGCTCCACCAAACTTTGGGTTGAGGTAGGAACTGGGGGGGGGGGGGGGGGGCACCTGACCGTTCCACTTTTCAAAGTGGGTGAGTGACTTAATGGGGCACAGAATGGGGGCAAATTGGGCAGCTTTCTCATGAGAAACATATGCAGTTTTTTTGTTTGTAGGTGTGTCTGTCGTCCCCCTTATAACTTTGAAGTGGATGGACCTGACGGCACCAGAGTTTCTGGGGAGGTAGGTCCTTGGAGGGGCATCAGATTTTTCCACTTTTCTTTTGGGGGGGGGGGGAGAAGTAGGTAGCTACTGGAGGGAAGCAAAGCTGGCACATTTCCAAAAGAAATAAATGGCTTTTGGGTTTGAACTATCTGAAATATCTCACTTTCTACTTATTTCCTTGTTTGACTTAAGCCTAGGCTTCTGACATTCACCCTGAATCATTTTGCAGATTTCAAATGAAACCAGCAAGTCTACAAACACCAGAGCTCATCGTGAACACAGAAATTCTCTCTTGAAACACTGGGCCACTTTGCATTTCTGTGAAGGAAGTATGTGAAGGAAGTTTGCAAGGCTGCCATCCCGGTAATATCTTTTCTGTGAATGGGGAAATTGGCATGGCTGCTGCTGCCTGGGCAATAACTTATTTTTCTACCCAAAAGGGTAATAGATAATGATTACATGTATAGGCTAATTCCAGTTAAAACTATTTCATTAATGCCCACACGGACTAAACCAAACGATTTAAAATCTGAGTGCTGTAAAACTGAATGTTCTGCATAAGGATAGGCTGCTGACCTGCTGGATGGAAGATCCAAAATGGCGGACCGGCAATGGTTGCTGGGCACATGAGTTCCACAAAAGCTGATATTTCTTTTTTGATATTTTCCTGTTTCCTCAGTTTACCTGATGGTTAAAAGGAATGGAAATGCTCACATTTTGCCCTCCAAGACCAGGTATCCTTCTTTACCTGGCCCACCGGTTCAGTTTGTGGCAGCCATTGCAGCCTTACAGACTCCGAGAAAAATGTCCTTGGGGGTCACTGGCAGGGGAAGGTTTTCCATCAACTTACCTGGGCTTTGAAACACCTTTAACCCAGGAGAAGCAGGTTCCCTTTGCTGGGCCAGCTATAAGTACTTTGGCCAGTGTTTCATGGGCCTGGCCCCTGTGGATGACCTAGGTTTGACCAGATCAGAATGAATCTCTGCAGCATCCGCAATTTGACCTAGAGCTGTGGAGAGCAACTCCCAGTCTGCATATGAACAACTTGTAGCCCAGCAGAAGAGAGTGGAGCGTTATCAAGGGAGGAGGCCCCTGGCGCTGTGTCTACATCTGCAGCTGGACTGGTAGCAGGAGGACGTCAGGATTTCCTCAGGTCAATACTTTCTAAACCTAAGGTTTTCAGCGTAGAAGAAATCTGGAATATCATTTCTAAAGCTGAGATGTCCCTTTCTGGGCAGATCTATCATGTGCTGCATCTAAGCAGCCTCTCTATAGGTAAGGCCAAAGAACAAGAGACTATGACTGTAACTTTCAAGGTAGCATGTGGGGGCACATGGGTGTGCGTTGGCTGGCTCGTGCCTAGGGCCACAGCCATTTTATAACATACATGTGTATGTGCGCACATGTTATAAAATAGCCTGACCCCGCACACACAACCGCTCAATTGTAAGTGGGCACGTGCTTGGGCACGCAAATCCCGCTTCTACCATGTAAGTGGGGGAATTTTAAAAGACCCGTGTGCCAATGTCATCACTCGTTATCCCAGTATGTATTTACCTGCTAATTTCAAGTTGAAATCCAGGAACGCCTATGCCCCTCCCCTTTTTTGTGAGCGCAGTGGAAGATAACATGCATACTTGGGCGGCTTTTAAAATCTGCTCAGTGTGCACCAGCCTGACGTTTTCGCGCATCGGGCTTTTAAAATTCACTTTTAAGAGGTCCATATTCGGTGCCATTGATCCAGCTAAGTTTGGACTTCATCTGACAAATGGTGCGATTTGAAAATACCACTGCACCGAACGTCTCTGAGTTATCCATCTCTATGGTTAGCCGGCTAAAACTTAGAAAAACCTGGAGGCATTCTGTGAGCAGCGCCACTTAGCTGACTAACTGGGTCATTTATCAATTTGCGTTCATGCTCTAACGCGCGTGATAAATCTGCGATACAGCAACGCTCTTTCTCGGTGCGTTGTGCTTGCGATAATCTTGCGTTACTGGAGAAAATATTTAGAGAGAGAGAGAGAGAGCGCCTCTGTATAGAGTCAGTCTGACACGCTCTATATATGAACCACTGTAGAGGGGCACTTAGAATCGGGGTGGGTGTGGTGTTACAGAAACATTCTGAGGTACTCGTAGTAAAATTGACATCACTAAAGATTTGTAGTTATTATAATGGACAAAAAGTATAACTAGAGGGGTAGATTTGGTCAACATAATTTTACTAAGACCTAAGGTTAACTGACTAACTTTCCAACAGCTGGGTATATTCAGTCTGCTCTCTCAATATTGACCTTTAAGTTCTTGAACCATAAACATTTTTTAATTCTTCTTCACCCCCAATTTTCCCTCTGGAGACCCCCAATTTGACTCCCTAATAAGCTTGAACCCCTGGAAATGTGGTTTGTTGGACACTTTGAAAAGACAGAATCACTATCCACGTCCTCTTGGGTATATTAAGAACAAGAGTGAGGAAGGGGAAGAGTGCAGGTTTCTCGGTGATTCTGCAGGACGAATCTGATGGTTCATTTTACTTTGGATTCAGATAGAAACTGAGTCTTAAGGCTGTTCTTTCAACACAAGGATGCATTGTTTCTTTAACTGGAGAGCAAGAGTCCTGTTAAGAGATCCAGAGTATTACAATTAGGGGCGTTTTTCTTTTTAGTTCTTTTTTTTTTTTTTTTTTTACCATCTCAGCTACTTTGTTGTTCTGGAGTTCAGCAAATGCCTTCAACTTCCTCCTCTGCCCACACCTAAGCCAAAGGTTAGCTCACAGTGAGAATACTATACTTATTCCGCTGGTATGCAAAGATGTTATCTGCTGTTCTTGTTTTGTTTGGTTTTTTTTCGTTTTCCTTCTTTCGTTTTGATGTAGAAGGTGTGATAATGATTCCCTTCGTGTTGTTATGACGTGGATCCTTCCTGCGTATGGACTGGACAGAGCATTGAGGTTGTGCTTGCTTATATATTAGGTTTCTTGGCTTGTTCTCCTTTTTCTGGAGATTCTGTGTAATCTGTACTATTTCATAACAGGACTGTTTCTTAGAAACATTGTCAAACTTGAGCATAGCTATCAAAGTAAAAAAAATAAAAGAAAATTGAGGTGCCAAGAGAAAGTAGAGCCAAGTCACGTTCCTTGTTACATAGGATCTGATGGAAGAAAAGGCCCCTAAGTAACCTACCCGGTTTATCTCCTGCTGCAATGTCATAGGCCCCAGACGACCTCTGACTTTCCCTTCACTTCTCCACAACCAAGGGGGGAGCTTATCCCAGGCTATCTTCAGTGCTGTGACTGTTTTCATCTTCCCACCTTGTCATTTATCAACCGATCAAAGCACCCAGAGCGGCTTGTGATCTTAATCGGGCAGGAAAGGCAAACTGCAAGCAGCAAACCAAACCAACAACAACAAAAAAAAAAGTGATTGGTTAAGCATTTTAAACCTGGGGAAGAGGAAATTCCTAAGCCTAGAAACCATAGCACGGACCCGAGAGACTTTTTTCAGCTGAGTGGATCCCGTCTAAAAGTATGGAGGGGGATCTATGCCTTAATCCTTTACGTGCCTGAGCTCTACTTGTAATTCTCTTCCCCATGCTCCCCCAGCAGCTTTTCATATGTGATAGAAACTGAGGGCCAGGCCCCTTCAATGTGTATCCCAGTTGTAAGAGCATGAAAATATATAATTCTAACCTAGTAGGAAGCTGAAACAAAAAAAAAAGTCTGAAAACCAGATGTTTGTTTGTTTGTTTATTTATTTATTTATTTTCACTTCAAGGAAGCAAATGTGTCCCTTAGTTGTTTGAATGTTTTTTTTCTTTTCAACCAGATTGGATGAAGTTGTATAATCTGGTGAGTTTGAACTATGGGGACCCAATCTAAAATCAGATTTTAGATTTATAGAAAATAAAAGGTACTTTAAAAATGGGGGTCAGTATCATGTTAAGCTTTCAACGTTAACCCTATTGTAGATTAGTTAGTTGATTTATGTTTTTAACCCCATCACCTCCTTCTCAGATTACTCCAAATGAAAAAAATGGTCATTGCCACAGAAACCAGAAAGTATACCAGGTAATGGATACTTCTGCTGGGAGTGTAAAAGTCGATTTCAGTATTCACGTTGTTTTTTGAGGAAGTATCCAGTCTTGCAATTTCCTTTAAAAGAGAGAAGAAAAAGCTTTAGCACAGATGGTCTTACTTCACCACCAAAAATACACACATTTTGTCAGTTTTCTTAGTGGTAGAAAATGCTAAGGGGCAGATTTTAGAAAAGTACGTGCGCCCGGCGCAAACAAGGGTACACTGGATTTTAATAGATATGCACGTAGCCGCGCGTATCTTTTAAAATCCGGGGTCGGCACGCCACACCCTTGGGCCAGAACTACGCCTGCGGCCCCGACACGCCCCACAGGAAAGCCGCCGGAACTTACGCGCGCCGACAGCCTATGCAACATGGGCTTGGCGTGTGCAGGGGGAGCTTGGGGCAGGTTTTTGGGAGGTACGCGTGTATCCCTTGGGGCAGATTTTCAAAGGACAACACAGTTCATGAGCAGCCCTTGGTCAACAGGTACTTCCACTGTATCCTATTGCCTGCTTGGATCTATTAAACTCCTTGCTACTCTGTTTTCAGAAGCATTATAAATATTTATTTTTAGAAGGAAGTAAAATAATGAGACAGAGTCAATGCTTGAATGGTAGTTGTGTTAAAGTTGCAGCAGCATAATGAAGGGGGTTGTTTATCTATTTCTAGACATCTCAAGGTTATTCCTTCAGTTTCCCAGCCTCTGAGGCCACTATTTCTTTTGGCATATCCAAGATAAGAAGCTTTATATTATGTAAATGTAACATTTGGTCACTGCTGGGGGGGGGGGGGTGTGCCAAATATTTTATTAATATTATTATGACTAGGAATCTCCTGGATTAGGATGTAGTCTATATGAGCAGCTCTAATAGTCAACTCCCAGAAAAGCCTAAATGCAAAGAGCCTGAGAACTCTGAGGATGGGAAAAGGATGGGAAAAGTAAGGAGGACTATGTGAGGAGGAGGGGGGGATGTGTAGGAGTGTGAAGTGGATAAGTGTAGGAGTGTGGGGAGGATGGAGTGTGAGGAGGATGGGCGGTGTAGGATGGAGTGTGAGGAGGATGGGAGGTGTAGGATGGAGTGTGAGGAGGATGGGAGGTGTAGGATGGAATGTGAGGAGGATGGGAAGTGTGGGAGTGTGAGGAGGATGGGAAGTGTAGGAGTGTGAGGAGGAGTGTGAGGAGGAGTGGGAGGAGGATGGGAGGTGTAGGAGTGTTAGGAGGATGGGAGATGTAGGATGGAATGTGAGGAGGATGGGAAGTGTAGGAGTGTGAGGAGGAGTGTGAGGAGGAGTGTGAGGAGGATGGGAGGTGTAGGAGTGTTAGGAGGATGGGAGATGTAGGATGGAATGTGAGGAGGATGGGAAGTGTAGGAGTGAGAGGAGGATGGAGTGTGAGGAAGAGTGTGTGGAGGATGGGGTGTATAGAAAGATGAAGGAATGAGAAGGCTGATGGGGGGGGTGTAGGAAGTTGCTGGGGTGTATAAGAGATGGATGAGGGAGAATGAGAGGGATGGTGACTGTAAGAAGTGGATGAAGGAATGTGAGAAGGATGGAGGTGAAGGAGGAGAATGAGGAGTGTAAGAATAGATGAGGGTGCGTGAGAAGGATGAGGAGACTTTGTGATAGCACCAATAATGTTCCTAGGTGCCCCGGTTAAAAATGATGGTCCCGCTCCCCCCATGTTTGATCTTGTGGTGACCTGGTGGATGTCGACTCTGGAGGGGCTGAGGGTGGAGGGGTGAGAACAAAGGTTGACTGCCAAGGGAAAGATGAGATTGAACAATTAATGTTTAGTGCAGTTTACTGTTGTCCAGATGTGCGTGCTTGGGTGTGGGATTCGGCCTTCAGTCCAGCCCCCCCCCCTACCCTTTCTATCCTGCTGTGGCAGGGTCTGCAGTCCCCCTCCCAGCCTTGAGGGGAAAGTTCATCCTTCCTGGACTGGTTCCATCCAGACATTGCCTTGCTTTTTCATCTTTTTAATGAGTAAACACAGTTAACCGCCTCCCCCTACCAATGCTCCTAGACGGATGAAATGGAGATTGCAGGACCGGGGAAAGGCGACCAGCGCTGTCAGGCTAAAGGTTGTCCCCCCTTCACACCTCTCCTTCCACGTAGAGAGCTGGGCTGCGCTCGGAGGCAGCCATGAAATACTTCACAGCCACCTCTGCCACTTCAAGGCTAAGGCTGGGAAGCAGGTCCCTCTCCTCATCCCCACGTCGGGCTCAGGAACAGAGCTGCGGAGCATTGAGGTTTCTGGGAGTGAGCTGCCTTGCAGAGAAAGCTTTCCTCTAGTATTGCAGAGAGCAAAAAGCCGGAGCTTGTGTGGAAGGATTTCCACCGTCCAGGCACACAGAATAGGTGGGGGAACCTGCAACATCAATCATTGCTTAAACGTAGAACCAATTTGTTGCAAAACATCACTTTTCATTGCTTTGCTTTTAACCTCTGCGGGCACGTGGGATTTTCTCAGGTTTTGCTCGTTCCAAAATGGGCGCTTTACATTGAAACATCGCCTCTCAGAGGCCATTTGTCTCAGGTTCCTGCCCACAGGGGTAACTGAACTCATGGATAGGAGCGGGTGCTTGGCAAGGCCGTTAACATTAGCCATGCAGACCCCTCCTCCTCCTGGGAAGGGCTATCCCCGTTTCCAAGGGTCCTGACCTGGTCACCGTGAAACGCAGGATGCTGGGGCTTAGAGGAGCGAGCCCAGGGGAAGGAGGCCCCGCCAGCAGTGCCAGGGCAAAGCTAAGTCCTGGGGTCAGGGGTGGGACAGGAGCACAGCCAGGGTCAGAGACTGACGGCCGGGCTGCTTTAACAGTCCTGCTGACCACTGGCTTTTCCCAATGAAACAGGCCAGTGTCCTGTGCGCGCGATTCAGTAAACTAAAATATTTAAATTAGGGCCGGTGGTAAAAAGAGGCCCTAGGGACACTAGTGCGTCCCTAGTGCCTCTTTTTGGACAGGAGCGGTGGCTGTCAGCGGGTTTTAAAATCGGCCCAGCGGCTTGAAAACCAGACGCTCAATTTTGCCGGCATACGGTTTCCGAACCCGTGGCTGTCAGCGGGTTCGAGAACCGACGCCGGCAAAATTGAGCGTCTGGTTTTCAAGCCGCTGGGCCGATTTTAAATTTTTTATTTTTTTAAATTTTTTACTTTGAACTTTTGGGACCTCCAACTTAATATTGCCGTGATATTAATATTGCCGTGATATTAATCTAGCCGTGATATTAATATAGCTGTGATATTAATATTGCTGTGATATTAATATAGCCGTGATATTAATATTGCCGTGATATTAATCTAGCCGTGATATTAATATAGCCGTGATATTAATATTGCCGTGATATTAATCTAGCCGTGATATTAATATAGCCGTGATATTAATATAGCTGTGATATTAATCTAGCCGTGATATTAATATAGCCGTGATATTAATATTGCCGTGATATTAATCTAGCCGTGATATTAATATAGCCGTGATATTAATATAGCTGTGATATTAATCTAGCCGTGATATTAATATAGCTGTGATATTAATATAGCTGTGATATTAAGTCGGAGGGTGCACAGAAAAGCAGCCTCTGACTTACAGTACAGTGCGCTCCACGGGAGCGCACTGTACTGTATCGGCCTGAAGGTTGGCCAGATTGCAGTAGCTGTTTTGTGACCCCCCCCCCCCCTTAGTTAAATGTAAGCAGATCAGCTGGTGGGTGCGCAAAGCAGCAACTTAGGCAGCAGGGGGTAGGACACAAATAAAGGCTTCGCCCTCTTTCATTCCTTGCATGGGAAAAGGGGCGAGGGAATTTGTTGCCAGAGGATGTGGTTAGTGCAGTTAGTATAGCTGGGTTTAAAAAAGGATTGGATAAATTCTTGGAGGAAAAGTCCATTACCTGCTATTAAGTTCACTTAGAGAATAGCCACTGCCATTAGCAATGGTAACATGGAATAGACTTAGTTTTTGGGTACTTGCCAGGTTCTTATGGCCTGGATTGGCCACTGTTGGAAACAGGATGCTGGGCTTGATGGACCCTGGGTCTGACCCAGTATGGCAGGTTCTTATGTTCTTATGATCCTACTGGGAGCTCAGAGCTTCCTTCTCTTCTTCCCTTGTGTAGGCCCTGCCTTTATTATCCGGGGTCACGTTACATTCATGGGCTCAGGCTCACAGTCTGGGAACCACTGAGAGGGAAACCAGTCCTCACTTTGAGTACAAAGTATTCCCAGAAATGTCCTGTTTCAGAAGGGCTCTCGCGGCCCCTGACCCGATCTGATCCCGCTGACTAAAGCCACACTTCTGGACCATTTCCCAGAGCCCGTCTACTCGGCTTTTGTCTCCGTGCTGCTGCTCCTCCTCCTCTCTTTTCTTGGACTCCTCTCCTCCTGTTTGCTTTAGGTTTTCGGCTTAGCTTTCATTTCTTCCGTCAGTAGGGTTTTAGGGGAATCAGAGCTGCACCCTCAGGATTGAATTCCACCTCCGGCGTTCCCTGGCCTGACCTCGAAGCTGCAGTCCTGCTCCATCCAGACTGGCGTGTGCTCCCCAGGGAGAGTATAGCCCGGATAACCAGGACTAAAATGTCCAACCTTCCTCCCAGCTCTTCTGGCTGTTAGCAATAAAACAGACTGAAGTGATAAGGAAGGACTTCCCCTGAGTGGCTTTTACTGTCCAAGGAAAGGGTGAGCTCCCCTGGTATTTGCATTACATTTCTAAGCACAGGTGCCAGCACAGTGTCATTTAATCTAAAGGTACATTTGTTCAGCTAACAGACACTATTCTTTATCAAGTGTACAGAGCACACACAGCCGGTACATTCAATTCAAGATAAAGCTCCTGGCAACAATGTGAAACTGAATGCTCACCCACCGGGCCCCACCGCCTGCAGAGAGGCAGCCTTTACAGCCCATGGTGGGGGGGAGGGGAGCCTTGGTCATCGTGCCACAGTGACCCCTAGTGGATAGACTCGGGATCCATGAGAGCCAGGTTTTTGGAAGCAGCGGTGGCCCAGGGCAAATGCCCCCACCCCTCGGCTGGGCTGAGCTGGGAGGTGGATATGGAAATAGAGAGGGAAAAAAAATCCCTGGGTGACTATGAATGAAGGCTCATGGCCCCATAGCCCAGTAGAGGCTGTTCTGGTTGAGCAGATGAAAACTGCCAGGCCAAAAAACAAAGTAAGTCTGTCTCTCATAAGTACATGTTTATTCTTTGATAACTTTTTTTTTTTTGGAACAACACAAAACTATATCCAAAGCAGTTGTGACACAAGAGCTTTCAAAACCTCCGATGTGATCCATGAGGAGGCCCGGGTGGCCCTGTGCTTATCACCCGGGGTGAGGTGGTCAGCCTGCCATAGTGGCCTCACTCTGAGAGCCTCTGGCATGTGGGATGGGTCCCGACTTGCCCCAGATGGCGCCTCCTGGAGGATTCTCACTTGGATGGTCCTGGCTGAATAGCCCAGGGTCCCGGGCGGGGGTCACCGCTATGGAAGACCCTTCACCAGAGTTCTGGTTTTCCTGCCTCCGTCTGGATCGCCGAGACAGCTCCAGTTCTTCTTTTGTTATTAGCCAGATAGTGCCTGGATAATCTCTTGGCCTCCCCCCCCCCCCCCTGCTTTTTTTGTTTGACACTGTTAAGTATCCCCTATTTAAAGCAGCAGTTCAAGTTGGATTCCTCAAAATCTCAAGGTGCCGGCTCCTTGGCCCAGTTCCTACCTCTTCTGAGCTTACCCTTTTCTTTCTGCATCCTAATATATCTGATTCCTTATGTTTCTTTGTAATTAAAAGATGAAATTAAACCTGTATCCCATTTACTGTAGCCATGCACTTTAATCTTAAAATTCTCCTTCCCCCGAATTCATGCTGTGGCCCAGATGTCCTCGGGGCTTCTCCCATTGTGCGTGCAGCGGCCCCCGGTGCCTCTTTCTTCCACAGCAGAGACGCATCCCCTTTCACGAGGGCCGGCAGACTCCAAACCAGAAAGGCCAGGGAGCGTAAGACCTTTCTTTTAACTGAGCATAAGCTTCTCTGTCAGGGGGAAAGGGAGATGGAGCTCGATTCTGCCGCTGTGGGGGGCGGAAGAGAGGACGATGCCCCGGACGGGGTTCATTATTGCTGTGGCTGGATCCACGGGGAGGGCGTGGCCTTGCGCAATACGCCGACGCTAAGTGGCAGAACGAGAGGTGTTCCGGAGGGGGGGGTGGGAGACAAGCGTTTTGGTGCTTGAAAGCTGGGCCTGGGGACTGAAAATTCAAAAGTGGGTAGTAGTAGGGATGCCGCTAAGGCGCTGACGTTACAGCATCGTTCAATACCACTGAAGCGTATGCGCGTTCTTGTAGCCGCAGTACAAAACCTTCAAATGCGGGAAGGATCGTTTTCAGAGCTGCGCCCGTATATGCACGTTTCCGGGCGCGCGCAAAGTTGCTATGGTATTTTATGGCCTGTGCGGATACGATGCGCCCGGGGAATAAAATGCACGTGCAATATGCCTGCAAGTGTGCGCATGTGTAAAACCTGCACACCATGCAAGTTCAGACTTATTTGGATAAATGGTGGCGCTTATCTGGATACGTTCCGATTGATCCGGCGAAATAGCAGCAAAGCCTCTACTTAGCTGGATAAGTCAGAAAAAAGCGCTAGTTAGAGGGAGGAGTAGCACTCGCAGACTTATCCCACTATCTGATTTAGCTGAATGAGTAGAGTTTTAAGACTTATCTGTCTGAATAGCACCTTTCTGACTTATTCAGCTAAGCAGGCTCCTTGCTGCTATGTAGCCAGATAATTTGGAACTTGTCTGGATAAGAGGCACTACTTAGCCAGATAAGTTCAATTTAGCCCGATAAGTGAGTGCCAATGATATCTCCTTGTATTTTTACTTCACATTTTAAAGGGATACGCGAGTAGCTTTTAATGGGTTATTTAGATGCATTTACCCCCCCCCTGTAAGTTGGCTTTTACTTGCGTAGGTTGAAGGATTTTCCAACCAGTTTACTAATTGATCTACCAGTTCATCCAGTCCATCTACAGCTCACGAAGCTCCTCCAGCCTGAAGCCCCTCCATTTCACCCAGACCCTCTACCCAGTCATTTTTTCACTTTTAAGATGTTTACCATCACTTACGCCTGATATTGAGCAGAAGTAAATATAGGAGAGGAAGCTGCCACATTTACATGTATAAATTGTTTATAAAATAGCAACTTACTCAGGTAATGTTGGCCCCTTCTCAGACACACAAACCTGATTTCTGTGTGTATGTTGAAGTTCTTAAAATAGCATATATATGTATATATATATATATATATATATATATACACACACTCCCATATATGCTATTTTATATGTGTAAGTGCTATTTTTTTTTTATGTGGGCAACTTTTGAAAACTCTCCTTAATGTGCACAGGTAGCTTGTGTTAGAAAGCTGGCTGGGTTTGTTCTGGCTGAACAGCACCTGTGTAATTTTGGAGTTAGGCCCCTTCTGGAAAATGCTCTCTTTGGCAACGTATGTGCAGAGGGAGTGTCCTGCGCCTGAAGCTGACAAACCAGTCCAGCTCTGCTGCACGGTTTTTCCTTCCCTGAGAAATAACAGGAGATTTTTTTCTCAGATCTTTGACCACATTTCTGCATAATGCATGAGTAGGTGTATGTGCTGTTATTATGACGAGGTTAAATGAATGGATTGCCCCAGAATCTGCAAGTGCCTTACTTAGTTGAGTGTCATGTGGGCGCAGTGCATTTGGTGGACGGGTCAGTGTGTAACCACAGATTTGTGTCACTGTTTTGTCTGGCAGGAGTATTGTACGCTCGCTGGCGGGGTGTTGGGTTGTACCATTTCCTCTCTAGGTATTACAGTTTTCCTTCAGCAGAAAATCCTCTCTGCAGGGCATTGATTGACTCCTAGTTGTTGTTTTTTTTTCTCCCTGCATTAATAAAAGGGATTTGACAGAGACACAAACAGCACAGAATGGAAACTTGTTTGTAGTCTGCTGGATGGGGCAGGGAGATTAAAACAACATCCCTGGGGGCTCTTATTTACACTTGGAGCGCAGCCCAGGGACTGCTGAGACCTCTTCTCTTCAGAGGCTTTGTTTCTGTAGTGTGGATTCAGTGCACAGCGTTTAACTCTTTCCTGCCTGCGCTCTGGTTCACGATCAGGTGGAAAACTCTTTTCCTAATCTCGGATAGAGCAGTGTTGTCCACTGCTTCACTCCCAATACCTTCTTCCAAGCATCCTCTGCACCAGTGCTTAGCGGGGTTTTTTTTTGGGGGGGGGGGGGGGGGGGGCTGTCCAGCAGATTCTGCTCCTGAGAGACTGTCCAAAGTATTTTAGTCTGCAGCAATCTCCATGCCAGCTCTCAGATGCCCTTGGAGGATAAGATCCCCCCGTGGTTGCAGATACTACTAAAACATCCAGCCTCAGACAGCAGAATCAGTACGTAGCACAGCTGAAGACATCATTTCTGGATTTTTAGCTCGCCTTGCAAATAATGCTCAAGGCGGCTTACAGAATTACTAGAATTCAGATGCAATGAGTCCCTTCTCCAAAGAACAATGTCCTTCCTCACCTTGTGGGCCCCTCTGGCAGAAAGGTGAGTATTTACATTATAAACAGTGGGTACCTGAGGTAACGTGACGTGTGGGAAGTAGGATTAGAACCCTGGTTTTGAACCTGTTCTAACCACCAGGCCACTCCATCACCATCATCATCATCGCCATAGACATTCAAATACACTCCTGTGACATAGTCAACTATTATTCTGATGCCAGATAACCCTGGCAGCATGGCTGCACAGTTTGCTTGAAAGGTCATCATCAAGTTCAGCCGCCCTCAAACTGCCCACTCTTGGGCAATTATTTGGGTGTGGTGCCTCAGGTGGCCCCGTGGAAACCACTGGGGCCACCACTGGGAACAGCTCTCAGCACTCTGCATCTCACGTGCCACGTTGAAGCATTTAAAATTCTAAGAGATTTGAGGGTAGTAGTAGAGACCCCATGCTCCCGCCTCATTCATAAAAGCCCAATTTCCTGACATGATCAGGAGATTCAGAAGTTCTGGGCTGCAGCAGAACCAGGAACTGATCCAGGTTTTACCAAAGCAAATTATCACCCCTAATAATGAAATCACTTGGTTGATGGACTAATTACTGATAATTAATGATCTGAAATATATATTATTCATCTAGAGAGAGTTAAACTGGGTTGGATTAGAATCAATGTCATTTTTATATATGGATTCACTGTGCTCCCCTATGGAATACACTTGGCTGTCACCTAGCATGATATGTAATGCCACTCCCCCCCTACATGACATAGCCACTCAGATGCAGGGGGTAAGCTCTAATACAATGCTGTCTCTTGCTACATTAAGGAAGTGAGGCAGTGACTGGTATTGACAATGATGACATCCAACCTTTAGGTATATGGGACTGTACAGGTGCATGGGCAAGGCATGCCATTCAGTGATGGTTCCAAGGTTTCATCTGTTTGGTCTGATGAAGGAAAATGTGCATGGACAGAAGCCACAGCTTCTTCTGATGGGTCATGGAGATGATTGCCAAGATGGTTCCAGATTACTCAGATGTTCTTCCAGTGTACGAAACAGGTTCAGTCCACACACACTTTGATCCAGAACTGTCATGTCACACTTCTATGGTGCTCTGGATGACTTTGCATCGGTAATAGAAGTTTGTTGCTGTTTAAGATCTCCAGCCCTGCCTGGGTGCAAGTGATTTAAGCAAAACTTCAGACAAAAATTCATTAGCATTTCTTTTGAATTTCTTCTTGTTGTGATAATTGGCATCATGGATGGGATGGATTTATGGCACCCATAGGCAGTGGGCTGGAGGTAGGGGAGGGGGATTTGCTCCCGGATATCAAAGAGAAGTGGAGAAGTCCTAGTTTCTGAGTGCTTTCAGAATTTGGCACACTAGGCACATGACTATGTTGCCTAGCCCTAAATCCGCCTCTGATTGGTGTAACGTGTTATGCAATTGGAAGCAAGTTGGTTTGGTCATTTTCCTTTGCTGATCTTCTTTAGTGAATCTTTGGTTCCCGTCTGTACCAGTTGCTGAATTTGGCTATTTTGACATGGGGTTAAATAGTACAGTAGTTATGTGACAAATCAGATTTTGTCTTGAATTCTTCAGACCAAAATGCAGCTAAAACATTGTTGATAGTCTTGTCTGGCTGGGATTGGTTGATGATAATTTAATTTTACTTTTAAATCTCCTGGGTGTGCAAGAAACAATGGTGCAACCTCCAAAGTGGATTTATAAGTATAAGTGAACTTTGAAAATTGAAGCAAAGTCTGCGGGTATTTTCTACATTCAGGCTTCAGCCTTTCAATGGGCCACTGAAAATTACCCTTCCTATGTTTTCTCTCATTCTTGTCTGTCTGTTTCTGTAAGTTTCTTGGAGCAGAGACCTTCTCTTATATGTTTTTGTATAGCACTGCATAAACCTTGTAGCTCTCGAAATGCTTATTAGTAGTAATAGTGCTGGTGTTGTTGATGCTGGTGTAAGATTTACAGTGTTGCCTTTTCATAGATAGGGTTGTTACTATTTGAGTTCTGGGAGTTAGTGCTGTTTTAGTATGGCAGGTTTGCTATAGACGTTCTGAGTGACTTTTTTTGCAGCAAGGTCTGGTGTTACTTCACAAGTTGCTTGATAGTGGAGGGCATTTGTGTCATTGTTACTGAGGTGATGACAGGATTTGAATTTTTTTCTTTTGTACAGTGAGTAGTAAAAGGAAAAATCTGAGTTCAGCTGAGTCAGCCAGTTCAGAGACTGCCTTCAGCCACTGCAGTATTGATTTCTTTTGATTTATAAATGTTATGTTTTTTGTTTGTTTGGGTTTTTTTGCAGTGTACTCCCAAAACCCATAATGCCACATTAATCAGACACTGTGACGTGATTTCTGAAACATAATTGTATTATGGTGATCTTATACATGCATAAAACTCACTTTGGGTGTAATAGCTGTTCTAGAATTGATCCGAGCTCATTGTTGGGTGTAACCCTGTTTTATGGGCGCTGGGGAGAAGCATTCGGGGGGGGGGGGGGGAGGGGGTGTTGAGACTTATGTACACAGTTTTTGATTGTAAAAATTGCATGCACAAGTTACCTCATACAAAGAGCAGATGTAACTTGGTGCAAGGTAAGTTACGCCCATATGGGGACAATTCCCCAAGCATTTTCAAAGCGAATCTATGCATATAAGGTCATTTTGACAATGTTGGCTAAGGTCTGCATCCCTAATACCCTTACACTGGTCCTTTCCCCTCCCAATAGGTGGAAGTTTTGTACATCAGAATAATTTCATCATGTTTCCTGTAGCAATCAAAGTCAACTATAGCTATAACAAATGGTATTACCTCCCAGCCTGCAGGAAAAATTTAGTCAGGAAAGTGGCTTCTTTCCTTGTCCTGATGGCAGTCCACCAGGGACACTTTGAGCCAACCCTGGATTTTCAGTTCCCAACTTTGAGCTTTCTGGGACCTGATAAACCCATACTGACTGAACGCATCCTTCATGGACTGGAGCCAGTTGCAAGGTATTTAGCTACTAATCATGTGCCCTGGGTTTCTTATCCCTCAGATTATTTAATAAATAAAGGGGGAGGGGACAGCCACAGCTCACTATTTAGTACCTTGCGCTGCCACTTGACCCATGAATGCTTTTCAATATCGTACAAAGCCTAACCAAATCCTCCAATGACCAGACTTCATCAACCTCCAAGATCACAAGTAACGATTTTGCAGATATCTTTAACAAAAAATCAAAAACCTCATAAATAACAACCTCAACAGAAACTCGCAAGACCCAAAAATACAGATCAAACAAACACCAAGCTGGCCCAACTTTGATACAGCATCTTCACTGGAAATTAAAAAGATCATCAAAAAAATGAAGCCAGCTAAACACCCTATCGACTGCATACCCATAACGATGATCAAAGCCATCGAACCATCAATAACCAAAACATTAACCAACATCGTAAACCTATCCCTCACAGAAGGAAACTACCCTGAATGCCTAAAATCAGCAATTATCAAACCCATACTGAAAAAGATCAACCTTGATGCAGAAAACCCAATGAACTACCGTTCCATATCAAACCTACCTTACATTGCCAAAATCATCAAAAAAATCATCCACTCCCAACTCAGTGACCACCTTGAAGAAAACAACATCCTACTACCCACTCAATTTGGCTTCAGGAAACAACTGAACACTGAGACACTACTCCTATCATTAAACGACACCATACTCAAAGGTTTTGAAAATGGCCACAGCTACCTTTCAGTCCTACCTGACCTATCAGCAGCCTTTGACATGGTAAACCACACTCAATCATGATCAACCGTCTATCTGAAATTGTAGGGTTTTTTTCTTTTGCATCAATGTTCTCATCCTATCACAAAGAACCTACCAGGTGTTGATCAACGATACCCTCTCAAAGAAAATAAACCTAGACACCGGAGCTCCCCAAGGCTCCGTTCTATCAGCGACACTCTTCAATATTTATCTGCTCCCGATATGCCACTTCCTCTCAAACCTTAAACTGACCCACTTCATATATGTGGATGATATCCAAATATTAATCCCAATACACAACTCTCTGGAAGACACCTACAAAAAAACAACCACTTACCTCACCAAAATAAAGCAACTACTAACCAACATGAAACTCATCCTAAACTTCGATAAGACAGAAATAATCATACTGGATAGAAAGAACGCTCTTCAACTACCACCACTCAACCTAATGAACCAAAAAGCTTCAATCTCACCTGTCAATCATGCCCGCAACCTTGGAGTCATAATTGACAATGAACTTTCCTTCAAGAACCACATCACTACTAAAATCAAAGACTGATATCACAAACTCCTAACCCTATGGCGTCTAAAACCTTTCCTCTCCCCCAACGACTTCAGAACAGTCCTTCAACTACTCCTCTTCTCCAACCTGGACTACTGCAACTCTCTGCTGTTCAATTTACCTCTCAACACCATCAGACTACTCCAAATCCTCCAAAATACAGTTGTCAGAATACTCACTGGAACTAAAAAACATGATCATACTACTCCTACACTTATATCACTACACTGGCTCCCAATAAAATTTTGGATAGAATACAAAATACTGGGGGCAAGATGGCTGCCGCATAGAGACACGCAGGCTACTCAGCTCTGAGGAGCCCTTTGAAAATAAAGCTTTGCTTAAACAATTTTTCCTTGGATATTTTTGCTTTGTGAATTATAAAATGCCACTTACAAAAACGCAAAGCAAAGCTAAGAGAAAATATTACCTCAACGCCCTTGGGCTCGATGAGGCAGCCGAGGATTGAGGAAGCCTTCAGAGGACCTTTACACCTTGAACCAGAAACGGGAGCCGCAGGTGAGTCCAGCAGAGAGCAGCTGCTGGCGACTATGGCTGAGGAAACATCCCTGAGTCCTGGAGCACCAACTAAGCCAACGCCACCGAGGGGACCCCTAGAAGGAGAAGGGGAAATCCAAATTAGCCTGCTGATGGAACAACATCCCCCAAGGACACCGGCAGCCCAGAGAAGCAACGGTGTGGATCCAAATGCTTCAGCGAGCCAATTACAACATGGCTCCAGGGCCCAGCATGAGGAGGAACAGCAAGGGGATGGTGTGAGGAGACCTCTTGAAGTAGGAGATAAGGAGCCAGAAATACAGGTTCAGCTTCCTTCTTCGTTGGAAATGCCAGTTAAGATAACATTAGAGGAAGTTTGGGAAGTTTAACAACGCTGAATAAAGCTGTAATGGATTTGACTGCACTAGTGAAAGGAAACCAAAGTAAAGCACAATGTCAAGAGAAAATTATTACTGAGTTAGATCTTAAAGTTAAAATCACTGAGTTAGAGGTGAAAGCAGTCAAAGAGGTTCAATGTAACCTGATAAAATCAGATATGGTATTGTCAAAGAAGATTGACTATTTTGAGAATGAACTGAGGAAAACAAATTTAAGAATTCTCAATTTTCCTTGGACAAGATGGTTGCCAGCTAAAGATCTCTTCAAGAGTTACCTAATAAATATATTAGGTTACTTAGAAACATCTTTACCTTTGATTAAAAAAATAATCTACCTTCCCTCTAAACAAGAAAAAAAAAGATCAGGAGGAAAAGTCATCTGATAATTTGTCGGACATAATAGAGAAATCTTTTGAAACTATGATTGAGGATCGTGCTACGCTCTTAGTAACGTTTGTGCAGCAAGTAGAAAGAGATAAAATCCTTCAACTATACTTCCGTAAACAACAACAACTGTTTTATGGAAAATAAATTAGGATGATTCCTGATATTACAAGAAAGACACAAAAGAAAAGGAAAGCTTTCCTCCTGATGAAAAATGAAGTAATAGCTAGAGGGGCTAAGTTTTATCTTAGATTCCCATGCAGATGTATAATTGTATATCAAAATAATGGATATATTTTCATGGAAGAGGAACAGCTGAGACAGTATCTGGACTCCCACTCCTGAATAATCTCGAGATGGAGTTGGTCATATAAAATAAAGAGTGTAATAACTATGCAGTTTTTCTTTATGTAAGATATGTATAATCTGCTTAATGTTTACCCCCCCCCCCCGAGATGTCCTATAATATTCAGATAGAATATTTTTCTTTGATTGTAGATTTGGCATTGTAAAGCATTGTGTAATATGTAAATTTTCTTTTCTGATTTTTCCATATGCATTGGTTCAATGTAATATTGTTTGAAATCAATAAAAATAAAATTTTAAAAAAAGAATACAAAATACTATCCATATTACACAAAATATATGAAAAACAAAAACTGGCTAAGTACATCCATAAAACTGCACTCTCCAAACAGAAACCTCCGCTCAGCTAATAAAGGTCTATTAAAGATTCTACCTGCTCATTCCAAACAACTTACCTCAACTCAGAAGAGAGCCATATCCCTAGGAAGCCCCAAACTCTGGAATACCCTCCCAATCGAACTTAGAACACAGCAAAATTTAAAAACCTTCAAAAAAGAACTAAAAACCTGGATGTTTAGCAAAGCCTACCAAATGACCCAATGACTCTCAAACAACACGTCCCTTCTACTGACCCTATGCAAACATGTGGAACCAATGCAAGAAAGTAATATAACACATAACCGAAACCTGTATAGTTTGACAACCGAACTATGTCTATAAAGCCTACAATAGCTATGTTAACAATCACAGGAACCTTTTGGAAACTCTGTTAAACATCGAAACTTTGTAAACCATTGTGATGGCAAAACCGAATGACGGTATATAAAACTCAATAGATAGATAAATAAATAAATAAATAAAGTGATGCAGGTTCTAGAAAGAGACACTGGAAGCTTACAAAAAAAAAAGCTGCTGCTTAAGCTGATCCAGTTCTAGTTTTATTCTGTGGCATGTATGGGGAGGTAATGTTGCTTTTCTTAAGGAAGCCAGAACTAGCAACAGTGGCCCTAGGCTCCTGCAGAGAAACCGCATCATTAGCTTGTTGCCACATATTTTACAATCTGCCACACAATCAACATTCCTGAAAGCTTTCACACCTCTCAACTCAATCTTTTCAAGATAACTGCCTGGTGTCAGCCTATCTGCTCCTGCTTCAGCTCTAGCAAACCCATGTGCAAGGGATCCTTCTTCTGTTGTTCCCCCCACCCCTTTTCCTCCTGTCTTGAAGTGAGTTGGTGGGGCAGTGAAGTTGGACATGGACAGAGAAAGCAGTCAATGTTTGATCCTTAAAGATCTCTTAAATCCTTGACAAAGATGATTTTGATATAATTCCTGGATGGAGTGATGTCCCAATAAAAGGTACTTCTCCACCTCATATGAAAATTTGATTTACAATGGAAACAATCAAACAGATCAAAAATCCATTCCAATTGCAGTTGCCATCCGTTAAAGCTTGCTGACACAGGCTTCAGAACAGAGCCTTTTCCATGTACATTCCTCAAATATAGAACGATTTACCATTGGAGGTAAGAGAGGAAAGTGAGCTGATGAAGTTTCAAAAGAAACTAAAGACAATTAATGAAGTTTGTGAGGGCTGAGTTGGAGAAATTATGTGATGGGCTGAAATGGGGGTCTTAAGAATTTTATGTTATTTTATTGTAATGTTCTATGGTTGTATATTGTATTATGTTGCTGTATGATTCTGTATATTGCTTTGGGTGATCCAGATTGTATCTGGAAAGCAATTAATAAATTGCAATAAATAAAAAAAATAAATAAAAGTTTCATCTTTAGATAAAGGTTCGTGCTGCTGCATATGTGGGCAACCATACACCGGCTCCAAAGCCCTGGCTGTCTTTTTGGAAGTCTGCAACTGCTGGATTCCCACAGATGTCAGAGAGGACATTCATTTCAATTCATAGAAGCCTTGCTGAGTGACGCTACTGCTGACAAGTTTCAGCTTGTGCTAATCCAACCCCCAATCTATGTGTGCATATCTTTTTGTGTAATTAATGGCACGACAAACTGCTGATACTGAGGGCACTTTCAGCAAACAGAAGCTCATACTTGTAAAGACAACAAAAGAAACTATAAAAAGGATGCTTGCACTATTTCAATTCAAAACAAAAGTGACATTTCACAGTTAAAGGTTGGTAACTTGTCCAGTATGTCAACTTGATAAATTGTTGATTTTGTACTTGGTCCTTTTTTTTTGCATGTAGTTTAAATATTGTTTAACAACTAATTATGAATGATTTTTAATTTAAAAATAAATGTGACATTTTGCATAGTCAGAGGTGGGGAACTTTATGCAAAATTGTGCTAATTTGCCACATAATTGCCACAAAAGTTTGAAAACTCTGCCATAGAATTTGCTAACTTTTGCCGCAGGGAACGGGGAGCTCTGACTATAAGTCTCTGTATGCAGGGGAGAGAAAACCTGGACTGGAGATCAGCCTGAATTGAAGACATGGAGCCTGTTTATTCCATCCTTGCCACGGGTTTTAAGAAGTAACACAGCCTTGTAAAAGACAAAAGGCAGGTGTCCTGAGCGGAGGATGCCATGAGGCCAGTGGGACAAGGCCCCAGTAAAAGCGAGCTCTGCTGAGCAGCAGGAGAGTTACAATAGACGGGTCCAGGAGCGTGGCAATGCTCCCTCCCCCATCAGACACACAGGTGGCTGCTGTGACCCTGAACTCCTGCAAAGGCAGTAACCAGGGTGAGGCAAGGCCTTTCACTGAACACAGGGAAGAAAAGACGACAGCAGCACAATGAAAGGTCTGTACAGAGGAAATGCACCAGGGCAGGCGTCATGGGAGCCAAGAAACCACGCTGTCTGACTTCAGGCTCTTATCAGGGCACCTTCAGATAAGGCTTTGCTTTCTGTGTTGGAACTATTACCATTATTTATTTGGAAAGGGCCACCCATCTACACATAACCTTGTAAATGTGCAGGGAATGTAGAAAAAAAAATCTTTTAATCGAATATTTTATTGATAGTTCAATATAATCAATACCACTACAGAATGCAAATGTCAGTGTTTGACTGCTAGACATCAAGTTTTCAGTGATGTCATAAATAGTAAATAATAATCCCCCCTTTCTCTGCTCCCTATATACAAATTACTCAAAGCAGCATAGTAAATGGCAACAGCTACCGACCACAATGGTCCATGCAGTCTGCCCGGCAAGGTTCTTAGGGATGAAACTGCCGCTCTGTGCAAGATACCCTAAGAGTAAGGAGGCTGTGTCACACCCCTAAAAGCAGGTGCTGGCTAGCCTTCCCCTCTCAGCTTTAATTCATTCTGTCTTGCATTGCACATAGAGACTGCCCCGGCTATAGAAGCACCAGAGCGGACTACCCCTGCCCTACCTCCGGCCTGAGTGAACCTGATCAAACTTTGTTGAATGCAACAGCATGATGCCAGGCATACATTATAATACAGCCCCCAGCAACAACGGCAGCAACATGCATTAAACCGTTAAGGGCCCGATTTATGCAGATGTTTCTCCCGCCGATACAGAATAGGGAAAACCGCTGTAGTAATGCACTCAAGCAACGGTGCAGTATACATAGGGAGTCTGTTATGGCCATCCCCCCCACCTCCACAAATAAAATAATTGGATGGATGTTTACTAGACTTTAAGCTGTTAGGTCTTATTACATTGGGGCCTTTCTGACAGGTTGCCTGAGTAAAAAATGTGCGTTGAACTTCGGTACAAGTTTTGTTTATTCATGCACTAAAAAAAAAAAGTTAACTCCTGCTGTACTAGGGCATTGGGCATTAAAAGAAAAAAAACAAACACACTAACCAATAATCTGCAAACAAAAATAGGCTTAGCATGCCAAACTATGGATAATGTGCATTGTTGTGTGCAACAAACCTGATCTGTGCACACAAGGTCTGAGCCAGGAGCATAAAGCACGATCTGGGCCCAAAAGCCTTTCTTGCACATACAACCTGTTTTATGCACATGTAATGCTGACTCCGGATACCCTCAATGAGTCTCCGGGTACACTCCATACCGCAGCTAAGTCGCTGACATCAAGCAGTTTCATCAGTTGGAGGCGGGGGGGGGGGGGGAATAGAAACTTCCAAAAGCCCTAGGCATCGGCTGTACTGCCCCTTTTACCGCACTGGACACGATGATACGTTTCCAGCACAGACGTTACTGAGCTACTTCTGAGTCTCCCTTTCGACTGAAGTTCAAAAAGGGCAAACTCATCTTCTTATAAAAAAAAAAAGAGAAACGTTCCGAAATCTCTAAAAATCCTTATCCCACAGAGCTGGGCCTAAGGTTTCTCCAAAAGAAAGAAAGAAAAAAAAAAACAAAAACCACCCCACTCCCTTCTCTTAGACTTCAACACAAAAATCCACAACTCCTCTACTAGAGCCCCAGACCAACCACGGCAGCCGCCACTCCTGGGAGTGCTGTACGCTCCTCTCTCCTCACCGTGCCACAATCCCAGAAAACACGCGTTTGCTGTGCTTAAACCTCAAGCGCGAGGAGCTCCGCGGCACAGCTCCAGGTTCGGCCCCCCTAGAGATGCACACGGACCCCTGATCCTTTACTCCACAAGGCAACGCGCCTCGATTCACATGGGATTTGCATGGAGGGGTGCTAAGGGGTGCACAGGTTTCAGTGCACCACACGCCTTGCTAAGGGGGGGAGTAGAGCTGTGTGCACAACCCCGCACTAACGTGCACATAGCTGAGTGCCCCTTAGGTCAGGGAGGAGGCTAATTGCACAAGGAGGAAATGTGCATGAGGACCCAGCTGCTGGCTCCTTCAGCGACCTCCAGGCCGTTTCCCTTTTGTAGGCCGGGGACTGGTTAACTACCTCCTTAAATTATATGGACCGGCTGCAGGGCTGGGCCCCCCCCCTCGAAGACTGAAGAGGGGCGTGGGGGGGTCCTCTCCCGCTCTGCAAGCTCACGGGTCAGCCGTACAGTCAGTCCACATCATTTTGGTTTCTTAAAAAGAGTTGCCCCCGCTCCCAGCCAGCCATCAGTTGCTAAATTTAAAAAACTTGGCTTCCCTCTCTCTCTTCCACCCGCCACCGCCAACAACCATTTTAGAAGCCCAGGCTCCTAGACTCTCAAGCTCCTTCCGCAGATCTTCACGATTTGCTGCTCGTTTAGTGACTCAAAACAATTTTGTGTCATCTGCAGCTCTGGTCACCTCCCTCGTCATTCCTTTTTCCAGGTCAGGGCTTCCCAAACGTTGAGCCAAAGTGGCCCCATTTTACCACCTGAAAATTCACATCATCCCCAGGCGGACGAGCAAAACAAATTAGTGGGGTGTGGAGCCCCCTCACCTTCCCCTGCACTTCATTTCATCTCCTCTCAACCTCCACTCTTTCCCGCTGCCCTCCGCTCTCAGCCTCCACTCCTCCGCTAACCCATACACTCGAGCCCTTTTCACATTCCCCAGCTCATCCTCTGTCACCCCAAGCCCTTCTTATAACCCCCAACAGATCCTCTCATCCCCCTCCCCTCATCCTCCAAGGGCAACATTGTTCTCCTGGGTAGGTTCAGTGGTGGGTGAGAAGAGAGGAGAAGTAGCCCGCAGTCATCCTCACCCCTCACAGCTGGTCCCAAGCCCAACTGTGGCCACAGCATTACCCATGAAGGCCAGCATGGGAGTTGTGGGCTAGCAGAAGCTCACTGGCCCTGCAGCAGCCCTGATCCCTCCCTCATGCAGGGGATCCTGTTACCGCAGGATCTCATGCAAGGGCAGTGCTGGCTCCCAGGCCCCGTGCTGGCTTCTCCTCCTCCTGCTGCGGGCCGCTGCCGACGGCACTGGAAGAGCGTTGCCATTTGAGGCACATATGACCCTCTGCTGAACGTCTGGGGTCCGAACCCACAGTTTGGGCAGCCCTGCTCCAGATCATTTATGAATATGCTAAGTAGCACACGACCCCTGGAGCTCTCCACTGATGATCTTTCTCCATTTGGAAAACAGACCTTTCAGCCCTGCCCTGCGCTTCTTGTCTTTCATCAGTTACTAATCCACAATAAGGCACTGCCTCCAATCCCATGACCTCCCCGTTTCCTGTGAAATGCCTTCCGAAAATCCAAATACACCATAGCAACTGGCTCACCTTTCTCCACATGTTTATTCACACCTGGTGAGCTCAGACTGGGCCTTCCCTCGCCCCCCAAACTCAGGTTTTCAGGATATCTCTAATGCATATGCATGCAAATAGTTCATTAGGAATATCCTACAAATCCGACTGGCTGCAGGGGACCCCTGACCTACACCCCCTCCCCCCCCCCCCAAGAAAATCTAGCAAATTGATAAGGCAAGATTTCCCTTTGCAAAACCCATGTTGATACCTAGGTCTCTAAATGCTGCTATCAGACAGTTCCTGCAGACCTTTATGACCTCATCCCTCACTTCTCCCCCTCCTATCAAGTTCTTGACTTCTCCCTCATCCATTCCCTAATTTTGCCACAGCTAATGGAAGAGCCATGTCAGACTACTCCCCCTGAAAAATAGAACAGATCCCGTCTCCTGCTGGTGACTTATGTTTTTGTTCTGTTTTCATCACGCTGCTTGAAATCTTTAAACAGTTTCATATTCCGGCTCTTCATCAAGCCACTGCACTGCCTTCCATTGTCTCTCAGACATTTACTGGAATATTGCACTGTTTTGCACTGTGATAGTTGACTGCTCTGGCACATATTTGTATGAAAATCATTATATAAAATAAAATTGTGTTAACTAGAGCTTATCCCTGGCAACAGCCCTTGGACATACAGGGTGTACGTCACATATAAAACAGGAACACTGCTACACTCAGTTTAAACTTTGTCATGTAGGCAGATTGCCTTTCATTCTCACCTTGTTATAGACTCTTGAGCAAATGAAGAGTGAACATCGGCGAATGCAGAAGTAAAAAAAAAAAATAAAAAATGCTAAGCATGTGAATGGTGATTTTGTAGTCCTCAGGTCATGGCACCTGATTACTGTACATTAAAATGTAAATACTCAACCTTCCTGGCCCAATGGAGCTTGATTATTGGCCTAGAGCTTGAAGCTCATTTGGGACAATTGACCCAATGACCTTTCCGCTCCTGGCTGATCTGTACACCACCTTCAAGGGCGGAGACGTGTTCTTGTGATACAGGCATAATCCAAGATTGCCCATGGGTACTAATGCTCTGGGTGACCTACAAGAAGCCACTTTTTTTCTGCCAGTATCCCTGGGGCCTGCTTGAAACCAGTGTGATTGCCTCTCTTGACCTCATATTCATCAACAACAAAACAGCATGCACTAACATCCCACTCACAACAACCAACATCCCATGGGCAGACCACAAACTCATCCAAACAACACTTCAACTTATAACCAACCCCACAGAAATCAACAACAACAAAAAAATACATCACCTTTCACAAACCATGCCCCAGTGAAATCATCGCAAAAGCACTCCCCACAGTATTAAAAGACCTTAACCTCAGCACAGCGAACTCAGCCACAAACTCGTGGCTCAATATCAATACAGAAATCGCTAAAACTAACTGCCCTATCATCACCAAAGAAGTCAAAACCAGAAACACCCACAAGGCATCTTGGTATAACCCTGAACTAAAAAAAACAAAGCGACTACTCCGCCAAGCTGAAAAGAAATGGAGAAAACACTCCACCCCAACATAACTGGACAGATACAAGACAATACTATACATCTACAAAATGGACATAAAGCCAAACGTGAGTACTACGCAAAGAAAATCCATGACCACCAATTCAACCCAAGAGCATTCTTCAACCTCATCACCAAGCTAACCCAACCTTACCAAAAATCAATAGACAATGAAAACAACGCTATAACATGTGACATGCTTGCACAGTTCTTTCTGTACAAAACCGCCAAACTAATAAATAACAACCCCCAAATCTCCATTGAAACATGGAACCACCAACACAACACAGCCCCCATATGGGATACATTTGAACCCATAGCCTCCACAGAGATAAAACCATCATAAAAAAAATCAACCCAGCCTCACACCCCCTCGACCCCATTCCTATCAAAATCTTGAAACTAATCCCAGAAACTATAGCCAAACCCATTGCCGACATCGTCAACACATCTCTAGAACAAGGATACTTCCCAGATGCACTAAAGTGTGCCAATATCAAACCTATAATCAAAAAACCACACCTAGACCCCACCACTCCCACCAACTACAGACCCATATCAAACCTCTCCTTCATCTCGAAAATCCTTGGAAAAAACAGTAAACCACCAAATCTCTGAACACCTGGAAAACAACAAAATACCCTTCCCATCCCAACATGGATTCAGAAAAACACTCAGCACCGAAACACTCCTACTCTCCCTCAATGACATATCACTCAGAGGTCTAGACACAGGCCAATCATACCTTCTTATACTCCTTGACATCTCCGCCACATTCGACACCGTCAACCACAACACCCTCATCACCAGATTAAGAGAAATCGGACTAGCAGGTACCACAATCAAATGGTTCATCTCATACCTCTTGAACAGATCCTACAAAGTAATCTACAACAACAAAGAATCAAAACTATACCCACTTGCACATGGCATTCCTCAAGGATCTTCACTCTCCTCCACTCTCTTCAACATCTACATGCTCCCTCTCTGCAAACTCCTCACCAACCTGGGCCTCCAATTCTTCATCTACGCCGATGATGTCCAGATTCTCATCCCTACAAATGACAACATACAAAACACCCTCACTAAATGGAACAACTATCTCAAATAAATTCCGAAAATCGCTAAAAACCTGGCTTTTTCACCAGGCCTTTCCAGATTAACTCTTTACACCACTATCCTGCCCCCCCCCCCCCCCATCTCTAGCCTACTTAATCTAGTAATCTTGTAACCAGTGTAAAATAACCCTGTAGTCCAAGTAATCTTATCAGCTCCATTTGTAAATTTGTAAATCAAGTAATCTTGTATAATCTGTATATTCCCATACTTGTTAATCATGTTACCTCTATCATGTTTCTCTCCTTCATTTAGTTTGTCAGGTTCGCTGTTATGGAACCTTCTTTCAGTTGTCCTCCCCCCCATCCCTTGTTAATTGTACTTTCCACCTTTTGTTATTATGTAAACCAATATGTGTACTTTAATGTCGGTATAGAAAAGCTGTTAAATAAATTTAAATTGTCATTTAAATTGGCAGGTTTTTATTTACCTTGGTTATTATCTTTTATCTCATTGTTAATCTTTCTCTCGCCTTCTCTACATTCCAAGTTTACATTTTATCCCTGTTTTATTGTAACTGCTACTTTATTCTTCTATCACATGTTAATGTTCTAAGTTTTTTAAAGTATTTATCCTTTTATCACACCCTGTTATTTGTAAACCGGCATGATGCGACTCCCATCGCGAATGCCGGTATATAAGAAATTCAAATAAATAAATAAATAAATAAAATAAATAAAATAAATAAATAAATAAATAAATAAATCCCAAATAGCACTCACTCTCAACCACTCAAAAACAGAAATATTACACATCTCTAACAAACCCCCAGAACAGATCTTCCAAAGCGGACCACTGATACCAAGCTCGAACAATCTCCTCACATCAGCAAGAAACCTTGGAGTCACCCTCGATGCCCAGCTAAACCTTAAAACCCACATTAACACCATAATAAAGGAAGGATACTACAAACTCCAAGTCCTCAAAAAAATCAAACTGCTACTACTCACTCAGGACTATCTAACTGTACTACAAGTCCTCTTATTTTCCAAACTAGACTACTGCAACTCCATCCTCCTTGGACTCTCACACAACACCATCAAGCCCCTCCAACTACTCCAACACGCAGTCAGATCCCTCACCAACAGCAAACGCTCCACACACATCACCCCCATACTAAAAGAACTCCACTGGCTCCCCATCACACACAGAATTCAATACAAGACCCTCACTCTCATTCACAAGTCCATCCACAGCGAAAAGACCGACTGGCTAAAAGACACCCTCCACCCCTATACCTTACAAAGACACCTACGCTCCAGTAACACAGGACTACTCGCCATCCCCTCCAACAAAAAGTCCCACCTCGTCTCAACCAGAGAACAAGCAATCTCAATAGCTGGTCCAACACTATGGAACAAACTACCAGAACCTCTCAGAACAGATCCTTCACTTCAAGAAATCACTAAAAACATGGCTTTTCAAAAAAGCATACCCAGCCGACACCTAATACCTCGACGCCTGCACCTTTCCTACCTCAAACCTAACCCTAGCCCACCCTCCACACCTCTCTAAAAAGCAACGGACCAACCAAACGAAACTACACCGCCTAGTTTCACTCTACGCTGCTTTTATTTAAATGATACCCCAATGGAATTTGGTTTGTCTAGCCCTACTTTCTGTAACTATTTTGCTACTATCTATGAACATACATTAATATACCACTATGTTTTATATGCATCTACATACAATGATCATGGATTAGATTAATGCCTAATTAACAATACATCATGTAAACCGATGTGATACCCTGAGTGAATGTTGGTATACAAAAACAAACAAACAAATAAATAAATAAATCTGATTTTCCTAGCCACCAGATGAAAAGGAAAGAAAGTGAATGTCCTAAGAGAGATCCGATTTACAATACTCTCTGGCTTTATATGCACCCACTGAACGTCCACGATGTTTAAGTGTGCAAGGAAGGTTCCTTTCTCCATTCCTTCTGGGTTTGTGCGCTACGTCGATTCAGGGAGGAGTTCTTAAAGTCTGCTGGTATAATCAGAAAATACAAAGCAGAAAGATCACTTCAAATGGGAGCCTTAGACACATTAGCAAACAATGCAATTTTTTCAGTTTCAATTTGTTGTTTGATTTATTGCATTTCATCCCCAAGTAAATCAAAGCTATGGCATCTGTTGCCAGAGGACGTGGTCAAGGCAATTAACATAGTGAGGTTCAAAAGACGACTGGACAAGTTCCTGCAGGAGAAGTCTATATATGGTTATTAGGCAGGTAGACTTGGGAAAGCCAGCGCTTATCCCTGGGAATGAGAGGAGAACTAGATCCCACTATTGGGGATCTGACGGCTACTCGTGGACCGGACTGGCCACTGCTGGAGACAGAATGCTGGGCTCGATGGACCTTGGTCCGACCCAGCTTTGGCACTTCCAATGTTAACACGGGAGATACAGAAATCTTTGGTCGGGCACCCATGATATCTTTAACGTCCTAGAGCTTAACGGGCTGGGAGTAGTCTATGCAGTCTCTGAAACCATTTAAAAACAATAAAAAGAGCGAGAACAAAAAGCAATGAAGTGTTCTCATGGGAAGGAGCGACAATATGGATTATGTAATCTGACATTTCACCAGCATCAGGGAGGGGTCAGCGATTTCAGTATTCAAGCATTAGGCAAAATAATGAGCTTCCTACAGAGGGAGGCCATAATATTGTCAGGACTTAGGATCTACGGGGAGGTCAGCGGGTATCTGACTTAGGCCACAGCGTTCCTTTGATTTTCTTTACAAAAGCACACTGAAATAAAATGGATTGGATTGCGAGGATAAAACCAGGGCTAGAGAATTTGTTTTGACACATTTAGAACTCACTAGAACATTGTGTGTTTTGAGCTCTGCCAAAACATATGAAATATTTTCATGCTTGAGTTTTGTTTCCCCCTCTAGATAGTGTCAGTAGAAACCAGGGACAAGCTTTACATAAAGAGGAACTCTGCTAGGAGCCTGTGCTCCCCATCTCATCCAATGCATACTTGAAAGGCCAACTATCGAATACTGAAGACATGCGGGGATGAGTGATAGAAGGCAGGATGATGGTTGTTACTGGAGGAGTCTTAGGAGGGGGCAGCTTGATGGTTATTATTGTGCATGTAGAGGGCATGGGATGAGGAATATCACTGTAGGGTACAGGACATGGGGACGAGGAGTGATAGGAGGGGGCAGGGTGATGGTATGGAGGATGTGGAATGAGGAATGACAGGAGGGGGCATGGTGATGGATATCATTGTGAGAGTACAGGACATGGGGGTGAGGAGTAGTAGAAGGGGCTAGGGTGATGGTTTTTACTGGTTGAGTGGGTAAGGTGATGGTGTGAGGAGTGATAGAAGAGGGCAGGCTGATGGTTATTACCTGGGGTATAAAGAACACTGGGTGAGGGGGGCAGGGGGATGGTTATTACTGGGGCTACAGGGGACACTGGGTGATGGGGGAGGTAGGGGGATGGTTATTTTGGGGACTATAGAGGACACAGTGAGGAGGGGGTGACGGTGTGAGGAGTGATAGGAGGGGAGGCTGATGGTTATTACTGGGGGTATTGGGGGCATAGGGGACACTGGTTGAGGAGGGGGCAGGCTGATGGTTATTATAATACCTGGAGTATAAAGAACACGGGGTGAGGGGGCAGGCTGATGGTTATTGACTGATTCACGATACCTGTGTAAGTGGTCAGTTATGGCATCATAGCCAGCATGGACCTCTCTGATTGGGTGTTAGTGAATTAATTTGTCATGATATCTCTAGCATGCCTGCTCCTGGTGATTCAGGAGTATTGCTATGAACGAAGTTCAACAAATCACATCTGAAATGTAAGGTTTGGGGGTTTTTTTATTCCAGGATCAGTACAAGTACCTGCTGCTTTATAGACTGCTGAAATCTTACGCAATAGCGTGTTCTTTTCCATGGTGGAGAAGAATGGACTCTGTCTGAAGCTTCCTGGAATTTTCTCTGGCACATTCTACAACTTCACCTCATAATTATTATGATCGTGATAATGTTACCAAGAAAAAATTCCAAGGAGAGGACTTTGCAGTCATTAGAGGTTAATAAAAAAAAAGTGCTGATAGATGGAGGAATAATGTGATAAAAGAACAGGTCCAGCAGGACAGGCAGAGCTTGTGACTGAGTAAACGCTCCTCGTTCTCTTACTACTTCCCTCCTGGGGGGGGGTTGCTGCCTGCCTCCATGTCATAAGGAAACAGACTAATCCAGCCCTGGTTTTACCCTGGTGGCATGCAGGGACTTGTAGTTCTGATTTTGCTAGGTAAATCAACCGGACAATCAGCAGTACAAGTCACTGCAGGCAATGGAGCAAAACCATTTCCCTGCCTGCCTGCCACTAAATGCAGTGCTAAGGAAAGCGGAACCACAGCTCCGTGCATGCCGTGAGGAAAGACTGGGACTGGATTAACCTAATCAGCTTGAATTTAGAGCGGGGGAGGAGAGAAAGGGGCAGTATTGTTCCACAATACCAAGGCTGGGAAATCTGCATCATCAGTTACCTGTGGAATGGTTATTCCACCTAGTAAAGCTTGTACCTCACCCCAGGTCAACCGAAAAGGCTGAGCCAGTCCTGATTTTAACCCACCTACACGTGTGGATTTGTAGCTTTTACGGGCTGATGCAGTAAAGTGCGCTCAGGCCGAGCGCACTGTTAGCCCCCGGTTGGACGCGTGTTTTCCACGCGCTATTTTCACCCCTTATACAGTAAAGGGTAATAGCGCGTAGAAAATGCGCGGCCAAACACACCCCCCCCCCGAAACTAATAGCGCCCGCAACATGCAAATGCATGTCGATGGGTCTATTAGGTATTCCTGCGCGATCCAGAAAGCAAAATGTGCAGCCAAGCCACACATTTTAATTTCAGCCAGCACCAGGAAAGTGTACAGAAAAGCAAAAACAAAACTGCTTTTCTGTACACCCTCCGACTTAATATCATAGAGATATTAAGTCGGAGGACCCAAAAATAAAAAATTTTTTTAAATCTGCCAGCGGGTTGGAAGGCGGACGCTCAATTTTGCCAGCGTCTGTTTTCCGAACCTGTGGCTGTCAGCGAGTTTGAGAAACGACGCTGGTAAAATTGAGCATCGGCTGTCAAACCCGGTGACAGCCGCCGCTTCTGTCAAAAAGGAGGCGCTAGGGACGCACTACTGTCTCTAGCGCCTCCTTTTACCGCGGGCCCTCATTTGCATATTGTTTCTTCCTGAATCGCGTGCCCAGGAGAATGTCCTGGGTGTGCGTCGGGAGAGTGGGCGGCTCACCGGCTCTCCCGCGGGTTTTTCCGTGTCGGCCCATAAGAGAAAGCAGAGCTAAAGGCTCTGCAGGTAGTGGGGGAAGGGTAAAGGTGCGGGCTAGGATTTAGGCATAGGCAATGCAGGCCTCCAGCGTCAAATGTTCATAGCCGTGGGGGGTGCCTCCGTTGCCGCCTGGTCATGCCTGCCACCTCCGCACCGCTTGTGGCGTAGAGCGGTGCCAACTCTGCAGCAGCAACCCCCAGAAAGAAAATTCAGAATAGGGGGACCCTGCAAGCCGTTGCTCGTGGTGCCCCACTCCTCACATGATAAAACAGGAAGCCCGTGCAGGTAGAGAGGGGTGGGGGGTACAGTAAGGCCTGTGAGCGCCCTCCACAGTGAACTTTCTTTGCAGAGTTACTGCTGCCGCAGGGCCTGTGCTGCTGGGTGTATCCGGGCAAGGATCTGAGCGGTGGTGATCCTGGGAGGGGGAGGTTACCCCCATCCCCCACACACACCCCTCTGTTGACTTCTGGGCAGGGGGGGATAAGCCTTCACCCCTCCCCTCCAATTATTTTTCTTGGGGAAAACTCCCTCGCTTGTGGGTGCCCACAGTTTAAATTCAGCCCAGGAAAGCTGAAGCTTAGGGGGGGGGGGGGGGTGCTGTTTTTAAGAAATTATCTTATGTCCTGCTTAAGCAGGAACAGTACACACAATTGTCCTGTTTCTCAGTCTGGGCCTACAGAGAAAAAGATATTTGTCTGAATTTCATACACAAGAGCAGATTTAGTATTTTTAACAAACGGGAAAGGAGGTACAGATGATGTGGTGCAACATCCTCTCTCCCTCTCCTTCTGATCCAGGTTCCTCTCCATTTCCCCGTCCACAAACTGGTTCCTCTCCACCTTCCCGTGTCCCCCATCCCCTTCACATTAAACACCCTCTCTCCCCTCCACACCCCAGGGTTCCTCTCCACCACCCTGCACGGGTCCTCTCTCTCTCTCCCCTTGCCCTTGGATTCCTATCTCTTAGCTTCTTCTCAGTCTCCTCGCTTACAGATAACCTTTGAGTAAAGTGCCCAGCCCTGGTTTTTAATCACATGATCTCTTCTAAACTCATAATGTCAATTTCTCTACGAGCAACGTCATGATAGGGTTAACTTCTAAGTGGATGCTGTGCCCTACGAAAGGCTGGCACTGTGGGGCAGAAGGGAGTACGGGGAGAAGCTGGTAGAGCCAGGTGGTGGCTGTGAGTGTGGTACTAAACCTTTTACTAAACTTCCTCCCGGCTCTTCTGGCCATGAGGTGCTGTAAGAAGTGGTAGGAGCTTCACCTGGTGACCATGCAGAACTGGTCCTAGCCTTAGCCCTTGAGAGAAGCTAAGCAGTCTGCGATGTCCTAAGTCTGAGCTTTGTATTGCCAAAAGCAAGGCTACAAGGTGGGACTGGAAGTAGCCAATACCTTTCAAGTCATATGGGACAGACTGAGTCAGTCCAGCTCTTACCTCATTTCAGCTATAGGCCTGCAACGCTGAGAATCCATAGCCAGAAGGGGGTACGATCAAGTCCAGCTCAGCCGCTTGGCTATGTGGGGCATGTTGGCAACCTTAAACCAAAGGTCCTTAATGTCTTACAGTAGATTGGCAGCCCTGTATGCAGAAAAGGGTTACACTTAGTGTCCATAGCAACCTCAATGCAGATTCGGCCTTCGGCAAGACGAGCTATTGTTTAAGGAACACCTGCTCAAAGCAATCAACCTGTTTATTTAATGGATTTGAAAAAAAAACAAACCACAAAATTCCCAGGACTAAATGGGGAATGGTTTGCTTAGCAGCTAAGCTCTTCTGCACATCTCATGCCAGTGCTACAAAGAATGAAAACAAAGCTATGGGGAAATTAAAAAAAAAAAAAAAAGCTTTTTAAAAGGTATTGCACACTCTGGTCGCTGACCAGCAAGCTTTAATGAGCAATACGGTCACATCAAATGAAATGCTTAGAACTAAGGGCTTAAAGCTGCTGTATTAGGCAGGAAGGGAATAGGAGAATAAAATCCCTGTTAAGAGGGACTCAAACATTTCTGGGAAGCTTTGCATAAAGCAACAGCCCTCGCTGGGTTCTTCAAAATATCTGCATGCTTGCTTTTCAGCACCTTCAGTCTTACTCCTAGGTTTCCTTTCTGATTCTTCTTCTGACCCTTTTTACTTTATTTTAACATCAATACGCTGCTTCCCATAAGTACCCCACAGGGGATTATAATTTAAAAATGTGGATACCATGCAAATAAAATGTTCAAACCAAAATGGACGTTGTTAAAAAAAAAAACAACAATCCTAGAAGCACAGTCCATCTGTATTCCGCACATTAAGAAAGGTGGAAGGAAGGTCAAGCGATTGCCAGCATAGCTAAAAAGTAAGGTGAAAGAGGATCCATCAGAAGAAAATAGGATTAAGCATAAGCATTGGCAAGTTAAATGTAAGACAGGCTACGAAAGAATTTGAAAAGAAGTTGGCCGTAGAGGCAAAAACTAACAATAAAACCTTTAAAAAATATATCTAAAGCAGAAAGCCTTCGAGGGAGTCGGTTGGATCGTTAGATGATCCAGGGGTTAAAGGGGCACTTAGGGAAGATAAGGCCATCACGGAAAGATTAAGCGATTTCTTTGCTTTGGTGTTTACTGAAGAGGATGGTGGGGAGATACCCATTCCGGAGATGGTTTTCAAGGGTGATGATTCAGATGAACTGAACAAAATCATGGTTAACCTGGAAGATGTGGTAGGCCAGATTAACAAACTGAAGAGTAGTAAATCACCTGGACCCGATGGTATACACCCCAGAGTTCTGAAAACTAAAAAATATGAAATTTCAGACCTATTTCAGTTAATTTGTAACCTATCAATAAAATCATCCATTGTACCTGAAGATTGGAAAGATGGTCAATGTAATCCTGATATTTAAAAGGGCTCCAGTGGTGATCTGGGAAACTACAGACCAGTGAGCCTGACTTCAGTGCCAGGAAAAATCATGGAAACTGTTAAAGAATAAAATTACAAAACATTTAGATAGACATGGTTTAATGGGACACAGCCAGCATGGATTTACCCAAGGGAAGTCTTGCTTCACAAATCTCCTACATTTTTTTGAAGGGGTGAATAAACATGTGGACAAAGGTAGATGTGGTGTATTTGTATTTTCAGAAGGCATTCGACAAAGTCCGCATGAAAAGCTTCTAAGAAAACTAAAAAGTCATGGGATAGAAGGCGATGTCCTTTTGTGGATTGCAAGCGGGTTAAAGGACAGGAACATATATTTCTGGAAACAGATGCTACAATCCACTTTCTCTCTGTTCACCTCTCTCATGTGCATGCAAAAAACTCACACACTTGCAGAAATGAGTAGGATTAAAAGGTCAGTTTTCACAGTGGAAAAAGGTAAACAGTGGAGTGACTCAGGGCTCTGTACTTGGACCGTTGCTTTTTAATATATTTATAAATGATCTGAAAAGAGTTACGATGAGTGAGGCGATCAAATTTGCAGATGACACAAAATTATGCAGATCAGTTAAATCTCAAGTGGATTGTGACAAATTGCAGGAGGACCCTGCGAGACTGGAAGATGGGCATCCAAATGGCAGATGAAATGTAATGTGGATAAGTGCAAAGTGATGCATATAGGGAAAAATAACCCTCGTTGTAGTTAGACAATGTTAGGTTCTATCTTAGGAGCTACCACCCAGGAAAGAGATCTAGGCGTTATAGTGGATGATACATTGAAATCATCGGCACAGTGTGCTGTGACGATCAAAAAAGCAAACAATGTTAGGATTTATGAAGAAGGGAATGGCAAATAAAATGATGGATGTCATAATGCCTCTGTATCACTCCATGGTGAGACCGCATCTTGAATACTATGTGCAATTCTGGTCGCCACATCTCAAAAAAGATATAGTTATGCTGGAGAAAGTGCAGAGAAGGGCAACCAAAATGATAAGGGGCATGGAACGACTGCTTATGAGGAAGGCTAAGGAAGTTAGGGCTGTTCAGTTTGGAGAAGAAACAATTGAGGGGGAATATGATAGTGGTCTACAAAATCATGAAAGAACTTGAACAAGTTAATGTAAATGGGTTATTTACTCTCTCAGACAACAGAAGGACTAGGGGGACTCTCCATGAAGTTAACAAGTAGCTCATTTAAAACAAATCAAAGAAAATTCTTTTTCACTCAGCGCATAGTTAAGCTCTGGAATTCATTGCCAGAGGATGTGGTTACAGTAGTTAGTGTAGCTGGATTTAAAAAAGTTTTGGATAAGTTCTTGAGGAAAAATCCATAAACTGCTATTAATTATTAAGCAATAGTAGCTTGAGATTTATTTAAAGTTTGGGTACTTGCGACTTGGATCGGCCACTGTTGGAAACAGGATGCTGGGCTTGATGGACTCTTGGCCTGACCCAGTATGGCAATTCTTATGTTCTTATGACATTTATATTTTTTATCTTTATTCTAGGCAAATCGTACATGGTTTTCTTTTCAGCACTGCAAGGGTGCAAAGCTATCAGGGCTGGCATGTAGCATCTACCCAAAATCCCTCACTTGAGTGGTGAGCATTTCTGCAAGTGTGTGAGGTTTTTTGCATGCACATGAGAGAGGTGAACAGAGAGAAAGTGGGCTGTAGCATCTGTTTCCAGAAATATATGTTCTTATAATTGCTCAATTATCTCTATATATTTGTAAGAATGTTCTAATACAGTATTATACAGTTCTAGCTCATCTAATGACTAAAACAATAAAAATGTTGAAGGAATCCAAGACGGCATTGGACGTGTGAGATGCTTCTCTCTTACCCCTTTGTTATGGATTTATATTTTAGACCTTTTCCTTGGATTCATGGTGAAGATGAAAGGAAACACGAGGGGGCTTTTCCCCATCAGATAGCCACAGAAGACTATTCCCCAACTTTTGAGGGGCAGTATTTTACATCCAATAAATATCCTGTCTCCATCCATGCTCTCAATAAGGGCTAAAGACCAAGATTGGCAGGGACACGAGTTTCATCTGAACTCAATGCAATCATCCCAATGACACACAAAGCATGAAAACAGCACAGACAGCTGAAGCATTTATCTTCCTTGGAGTCCCATACAGGCATTACACCGATATATGTGAGCGAGGAATGCAGTACAGGCAGCTGAAGAGTGGGTGCAAGGAAGGAATTTATTTTTTTTTTTTTAACAAAGGGACGTAAAGTGGAAGGTGGTGAAACCTCATATTCACAGGTGAAGTGTGGTGAGCACAAGAACAGAGGCTTTTGATCCCCAGGTCATACCAGTAATTACAAGGACTTGTTTTGTCTTCCTACCTTAAAAAGCATTGCACGATAACCAATCGCCGCAATCATCTTTCACTACATCCGTCTTGGAGGCAGTCCCAAGGCCTTTTCTGAAGTGGCGGCTCATAAGGAACTTTGAGATCATGTCTAGCTACAAGGCAATGAATAAAAGAAGAATTTTTATAAGTAATAACAGTCACCAGATAAGCTCTGCCTGCTCAACGGATCCTGCAAAGGTGTCTCTTTTGAGGAAAAGATTCAGCTTTGGTTACTGCTATTAATTTAGAGGGATGTGCAGCCTTGTAAAATCCAGTTTGGCTCATTTAGTGAGTGCCTCTATTTGTTTCATTAGTTTTGGAACAAATGAAAAAAAAAATCACTTCCTTTATTCAATTTATTTTTCGTTTTAAATTGAAGTCAATGGGGGGGGGGGGGGGGGGGGGGAAAGGCCCAACAGATCGACGCCTTCTGTAATTGTTCAGCATTGGCTAATCACAAAGAAACAATAACACTCAGAAATTAGGAAGCAGAAAAGCTTAAGAAACTAACCTATGTAGACTACACTGCATACAAATATGCCAGCTAAGTAATGCCTTCCAGTTCGCTTGATAATACAATGCTTTTAATGTAATGCCCACTAACTTTTGACCTAATCTACTTTATTGTAATGTACTTCACTATAATCTGTCAGTTGTGTGATGTACCTCATTGTAATGTTACCCTTCTAATTTGGACCTAAGCTACTATAACCTGTTTCAAAGCAACTGCAAAAGGTAGAATACAAATATTAAATTAAATATGTAAGTATAATTAGAAATTGTTTTCCCTTGCTCACAGAAAAAAAAATCTCAAAACAAATGGGAGTATACACAGGGCTAACAATATTTACAAATTTTCATCACAAACGACAAGATATCAAATGATGCATTCACTAATTGGGGGTATTAATTTCCGCAAGGCATCGCCAGTCAAAGAACAATTTTCGAATACTCTTTTTATTTCACTATAACTTCCCTCCCATGTTTCTTTTCCACCATGAAACTTTGGGAAAAGCAGTGGAACCAGTGAGTCCTGCGACAGATTTATACTATTCTTGTTGGGTCCAGACCGACTCTTACCTACTGACCCCTTCTAGGAAGGACCAAAACTCCACTGCTGCTCTGTTGCTAGGGAACACTGCTGCTCCTGGGAAGACCAAAACTCTACAGTCACTCCACTGCTGGGTCTATGCCCATCCAGGGAGGACCAAAGCTCCATTGCCATTCAGCTATTGGGTCCATCCCACTACTGGAGGGGATCAAAGTTCCACCCTAGGCCTTATAGCCTACGTTCTGGTCCTCTTTATAAAGCTGGAAGGATTCCATTTACCCAGTGATGATAGTTCAGTTAGGTTCATGGCCTGCCACTAAGTCCTTCCTGGCTGGAAGGGGGGCTCCTTCACATGATGCCCCCTCCTCTCCCCACCTGGTAGGCTGCAAGAGCCAGGTGGTCAGACAAGGGAGCATGTCCTCTATATTTCAGAATGTTAGGCAGAGACAGCCAGCATGAATCCACCCCATGGCCATACTCAATCTGAGCCAAAAGGGCAAGAATCAATCAGGTTGGTGCACAGAGAGAGAGAGAGAGAAACATGCCCTCCCACTTCCTCCTGTATGGATTTTCCTTCCACTCTGAAACCCAACCCACTTAGGTTTTCAGCCGCACACTAAACCCTGAAGCTTTACAGTAGGGGATTTTATTACACATCCTCATTCCAACAGAACCGTCACACACTCCTCTCCCATCGATACAGAAAAAAACGGAAGAGGTGGGGTTTCACCCTCTCCCCATAGGGGGCTGGATTTCAACTGGGACATCTCTTTCCCCTTCTAGCTCCAAGGGGTCTGTCCCTTCCTCCCCATCTGTATCACCCATTTCAGAGCCAGTCCAGTAGTACCTGGAGTAACAGCAAGAAAGAAATAAAGGGGGGTTAATAAATGCTTCGGGTACCAGAGAGGGTCTCAAAGGCACACATTCATCCGAAAATGCGATGATGCAAGCCTAGGATTGATGTCCCTGGCTCGGAAAGAAGCAGGCGAATTTTCAAAAGGTTACTCACGCAAAAAGGGCCACAAGCCCGTGTATATGCGTAAAGCCGTATTTTAAAACCGGCCGCTGTAACGTGTGACGGCCCGCTAGTGCGCATATTTACTACTTCCCCTGATGGGCTGCAAGTCTGCAGAAGTCTGTGCTTAGGCTTGGAACGAGTGGGTGAGGGGTCTGGGAGGGGGGGGGGGGGGGAATGCAGGGTGAACAAGAGGGAGTCACACGACATCGGGATGGACTAATGGATAAAACTAGAAGTGTACTTCAAGCGAGTACGTTTCAAAATCCGCTTTTCCCTGCACGCGTTAAAGCCGACAAACCCTTAAGGAAGATACGCGATTTACGTTTGCTCGAGTAACTGCTTAAAATTAGGAGCGCACATAGGCGTATTTTAAATCATCCACGCATAAATGCACCATGATTTAAAATTCCAGCATACCTTCGCTCGCATACTCATACACACGCGTCACTATGGGCGCCCATGCACATCTCTTAAAATTAGCCTTAATGGGTTCCAAAGTGTCCCTCGTCATGGCCTAGCTCCTAAGCCATTGTCCGTACTTTACGCAACTGGAAAGTGATTATGGGCGCCCCAGCAGCACGCCTCAGAAGCAGAATCTCACCTGGGCATGATCAGAGCCCTTTTACGTGTATAAAGTGATAAGGACTGCCCCCTTTACCCCGATGATCAGCCTTTCACCTGCATTAGATTCACACGCAGCATTCCCCGTGAAGGAAACTCAACATCCGGTGCCAGGAGGCCGGATGTTGTCGGAAACCCCGAGAGCTCCACCCGGTCACGGGTTCGGTTCCAGGCCTTTGCCATTTACTTTATTGTAGGAACAGAAGAAGCTGCCAGACTGGGTCAGATCTAGAGGGGCCATCAAGCACACCGTCCTGTTTCCAACAGAGGCCAATCCAGGTTACAGGAACCTGGCAAGTACCAAACACCAAGATCACCCCATTCCTGCTGTTCCTTGTTGTCCTGTGATCACACAGCCCAAGGAGCTCTGTAATCTTTCACCTACCTGAACGTAATCCGCTCTGAAGAGCCTGAAAAAGAGGAAGGTGAATACATGAAGAAACTCAATGCCATTGTCCCTCGATTGTGTGAGTAGCTCACCCTGTGGCTGTCACACTGCACCCCCCCCCCCCCCCCCGAGAGGGAGAAAGGTGAGCGGGCAGGATAACAGTTCCGAAAGGGCATGGTCCCTCCATCCATCCCCTAAATGGGCAGTGATGTAAAGTGCAGAGGGCAATCGGAGGTTAACTGTGAGAAAGTCAGGTCCCCTGGGCTTAGAGCTGGTTTAGCCAGGGATCAGTGCTGCTTTCAGCACATTTTACTAGTGCTCAGCTTTGTCCTGGATAGAACAAAATAATTATTAGCTCTGTGCTGAAAGAAAGAGTGGAGAGGATCAGAGGTCAGGGTCATGGGATTGAAGGAAGGCCTTAAAAATTCTTTGATGGAAAACGTGTCACACTATTTGTTCTGGCTTGATAAATGGCGGAGGGGTGGAGGTGCAAATTTTCTTTCCATAAGCGAAAAGTCACCAAAAATCGAGAAGTACTCAAGCTCAATTTTTTTTAACCTAAACTTGAAGAAGCACCAGCCCTTCTCTTTTCTGTGCATTACATTTCATGAGACTACACCGTAGTTCTCAGATTGCCTAGACATTATTATGCTAATGGATTTTTGTTTTCCAACGATAAATATAAAGAAGGCACTGGGTGCAGATGGATAACCCTCAGGGTGCTGCTGGAATCAAAGGATTTGACAGCTGAGCCGCTTTAATAATTTATAAGGCATCTTGGGGATAGGTGTGGCACCAGAGGCCTGAAGGAAAGTTAACATAATTCTTGCTTAAAACAGAGAAAAGACATTAAGATATAGAATTATGAACTGGTTAGGCTGACATCAAATACATTTTTTTTTTAATGGAGGTTTATTCCTTCCAGGTTAGTCAGGATCCCATCAGTTTTGTAGCCCCAGTGGGGCTGGATAGTAGGGCATTAAATCACCCCCACCTCCTTTTTTTGTGCTGGTTCTCGATCTCAACCTAAAGGTCAAGAAGGAATGATCCTCGGCTCATAGTTAATATCTTGTGTTTGATCCGATCTGACCGGGAAGGAGAGCCTGACAGCCGATGGGAACCTTACAGCCCTGGACTATATTTTGTCCCCAAGGACTCCGATATGATTGCACATGTAATGAATTAAATAAATCTGGCCTTCTCTAGATAATCTTTTTGTGAGTGTGGAACTATCAAAGAAAAAAACTAAAAAAAAAGAAAAAAAAGAGAGCAAGCAGTAAAATCCAGTTCTCCCCTCCATCTCCAGAGTAGCACCTCCTAGCATTCCAGATCTTGGAGACAAGCACTTAATTCATCAGAGAAACCAAACACTGCTTTAAAAAAAAAAGTCAGCCAGCGTAAATGTTCCAAGTAGGCTGTTAACTCCAGCATTCCAGTTCTTCCACAGGACGTTGCTTGCACCTTCGCTTTGAGGAGTAGGGAATTAAATAAAGGGTGCTACCAGCTGCTAAGTGACAACCCTGGAACCAGGACATAGATGAACCTTGTTCTACCAGAAGCTGCTTACTTCATCCTCCTTGGGGATGGTTCACTCAGTCATCAGAGACTGACTTGCCAGGAAAGGCAAAAGGGACCTGCATTGTTTTAGGATTTCACATTGAAAAGCAAGGATGACGCAAGTTGCCGCCCTGAAAGAGAATGTGTGAACATGAACTGTGAAATCAGAATTGCAAGACCCTACGTGGTGCGAGATGAAACCAGGCCTGTCCTAAAAATATGGAGAATGTTGGTAAACCTAGCATGCATCAATAGCATTTACAAAAACAAAACATAATGCAGACACCGTTTAAACAATTCTTGTAATATAAGCAGAATACAACTATTCTAAGCAGATTACATTATAATACATGAACATGATACTACAGAGCATGCAATACCTTAAACGTAACCAATTAACCGAGAAAAACTCAAAATACACAGATCACGATAGAATATGAACATCACAAGCAAGTATACAAAATGATAGAACAACATAACCAAAATACTAAAACTACAAAATTAAAACAAAGTCTCTAAAATAAAGACAAATTAACCTATTCAATGAAATCTTTAGGACTAAAGTTGTAAGATTTGCTTGCTTTCTTGAAGGGTGCAGTTATATTTTAGGAGACAGAGGGGAAAACAGTAGTTTGGCTGGCTTTTGCATGGCTAAGTTTGAGAAGCAGGCCTGTTTTTCTTGCACCCCCTGCTATGTATCTCACTGAATCAGGAGCTGGTGGGAGGGATAGGATGGCTGGCACTGGACTCTGAAGGACCTGTCTGAAAATCTACCATCTTGGCAAAATTGTAATGGAAAGACTCCTCATCTAGGGGGCTACTCCTAGAGGTCCCGTGTGGCTGATCCACCACTCGCCCTCTACTCAGATGTTTGCCGATGACAAGGTTTTATTGCGCCATGGCTATTAATCAGATTCCTTAAGTTGCTTTCCCGCAATTGACCTGTAGCCCTGGGAAGCCACCTTGTTTGGACCAGTGTGAAGTGGGTGCATCCCACACTTTACATCTAGCTGGGTCCACAGTGACTAAGGTGGCATAAAAGAAAACATATTGCGCCAGCCAATCATCCGGCCTTCAAAGGGAAATAATGTGCAAGGTTCAGAAGAATGTTTGGACAACTATTGCCAGTTCTCAGTGATAAGGATAACATTATGAAGTGTCAGTATGAGAACTGAGGAAATATGGTATTGCCTTAGTGGCTTTTGAAAGATATTTTTGAGCCACAGTTGCTCATATCACACAATTTTTTTTTTTTGGGTGCATTAAGATAATAATTAGTTCTTTATATGCACCATTGTGCTTGGTAAGGTAGCTGGAGGTTATATGAATGCATCCTTTTCACTTGTCATGGTAATGTTAATTTTTCATTATCATCATTACACATAATTTTGTGATCATGGAATTCTTTTGATTTTTAGTTCTAATAGATTAGTTTTAATCCAATTTTTTAAAAAGCACTATTACTTCAGTGCAAACTGGAATGCTGTTAAAGATTGTAATACGTTTTCAGAAACTCTCCCCTGTAGCTTGTGAAGGCACATATCGCTTTTAGTAATCATGCTCTAATACAGGTCCTCATGCTCAGCACACAGAAACCTAGGCGGTCACAAATCCCGCCTGCTCTTTTGGAAATCTCTGCTGGGTAGTGGAGCGTTCTCGAGCTTACAGCTAAAAGAAACTTGTTGTTCAGAGACTCCACAGGGCAAGGAACAATAGGGCTTTTCTTTCTGGTTTACATATTAGAAACCCTCATTAAGGTAAGCCTTGGTATCACTAGTACAAGATAACATGTGATTTATCGAGACCTCCCTGCCACATACCCAAGCTCTGTAATACTTAATACTAAACATGAGATGCGAAGGCCTGGGAAGAGAGGGCATGCAAAGGACTTGGCCCTCCCTCTAGCTGGACTTTGAAAGTTTACTATGGGATGGATTTCATTAGAATGGGATAATGCCACTTCTACTGGTCCCATATTCCATTGACCATCGTAAAGAGAGTCTTGAGAATAGCCATGATGTTTTGGGGATCTTCCGATTTCGTTGTGTGTTTTTCTGAAAGAGGAGGGATTGGGACAGGCTAGGAAGGATTTTGGGTGCGCTTTGCTTCTACTGTAATATGAATTAGGATTTTTTTTTTTTAAGATTATGTTGTTTACGAGCTGTTGTCATTGTGTATTTTATGTATTTTTTCATAATGATGTTTTCAATTATATTTAGTTAATTTGGAATCTATTGCAAGCCACTTTGAGCATTCTGTCAAGGCCGGATATGAAGCTAAACAGAAATCATGGAATTAGAACGTCAAAAACAGGAAGCTGCAAATTGAGGGGTTTAGTGTCACAGAAGGGGGTCTAGCTTGATGACTACATGCTATAGTGTGTGTGTGTGTGGGGGGGGGGGGGGAGGGTTGTCCTTATTGGAACCATATCTTCATTTGCAACTACCCGAGGGTTTGGGGTTTTTTTTTTATCCCTTTTATCCCTTTCAATAATCAGGGGTTACACATAAGGTTCCCTCTAGAATCCAGTATAAGTGGGTCAGAGCTGACCACCATTGCTTTTTTAAATATATATTAATTTTGATATATTACAGCATAATACATTCTGCAACTAAAGGCTTTCTGCCATGTTTATTAAAATGTGATTTCCAACTCTAGCAGAAGAGCTTAGGGTGGGCTACAATAAATAAATCTTGTAACATGATGGCAGCAAAAGATGTGGTCGATCGAGTTTGCCCATCCCTACAACTACTCAGCTCTACAATCCCTAGCACTTCCGCAGAGCTCCCCGTGCTTGTCTCATGCTTTCTTGAAATCAGATACTGCTCAGGTTTCCACCACCTTCACAGAAGGCTGTTCCATGGATCCACTTCCTTAGATTACTCCTGTCTCTACCCCTTTCACTATTAGCCCATGACCCCTTGCAGAGTCTTTCAGTTGAAATAGACCCACATTCTGTGCATTGATACCTCTGAAGTATTTTAATGTCTCATATCTCGCCTTTCCTCTAGGGATAGAAGAGGGCATTGCAAAACTGGGAGACTGGGCATGCAAATGGCAAATGAAATTTAACGTGGGCAAGGGCAAACTGATATACTTAGGGAAGAGTAACCCAAATTATAGCTACACTATGCAAGGTTCAACATTAGGAGTCACCATTCAGGAAAATGATCTAGGGGTCATCACTGAAAATAAATTGAAATGTTCTGCTCAGTGTGCAGCAGCAGCCAAGAAAGCAAATAGAATGCTAGGGATTATTAGGAAAGGAATGGAGAATAAAACAATATTATAAAGCAGAGTTGCTTACTGTAACAGGTGTTCTCCAAGGACAGCAGGATGTTAGTCCTCACACACGGGTGACATCAGATGGAGCCCGGCATGGAAAACATTTGTCAAAGTTTCTAGAAACGGACAGACACTGAGCATGCCCAGCATGCCACTACTCACAGGTCCACTCGGGGTACTTCTTCAATCTTATAACAGAGTTTGCGAAAAATAAAACAAAGCAAGAGAAACCCAACTCCGTGGGATATTGGGCAGGTTTCTTGAGGACTAACGTCCTGCTGTCCTTGGAGGACACCTGTTTCAGGTGAGCAACTCTGCTTTCTCCAAGGACAAGCAGGATGATAGTCTTCACACATGGGTGATTATGTAGCGACAGACTGCTCCCAACATAGGCAGCATATAACAAATGCCAAAGTGCACAACAACTAGAGCTGCCAGAACCAGGGGAGCAAGCCTGCACCCAAAGCAGGAACAGCTGGGTTTTCATGGCTGAAAGATTATGGAGGACAGATTGATCAAAATGACTGTCACATCATCCATCCTTGTCCAGACAATGAGAGGCGAAAGTGTGGAGGGAACTCCAGGTTGCCACCCTGCATATCTCGTGAATGGGGACAGCTCACAAGCAAGTTACCGAAACAGACATGACAGTCAAGCTGCAGGTGCACTTGAATGTAGCCAAAGGAATTAGTCTGCTAGCCAATGGGATAAGGTTTGCTTAGACATCGTGACTTCCAACCTGTTTTTGTCGAAGGAGACAAAAAGCTAAGTGGACAGGCGGTGGGGCGCCATCCATTCCAGGCAAAAAAGGCCAGAGTGCTTTTACAATCCAGAGTATGCAGTGCCCATTCACGCTGGTGAGCATGCAGTCTTGGAAAAAAGAAGGCAGCATAATGGACTGATTGAGATGGAATTCCATGACCACCTTAGGAAGGAACTTCGGGTGCATGCGTAAGACCACCTTATGACAACATTTTGTATAAGTGTGGGTGGCTGTCCCTTGGGAGGACAGAACCTGAAGGAAGGGTGTCATTTCGCCTTCTGATAGGAATGTGGTTTTCTTATTTAACGGTTGGGAGCATCACTTTCACTTTTAGTAAAAGTGAAAAAAAATGCCTCAAGTCTGAAAGCAAGGTGCTTCTGTGAGAGTGTAATGCGTATGTGAGACAGGGAAAGTGCTTATGTGTGTCAATGTGTGCGTGCGAGAGAGATGGAGCATGTTTTTGGCTGGCTTGTGGCTGTGAGAGGGCATGTGTGTGATTGAGCCTGTTTGTAAGTGAGATAGAACATTGTGTGATTGAGAGCTTATGTGTAAGTAAGAGAGAGTGAGAGCATTGTGTGATTGAGAGAGACTGGCCAGACAGGTGACGTGTGTATGTGTGAGAGAGACTGATCAGGGAGATGACTGGTACGTGTGTGCTTGTGAGAGAGAGAGAAGAGACTGGTTGGGGAGATGATTGGTGTGTGAGAGACAGAAACTGGCCCTGAGGGTGTGACTGGTGTGTGTGAGAGAGAGAAGAGACTGGTTGTGGTCCCTAAGGAAAAGAACTGTCAGGACAGCTTCAGCAGCTACTGCTGCTTCTGGTGTGGCCTGCAAGGGAAAGGAGTAGGAGAACTGCTGGAGAGGGTAATTAAAGGTGGCTTTTTAAGTTCATTTTTCTTGATTGACTACCATTTTAATTATTGGGTAGTATGTGATGTGTCTGCTGTTTGAAATATTTTATTGGTGTTTGATAAAGCTTTCAAAATTTGCATGAGTCTAATTATTGGATATTCATCAGCTGTTTTGAAATTATTTTATTTGTATGATTTTATAATTATGATCAATGATTTATATATCTTGATTTTATTGATTTGTTTCACAAGGAATGGTGAAATTTGTTTTTCCATTGTTACACTGTATAGAGTCTGGCGTGATGCGTTTTACAGTTCGGTTTTTGTCTGCACATTTCTATTTATACTTTATGTGGCTTTATTCTGTATTTGGTGAGGGTTTGTGTTCTGCATGCAAAGACTGAGATGAAGCATTCTTTTAGCATGTGGTTGCTCTGTAGGGATCTGTAGTAGCTTGGCCTGTTCTGTTTTCCTGATAGGTGTAGTATTGATATTTTAGATTCTGGTGTAATATTTGGGGTATTCTTTTTCATAGGTGGAGTTGTTATTCGTTGAGTGGTGGCAGACAGTACTGTGTTGATACAGGAAGACCATGCCAAAATATATCACAATAGGTATGATGCCATATGAATTCCAAGATGCAAAGTTTTCTTGTTGGCATCACAACAGTGCATGAAATTATCACAACAACTTGCATATTAATTTTACCTCAGAATGTCATTTTTCATGTAAAATGTTATAAATGCATAATTTAAAATTATGTATGGGAAGGGGGTGCCAGACTAAGTTTTGCCTAGGGTACCTAATACCCTTGCACCGGCCCTGGTCACATGAGCACAAAGATCGCAACCACGGTCGTTGTGCAACATTCCCAGGCAGACCTCAAAAGGGACATGGTCAGGGAGCACTGGGGACATTGACGAAAGCTGGATGCCATATCGAAAAGAATGCAGTGCGCAGGCAATAGCTGGTGGCCACCAGGAGTCGAAGCTGTCGGTAATCGACCATAAGGTACCAGAAAACTTACCGAAGAGGGAAAAACCTCAAAAAGCGGAGGGATCCGTCAGAACGTGGGAAGACAGACAAATGTGACTTCTCACAAAAAGATGCAAGCGCCACAACTGTGAGGCTGCAGTTTTACAGAAAGAGAGACTGAAGAGGGACTCCACATGGACGTGTGGTTAACAGCATGCTGGGCTGTTTTCTGGGCCAGGCTCCATCTGATGTCACCCATGTGTGAGGACTACAGTTCTGCTTGTTCTTGGAGCATGCCTCTATCACTCCATGGTACAACCTCATCTTGAGTATTGTGTGCAGTTCTGGTCACCACACAGCAAAAAGAGAATAGCAGAATTAGAAAAGGTACAGGGAAAGGTAACCAAAATGATAGAGGAATCATTCCATCCCCTTTATGAAGAAAGGCTAAAGAGGTTAGGACTCTTCAGCTTGGAAAAGACACAGCTGAGGGGACATTTTATAGACCCTCTATCATATGAGTGGAATGGAACACGTAAACGTCAATCAGTTGCTTACTTTTTCGAAAAGTACAAAGACCAGGGGACACATAATGAAGTTGCTGGGTAATACATTTAAAACTAATGAGAAATTTTTTTTACTCAGTGCATAAGTACACTGGAATTTGTTGCCAGAGGATGTGGTAAAAGCTATTATGGTCTGACCTACTATAATACAAGACTCATCAAGCCCGGTATCCTGTTTTGAACAGTGGCCAATCAAGATCATACGTACCTGACAGGATCCCAAGGGGTAGATAGATTTCATGCTGCTTATCTCAGGGATAAGCAGTGGATTTCTGCAACTCCACCTTAATAATGGTTAATGGACTTTATCCCAGGAACTTGTTCAAACGTTTTTTTAATCACAGCTACACTAACAGCTTTCATCACATCCTCCAGCAACAGATTCCAGAGCTTAATTATGCATTAAGTAAAAAAATATTTTCTTTTATTAGTTTTAGATGTATAGCTTAGTACCTTCATTATGCCCTAGTCTTTCTACATTTTGAAAGAGTAAACTGATTAACATTTACTCATTCCATTCCAATCATTTTATAATCCTGTCTTCCCTCAGCTGACTTCTCCAAGCTGAAGAGTTCTAACCTCTTTAGTCTTTCTTCAGAGGACTCATTCCATCCCTTTTATCATTTTGTTTACCCTTCCATGTACCTTTTCTAATTCTGCTATACTCTTTTTGCAATGTGGTAACCAGAACTGCACCTAATACTCAAGATGAAGTTGCACCATGGAGCAATATAAGCATTGATATTGTTTTATTCTCCATTCCTTTCCTACTAATTCTTAGCATTCTATTTGCTTTTTGGCTGCTGCTGCACACTGACTAGATTTTAACGTTATCAACGATGACACCTAGATCCTCTTTGTGAATGTTGATTCCTAATGTGGTATTGTCTTGGCTCATATTCTAGATCTTTCTTCCTACCCTGTTGCAGATTTCAGCAGAGACAAAAACACACTTTTCCCCAATAGCTTTTCCATATTACTTATGAAAATGTTGACAAAAGCAGGTCCAAGGGCCAAGCTCTGTGGCCTACCATCAGTAACAGCCCTTTCCTCTGATGACCGCCATTTAACTACCTTCTTGCTTCCCACTCAACCCGTTTCTAACCCAGTCCATTAGTTTAGTGCCCATACTAAGGGTGCTCTGTTTATTTATAAGGCACCTATGCAGAACTGTGTCAAAGGCCTCACTGAAATCCATGAAGACTGCGTTCACCCCGATCCAACTTCCTAGTCACCCAGAGAAATTAAGCAGATGTGACAAGACCTACATCTGGTAAAATCATGCTACCTCAGATCTTGCATTTCACTACTGATCCAGTATGTTCCTTAACTAGAAGTAGGACTTTTTTTTTATACATAGCACCAGTGCTATGGAAGGGAAGTTAAACATTAACAAAATTTCTGCAGAATTATGTAGTCCAAACTTTTTTTCCCCAGAGAGCATTTGGAGGTGTGATTTGCCGTTCAGTGCTTTATTAGGTACCTTATGGCAGGCCTGGTCTCATATAGAGTTGAGCTGTTCATACTGAACTCGTTTTAGGGTATTGGATGGCTGAAAGCCTACTAAAGAGTCTGATTTTGGTTACTTATTTTACAATTGTCTTGATGAGTTTTATTACATAATTTGTATTTATTGCAACTTTATAGCACTTGTTATAGTTATATATACCTGTTCTATGAAATGCATCCTTGTGCAAAGGTTATTGTTAAAATGTAAACTGTGATTTGTAACTTGTTTACAAGAATATCAGTATATAAAAGTGCCAAATAAATAATATAGTATTGATTTTTTATCTTTTGTGTTGTAATTTAATTTGCTGCTGGTGCACTTTAAATGTTTTACCAATGTACTAACTTGCCCTGAGCTATGTTTAGACAGAGTGAAAAAGAAATGCACTTAAGATACCATACATTGAATAGTGTTAGATGAGTCAAACAATGGTTTGGATCTTGACCATAACAAGGTCATTATTGTGCAAAGGCTGAGATTTCCATTCCTTCCTTGCCCAATTGATCCAAAGGACCAGAAAAGCCAGGCTAAGGAACTGAAACCAGCATGTAGTACAGACCCAGTTACCAGAGGTTTGAGGATAAAAAGTTCTGTTAACCCAGAGAGGTCCTCAAGCTTTAGCTACATGGGATATTTCAAATCACCGAGCAGGCCGAGGAGGAGGGGGATAGTCCTGTGTCTACTGAGCCAGTGGGGGAAGGCACACCGTTGAGTTATTTGCTAAGAGCTTGGAGGGATATTATAAAAGGCATCTGGCTCGTTTGGCAATTTAAAATGCTGGGGAATGTGGAGGCAGGGGGCTGGAGTCTAAGGGGTGTGACAGATGAGTATCAGTAATATTTCTAGATTTCTGAAAGCTGGTAACCTTGCTCTGCCTCTCCCCAAGTAGTTGGGGGTGGGGTGAGGATTGTGTCTGTACTCACTCATAACTCCTCACCCCCCCCCCCATAAAACCTACAATGCATTGTTGCTCTTATTCTACTTGCTTTCCTTCTCTCATACCTTCTTCTTACAACATGCCAGAATTTGTAAGATGAACAAGACTCCCTCTGGAGACGATGGCTGGAGCTGGCCTGCAGCCAATCTGGAGAAACACAGATTTGGCATCTAGGCTATATTTTTGCATTCCATACTGCCAAAGCTTACATCCTTAGGAGACAACATCCAATTTCCCTGCACCACAGCTCCCAAGAGATGGTGGGGCTGGGAGTTGCAGGCACCACCTGCAGAACGTGCGGCTTAATATGGCCAGTGCCTTCCTCCCTACAGTCTGCACCATTCTCTTCAGTGACAAAAAACCAAAACAAAAAACTTTATGGCTGGGCTGAAACATCTCGACCCATCTTCAGCCCAAATGGCACCACCTGTACATGTAAGCAGTAATGTCAGCAGTGCATAACAGCCAGTGATGGATTTTTATCACCATGCTCTGCCTATGCTGCTCTAACTTGCTGCCACTTGCACATTTGAGCTGCTGGTAGCAGCAGAAGGTGCTCCTGCCACCACCATTGCAGGCCGACAGAGCATTTTCTGTCATCCCTGCTGCAGGCCAGCTCCAGCCATTGTTGCTGGGGGTTAGATGAAATTCAGCCAAGGCCATAGATGGTGATCTCTGTGCTAACCCTATACCAATCTACTCAACCATCCACTTCTTAGTCAACCCTCCAATCAATCCTAATGACAGGTAGATGAAAGTGTGTCTCTCAAGGCAAATACACACAAACCATACAATCCTTAGTGAGCAGGAAGTGAGAAAGTCTGTAACCATGCACCAAATCCACTAAACCGATCCCGGTGAACTGGAAAGAGGATGCGGGTTTTACACTAACCCATTTACACAATTCAAATCCTTTCCATTAAAAAAATCCTTCCTGATCTGAGGAAATTCAGGCTACTAGAACTTCCGGGCACATCACTGGGACCCATAGGGAAACTGCTGAGCTTCTAATGAAGCTGAGAAAAGTTCAAGAAAAAAAAAAAAAAGCTAGAAAACTTCAAGGTAACTGGGAAAATTGCAATATTTGTAATTGCACCTACAATTCCTTCAAGAACCTCAGCATCAATCATACCATAAACACCTAATCTATGAAAACCTACCTCTAACTCAGCCCAGCAAATACAACAGTGGTGCCCTTAGGGAGTCTGATCCATTTAGTCTTGACTAAGAATTCCTTAGCAGGATAGAACAGTGACAAATAGCTAGCTGTATACAATTCATGAATACAAAGGCATCAGTCCTTGGCATCAACGCCCTTAACTTGCAAAATCCACAGAAGCAGCCAGGCCTGAAAAATGCCACCCTATAACTTGCTCTCTTACCAAACACACCTTTCCATCAGTGCATGCAGTCTGCATTGTGCAAGAAGCAAAGCAAACTGAGGAACAGCCCAAGCACATGATCTGATTTGTTCTCACGAGCAGATTCATTTTGTCTCATGCTGTCCATGGAAGAGAGAGAACTTGCCTAGACTTGACTTTGAGCAGCTTAGTTCGTTGTATGCATTTATACTATCCTACCCATCTCCATCATGGTATATTTTCTCCTATTCATGTTTCACACACCTTCCCTACCCATTGCAAGCAGAGCACTCCACATTTCAGCCTCCAATCACTGCCACACAGCTATGTAGTGTTGGGCATACAACTCCTCAGTTGAAGTCAGAATGCTGTCTAGTATTTCAACCATATGGGTTCCACACTTACTGGTACCAAACTTGTTACATCAAGCAATTACAGATAACTATGTCATACTAGAATTATAGTCTTGGAGATTTATGCCTCACTACCTCTGATGCAAGGACTCTCCAAGCACTCTGTTTAGGTATTCTGGGAAGACAACTGGAAAAAGCCTAGGCTCTTAAGCTCTACCAGCAAGCTGAGTGGGATACTTAGCACAATACAAGGTAATCTCCACTGACTGACTCAATTTTGCAGGCTTTAACAAAAGATGAATAGAAATGGCTATTTATAGATGTTTTTAAACATGAGACATCTCCAAGATGCAGAGTCCTAGTGACCATATCACCACCACAACCTACAGAGATCCCAAATATGAACATGAACTTTACCACATCTCCAAGATAACAAAAAAGGTATCAACATAAGAAAATGCCATACTGGGTCAGACCAAGGGTCCATCAAGCCCAGCATCCTGTTTCCAACAGTGGCCAATCCAGGCCATAAGAACCTGGCAAGTACCCAAAAACTAAGTCTATTCCATGTAACCATTGCTAATGGCAGTGGCTATTCTCTAAGTGAACTTAATAGCAGGTAATGGACTTCTCCTCCAAGAACTTATCCAATCCTTTTTTAAACACAGCTATACTAACTGCACGAACCACATTCTCTGGCAACAAATTCCAGAGTTTAATTGTGCGTTGAGTAAAAAAGAACTTTCTCCGATTAGTTTTAAATGTGCCTCATGCTAACTTCATGGAGTGTCCCCTAGTCCTTCTACTATCCGAAAAAGTAAATAACCGATTCACATCTACCCGTTCTAGACCTCTCATTTTAAACACCTCTATCATATCCCCCCTCAGTCGTCTCTTCTCCAAGCTGAAAAGTCCTAACCTCTTTAGTCTTTCCTCATAGGGGAGTTGTTCCATTCCCCTTATCATTTTGGTAGCCCCTGCTGCACGTTCCATTCTCTCCAGGACAAATTTAATTAGGCATGTACATTAATGTACTTGTATCCTGGATTGGCCACTGTTCGCAGGATGCCGAGCTTGATGGACCCATGGGCTGATCTAATATGTACAAAGATCTTTTCCATCAGAGGTATCTTTCTAGGGCAGCTTATTTTTGGCATGTTGCATACTAACCATTCTGAACAGAAAACTTTTTTGGGACATTCATGCTGGGGGACTCTGCTGAATGGAATTCATTTTGTGTATATGCATACAGCTGTATATGTGAAGATTTTCCAGTCTTTGAGGTCAGAATAGGTTCCCCGGAAACAGTATTTCAAACAGCTAGCCCAGCATGGATCACCAATCAAGTGAAAGCTGTGTGAGTTTTCACATGTCTCATTCAGATTTTTTTTTTTTAACACCTTTGGCCCAGACAGTCAACTGGAGTGTATCATGCACCCCATCTCCATCCTCCACCTGTAGCAGGAACATTTTATGAAAACAAATGAACAGAATAAGGCACAGCAGGCCATACACTTCTGTAACATTCATTTCAATTTTTATTTAGGCCAGAGCCAATATAAAGGCATTTGTTTTTACAATACTTGATATCACAAAGGTCCTGTACTGCACTCATACTGAGTGCACAGTACAAGCTATAGAACTTCAACTTACATACAGCATGCTGGCTATATCTTTTTCATCCTTCAACTAGTCAGATTACAGCTTGCATGAACATTTTGGTTTGAGGCATGCAGGTACTAATAAAGATCCATGTTGCTAGCAACTGTCACCCTACTGCTGTGCTTTTTGAGTTGCACAAATGATCCACAGTATTTTGATATGTCTTGGTTTACTGAGGTACATGACCAGGGCATCTCTGAAAAGGTTCATCCCTTCCGTCAGAGATCCACTGAAGCACAGCATCCACCTGATAGAACAGGCTTTGCTGGTGGCTTGACATCTTGCCCAATATCAACCAGATTAGACCAAATTGTAGGGCTAGTACTTCAAGTACAGCTACTAGACTATGGAGTGCACCTTACTAGGACCGGATCTGAGCATACAATTGAGAATTGGCGACTCCCATTTGATTCCCCCTCGTGGCTAACAGGACTATGCTCCAGATAACCCTGTTTTACATCTCATGTAGTGGTAGAACACTAACAGTGCTGCATAAAGATTAGACAAAAGGCCATGGGTTTTGTATAAACAGATTTTGGCAGCACAAACTCAGACCATGCAGTGTCAACCCAACAAGTTTGTTCAGTTCTTGGGGAGACAGTTGCATCACACAGGCTAAAATATTTAATGGGATGGCATGCTCCAGCATCTGCTGTGGGGAGTACAGAAGTAGCAGCATATTCTGGTAACTTTCCAACCACAAGCATGTTAAGAGTGCTTCCCCACTCCTGGCCTTAAGGCTGGGCTTCCCAAACCCATCCTGATGACCCCACAGCCAGCTGGGCTTTCAGGATGCCCATCATGAATATGCATGAGAAATACACAGGAAACCCAGTTATGCAAATCTCAGGCCTATTCATGATGGGTATCCTGAAAACCCAGCTAGCTGTGGGATCACCAGAACAGGCTGGGAGAACCTTGCCCTGAGGCACTGTGTAGTAAAGGGCAGAGAGACACAGTCCTGTCAGGATATAATGCAGTCCATCCCAATACCTTTATTCTGTGTACAACAGCAGAAATGCAGGGAGCAGTCCACCCCACAGCATGCACATACCACCTCCTCCTTTGGAAGATTGTGCATCTTGTTATTGCACTTTTATGAAAAATAAACTGAAAACAGCAGTGCCTCTTACTTGTAGCAAATGTGTTATTTTGATGGGGATAGGGCAACACACTATAGATTTGGTGAATAATCTTAGTTCTTAAGATTCACTGCGCCAAGAAGATGCCACGACTCCCACCCCACCAAACGGGTGCCAAATTCCACCAAAATGTTACATGTTGCTTAAGTCTGAGGCATTGCACTGTCTTAGGGACTAGATGAATACAGGCAGAATGATCTTAAACCATTCCTATTCTAATTCCTACTTTAATCAAGATACCTGGCTCCCAGTCAAGGGCTGCCTATGCACAACACTGGCAGACTTCTCAGAATGCTTTTAAAATCTAGATAACAGCTAAATTCAGTTTATAGATTATAAATATATTCATTTCCATGGTTTGACTGTTCTATAGAAAGGAACATGTTAAGCCCTGGAAAACAAGTTCTCTGTGGAATGCATGCTTTATAAACAAATACATTTATGGGGTACCTGAAAGTACCAACCCCACCTCCCTCTCAGAAAAAAAAAACTTCACTAAAAGGTGTTCAGAGCATTGAGAAGCATTGATTTTTAACACTTCTGCCTATTCCCCCCTCAGATCTGATTTACATGCAGCAAGTAGGGGGTGCGATGAGAGGCAGATTGGTTGCAGTGCATTATTTCAATCTCCAACAGGATAGCAAGCATCAATTCTTCTGCCAGCCCAAAACAGCTTAAAAGTCATTTTCTCTTCCCCACTAACAAGAGATAGAGGGGGAAATGCTTCAGTTACCATGCTCCCCCAGGTTTTGCAATCCCTTCACCCTATATTGCCACAAAAGTACTTCTCACCGCACCTAACAAGCAGCACAAGCAGTTCAGGGTATCCCCCCCCCCCCCCATCCATCCGAACTCTGGCCAGCCGCTGCCCAATGGGTCACTAATGCTCCACCTTCTCCTCCCCCCTTTATGTACTAGCAGGAGTCAGGCAATCGGACAACAAAAGCCTTTATTCATACAGTTCAGCCAAACTGAAATGTGTAGTCGGAAGAACTATTTAAAACATTCATCCCAATTAATAAGGAAGCAACACAGCTGTGTGTGCCCAAACAAATACACAACCCAAAAAAAAGCATACGGGTATAATCCAACTTTATTTGTAAAAATCCAGATATAAAATGTATCTTTCGATTTCTTTCCTTTTACAAAACAAAAAGGCACATAAAAATGTTACTCCCATAGACTGAAGTGCTGGACACGCTGCCCAGCGTCCGACAAGCTCCCCACGCGGCTTTGTTCCTTCCTTCCAGGCCAGGATTTTGAGCTCAAAGGCTGAAGTACACAGAGGGGGAAACAGGAGGGAGGAGTGTTGTATGAAATGTTGAGACGTACAGCAGCCTTCAATAGTAAGTTTCCTTTTCCACCCAACCTGCAAAGAAAGGAGACATTTTAACGGCTAACATGACAAATCCCTGAAAAGCACGTTCAACGAGTCACTTCCCCCCCACCACGCTGGACAGCTTTCTAAAGCTTTTGGGTTTCATGTTTAACTATTAGGACACTAAGAGCATTCGTTTCAGGTATAAAATTTAGTCTAAACCAAATTATATTTGTAATAAACCTAGTTTTCTGTTGGGGCACAGCACTAGTGATTGGTAGGATTAGCAGCTGGGTAACCTTGGACAATTCTTCACATTAGAACAAATGCAATGCGTGGCTTCAAGCACAAGACTTGCTTCCTTTTGTACATAATGAAAAGTAGGACAGCACTTAAAAAGGCAGAGGCTAGGGTTTAAGCATAAGTACAGATACCTCCTTCAAAGCTTTGAAAGCAGTAAGGCAAAAGCCAGTTGACAGCATTTTGGATTATGGGGTTCAGGTATCTAAAAAAATACTGAAACCAACCCAGCCATTTTTTTTTTTTTTTTTGTAAAGGACTCCCATTCTCCTGCAATATCTTGGCACAAATGGGGGAACAAAAAACCCAAAAACACTTTTTTCTTACCACCAGGACTACGTCTGATAATCAGCTTTCGGACTTCATCATATATAAATATGAGTAAGGAATATGGGAAGGCACAGAACCACCATGAAGGCCTGTTGGAAGGAAAGAAAACACAAGCCTCATATGAACATATGCAATAGCACACGGTGCTGAATTCTGAAGTGTGACGAGCTTCAGACAGGTGGGCATGATTGCTAATAATGCCCAGCTACATTTATACTGTATCATCTTGTGTATAAATGCATGCACGAATGCAAGACACATGCAGAGATGTGACCTGCATAGCTGCTGAACCACAGGAGATTCTGAGATCTGTTACAGGCATCACTGGAGCAAACGGAGGTACTTCACATCAGTATTGCTCATAAAATCTTATGCCTTCAGACTATGCTTACTGTACATTTTAGGGAGCAAAGGTAGTCTGCAAAGGAAGCCAGGCACAAGCTTTGCTTCTGTTTTATGCTGTGCACTACAGTAGTGCAGTTTTACCACCAGGAAAAAAAAACACAACTTTGTAAACTTAAAAAAATGGGGAGCACTGCATTCTCTCATTCAGAGGTAGGTTCACATTCATATAAACAAGTTATGATCGATGGGCAAAAAAAACCACACACACTAGTAAGAGCTCCTCTGCTTTACTCTAGTGGTTGAAGTAGATTTGGACAAGTTCAGAACCCAAGGAGTGTTTTATGATGTCCTCTCAGAGAACACAAGGCTACAACACTTGAACATCTTTAAAGCAAAACACCCAACACATGGAGATTCTCAAAAATAGGATCAAAAGCAACTGATACAGACAGAGCCTGGCAAATTCTTGCCAGTGAATCGTACGTGGTCAAGTCTTGCCAGTATATTCACTACTGGCGGTGTTTGTACCAGTTACTTTTGATCCTATTTTTGAGGATCTCCATGTGCTGGGTTGCTTTGCTTTAAGAAACCGATGTCCTACAAGCAAACCGAAGTCATGTATGAGTTTAGAACAGGAGCGCTTACTGGTGGATTTCTTTGCTCAGTTATCACAGCTTGTTTATGAATGATTTAAGTTCTAAAGCCCCTCCAAGTTGTCATATGGAAAATTTCTGATTTTATGATGTATTCCACTTATAAGATTAACCTAGCCTACACCCTGGTTAAGAGAGAACTGCACTACAAAGGAAGCTAATATTGGAACCACACCAGCAACTAGCATACAAACTGTCCAAGAGCAGAAGCTTGTGAGAATGGAGCACAGCAATGCAGTTCTGCTTTTAAAGCAGCACACTGCACACATCACCTTTTAATTCATGGCTGCAAAAGCAGCCACTGGGCATGAGAATCACTTTAGAACCAGCCATTCAAGAAGAGCAGGAAATAAAGAAGAATTCTGTTACTCGCCACAAACTATGGAGTGAGAAGCTTATTCTCTCTAGCACAGGGCTTCCCAAACCTGCCCTAGGTACCCCACAGCCAGTTGGGTTCTCAGGAATTTGCATGAGATACATTTGCATATTCCTTGTGGATCTCCTAGAGAGACTGGAAAGGCAGATGAAATGCTGGCAAGACCTGTAAATGAATGTAACCATGATATCTGAAAGTATATTGCTCAGGTTAAAAGTAAGCGCCGGGGGGGGGGAAGGGAAGAGGAGGAAGTCCAGTGTTTTACAACTGCTTTCCAGTTAACACAATGTTGTCAAAGCATACTCCAGTTTAGGGCCTGGGCTGCTGCTCACTAATGTGATTCGGTCTCTCTTTGTAAAAGTGGTTAAAGGAAATATTTGTTCCTGTAGTACTACAGATCAGTCCAGACTCCTTCCAGCAGATGGCGACAGAGAAAGTTTTACTGACACCATCACTTAACCTGGTGTGCCACCTGCAGTCCCTCAGAATTGACCTGTTCCCAAGCCAAGATGGAAGTGTATTCCAAAACACAACGTAACTTATCAAACATCTTCCGCCAAATGAGCAGGAGAAGGAACCACAATCTGAACAATCTTTATAACCATATAAGTCAATGTATAATCACCAGAGTCAGAATTAAAAAAAAAAAAAAAAAAGCCACAGATCGAGCAGACTCTCCAAACTCAGGTTGGACTGATCTGTGGTACTACAGGAATGAAAATTAGCAGGTAAGAACCAATTTTTTTTCCTTGTATGTACCCAGATTAGTCCAGATTCCTAGGATGTAGCAAAGCTTCCCGAAACCAGGTGGGACTGCAAGAGTCATAAGAACATGCCATGCTGGGTCAGACCAAGGGTCCATCAAGCCCAGCATCCTGTTTCCAACAGTGGCCAATCCAGGCCATAAGAACCTGGCAAACCCAAAAACTAAGTCTATTCCATGTTACCATTGCTAGTAATAGCAATGACTATTTTCTAAGTCAATTAATAGCAGGTAATGGATTTCTCCTCCAAGAACTTATCCAATCCTTTTTTAAACACAGCTATACTAACTGCACTAACCACATCCTCTGGCAACAAATTCCAGAGTTTAATTGTGCGTTGAGTGAAAAAGAACTCTCAGATTAGTTTTAAATGTGCCCCATGCTAACTTCATGGAGTGTCCCCTAGACCTATTATCCAAAGCTCGAAGCATGCTTTCACCAAAGTTCCTAAATTCTGGCGCCTGGACGTCCAGACGATAATGCCTGGAGAAAGTGTGCAATGACTTCCAAGTACCTGCCCTACATAATATCTTGCAGAGACACTGACATTCAGCCCAGGATATTGCTTGCGACAGAGTTAAGCGAGCTCTCAGACCCCGAGGCACTGACCGGGGAAAGGCTGAAGAGGTTAGAGCTGTTCAGCTTGGAGAAGAGACGGCTGAGGGGGGATATGATAGAGGTCATGAACGAGTAGATGTGACTCGGTTATTTACACTTTCGAATAATAGAAGGACTAGGGGGCATTCCATGAAGTTAGCAAGTAACACATTTAAGACTAATCTGAGAAAATTCTTTTTCACTCAACGCACAATAAAGCTCTGGAATTTGTTGCCAGAGAAGGTAGTTAGTGCAGTTAGTGTAGCTGGGTTCAAAAAAGGTTTGGATAAGTTCTTGGAGGAGAAGTCCATTAATGGCTATTAATCAATTTTACTTAGGGAATAGCCACTGCTATTAATTGCATCAGTAGCATGGGTTCTTCTTAGTGTTTGGGTAATTGCCAGGTTCTTGTGGCCTGGTTTTTGGCCTCTGTTGGAAACAGAATGCAGGGCTTGATGGACCCTTGGTCTGACCCAGCATGGCAATTTCTTATGTTCTTAAATGTATGCCAAAACTATGGCCTCTTTCAACCACCGCACTTTGGTTGCTTTTGGGGGCCTTCTGCCCCCTCTTTGCACCACTCAAGAGAATGAAAAGATGATCAGACACTCTAAAGCTAATAGTGACCTTCAGATACCGCAACAGTGCTTGCTTTACATCCATACACCTCAACTCCTTATCCAAAAGGAACCGTTCTATCCAGATTTGGAAAGGCTGGTAGCTGATTCAAGTGAAAGGACAAAACAACCTTTGGAAGAAAAGGCGGCATCGTACACAATAAGACACCAGAATCCGAAATCTTTAGGAAAGGATCTCTACATGAAAGCGCTTGTAGCTCCGAAGTGCATCTAGCCGAACAAATTGCCACTAGAAAAACGACTTAAAGCAAGATCCTTCAAAGTCATCTTCCACAGCGGTTCAAACGGCGCCCCAAACCTCGCTTTAAGAACCAAGTTTAGGTGCCATGGGGACACACACTTTGTGCATCAGGGACACAAGGGTTTCACACCTCGCAGAAAGTGTACTACATCCAGGTGCTCAGCCAGCAGCAATCCATGCATCTTGCCTCTAAAGGCACCCCAAAGCGGCCACCTGGAGCCTTAAAGAATTAAAAGCCAAACCTTGTTGAAAAAGAGAAAATGTGGGCCACAGAAGCTTGAATTGGATCCATGCTGTGCTCTTTGCACCAAACCTTGAACACCTGCCACAGCCGCACATATGCCAAAGAGGTGGACTTTTGTTTGTAACATCCTCCAATAACCCTTTTCTCAGGCACCTCCTCTCAAAAGTTGAGCCGCGAAAGAAGCGATCTACCTGATCCAAAAATATGGGACCCTGGCACAGCAGGTTGGGGAGATGAGCCAGACATAGTGGGCCGTCCACTGCGAGATTGACTAGTTCTGCGAACCACAGCCGTTGAGGCCATTCCAGTGCCACCAGAACTACTTGCCCCAGATTAACTCTATTCTTTGCAATACCTTGCCCACCAGCGGCCATGGCAGGAACACATACAGGAGAATTCCCTATGGCCACAGAAGGACTAAAGCATAGACTCCATTCTGCCCTGTGCTCCTTTTTCGGCTGAAGAACCGCAGAGCCGTGTTGCCATGAGATCCATGCAAGGAACTACCCACCTGCAACGAATCAGGAGCATGACTTCCTCAGACAACTCCCACTCTCTGGGATCCAGCTGCTGATGACTAAGGAAATCCACCTGCATGTTTGTCCAACCCTGCTATAGAGGAAGCTGTCAGCATCTCCAGATGGCACTCTGCCCAGTGGACTAAATCCTGGGCCTCTTGATACCACCCAGCCAATTGATTTAAGCCATCATCATCACATTGTCCGACAAGAGGAAGGAAGGCCTGCAACACCAGACATACCGTTCTCATCTCTAGATGGTTGGACCATGATGTTTCCTCCGGAAACCAGTGCCCCTGTGCCACTTGAGTCTAACAGTCCCCCAACCGGAGAGGCTGGCATCAGTTGTGACTATCATCCAACTCGGGGCCTTCAAGGCCATCCCGCAGCCCAAATTGTCCCGACACAGCCACCAATCCAGACTCAATCTGGCGCTTTCCATAAGAGGCAGTAGATGAAATTGTTCAGATGCAGGTTCCACTTAGAGAGCAAGGCCGACTAAAGTGGCCTCATATGAGCAAACGCCCAAGGGATAATTCCAAAGTGGAAGCCATAGACCCAAGTACCTGCAGATAATCCCAGACTCTGGGAACTGCATTGTTTAGCAATCTGTCAATCTGTCCCTGGATCTTGACAATCTGTTCCTCTAAGAAAAACTCAAGCCTGGTGTCAAAACGTGCTCCCAGGAATTCCAGAACTTGAGACGGCACCAGCTATGAACCCAGCCCAGGGACCAAACAATGCATTACTACTGTCACTGCCCGATGACAAAAGGTCTTCTAACTTTGCCTGAAATCAACCAGTCGTCCAAATATGGGTGAACCAGGACGCTCTCCTGCTTAAGAACTCCTGCCACTATGACCATCACCTTTATAAAGATCCTTGGTGCTGTTGCAACCCAAAAGGCAGGGTGCAAAACTGAAAATGATGTCAAAGGATCATAAACCCGAGAAACCTTTGATCCAGATAAATTGGAATGTGGAGATATGCCTCTGTCAAATCCAGAGAAACCAAAAACTCCCCTTTGCGCACTGCAGCGATCACCGACCTCAACGTTTCCATCCAAAAATGAGGTACCTTGATAGCCACATTCACCTTCTTTAAATCCAGAATCGGATGAAAGGCATCACAAACATAAATGGAATACCTTCCTGTTGCCTGCTCCTCAATGATACTGGAATAATGACCCCCAACAGACTGACAATTTCTTGAACCACACGTCTTTTCTGCTCGAAGTGCAAGGGGACCTTATGAACAAATCCTTTAATGGACGTGCAAATTCTAAAGTGTTACTGTGCTCTAACACTTAGGACCCACTGATCAAACATGATCTTGGCCCACTGAGAAAAAAAGCATTTTCCAACCTCCAATTTTTGGAACGGAGAAGCGGGCCGGCCTCGCTTTATTGGGAAGACTTGGAACCGGGGGCCCCCTGACTGGTACCATTTCTGGTTGGTCTCCAGCCTCGAAAGGACCGATTCCAAGACTGCTGCCTCCCAGCACCTTGTCTCTGACCTCCTTCCAAAGGACGAGACTGCCGGGAACGAGCTCATGCCGAAGAGAAACATCTGCAGACTTCTGGCTTGTCTTCTGGAAGCTTGTGTCCTTGGGTCTCTGAGAAGCTTCACAAGCTCAGAGTCCTCACCAAAAATCAGCTTAAAGGGAAGAGACCCCAGCTGAGACTTAGACCAAACATCCATAGACCAGTTCCTTAACCACAGAAGCAGTCTAGCAGATTCCACAGATATTATAGATTGAGAGGAAGAGCGTATGAGATCGTTCAAAATATCCGCACAGTAGGTCACCACAGCTTCCAGTCTCTCGGCTTGCTTTGTGTCCTCCGGGGATAGCCACCCATCAGATCACAATTGCCATATGCAGCACAATCCAGCCCGGAGCATAAAACTTCTATATACAGCAGCGTGAACGCCCAATGCTGATACCTCAAAAATCTTGAGGTGTACTTCCAAATTCCTATCCTGAATATGCTTAAGCACTGCTGATCCCGCCACTGGAATTGTTTTAGTCACTGCTGAAACCAAAGCATCCACCTTCAGTGTCTTCTGGCAATGGATCAACTTCTCCATGGCTCTGCCAACCTTCAAACCTGTATCTGGAGTCTCCCATTCCTGAAGCACTAATTCCTTCACTGACTTGTGGAAGGGGCAACACCTTCGCTGGCCCCTTCAAAGCCCTGCATGACCTGATCCACTCCCTCGTGGTCCGAATTAGCCTGGGATTCTTTAATACCCAGTTCCTTTAGGACATGGTATTATGGGCCAGAACTCCTCCCGGCGAAAAAGATCACTTTTAGAACATCTCCATCCACCCAAACATTATCAGGGTCCATGCTGATAACGTGAGGATCCAGCCCTGATGGATCTCCAGCCCGAGGATCATCATTCTCCGAGCTATCATCTGCATTTCCCCAAATGCAACTGTCATGCCAGCATTCTCTGAATTCTGGTCGCCCCACCAAGAGCCAAATGAGGCCTCTTGGCCAGAACTGGCTCCTGCAGGTCCACTGACTTGGGAAGGTGACTTCCAGCCACCCTTCTAGCCAAAAAAGCCTTATGCATAATCAGAACAAAATCCAGGGAAAAATCCCGAGTTATTTGGATCCTGCTCCAGGAGGGCTTCCTCCTCCTCCCCAGCAGAGGATCCTGGGACCCCCAGGGCTCTGAGGGTCTTCGATCTGCCGGCAACAGTGGCAGGGCAGTGTCTTTGCAGGCCCTGTCAGTCATGGTAGCCAAAGATAAATGGCTGCTGTTCCCGCTGAAATCGGGCACAGACCTTTGGGCTGCTCGACTCCCTTTAAGCTCCCCGTGGAGGATTGCTGCCTGTCCGAGGCTCCCTTAGCGCTCCCAGATCTGCATTCTACCCAGAAACGCAGCAGGAGCAAGTGCCAGCAAGAGAAAGGCTGTGCACTGCCCACTACATGGCATGGCTGTGTAATTTTATTTTGTTTTTTTTTCTTTTAAAACCACCACACTAGTTCACCTGCAACCAATGCTGCAAGAACCAGCCTCAAGCGCGCCAGATGTCTCCAAAGCAGTACGCCGCAAAACCCAGCCGAAGCCCCCGATCAAAACAAAAACAAAATAAAAAACGGAGGCCTGTTCCAAGTTTTTTTTTTTTTTCAACTTTATACGAAAACTTCCCTTTAGCGGCTGCAGGCTCCGGCTGTCCACCTATAGGAGGGGAGAGGGAACTGGCCCCACCACAGTTATCTCCCCACTCAGCAGGTCAAAGATCCGGACAGACCCAGGAGTTCCCAACCCCTCTCCGCTCATCTGCTCCTCTACTTGAAAGGATGGCCCCTCTAGGACCTACCGACCTTCAAGGAGGGCTAAGTAGTCATCCTAATCCTGAAACTGCCTTTAAATTTCTAACTTTTCTTTTTTATATCTTCTCAGTCTGCAGGATTTGCACCACTTTCCATCTGCTGGACTGCAGGTGGCACAGTGTCAGTAAAACTGTCTATCTACTGGAAGGGAGGCAAAACCTAGGAGTCTGGACTGATCTGGGTAAGTACAGGGAATATAGATTAGAAATTACTGAAGGAAAAGAAAGTGGACGAACTACAATCCAGAAGAGTTGCAGTATGAAAGGCAGCATGGTTTTCAAGAGGCAGATCATGTCAAAAGAACCCCATTTCTGACTGGGGGACCTGAGAATTGGATCAAGGATGTGCATTGGATATGGTGTACTTGGATTTTAGCACAGCTTTTGATACTTTCCCATATAGAAAGATCATTAGGTACAAATATGGACAGATGCAATTCACCAAGAAGAAAATGGGGGTTAGTGAAGTGCCCTCAGAAGATTGATCCAGACACTGGTTCTGTTCAGTATGTGTGTAAGCGATATTGAGTTATCATGAAAAAAGCTAATTTTTTCATCTAACACTAAGAACTATAACAGAGTGGACCACCATGAGTATAGAGAATGAGATGTGATCTAAGAAAGCCTGAGGACTGGTGGAATACTTTGCAATTTGTGTATGGGAGCAGTATGCAAAATTGGTGAAGAACAGACCTGGGGGGGGGGGAAGTGTCAGATGATCTCAAGGTAGCAAAAAAGTGCGATAAGGCAGTGGCCAAAGTCAGAGGGATGTATAAGGAAAAACCACCCGGGGGTGGAAGCCTAATCTCAGAAAAGATGAAGCCAGAGATATTCCAGAGAAAAGCTACCAAAATAGTGTGGAGTTACCAAAGTCCTAACATGAGACTGAAAGACCTCAGTATGTTTATATCCTAAAAGACAGAGGAATATACTTACTACTCCTGAAAGTAACTCGCATTAAGCTGCCAATGAATAGGCATTATCTAAATACACCAATATGATATAAAACATTTAAAATGCCTGAAAGGTATTAATGCACAAGAAAAGCTTTTTCAATGGAAAGCAAGTCAAATCACGATATGAAGCTCCAAAAAGCAGTAGGCTCAAGTTCAGGACGTTTTCACACAGATCGGGAGGGCATCCTAGGCATCCATTCGGAGGTGGAAACAGAATTCCAAAATATCATGGGATAACTAGAGGATCCCCAGTGGCAAGAGAATAATGAAGCAGGGGGTAACCTGCATAAAGCAGAAGTTACAGCTGAGGAAACAGTTTTATATTCTGTCCAATATATTCTGATTTAGCTTCTATTTACCTATTTTAACTATGCTTGCTAGAACAAAAAAAAAAAAAAGGCAGTAAAGATTATAAACTAAATTGGACAGAGAATAAGACTCCGTTAATCTCCATACAGCCCAAAATAGCAATATGGCTGCACTGTGCTTCTTAGAATGCAAGAGGTTTCCTGCATGGAGCAGCAGTTACAACCCTAAGAGCCAAACGGGGGAAGCGAATGAGTGTTGGGCTCCAGATAGCAATTTGCACATGCATCTACCCAAAGCCAACAGACTGCATGGATCATTTTGGTCTATGACATCATTTACTAGGTCACTATGACCCAAGAGTCAAGTTCTGGCTTCAGAACTCAGGAATGCTAAAGACATTTGAATATTTCTTCGTGAGGCGCAGTACTAACCATAAAAAACTAAAAATAAGAGGATCAGCACACCTCTCCCACTCCTGCAGGTACGTACAGTACTTACTTAAGAGGGTACATCCTGAGGGCCACATCCATTCCAGGGCAGTAAGAGAGAAAGGCAGCAAGGGCGGTCTCCTCAAAGAGGCCAAAGATCAAGATCTTGTTCCTGTATGAAAGAGACGTTCATGAAGTCTTGTGTAAAGTGGCTGGAGTGCTACTTAAGTTCAATTCTAAATGCATTTAAATCTAAATTATCTCCAAGAAAACCTTTGGAAAAAAACCCCCAAGCCCAAATCATTTTGTTTAAAAAAAAAAAAAAAAAAAGACAAGACCCTTAATACTAGGTTCAAGTAAGTCAAAGGTCTGTTTTTTGCTGTGCATGTGCTAAAACACTCATTTAAGTAAGTTTGTATCACTAAACACAATGGGAAAGCGGTTTTTGTTTTGTTTTGTTTGCTTTCCTCCTGCTCTTTTGGGACTTCATGTTTGAGATCTGGTACCATAAGCCTTCACTTGCAATTACCCACAGATTATTTCCCTATTTTCTCTCTCCCTTCCAACTTACATTTGTCCAATTATTGTAGCAAGTCCTCAGCCAGGAAATAAAAATCATGGGCCCTAGATCCATCTCCTATGACCACCTCCCCACACCCCCAAGGGGCTGTGAACATTGCCTTTGCATTCCCCAGCCATGACCAACCTGAAGAGAGTCAAAACTGGAGCTAGGAAGGACTCAGTCCCTCTGCATGGCTACGCACAGCAGCCCATCCTGAGGAAATATTTTTCTAAAGCTAAACAAGTTATCCCATCACAGTATGCAGCTGAGGAGAAAGTGAAGCAGGGCTGCCTCTCAGACTCAGGTAAGCACTGGGCAAGCTTGCTTTGCTCTGGAGGAGATACTAACTTCATTCCCTGCTGGAAGACAGAGTTCCTTCTGGTCTTGCAGATAATCAAGTCTGCCCACTGTACCACCACGATACTGACGAAGAAGGAAGTATGGCAAGTGAACTCCACAATTTTTCTCTGCTCATAGGTCTGAAAGAAAGATGTTACAGGTCATGATTTTCATCATGTCCAAGCTGATCCTCTTACAATAATCTTGTTCTAGAGGGAGCACACAAAATGCCTGGCATTGGTCCTAGCTTAAATTGTTTATATAACACCAGGTCAAAGAAAACCATGAGATATGCATGGCAAAGACAGCAAAGTATCAAAGATGAAGTCAGCAAGAGATCTAGAACCCTTGGGGTAGAGGAGTCTAGTCCTGTCATCTACAACACTGAAGAAATACTGTGTTACTCTACATGTAACTTTACACAACAGCTACTCTAAATCCTCTTTATACTTTAAAAGGATGACCCAACATCAGTGATGATCTTTTCAGTGTTTAAGTGCTAGAACCCAAGTTACAGTGAAAGACCACATGACAGCACAGATACCAAGGCTCTCAATGTATTTCACAGTTTAGTTACAAATACTAAGAGGCAGATCCAAATCACCTATGCACCCACAGTGGGGTCACATTTTGATTTACTAGAAAGCCAAATTGTGGCTGTTTTTTGGTTTTTTTTAGGAAAGACGTTGGCATATACCTACTGCATACTAGACAAAGGAATGGACTGAATGCTGACCTACAAACGTTTGTAATTTTTCAATGAAATGCAAAATAATGAATGTGCGTCAGCTATTCTATGTAACACAGCTGTTTGACAGTAGAGGGAAATGCTTTTATAATTTCACGATCTGTGTGTGCGCACTCAATACCCTTTTCATAAGGCTCAGTTTGTTTCCTACCCATTGCTGTCCATAGCTATCCTCCACATCATTTGTCCATCTGTCGTCCCAATTGACTCTGATCCCCAGTAGAGTCCAAGGAAGGAATCCATTCTCTGCGAGGATGACAAAGTAAGTGAAGAAGCCACCGAGGGCCTGAATCATACCTGAAGAAAGAAGGAAATAAAACGTCACATTAAAGAATGCACAGGTTATTCACAAAGCAACAGAGAAGAATTTTTAAAGTGTCATTTGGGAATACTTAGAGATTGTCATTAGAACTTTGTCTGGCAGAATTCCTAATTAAAGGATAGATTCAATCCTTTGAATTTAATTTAAAGCCACATCTGAAAAGGTACCCAGTTCATAAGTTTGGGAATTCAGCACTCAAGAGTTGCAGCTACAGTGGCCACATGCTTTCACAGTTCAGACTGTTCCACATCCTCTCACTCTGCATGCTGTTAACTGTCAGATTGATAAAAAGTCTGCTTCCCCTTCCGCACAAGCTGACATTTGATTTCTATTATAGTAGTCTTTTACTAACAGGTGATAGAGTACAATAATCTTGGAAATACTTTCTGTACCCTTTAACCAGAGATCTAAGAGACAGTATTTGACAGGTAGAATTAAGCAAATTAGATTTATCAGTTCTAGACAGATTTTGAAGCAAATCCAATCCTTCCCAGTTTGTACAATTGCTGTTTTATAGTAAACAAATCTAGATTGAATTAAATGGGTGTTGTGTTCATTGCATTCATTTTATGAACAAGGTAATTTTCATGTTTGTTATACCAATATTACATCTTTAAGGATTTCAGTTTGTGAGTTTCAATCAAAAGAAGAATATGGCTGAGGGGGGATTATGATAGAGGTCTTTAAGATGAGAGGTCTTGAACAAGTAGATGTGAATCAGTTATTTACACTTTCGGTTAATAGAAGGACTAGGGGGCACTCCATGAAGTTAGCAAGTAGCACATTTAAGACTATCTGAGAAAATTCTCTCACTCAACGCAAAATTAAGCTCTAGAATTTGTTGCCAGAGGATGTGGTTAGTGCAGTTGGGTTCAAAAAAGGTTTGGATAAGTTCTGGGAGGAGAAGTCCATTAACGGCTATTAATCAAGTTACTTAGGGAATAGCCACTGCTATTAATTGCATCAGTAGCATGGGATCTTCTTGGTGTTTGGATAATTGCCAGGTTCTTGTGGCCTGCTTTGGCCTCTGTTGGAACCAGGATGCTGACCCAGCATGGCAATTTATGCTCTAATAGAAATGTCCTGAGCTTCTGATACGTCCTGCTTGACAAAACCGTGGACAGAGGATCAGGTGACCAGTTTGCACAGCAAAAGGTGTGCTACTGAAATTGAAGCTGTTCACATCTGACAAGCTTTCACTTTATTAGGGAGGTGAAATCCAGAATTAGCACAGCAGTAGGAAAGTCAGAGTGCCAGATGGAGAGGGTTTGCTTTAACTGCTAGACCTTACTTAGCTGGGTTGTAGGAAAGAGCAGTTGAAGATTTTCTGTAAGGCTTGGACCTTCCCAAATAAAATAAGAGCTCTTCTGCAGGCCAAGGTATTAAGAATTTGTTCAGCTTTATGGGAACGAGGTTTCGGAAAACACTGGTAATATGGAATGATTCAAAATGAAAGTGAGAAGCTACTTTAGGCAGAAACTTTGTATTCTCACTCCCATATTCTAAAAAAAAACACACAGTGCTTGTACTAAGGCCTGAAGCTCACTTGCTCTGCAGACTGAGGTTTCCAAGAAACAAGTTAAAGGCTCTAAACGAATACTATTACATTCAGACCCCACCGAGTAAGGGAGACTTTAATAGAAGAAAGATGGTAGAGATCTTGAATGAATTTCACTATGAAGTGCAAGAGACCAGCAGACTGAATGTTGATATGCCGCGATTGTGCTTAAATGGACTGAGAGTTAATCTTTAATCCCGATATATTGAAACTGAGCACATATTGGAGTGTTGAAGTCTAGCAATTTAAGATTCTCGTTTCGTGATGTTCCCTATTTTAAATTGTAGAAGGCCTTTATAGCTCTAAGTTAACTCTTACCTGTAAAAGGGATTTGCTTGCTCTACTTTGCTTTCAATATCCATGCCATGAGTGCTAGAAACAAGGTTTATATGAAGTGACATTGTATTGTCTCAAGGAAGCTTATTTTATTTATATTCTGCTTTTCAAGCAATTCAAAGGATTACATTCAGGTACTCCAGGTATTTCCCTCTCCCCAGAGGGCTTACAATCTAAATTTGTACCTGAGGCAATGGAGGGTGAAGTGACTTGCCCAAGGTCACAAGAAGCAGCAGTGGGATTTGAACCACGGATTCTCTGCTCTAACCACTAGGCCACTCCTATTTTTAGTAGAAAAGGGTTGAGCAGCTGCTAGCCTTTAAAGCCTGAATGGGTGATTAGGAGCTTCTTTCCCCTTTGTCTTAAGGCTGTTTTGATATGAAAGATATCGGCGGGAAAGCTAGGGCATCGAGTTTTTGTCTTTTCTAGCAGTTTAGTGAAAGTCTGAAGTTGAACAGGGCTGCTTGCAGCATTCTCTAGAGCTGAACAAGGATAGACACACCCTTTTTGTGAGGCTGCAGTTGACTCAAAGAATCCACTAAAACGGTTTTTCCCTGGAAAATGAATATCATTCAAATATATTTTCCTTAAGATCACTTAATTCCAAACTTTTACATGATTCTTGGCATTTAAGAATGTTTGCCCTTGCTTAGGTAGTACATTGCTAGCTGATTGTCCATTTGGCTTTGGACTATTGCTCAAATACTAGGAAGCTTTGAAAATGACTTAATTCCAGGTGGGGTGTGTGTGTGTGATCCCGGCTTCCAAGTAGTCTAAGCAAAGGGTGTGACATGGCTGCCACATGGCTCAACATTTCCAGCAAAGTTCTGACTGATTGTGATGGCCAGCTGGTTAGGGTGGTCATTCTTTGTGGAAGGCTTGGCCCTTTTTGGTATCTGCTGGGATTTCTGGACCTTCACTATCCCAGTGTGTGGCAGGTGTGACACTAACAGGAAGTGGTTAAGCACTCCTTTCAAGGATCTGCTCAATGTAAACTAGTTACCTTAGGGGGAAAACTAAAAATTGAACTGTTTCTGACTAGAACAGCCACAACTGCTAGGCACTTTAATATTTTGGGGGCTACTACTAGGCCAAGAGGAAGAACCTAGTATTAATGATGATTTTCTGATACCATGAAACAGGTACTTTCTGTGATTGATGTATTTGTAAATATGCTTATAAGTCATCCTTCAGATCCAAGACTGTCAATCATGTCTTCTCAATAAGGAAAGATGATGCTGAGGGAATTCATCTTGAACTTCTATGAGAAGCATGTTTAGGTTTCTCAAGTCCAGAATCAAGAGGAGGCAACCTAACTTTTTGGGATAAGAAAATATCTGAAGTACCACCCTTTGTCTATAGCCTTTGCTGTTAATACAGAGGCTACCTCTACTCTCAGAACAGTAATTGGTCTGAAAAAAAAAAAATAAGGGTGTGGAGTAGTGAGGAGAGGTAGAGCTTGAAAGTTCAGGCCATATCCCAGGTGAATTAGCTTGAACCCAAAAGTCCATGATAAAAAAATTGAAGCCTCCCCCCACTAGAAGAGCTTCTAGGAAAGAGGATAACTGTCAAAACCTGGAATTGTTGAGCAGATCTCTATCCCTGGACAAATGTGTTGGGAGTTGCTGCTGCTGTTGGGGGTTTCATCTAGTACCCCGCCTGCAGGGGATAATAGTATTAATTTCCGAAGGGCAGTGGTTGCTGTTTTCTAAAAAAGAATGCTGTTGAAATTTGCAAGTGAAGCAGTGGATCTTTTGTGAGGTACACTGCTTTTTTCACTTTGTCCCCAAATAAATTAATTGCCAGGACAAAGGTGTCTGCCAGCTTGCCATACATGTTTTCAGAGGCCTGAGGCTTTTAAGCAAAGCCACTCCTGCTTCTATAGCTATGGCTTTATCATAATCATAAGCTGAACTAAAGGCTTTGTGCATCTGTCTGCTTCACTTGTCTTGTGGGTCCAACAGAAGAATAGCTGAGATGACTTTTTATGAATATTGTACACATGCTGGACCATAATTGTTACATCCCCAATTGAGACATCTTTCTCCCAGTAGTATTCAGCAGTCTGGTATCTTTCCTAGTGGCATACTGGCAACGTGTTTTAGATTTCTTAGCTATCTTTAAAGGCAGATTCCATCACTATAGATTCATGAGGAAAATGGGACAATGTTCTGAGCATAGCTGGACACATTTTAAGTCATGTCTCCTAGGTGGCTCTAGTAAAGGTTCTGTGGGCAACCCTGTTGACACCTCAAAAGAATGACAGTGTCAGACAAAAGAGAATCACTGGCAGTCTGAGATTAGGAGAGAAGATTCCCTTAAAAATATAGATCCGATTTCTCTCGCGCAAAACTATAGTCTGTGCTGAAAAGTTTCGGAGCCACAGTCTTCAATGGCAACAGTGCCAGTGTCTCTGGGAGACAGCAGTCTAAATTCTGCCCATGCGACTGCCTGAGACCTAGTGGAATGAGCTCTTATCTGAGAAGGTAATTGCTATCCAGCCTCCACAAAGGCCCCCGTGACCACCTCCTTAATCCAGCAAGCTGGTTCGCCCTGCTTCCTTCCACCGGTGGGAGGCACAGGGGGGTCTCCACACCATGGACACCTGGGTCAATCTGGAACTACAGTAGGATTAGTCCCCTGTGGCATTTGATTCTGTGAATGACCCTGTCCAGCAGGGGCCATGGAGGGCAGGCATATAGCAACTCGTCTTCTGGCCATATCTGGACGAAAGTGTCAATTCCCAGGGACCAAGGATCTCTTCTGTGACTGAAGAACTGAGGAACCTTCGCACTGTGAGATGTGGCCAGCAGGTCAATTGATGGGAGGCCCCAGCAATCTAGCAGTTGAAACGCTTTGGTCAACAACCCCTACTCTCCTGGATCCAGACTCTCCCTGCATAGAAGTCTGCTCTGACCTTGTCTTTTCTTGCGATGTTGGAGGCTGAGATCATATGTAGCTGTACTTCCGCCCACTCCATAAGGGAAGTCTCTCTCCTGTGACACTTTCTAGCTTTAGTTCCTCCCTGGTGGTTGATGTAGGCTACTGTCGTTGCATTGTCTGACATTATGCGGACCGCTTGACCCTGGAGTCTGTGGGCTGAACTGTAAACACATCATCTGGCTGCTCGGGCTTCCAGGCAATTGATGTTCCAGAGGGCCTCTTTCCATCCACATCCCTGGGCCATCAGCTCCTGGCAGCGAGCTCCCCAGCCCTTCGGAGACTCACATCTGTTGTGAGAACCAGCCAATTCGGAGGACAGGGGCATGCCCCGGCTCGAATGAGCTTCCTGCAACCACCACTCCATCGGTAAGTGAAGATGAACCTTACAGTTGAGACTGCGGGTTCCAATGGGTTAGCAGAGAACGTTGAAGTGGATGCATATGTGCCCTCACCCACGGCACTAATTCCAGGGTTGCCAGAGGACTGAGATAGCGCCACACCATTAGGCACAGCATGTTCATCAATTGATGCACCTGGTACAGCAACTTCTGTATCCGTGTGGTCGGAAGAAAGACCTTGCCTCGCCTGGTGTTGAACTGGACTCTCAGATACTTCAAGGACTGGGAAGGCTTGAGGCTGCACTTGCCAGGTTTACTACCCAACCGAGTTCCTGTAACATGGAGACCAACCTCCCTGTTGGTCACCAGGAGGGCTCTCTTCCATGGACTTGGCTCAGATCAGCCAATCATCCAGTATGGGTGCACCAGGATTCAGTCTTTCCTCAGTGCTGCCGCCACAGCCACTATAATCTTGGGAAATGTTCTGGGATGGTGGCTAGGCCAAAGGGTAGTGCCTGAAACTGAATGTCAACCCAGTACTGCAAAACGTAGGAAACTGTTCTTAAGATTGGAATAGGTAGGCTCTGTTAGGTCCAGGGATGTTAGGAATTCTTCCAATTGTACTGCCATCATCATGGAGCATAAGGTTTCCATGTGAAAATGTGTCACTCACAGGTGATGGATGACTCCTGAGGTCCAGGATGAGGCAAAAGGAACCTTCCTTTTTGGGTACAACAAAATGAATGGAACACCATCCCGCATTTCCTGGAGCATAGGTACTAGGATCACAGCCCTCATCCTGAGGAGCCTTAGAAGTGTAATCTCCACTGTCTGCTTCTTGTGCTGGAAGTGGCAAAGACATGAATACATCCCAAGGAGTGCTGTGTATGCTTCTTGTATGATTTCCAGTATCCATTGTCCGAAGTGATCGTCCCATCTTTGGTGAAAGACAGATGACCCCCTATCTCCTCGCCCTGAAGGTGAGTTGGTAAAATTTAATTGGGGAGGGGGGGTTCAGGATGTGCCTGAACCCAATCCTGCCCCTCTCTTGGTACGAAAGGACTGAGACCTCCCAAGGGGTTGAGATCTCTGAAATGCTGAATTTCTGTAGGGGCAAAAAAATGCTGGGAACCCCTGGAACAAATGGCGAGGGGTGCTGTAACTGCTTCCTCTTATCTTCTGATAACTGGGGAACTGGAGATTCACCCTATTTACTGGCCAGCTTTTCCAGCTCCTTCCCAAATAGAAGTGATCCTTTAAAGGGCATTTTTGTAATATTGCATCAGCTGACCAATTCCGCAGCCATAGCTGTCTGGCCGCCACCACTGAGACCACTCCTCTGGCTGAAGTACGGACTAAATTAGAGCCTGCATCTGCTAAAAAGGCGGCATTTCAAACTTCTACGTGTAGAGATGCGCCCGACCATATGCACACCCCGTCTTATGGAGGGCAATACGGCATGCAAAGAAATGTGGGCAAGATGGCACCGCTGCAGCCTACCACACAGTGTGCAGACCAAGCCTACACTGGGGCCTAGCCTGCCTGGAAGCCCAAATCCCCTTACCCCAGCAGGAGAGGGAACGATGCGGTACAGCACACCAAGCATGGAGACAGAGGAAAGTCCTACTGAAAATCCCTCTAATCGTCTGAATCAGAAGGTAAGTCTTCCCTTTTTTTTTTTTTTTAAACTTGGGCTCAGCGTTTACCGGCTGAAGACAGTGACTGTCTCCGGCTGCGGGGGTAGAGGGCTCCAGCTGTCACCTCCACACTCTGCTTCCTGCACCCACTGCCTTTCAGCTGCCTAAGCAGCAAAGTCCACACCAGGAACTGGCTTTCTGGACCAAGGCACACCTCTGAGGGATCTTGGAAATTGCCTCAGGAATTCTCAGTTGGGGGAGGGACCTTTAGTTATCACTGCAGGAGAATGGGACTATTTTCTCCTTCCAAAAAGTACAGCAATCCTCATAGGGAGCGGAACGTCCACCATCTGCTAGAGACAGAGAATATTGGAGGGCTAAGGTCATGGCAGGGGTGTATGTACTGTGATGTCAGCTTTGCAGCCTTACTCTGTCTCCATCTGCTGGCAGGTGAGCACATGAGTCCATATGGCTACATGCTAGGAAAGCATTTTATTTACAGCATTATCTTGGGGCCCAGAGCTCCACAGAACTTACCTATTCCTCACAGACATGATCCTGGTATGTGGACTGAATCATATGCTAAGAAATCCTAAGGTTCCGTATAGTCCCTAGTGACTGATCTTTTCTCACCTCCTGCAGTGGGTTGCAAGAGTGACATCATAGTGAGAGTTCTGCTGCAGTTACCTTGAAGGGACCTCTTGTCTTTACAAGTCAAGCATTGAAAGTTGCTTCCCCCGCCTTTTTTTCCCCCCCCTTTGGCAGGCAAATTCTTCCTTGAAAAGATCCTCATTCCCCCACACTGGGTCTGTCTTTAAGGAGAACACACACTATGCACAGTTTAAGACCGATTCACTACCTGTAATCTAGTGAGCTGCAGCAGCCTGCTACGCCACATTTTCTAGAGGAAAGGAGTAAGGAGCAAGTGCACCGCTGACAGTAAACTGATAAAATTAACATTGGAGAATCAGATCTTAGGCATGTGGTTTAAGAAGCGGGAATCCCTATAGCCCATTTCCAAGGAATTCCTGCTGAAAGCAAAACAAAATGAGGTTGAATCCAGCACAGGTTTGAAAGCTGCGATCAGTAGCATTAATAGTCAAGACTTCAACCCTGACTGGTGCTACTGCATACAAGAATCAGCACAAGGTTTAGACAACCCCTTTTTCCATCTGTTTCCATGTAGCCAAGATATGCACACATTTTTCTACCGAGAGCAAGAAATGTAAGGTGAATTGGAAACCTGAATCCATGTTTTCAATAAATTTATATCACCTAGACCACCACTGAGCAGGTTTGGAACCAGGAGCCACTGGAACCTCCAGTCTGGAGTAAAGTGGTTTGCAAGGAACTAATTCCTGGTCCCTAAGGACCCTGAAGACCTTTATCTTCTACCCCATTCAAGATAGACACGGAAATGGACTCAGGGGTGGGCACTAGTCTCAGAACCCCACCTTCCCCCCCCCATAGTGGGGACACAAGATAAAGCAAATGCAAACCCCTCTCAATGTCCACATTATCCATCTGGGCGCGAAGTACTGAGGCTGGTTAACAGGATATTTACACCCAGTGAAACGCACACAGTCCGTGCTCCATTCTAACAGAATAGTTCAATGGTGCAGCCATCTTTTAAGAGCATGTCCCTTTCTCATATACTCTCTCATGGCTTCATGGAAGATGCCACTACTCCTCTGCCCCCCACCCCCTGCGTTTCACTCACTATGAAGGTGAGTGAGTTAATAGCGCCAGTGGCTCTAGCAGATCAAATCTGCAAACAAGAGAACAGCTCCAGCCCTCATACTAAGAACGTCCTCCCAAGAGGGGTAGTTGAAATGACGAGACCTTGACCAAGTAAAGCAGAGGTTGCCAGATATCTGAACAATCACCACTTACAAATTAAAGTATACCAGATATTGCCTGTAACCCTGTCACCATACAAAAGATGAGAACACAATATAACTGATACCGATGAATACCACAGAAACTGCGTTCGCATATAAATCAATAAACAAACAGGGGAGGGTAGGACAGGGTACACTGCTTACCAATTTGCCCATATGCCATGCTAATCAGTCTCTCGTTCACCAGTTTATCTGTCTTGGGGTTTCTAGGTTGTCTTTTCATAATGTCACTCTCTGCTTGTTCATAAGCCAAGGAGATAGCAGGAACCTTGGTAAGAAAGAAAAACAACAAAATATCAGAGAGCATGTTTACCATGCTTGTTCTGAGGTAACTGAAAAAGGGGAAGATAGCAGTGGAAATCCAATTTTTCCCTTTAATTTAATATCTGAACACAGGATTACCAACTAATTACTCTATACATAAGATAGGTATATTTCCCCATCTCGATCGTATCAGGATTTCACATGTCAACTCAAACAGAAACGTGACAGCAGAAGGTATGTAAGGCCTAACTATAGTCTGTCTAACTAATTGAGCTTTATAATTCCCATCACTTCCCTAGCGATCTCCTGCATTTATCCCATGCTTTCTTGAATTCAGTTACTGTTTTTGTCTCCATCTCTGAATCCACCCTCATTCTAGAATCTTCTTTGTTGAAAGAGGCTCACCTCCTATGAATAGAAACCTTTGAGGTATTTAAATGTTTCCATCATATCTGTTAGAGACTGGTTTGGGTTTTTTTGTAAAAACCTAAACTGGTTCATGACCACAGGTTTTGCACCACCTCCATCTCCTGGAGACAGAAATACTGAAGAGAAGCAGGTGGCACACCGGTTTAAGAGGGGGTGCTCTCAAAGCTTCTCTGTCTCCATCTGCTGGAATGGAGGCAAAACCCAGCAGTCTGGACTGATCCGGGTACGTACAGGGAACTACATGTTTCCATCATATCTCCCTAATCTCCCCTTTCCCTCTAGGGATCTTCAAATCTATCTCCATATGCTTTAATGAAGACCACTGACCATTATAGTAGTCACCCTCTGGACTGACTCCATCCTGTTTATAGCCTTTTGAAGGTGCGGTCTCCAGAACTGTACACAGTATTCCAAGTGAGGTCTCACTAGGGACCTAATACAGGGAGCAATATCACCTCCATTCCTCTCCTAGTGCATCCAAGCATCTTTCAGGCTTTGGCAGTCACGTTATCCACCTGTTTGGCCATCTTAAGATCATCAGATACAATTACCTCCAGATTCCATTAGGAAAGCCATGTTCTGGCAAAATCAGTTTACATCACCATACAGGTAGTGCCAGTAGGTGCACAGGTGACATTTGGATAATACGACAGGACTTTTAGCATTAGCTTTGGGAAGGAATGTGTGGACACAGATACCCAAGTCAATTTACAGTGCACCTTTGTGTAATCTTCAAAGCAAGCTTGCATAGAAATATCAGCATTACTGTGCCACTGAGCTATGCTGTGTAGTATTTCAATTACAGGCAGTCTGCAAATCAGGCAAGAACTGCCTTAGCAATAGTCTGAAAGGCAGCAAGGCTAAATCTAGATATGGAATAGTAACAACCTCCCTATGAGTCACAGCAAGATGGTGCAGTCTCAGGCAAAACATTCGCTTCATTTTGAACCTTGACATTAGAAATATTAGCCTCCTGGTGTTAAAGAGTTTACAGAGAGGCCTAAAGAGCTCCATGTGGCTTGTCACAGGTGGGTTTGTGCTTACCATATCGGTGCCCAAGTCAATGCACAGGATCGTGACTGTTCCCAGGGGCAGCGGGATGTTGGCAATGATGAAGATAAGGAATGGAGTGATCTCAGGTATGTTACTGGTCAAGGTGTAAGCAATGGACTTTTTCAGGTTATCAAAAATCAGACGACCTAAAGCAAGAAATCAAGTGTTAAGGAGCTACAGCCAAAGGATCTCAAAGCAACAATCCTTAGTTGTATGAGCAAGGACAGAGTCGGATCAGGGAGGATCTGTGCTACTGCAGTATATAGGGAAAATAGGCAGACTGGATAGGTTCGACAATCTTATCTACCACCAGTTTATTTATGCATTTGAACAGCAGGCAAGAAAGGTCCAAAAAGTACAGCTTTTATAGCTCAGGCTTATCAAGACAGATGCGTTCAGAAGATGCCATTTAGAGACCCTTACCTTCCTCTACACCAGTTACAATGGAGGCAAAGTTGTCATCCAGCAAGATCATGTCAGCGGCCTGCTTGGAAACATCTGAACCAGCGATACCCATAGCAATGCCAATATCTGCTTTCTTCAAAGCAGGGGAGTCATTCACACCATCACCAGTTACAGCTACAATGGCACCCTACAAGAAAAGCATTAAGTTTGTTACAATAAAAGGACAGACGGCCCAGACAAAGCTTATGATGCTAAAACTGCTTTATGATCTAAGTAAAATCAAATGTTCTTTCTTATGTTCCCCTTCACGGTTTATTGTAATATTTCAACTTTCAGGAATGTGATTTTTCAGTACCAACCACCCAAATTTTGCAATACAAATAGGGTGTTATAGAAACAGCTGGCCCTGGTCAGGACAACATGAGGCACTCCGAATACTAACCAGGTTATGCCCAACACAAACCTCTCCCCCCTTCTTTGAAGCAATGGGTTCCAACCACTGCTGTTTAAACTGAATAAATTTAGCAGGTTTGCCTCCAATTTTGACGCTGGTTCACAGACGTTCCTAAACCAGTGTGCCACAGGGGAGCACCAGGCAGACTATGAAAGTTTTGGACTCCTGTGGAGAGAAGACTAGAGCACGTCTCAGCTGCTGCTGCCGCCAGCAGTAGTCTTCCTCATTTTCCACCCCCCACTGCTGCATTCCCTGCATGGCAGCCTCCCACCAAGCAGAGTCGATGAACAGTGTTCTTTTTCCTGTTCCTCCTCTGCCAGCTTCCTGCAGAAGTCAGAACCATGTGGAGCCAGTGTGTTTTACAAGACTATGGGATCCCCACAAAGTTCAAGTTTCAGCGAAAGGCTGACAAAGAACTGATAGCAGCAAGTAAAGGAAACTTGGTTACCACCTGCTAATTTTCATTCCTGTAGTACCACAGGTCAGTCCAGATTCCTGGGTTTTGCCTCCCTTCCAGCAGATTGAACAGAGAAAGTTTCACAAACACCGCCTCGTAACCCAATGTGCCACCTGCAGTCTCAGTATTACTCAGTACCCAAGCAGAAATCAGTCAAAAAAAAACTTCTAGCCACCTAACATTATAATATCCCCCAAACGAGCAGAGGAAAGAAGAAATTCAAGAAAGGTTCTAAATTAAGAAAGTCTAATAATAAACCACAGGAATCAGATCAAGCGGACTCTCCAAACCTCTCCACCACCAGGCATGGGACTATGGACTGATCTGTGGTTTTACAGGAATGAAAGTTAGTAGGTAAGAACCAAAGTTTCCTTTCCCTGTACATCCCCAGATCAGTCCAGACTCCTGGGATGTACCAAAGCTTCCCTAACCAGGGTGGGACTGCGAGAGTCCTGCTCGAAATACATTTTCATCAAAATTGCCAACATCCGAGGCCTGGAAGTCCAATCAGTAGTGTGTAGCAAAGATATGCAAAGACTTTGCGGGGTGACTTCCAAGTAGTCATCCCGCAAATCTCATGCGGCAACACTAGCTGACATTCTGCCCAGGCGGCTGCCTGGGACAGAGTAGAATGAGCCTTAACCCCTCCAAGATAGGACAATCGAAACAGATTTATGCAGAACCAATATCCTCCCTCAAACAATCACACTTAGACTACAAAAAACTTATCCACAACGCAAAAAAAACTTCTACTCAAACAAAATAAATACCAACATAACCCAAGAATGCTTTTCAATATCGTACAAAGCCTAACCAAATCCTCCAATGACCAGATATCAACCTCCAAAGACCACAAGCAACGATTTCGCAGATTTTTTTTAAAGAAAAAAATAAAACCCCTCACAAATAACCTTAACACGCAAGACCCGAAAATACAAATCAAACAAGCTGGCCCAACTTTGATGCAGCATCTTCACTGGAAATCCAAAAGATCAAAAGTGAACCCAGCTAAACACCCTATCGATTGCATACCCATACCAACGATCAAAGCCATCGAACCATCAATAACCAAAACGATAACAGACATTGTAAAGCTATCCCTCACAGAAGGAAACTACCCCGACTGCCTAAAATCAGCAATTATCAAACCCATACTGAAAAAGACCAACCTTGATCCAGAAAACCCACTAAACTACCTACCCATATCAAACCTACCATTCACTGCCAAAATTTATCAAAAAAATCGTCCACTCCCAACTCAGCGACCACCTGGAAGAAAACATCCTACTCCCCAAACAATTTGGCTTCAGGAAACACCTGAGCTCTGAGTCACTACTCCTATCATTAAATGACACCGTGCTCAAAGGCTTTGAAAAATGGCCACAGCTACCTTTTAGCCCTACTTGACCTATCAGCAGCCTTCAACACAGTAAACCACTCAATCTTGATTGACAGTCTCTCCAAAATTGGTACAAAAGAAAAAAACCCTACAATGGTTCTCATCCTATCACAAAGAACCTACCAGGTGTCGATCAACGATACCCTCTCAAAGAAAATAAACCTGGACACCGGAGTTCCCCAAGGCTCCGCTCTATCTGCGACACTCTTCAACATCTATCTGCTCCCGATATGCCACATCCTCTCAAACCTTAAACTGACCCACTTCATATATGCGGATGATATCCAAATATTAATCCCAATACGCAACACTCTGGAAGACACCTACAAAAAAACCAGCCACTTACCTCACCAAAATAAAGCAATTACTAACCAACATGAAACTCATCCTAAACTTTGATAAGACAGAAATAATCATACTGGATAGAAAGAACGCCGCTCCTCAACTACCACCACTCAACTTATGAACCAAAAAGCTGCAATCTCCCCTGTCACTCATGCCCGCAACCTAGGAGTCATAATTAACAAAGAACAATCCAAGAACCACATCACTACTAAAATCAAAGATGGATATCACAAACTCCTAACCCTACGTCATCTAAAACCTTTCCTTTCCCCCAACGACTTCAGAACAGTCCAACTACTCATCTTCTCCAACCTGGACTACTGCAACTCCCTGCTATTCAAATTACCTCTCAACACCATCCGACCACTCCAAATCCTCCAAAATACAGCCACCAGAATACTCACTGGAACTAAAAAACACAATCACATTACTCCTAACACTTATCACTACACTGGTTCCCAATAAAATTCAGGATAGAATACAAAATACTATCCATATTACACAAAATATACAAAAAAATCCAAACTGGCTAAGTACATCTATAAAACTACACTCTCCAAACAGAAACCTCCGCTCAGCTAACAAAGGACTATTAAAGATGCCACTTGCTTGTTCCAAACAACTTACCTCAACTCGAAAGAGAGCCATATCCCTAGGAAGTCCCAACCGAACTTAGAATACAGCAAAATTTAAAAACAGAACTAAAAACCTGGATGTTTACCAAACACCCAATGATTCTCAGATATTACCTCCCTCCTACTGGCCCCTATGCAATCATGCAGAACCAATGCAAGCATGTAATACAACACACAATCGAACCTGTATAGTTTGACATCCGAACTACATTTATAAAGCCTACAATATCTATATTAACAATCACATGAATCTTTTGGAAACTGTTAAAACATCGAAACTTTGTAAACCTTTGTGATGGCAAAACCGAACGGTATAGAAAATTCGATAAACCAACATGCAATCCTGGGTTTTGAAGCTTTCTGACCTTTTTTTGCATCACTCCATAGCACAAAAAGGTGATCCAATAAGGTGAAACTATCAGTGACCTCTAGATACTGCAACAAAGCCCCTTCTGGTATCCAGACATCAATTCTTTTGTATGAGGCACACCAACCTCCAAATTTGGAAAAGCTAGCAGCTTGACTGACTTAAGTGAAACGCCAAAAGCACCTTTTGGGGGGGGGGGGGGGGGGGGGGGGGCACGGAGGGAGAGAGACAGGACTGTCCACAAAGACTCTGGAATCCAAAATTAGCAAATAAGGTTCTCTACATGATAGGGCTTGAAGTTGACATCCTTCTAGCTGATCAAATCACCTCTAAGAAAACCACCTTCAAAGTGAGATCCTTTATAGTGGCCCTTTTAAGAGACTTGAAAGGCACCACACAAATGCCCTTGAGGACCAAGTTAAGGCTACAGGAAGGGCACACCGGCGCGCACAAGTGCTTCACACCCCAGGAGGAAAAGCATCCCATCTGGATACGCTGCTAGGGTTGCTCCATGAATCTTACATAATAAATTGTCATGCTGGGTCAGACCAAGGGTCCATCAAGCCCAGCATCCTGTTTCCAACAGAGGCCAAACCAGGCCACAAGAACCTGGCAATTACCCAAACACTAAGAAGATCCCATGCTACTGATGCAATTAATAGCGGTGGCTATTCCCTAAGTAAACTTGAATAGCAGCCATTAATGGACTTCTCCCCAAGAACTTATTCAAACCTTTTTTTGAACCCAGCTACACTAACTGCACTAACCACATCCTCTGGCAACAAATTCCAGAGCTTTATTGTGCATTGAGTGAAAAATAATTTTCTCCAATTAGTTTTAAATGTGCTACTTGCTAGCTTCATGGAATGCCCCCTTGTCCTATTTATTTGAAAGTGTAAATAACCAATTCACATCTACTCTTTCAAGACATCTCTTGATCTTAAAGACCTCCATCATATCCCCCCTCAGCCGTCTCTTCTCCAAGTCAACAGCCCTAACCTCTTCAGCCTTTCCTCATAGGGGACCTGTTCCATCCCCTTTATCATTTTGGTTGCCCTTCTCTGTACCTTCTCCATCGCAACTATATCTTTTTTGAGATACGGTGACCAGAACTGTACACAGAATTCAAAGTGCGGTCTCACCATGGAGCAATACAGAGGCATTAGGACATTTTCTGTTTTATTAACCATTCCCTTCTTAATAATTCCTAGCATTCTGTTTGCTGCAGCACACTGAGCCGACGATTTTAAAGTATTATCCACTATGATACCTAGATCTTTTTCCTGGGTGGTAGCTCCTAATATGGAACCTATCGTGTAACTACAGCAAGGGTTATTTTTCCCTATATGCAACACCTTGCATTTGTCCACATTAAATTTCATCTGCCATTTGGATGCCCAATCTTCCAGTCTTGCAAGGTCCTCCTGTAATATATCACAATTCGCTTGTGATTTAATTACTCTGAATAATTTTGTATCATCCGCAAATTTGATAACCTCACTCGTCATATTCCTTTCCAGATCATTTATATTAGAAAGCAACAGTCCAAGTACAGATCCCTGAGGCACTCCACTGTTTACCCTTTTCCACTAAGAAAATTGACCATTTAATCCTACTGTTTCCTGTCTTTTAATCAGTTTGTAATCCACGAAAGGACATCGCCTCCTACCCCATGACTTTTTAGTTTTTGTAGAAACCTCTCATGAGGGACTTTGTCAAACGCCTTCTGAAAATCCAAATACACTACATCTACCGGCTCACCTTTATCCACATGTTTATTAGCCCCTTCAAAAAATGAATCAGATTTGTTAGGCAAGACTTCCCTTGGGTGAATCCATGTTGACAGTTCCATTAAACCATGTCTTTCTATTTGCTCTACGATTTTGATCTTGAGAATAGTTTCCACTATTTTTCCCGGCATTGAAGTCAGGCTCACTGGTCTGTAGTTACCCAGATCGCTCCTTGAGCCTTTTTTAAATATTGGGGTAACTCTGGCCACCCTCCAGTCTTCAGGTACAATGGATGATTTTAATGATAAGTTACAAATTTTAACTAACAGATCAGAAATTTCATTTTTGACTTCCTTCAGTACCCTAGGATGCATACCATCCGGTCCAGGTGATTTGCTATTCTTTAGTTTGTCAATCTGGCCTACTACATCTTCCAGGTTCACAGTGATTTTGTTCAGTTCATTTGACTCATCACCCCTGAAAACCATCTCCGGAATTGGTATCTCCCCAACATCCTCATTAGTAAACACGGAAGCAAAGAATTAATTTAGTCTTTCTGCAATGGCCTTATCTTCCCTAAGAGTCCCTTTAACCCCTCTGTCATCTAATGGTCCAACCGACTCCCTCACAAGTTTCTTGCTTTGGATATATTTAAAAAAAAAGTTATGAGTTTTTGCCTCTACGGCAAACTTCATTTCAAATTCTCTCTTCGCCTGTCTTTTCAATGTTTTACACTTAGCTTAACAATGCTTATGTTTTATCCTATTTTTTTCATCAGATTGATCCTTCTTCCAATTTTTGAAGGATTTTTTTTGGCTAAAATAGCCTCTTTCACCTCACCTTTTAACCAGGATGGTAATTGTTTTGCCTTCCTTCCACCTTTCTTAATGTGTGGAATACATATGGGCTGTGCCTCTAGGATTGTATTTTTAAACAAGGTCCATGCCTGTTCAACACTTAACCTTTGCAGCTGCACCTTTCATGTTTTTTTTCTATTTTCCTCATTTTATCAAAGTTTCCCTTTTGAAAGTTTAGTGTTAGAGCTGCAGATTTACTTATTGTCCCCCTTCCAGTTATTAGTTTAAATTTGATCATTTATGATCACTGTTGCCAAGCAGCCCCATCATTACCTCTCTCACCAAATCCTGCGTTCCACTAACAATTAAATCTAAAATAGCTCCCTCTTTTGTTGGTTCCTGAACCAATTGCTCCATAAAGCAGTCGTTCATTACAGCCAGGAACTTTATGTCTCTAGCAAATCCTGATGTTACATTTACCCAGTCAATATTGGGGTAATTGAAAACTAAGAGAAACCGAAGCAAAAGCCTTGCACATACGCAAGTAACAAAGTACACTGGTGCAGGATAAATTGTATCACCACCAAATATTCCAAAAGAACTTTTATTACAGTTCAAAGCAGAATCAGGTGAAACAATGTTGAAATGGCAACTCCATAAATTAAAGAACACATAATTTAGAGCGATCCCCCGACACGGACCGTGTTTCGCTAGGCTGCATCGGGAGGGACCAGCATGTACATTAAAGTCTAGAATATAAACAAAATAATATACAGTCATTTCATAAGGTGGTGAGAAATGGCAAAACAATTTCCAAGAGCAAACATACATACCTTCTCAGATATACAATGGAGCGCAAGCGCCCTCAAAACTGACAGCCATTTAAAGCTAAGGAAAGGCGCGAAAGCTGACACTCTCACGAGAGCTGTCAGAGTTAGTTGCTGACACTCTCGCGAGAGCTGTCAAAATTGAATGCGGCAGCCAAATTCAATTTTGGCTGCAGCAATAAAAGTTCTTTTGGAATATTTGGTGGTGATACAATTTATCCTGCACCAGTGTACTTTGGTAATTGAAAACTCCCATTATTATTGCACTGTCAAATTGGTTAGCTTCCCTGATTTCTCTTAGCATTTCATCACCTGTCTGACCTTCTTGTCCAGGTGGACGATAGTATACTCCTATCACTATACTCTTACCCAACACATGGGATTTCTACCCATATAGATTCTACTGAGCATTTAGTCTCTTGGACTCTATACCCTCCCGGACATAAAGTGCCACACCCCCACCAAGTTGATCCTCCCTATCATTGTAATATAGTTTGTACTCTGATATAGCACTGTCCCATTGGTTATCCTCCTTCCACCAAGTCTCTGTGATGCCAATTATGTCAATCTTATCATTTGCTGCTATACACTCTAACTCTCCCATCTTACATCTTAGACTTCTGGCATGGGCATACAGACATTTCAAGGTGTGTTTTTTGTTTATATTCACAACCTGCTTTTCAGTTGTTAGGGATAATTCGGAAATCATTAGCTTCGGTGATTTTTTACATATAGGCACATGGACTACGTTTGCTTTTATTGGAACCTCTCTGTTGGGATGCCCTATTTCATTAGTGTCCTACCAACTGACACAATGACTGTAAAACACCACTCCCCTCCTATTAACACAAAGCAAAATTGTGCAACCAATGTAAGAAAACAATTAACCGAAACATGTATAGACTAACCTAAAAACTAAGTTTATAAAACAGATATCATTTTACATAAATATTAACCATATGAATCAACCTTTTGAAAACTCTGTTAAACATCGAAACCTTGTAAACTGTTGTGATGGCGAAACCAGACGGTATATATAAAACTCGATAAATAAGGATACATTTCTCTGAACCATGCACTGCCTCGCAAACAGCCCAGGGCTTACACCTGCACACTCAGGGAACTAAAGGACAAGGCTTTCGTTAGACCTCTGCAAAAAGGCCAGAATCTGCACCACCAACGCTCAGAGGATCAACCCCTTGCTCCGTATACCACGCCTTGAAGATTCTCCAAATTTGGACATACGCCAAGGAAGTAGAAGTCTTTCAAGCCTGCAGAGTAGAAACATCCTCAGGATATCCTTTCTTCCTTAATTGCCTCCTTTCAAAAGCCAAGCTGCTAGACAAAAGCGATCCACTTGATCTGAAAACATGGGGCTCTGGCATAGGAGATTTGGCAGATGGCCCAGGCTTACTGTCCACTGCTAGATTAACCAAATCTGCAAACTAAGGTCTCCATGGCCACTCCGGCACCATGAGAACCACTGTTCCTGGATGGATATTTGTTCTTCACAACCTTGCCCACCAGAGGCTATGGCGGGAACACACAGATCAAGATGTCAAGTGGCCAAGGAAGAAACAGGGCATCGGTCCCTTCCACGCCACGCTCTCTTCTGCGACTGAAGCGGGGTGCCTTGGCATTCTGCTGAGTTGCCATCAGATCCATATGAGGGAAGCCCCATCTGCCAGTAATGAGATTCATTGCCTCCTCCAATAGCATCCATTCTCTGGGATCCTGTGGCGGCTGAGAAAATCTGCCTGCACATTGTCTGATCCTGCTATATGGAAGCTATCATGGCGAGATGCCGTTCCACCCAGTCCATCAGCATCTCTGCTTCTAGAGCAACCACCCAACTCTTGGTACCACCTTGGCGACTGATGTAGGTGGCAGTGGTCAAATTGTCAGACAGGATCCTGACCAGGCAGTCGCGCACAAGTGGCAGAAAATCCTGCAAAGTGAAGTGCATCACTTGTCTCTAAGTGATTAACCAGCATTACTATCCTGCTGGGATCCACTTTCCGAGCAGTTTCAGCTTCCGCTTCCTCTCACAGAATCTGCTCGGTCCAGTCTCTCTTGGTGGCGTGACCCAGACAAGCTTCATTGCAGGGTGGACAAAAATTTAGCTTTTCAGAACTCTTAGTGGGGAACTAGAGTTCAGCCACTCATCTGCTGGAGTCAGAAGAATACTGGAGGATAGAGGATGCACTGGTTTATACGGGAGCACCCTTTAAAGTTTTCTCTGACTCCATCTGCTGGAAGGGGGACATAACCCACTGTCTGGACTGATCCGGGTGCGTACAGGGAATTGGAGGTTCCTTCTTGGACGGTAACCGCAGATACCAGCACTTCCGTCCAAGGACTTTGGACACCGGAGTCCTTGTGGTCCATCAACTTGGCGATCAGGGCCGTGCGACTGACTCTCCAGGCTCTCCTCTCACTGGTGGAGGGAAAGCCAGTGAAAACATGGGGCTCCCCCCCCAGGAGGCTGTAGAGTCAAAGAATTTTCCTTTTTTTGAAAGTTTGTCAGACTGCAGGATTTTGCACCTCCATCATCTGCTGGAGACAGAAATACTGATGGACTGCAGATTGGCACCTCAACTTAAGGGCAGAGTCAGTCAAAAAATTCTGTCTCCATCTGCTGGAGGGGAGGCAAAACCCAGGAATCTGGACTGATCTGGGTATGTACAGGGGAAGGAGCGCTGCTCACCAAATTTTTTTGCCAGATGGAGAAAATCCAGTGTGACAGAGAGAAGATGGTGGTGCCAGGGGGTGGGGAGGGAGGGGGACGGTGTGCAGAAAGAAACTGAAACCAATGCAGCGTGTGCTGGAGCATAAAAAGGTTGGGAACCACCTAGCTAAAATTCCTGGGTGCCCTCTTACAGATCCCCCCGCCAAGACCAAGCACAGTATAAGACTTTATACTTTCACATTACCAAAACAAACTTGCACTTTAAACTTCTTTTTTTTTTTTTTAATAAAGATTGTATATTGCTAATACACAAAAAATAAAAACCCTTTCACCGGTTCAAGTCAGTAATGCTGGAGTTTACAGGTGCATATAGGCAATCTCTTTCCAAGCTAAATCAGATAAGCAAATCCAAGAATAGATTTTTGGATCAATCAAGATCTTTCTGTCCTATTTACGCCTCTTATACCTGTCTCTGGCAGCCTTCCACGATGATGAGCTTCTGTTGGGGAGATGTCCTGGCAAAGACAATTTCTGTGTGGTGCTTCAGGATATCATCTATTTGTTCAGGAGTCATGTCCTTTAGATCACTACCATGAATCACGCAGGCTTTTGCATCCCTGAATGAGAGGAAAAAAAGGGCATTGTATTCACACACTTCACTTGACAGCCACGTGAAGAGGATCAATCTTTCTCCCTTACATCTAAAACTCATACAACAAGGTTTAAAGAATTTTAGCTAATAGGCTCAATTGTTTGAATGGTTTATGTACATCTAGACACAAAAAAGTATTTACAAAGTATTGCCCAATTTGAATAAGCTGAAGTTTATAAATATGAAAATCCAGCAAGTGCCACCATTCATAAAAAGGTGACTAGAGCCAACAGGAAGTTAGACCATTGGTTCTGAACACCTTTCTAATGAAGTACATGTAACTGCGGACAGACAATTATCTCGAGAAGCTTGGTCATAAAGGAAGCTTCTGAATCCTAGTTCAAGCTAGGATGGATAATTTAAAACGTTTCATGGTCCATTTTTACTATACAATAAATTTAACATTGTGTGCATTAGCGGTTCTAGTATGCAATGTGAGCTCAGACAGGAGCCTGTATGCCTGGAGAATTGGTAATGTTATTGTCACATTTCAGTGCTATGCCAGACCTGGGGTTGACTTGGTTAACAGGAATGTTCAGGCGAGCAGCAATGTCCTCCACGGTTTCATTGCCTTCTGAGATGATGCCGACACCCTTTGCAATGGCTTTGGCTGTGATTGGATGATCCCCTGTGACCATGATGACCTGGAAAAGGTAACACATGAAGGAACAGTATTTAGAACACGCAAGTTGGTGTTTTAAGAAACCTGCTTGATATGGACAGGGAGATAAAGGGGTATCGGAAACCCACCTTTATTCCAGCACTCCGACATTTGCCGACAGCATCTGGCACAGCAGCACGGGGAGGGTCAATCATGGATATCAAGCCCACAAAGCAAAGGTTTTCAGTAGTAAAGTTTACTTCGTCCGTGTCAAACTGGAATCCTTCAGGGAACTGGTCGTCTGGCAGTGCCAGGTGGCAGAAGCCTGAAGAGAGACTACATCAGTGTCTGCCTTCTAGAGAAGCGTTATCCCCCCAAAACAATGATTAAGCACTCACGATGTGCAAGATTCAGACAGAATCCTCCATGTATTTACAGAATATACAACATGGGTAGTGACAAATGCAAGCCCCCCCCCCCCCATACTATCTAATGCCTTAAAGGCAAACTTCTTTACATTCTCTGAAGGAGTTGTCTGCGTATGGCCATGCCAAGTTCTGCTGTGGCTACACCTGGCTAACATCTAGTGGACCTTTCCTCCAGAAGCTTGTCCAAATCTCTTCAACCCTGCTGCACTGCCAGTTGCCTTGACTGCCTCTGCTGCTAGCTATAAAAGCTTGAGTGCTTATAAAATTCCTTATCAAACTCCGTTTTTGGTTTTCTCTTTAGTTCTCTACCATGGGTGGACGAGTATACAAGATTCCATATTTAATCCAAAAGTCAGCAGCCCCCTTTCTCACCTTTATAAAAATCAAAACTGTTACCAAAACTAGCAAGAGATAATTGTCCAAACATCTGGCCATCTAGGTCCCCATGGCCTTGCTGCACAGTATTTGGCCACTAACCTGTCCCTGATCTAATTTGTTTCTGGAGTCAGCTGGTTCTAACCCAACTATCTAGCAGCGTGGAGTACCAGATTGTCTTATCTGTCCCTTGTTTTCTCCTCCTCTCCCCTTGAGGGATTGTGGGGTGAAATGAGGGCTGTGTTATTGTTCCACCCTGCTCCCCAACACACGTAGCAATTTATCCTTAACATACATACCTAACACCCTCTCCCCCAGGCCTCCCAACTCCAGGTATGCATTCTGGAAGGCATCCTTCAGTTCCTCATCCAGAGGCTGCTCCTTGCCCTGCAGTAGGATAGTGGAGCATCGGTCAAGGATCCTCTCGGGGGCACCCTTCATGACCAGCAGGTACCGGGACTCTGATGGGTTAGCATTCTTGTGGACTGACAGCTGGAAAACAAGACCAAACAAGGTTACAGAACCAGCCATCAGAAACTAGTCAAGCTCCAGTACTCCACCCCCCCCCCCCCCCCCACCACCACCTCTCTTCTCCTTCGAGAACAGGGCCACTTACTTACCTGGTACTTGTTGGTGGAATTAAATGGAATTTCTGCTACTTTAGCATTTTTCTCTCTCATATCCTTGACAGAACCACAGCAAAGCTCAATGCACTTCAGCAAGGCGGACTCTGACGCATCACCAGCAACATCTCTCTGTTACAAAAAGAGAAAGGAAAGAAACTAAACTGACTTCATTTGGATTTTTAGTATGCAGACTGTGGCATCTGTCCTAAAAAAAGCCTCTTAAAGGGATAAGGAGAAGCAGTAACATAGTTGAGCTGAGTCACCAGTAGAGGATTTTCATGGCATTAAGCCCCCAGTGAGTATGTCCTGTGCAATTACAAATTAACAGGACCAGCTTGGCACAGAAGACATCCATCTCTAGGAAAGCAAGCCTTCAATGTGTCTGAACAATAAGGTGGCATCTCTTGGTATGGGCATAACTAGAGATGCTTCATGTCAGTATTCAGGTACAATGGCAAAGCAGCTTTTCTATGATAATCTGGTGGGTAATGGATATCTGCTAACCTAAGTTTCTAATCATCTATACAAGTTCACCTTCAAAAAAAAAAAAAAAAAAAAAAAGACAAACATGCAAGATCAAGGGTGTTTACACAAGAGTTTTCTTAATGCATATCAGTGGTGTAGCCAGAATTGATTTTTTGGATGGGCACAAGGTTAACATGAGTGGGCTGTAGGCATGCAGGTCTGAGACCTACTAGTTGTATTCTTATTGATAGATCATGCTAGTCCATATATTGCACCCTACAAAGGCTTTTTAAGTAGTTTGCAACAGCTAGTGTCTTTCTTTGCAGGAGTTTGTGTTACTTCTCAAAATAGTAGTGGAGGAATTTGTTTTGCTGAGGTGACACCAGAATTTGAATTTTTTTCTTACTGTAAAGGAAAATTGGTTCTTACCTGCTAATTTTCATTCCTATAGTACCACAGATCAGTCCAGACTCCTGGGTTATTCATCCCTGCCAGCAGATGGAGCCAAAGTTTTACTGACACTGCCTCAAACCCCAGTGCTGCCTGCAGTTCCTCAGTAGAGATCTGAACCCAAGCATAAAGCAGAAAACAATGACCAAACTAAGTAAAAATATTAAACTATGAAAACCATATTAAATCTGTATTTATAAGACACTAAAGCTGAGCGAGTGATTCTCCACCTCCTGGAAAATGGGCGGGTTCTGGACTGATCCATGGTACTACAGGAACAAAAATCAGCAGATAAGAACCAATTTTCTCTTCCCTGTATGTACCCAGATCAGTCCAGATTGCTGGGATGTACCAAAGCTTCCTACTTAGGGTGGGACCTGGAGAGTCCTGCTCGCAGAACACTCGCCAAAGGAAGAAGATTCTCCCAAATCCAGATGATAGTGCCACACAAAAGCACGTAGCGACTTCCAAGCTGCCGCTCTGCAAATCTCGAGGAGACCACCAATCGCGCCTCTGCCCAGAAAGCTGCCTGCGAACGTGTAGAATGAGCATGAAAACCGGCCATAATCTCCTTAACTGGCAGTAACATAAGTGGACCCAATGGCCTCTTTCAACCAATGCACAATAGTAGCCTTAGAAGCTTTGAAAACTCGTTTTAAGCCGCTCCACAAAACAAAGAGGTGGTCAAGACCATCTGAACTCTTTCATTACCTCTAGATAGCGCAATAGAGCTCGCCGAACATCTAACCTTTTGAGCTCTTGTGCATGTGGAACTTATGCATCCACCATAGGAAAAAAAATTAGAAGCTCCATAGTCTGGTTCTCATGAAAAGTGGAAGCCACCTTAGGCAAAAAAGAAGGCACTGTCCACAAAGAAATCCCCGAATCAGAAATTTGAAGGAAAGGATCCCGACAGAACAACGCTTGCAACTCCAAACTCTGCTTAGCAGAGCATATCGCTACTAGAAAAGCCACTTTGAGATTCAGATCCTTCAGCAGCTCTCTACGCAGATGCTCAAAAGACACCATACTCAAACCTCGAAGGACCAGATTAAAGCTCCAGGAAGGACAGACTAACTGGAGGCCACAGATTCCTAGTCCCTCTAAGGAATCTAAAAACATATGGATGAGTTGCAATGGCAGAATCCCCGATCTTGCCCCAAAGGCAGCGTAAGGTGGCCACTTGAACTCTTAAGGGTGCTAGGAGATAAGCCTTTAGTGAAACCATCTTGCAAAAAGGACAAAATAAATCAGGGATAGAGGACTGGAGGCACGAATTCCATGAGTAGCACACCAAGACCAACACCATCCATACTCTTTAACATAAGCTAGATTAGTGGACTGTCTCCTGGTGGTGACGACAGATTCTGGATAAACTTTACGCCTCAGCCTCCACCTCTCAAAAGCCATGCTGCTAGACAAACACTAGCAGCCTGGCCTGAAAATATGGGACCCCGAGTAAGTAGGCCTGTCAGATGACCGAAACAAAATCGGGCCATTCACCGCCATGTTGATGAGATCACAAAGCAAGGACGCCGCAGCCACTCCGGTGCAACCAATATCACTTCCCCATGATGCTTTTCTTTGCAACGCAATACCTTACCCAACGGCCAAGGGGGAGGGGGGACGACAAAGCAGGACCCCACAAGGCCAAGATAGAACTAGGGTGTCAACACCCTCGGCTCCATATTGTCGCCTCCGACTGAAGAACTGAAATGCTTTGGCATTCTGACAAGTTGTCATTAAATCCACATGAGAACACCCCCCCCCCCCCCCCCCCCCCCAACAACATCTGATGAGCTGCATTGCTGCTTCTGATAATTCCATCTTGCCTGGATCTCAGTCCAACTTAGGAAATCTGCTTGGACATTTTCAACCCCAGCTTTGTAAGATGCGGCTATTCCCTTTGGGTGGGACTCTGCACAGCGAATTAAGACAAGGTTCCTGAGCTACTGACTCTTGGTTCCGCCCTGCCGATTGATATATGCTACTGTCGCCGCATTGTCAGAGAGAATCCTCACCTAGCAACTTTTCACCAATGGCAAGATCTTCAAGGCTAGACAGACTGCTCTGGTCTCCGAACAGTTGATAGACCATGCAGATTCTCTCACAGACCAGATGCCCTGGACATTGACAAACCTCTCCCCAGCCAGAGAGACTGGCATCGGTAGTAACTATCACCCACAGTCAGAAACTTGGAGGTCCATCCCATGAACAAGATTGGGAGTCTGAAGCCACCAAGATAGACTGTCTCTGGTCACCCCCCCCCCCCACCCCCACCACAGGCAATGGCAAGAGAAACTCCTCAGAGATGAGCTTCTAACGTGCTAAAAATGCCCTCCGTAATGGCCTCATATGGAAAAACACCTACAGAATCAATTCCAAGGTTGAAGTCATGGATCCCAGAAACTGTAAGTAATCCCACACTCTGGGAACTTGCAAATTCAACAACCAGACCTGACTCTGCAGATTGAGCACTCTCTCTGAGAGAAACACCCTGCTGTTCCAAGTGTCGAAGTGAGCACCCAAGTATTCTAAAGACTGAGTCAGAGTCAAATGACTCTTTGCCAGGTTCACCACCCAGCCGAGAGACTGAAGAACTTTGAGAACTCTACTGACCGACTGATGACAGAACTTCTGATTTCACCCTGATAAACCAGTCGTCCAGCTATGGGTGTACCAGGATTCCCTCCTTCCAGAGCGCCGCCACCACCACCTTGGTGAAGATGTGTGGTGCTGTGGCTAAACCAAAAGGAAGGGCCCAAAACTGAAAATGGTGGCCTAGTACCATGAAGCAAAGAAAGAGGAGTCAGGGTGGCCACCGTTCCCACACCGTCTGAGGAAGAAGCACCAAGGACAGACCTCCGGCCGAAAATAGCAGCACGCTTGCACAAGCCGCAACGCTGCTTCCCGCCTCCCAAACAAAAAGCGCTGAGACCTGCCCGATTCAGCCGTGAATGCACAGAGCCACACGCCCTGCACGCGGCACAAGTCATGCTGGGGAAAGGGGGCCGGGAGGGAAACAGGAATAGGAGAAAAATACCCCAACAGCCCCCTCCCGGAACAGAGCCAATTTTACCAGCAAATTGTCACCTGCATGCTGTGCTGCCTGTTCAGCCGTAAAAGAAAAAAAAAAAAAAAAAGGTTGCTGGGAAAGGACAGACTGAAAATAGGCAGTCTCAGGAACAGGGGGAACAAAAAACTCCCCTGGAGCCTGCAGACGCCCAAGCGGCCTCGTGAGGGAAGGGATCTGGTCAACCAGATGTGCACTCCATGGGCGCACAGACGGGCACACAAAAGAGTGACAACCCCTGGCCCGTCCACCTCAACCGGATGGGGAGGGACCCTTAAAGACTAAAGCCAAAAATACAAACCCCTGAGAGGAAGACTCAATACAACCTCAAAAAAAAAATTCAGAACTGCTGGTTACACATCCTCTGCCATCTGCTGGAGACAGAAATACTGAGGAACTGCAGGGGGCACTGGGGTTTATGAGGCAGTGTCAGAAACTGTCTCCATCTGCTGGAAGGGATGACTAACCCAGCAGTCTGGACTGATCCGGGTATATTCAGGGAATGTGAATTGTCCTAGCTCTGCACCTATTCTGATTGATATTATTGTAATTTTGATCTCTGGCTTTCTGCAAAGAAGATTCATGAAAATACATTAGATTTTGTTTTATTACATGATTGATTGGATCTAATATTCTTTGCTTTTTGTATGATATACTTGTGCATATATAAATTGCAATAAATATAAAATACATACAGATAAGGAATTTTTTATGCAGGTAAGTGCTCAAAATTGAGTAAAATATTTTAAAATTTCATGCATGATGCATAACTAGAACCTTGCCATACCATGCAGTAACAGCACTGACTTGCAGTTCTCAAACAGCAACCTTATGAAAAAGCAGCAATGCAAATACTAAACCCTGCCCTAGAACATTAATACATCATCTACTGGAATACTACAGAGAAACTATATGCGAGCAGAAATACTGCACTTCAGTCACACAGGCAAAATAGAGACCAACCTTTACCTAATATAGAAATAAGAGACTACAAATTAAAAACATGCAGACAAAATCAAAATAGAAAGCCTGAGAAACTAGACTGAACAGTGGAATACTGAAGAGCAAAATACCAACAACGGCATTTTCATGTTTTTTGTAATGTGCTTTTCTAATTGCTAATCAGTTGGTCCTGGTCTCTTTTTCCCTTGTCGCTCATTTCCTAATTCCTTTTCAGTGTCTTCCACTATCTTCTTCCCTTCCTCCTTCACACACAAACTCTCTCATATGCTCTTATGTACACAGACTCACACATTGCGGCTCCCATTCTCACCCATACAGTCCCACCATGGGGGAGGGACCTTTAGGTATCACCGTAGGAGAGCGGGGCTCAATTTCTTCTCCAGTTTAAATGTAGAATTTCTCCTTCCAAAAAGTACAGCAATCCCCATAGGGAGAGGTACATCCATCTGCTGGAGACTGAGAATACTGAAGGACTGAGGTCACTGTAGGGGTGTATGTAGGGTGATGTCAGCTTTGAAACCTGACTCCATCTTCATCTGCTGGCAGGGGAGCATAACCCATTGGTCCTGAGTCCATCCGGCTACATGCTAGGAAAGCTCCCATTCTCACACACATGTAGGGCCTTTTCATTAGGCACAGCCAAAGTCCTACTTCAGCGACCTGTCTAGCCCCTTCCTATCCACTTGGTTCAGGTCCCTACTGAGCGTATGTTCTTAAAGTAGGATACCAGAGTGCCTCCTGCTATCTTCAGGCCATACGGCCCACCAGTCTTCCTGCTTGGGGTGAGTGGGGGCCGGAAGCTTGAGCGCACACATGCTCATACCCAGTAGAGGGTATGATCACGCGCCGTGCTTTCTTTGGCTGCCGGCTGGTTAGGCTCCAGTGCCGGCCCACTGCCTCCCTGGGTGTGCCATGCGCATACCCGGCGGCACCGGGCCTGGCCTTACAGCTCTGGCCCTCTTCTTCACCATCACAGGGGTGGATTCTGCGATGGCATTGCTCCAACCAGCCTCTTCCCGTTGGGTGGGCCAAGGTCCAAATTAGGTGGGCAACTGCTCACCCAGGCCTACCCCATGGCTAGCAGCACCCTCCAAAGCTTTGTCTGACTCCATCTGCTGGACGGGGGACATAACCCACCATCTGGACTGATCCCAGTACGTACAAGGAAAACAGATTAGATGAGGTTGCACCGCAAATGCAGTCACATCACAGCTCATCTTCTCCACAGTACGACAATGAATGGGGTGGAGAGCAGAAAAGTACGCACAAGGATATGCTCGGAGCACCAGTCTATTTTATTAGAGGGTAAACTGTCTACTGAGAACACAAACACCTTGTCTGCAGATTGAATAATTGTTCTGCCTCCCTACACTTTAAAAAGAATGTTACTCAACAGCATGACAGCAGCTACTGTAAATCATTTCAACAGCACTTTCAACCTGGCCGGCATTTTTAACACTCCCTGTAAAGGTTTCAACCTTACTGCAGCACACCGGAGTGTTAGACTAAACTGTCACCTGGGGATTTCAGAACCTGAACCCAACATCCTCTGGCACAGAGTCAGAGAGCAGATCCCGAGATAGCAAGAGGCATTGTCACTCTGCCCCACTCCAATATATGCTCAAGTGTTCAACTGCAGATATATAGTACACCCTGCAAGTTTAAAACTACTAAGTGACTGGTGCTCACCCAAGAGTGCAGTTATCAGTGGGGCGTTTAAAGCCATGAAATCGAAAACATTACGCTGACTTACAGGTCATACTTGCTCAGTTATTTTACTGCTCTCAGATAGGCAGGCCAAATATTTTAGGGCTTTGGGAGGATTTATTCTAGGGTGAATATAAAAAATAAGCTTGAGTTCTGCATTAGGGTGCAGCTATTTTTGCCCACAACATGGTCACTACTTGTTACCTAGGCACACAATTTAAAAGAACAAATGCAATAAGGTAAGTCAGAACATACAATACAGTTCAATCAAAATCAGACCTTGAGGGGAGCCTGGCAGGCCTGTGTGAGTTGTCATACTGTGGGCGTAGGGGGGGAAATTAACATTTTCTTTTTACCTCCAAATGTATTTTCTAAAAAGATAGTGCCCTTGGTGGAGGACTGAACTGCTTAAAACATTGCTCAACTGCCTTCAGCTTGGGAAATGCAATGAGTCACATCATCTGGAAGCATGGTTTATCAAAGGGAACACTTTAAATAAGCAGAGAAAAAAAAAAGCTAAGCGGCCTGTAAGCAAGGTGGTCCAGGCAATGTCGTCAAAGTACCTGGACAATCCCACTGGGTTAGAACATTATTAACCAGTCAAAGCCAGCTTCCAAAAAAGTGCACCACTATACAGATATTCTGTATCCCTTTCTACTCAAGCATTCAAAAACCAGTTATCCTGAGCCTGCAGCCACCTCGTGAAGGGGAGGGATCTAGCCTACCAGATTTACACTCCATGGAAGCAAGGATTGAGCAGACAAGGATCACCAACCCCCAAGCTCATCTACCTCAACCAAGAGGGATGGTCCCCAACCAGGACCACCACCCTCTGGGAGGAAGGATCAAACTTTAAAGAAAAAAAATATGGTCTTCTGACTGCAGAAGTGCAGGTTCCGCACCATCTTCTGTAGACAAATACTGAGGAACCGCAGGTGGCACACCAGCTTATGTAGCAGTGTCAGTAAAACTGTCTCCATCTGCTGGCAGGGATGCAAAACCAAGGAGTCTGGATTAATCTGGGTAGGTACAGGGAATGGAAACAGCCATGAAGAAAACCCATAAATTCGGACACAAATATGAAGTCTGCTCCTAACTATGGACATGCTCACAGCGAGTTCTGTCAATGATTTTTCAAGCCCAAAAAAGAAAAAGAAGACTGGTTTTCCCAGGTTTACAGCTCTATCATTCCCACCATTCAGCAGGTAAGCAGAAGTACATGCAGAGTGCCAGAGAGATGTACTCACTTTGAGGATCGGGGTGTTTTCCTGCCCTGCCTGGAACACGGCACGGTTACAGAGACCAGCAATTCTAGCTAGCGCAGTCCATGTGGCAGAGCTCTTATCAAATGAGGCACCTAGAGAAAATCAGCAATGGAAACTAATGTCATGGTTTTAACAGAACACAAGCAAGATTTAAACATGAAGAGCAGAAGTCACTAATTAGGATTTGGCAATTAAAAAAAAAAAACAAACAACCACCCGTAAATCATTACTGGGGTGCAGAAATCCAAGAAGCAAATACTATTTTCTAGGGGAAGAATGCTCATTCGTCATCTCCAATGCCAGTGAGACAAATCCATTGGGAAGGCGAAGAACATAACTGGGGTGCATAAAAAGTTATTACAAAGTAGGACATAACACCTCTGCACAGGTCTCTGGCAAGACTTGTGCATCTCTGCAAACCACATGAATGAAAGACCCTGCTAATGTGAAGTTACTTTAAAGGAGGCCACCAAAGCTGTGCATGACCTGCACTATGAGGAGCTAAAGATGCACTGGTTAAAATTGGAGAAATTACTCACCTGATAATTTCGTTTTCCTTAGTGTAGACAGATGGACTCAGGACCAATGGGTATTGTGCTCTTCTGCTAGCAGATAGGAGACAGTCAAATTTCGAGGCCGACGTTACTCTACATATACCCCTGCAGTAACCTCAGCTCTTCAGTATTCTCTTTGAAAAGCCATTGTGGATATATCTTTGCTTAAATAACTTGATTAAACTTGACTAAAACTTGAACTGGTTCAACTGATTTCAAAACTGGAGACTGTCCGTGCACTCAGATTAACGCCGACACCGGACAAACTGTGGGTGACGAACTAGGGTTAGACAACGGCTTACCTGTATTTGCTTAGTCTCAAGATTCGCTTTCCGAGGTCCTCCTTCTCTAGGGCAGCCATAGGCGGGATGCTGAGTCCATCTGTCTACACTAAGGAATATGAAATTATCAGGTAAGTAATTTCTCCATTTCCTAGCGTGTAGCCAGATGGACTCAGGACCAGTGGGATGTAAAAAAGCTACTCCCAGACAGGGCGGGAGGCTGCCCGTGGCCCCCTTAGTACTGCCCTTACGAAGGCTGCGTCTTCTTGGGCCTGAACATCCAGGTGGTAGAACCTGGAGAAGGTGTGTAGGGAGGACCACATCGCCACCTGACAAATCTCAGCAGGCGAAAACAACTTGGTTTCTGCCCAAGAAACTGCTTGGGCCCTAGTAGAATGAGCCTTAACCTGTAGTGGTAAGAGCTTTCCTGTCTCTATGTAGACTGCCTTGATTACTTCTTTGATCCAGCGGGCTATGGTTGCCCGCAAGACTGCTTCTCCTTGCTTCTTTCCACTGTGGAGAATGAACAAGCAATCCGTTTTGTACACCGGTTCTGATCTTTCCAGGTATCGCATCAGGAGTCTGCCGACATTTAGGTGGCGAAGAAGGCGTGAGTCTTCAGAGTCCTTATGTTCATCCGGAGATGGCAAAGAGAAACCACTTTCGGTAGGAAGGAGGGGATGGTGTGTACCTGTATGGTTCCAGGAGTGAACCTAAGGAACGGTTCCCGACATGATAGTGCCTGTAGTTCGGAGATGCAACGAGCTGAACATATTGCACCAGGAATACAGTCTTCAATGTTAAGAGGCGTACTTGAAGGAAGCCCCTGCTAGAAAGTTTAATACTAGATTGAGATTCCATAGGGGAACTGGCCACTTTAGGGGTGGCCGGAGTTGTTTAACCCCTTTTAGGAAACGGAACAAATCCAGATACCGTCCACTTTGGCTCTGAAGCAGGAGTGCGCAGCTACTTGGACCTTGAGGGAGTTCAGTGACAACACCTTCATACCATCCTGTAGGACCTCCAGAATCATGGGATCTTGGTCATCCGCGGGACTATCCCGCGGTCCTCGCACCAGGCTGCGAATACTCTCCAGATCTGTATGTATGACAGATGTTGAAAACTTGCGTGCACGGAAGTAGGGTGTCAATCACAGCCTTCGAATAACCACGCTTTTTTAGGCGAGTCCTCTTGAGGGCCAGACCATAAGAGAGAATAGAGATGGATCTTTGGGAAGAATCTGGTCCTGCCTGAGAAGGTCCCTGTGTGGAGGTAGGTACAGAGGGCTTCCCGCAAGGAGTCTTTGCATGTCTGCGTACCTTGGGCATCTTGGCTAATCTGGGGCCACTAGAACAAGTCCCCTGTGATGTTCTCTCTTGCGCATGACCTTGCCCAGTAGTGGCCATGGGGGGGGGGGGGGAGGCGTACAGTAAGTCTTCCTCTTGCCAAGAGCGTCGATCCCTTGGGAGTGGGGCTCTCGTCTGCGGCTGAAGAACCTGGGGACTTGGGCACTCAGATAGGTGGCCAGTAGATCCATGACTGGGAGGCCCCAGCGATTTACTAATCAGTTGGAAGGCCCCTGAACCTGAGAATGAATCATGCCAACAGATTTATTTATGTTTTCGATTTTAACCCCTAAAGAGGCTTCTAGATCTTTTATTGCAGTCCACAGTGTTTCCTGGGTTATCACCAATGGTTTCTCAGGCATTACAATATTTGCCTGGGGATTCGATATAGCAGTATCCCCCTCCCTCGGGGGATCTAATGCAGCTCCATTTGGCTGCCGTTGACCCTCCTACGGATCTGCTAAAAATAGAGAGTCCTGGTTTGGTGGCAAGTGGAGTTCAGGACTGAGGGAGATGGAATTCCCAGGGGATGCAGGCATAGATGACTCTAGGCCAATTCCCAACATTCCTGAAGGTGTGCTGGTAGTAATTGGTTGCATAACCTTCAATAGTCTGCTGGGAACTTAAAGGGTCGGAGGGAAAAAACACATACAGTTCCTTTCCTCTTTTTCCCATGCCAGTAGATCCATGGCTGGGAGGCCCCAGAAATTTACTAATCAATTGGAAGGCTGTGGTCGACAGTGTCCATTACCCCGGGTCCAGACAGACTCTCTGCTGAGACGTTCTTTTCCTGCGATGTGGGAGGCAGAGATCCTTTGTAGGTTTATCTCCGCCCATGCCATGAGAGAGTATCTCCAGAGACACCTGCTGGCTCCTGGTTCCTCCCTGGAGGTTGATGTAAGCAACCGTTGTAGTGTTGTCAGACATTACTCAAATCACTTTGCCTCTGAGTCTGTGGCTGAATCGCAGGCACGCTAGTCTGACTGCTCGAGCTTCCAGGCAGTTTATGTTCCATTCCGCCACCTCTTTGTTCCATTGTCCCTGGGCTGTCAGTTCCTGACAATGGGGCTCCCCACCCTCGCAGGCTCACATCCATGGTGAGCAAGATCCAGTTCAATGTGGATAGGCTTACTCCTCTTCTTAGGTGGTCTTCCTGTAGCCACCACTGAAGCTGAGAACGTACCTCTGCTGGTAGTGGAGGTGAATTGAGTAGTCCTGGGACAGTGGGTTCCATCGTGACAGTAAGGAGCACTGGAGTGGTCGCATGTAGGCCCTTGCCCATGGGACGACCTCCAGGGTTGATGCCATGAGGTAGAGGACTTGAAGATAGTCCCATACTTTGGGGCATGCATTGGTCATCAATCGTAATTGTTCCAGTTTCCTTCTCCTCGAGGGAGGGAGGAAGACTGTTCTGTTTGGTGTCGAAATGGGCCCCCAGGTACTCTAGAGATTGAGAGGGCTGCAGACTGCTCTTGCCTGTGTTCACCACCCGAGTTCCTGCAGTAGGTTCTTGACTCTGCTGGTCACCTGCCGGCTCTCTACTGAAGACTTTGCCCTGATCAGCCAGTCATCCAGGTAAGGGTGTACCAAAATCCCTTCCTTCCTCACTGTTGCTGCCATGACCACCATAATTTTGGAGAATGTTCTGGGGGCGGTTGCTAAGCCAAAAGGTAGCGCTCAGAACTGGTAATGGTAACCCAGTATTGCAAAGCGTAGAAAACGCTGGGGATCTTGATGGACTGGAATGTGAAGGTAGGCTTCGGAGAGGTCCAGGGAGGTTAGAAACTCTCCTGGTTGTACTGCCATTACGACGGAGCGAAGAGTCTCCATGCGGAAGTGTAGTATCCGCAGATGACGGTTGATGTTCTTGAGATCCAAGATGGGTCGGAATGATCCTTCCTTCTTGGGAACGATAAAATAGATGGAATAGAGCCCCGTATTTTGTTGGGGCGAAGGAACCGGAATTATTGCCTTCAGACTACGTAGTCTTGTCAGAGTGGCTTCCACTGCCAGTCTCTTGATGTGGGAGTGGCAGGCTATCATAAATTTGTCTCGAGGGATGCTGCGGAACTCTAGGAAGTAACCTTCTCGAATATTTAGTACCCATTTGTCAGACGTGATCTCAACCCATCTTTGGTAGAAGAGGGCAAGTTGACCCCCTATTTCCTCTTCCTTTGGATGGGTCAGCCCATTCTCATTGGGGAGCACAACTGGAGCCTGCCCCCGGGCCTGTTCCTCTCTTGGTCTGTCAGTTCCAAAAGGACTGGACCTTTCCAGAGGGACAAAGTGCTTGGAACTGCGAGTTCCTGTAGGGTCTAAAGCAGGGGTCAGGAACCTTTTTGGCTGAGAGAGCCATAAACGCCACATATTTTAAAATGTAATTCCATGAGAGCCATACAATATGTTTAAAACTAAATACAAGTAAATGTGTGCATTTTATGTAAGATCACACTTTTAAAGTACAATAAGTCTCTGAAAATATTACACCAGGCCTAAAGACACCAATACATCTCCTATTAGGAAAACGGACCAAGTCAGGCTGCTATAGAGTCCTACACAGAAACTACACGCCAGCAGAAAACCTCACCTGAATCACGTGCTGTCCCTCACCTAACATAGAATAAAGAGACCAAAACGCATAACAAGAAGCATGCAGACAAAAACTGAATTGGAAACTGCAACAAGCCAGAGTCTCTGTATGCAGTGTAACAAAGGAAAAAAGAAACATCACACATCCTTATAAAACAAATCAAGAAATATAAAATCATCAGCAGTAAAACTGTACTAACAAAAAGAACATATTTCGAAACAGCTGAGTGGAATATCCAATAATTAAAAACTCATATAAAACATTTCCAGATACCAACAAAATATTTCAAAATAGCAGACACAAAGATCCAGTAATGAAAAATAATAAGGATACAAAAATGTTTTTGCTCTGCATACCTGGGAACATTTGATATCCAGGTGTCCTGAGATTGTTCTGAATTAGCAGGAGGTGGGGTGGTTTGCTTGGAACTTTCTCCTCTCTCAGTCACATACCAGCGCTCTCTCTCACACTGGCTCTCAATGACTCACCTATACACACATGCTCTCAGTCACTCACATATACAAATGTTTTTTCTCTCTCACTTATATAGGCTCTTAATTACACATTTACACACATGCTGTCTATCTTTTCACGCTTACACACACACAGGCTTTCAATCACATAAATACATGCTGTCTTTTTCTCTCACACACAGACTCTCATTCACATGCTTACAAACATGTCCTCTCTTTCTCTCATTTACACACAGGCTCTCAATCACATACTCACATGCTCCCTCACCTAAATCAGCTCTCAATCACACAGACACACATGGTCTCTCTCTCTCATTTAAACACAGGCTCTCAATCACATACTCACATGCTCCCTCACCTAAATCAGCTCTCAATCACACAGACACACATGGTCTCTCTCTCTCATTTAAACACAGGCTCTCAATCACATACTCACATGCTCCATCACCTAAACCAGCTGTCAATCAGACACAGACACACATGATCTCTCTCTTACTTATACACACAGGCTCTTAATCATACATACACATGATCTCTCTCACACACAAAGGATCTCAATCATACACACATACTCTTTCAAACAAACAGGTTTTCAATTACAAACTTACACATACAGGTTCCCAATGGTAAACTTACATTCATGCTCTCTCTCTCACAGGCAGGCTCTCAATCACAGACATACTCTCTTTCACATATACAGGCTCTCAATCATTCACATACATGCAATCTCTCACTCTCACACACAGGATCTCAAACACACATGCTTGCTCGCTCATTCACTCTCTCTCTCCCCCTCCCCCACCCCCACCCCGGGAACTCGCGGCAGCAGCAGCCACCTCCCAACGCTAACCTCCTTCATTTTCAGCCCTCGCGGAGGCGAAGGCGGAGTCCCATCGGCCGCGGTTGAAGATTTTCATTTTCCTCCGAGCCGCGCTGCAGTCTTCTTCCCGGACACTAGCGTGCCTGCGCGGGTCTTCCCGCGCAGGCACCCGATGCTCTCCACTTCCTCTTCCGGGCCGCGGGAAGAAGAGAGCACGGCGTGCTCTCTTCTTCCCGCGGCCCGGAAGAGGAAGTGGAGAGCATCGGGTGCCTGCGCGGGAAGACCCGTGCAGGCACCCGATGACTCCAGCGCTGGCACCCGGCTGACACCGGATGACTCCCGCGCAGGCACCCGGATGACTCCAGTCGGCGTGCTCTCTTCTCCTCCCCCCCGCGGCCCGGAAGAGGAAGTGGTGAGCATCGGGTGCCTGCGCAGAAGAAGAGACCACGCTAGTGTGGTCTCTTCTTCCCGCGCAGGCACCCGATGCTCTCCACTTCCTCTTTCGGGGGGGGGGGGGGGGGGGGGGGAGGAGAAGAGAGCACGCCGGTGCCGCTGACTCCAGCTGTCCTGCTGCGTTCCGCCCGGGCTGACAGCATTTTAAGCCCGGGCGGCGGGGAACCGCGAAGTATGGCGACACTTGTCTGCGAGCCAGATGCAGCCCTCAAAAGAGCCATATCTGGCTCGCGAGCCATGGGTTCCCGACCCCTGGTCTAAAGCATTGTGAGCCTCTGCCCTTGGTTCTTCTGGGGGAGGGGTGCTGAGATTTTACCCCTGTCTTCCAGTAGACGAGGCACTGGGGATGCGCCCCATTTTAACTTCTCCAATTCGCTTCTGAACAAGATATCCTTTAAAGGGCATTCTTGTGATATTCGCTTTGGAGGTCACGTCAGACGAATTCCATAGCCATAGTTGTCTTCTGGCTGCCACTACAGAGGCGGCTACTCTGGCTGAGGTATGCACCATCCATCAGGAAGGCTGCTGCAGATTCCATCATCTCACAGGTACACGTTACAGAGTTATTTGCCTCTCTCGACAGGAGCAAGCAGGAACGTGCCACCAGTGCGCAGCAAGAAGCAATCTGCAGTGTCATTGCTGTTGCGAAGGCCTGCAAGAATGGATTCCAATAGTCTATCCTGAGTATCCATCAAATGCAGCCCATCCCTCAATGGGAATGGCTGTTTGCTTTGAGACGGCACAGACCATGGCATCCACTTTCGGGAAACGCAGGCACTCCCTTGGTCACTGGTTCAGAGGGTATAAGGCTTCCAAGGCTCGACCCCCTTTGAAGCTGGCCTCCAGGGCATCCCACTCCAGGTCAATCAGTTCCTGGATGGCTTCCATCACTAGAAAGCAGCCTGAGAATTTACGAAGGGACACCAAGATGGGGTTCTTCTTTGGTTCCGCCATAGGATCCGTGTCTGGAATACCCAGTCTTCAGAGTCTGGGAAACAAGGGCTGGTAATTCATCCTTGTGGAAAAAGCAAAGCATGGTTCGGTATGGTTCCAGGCCTGGAGGGATTTCTCCTTCTTCTAGGGAGTTGCCATCATCTGAGGTGTCTGGGTCCCCGTCAGGGAAATTCTTGGTTAGGTGAGGCATCCCCCGAGGCATCCGAGCAGGACTGGGAGGATCTTGTGCTTCCTGCAGGGGTTGAGCCCGGGGTGCAGCCAGGGCTGATTGCGCCTGAATGAAGGCTTACAGCCCTTGGAAAAATTCTAACCAGGAGAAGGTCCCTGGGTCCATGTTAATCCCAGGGGGAGTCTGTGTAGGAGCCCCTGAGGTGCCCTCTTGTGGAGAAGCCATCTTGGAGATGCACAGATCTGTGGAGCTATCGTCTGTATCTGTTCCGGACCCATCCCCCCGACAGTGAGGGACCAGGCTTTGGTTCCCCATGGGCATCTTCGCAATGCTGACACAGGCAGGACTCCAGTTCAGGCTGCGCGGCTCTTATGTGGCAGGCTGTGAAAAGAGTGCCTTCTGGCCTTTTTGGACGCTGGTGCCATAGCCTCTATGTCTAGGCGCACAGGTAATGAGTTTCAATGCACGCGGTGCACTCAGTTGTGCGCGTGCCTGTACTGGACGCACACAATTTAGGCGCATCGGCCGCCCGGCCTGCCCCACTCGTACCGCCAGTCGAGAAGGGAAGATGGCACCGGTGAGGGTCTCCTTTTACCTCGCCGGAAGGAACAATTGGGTATGGCAATCCGAGCCGATCTTATGCCGGGACGGTCTCCAGCTGCGGGAGGAGAGGGCTCTGCCTTCACTGCTGCCTTTCAGCCACTCTGGGGGCTACGTCCACGCCAGGAACCAGCTACTGGACCAAGGCACATCTCTGAGGGATATCGGAATCACCTCAGGAATTCTCAACTGGGGGGAGGGACCCTTAGGTTTCACCACAGGAGAGCGGGGCTCGATCTTCTTTAAGGTAAAATTTGTTTCTTTTTTTTCTTCTTTGCTGTAATTCTTAACACTATTCTAGTGTGTGGGATAGCGTCCGCATCTGCTAGGAGACAGATACTGAAGAGCTGAGGTTACTGCAAGGGTACATCTAGAGTGACGAAAGCCTTGAATTCGGACTCCTTCTCCCATCTGCTAGAGGAAGAGCACATAACCCACTGGTCCTGAGTCCATCTGGCTAAATGCTAGGAAAATCTGCATTAGAAGCAGAAGGCAACATTTTCTACTGCTATGCACAAGGATGAGGCTGTTTATATAAAGCTGAAAGGAGGGAAACCAAATGCAAGAAACTATTTTCACTGATGGTGGACACCTGTGTCTGACTTTCAGTGGAGGTGGTCAGTCTGGAAACAGTGGCAGAACTGAAGCACGCATGGGACAAAGGGGGGACAATGGCAGAGTAGGGAGGGAAAACCAGACTGACAGCACAACAGGCACACTGGGTGGATCAAGAGATCCTTATCTGCCAGCATCTATTTCTAGAAGTCTCATTCTTGGATTTCAAAGGAAAGAATGTGTTCTTAGAAAGCAAAATAGAAGACAGCTGACCTGCACATGTGACTGGGCAGAGGGACAATTTAAAAATTAAATTTAACTGAAGCATTTAAGTAAGCTAGCTGGGGATTTTAAAGTATGGTAGCATAGTCAGGAGGAGCAGACTGGTCAATTCATTGATGCTTTCAGTATTTCTTTTACCCCAGGTTCTCAAATGGACTGGTTTGAAAAGAAAATATGTAGTTCAAGACCTCATTTTGAACCCCTTGGCTCCCCCACCTTCATTTAGATAAGTAAACCCCATGTTGTGGTAGAGCAGGAACTGTAAAGTTCATTATTGCACAAGTTGAGTTACCAAACAGAGTCTCAAGTGCAGCATGCTAGAGCTGTATATCCCTCGCTGCCCTTACCACTTTGGTTCTCTGTAGTGTCTGCCTCATGGATCTGGTTGTCAAACCACATATGGGCAACCGTCATTCGGTTCTGTGTCAGGGTTCCCGTTTTATCAGAGCAGATGGTGGATGTGGAACCCAAAGTCTCCACGGCTTCCAGGTTCTTCACCAGACAATTCTTCCGGGCCATACGCTTGGCAGTCAGCGTCAGACATACCTAATGGGGGGAAACCAAGCTTGTAATGCAGCAGCCTTCACTCATCTGTAATGGTTTGCGTTTTCAGAGGTCTCAGCGAGACACTGCTATTGAGAGGGTTCCGCTCTGAACACTACATTTTGAAGAAACATTTGCAGAAGCTAGACCCCCACATCAGATTTCATTTTTAGAAAAAAGTCCCACATTGGTTTCAAACACTAAACTCACCCACGAACAGTGTGCATAAGTGCAATAAAACAGAAGTGAGATTATACTGCAGTCAGCAAATTAAACTACAAATATAAAAACATACAAGTGCTTTACAGCATGATATAAAATGTCCTGAGGCCCACATATTTGGCTTGACAGAACTGCTTGGTTCATAGCTATCACGTGTCAGCCCTTTTAGGAAATGTGCCCATGGTGAAAGACCAGCCCCAGCATGTTTTGGCTTGTGCGCTCAACACTGAGAAATCCCTCCCGTTCCAATGTCCTCTCCCACTTACCGTGACTGTGGCAAGGAGCCCCTCTGGCACATTAGCGACAATGATCCCAATGAGAAAAATAACCGCTTCTAACCAGGTGTACTCAAGGATCAGGGAGAGGATAAAGAAGCTGACGCCCAGGAAGACTGCCACCCCGGTGATGATGTGGATAAAGTGCTCAATCTCAATAGCGATTGGAGTTCGGCCACCTTCCAGCCCAGATGCCAGGGTAGCAATACGACCCATAACAGTGCGATCTCCGGTGTTAATGACAATACCACGAGCAGTGCCTGTAAAAGATGCAAGATCTCTCAGGGAAAGCAGGTCCATATCACTACTAACTGCTCAGGGCCCTCACATTCACTGCAAGGACTGAACAGTACACGTGATGCTCATTCTGCTGCAGCAGGTTAATTACACGTGTACCATAATATTTACTATGCTAGGTAGCATGAAGCTGGTTTGAATATGAACTGGCATTACCCGCAAATAGATGCCAGAGTAGTAGGAGGCTAATTGACAACCTGACCATAATACCCACCTTCCACACAGTTGGTAGAGAAGAATGCAATATTCCTAGTCTCCAATGGGTTCTCGTTTGTGAAATCTGGTGACCGGGTCTGAGGCTCCGATTCACCAGTAAGTGAAGAGTTATCCACCTATGTGCAAGATTGGATGGGGGAAATAAAGGAGAGACACGAAACTGTAAGAGGAATACTGGCTGTCATTTTCTTTCCTCCCTCCCAAACTCAAACATTTTTATTGCATAAAAATGCTACTATCCCCTTAAAACAGCTACTATGTAGAATACCCCAGTACATAAAAACTGGGAAAACGGTGTGGCTGGAAAGCCAAATCACTGACAGCTGTATCACAAAGTTCACGCACCTTGCAACCATGAGCAGATACGATCCTAAGATCTGCAGGGATTCTGTCTCCTCCTTTTACCTCCACCAGATCTCCAACCACAACAGCTTCAGCATTGATGCTCAGCTTCTCCCCGTTCCGGATCACAAGGGCTTGCTGGGAGGGAAGGACAGACCAGTAACTATTTTAGAAGTTCTCGTTTGCTGGGGTTCCTTTTTGTTTAAAAACTACAAAATTAAATTCTGGTACAACGTAAGTCACTTTCTGAATGAAATGACTTTTTTAATAAGCAGTAACCAAGTAACTTGCCTACTATTAAAGCCAAAAGCTACATTAAAAAAAGTGCCTGAATTTAACACACAAGTATTATACTCCTAAGACATTGCATGCCAATTCCAATATATTCAATGGGAAAGGATCAGTAGATACAATAGAAGAACCATATACAATGTTGCTTCTGTAATTGAAGAATACCAATGTTAAGCCCTCAAAGAACCCCCTAGTGCATGGATACCAAAATACTCAGACTAATTTTCAATTGGAAAACGTTCCTCAACATGACTGAAGGAAAATTGGTTCTTACCTGCTAATCATTCCTGGAATACCACAGATCAGTCCAGACTTCTGGGTTTTGCCTCCTTTCCAGCAGATGGAGACCGAGAAAAGCCTTATTGACACTGCTACTTAACCTAGTGTGCCACCTGCAGTCCCTCAGTATGATCTGTACCCAAGCCAAGATGAAAATAACTATAGCAATAAGAGGAACCTTTATGAAAAACTCGTTCCGACTACATTAAGTAGAACGTTATCCAAAGCTACCCACTCTGCATCATTTACACACTGCCATGACAAGCTGGCTTTACTGAATGGGCAGGGTTCTGATTCATCTGATGTATTCCAGGAATAAAAATTAACATGTAAGAACCAATTCTCCTTTCCTGTTCATATTCCAGAGCAGTCCAGACTCCTGGGATGTACCAAGCTCCCCTATACTGGGCAGGAACATAATAGCCCCACTCGTAATACACTCTCCAAACTCTGCAGAGGTCGGATCTCTGATATCCACAATGGCTCCTCACACAAAATCCTCAGCACCAAATTAAGATTCCATGAGGGACCCACTTTCCACACCAGGGGGGGGGGGCGCCATATTTAACTCCTTAGGGAGAGAGGAAAAAAAAACCAAAAAACCACATCTGGATGCGAGACCAGTGATATATTACAATAATAAGCTAACTGGATGGATACAACACTCCCTTTTCAATCAAAAATAACTTTACGTTTCACAAACACTGGCCTCCTCGAAATTCCCTCTCCTAAAAGATACCGTCTGATCTCAACAAGACAACGTGCCTTCCAATTGCTGGCCCAATACTGTGGCATTCCCTGCCAACTGATTTAAGACTTGAGCCTTCTTTACAATCTTTTAAAAAAGAACTGAAAACATGGCTTTTTCAAAAAGCATACTCAACATGATAAATCATATTCTTCTATTCTCATTTTAACTATTTCTCATTAATTCTTTTCACATTTTTTTATTTTTCCTTCTCTTTTTACATTTAGTCTTCTCACTGTTATGATTATTACAAGGTAACATTTCTAACTTTTTGTTAAATGTACACCGATGTGATGACTAGTTGAATATCGGTATATAAAAAAAAACAAATAAATTCCCTGCACCTTACCATGAGAACATCCTAAAGCTGCCATCTGAACCTGAAGGGAATTATACAATAGATCCTTCAGACTTTTTGCAAAAAGGTCAAGATGTGGAAAATTGAAGCTTGTGTTGTCTGCATACCCTGCTCAATTAACCAAGCTTCAAAAGTGTCTCCACATCTTAACAAATCAAAGATGTGGACAGCCATCTGACCTGCAGTAGGGTGGCAATGGCATCTTTGCAATACCCCTTTCAACTCAAGCATTTCCACGTAAAAGCTAAGCCATCAAACAAAAGCAATCCGCCTGATCTGAAACAATGGGTACCTGGCACAAGAATTTCAGAAGGTGCACAAACCTTAACGGACCGTCCACCTCCAAGACTACTAGGTCAGTGAACCAAGGCCAACGTGGCTACTCTGGAGCCATGAGAAACACTTTGCCTGGGTGTCTATGCGCCGTAGCAACTTTTCCATCACGGCCATGGGGGAAAGGCAAAGAATCATGCCCGGTAGCCACAATAGCACCAGAGCATCAATACCTTCCGATCCGTGTTCTCACCTGCGACTGCAAAAGCGTGTCACCTTGGCATTTCATCTTGTCGCCATCAAGTTCATAGGAGGTGTTCCCCACCTGGCCCAAACGAAGCATTGCTTCCTCCGATAGCCACCCTTCTCTAGGGTGAAACTTTGCCTGCTGAGAAAATCTGCCTGCACATTATTCACCCCTGCTAATTGAGCCACTGCCAGAACCACCTGGTGCTTCTCTACCCAGTAAACCTACAACAGCTTCCTGAGAAACCATCCAACTTTTGGTCCCTTCCTGTTGGTTGATGTAAAGCCATTGTTGCATTGTCCAATAGAACTCGCACTGCCCAACCTTGTAACAGTGGAAGAACAGCTAGCAAAGCTAAGTACACCATTCCTCTCTGACTGATAGGCCATGATGCCTCCTCTTCAACCACTGATCCTGTGCAATCTGCCCCTAACATCACTCAACAACCAGAAAAGGCTCATTAGTGGTCACCATCACCCAATCTAGGATGTCCAACTTTAGCCCCCATTCCAGATTGACCCGACCAAGCCACTAGTAAAGACTGGACCTGGACTCCCCCCCCCCCCCCCCCGAGGGGAGGAGGAATTTGAAACTCCTCCGATAATGTGTTCTAACAGGAGAGGAGCGCTCTTTGAAGAGGATGCATATGCAGGAACACCCAGGGGACTAGTTCTAGCATCGATGCCATACACTCCAGCACCTTGAGTCACAACAGGCAGCAAGCATGAAACTGCAGCTTCCCCATCCTGTCCTCCTTGAGAAACATCTTCTCAATCCAGGTACCAAATCAAGCCCCTAGGTACTCCAAGGATTGAAGTGGCATTAGATGGCTCTTCACTAGGTTCATCACCTAGCCCAGAACTCTCAACCTCTCTAGGACCTGCTGTACCACCAGCTAACAGAGGTCCACCTACGTTTGTCTCCTTCGCCTACAACTGCTGAATCCTAGGCAAACAAGCTTTCTGCTTACCACAGCCCAGAAACCCAAAGCTGAAACCTCAAAAATCCTCAAGGTGAACTTCCAGTCATGCACATCTCTCAGGATGACAACTGACCCTAAGCATCTACCTTTGGAAGCAAAGGCTCAAGGGACTCTTCTGGTAACAGGTACAACTTCGCTGGTGCTCTTCCAAGAGACCTGTCTCAGGAGTGTCCCACCTTGACCAGCTTCTTTACTGACCTGTGGAAGGGAAAAGCCATAGCAGAACCTCTCAAGCCTTCCATGACTGGGTCCACTCCTTCCCAGTGCAATGACTTCTGAGGCTCTAAGCACACGTGGAATCAAGGGCCTCAACTCTTTCCTGCGAAACAGATGGACTACCTTAAGGTCATCCCCTTTAGTCATCAGCACCTCCTCTGAATCTGGATCCAAAATGCCTTGAGGAGACTCTGTCCCTGGAGACTCATGGAGAGAGCCCATTCTTGCCTTTGGAGTCCTCAGACTTCTCCATGGGGTTGCCTTTGTAACCCATGTTGCTGATGTCCAGAGCCACCGGAGAGCCAAGTGTGAGTAGCAGGGAAAGGAGGAGGGAACCAGACCACTGGCTATCCATTCCCCATATCCAGCAACTTTGGGTCACCAATGCCTGCTAGGCTAGGGGATGGTCCTTCCCAGAACCTTACACTCCAGGAAGTACAATTCCAATTGAAAAGGTTTTTTTCCCCCCAACACTTCAGACGGCACTCTAGGTTAAGCAGCAGTAAAGCTTTTCTTGTCCCCATCTGCATGCAGGGTGGCAAAACCCAGGAGTGTGGCCTGATCTAGGGTATGAATAGAACATCCTACTCTGATTTCACATGGCCATCCTGACCCCCTCCTGCCCCCTGCCCTGCTTCCAGCTCACCTGAGGTACCATGTTCTTGAAAGACTCCATGATCTTCGAACTCTTTGCCTCTTGGTAGTAAGAGAAGCAACCAGTGATTATGACAACAGCAGCCAACACAACACCAAGATACAACTGCAGGAAAAACAAGAGTGAATGAAAAGAATTATTCATGAAGAGGGGTTACTTAACCACAAACAGAAGCAACTACAATTTCTTTAGGCCACATTTTAAGTTAAAATAGAAGAGATCACCCTCTTTAGCATAAATTGTTGCATTGCATGGTTTCTAGGCAAGATGAGTGAAAGTGACAGTTGAGGAAAGTCTTTCTGCCCCTAAGTCTGTCAAGAAGCAAGGTACTGCCTCAGCATTTTCCACAAGTGGAACTTTTTTCATATACTTTTAATTACTTGCACATTTTTTTATACCATATTTTGGGTCTTAGTTAACTAAGATATGTAAAAAGGGGCATCAGGAAATAATTCCTTCAATGACCAGGATCTAAAAAGTTAAACCAGAGGGATTCTCTTCAGTGTTATGCAGCTAACACTGGGGGGGAAGGGGGGGGGCGACTGGCCATCACTGCTTGGAGGGGGCTTCCTTACCCTTAGTGTAACCTGCATGCAGGGACAGTTTTAACCCTCAACACCTTGCTGGATAGAATGGATGGACCATTTTGTTCTTTATCAGACAGCATTTGCTATGTGTCTAACAGGCAAAATGTTTTCTAGACAGAAAAGCAAAGCGATTGTGCTTCAAGGCTCCTACTGCATCTAGGAACATGCAGAAAACCCCCCCAGAGCCCAAGGGTCCCAGGCATAGTGCTTGGAAAGCATGGCACCTGCCATTCCCTTTAAACACGCATCCCTCACTTACATTATCATTGAGAGGCTCTTCTTCTGTTGCAGCTTGGATACCATAAGCCAGGAAGCAGAGGATGGCACCAATCCACAGAAGCATGGAGAAGCCACCAAACAGCTGCCTGCAGAATTTCACCCATTCAGGAGTGGTGGGAGGAGGGGTGAGGGCATTCGGACCATCCCGAGCCAAAATCTCAGCTGCACGAGCAGTTGTCAGACCCTATAAGGGCAAGGGGAAGCAAACTATTACATTCAGTCAGCACACAGGAAAAAAAATCTATTTTGCTTATGTTTCTAGCAGGTACATGTACAATCAAGGCTGCTGGCACCTATTTCCTACCCTGTGCAGTTACTGTGCTGCCCCATCCTCGTTTTTCGCACTTAGTTTGTCACACTCTCACATCCCAATTAAAAAAAAAAAAGGGATAAAAATCTGCTAGCCATACCTGGAACTTGATTTCCAGTCACCCTAAGATGGTCATGGATGAGTGAAAGGGGGGATGGGGAGTAGGCACAAACTCCCTCCACCATGCAGGGCCCCCCTCTTGCTGCTGGTGGGATGGGCTCTGCTGGTGCCCCCCCCCCCCTCTCAGCGGCTTTTGGAATATATTTCTGTAATTGTTCTTCCAGAGTCCCTACTTTAATGCATTTTGATTTGTATTTTTTAGAGAGCAGAATGTGAAAATGTACAAGGGTGCTAGGCAGTGTTAGTCCAAGACAATGGACAAAGTACACCTTTTTGCACCAGCTGATTTCCAAATCTGTTATTTCATTCTTTATTTTTCCAATTGATAAAATTTGTCGTCAAAGGAGACAGGTTATGGGATTTTCAGAAGTATTTTCCAGCAAACTATTTCTCTCAGCTTTTCTACATCACCCAACAGAAGAACTGGTCAGAGCGGTTTACAACATAAAAACATATACAGTCAGTCATATAAAGCGAAAATAAAACCTCAGTTTTTAAACTCATCCATTAAATCATTTTACTTTTTCAATTTAATACAGCCATGCCTTTACTTTTTTTTTTTTAATTCTTTATTTTCAAAGTTTTACAATTTATAGCCAACAACATTGACTTAAATGAAATATTGAACAGTTAGAATGTAACAATTTCTTCAACTGGGGACTTTTAATATACTTAAGAGATTAGGAAATAAACCATATTATAATCAATTATAATATAATTATGAAGAAATATTTATAGGGGTTATCCTATTCTGTAACAAACCTTCCAGTTGATCTGGATCAAAGAAAATGTATTTAGTAGAACCTAATTTTATCAAACATTTGCAAGGATATTGCAACAAAAAAGTAGCACTTAAATCTAATACACATTTTTTCAATAGGAATGCTTTCCGTCTCATCTGTGTAGGTTTAGCAAGATCCGGAAACATTGTAATTTGTTGGTCCAGAAACTTTTCCTCTGAAGCCTGAAAGAACAATTTCATTGTCCATATTTTATCCGGTTCAAGGGCAAACACTACTAGTAACGTAGCACAACTCAATATTGCTTTGAGAGTCTTGTAGAAAAAAAAAAGTCAAATTTTCTAATGCGTTGACTTGTATAGGGGAATTAATTTGATTTTCAATAGATCTTACAGGAATATAGAATGCTTTTGTTATAGGGGGAATAGCCTCTTGAGATACCTTAAGCGTCTCGGCATAAAATTTCCTTAACATATCAATGGAAGTGATAGTTGTTGATTTAGGGAAATTTAATATCCTTAAGTTTAATCTTCTAGAGTAATTCTCTAAAGTTTCTAATCTACGTGAGTTGGTCTCTTGACCTTTTATCAATGCCAAATCAGTTTCCCCCAAATTTTCACAATGCTTCTCCAATTTAGTTAAAGATCCGATATTTTTCTTAATAGCAGTGTCATGCCCCTGAACCTGAGAATGAATCATGCCAACAGATTTTTGTTTTCGACTTTAACCCCTAAAGAGGCTTCTAGGCCTTTTATTGCAGACCAGGGTTATCACCAATGGTTTCTCAGGCATTACAATATTTGCCTGGGGATTCGATATAGCAGTATCCCCCTCCCTCGGGGGAATCTAATGCAGCTCCATTTGGCTGCCGTTGACCCTCCTGCGGATCTGCTAAAAATAGAGAGTCTTGGTTTGGTGGCAAGCGGAGTTCAGGATTGAGGGAGATGGAATTCCCAGGGGATGCAGGCATAGATGACTAGGCCAATTCCCAACATTCCTGAAGGTGTGCTGGTAGTAATTGGTTGCATAACCTTCAATAGTTGGCTGGGAACTTAAAGGGTTGGAGGGAAACACACGTACAGTTCCTTTCCTCTTTTTCCCCATGCGTACTTGAAAGTTTAACAATTGAAATAAGAGGAGAGAGAGTTGCACTTACTTGAGAAGATTGATGTGATGTATCAAAGAAGTTAGATGTTCATTAACGCTGAAATATGCTTTAGTAGAGGAGAAATGAGTAAGCCGCGTGCGGCTTTGGCACGCGCCGGTGGCTGTGCGTCGCACTGGGGCAGTTTTTAAAGCCCCTCGATGATCTCACGTTGATGACGTCAGACGTCCAGACGTCCTCCAACCAGCCCCGTCTGGGACCAGAAAGGCAGCTCTCGTCTCCCAGAAAGACCTCGTGGATTTCTTTATCTCTCTCTCCTCTCAGTCATAAGAACTTTACTTATTTGGATGTATTGTAGGCAGGCCCCATTGTTGATACGGAGGCACGGCAGGCAGAGAAGCAGAGCAGACAGCTACAGGACCTTCAAATTCTTTTCATGCGCCTTGCCACTCGCATGGCAAATCTGGATACCCAACCAAAGGCAGATACATTTTCAGGAACACTAGCATTTCCATCAAGGGTGGTGATAGCCTGGAGTGATGAGGGCTTAGAATGTTCCCTGTCATCGAAAACACTTTCACTGGGGACACTCATTGGTGGGCAAGAGACTGAGCCACTCTCACTAGTTTTGGCCAGACACTGGACTTGTTGGACCAATATGCCAGCAGATGTGTCCATATCCTCGATGGGTTCTGAGAGATGGCGTCTCAGATTTGAGTTGCCATCTCCTTTGCTGGTATCGGAAGTCTCAAGAACATGCCATACTGGGTCAGACCAAGGGTCCATCAAGCACAGCATCCTGTCTCCAACAGTAGCCAATCCAGGCCATAAGAAACTGGCAAGTACCCAAAAACTAAGTCTATCCCATGTTACTGTTGCTAGTAATAGCAGTGGATATTTTCTAAGTCAACTTAATTAATAGCAGGTAATGGACTTCTCCAAGAACTTATCCAATCTTTTTTTAAACCCAGCTACACTAACCACATCCTCTGGCAACAAATTCCAGAGTTTAATTGTGCATTGAGTGAAAAAGAATTTTCTTCTATTAGTCTTAAATGTGCTACTTGCTAATTTCATGGAATGCCCCCTAGTCCTATTATTCGAAAGTGTAAATAACCGATTCACATCTACTCTTTCAAGACCTCTCATGATCTTAAAGACCTCTATCATATCCCCCCTCAGCCGTCTCTTCTCCAAGCTGAAGAGCCCTAACCTCTTCAGCCTTTCCTCATAGGGGAGCTGCTCCATATCCTTTATCATTTTGGTTGCCCTTCTCTGTACCTTCTCCATCGTAACTATATCTTTTTTGAGATGAGGCGACCAGAATTGTACACAGTATTCAAGGTGAGTTCTCACCATGGAGCAATACAGAGGCATTGACATTTTCCGTTTTATTCACCATTCCCTAATAATTCCCAACATTGTTTTTTGACTGCGGCAGCACACTGAACAGATTTCAAATGTGTTCCCAGCTGCTTTCTTGATCACCTGATACAGACATGAGGATTGTTTCCATTTTACTGTGGGGGAGGGATTGCTAGGTGGATATGACAGGGTGCTGCTCTGTCTTGCCCTCTTGTCTGACTTGGCCAATGGTGTTTCTTCCTGTTCTACATCCCTACTCTGGCACTTTAGTTGACATATGTACGAGTAACAAAAAGGGGTGGAAAAGGGATGGAGTTAGGGACAGGCTTGGGCATGCCAGGGCGGGGCCAACCATTATACGCATAACTCCATATTTTAAAAGCAGAGGCTGCAGCATGTGGTGGCTTGTTAGCCACTTAACTTTACTGCTGCGCCTGATGAGGAAGCAAGTCTGTAGATCTCACATTTTTGGGCTTATACAACAGGGTGAGGGGTCCAGGTCAACTGAATTTGAAAAACTGGTAATGTCCCTCACGCAAGCATGTTTTAAAACCTGCTTATATATATGCGTTACAGCTGGCAAAATGCTATGAAAGCTATGCAAATTAGATTTGCTAGAGTAGCCTCTTAAAATTAGGAGCATACTTACGTGCTCTAGGCGTATTTTAAATCTTACGCACGTAAATGTGCCCATGCCTTAAAATTCCTTCTATCTATCCTCACGCACCCCATATAAATGTATGGGTTCCTGCATGCATGAGGCATGTAGGGAGTAGAAATTAAGAATGTCACTCAAATAATGCAGTTTGCCTATACACATGGTCTCAAAAGGTTTCCATGCATGGGAGGTAAGCTTCTTTCAATGGAAAGGTGGCTGTACAAAGTCATGGGATGAGGGTAAAAGGGGAAGGATTCAGGAATCTTAGGAAAAATTTCAGTAGAGAGGGTGGTGGATGCATGAACTGCCTCCCAGTGAAGTTAGTGGAGACCAACAGTATGTGAATTCAAGAAAGTATGGGATCTCTAAGGATGTGATGGGAATTGTAAAGCTAACTAAACTGGGCATATGGTCTTTCTGTTGTCATGTATCTATGTTTCAATCAAATTGAGGGAGGAAAGGTTTGGATGAAACAGTCGTCTGTCTTATTGAGTTAATAAGCATGGGTCCAACCTGAAAGATCAGAGGACTGCTGCATAACTGTACCAGGTACAGTATGCATATCATACTTGTCCAGGCCATGCTGGAGCTATGAGAATCATATGTCCTGTCTGACACGTTTTACACTATTCTGGCTATTGGTGGAACTGGTAGAAGATCAAACATGAGATCTGCATTCCAATTTGGCAGAAAAGCATCCTGAGTAGATCTGAGGTAGCTGGTAAAATGGTGAAAAATCTTTCCAGTTTCCTGATTTGTTCTGATGCAAAGAGGCTAATTGCTGAAAGTCCCCATAGACTGAATACTCTCAACTGTTGATTGCTGCAGAGATAATTTATGTGGTTGAAACTCTCTGCTGAGGCAATCTGCCAACGTGTTGAAGATCTCTGAAAGGGTAGATGGCTTGCAGACCGCTTTATGTTTGCATGCCCATTCCTTTATCTTTATTGCTTCTTGGCAGAAAGTCTATGACCCCATGTTCCCTTGCTTGTTCACATAGAACAGAACGACTTGGTTGATGGTTTGAATTAGAATGCTCTTCCCCTGGAGTGAATAAGTGAGTGAAAGTTGCTAGAGTGACTGATCTGAAATTGCCTTTGTGATGATGTGGCGGTATTAGTATTAGTCTCTGCACAGACGGCATAAGAAGTGATGCACAGAACTATGAAGCAAGGATTTTTTTTTTTTCTCAGAATGTGTATGAATATCAAGATGGCTTCTCAAGAGAACAACATTGCCCAGAATTCCTGACACTTTGAATTCTGGGAAGGTCTGAGTAGAGAATCTGAGTCCTAATGACACAGTAGAACTGCACCTTAATAGACTAGCAGGTGCTATAAATGAAAGAGAGATTTGTGCAAAAATAGATTGTCAGGATTACGTGAACTGGCTGCTCTCCTGGTCTTACACGTCTCTCCTCTTCAGATGAAGGAGACAAAAGACTGACTGGGCAGTTCAGCACTAAAGTTAAGTGTGATGCTGGAACATTTTCCCTAAATATAGAGACTGCTTTTAAACCAGAAAAGTGACTGCGCACAAGTCAAGTGAGAAACAGTTCGGGCAAGCTGGTTTTGAATAGCACAGTGGGATTTATAAAGTTTTACCCATTCCTTTCTAGGGGCATTGGTAATTGGGTAAACTCAAAGTAGAACTGCAAATGAGAATCTGACATATGCAAATGGAACAAGGTCAGATTTACTGAAGTCTTACCAAAGAAAACAAAGGACACCAGTATGCGACACTAACCTCTTGAAGTGAAAAGTTTAGTAGTGCAGAAGGCAGGGGCGGAAGGTTCATAAAGCAGCTTATTAGAAAGTTTAAAAGCCTTCAAAATCTCTCTTGGTGGCAAAGGAAAACTGCTAATTTTTGTTTCTGTACTACCACAGATCAGTCCAGACTCCTAGGTTTTGCATCCCTGTCAGCTACTACTGGCCCGTCACCAACAGGCTGAGAGTCTCCTGCTGCTTTTTTTTTTTTTTTTTTTTTTTAAATAAGAAAGGAATACTAGCAGTACCTATGCCACGGCAAATCGCAAGCCCCCTTTCAGAGGAATGATCATCTCTGGCATGAAAGAAGGGGGGAGAGTGACTGGCCCACTGGTGAATACTCCCCCTGGCCACTCAGGTAAACTAAAGCTCCGGGAACTTGGCTTTAGGGCACTGCCCTGCCCAGCCTGCCATAATGTATGCCTCAGCTCAGCCAGCACCAAAAGAGAAAAAAAAACATTTCTAAAGTAGTCTCAATGTGAAGAAGAAACTCCTATGCTGTTGTCTGTTTAAAGAATAGGGAAATTGATCTAGTCAGAGGAGTTGGTACAGCAAACCTGTGCCACCAATGATAAATCTGAGAAGGATCAGGACCGCAGGTTATGCCTCTCAATCTGCTGGAGTCCGAGAAATACTGAGGGATCGCAGGTGGCACACCAGGATATCTAGGGGGTGCTTTTCAGCTTCTCTGACTCCATCTGCTGGAGGGGAGGCATAACCCAGCAGTCTAGACTGATCCTGGTACGTACAGGGAACAGCAGATGGAGACAACGTTTTACTGACACTGTACATAACCTACTGGGCCGCCTGTAGTCCCTCAGTATTGACCTGTACCCAAGCCAAGATAACCACACTAAACTTAACAGCAGTCTCCCCCAATGAACAGGATAGTGACACTGTACCCACTGGAAACTGTGTCCCAGAAATTACAGCAACAGCATGGAGTAACATTAACTCTGCATTACCTACAAACAAACAATCACAACGTGCTGCAGACTCTCCCCTCCACCTCAACGGGTGGGTCTCTGAACTGATCTGTGCGAAAACTTGCTTGTTCTAAAACCTATTGACAAGAGAAGGATTCCTAAGATCAGAATCCTCCAAATCAAAATTTATTTATTTTTTTTTTTTTTAACACAACTAGAAGAGTACCGCAGGTTCTGCCACCTTCATCTGCTGGAGACAGAGAAAAACTGAAAGGGTGCAGGTAGCACACAGTGTTATGAGTGGGTGCCCTTCACGTTTTTCTCTGTCTCCATCTGCTGGAAGGGAGGCACAACCCACGGTCTGGACTGATCTGGGTACGTACAGGGAAGAACAGATTTTCCTTTCCCGTACATACCCAGATCAGTCCAGATTCCTGGGATGTACCAAGCCACTGCTATACTGGGTGGGACCCAGAGAGACCCACTTACAGAACTCTCAAAGTCCATGAGGGCCGGGCCCCAGACATCCATGTGATAAGGTCTGGTAAGTGTGCAGTGACTTCCAAGCACCCACCATGCAATCACCAGTGGAGCTACCTACTGAGTCTCAGCCCAAAAGGTTGCCTGAATGCACCAAGTGGGTCTGCAAGCCTTCAGGGCACTGATTGACCCTTAGATATTTGCATTGATTCAATATCCTCCTTAAGCCAATGCGCAAATGAAGTCCAAGAACACAGACACTCTGTCCGTGGACCATTCCACAGCACAAAACTAGGATTTAATGTAACGCCCTATTGCGACAGTTTTGTTCTATGTAAACCGACCTGATTCGATACCTGTATTGAGAATGTCGGTATATAAAAATCCAAAATAAATAAATAAATAAATAAATCACAACTAGAAACTCAAGCTTTCAGACACCTCAATAAAGAACATCTCCCGTTCAAGAACTTAAGTCCTCTTGCATGAGACATGGAGAAACAAACAAGAAAAGGGTGGAAGATCCATAGCCTGATCAAGATAGAATGCTGAAACTATCTTAGGCAGAAAAGAAATCTACAGAAACATCTCAGCACGACAAAGCTTGGAACTTTGAAATCCTCCTGGCCATTTAAAAAAAAGGCCAACAGGAAAACCACCATAAGAGCCAAGTCTTTTAAGGGTGCCATCCTCAGAGGTCCAAACAGAACCTCACACAGTCCTCTAAGCACCAGATTAAGACTCCAAGACGTCCCCCATCTAAAGATGTCAATTCTTCACCTGCCAAAAGAAAAAAGGTATGACATTCAGATGCACAGACACAGCTTACAGTTGCTACCTACAACCTCAGGTAACGGCCAGACCCTTAACCACAACTTCCAGAAGAAAGTCAAAATATGCAATACTGTAGCTTGAACAAGGTAGCTGAAGCTATGGCCAAGCTTTATTACCAGAAGTGACATACACCAGGCCTTAAGGATTCTCCAAATTTGCACATATGCTAAAGATGTGGAGTTTTGCCTGCTCTGCAGCAAGGAGGCAATTGCTTCAGAATATCCCTACTGCCACCTCCTCTCAAAAGCCAGACCACGATACAAAAGTGAGCCGCCTGTTCTGCAAATAGTAAGCCCTAGTGCAGAAGACTTAACAGATGGACAAACTCCAGCAATCCTGCCTATGGCTGCACTGACCAGATCAGACACGGCCACTCGAGCCATAGATGCATCAGGGCCATCCAAAACGCACCGCCTGGATAGTTCCCCTACCAAAGAATGCCTCTCTACCATGACAGAACAAGAGCATCGAAAGAATGCCTTAAGGGCATAGAACCAGGAGCACCGATTTTCTGTTCCATGAAATGGCTGAAAAACAAGATGGCCTGGCAATCTGTGTGGTTGTCATTAATTCCATAAGAGGATAACCCCATCTCCAATGAGAAAAGCTGTCTGAATATTATCCATGCTGGCTGTGTTAGACACCACCATGTGGCTGACAGACATTGGAAAGAAAAGAGGAAAAGAAAAAAATAAAGCTACCGTAAGGTCAAGGAAAAAAAACCCAAAACACTTCAGTTCTAGAAAAAATTAAATTACAAAAACCAAGGAGACAGCAAAGCTGAACACCGTGACACACACCGTTCCTTGACATGGCTTTTAAATTAACTGTGTGTGTTCCTGATGCCGCTGGAGCACACTAGCATTGCAACTATCCAGTCTGCGCTTAGCGCAAATGACTGACCTGGCGCTACGGGCTCCCCTTCTCACATCAGTGGAAGCATGCACAACCGCAGCCCACACACTAAGCGGGAATGCCTTGCCCTCCCCATCAGCAAATTTGTCCTCCCACTCTCCGCGGGAACTAGCATGTGGCAATGAATTAATCTGGGCGGCCTCCTCCTGTTCCCACTACCAGCAGGATAGAGTACAATGGCCCCCTTTATTTTGCAATCCAAATAATTTGTAAAACACACACACACTGTGGAGGTAACATCTCCTGCTGAGCGGGAGATGGAGTTAGCAACCGGCATCTGTGACTGTGGGGGGTAGAGACTTGCTGCTCTGCCAGTAAAGGAGAGTTTGTACTTACCTGACAGTTGTCATTCCTGTAGGGGCCAGCAGAGGGAGGAGCCAGCCAAGTGGGGAGAAGGAGGGAGCCAGCCCTCTCAGGGCAGAAGCATACCAGCGTTCACCACGCCCCTGCTCGCCCACCTCAACCAGGAGGGATGGCCCTACCAGGACCTAACTATGTCATGGGAGGACACTTCCAAGCTTCTTCCTCCCCGCCCCCCACACTCCAGTTTGTCCATCTGCTAGAGGGACTGCAGGTGGTACATTAGGTTATGTACAGGGTCAGTAAAACTGTCTCCATCTGCTGGCAGAAATGTATAACCCCAAGAGTCTGGACTGATCTGGGCACATACTGGAAATTGTCATATTGAGTGATTTTTACATAATGTGAGGTCACTTTTTGGGAAAAAAATTAAACAAAAAATGCCTTAAAAATATATTCCAAAACACAGACTGAGGCTGACAGGCCATACAAATGCATTTGTTGCAAGAATGCTGCTGCTGCTTCCAAGCTCACGACAGCCTACAGTGAAGATTACAACTGAGTGAATATTAAATGCTGCATTGCTCATTAGCCTGCTCATGGTGTTTGCCACCTCATCAACACTGCAATGTTTGGGGTTTTTATATGGCTTTTTTTTTTAGCAAAGAAAATATTCAGACCACTGCAACATTCTTTATGTGAAGCCAGGCAAGTCATTGTATCATAAAAGGAAGCTTTCCTGGGTACAAAAAGCTCATGCGGCATGTCTAGTCACTCATCCACAACCCTTCCTGTTGTGGCATTGTGTTTTAATAGCAAGAATGCTGCAGTTCAAGTGAGATTAGCAGTAACACTACAGGACAACAGAACAGTCACCCATCATTTAACCTCATTTTCTCTCCTTTCACAGAACGCATGTGCCAAGATGCCTCATTGTACAAGGACTGCTCACAGGCAAAATAGACAGTGAGTCACAGAAAGCCTTAACACAGCCTATTACCCACCCATGCTTTTCCAAACACACAGTAAGATTTCAAACTCCTTTATAAAACTGGACAAGATGATTTCTAACACTGACCCCCCCCCCCCCCAAGTGTAGCATCACGAGATCTTCACCAACCAATGTTAAATTCCAAAGGTAATTTGCATATAATCAGATTTTACACAAATAGGTTTTACTATGCTCTAAATGGTCCTTTTATCGGGTCTCAGGAAATAATGTGACTACATGCTTAATTGTTTGGTTCCTGCTTCTGTAAGGAGAGGACAAGCCCCAGAATACGTCATGTCAGAGACTCATTTTTCATATTTGGAAGTTGTAATGAAGAACGCTCCTAAGAGAAAATGGTTAAATGTAATCAGATAGATTTGCCTGTAGCCCTCAACCTGGAATAAGTAGATTGTAATTCATAAGCATTCTAACTGAGAAGTGGGAAAAGTTGAAACCCAACCGAAAGAACTGAAGTGTAGAGTTACGTTTTGCCCTTCATGTGGCAACTTTTAAGAAAATGCAGTCCAGTGTACATACCCGATTCAGGTCAGTCCCAAACTTTCGATAGAGTTCGTCTAGGCTAAGTTTGTGATCTTCCTAAAAGATGAGAATGAAGAAAGTTAGAGTTATACAACACATTTTTCATGCAAAGTCTGCAGCTTGTGTTTAAAGTTTAAAAAAAAGTAACTTTCCCATTTATTGTCCATCTTGTTAGCTTACAAATCCCATACAAAGCATCAAGCACGGATGCAGAGAAGGGGATAGCCCAAACCAACCGGACAGAGAAATTTACAGAAGGCAGGCTGCTTTGCCTGTATTTCTGCAGGTTTTTAACTTTCTTGGCATTCAAAGCACTTTCCCTCCTTAGTACAGCTCCACGCTGTTTTGCAGAAACATCAGAATCCTTTTGAGATCGCTGCTGCGGCCCATCACGTCAAAACATTATCAAAATGGGAGCAGGAGGGGAAAATACATCAAGATAAACAGAATTTGCTTTCAACAGGTGCAGGAAGAAATGAGAGTTCACAAACTTTGGTTTATGCTTCAATATGTCAAGCTAACATTACTGAAACTAATCTATTTCACATCATGCAGACATTGTACCTGAATGCTAAATGCGGTGAGCTGGCTTTAGCAGTACAACAGGCAAAGAGATTTAGAGAAAGCATGGACCGATCATTTTGGTTCTTTTAAATGCAGTAGTTTGTTGCTGGAAACCTGTACCTTTTCGGAAAATGAAACGATCAGCAAGACTAAGGTAACAAAAAACCCAACCCAACTCACAGGCCAGATTTGGAGGGATCAGTCTTACATACATAAAGACAACTGCCATGCTAGGTGAGGCCAATGGTCCATCAGGCCCAGCATCCTGTCTCTGAAAGCAGCCAATCTGGGTCACCTGGAAGTAACCAGCAGATGCCGAGTAGAGAGGTCCTTCTTGGCTGCTCACTCCCAGAATGGCAATTCAAGTTATTGAACCTGTGCTCCAGAGCTTTACCCAAGCCCTTTAAGCTTAACTATATTACTAGCCTTGACCACATCCTCCAGCAACAGACTCTACAGCTTGTACACAGACTTAGAATTTTTTAAAGTTTGCCACCAGTTAATATCATGGAGTATCCACTTTTTCACTTCTGCGATATCTTTTTTGATATGAAGGGACCTTAATCACATACAATGTATAGTTGTATAATTCACAGTGGCTTATTTTCAGTTTATTTTCTAATATTTCATTTAATTTGTTACAAAAAAAACAGTTGTATGCATTACCCGCATTGACTCAAGGTCCTTTTCTGTAAGGGGAAAGTCAATGTGGAAGTCAGCTTCGAGTATATATGGTTAAGATTGTCTGTGTGTACCTTTGTCCACATTAAAGTTTCATATGCCATTAAATATCCCAGCATACAAGATACTCTTGCAATTCGTCAGTCTACATGTTTGTAACATTTTGAATAACTCATTTGCAAATTGATCTTACTTATTGTTCGTTTTTCTAGATCCCAGCATAGGGTGCTCCACTGACCACCTCTACCGGAAGCACTAACCAACTGTTTAGGCCTAAGTCACTATCTTTTTACAAGCTACTAATCCACAATAGGACACCACATCTTATCCCATAGCTGAATTTCCTCAAGAGTCTCAGGGACTTTATCAGATGCCTTCTGAAAACTTCAGCCAGCTTGCCCTTATCCAGATATGTATAGTTTCAAAATTCTAATAGATTAGCAAGACTTCCCTTTGCTAATTCCATGTCATCTTTGCCTATTAAGCCACGTTTATCCATATGCTCGGTAATTGTACTTATCAGTTTCGGCCACCATGTATGGCACTGTGTCAAGCTGACTGGTCTAGAGTTCGCTGGATTGCCCTGGAAACCATTTAAAAATTTGGCTACCCCCTCTTCTCAGGTACAGTGGCAGATTTTAACAGGTTCCAGGCTACCAGTACCAGTCTCTGCAATTTAATATCAGAGTCCCTAAAGAACTCTGGGGTGAATGGTCAGGTCCTGGAGATTTGCTATTATAATTTGTCATGTACTCTAGCACAACTCACAGCTTCAGCACTTCTGAAACACTAACAAAAAATGATTCCTGCTTCAACACCCTGAAGCAAAACAATTTTTTTAGAATCAGATGGGCCAAGGTGGGATCTCTAGCATGCATACATACTAGAAAACAGGTAAACTTGTTCTCCCTACAGCAATATCAAATTTGATGCACTATGATCACTACTGTTAAGCGGCTCTACCGACATTATCCCTTGCTTTGGGTCCTAGCATTTCCTCTTGCATTAGTTTCAGAAGCTGCTCATGGTGCAGTCATTTATGGCATCTAGAAACTTCACTTCCCTAGCATGTCCTGATGAGACATTCAAACATTGATATTGAGAGAAGCAAATTTGCCATGGTTTCCAATTTTAGTAGCCTGTCTAGTATCTGCTACAATTTCACCATCCTGGTCAGATGGATGTAAAAATACTTATTCCTATGCTCTTCATATCATATGCAATACAGATTCTAGAGTGCAGCGTTTCCTGCAGAACTTCTATTTCACTCTACTCTATCCTTAGTGTAGAGTGGCTCACTACCACCAATTTGATCTGTCATTTTGATTATACTTTATAACCTGTATCAGCGTCTCAGTGATACTCCCTAGGGCTCTAAGACGCCTATTATGTGTTTATCATTAGGGCCGTACATTTTAACAGTTTAATCTTACTTTTTATACTTCTGGAACTTACATATAGACACCCAAATATATGTTCTTCTTGTTCACTAGCTGCCTATTAGAGTAAATTATATTGGTCTCTTCATTTAAATCCACCTGTGCTATCTTGGTTTTTTCCACATACTATATGGATACTCAAATTTTACTGTTCTTTATTCTTCAGATATGGACTCTGACCCATGCAAACTTGACACCCATCTCTTTGCCGCCACACACATTCAATCCTGGTCAGTGTTTAAGAACGTGGACCCCAGGTCACTAGGTAACAGCAGCACAGTCCCACTTTCCATCAGGCTCAGGCATTACCAGATGTTCTTACCAGTGTTACTTCCTTCTTCAGTTCATCCATATCTTTCTCTTTCTTCCCCTTCCCCTTCTTCTTTTTGGCTCCATTTTCTGAGGTGGCAGCTGGTTCATATTTATCACGCCCTGTCTGTTTAAAAACAAGACAACTTCTGAAATATCCTTAATGCCCACAAATCAATACTATCTAGGAAGCATATCTATGCTATCATATGAGGCAGGCAGAGGCTTGACAGACTAAAATACCAAAGTAGATTCCCGATGCTGCAAGGTTTCCCTTATATGTACACATTTTGAAACAGCTGGAAATATGCAGTGCACACAGTTTCACATTCTAGATACTCTGAAGAGCATGGCTGGCTCACACTGTGACACGGCACTCCATTTAGTATTACAAGTGGGGCCAGAGCATGGGGACGGGAGTGCAGATTCATTCTCATCCCTATTCTGGAGCAGACTCGCCTTACGGTGCTCCTTGGGAAACTCAAAGAACAGAAATGCAAGTCTCAAGTTACACCAAACAAACTGGATCAGTTCATGTGTGGGGGACATCTGCCAACATGGCAACTACAAAAAATAGAGAATTAAAAAAAAAAAAAGATACACACCCTACAAATCTAAATACGGAAAACAAAAAAAAAATCAAACAAAAATAAAGCCAATGGTCAAAAATAAATTCAATATTGCAGAGTGTATGGTGAGCATTGTTTTGATTATAAGAATAAAGCCCTTTATGAAAAGGAAGTATGCATTGTGAAAGAACACCCACACTCCTGAAATGTTAGAATGGTAAAAGCAAGCTGTAATCCTGTGGCGAATATTGCTATGGAACTGCAGATCCAACAAGATTTGCATTAGGCGAGTGTATGCAAAAGGACTCGCCAGTAAGCAAATTCAATATCAGGCAATAGCCTTGCTGGGCTTTTTTCTTATTTTTGTTCAATTAAAAAAAAAAAAACCTTATCACTGATGCAACACCCTTACCCACATCCAACCGCTGCAAAATTAGAAACATGCTTGCTTTGCCTTTCAGTTTCTCCCACCATTGTTCCCCCAGTACCCTGAGGTAGATTCCCAGATTTACACAAAAATTAGTCAAAGACAAACTATTTTACTATAAACCACTGACAGTTTCTTATGGTGCGGTATATCCATTTTTAAATAAAGCGAATATAAGAACATTAAATAAAAATCAGCAAGAGAATTTTTATAATCACAAAGTAAACCCTACTGTACAACTAGCTCCAGGTCATGTCAGAGGAAAATTCCTTTAACAGAAAAAGGCAGTTATTCTGAAAACCATGTTTACCAAGCACAAGCCAGACACCATGTCACTGCCATCAGACTCTTGCTAAAAAGATTTCCGTCAGATTACATGTCCACTACTCTCTGCTGCCAGCGACAAAGCATAACACAGAGGAGATGGTAAAGCAACATTTCCCTGCACACTTGTAGCTTGCTTAGCACTCAAAAGAATTTTCTCCTGAAGTTTACCCAAATTTCCATCTTAATTTTGCTCAGTTTCTACCTCCTAAAATTTAAGCCATTTCCAAAGAGCTTTTGGTTTTCTCTCCTTTGACAGTGCTGGTAATGAACACTAACAAATGCATAAAGTTTGCAGTATTGCCATCCCAGCTCCAAGCCGAAATAGAAAACCAGGAGTGGGTTAGTTCTAACTCATACCAAAGATTCTGGAGCTTTCTACCCTGTATAAAGCAAGGGAATAAGTAGTAGGTGGTAAAATCTGTGTCAGCTTATCCAAAAACTGGTACCCCCGCTTTCTAAATAAATTTTCCACCCTTAGGGAAGCATTACATCCAAACTGCATCTTATTACATGCCATACGACAAGACCATGTACAATCTGAATGGAAGGGCGCAGCCTGCGGTTACAGCAGCGGACTGAGAACCAGGAAAGCCAGGGTGCAAATACCACCGACACCTTGTGACCCTGCTCAGATACAAACAAGCTGTAATCCTTCCGGGGACAGGAAAAATACCCACTGCGCTGGAACTAACTCACCTTTAGCTACCAATGAAAAAAAAAATGTGAGCTAAATAATTTCTTTGCAGGTATGTACAGTTACCACTTCCCCATATCATTTAGTGCAATGAAGAGTGCTCGTCTCCTTGTGCTCTGCATTCATATGCCTCTTCCAGCTCCAACCACTTTAAACTTATGAAAATGCTTTCAGAATTTAGGGCTCTTGGATAAAGTTAACGACCAATGCAGGTACTGGAACTGCAAACCAAGTCCTAGCATCCAATGGCAGGCTATTTTTAATGAGGTCCTTATCAATAGTATTACAGCTCTCTCTAGAATAAAGTCAGGCTAAAGATAGGCACATTCCTGACATTCTTTCCTTCACGAAGACGACTTGATGGCTTTTTAATCAGCATAGCCACTCATCACATGGACAGTCCAGCAGAGGACACTGTGCAGAGGGAAAGATGCACCTAACAGCATCTACTCTTGCAGCAAGCAAGACAGCATCACTGGCAAAAGGATACAGATACTGCTTTAACCCCCTGAAAACTAGATGTAAATTGTTGCTCAAACAAGTACAGTAGTATTGTGGGTATTCAAAGATGGGGCATTCTAACCAGGGAATCACAAGTTGCATACAGGTACAAGGAGGTCGCTCCCAAAGAACTTACAATTCGAAAGGACCCTTGAGACATGTGCATTCGTGTTTTCAATTCTGAGCTCAAGATCAGTTTACATTTCAGGTCCTTCGTTACAGTTTATTTTTCCCTGGAATTTGCGCTTCATATAGGAACAAAAAGGAGTAGTTTTTTTTTTTCCAGTGATTTCTCCAATTTTTCTTCTTGTCTTACACACAAATTCCTGCGTAAAATAAAATCTGAAAACTAAAGTCCAAGGATATATTTTCCTGCCCCAGAGGGTGTACATGAGATAATGGAGGATGAAGTGGCTTGCTCAAGGTCGCAAGGAGCTGGCACACGCATGTTATAAAATTGGATGGCCATGCACATGTGGGCAGCACGTGCGGGGGTGGGGGGGGATTTTCAATAAATATGCGCGGTGACAAATCGGGCCTTCCCCAGTTCCCTCCCAGTCTTTTTACACACAAAGGCCTTTGAATAGCCACCCTTAAGACTAGTGGGGAGAGAGAGAGACTGGTAGGGATCCCCAATGGACGCCACCCTCTCAAAAAGCATGCAGCTCTGGTACTGCACATTCTGATTCCTTGGCTGTGAAAGGTTGACCAATCTTGTACAATGCCATGCCCGCCGCCTCACATCTGGCCAATGTACTATCAGCACGTTAAAAGGGTACTCATGATTGAGCACCCCCCTCTCCCTTACATACTGATCCACCTCTCCGGGGCACCCAATGCAAAATGCAAATGGGCTGCCTTGGTAAAAAGGAGCAGCTAGGGAAAATTGCACAAACCTAGTGCCTCCTTGGCAGCGGGCACCCGGGAAAGGTGGCTAAAAGCCAGTTAAGACACTTTAAAAATTTTGTTTGGAACATTACTAGTTCCTCCGACCTAACGCCATGATATTAAGTTGGAGGAAGTACAGGAAAGCAGTATTTTCTGCTTTTCTGTACACCTTTTGGACTCCTCCAAAATGAACGTGTGCTCCGGAGCAGGTGTTAATTTTGGCGAGTAAAAATGTGCACCTTGGGCACACATTTGTTTTTGATGAAGTGGAATAGATAATAGCCTCATCAACATGCATTTACATATGATGAGCGTCATTACCTACACATGCGATTGGACACGCGTTTTGACGCGCTAACCCACATCTTGCATCGGGGGTTAGGGACACGTATCCAAGAGGCGTGTCCAATTGCAGGTTAAACCGTGTATAGCATCAGCCAGATAGTAATTATAGTAAATGACACAAGGACTTAGTTGACCTATTCTGTTATCTACCTCTTGGTCTTCTACCATTCCAAGTAGATAAGCATGCAACTTCCCATAGTAAAACACCAGCTCCCCCTAACCCCATGTCTTCTATTCAACCTCTTTTAACCTGGCGCTAATCACGTTTAAATTTAGTGCTGGCAGGCTACACACACTTGATATTCCACTTTTTGCCACAGAAGGTTTGTAAGCAGTTGACACTCAAATTAACGAGTATATTAATGGTTAGCAATGTAGGCTATTTTATTTATTTATTTTTATTTATTTAAACGGTTTTATATACAGACAACCGTTTGCACATCGTGTCGGTTTACAAATAACTTAAAAACCAAGGTATATATAGGCATTGCCTTTACAAGGAACAAAGAACAGTAAAAACACAGTAATAAAGTAAGACTAGATAAATTAGTTGAAGGGATTCAAACTGGGAGTAACATAAGTTGGGAGAGGGGAAAAGAGTAACAACAACAAAAGGATAAGGTTATGTACCGGGTTCAACGATAAATTCATATAAATTGCTAGTTCTTGTTTGGGGGAAAGAAATCGGGGAAAAGGGGGGCTAGTGAAAGGCAAAGGTAAGAGGTAGGTCACAGCGGGAGAGGGTTAGTAGGCGAGGGTGAAGGGGGGTAGGCTTGGAGGAAGAGCCAGGTTTCGAGTTTCTTTTTGAAAGTGGGTGTGGAGGTTTCAGTGCGTAGGTCAAGAGGCATGAGTTCCAGAGGGTGGGGCCGGCAAGAGAAAGGGCTCTGTTTGTTGTGGAGGTAAGTCTAGTTAATTTTATAGAGGGAGAAAATAGAGTTCCACGTAGGGAGGAACGAGTTGGTCTTGTGGAGGTGCGAGGGAGGAACGGTGGGTTTAACCAGTTGTAATGTTTGTTGGTGATGCTTTTGTGAATGAAGTTTTTATTAGATTTTATTAGAAAATGTTATTAGAATAAAGTCCAGGGCAGGGAAGCTTTGTTCCTAATTGAGGTAAGGCCATGCTTTTGCCTTTTTTCAGAAGGTGAGGCAGCTTGGTTCCAGGTGGCTGGGTAAGTGGAACCTCATCCCATACTTGGGGACCTAGCAGCTGAAGGCCCCAAGTCTTATGCAGTTGTTTGGTGGAAGTCAGAGATGGGAAGGAAAGAAGTGATTTGTGAGGATTGGAGCCTTCTAGCTTGGGCACAGGAAAGATACTCTGGGGCCTGCCTGTTCATACATTTGAAGACAAAGCAGAGTGTTTTGAATTTAGTCCTGATTTCAATCGGTAGCCAGTGCAGTCAGTAAAGGATAAGTCTTATATGGTATTAGGATTTGGTCCCTACCAAGATTCAGACATTTTGCACAAGTTGTAGTTGATTCAAGTGGATCAGGAAGATATTTAGAAGAATCAGTGTATTGAAAGCCACCACAAAATTGTGCTGTTGACAGTCATGTAACTGGCGAATTTGACCTTAGGAATTCCACTGCGATTAGAATCAAATTGCACCCATAGGCCTTGTACAGACTTTAGACTACAGAAGTGGCTCCTGATAGGGAGTGACCTTGGCAGCTTAGCCAAAAGAGCTCAGGATTAAGTTTTAGTTGCTAGGGCTACTAATGAGAGAGAGTTGAGATTGGTGATCGGAGAGGCTTGGTCATATCAAATTTAAACACAAAGTCAGATGTCATCTGCAAGCAGGTGGCATTTGATATTCAAAGAAAATCAGAGCACAGATAGAATGGATGTAGATGAAGAGAACTGGGGCAAGACAGAGCCCTATGGTACTCCACAAATGAGGTTTTTAGGAATGGACTGTTGGCCATGTGACTAATTGAGTTCTGTTGGATAGAAAAGATTCTTACCATTTAAAGGCCTCTTCAGTACAGATACTTCCTAGGCAACATATCAAGAAATTGAACAACCGTGTCAAAGGCAGCAGAACTAGGTTGGCATCACTCCATTGAACTGCATTTAGATGAATGCCATTTATGATGTCCAACAGGAGAGTGTTCTTAAGTCAGAGTGTGTAATGTTGACTGGAGGGAGTGGAGATGGTTCCTGAAGAAGACATCACCAAGGAAGGTGTGAAGGAGGAGAGTTGTCAAAGGAAGACCATATCATTATGACCCTGTCCATAAAGAATTTAGCAAAGTCCTCTGCTGTGTGGCCCCATGTGGTGGAAGTAGTTCATGAAACAGGTTTGGCAAATTTCTTTACTACTTTCAACAGTTAATTCCGATACTCCATAGAGAGTTCTAGTTTATAGTAGTCTTTATGCTTACCAAATCTGCTAGGAGACAGAGATACTAAATGGCTGAGGTCACTGTGGGAGTATATCTAAGGGTGATGTCAGCTTTGAAACCTGACTCCGGCTCCATCTGCTAGCAGGGGAGCACATAACTCATTGGTCCCGAGTCCATCTTGCTACACGCTAGGAAAAACTGAAATCGTTATTCCATAGTTAACTAAGGTTCCTGGCAGGCCAGTAGGCACTAGTTTCTGGTATGTTGACAAGTTGTATTATACCTTCACTTGAGACAGGAGGAAAGTTTCTAGATAGTGGTTTGGTTGGAGGGGAGGGGGGAATGAGTTTACTTTGGGATAGGAATAGTGATTCAGACCAGGTAGCTGGTCTACTGTGATTATATTGGAATCAAGATCAAACTGATGAATTAAAAGATTAGGTCAAGGGAGTAACCATATTTGTGAATGGGGACCTATTAACTAAGTCAAAGGTTTATCGAAAGATGGAACAATGCCATGGGAAAGAGGGATTCTGTGTGATAGTGGAAGTCTCCTAGAACTAAGTGTGTCGCATAGTGGCCATGTCAAAGAGGAATTCTAAGTGTTTCAGAAATGAGTCAGGATGAGCGTTTGGTGAATGGTAGATGAAAAGTAGAGCTGCATGCCCACCCGACACGGTCAGTGGTTTGATGGCTGTTAGGAGGAGCCAGGAATGCTGTTAACTCTCCAGCCCCTGAAGCAGACATCACGTTAGTGTTGGGCAGGCATACAGCTTTTTTTCAAAATAAAGAGGAACTTCATCCTGTAGGACTACCGGTTGCAAGCTATAAGGTAAGATTAATTGGACTGTTGTTCACACAGCTTGAGTAGAGTGTTTTTGAAGGAGAGTTGATATGGGACAGTACCTTCAGGTACTATGTTTTTGAAAAAAATAAGAGCAAATTAAGTATTCATGATATGGGAGGTTTTTTTAAGTCATTTATAAAAGTCACAACAATACCTGTCTATTGGAGTAAACCACTAAGTGGTTTAGACCTCGAACAAGGGTACCAGACACCAGAGTTATATGAGGAATATACTGAATCCCCTTTGTTTATATTTTGGTGATTTTTATTTTAGGGGGATTCCTATAGAGGCCCATATATATTTTGGAATGGTAGATGAGGACAGGTTTGGGTTTTTCACTGCCTTGAAATTTTACGACTAGGCAGTCAGATTTGCCTATTAGTTGGGAAGCACTTATATCCAGGCAGGAGTAGCTAAAGATGATAGCAACACCTCCTTCACTGCTCATAAGAGGGGGTATGTGCTGCACAGAATCTCCCTAGCTTGCTCTCTTTTAAAAACTGGTCATGGTTTTGGTTACTAACTTTGCTGGCATCCACCACTCTTGGTAAAGTTATCTCAAATGTATCCTTCTGGGCCTTCCTCTTTTGGTAAAGAAAGTGCTTACCTGTAGCAAGTGTTCTCTAATATCAGTGAATCATCAATATGGATATTACCACTCAGTGCTGGGTATTTTCCCCCAGAGTTCTCTAGGAATTTGACAAATCTCTGGGTATGTGCAGCAATTCCTGCATATTTGCAGAGGGCCCCAGTTGCACAATTAATAATCTAGAAGACAGGGTGGGGGATGGGTACTTGTGACTGGTGATTCACTAACATTACACAAAACAACCAAAAAACCTGTCACAGCCAAGTAACATCACACATTGAAAGGAACCATGCTTGTAGGACTCCCTAGCCAAGAGAGTTGTCTAACAAAAGAGGGTGAGACAGGAAGAAAGACAAAATCCCATCAACAGGACACTGAATTCCTGGCAAAGCTTTTGTTTTCTTTAAACAGAAAGATAATCCTAAACCATAATGGGCTATAGTGGGTGGCCAAACCTGCTGCTGCATTAGAAGTATCTAGGAAGTAATGAGATTTGAGTGTGTAGACTGAACTTCAACACAAGCTTGTAAATCCTCTTCTAGAGGATGAGGAGAGGAGCAGACATGACCATGACCCTGACAGTATGGTCCTTTGCAGGACCATCCATGGCCAAACCTAGTGGTGTATATGTGGAGCACATATAATTTGCAATCCAATTATGATCATTTTGACACTGCAATCCTAGAGTTGTTGGGGGCAAAAGGTTGGGTGTACTTTCTATGGTCTTTAATCTGCTTCAGATAGGACAGCTCTTTTGCAATCCAGTGCAGGGCTTGTTCACTTTTATTGGCATGTAGCTTTAGAAAAAAAAATGTTGCAAGGACAATAAAAGGTGAAAGTCAATCACAGTATTAGACAGGAGCTTACAATAGGCACACAGCAGTTTACTGCTGCAAGAGAGTGGAAACGCACATCCACTCACCCCACAGAAAATAACCAGAGGTACAGCATGTTCCACAGGTGCACAAACTGTTGTGCAAGCCCAGAAGGGCATGCAAGAAATTCCTAGAAAGCTTTGAACATCAACAGATGCCACCCATGTATGATGGGCAATGCACTTATTTCAGAGAAAAATACTGAAGCAGAAGCTGCATTTGAAGAGTGGGGAGGAGTCCACTATTTTTCTTAACACATTTAGTTCTTTTTTTTTTGTTTATGGCAAATAGCTTATATTTACTGTTAAACTAAACATGTTTGGATCCTTACATAAAAACAATACTATTTACAGTCAAAAAAGTGTGCTACTTTCAGGTGTTCTTACTGGATTGCATGTTTGATGTGTTCTGTGTTTGACTGTCGTGGGCTCGAGTAGTCAATACATGTTTTTAGGGGGGCATGCAATAGTTAAAAAGCTATAGTGGCAAACCACAAGCTGTCCTCAACGTGATGAACCAATTCTAATGCAGAAAGTTAAAATATATATATTTTTTTCCAGCAGTGGCTCCAACCTCAAGTTGAGATGGTTCACGTTCACAGATGGCCTCGAGATGTGCAACTACCCCATTACCATTTATTTTAACAGGAGATCTTTGATCCCATAACATGCACTAGAAAGATCGGTCCTCTCATCCACAGCATTTGTGATAGCTTATTCTAGTATAAAAAAGCGTGTCTAGTTTGCTAGAGGAGCTATAAGCTTTATTTAGAATTTCAAGCAAGCGGCAATGGGTGTAATTAAAGAGTGATGAATGCATAGCTTCTTCCTGTCATTCTTCCTAGGACCTTTATACATTTTCCTTTTCTCTCTGCCTTTGAAAGATCTTTTATTAAAATGTTGCCCATTCAGGACTTTCCTCCTATCGCATGTATGAAGCTTACACCATCACTTCTGCTTCTTCCCCCTTCTCAACTAACATACAGGCCAATACACACGCTGGCTTTACCCCTTATTCAGTGAGGGGTAATAGCGCGTCGAAAATGCGCGTCCAAACCCCCCCCCCCCCCCCGAACCTAATAGCACCTGCAACATGCAAATGCATGTTGATGGCCCTATTAGTCATTCCAGCGTCGGCTGTCAAACCCACTGACAGCCACCGCTCCTGTCCAAAAAGAGGCGCTAGGGACGCGCTAGTGTCCCAGCGCCTCTTTACTGCAGACCCTAATTTAAATAAATTAATTTAATGTATCGTGGGCACTCCCCCGTGATTTTTAGTGTATCTGCCTGTAGGGCCGCACAGAACACGTGAAATACATTTGTAATGCAAGTGAAGAAGGGAAGCAGGCATTCGGGCGAGGTAGGGCCCTTTATTTTCAGTTTATCTTATTGGCCTAGGAAGTTCAATATTAGAACAAAAAAGAAAACTATGGAAAAATGGCTTTCCCATTGATTTTTTCTGCTGCATATTATACCCAAAGTCCTTTTTCCACTGATTTTTGTTATAGCACTGAAATTCCCAAGCAAAATAGAAACTGAAAACAAAGATCCCTAAGGCTAGGGAACAGGTTTTAAGCTGAGTGGTGCCAGCTGACTCACCTTTCCCGATAAACTGAAAGCAGTTAGTGAAAGCTCTGCGGCAATAAGCGATAGTCTTATCTGTTACAGCAAAACCTGATCAATCCATATTTGAGTTAATACAGAAACCTGAATGCAGATAAGTGTTAACACCCCCCCCACACCCCCCCCCCTCAAAATAGATACATTTTTGAGCTAAGGTTTTCCTTATACTGAAGGATCTTCTCAGATGACCTGGCTTTTCATTGCATTAAGCATATGCTCTGGAAACGTGTGAAGGCTAAATCCACGTTTATACCAAATACAAACTATAATCACTTTCTAAGCCAAAGCAAAGAATGAATGGGAGAGGCAAGTAAAAATATCACCTTGAACAGAAAACAGAAATCTACATATTTACTAAGTATATCTAAGGGCCACACATACTTCAGCTTTTCTTCCATTGTGTCTATAGGGAAATTGCACAGCGAGCAGGGCCCAAAATGCTCCAACCACTGTACTGATTTTCATTGAATATGTTTGCATTCTTGCCCACAGGTCAAGCAGTCATGGAATTTTCCCTTTCACTTGTATTATTATAAAAAATAAGGCAGAATGGCTGAGGCAACCACATGCCACTTTTGTAGGTGCTAAGGTTTTTCTCACAGGCTAAATCCATGCATTACTGTGAAATGTAATTTTCAAGGACTTTTTTTTTTTTTTTTTAAATAAAGTGACCTCAAATATGGAATTTTCCACAAATACCTTTTTGCAATTCTATTTGCATGTCAAAAGTTCAGATGTAAGCTGCTCTGTATATGTACCAATACAAGCACTTTATGGCACGCCACACTGAACATGTCAAAGCACTTAACACGGAGGGTTGTTTCCTGCAATTTCCTTCTGTTTTGGGGTTTCTACCTCAATCATTAGCATATTGCTCAGGGATTTTTTATATGCACAGATCCCCACCCAATTCACTTAACCTAATTATTGCAGACTGTGCTTAGCCAGAGGAAATCAATTAGGCTACTAGATGTCACTCTTGTGCAACAGGACTCCTTTCCCTCCAGGGGCTGAGAATGCCCTCTCCGCAGCATCTCCAGCCAGGCTGCAGAGTGGGAAGTCCAAGACTGGGATCAATTCAGGTCCCTCCCAGCACAGTAGTACACAGTAGGTCTGCTGAGCCACCAGGAGGTCCTCAACATTTAGGGGGGGGGAGAACACGCCCACCTCCTTCCATCAGAGCATTGAAGAAAGATTGCACTGGTGCATATGTAAAGCATGATGTGCTACAGGAGGGGCTCCACAAACCTGGCAGGTTCTCAGGATATACACAATGAATATGCAGGACGTGAATTGGCATATATTGGGTCTCCAAGATATGCAAATTTATCTCATGAAAATCCGACTGGCTGGGAGGTCCCCAGAGCAGGTTGAAAGGCTGTGTAGATGGCGGCAGTCTTGTCTGAGCAATGAATGGAAGTTTTTATATCCAAATTTCTGCTACAGACCCAGTGGGCCCATGATAAAAACTGAAACTCGTACAATTTATGTCAGGTTTTTCACCTCTTCATGTGAATGGAAAAAAGCTATAGACTCCAATAAGCATCAAATTTTAAGCAGCCATAACTACTGGAAGACTATACAAAATATCCCTTCTGTTCCTTGGTTAAATGCTTGGTCAGCGAGCCATATTCCAATTTTGACTCCATAAGAGATAACAGGGCAAAAGACTTAGAAAATTTCATTTATTAAAGACAATAGGCTAAAAATTAATGAGCTGTATGCAGGACAATAAGGAGTTAAATTTAAAAGCTGCCTTAAGAAGGTGGATTTTTAGATGGGATTTAAATAAGAGGGCATATGATGCACCAGCTCAGGAAGTCTATTCCAAGCATATGGTGCAGCCAGTTTGAATGCAGAATTGGAACTGGCATAGATAGTGATACTGGTTGAGCAAAGTGCATGAGGGGTATAGACGGGAGGTAATGAACTGCAGAGGGAAGGCACTTATAGGTGAGCAAGGAGTGTGAACTGTAAACGGGAATGGATAGAGCGCAAAGTAGCGACTCGATGGGTTGAATGGGTGTAAGTTGCGCAGCTGAATTTTGGATTATAGTAGAGATGTCTTACTGGAAGACCTGCGAGGAGCAGGTTGCAATAGTTAAGAGGTGGATTCTGGTAGTGTGTTCAGAAAGGAAGGGCTGGATTTTGATGTTAGAAAAAAAATGGTACATTTCAGTAGTGTTTTGGATGAGTGTTGAGAAGATTGCTATTTCTTACATCAGAGCCATAGCATGCCTATGGCCAATATAGTCATGGCCTTAGACGCTGCTACCAATAGGCACCATGTGCCAACGAGAGCAGTACGGCCGGCCGACTGCAGGTCCTCAGCAAAAGAAAAGCAGCACGGTCGGTGCAGCCTTAGTAAGCGAAAAAAGGAGAGCGGCCCTGCTGCCGATCCTGGCTGGGCGGTGCTGTTTTTCCCCATTTATTAAGGCAGCCCCTTACCACACTGTCAGTTTCAGCAGGGCGGCGCTGCTTCAGAGGAGCAGCACCCCTGTCAGTAGTAGTCCAATGCTAGGGTTGGCCTGGCCCCACGGCCAAAGTTGTTCTCTTGTCAATGGGGGCTGAAGGATATTGCTGCTGTCTGCTTCATCAAGGAGGAAGTAAGAGCGTGCATGTGCACGGAAGAGTGTGTGGGACAGCAAGAGAGCATGTGCATGTATGTGGCAGAGCATGTGTGTGCACAACATTCCTGCTATTCTGTGAATTTCAGGGAATCTGGAAATCAAGAGTTCCAAGGTATGGATAACAGGGAATTTTTTAAAATTCTTATTTTAATTTGTTGGATGTTATTTGATGTGTTTTGAAATATGTTATTGATGCTTGGAAGATTATGTGAGTTTTTAATTACTGAATATTCTAGTCATGGTTTTGAATTATTTTTTACTGGTATGGTTTTACTATGTGTTTTTTTACATTATTACAGTGCATACAGAGTTTGTGTTGCAGTTTTTGTCTATAAATTTCTATTTATACTGTATGGTCTATTCTGTATTTGAGAAGCTGTGTTTTGCTTGTGTAACTGAAATGAGTTATTCCATTAGTGTGTAATTTCTGTGTAGGGAAATATGGCAGCTTGGCTTGTATTACTATTTTAGGCCTGGTGTAATTATTTGTAGTAACTTTCATAGGTAGGGCTGTTGCTGATTGAGTGCTGCAGTTCGTGCTGTTTTTATATAGAAATTATTTTTCCTCATGGCTCCGAGGGTCATGCCCATGCTCAAGACGCATTAGAGTAGGCCTAATACCATACGGGTTCCAAGTGTCTTGTTTTGCAGGGTTTTCTGGTTGGCACCTCAGCAGTGCATGTAAATATAATATACATATTTTGATATTTTTACCTCAGAAGACTTACTTTGAATGTTCTTTTTCCTGTAAAAATTTGCTATAAATGCACAATTTAACTGAGTATGAGGACTGTGTAATGGGATGAGGGTGCAAGGCTGTTAAGTTTTCCTAGGGTGATTAATACCCTTGCACTTGCTGTACAAACATTTAACGATCTCCCAACTTGTGGTGTCATATGTTGTGCAAGGGGGGGGGGGGGGGGGGGCGCGCAGTTTCACTTGGCCATAGGTGCCAAGTTGCCTGGCCTCAGCTCTGCCTTACATAGCTGTCTCCTCTGCTGGCATGCCTATATGCTGCCTCTACCAGCACCCATTTATGTATGCCATTTTCTCCTTCCCTGTTGCTCCCACAGGCTGTAAAAGGTTCACTGTTGGAGCCACTGCCTCATGGCCCACACGCCAAACTCCACTTTGAGGGGAGAGAGGCTGTGGAGATTGACGGGAAGAGAAAGTATTTAAGAAGGAAGGACTGAAAAGAAAAATTAGCCAAACCTACAGAAAGTCAGAAAGTTTTAAATGAACTTCATTAAACATTGGGAAAAGGTTTTTGTGCAGTGATGCATCTAAAGTTGGGCAGATGCTAGAAGTGCCATATATCTAGCCTCAAGCTGCTGCAGAAGACTGAGGGCACTGTACATTTATGCCTCATGTATCTTCAATAAGGAAATAACACAAATCTTAAGTGTTCATTTGGAATAACATGAGGGCAGATAAGGACCAACTAACCTATCCAGGCTGCCCAGCTGTATTCCTCTGGGCAGATAAGCATCCTTAAACCAGCTCTCTCCCCCCCCCAAACTCCATCTTTTACCCACTACCCTCTAAATTCAGTTATAGTGTTGGCTTCCATCATCTCCACTGGTAGGCTATTGAAGTTGTCTTCCTGTTCGGTGGTTCTTACAAGTCCTACAGGCTCCCTCCCTTGTCTTACCAAACTAGTGAAGCTATTGTCCGAAACATCTGGCCATCCCATGCTTGCTGTTAGAGTAATAACCATGGCTGCTCTGTTGGATACGTAGACATTCAGGAAGGCTAGTGCAGCCGTACCACTACCCTAGAGCTGGTCTGCCTTCACTATCCCATCAATCAATATATTCAGTTGCAGAGCATACAAGGTATAACATGGGTATTTAACTCCCAAGCCTAAGAGAACTAGTCCGATTGAATATGCAAGTGACAGATTTGCATACAGTTACATAACACAAGAAATGCCATACTGGGTCACAGTTACAGACCCATCAAGCCTGGTATCTTGTTTCCCACACAGGCCAATCCAGGTCACAAGTACCTGGCAGGATCCCAAACAGAATATAGATACCATGATGCTAACACCCAGGGATTCGCAGTGGCTTTCCTCAAGTCTACCTAGTTAATAATGGTTTATGGACTTCTCCAGGAACTTGTCTAAAACTTTTTTAAATCCAGCTACACTAATTGGCAATGAATACCAGGGCTTAACTGTGCACTTAGTGAAACTTCTCTCTGGTTTTATATATGCTTACTAACTTCATGGAGTGTCCCCCAGTCTCTGCGTTTTTTGAAAGAGAAAAGAACAGATTCATATTTATCCATTCATTCTACTAATTTTATAGACCTCTGTTGTATCCCCCTTCAGTTGTCCCTTCTCCAAGCTGAGAAGTCCTAACCTCTGATCTTTCCTCAGAGAAATTGTTATATCCTCTTATTTTGGTCACCCTTCTCTGTATCTTTTCCAGTGCAGCTGTATTTTTGAGATGAGATTACCAGAATTGCACACCTTGATCTCTGAACGTGCAGTTGATAACTGTTTGCCACTGCACATTGAGCTAAGTTTTTCAAAGTATTGTCTACGACGACACCCAGATTTTGGATGGTAACTCCTAATAAGAAACCTAACATGGTGTAACTATTTGCCCAATGTGTCACTTTGCATATGCCACTTTACAATGCACATGCAAATCTCATGCATCTTAATTAGGGATGTCCTGAAAATCAGACTTTTGTGGCTCTAAAAGACCAGAGTTGGACTCACCGGAATTAAAGTATGTGCTTATATGCATAATCTTAAATGTAAAAAAATTGGCGTGGAGAAGTCTAGTGATCAGAGCAGTGGGCTGCGAACCAGAGAAGCCAGGATTCAAATCCCACTGAAACTCCTTGTGCTCTTTGGTGAGTCACATCACCCTCCATTGCCTCAGGTACACATGCAGAGTGCAAGTGCTCAGGGAACAGGGAAATGTCTTCTACAGCACTTGCATGTAATTCACCTTAACACTATATGTGAAATGGTCAGCTAAATCCAATAGAGCATGGAAGTCTTCCAGGAAAGGTGGGAGAGTAATGTAAACCTTTAACAATTTTATAAAACAGTTAACATCAAGTCCTCAAAACTTGCTCTTAACTCTCTGAACAATCTTACCCCCTTCACCAGTCCTTTCCCAGTGAGATTCCAAGTGATAAATACATACATTATCCAGGCTCTAATAAGAGGGCCCCCCTCAGGCTAGCCAATGCCTATTGCAGGCTTTCCAGGATACAGGGTCTTTAGGGTTAGTTTAGACTGGTTCCACCAGTTTGTGAACCCCTATTCACCAATGGCTTTTTTTTTTTTTTTAAATAAAAACAAAGTTGCTGCCTGTATTTCCCATAAACAAGACCTCATTTTGAGTTAGCAGATTAAAATCTAAATGTTATGCAGCTATAGCTAGCTACAGAAATGTTTACATTTGAGCCTCTAGAAGTAGAGAACACTAGGACAATGGTTTCCAAGCCTGTCCCCTGGCACCTAATCCAGCCTGTCATGTTTTCAGGCTAATTGTAATAAATAGGTATGAGCCATTTGCATAAAGGCAGTCTACGTAAATCTCATGCATATTGTCAATATACTGAAAACTTGACTGGCTAGAATCAGAGAACAGGTTTGGGAACCATACTAAAGCATAAGGAGACATTAAAGACATTAAATCCTTTGCTACACTAATTAGTCTTAAGACTTACTTCAAGGCAACATGATAATCAATGCCCCTTGTGTAAAATGTAACAGCTACAGCAGAGCGCATCATGAATCTGACTGGATAACCAGTTCCAATTCAAGAGGAGCCAGCCCAGTGGCAGTGCCATGCAGAGAGGGCCCCTGGCTCAGTTCTCAGATACAACCATCCACTGGATGAAGCCAAGGATGCTACGGTGGCAGAGTTCACAGCCCCTAGGGGGAGTGGGGGCAGTCAAGAAAGTCATGGGTAACATCTGGAGGGGCTGGATTTAAAGGCCATGATACAGGGCTTCAGAAGCACAGAGGACTGTCGCTTCAGACTAAGAATAGTTAAGATAGGGGAAAAATATCTGGGGAGTTGTGAAGGAGAGGTCATGGTGCCAGGATCCTAATCCTGATTCCAATTAAGATGGAAGGAAAAGGAAAGACACGCCCTACATGGTAAAAAAAAATATAAGATGAGGAATCGTATGTATGCAATAACTGAGCACATTAGAAGGTAGTACAGTAACATGGTTCCAGCTACAGAAGGTCCTAGGAATTTTCAACTTTCCTAGAACAGTGATCCATATTATTCAATTGTGTCGAGATCTGAATGAGCAGTACTGGCAGCTAGGATAACTGTAGCACTGTCTCCATCATTTCAAAGTCACCTTCAAATATGCCCTGCTAGCAACCAAAGAATCTTGAGCACAGCAAACAGACTGCTGCACTCAATTGCCAACCTCCCTTCACAATTCATTCATCATCCGTCACTCGGATCCCGAAATTGAAACGGCTGGTGGCAAAAAAAAAAACAACCCACAGTCGCTCCCCACTGCACAGAGTACATTTTTCAGATGCCAAAACCAGCAATGCTTTTAAGGTTGCCCCTCCTGTACTGAGGCTCCTGAGTGAAAGCTCGAGGAGGAAGTAGGAGGGCTTGTACTTGGCAGCGAAATAACTTAACTGTGCAAACAAGTAACACTGTGCTTCAGTGTACCATGTTCCAGTCCCAAGTTACATCATTAAATAGGTTTCCCAATATTAAAAAAACACTAATTGGCTGTCCCAGAGACCAGTTGAAACAGAAAATCTTTCACAAAAAGGAGAGTCATCTGAACATGCCCACTGACTGCAAGCGAACCAACGAAAACCAAAAAGTGCAACAAAACCAAAATATTTCCATCAAATGCATGTCCGCAAAATCATCTAAATATCAATACTTGCCACAGAAGAGTAGGCAAGAACAAACTGCTTTCTGTAACCATAACCACACTGCTTCTGTTCTGCTTGACGCTGGATGCCAGAGACGATGCCCTTGCCATGGTGGTGAGCCACAATATCACGAAAGGCAGCACTGTCAGAGGCACATTTCACTAGCACCGGAAGCTGATCGTTTTCTTTTGTTAAAGCTAGAAGCCTGTTGTATTGATTTTTTTTTTTTTTTTTGAGGCGGCCAAGAGCCTGAGATGTACTGTGACAGGCAGTAACCCAGCGTTGCCATCCGTCACTTATTATGAAAGCTCTGAAAAGGGTTTGTAAAGAAGTACAGAGAAAAGAAAATACCAAAGGGGGTAGGAAATGGGGGGAAATTCTTCAGCTCGCACCAGCCCCGGTGACAGTCGAGGTGGGAGACCACCAGGGCCTGCCCACCATGTGAGGTTCAGGCAGTGCCACGTCCCGCATCCCACACTCTAGATAGAGTGCGAAAAAACCCCAAACCAACACACAGAAAGTCAAATCTTAGGAAGAGCGAGCCCCCCCCCCCCCCCCTTAACTCACCCCCCGGCTGGTTCCCTGCTCCAGAGCGCTCATTCTTAGCCGCCCTGCCCTTGCTTCAACTGCCAGTTCCACCCTTAGCGGAACTCCAAAGCTTTGACTTTTAAACCACAGAATTCTGCAGCCGGGCGCTTCCGACCCTTAAAGGGACCGGCGCCCCAAGACAGGCCGCCATCTTTCCCCCCCCCCCCCCCCCCCCCCCCCAACACGGCGTGGATTTTACATTTTATTTGCGTTCGACGCTGCACCGTGCCAGCGGGCAAGCTTTCAACCCGGCAGCACTAGCCCTGGGCTGGATAAGAGGACATGAAGTTTTGCAGTTTTTTATCTGTGTTTGAGTTGGCAGCCGGGGGATTTCTCCGATTAGGAAACGCCACACACTGTTTGTGGAACACAAAGGTCCCCCGTGCCAAAAAAACGAGGTCGGACATGCTTCAACACGATGCCGCACCTTTAAAATGCTAAAAAAAATAAAAAAGTTTTTTCAACTCAGGCTGTTGAAATAAGACTGACTTCACACACAGAATAAACCAGGTGGACTTCAAGACTGTGGGTGCTAGATCACAGCCACCTTGAAGGGATCACCACCGAAAATCTGTTCAGCCAATCGGTTTATACATTGGGTGACACGCCTCCCTCGCTGACCCAACCAACTCATGTGCAGTGCAACAGTCAGATAAATCCTCTGTGCAAGCATAAAAAGCTCTCAAGTCTGAATTTATAAAAGGAACATGAGATCTGCTCATGCTTTAAGAGCTGCCCAAACTGACATGTGGCTTCCACAAAACAAGTAACACCTTGTGTAATTTTAAACCCCGACCAAGGCACTGAAGTTTAGTTTTTGTAAACAAAGGGCCTGTGGTTCACACAATCCAATGGAACAAACCTTTCAGAGTGATGGGACAGGAGGACCCTAATCGTAACTTCCATGTTGCCTACTTGTACTAAAGGAACAAGCAAAGTGGCAGAAACCCCAACTGAACAGCAACAGGCCTGCCAGAAGTAAGTTAGTCAGATCCGGTCCCTGCAGTAGCCACAGAATTTCTGCTACACTGGGAACAAATATTCAAACTCAAAGGTTCACTGCTCAACATTAAAAAAAACTTTCATTTTATAAACTCATTCTTAAAACATGAGCCCTGTGGATAAAACCATCATAATGCTCCATTTTTCTCTACAAACAGGGGGCAGATAAAAAAAAAAAGGGTGCTACTTGTTTTGAAATGCAAATATGTTGAAAGGAAAAAAAAAGTGCTGCCCTATCAACATGCTTCTCTTTGACCTCATCTGGCATCACCTCATGACAGATTTTGCATAAGATAATTAAACAATGCACGAGAAATTGATTCACACAGAATAGTCAGTTACACTGCTCTACTTGTGAGTCTGGGAGGAGACAATTGCTCCACCAGGTCCCAACCGCTGACAGCAAGGAATGTGCAATGCTGCACTGCAGCAGTGTGCCACAGTCCAGCATCTCAACAGGGCCTTTATGGACCAATAAAGATTTTACTACAAGAACTTTCTACATAACTGCCCCCCCCTTTATTTTTTTTAATATCATCTCTAAAGATTAGGTACTATGTTGCTTCTTTAAAACAGGGGTGGAAAAGTTTTCCAACTTAGGGACCACCATTTTAAGAGTACTCAATTTTTATTTTTTTTTTGCTTTTTCTTGGCAAAAAGTAAAACCATAAATTTGACTTCTTTCTCATGCTACCTCCCATTCTCTATCCCTCCTCCAGTTTGGTCCCACTTGAGAGCTCAAGCAGCACCAGGGCTCACCACAGCAGCAGCTGCATCCACAACACCAGCTACTTGTTAGCCTTGGGACAGTTGAGGGCACCAGGGATCTTTGTAGCTCCACTTTAAAATGCATCAACCTAAGACTCCAATTTTTCCAGGATCAATACTACTAGAACAGCACTACAACATATACTGAGGCACACAAATTAACAGATGAATTCTTCCATCTGCTCAAAAGGAAGATATTATATAAATGGCATTCAATTCAAGCAGTCTCGGTTCTCCATTCCCGACATTAAATATAGTCAAGTAACAATGGCCAATAAAACAGGCATCTCATGGCAGTAACCACTTGAGGGGAAGAAATGTGCTCAAGACAAGCTCAATGCAATAACTGACATGATATGCTATATTACAGGTCACTCTTACCATTATAAAAAAAAAACTCCATTGTGTTATTGCAGTGCAAACCTGTTATATAATTCCATTACTTCTGGGACACCTATGAAAGACTAGAGAACTGAAGTAAACCAGAGTTGGTGTGTCAGCTAAAGAAAAAGGACTCCCAGTCCAATGATCTAGACCACTCCTATTAGGATTTTCAATTTCTAGTAATGACCTTCACCAGTCTAACACTGCTCTTGAAATGTATGCTAATCTAACTCACAAATGGCAGCGTAGAAAGCTCTCAATGCTGCAGGCAAACAGCAACAAGCTACCAAATCGGCCATCCCCACACCCTTACAAATTTCAAAATTATACAAAGCAACAAAATGTGGCAAGAAACTCATGCACCATAAACACACCCATATAAACTTTATTACAACATGTTATTCTACTAAAGGCAACAGCACAAAAACTGCTGTAGATAACTGTCATGCATCAAAGCATGTGTCCTTTTTTCAAAGTGTCACCTAAATACTCAGTGCTGCAATTTTTATTTATTTTTTTTAAAGAGTAATCTTCTGGTCCAGAAGTCAATTCCAAATTATTAAAGTTATTTTATTAAATTCAGCTACAATTTTATTTTAAATTACTAATTTTACTGCAGAAAGGTATCTGATAAATGGTACTGTACAGCCACAATTGTTTTCATGCCATCATAAGGAATGTTATTTCCATATAACCTTCAGAAAAAGTCAGAGCATGCTTGCACCAACTCCTACGCCTTTCATTTGAAGGGCTCCCCCCAACTGCTTTCATATCAGAGAACAAAAGCTTTTTTTCCAGGTAAACCAACCCAGAACAGACTGCTTGCACAAAGTACCACGAAAAGTCACAAGAAAATAGTGCAAATAAACCTCTTGCACAGATGGAAGTGCTTCTGGCACTGGGCTTGGCTCACTAAGCTTCTCCCCTTGAGAAAGATCCTATAAGTCATAACCCTCTGCAATTAGTTAGGACAAGGTCCTCCTTGCTTATTACTCCTGCATTATGCATTTGAGACTTGATTTGAACAGTGCTGCCATCCATGGTAATAAGCACTACATGTTCCCAAGCGGAGAACAGCACACACAGCTTAGAAGTCTGAAGAATCCTCTATTAAAAAATCCCACCTATTGTTATTTTTACAATGGCAAATGCAAAGAAGTCATAATACTAAAAATATGGAACTATAATGGAAAGGGGACAACATACAGATTAATTAGAAGCCTTCTATCCCACTGTCTCACAAAGGCATTTTGTGAGGAGAAAAATGAGGAGAGGGGGAGGTCTGCATGTTTTAGGGGTGCATCAATAGCTACTCAAGTCACATGCTTCTGAAAGCACTCAAGCAGCAATTGCCAGCAATGTAAGGGGATCCCAGGCCTGCCCAATGGAAAGACATGATATGCACACCCTTGTAACAAGTGGGGAGGTAGCAGGTTTTTTTTCATAAAGGAAAACCCAGATCTCTTTAGTACACCAATAATACATGGAATACAGAAAGCTCCACATCACCAAAATGCATCCTAGGAGAACCAGGAATACAAAATTACACTCAGCCAAGCTAGTAAACGGCAGTCTCTGACATCTCGGTTTTCCAATCCTCCCCTTCAATTTGCTGTTCATGCTATTTAGTGCATAAGGTTTCACTTTCAAACATACCAGTGCCATGAAAAGATATTTCGGCAATTTGCCTTGGTCTTTGGTAGCCTTAGCCCCACCTTATTCCTTACCCAATGCAATCTGTGCCTCTGCCATGAGAAATAATCCCCAGAGCATCATATGAGAAACACCTGTATGTGTTTAGTACATGCGAGGGCTGTTACATAGATGCATGCAGTAGAACCCTAGGCGTGTTTTATAGAAAAAGTGTTACGGCAAACCTACATGTAATTGCCTATCCTGCTACAGAGCACCATATTATATTCTTACAAAATGAAATTCAAGGGTTAAAGTTTCCCTTGTCCATTCTGTACCAATAAAAATCCTTTAAACCTTGTGCAACAACTGAACACTGCATTTCATCGGCAATCGCTCTGTGCTTGTCAGATCTGTCAGCAAGGAGTTCTGTTTGTTACAGGGTAAAATGAGACAGCCACAAAGTAACATCTACCAAACTACTATGGGTCAAGATTAATACTATTTATGCCTTATCAAGGCAAAAAAAAAGTGGAGAAAAGGGGAACCCACCAGGGTACAAACCATATGCCTGGCCTTTGCCAGACAGACATGTTAATTCTGCTACATTAAAAAAAAAAAAAGGGATGACCGCATCAACGGTTGAGAGGCACTTCCAGCTTCTTAATGCTTGCATCTCTCGCTCTCTAGAGACAATCTGAACGATTCCCCAAGCTCTGTAACTAAAGGGATTTATTTTTACGTTTAATAAAATGCAAAATAGCTTCCTCTACAAGCCCATGCTGCATGAAGACAAGATGCCGGAATCCTCATGCAGTTGGCAGATGAGGAAACTGCACTACACTGGATGAACTTAGAACAGATTCGATGTTTTTTGGTTTCTAGCAGGAACATTGGGAGAGAAAGTGCAGGGCGGGGGTGCGCCTTTCGGGGGAACATACAACAGCTTCCTGCACAGGCTCAACAGTTAACTGCGGCGGTTAAAGGAGGCTCTGCCACAGCGAGCACGGCCTGACCCATTCTGGCAGGAATCCCGTTACCCCCCTCCCCCTCCCCGGTACAAGCGGGAAAAGATGTTGCGTCAATGAGATCACCACCTCGCTCGCCTAAGCCGCGCCATGAGGTCCGCCACTTCGATGCGGGGCGAGAGGAACGAACGAGAGAGCTCAGCGTTTTCTTCCAGGCTGGCTCCGCGCCTCCTCCTCCCGGCCCGGCCGACAACCAGGGTACACGTGTCTCCAAAGCCTGCCTGCGCCGCTGGGCACGAGCCGCCGGCCGGCACAGGTCGCCCGAGACGGCGGCCGCACACGGGAGCAAGCCAGCCACAGTGAGGGGGGAGGGGGAAGAGGGGAACCGCCGAGCGTGTGCTAGAGAACGTCCGTGACCTCCCTCCCTCCCACCGCGCCCGAGCCGGTCCAAGAGCCTGCGCGCGCGGAAGGATACCGGGAGCCCCCTCTTACCCACCAACCACGGAGGACAATGCGGAACTGAGCGGCCGCCGGCGGACACTTACCCCGTAACCCATGGTGGTGGCTCTGCGCGCTTACAAGAACCCTTCTCCGGTGGGGGAGGTGGGTGGAAGGGGGGGGACCGCGTGTGACTGAAAGGCTTTTTTTTTTAAATAAATTAGACTGAAATTTTCGCCCACCCCCCCAAACTTGTCGGCCGCGTCCCCTCCGCCGCCTCCAACCTCTCCCGGCCGCTGCAATCGCCTCTGAAAAACGCGGCGCCCCGGACGACTTCCTAATGTACTCGCGCGGCTCCGCCCCGCCCCATTGTGAGGTCAGCGGGAGAAACGTCGATGGTGCGCTACGTCATGTGGTTTCCCTGAGCAACGGATAGGCGCGCGCCCCTCCCCCCCCTCGGAGGAGGGAGGTGGGTTCAGGAGGGGCTTTTAGAGCTGTATAAGAGCTGAATTGGGGAGTTTATTTATAGAAGGGATGATTAAAAATAGCTTTCTCCTCTTTTATGGCATGAAGAGGGGTGGAAGCTTTTAAGGAAAAAAAAATTGGAGCCGAGGGGTAATATGTGCATCTGTATAGCGCTGTCTATGGCTAATGGCACTTTAGCAGTGATAAAGAGTAGTTAGTAAATCCCATTTTTTTGTGAGGTTGTGTTAACATGGACAAACGCAATAAACAACAGTTCGCCCTTTGGAGACTCGCCCCTCTCCTCAACCAAAAAAAATGGTTACCTTATCTTTTAGGGCAGGACTTCCCCAACCTGTCCTGGGGACTCAGTCAGGTTGTTGAAGATCTTCACACTGTATGAGATAAATTTGCATATACTAAATCTCCATGACATGCAAATCTATCTCATGCCTATGCATTGTTGATATCCTAAAAATGGACTGGTGGTGCGGGCTCCCCGGACAGGTTTGGGAAGCTCTGTTGTATAGGCCTTGGTCTTAAAATTCTTTAAAATGCATCACTAGCCAGTCACCTTCAGGGTAAGCCTCATGCATAAGCAAAAATGTTTGCTTGGATTGGGGGCAATGCATTCAAACTGTCCATGCATATTCATTAGCAAGATCTAGAATGTTAAACTGGTAGGCTGAGGCCAGGTATAAGCAGTGCTTAGTTTACAAAGGTTAATGTGTAGGAATGGCCTTTCCATCGCCAGTCCAGTTGTCAGGATAGCCACACTGACTAAAGAGAGAGAATCATCCCCTACCCTTTGCCCTCTCCAAATTTCTCTGATGGATATTCATTATAAAGATCCAGAGTAGGGTGTTGGCTCTAGGACAGGTTTAGGAAGGCTTTACTGCAGCAGGCGGCAAATCTGCTCCTCCTGACCCACCAACAGGCCAGGCTTTTAGCATATCAACAATTAATATACATGAGAGAGATTTTCATACAAGGGAGAAGGTGCTTGCAACTCTCTCTTATGCATATTCATTGTGGATAGGCTGAAAACCTGACTGGCAAGGTGTAGCTCAAGGACGGGGTGGAACAGCACTAACTTATGACATGCTGTGCCAGGTGAGCTACAGAGTTACATTTGCTATCTGAAATTGTATAAATACAAATAAAGCAGTTGTATTTATACAAGCATTCACTGCTTAATAGAGTAAGTCCAAAACCTTTCCTGGAGGTCTCCAGGCTAGCCAGGTTGTCCACATTGAATATGCATATACTACCTCCTCAGCATGCAAGTTTTATCTCATGCATATTCATTATGGATAGCCTGAAAATCTGACTGGCTGGGGCTCCCCCAGCACAGGTTTGGGAACCTCTGGATTAGTTTTTTTTTTTGTTTTGTTTGTGTTATTATATATAGATTTTGTAATCTCCACCTTGAACATGGTTAGGAAGTATAGAATATAAGACTGGTAAATAGTGAGACACACCTATACAAGAGCCATCATCATGGACACCCAAAGACAGAGCCATAATAGAAGATGTTCATTTCTTATTTCAAACAAACAGTGTACAATATGTATAAGATACCATATTTATACTTTCAAAGCTTAAATATATATTAAAAGGATAAAAGACCACTAAGAAGAAATAGGGCATGGGTAGGCAACTCCAGATCTGGTTTTCAGGATATCCACAATGAATATGCATGAGGTGTATTTGCATACAATGTACTCAGATATATTCATGCCTCTTCATTGTGGATGCCCTGAAATTCTGGTCTGTTTGTGGCTCTCGAGGACCAGCAAGGATGTGTTGAGGAACTTGGGGGGGCTACTGGTGCTCTCATTTTAACTCTACACCCACCATGGAGAGATTTACAGGGCATGTGGACTTGCTTCTTAAACTTGGAGAAGCTTCGATGAACGTCATTGGGGGGGGGGGGGGGGGGGGGGGGGCTCTGATAGAGACAAAAAAATGGAAGACAAACTGCTAGAAAAGCAACAGCCACTAAATCCCATCCCCACCACTCTCAACCTAGCTGGCCATCTTAGATGAAGGGGCCTTGCATTTTCAGATTAAAAAAAGAAAGAAAAGATGCTTTCAAGACCATAAAGATCTCTTCTTCAGATATGACAAGGCTTTAAAGGATACTAAGTTTATATATTGGTTGTTCTTGGATTTTAAAAAAATTGTTGATTGCAAAAGCCTTGTAGGCGCTAATATATTTGTAGAGCATGATAAAATCCTAAGATAAATTACCTAGACTGGGTCATCTTTTAGGATTTCAGGGGCTTCCACAGGCTGAAGCCAGGGACCCAGAACCTAACTCCATATTCCCAATATGCCCCAATAAAAGCTTCCCTCATTTCATACTCACCAAGCGCACTCAGCTTCGCATTCTACCTTAGCTTTTCCAGCTCTTGCTTGAAAATCACCTTCAAATTAGGAAAAAGTGGATGGCATTTACTTAAAGAATCCCCCAAAGGCTGTGAAATCCTGTACATAGCAAGTGAACAATAACTCCAAACTGGAATTCATGTCATTGATCCATCAGGACCCACCTCCCCTGCCCATAGCCGAACACACATTTTAATTAAAAGTAGTGCGGTCCATTAGGACAGAACCAACAAGCACTACAGGCACAGGACAAGGAGCTGCGGTAGGACCAAGGAACCTTACGTTTCCAGGCGATTGGTTCTGGCCAGCCTCTGGCAGGTGCCAGCTGAAGGGTGCACCACCTGGTAGCTGAACAGATCAGCACTAGGGGGCTTTAACTGGTACAAGAGCTAATCTGGCCTACCTGTTTGCCTCCTTCACTTTCTTTAGACCACTAGTAATTAAAAAAAAAAAGGGGGGGGGGAAATCAGAGGCTAGGGGGCAGCTCCCATGTTTTCCAGATGGGGAAAAGGAAGTGAGTTCAAGGTGGTTGGGGTTAGTACCTGGCAGAATATTACCTCTGCCTTTCAAATGAAAGCCACTTCAGGGCACCGCTTCCTTCCCAGGAGAGGCGAGCGTGCTATCTGCCTTGCACGTGGAGGTAGTACCTTGGAGTGGAGATAGCAATACTAGATGGGCATCAGTTTGGTTGCTAGCTCTGCCAGTCCGTGGCCTTTCTGCAGTCCTGAACGGACCTGAAAAGTGGAAAAGAGATTTTTGGTCAAGACACAGTAAACAATGAACTGAAAGCATTACACTGCTATAGCCATATCAAATCAAAGAAAACAGGAAATGACTGCTTTTGTAAGAAGAGATTCAATCAAAGGGGGGGGGGGACCAATTTAGCAGAGCGAAGACAGACGTAAAAGAACCAACCTGATCTCGGCCTTCATAAAAAGACAGACAGTTACAAACTTACTAGCGATAAAGCCAGCATAGTATCTACCCAACCAGCTCATTTCTTCTTTCCTGCGGGTTGTACGGACTATTAAACTCTTGCAGCCTTTGCATGCTAGCATGCAGGAGAGTCCTTGTGGTAGACACAGGCCTGTAAGTCTAATGCCATGTAAAGAGCTATCCCTTTGAATGAGGTTAAAAACACAATTAAAAATAATTGTTTAAAGGTTAATTCACTTACAGAGGACACAAAGAACACAGGGTAATTGTGTTTAACTGCATTTCCATTGAATTCCCCAGGCGTAATTCAATCTCTGACACCCCCTGCTGGCTCCAGCGCTGTCACCTCACTGATAAGGTATTTGGATTTGATTTAATTAACACAATCAACACAAACTGTTTTAGAAAAGTGGATCATGAAACCAACATTAAAAAAAGTAAATTAAAAAAAAAAACAGAAGGAAGGTTTGTTTTTTTGGGGTAAGGGGCAGGCTGGTGTTATTTTTTTCCTTTTAATTCCTAATGACTAGTATTTGGGGAAAATGAGTGACTGATAGCTCCACAAGGAAGGCTTGTCCTAATGGGGTTTGGTCTTGATCTGATACACCCTGGGGTGTTCCGTACAGAGGCCTGGGCCAGGCCTTTATGAATGTTCCTCACTCCTGCCTTCTAGAGCAGTTCTGGTGTGGCAGACCTGCCTCTCCTGTCAGTGTATTTACATCTGCAGAGCCCCTTCCCAGTCTAGAACTAGGCTCCCAGACACATCTACCCGTCTGTGCATCTTTGTCCTGACCTTTGCAGTACCTACAACTAGTTCAGTCTTCCCTACAAAGTAATCTCCAAGCTAACCCCATGCCATGCTCTAGCCAGCTGTATGGTGACTTTGTGATGGATGTGGACAGGGTTGTCAGCTCATCCCAGGTGAGCAAAAAAGGTTGTTCCAGTCCTGCTTTTGTCCTGGTTCATAGATGGGTTTGTAGTTCTAATTTTCTCAGGAAACTCAATGGGAAAAAGATCAGATCTACAAATTCATGTAAGCAGCGGGCCAAACCAAGGACTGAATTAGCCTATTTGGATGACTTGAGCGGAGGTAGCAAATCTACATCTCTCCGCATCAGCCTAAAGAGGCTGATGATCCAGTCCTGGTTTTGTCCTATTGCCTGCATGGAATTGTAGTTTTCAGTTCCCTAAGAACAGAACTACATCGCCATAAAGGGGTAAAACCAGGACTGGAGCAGCCTCCCTAGAACAGGATCAGTAAAATCATCCCACTTGTTATTGAACATGAAAGGTTTACTCTCCCACTCCAGACCTCAGGTTGGTCACTTCTGAAAGGCTCTTGGTGAATTTGGGACCTGATGGAGCAGCTGAAGTGACTTCAAGGGTAGTGTGCAGGGGCAGGTGCTGAGAGAGTTCCCTACTACTGTTGAGGAGGCAGCCACAGATCTGATGATATTATACACCTACCCACTGCGTCAGCATGTTCTCTGGCTACAAGCACTGAGCAGCTTTAGAAAAAAAACACAATTTGGCAGCATCACTGCTTCTAAATGAGATCTTTACACAGGGGAGTGCAGAGGAATAATATCGTACGGGGACCAACAGTAAGAATTATCAATCACATTTCCTGGGAATGGATAGAATATTGTTTATTATTTAATACCAGTGTACAAGATTTTATTTGTATTAATCTAGATAAACTTTACTGATAAAAAAAAATACAATATTACAATAGCAACAGATATGTTGCAATTAAAAAAGATCAATTATATCACTGTTATAGATTATTTAAAGCATTAACATGATGCCATATTCCCCAACACTCCCCTGGAGGTCCACCTACCCAGTCAGGTTTTCAGGATTGTCACAATGAACGTGCATGAGTTAGATTTGTATACCATGGGTCTCCACAGTATGCAAATCTATTTCATGCATACTCATTGAGGCCATCTTGAAAACCCAACCCTATAGATGGACCCCAGAAAAGAGTTGGCAAACACCATAGAGTTCAGAATCACATTATCAAATATTTTGTGAATAAAAATCCATAACATATCTGGCATTGTGTGACAGGTCATTCAAAGTATTTATATATTGTAGATTTACATTGACAGTAACAGTGCTTGTGTCAACCAAGTTGGTATATGGGACCAGACCAGCTGGCAGTAAGTCAGGGGTGGGCAGTTCCAGTTCTCAAGGGCTTCCAACCAGTTGGGTTTTCAGGATATTCCTAATGAATATGCATGGCATATTTGCATATAACGGAGGCAGCGTACACGAAAATCTATCTCATGCGTGTCCTGAAAACCTGATGGGTTGGTGGCCCTCGCAGTAAGTTCTGGGTCAACTTATGGCATGTCTGGCTGGACATTGCTTCCCTTTGGAGCAAGAGGTGGTTTGTGGCAGAAAGAAGGTCGTCCTTGAAGGAACTCCAAGCATCTTGGACTGGCACCTCACGGGTGGGCCTTTGGGACATGTATGTAGAGTACTGATTATATTGCTATGTGCCATAAATTCTTGGGATGCAGTTTGCACATTTTGGGTCCATTGTCTTCTGTGAGTTCTATGTGAGAGGGCGCTCCCAGAACAGGTAAAGGCTTGACTTTTCCCTGCAATCCTGCTTGAGCAGTGCCTGCATTTGCAGGATCCTCTCACATGCACGAATGCCTTTGTGGGTAAGCTGCCCCCCTACTGTCACTCATGCAGTGTCCTTCTGCTAGTTCCTCAGTCTCCAGTATACTTTATTACAAGGTAACACACATGGGGGGCCGATTCAATACCCCGCGCTAGCCGCTGCGCACAGCCCGATACGTGATTGGATGCGCGTTTTTGCACGCGCGTCCACAACCCCCAATCCAATACAGGAATAAGCGTGCCCAAATCTCCACATAGCTAACAGCGCTTATCTACATGGAAAGCCATGTAGATGAGGCTATTAACTAACCCCTGCGATCCAATAAATTTTCCGCGCGGCCAATGCGCCCTTGCAATGCGAGAAATTTTATGCCATCCCAGGGCTGGCGTACAAAGTATGCTACGCTGAAGGGCGCGTTGAAAAAAAAAAAAGAAAAATCCTGCTTTCTGAGATTCCTCCTAATAGTATCATAGCGATACTGTGCAGGAGGAACCAAATTAAAGCAGGATTTATTTAAAAAAAAATAATTCTTTAATAAAAAACAATTTTGGGCGTCCAATACACCCACATGTTACACGGTCCAGGCCGTGTATGTTGTGCATGTGGATGCCGATAGGATAAAACGGTCACCCATACTGAGCTGACAGCCACCTCTCTCCTGTGTGCCCAATTTAGAAGAGGCGCCAGGGACGCACATCTGTCGGCTGCACCTTCTTTTTAGCGCGACCCCTCATTTTAATATTGGATCAGGAGCCCAGGAGAGGTGGCTGGGCGCCCATTGGGAAAACGGGCCCTCAACACCGAGCGCCCGTTTTCTGCGCACGTTTATTGCATCAGCCCGACGGTTGTAAAGCCTCTGCACTTAGCAACTTACAATCACAAGTTTGAACGCTGGGAATTCAGGAGACTTCCTCCGGGTGGCGATGTGTGAATCAGGGTCTTCATGTTCCCAGGTCGGAGCTCTAACCACTATGCTACACTCTCGGCTCTTAGGAGCTTTTTTTTTTTTTTCCTCCAGATTGTGAGAAAATGAAGTAAAAAAAAAAAAAAAAAAAGACAATTGTCATCCCATGAAGTAGTACATATTTTCTGCCTCTGGAGTGCCACTGATCATTGAGTAATTGTTTTCAGATGGTTTCCCAGGCATTGGCAGTGATGCAGGGGTGGGGGCTTGGGGATCCCGTATGAGAACAGAGCGTCTCACCAAGTGGAGCAGAACTGGTGGTTGGAGGCGAGAGCCCCTTGATGAGAGAGAGCAGTAGCACATGCCTGGACATCGGATCTGCTGTCTGTGTGCACACTTTAAGGCATTCCTTTACAGGCAGTCGCCATCAATCCTGTCCTCCAGGAGTCATGGACGGGACTGAGCTCGGAAAACGCCTTTCGTAGGGCAGCACTCCTACAGGAAACACTGGGCACTTCATTAATAATTGCTGGCCGTATGCCCACTGTTGTCATCGAGTTGTACATAAAAAAAAAAAAAATAAATGCTCTAAAAAAAACAAAAAAGGAGAGAAAATCTTCTCTTTTTATTTCCTAATTACAACTACTGGAAATTTATGGGAGTAAACGAGTAGGCCCCAGTTGTACACATCCCTAACAATACAGCAGTAATCGGGAGTAGCCAGATCAAGAAGAGTTAGTTATTTCCATTCGGTGGGACCTCTGTCCTTGTGTTTTAGCGGTAGGTAGTCAACTCTTCTACTAAGTCCCTTCAGTCTGAAAGGCACAGCCAAAGTACAGGTAAGACCATGGAAAAGCATGGCCCTTTTACTGTTAAAGAGTTAGATTATTTGGTAATGTTCCAAATGGAAGGCTCTCTGGAATCCCAGGACCCTGGCAGAATGGCCTAATAACTCGTTGACGGGGACACAATGCCTCTGCAGAAGGCGCGGAGCCTCCACTCTCTGTGTAGCACAAGGCCTGGCTTGTCAAGTCTTTTTTTTTCCCATTCTCTGCACAGGCAAAACAAAGCTTCGTAATAAGGCCCATTATGCTTCCTTCTATGCCCTCTAATCTTTTCTCCTCTGCTTCACTGCATCCTACTGCACTCTAAGAAATACATGAAGAGAATTACTGACAATCTTACATGCACTTCCTCGACCCTTTGGTGCCTGAAGCCAAATATTTTCATGCTTAACATTATAAAAGTTGCTTAGAAACTGAAGATATCACTAACAATACAAAAATACAAAGGCCAAGTCTGAAATTAAAATCATTGCCACAGAGGATACTGTAGATAAGGCCTCCCACCCCCCACCCCTATTCCATTCATAAAAAGCACGCATGTATAAATAAGTCTGCCATGTGATGGTTTTTACTTGTATTTTGTCACCAGAAAGGAGTCATGGACGAAGCCGAAGGTGCTGCTGCAGCTGTGGGTTTCACTGCTGCCTGCCTTGGACTGAGCGAGTGGAGAGACTGGTGAGAAAGGCCGGGCCTGCTTATCCTCTCGCAGCCCTGGGTTCTGTAACCGTACCCCCCCTGAGCGCCCTTTTTCATACTTAACTCCATGACGACAGGCCGCATCAGTGAGGTCCTGACAGAAACCATGGCCGGGCCTAGTTGGTCCTGGCACGGCAGATTTCCAAAGGACTGCGGATGCCATCAGAGTGAGCCTGGGGGCCTATTAGGAGGCACTTCTCCCCCCTGGGCTGTTACAGGCCTGGCATGGCAGCCTGGTTGAGGGGGGTTATTCTTGCCTCTGAGGCAATGACCCAGCACGGTGAAAGTTCCACTTCCCAAATGCAGCTTTTGAAAGAAGTGCGTTGGCCATCAACGATCTTAGAAGTGAAGTGGTGGCATAAAAGAAATCAATAAGCCTAAACTGGATTCTCCTGCAACCAGGAGCGGGCAACAAAAATGTAATCTTTGTTAAGCGAGATCCCTGCCCTCACCACCCAGTCCTTCACGCGATATTTTATTGCCTCATCATATCTCTGGGCCCAATGGATGAATACTTGACAACATTTCAAAGCTTCTGCAAGGAAAGCTGTCTTAAAACCCTGTTGAAATGTTTTGGAGTTGGGGGAATTCTTCGGGCAGCGTTAATGGTAAAATGGCGACATTTTTTTTTTTGTTGTTGGAAAAGAGATGGCTCTCATCCTTGAAGAGGGAGGACCAGACGCTTTGTGGATGCCCGTTATAGGTAGACACGAAGACCCAAGTTCTGGTTACACTCAAGTCAGTGTTCTTCAGTCAGGGAGGGGGGAGTGAATAACATCTTAACAAATAAGCAGCTGCTTTCCACAGTGGGGCTTGGTTCTCGACACTGCCCCTCAATTAGGAGTAATCTGTGCAGGGGTGATGCTCCCTGGTAATTTCGGCTGGGTTATGGGGGCACTGCCAGATGCTTACAGCAGCTTATTTTTAAAAGATTCAAAATAAGATGGCTCTAACGTTTATTCAGTGTCTCAAAATACTTGCAAAAACCAGAGTTACCATGATCTATCTAATTTGTGGGTACTTATGGCCTGGCTTGGCCCCTGTTGGAAACAGGATGCTGGGCTTGATGGACCCACAATGGCATGTTCTTATGTTCTTATGATGTAACAAGTGTTGATAATGCAGGTTAGTAATTTTTAAAATAAAATACAAATAAATAGAATAATTAATATAATAGTAATAAACCTTCAAACTATCAATCTTCAAAAAACAATGTATACAAAATCAGTTCTAATTATAGGTATTTTGCCTCCTTGCTCCCCTCTCTCTCTCTCTCATCCTGGGAACGCTTGCATCCTTTAAAGCTGGGATTTCTCTGTTTTATGTGCTTGGCAGACAGGTTGGGTTACTGCAGCTGCCCTAGACCAGGGGGCTGAGGCAGGGAACCTCCAGAGCTGTTGAAGGCAGCTACAGCTAGTTTAAACTTCCTAATATATAACCTGCGATGACTCCTGCATTCCCATCGTGTGTGAATGGGGATGGCCAGGCTGCTAGGTTCGGGGGTGGAGTTACGGCACGGGTCTCACCTCATTGCATGCATACTCTGCTCTCCCAGACCAGTCAGTTCACTTCGGCGTGAACATGAAATCCCATATCAAGTTTCTCAATATTTTGATTTCCTGCTGGCCTGGCAGAGTGTTTGCTAGCAAGAAACATGCCGTCCTATTGACACATTTGAAACCAGATGTCACCGCCTCTCTGTGCCACGCTGATATGCCAGGCGCCCGCGTTTGAAGCAGCGGGAATATTTCCTGATCTCTCGTGTAACCCTCTGGGCCTGATTTATGGCAAAGCTGAAAAGCAGTCCTTCCACACCAGGCCAAATATTTCCACCCCTCCTTAAACTTTCTGGCTGCGGACAGGCCTAGGATTAAGTTGTAACCCTATGCCCTGTCTGCCAGGAGTCCGGGCGGATCCCTGGCTCCTTCCGTACACAAACCCAGATCAGCACAGTGCCCCTGCCGAGAGAGGGGTGAAACAGAGATTTGGAGGGGGAGAGATCCACGCACATGCAGAGGCACGAATGCCCCTGCATTTCGAGAAGGAGGCGCCTTTAGGTCAGTGTGGAACTTAAAATGGCGGCCCATTAAAAGTGAGCTCTCCCTATGGGTGCCCAGCCTGCTTGGAGAACCAGTGCTCTAGACAAATAGCTAGCCTTTCCTCCGTTTATTTTCATTCTTCCCCTTGCTGGTGGGTGTAGAACTCCATAGTAGCTTGGCTAACGCACTTTTTTTTTTTTTTTTTTTAACGGGGCTGGAAATGATTTTCGGCTGCAGAAGGTTGGAACTGCTGCATCCAGATTAGGCGTACACATCTCTCCATGTTGGTCGGAGGAAATCATTTTTCTGTCACCTAAATCAGTCTGCTCAAGTAAACTGGCACAGGTCCAGAATCCTTCACTGTTGCCAGCTGAAACCTGATTTAGGTCTCAAAATGGCATTTTACCGTCTCCATGCCTCCCTACTCATCCGCAATGCAACTGTTACAGCCTCATTGGGCGGCAAGGACCAACTTAGCCCCAAATTTTCATTGGTCTTATTCTTTTAGACACCTCCTCTCTACATCATCCAGCTCCACAGACATCAAAATCCCCCAATTTCTCCAATATAAATATTATAATAGAAATCGAACTCATTCTCTGTATACGTATACTCCAGCTGCACTTAATGAATGGGGGCAGGGCCCGTCTTCTTGTGTTCTAGTTTTTGTTAGAGGGCTCTTAGCATCTCTTCTGACTGTTTAGCGGATGATCAGCTGAGCAGCTTGTGGAAGTACCTGTAGAAAGCAGGTGTTGGCAGCAGTTCCCTACCCCCCTGGGGCAGACACTTGGGCTTGATTTCCGAACCGACCCTCTGGCCAGGGGAGGGCAGTTGCTGCCACGACTAGACTGAACCAGGGGAGGGTTCGAACTGGACACAAAATCTCCAGTTGGCAGTGCCGGAAGGCTCGTGGCCCCCATGGCCAGAGCTGGAGCTGGAGCCAGGTTCTAATTGAGCAGAAAGCCCCACTGGAGTGAATTTAATTTAAGCCTTTCTCTAGGATTCTAGCGTTCTCCTGCTACCCCCCTCTCCTGCTCTCCTTCCTAGATGCGCATTCACTCCAGAATATCTCGTGTATGCCTGGATCTTGCGCACCCCTCTGATCGCAACGTTCCCTTCACTTGCGCGCTTCACCTACTGTACGCTTATGTTGCAGGATGGGTTTTTAGATACCTGGTTTACGGCTGGGCGGTCTTGCGTGGCTTTCTTAAACGGCTGAATTTTTTAAATATTTTACAGTCAAATGGAACGAATACTTACACTGTAAGTCAGCCATGCCTCCTAGAGAAGAAGCCTAAAGAGTTGTTTAAAAGCATCTTTCCTGGGCTCGGCTGCAGTGCAAGAAACTTGAGTTGGAGTCTTCTGCCTGACAGGGACCCAGTGGGGGCTCAGAGCCCACCTCAATTGGAGGGCGATGCATGTGGGGGTCCGGGAGGGAGGGAGAGTGGCCACCACAACTGCCACAACCCCTGCTGGCAGATCAAAGAGTGGGAATGGTCTCGCCTGCCTTCCAATCCTCAGACCGGCAAACGTTTCTGGCATCAACCAGGCATGCTATCTGGAGAGGAGAGAGACATTAAAAAAAAAGGGGAAGGACGGGGGGATTAAAACATTTTTTTTTTTCATTTTTAATTTCGAAGCACTTTCCTTGTCCTAATCAATCCTGCTGCGGGCTAGATCTGCCAGGCTTCTTTCTCTGTTTCTGCTCAAAGTAGCTGCATTGCAGTATATTTGGACATTGATTGATTCCCTCTCCATCCTTTCCATTTAGCCAATAGGAGTTAATGCTGCACTTCAAATAAAGGTGGGACTACAAACTGGAAACATCTGTACACTGCACTGGTAGCCATATTTAAATTGGATCCTCAAAATTAGTCTGAAAAGAAAGTATTGAGCAGATTGCTTAGCCTTAAGGTTAGAAAATCAGTGTGCACCTCACTCAGAATGGGACTTTTTTGAGGTGTGACTTGATGCCACTGAAAGTCACTGAATTATTGGCCTGGTGGCTTGTAAGGTACCTCGTCTGAAAGCCTTTTGATGTCTGCATGAAATGAATGGAAGGACTTTGTCCGGTTCTGAATAGACAGGTGTGCACATTGCTAAAATCACCTCCATAGCTGGCACTGATTTGCACATTGGCAGTCTCAGAACGGAGGCCGAGGAATCACAGAGGCCAACACTCTCAGCTGGAGGACTAAATTCAGACACAATGGTGAGATGGTGTGCAGGGAAACTTGCACTGGATTCACCCACCCAAACCTAAAGGGCTGCTCTCGTTGGACCAACAAGGCCGGGATCATGCACACAGTCCATGGGAGAGAGTCTCCGTTGTTACTCTGCAGTGAATCCTCCTGGTGCTGAAGGCGCAGTTAAGCCCGTGGTTCCTTGGTGCTTGTGCTATGAGAGTCAGGGTTGAGTCATATTAGCTAGGCATTTTAGCACACTCCTCCACCACCCTGATCCCTTCCTCCCACCCTCCCTCCATCCTCTCCTAGCATGAACCCAGATTCTCTCTGTTCTCTTTCTCACCTCCATTCTAGTGTGAATCTGGATCCTGTTTCCCCTCACCCTAGTGTAATCCTGGGTATACTTTCCTTTCCACATCCCCACTCCTCCAGAGCAATCCCAGGTACTCTCTCGCCTCTCCCCCAAGGTGATCACAAGTCCTCTCTCCCCATTCCCTCCTTCCCATCACACACACACACTCTCACATACACACACACACACACACACACACACACACACACACACTCTCACACACACACACACACACACACTGATCTCAGGTAGCTTCTTCTGATGAGTGGCTCCAGTCTCACAGTATGAGCCGCGTGGTGACACGGGGCCCCGTGAGAGTCCCATCGTGGGACAAGAACCATGCGGCAGAGAGGGCTGGACACAGGTATAAAGTCCCACTCTCCTGCTGTCTGGGGGGTGGAGGATGAGAGGAGCTGGCATGGGAAGGGGGAGACAAGGAAATGGGATCAGATGGACTCAGGAGGGCAGGGGAGAAAGGATTGGCATGGTCTTTCCTTCCTCTCCTCCTGCTCTTCTTTTCCAATTCTGCATACACCGCTGGCTCAACCATTTTCCCAGGCCTATAGGGCTTTGCACCCTGAATGGTTTCCCTCCTCCTCCCTCCCCTACCAACCCCCAGTTACAGCTCCTAGACCTAAGGCTTTGGAGAGTGGTTCTCGGAGTTGGGATGCCAGGGACAGTTTGGCTCTCTAGTTCAGTTAAGACTCCAATGCCCGAACCATGTCTGTAGGAAGGTGGGAGAGCTGCAGGGAGTATGGCAGAAAAGGGGAGAAGAATGCTTAGAAAGCTGTGAGCGATGGGCTCTGGCACCGCAGGCTTCAGTTCCCTCTCCATCAGGGTAAGTGGGACTGTGGTTCCAACTGGGCTGGAAGCCCAGGAGCCAGAGGAAGCTTGCCAGATGGATGAAAAATAGCTGTCAGCTTGGTGGAGATGATCACATGGTGAAGCTGAAAGCTTCTGTCTGTAACAATCAAAGCAAGATCAGATCTTTTACATCAGAGGTCCCCAGACTCAGTCCTTCTGGGCTGCAACCCAGTTGGGCTTTGAGGATTTCCAACGTGAATATGCATGAGATCTATTTGCAGGCACTGCCTCCACATTAGGACCCCTCATAAGCATTGTGGATGTCCAGAAAATCTGACAGGAGCGCAGTCCTCGACAACTGAGTTTGGAATCCCCTGTTTTACACTGTAAGAGACATCACTGATAGCTGCCCTGACCTTACTGCAGCGCACCTATGAAATGTCCATTCAGGAGCCCTTCAGTGGCTTCAGTTGGTAATTAGTAAAAATGAGCAGTAAGTGGAAACAGACCTCCCCCATATTGACCAACACATCAATAAAGTAAGGGTCCACAAAGCATGTCAGGCACTCAGGCCATGTGATTAACTGATCACCCTCTAATGTAGGGAAGTCTTAGCTGCAATCCTAGAGGGCCGCAAACTGGTTGGGCTTTCAGGATCCCCCTAATGAATATGCATGAGCTAGATTTGCATGTCAGGCACTCAGGCCATGTGATTAACTGATCACCCTCTAATGTAGGGAAGTCTTAGCTGCAATCCTAGAGGGCCGCAAACTGGTTGGGCTTTCAGGATCCCCCTAATGAATATGCAGGAGCTAGATTTGCATGAGCTCTCTCCACTGTAGGCAGATCTAGCTCCTGCATATTCATTAGGGATATTCTGAAGACCAGACCGTTGTGTGGGGCTCTGCAGCACTGCAGTCTAAACACCCTTGCTTTAATGACTTATGATTCCTGCATCAAGCACTGCTGCGCCTGCCGCTTGCAGCCTTTCAAACTGGAATTGGAAAAGGAGTTAACTAGCCAGGTCTGCACCCACGGACACATGTTTTATTCTGTTGGGACTCATCCGTGAGCGCAGACGCCTGGCTGTGTGTTCTGAAGCAGCCATTATGGTATTACCCAGACTAGATCTTTGCTTTTAAAACTGTGGACTGGGAAAGGCAGATTAAGACAAAAGTCTTGCTTTAACTGGGTCCCAGGAGGCAACAAGGCACATGGAATGTATTCTGAGTAAAACAATGGAATCCTTAACATCATAATTACATAAGCAGCTAATCGAAGCATTTACAATAATGTTTAGTTAGCCAATTTTCCTTCAGGACAGATATAAAGCTACTAGGAGTTGAGCATTTATGTAGGTCAAAGTGTATGTTCATTCCAAGAAGCTGGGTCAGCATAAGAAAAAGACTTTTTGCCTGGGTGAGATCTTCTGACGGGTGCTTCCCATTCTGTGTGTCTGGGGGAAAAAAAAAAGTGTGGTCCATCTGTCCCTGAGTGTTTCTTGCAGGTGGGTAACCACTGGGGAAAGCCTCCACTGAACAAGAACGATCCCTGGACTTGCAGTGTGCAGCAGCAGCCTTCTTCTGAAGTTACACGTTGCTTCCAGGGTACTTCTTCATGGTGGCCGCGTGTTGTCATGCCCATGCACCTGCCCTGGAACAGTCTTCGTGCGGTATAACGCAACCAGGAGAAGGGCTCTGCTTGCAGATGCAAAAGTCTTAGGCGATCTCCTAGACTTCAGTGCATCAGTGCAGTGCAGACGCACCACGGCAATGGGTAATGAGCAGTCTGTCCTCAGCCGTTAACAGAGGAAACTCTTTAGCACAGCTGAGATCAGATACGCTTGCTAGGTTTGTAGCACATCCATGCAGTGCACATCGGGAGGCGTCACAGATATACTGTGCCTGCGCAATGGGTTCGTTTTCTAGGTCTGTGTATGGACGTGTAGGCCAGACGTTCTTAGGGAAATTGGAAGTACAAATCCCTAAAGATGTAATGAGGTGGATCCAGGGCTGGCTCAGCCTGCAGTCACCACTGCAGGAACACTCAAGGAGGAAGCTCTCGCTTGGTACAGTAGGAGGGGAATAGCTTCAGCCACAGGGGATAAGGGGAGAGAGAGACGGAAAGAGATGAGGGAGAGCCCTGGCACAAGGAATGAGGGTAGAGAGGGATCTCCAGTCTTACTTTCAGATAGAGGGGCAGTGACCTAGAGAAGGGTCAGGCAGAGAACCCTGAGCACTATTAACAGGGATGAGTTCAAAACATGCCATGCAAAGTAAGAGGTTTGCTGGCCTTTTATTTACCATTGCTCTTGTTGGCCTTTGGGCAGCATGAAGTTTGTTATTTTTAAAGTGCCAAAACTTGTTACATTTTATTTTATTAGTCATAGTATAATATTAGTAGCCTATCAAATGGCAACACTTTTTGGATGTGTTGAGTATTTTTGGCCATTCCTGTTCTAGAGGATAAGGTGACCCTCTTGCATTGTTGGCCTCCTCTGATTTCAGTCACATCTTCCCCATACATATCTAGACCATTCTATTACAAGAATAAACTTTCAGCTTTTTTCTCTAAAAAGAAAACAAAATACCTACAAATTTCCCCCTCAACAGATGGGAAGGCCAGTGCTATAATGTTTTTGGGGCTTGGAGTTGTGCCAGAAGAGGTAGCAAGAGCAAAGTTTAATGCTACCGAAGCCAGGGGTCGAGTGCTAACATCTGGAATATTATGCGTGTGCCAGATGTCATGTGTATTCCCCAGCGGCCGATTAGAGACGAGCCAACATCAGCGCCATAATATTGACTTTAACCGCCCTGGCACTGCGTCCTGGCCCCTGGACACTATAATGTAACAAAAACAGTGTTTCTTCTTTTTATTCTCACTACTGGGCCAGATGTACTGAAGGATTTTCCCCATGTTGTGTCTACGGGAAGAAAAAGCTTAGTACATCTGGCCCTTCGAGTGTTGCCAGTTACTCTGCATTTACTGTGTAAAACTGGGAGGCACGCTTAATGGAAAATCTGAACACGCACACAGGAAGGAATATTTTTAAAGTCATTTATGTATTTTTGTCTGTTTAAATCGACCATCTGGAGATTTTCCTCCCTTGGTGTGGCCCAGCACACGTACTTTTCGCTGCATTTAAAGGTGGCGCTTCCAGGGCATGTTTAGGTCAGGGGAGGAAACGAATACTCAGATTGCATTTTCACATGTGGGCATATTGAGGTCCATATTCAAAAACACTTAGCTACATAACTCTCAAGTTATCCGGCTAAATGAAGATTGGAGTGGAGGAGTAGCCTAGTGGTTAGAGCAGGGGGCTATGAACCAGGAGACCAGCGTTCGAGTCCCGCTGTCCCTCCTTGTGACCTTGTCCAAGTCACTTTACCCTCCATTGCCTCAGGTACAAACCTAGATTGTAAGCCCTCTGGGGATAGGGAAATACCTACAGTACCTGAATGTAATCCACTTTAAAGCGCTGAAAAAAGTGCAAAAAGCAGAATATAAATAAATTATCTGGCTAATTTCTAGCTGAATAACTAGTCAGCTGGCTAACTCTGGTCGGCCTGTAGAGCTGTCCTAAAGTCAGCCATATGAACCTATATGGCAAACTTTAAGATTGCCAGATAAGGCCGTGCCTCTGAATACATGGGCTGGATAAGTTTAGCTGGCTAAGTAGCCGAGCCGCACAGTAGCTGAATATAGACCACATTATTTTCCATGACAAAAGCCCCCTCAGAAAAAAGCAGCTGCAAGTCACCGCGGGTGATTTGTATCTGTAACAAATTTCAAAATGAAACCATGCCCACATTTTCGCTTTGTGCCAGGTCCACAGGTAAAAAGTACCCCTGGACAGTTTGAAAGTTCCCCTGTAGAAGCAGTTTTCACAGGAACCTTGTGTACCTAGCCAGGGCCGTGAGGCTGAACCTGGCACAGCATCTCTTGCGGCCCTGCAGCTGCCGGCAGGTACAGTGTCTGTCGATGCAATCGGATATGGATATGAATTATCCATGCATCGCTCTGTCGGTCTCCATCAGCAACGCTGTAAAGCTACCCCAGTTTCCACCCGCATTGAGTTTCCGAGCATCCCTCCTGCTTTGCTCCATTCTGAGGTAATGCAGTTCTCCTGGAAGTCTAAATCAATCTGACCCGTTCTTTGTCAAAATGTCAGCAGCAGGCCCCTGTGACACACCTCAGAACCGGATCCCTAGCAGCATGAATCATCTGAGGGTTTCATGCAGGTAATGGAGGTGCACTTGTGTCTCAAAAATCTTAGGAGAAAGCCGATCCCTTTGTACTTTGCAAACGTAGGACTGGCCATCCTGTACTGACTAAATATATTTCTGTTACGTCATTTTGTAAATTCTTTAAGCTGTGCCCCTGCAGTTTTTTTTGACACTTCTGGAAAATGTTACATAAGCAGGACAGTCACAAATGACATCACTCAGAATGGTATCAAATTGGTTCGATTTAATCTGTGACATCATAACCAGTATAAGTAGAGAACTACTAGCCACATTGGTCGTGGAGAAAGAACTGTGCTTTTTTGGGGGGATGAGAAGGAGTGCTCAGGGGGTTGTGACACCTTTTATTGGACCAACATAAGATTTTATCCATGAGCTATTGAGAGGCAGGGTGAATAGTGGAAAATTGCCTGGAAATTCACTATTTTTTCGTGGTTTGGTCTTTGCTGCTCTTTCCCCATTTGAATAGCTCAGGAAACCCTCATGAACTCAAGGGCTATGGGTGTCCCCTAAGATGAAGCATTGGTCCCACTCATTGATTGGCAAAACCTGCTACAGTAGTGCCAGCCATCTTCCCTCCCTCCCTCCCTGGGCTGACCAGTCTCCTTGAAGGATGGGAGATCCTAACCTGAATCCCCCACATTACAGTACACAGCACTACAGCCTGAGCCACAGGATTGTGAGATTCCGCTGCCAGTCTGCGAGTGGCTCAGTCTCTAAGTGAAACTTATGATAGAGCATACTTCCAACCTCCCACCAGCGGGTGTCAATATGTTTTACTCAATTGGTTTAGTTACTCCCATATGCTCTATGACTCCCACTTCCTCTCAGGGGCCATCTTGCTTCCTGTCTGGTTATGTACATATACTGTGGCCTTGCCAGAACTTGGCCGTATCATGAGCTAGCTATGCTCCTACGTGCTTCCAGTCTTCCTGTAGAGGTCCTGCTACTCCACGAATCTCATCTCACTGTGGTATCTCCTTTCGGCCCTGTCTGTCAAGCAAACCTAACTCGTGAATGTATTCAGCTAGATTTGTCTTTGTGGCTACATAAGTGGTGTCTGGTATTCCACCCCCGGTACCGGCCCTATGTAGCCAAAGGCATGGTGTCCCATCAGCACCTGAGAGCTCAACCTGAGGGGAAGGCAGTTGCTACAGGTGGAAGACTATGCCTTCCTTGTTCTGATAGGGGTACTTAATTCAGCTACTTTCCTTACCCCAGGGTTGGACTCCAGCCTACTCAGAGCTGTAGCCAGGCAATGTGGTGCCTATGGCCAAGTGAAAAACTGCACCCTCGCCCATTACACAACATATAACACCATGAGTTGGGAAACTTTGTTAAATGTTTGCACAATAATGCCCATGGCCAGTGCAAGGGTATTAGTCGCCCTAGGAAAACCTTACATCCTTGTACTCCCACCTCATCACACCTTCCTCGCACACAATTAAAAATTATGCATTTGTAATAACAGATTTTACATGAAATAGGACATTCAAAGCACAGTCTTCAGAGGTAAAAATATCACTTACAATACGTATATTATATTTACATGCACTGCTGTGGTGCCAACCAGAAAACCCTGCAAAAAACCCAAGAGACACTTGGAACTCATATGATATTAGGCCTACTGTAATGCATCTTGGGCATGGGCATGACCCTCAGAGAGCCACAAGAAAACAGAATTACAATGCAATAAACTTTCTGTATCAAAACAACACTAACTGCCAGTACTCAAACAGCAACAACTCTACCTATGAAAGTTAACACTGCAAATATTACACCAGGCCTATAACACCAATACACCCCCTATTAGAACAGAACAAGCCAAGCTGCTACAGATCTCTACATACAAACTGCACACTATTGGAATACCTTACTCAGTCACTCATGCAAAACACAGATAGACCCTCAAATACAAAAGCATTTTTTGTGCACACAAGTCATATTTTATGCAGAGAAAACACAGTTTATGTGCATAAATAATGGATTTTATGCATGCTAAGTATTTTGTTTGGGCACATTTTTCAATTTCTGGTGCATAGCTTTCTGCATCGAGAGTTTAAGACATTTTTAGCACGTGCATTAAGAAATTGCATTTCAGTGCACAGTTTTAATGCTCAGCTTATTACATCAGCCCCATCATTAGATGTCAGCTACAGAAACCTCATCCCCCACCTTTAACATACACATCTTCAGCTTTGTATTCCTTGCTTGGAAAACATATGAAGCATATTCATTTTCTGGGGCTGTTTGAGTGTCCTAAACTCCCTTATGGAGTCCAATGTTCGTACAATGAATTTTATCTGCATTTTTTTTTATTATTATTTTAATTTTTCTCTCTCTTTTTTTTTGATTGGTTTCACTTGTAATTATTATCTTCCCTATGAGGGTGCTTTTCTGTTATGGCAAGTAAGAACTGTTTTAAATTAATATGGGAATAAGATAGGAAAATAGGGCAGGCAGCACATGGGGAGGACCAGCTGAGAATGATTAAAGGTATCACCGGGGAAGATACACACAAATAAATAAACACAACCTAGGACTGGGCACATTTTGCAGCTATTGAGCAGGGCAACTGGTAAGAGGGAAGAGCATATCTTAACCTCATCTTGAAGGGCCCAGAACTGGTTGTATGTTTTGGCAAGAGGAAAGGTTTTTAGGTAGCCAAAAAGTCAGCAGTCTTATAACAGTGACTTTAACATGCCTGGTGCTTTAAGTGTTCTGTACACACAGGAGCACGTGTGCGTATGGCTGAGTGTGCGTAAACAGATATGGCCAGGAGGCTCCAGTTGCACTGCAAACCTCAACGGCTCATCAATTAATGAGGAATGGCAAACTCCCGACTCCTTTTGGGTCTTGGCATTTCTACAAATCTTTATGAGAAATGGAATTTTCCTTTGCAGAATGCTCAAAAAGGATGCTATCAAACCCATCCTAAAAAGCCTGGTGCTGATCCTATAATAATTATTGACAACTACACCTAAAACTCTTAGATTTCCTAGAGGAGTACAATATCCTACATCAATACCAATCCAAGTTCAGGAGAGGTCAAAGAACAGAATTGGTTCTGCTGGCCATAGCAAATAGTATACACCTCCGTGCAGATCAAAGTGGTAACTCTCTCATTGTCCTACTTGATCTCTTGGCTGCCTTCGATACGATTAATCACCATCTTCTGATCCAGCGACTCAAGGACACTGGCATTGATGGCACTACCCTAAATTAGTTGACTCATTCCTTGCCAACAGAATGCAATCAGTTAAACTATCCTGCCTTAGAGAGCTCACCTGTGGAGTGCCTCAGGCCTCGGTCCTCTCCACAGTACTTTTCAATATCTACATGCCTCCTATCTACAATCTCATCAGGTCCTTCAATATAGAGTGTGGATGACATCCAACTCTGCATCAAAATAGGATCTGACCAAACTTCATCCATTTCCAGTCTCAATAACCTTCTTACAGCAGTAGCCCAATGGCTTAGTAAACAGACTAAACCCATTTAAATTAGAACTCCTCTGGCTCAGGCACCAAGGTCACCCCCTAAAATCACTTCCCTCACTGGCAGGTACCACCTTATATCCTAAGCTGTCGATATGACGCCCAGGGGGTTCAACTCGACCAAAATCTCTTACTGGAACCCCAAATTTTGAAAGTAGCGAGGTCCTTCTCTATGTATCTGTGTCAGATCCACCAACTACAGAATTTTCTTGATAAATGCAATCTTGCTACTGTAATCCATGTGTTAATCACCAGCTGAGTTGATTACTGCAATTCCTTATACAATTACATCTCACAATACAGTATGAAGTGCCCCCAGCTCCTACAAAGTATTGCCATGACAATTTTGGTAGGTGGAAAAGCAACTAATTATATTGGGGTACATTTTCAAAAACAGCGCGCGCGTGAACAAAAATCCGGGGTCGGCGCGCGCAAGGGGGGGTGCACATTTGTGCAACCTGCTTGCGCCGAGCCCGGCGCGCGCAAGGGGGGTGCACATTTGTGCAACCTGCTTGCGCCGAGCCCGGCGCGCGCTGCCTGTTCCCTCCGAGGCCGCTCCGAAATCGGAGCGGCCTCGGAGGGAACTTTCCTTCCACCTCCCCCCACCTTCCCCTCCCTTCCCCTACCTATCTAACCCCCCCCTACCTTTGTGGGCAGATTTACGCCTACCCGAGGCAGGTGTAAATCTGTGCGCGCTAGTGGGCTGCTGGCGCGCCATCCCCTGACCTGGGGGCTGGTCCGGAGGCTTCGGCCACGCCCCAGGGCCGGCGCCACGCCCCCGGGCCGGCACCCCAAACCACCCCCTGACACCGGACACGCCCATGGACACGCCCCTTTTACGAAGCCCCGGGACTTACGCGCGTGCCGGCGTGCGAGTGCCCTGCACGCGTAAATCTAGCCGGATTTATGCGCGCAGGGCTTTTAAAATCCGGCCCATTAAGTCTATTCCACATCTTCTTCACTGGCCCTAGTAGAAGACTCTCTGCTTGGTCTATAAATACTTGAATATACAGTCCCCTGAATATCTTTCTTAACTTCTCTCCCATTACACGACCTCAAGGGAATGCCAGTCCTCCCCTAACCACTGCCAGATTGTCCTGCACGAGACTCCGCACACTTTCAGCTGTTACGCACCAAAAATTTGGAACAAAGTACCAGTAATCCCGTGCCTACAGCCAGGCTTCCTTTTGAGGAAAAAAGCTAAGGCATTGTTTTTCAGTCAGGCCTGCCCCTAAGACCCACATCTTCAGTCCAACTTTCCTGAAATCCAGACTTAGGACAGTGTTATACACAACTGGGTCTTGAGACTATTCATAAATGGGTTTTCCTATTTTGGACCCTAATGCTATGAGAATTGCAAATTCTGATTTGATTGTAAGCTCTTCTAAAGCCTCTGTTCATTTACATCTGTCGTCATACGTCATGAGACCAACTTTGGGGAAAGGCATAATATCAAATGTTCATCAATAAATAATGTATTTAACCCAGAGCTAGGCGTAGCTGGCTCTTCACCAGCTCTGACAGAGACAGCAAGGGCTGGGCCATCAGACAGACTGCTTGTATACCTGCCCCCAGGCAACCTTGAAGAGGCAGCTGGAACAGCACATCTGCATTCTCTCTGGAGGTTCTATGCCGCAACATGTATGCACATGCTGATAATAAGGCTATCACCAATTCAAGGTGCAGGGAGTACAGAGACCCCCACCACTGTTGGACACAAGATCCACAATAGCAGCTTGTCATTCGTCCACAAAACATATCTTCATACAAATATTAGTGGAAATGTTTTACTGCAAATACAGCCGCCAGCCCTTCTTCTTCCAATTGAGAATAGCTCTTCACCACTGGCAGAAGTCCGCTTTTGTACACTCAGACGTGAGCCCGACAGGGGCTGTGATAAAGTTACCCTCCCTAGGCATATAGTAAGATACAGCTTTACTCTTACTCTGTAATGCTGGCTTCATAACCTTCTAGTTTCCCTTATTGACCTTCAATGACAGTAGTAAAGTCTGCTAATAATTCAGGCCACTCAGTGTGTATCTCGTGGAAAACTGGCCAGCCCAGTCATCCGAGTGCATCCCCCGTAAGCAGATCCTGCTCCAGATTCCTGATCAGTTATGAACCCAGATAGAGTCCGCTCTTCTTTGCATTTGGCTTGAACTTCCGCACACCCCCCCCCTCCCACCGCATAGGTTTTCACTGGCCCAGATGCAGGCTCTCCAGTTTTGCCAGGGGCTGGAACACCTTCGCAGCTAACGCGGTTGATGGCCACTCCCGGGTCTAGATGCACTTGAACCTGGAGCTCGTCGATCCAGACCTCCACACCCCAGCAATGGTTCTGCTAGGGCGGTTTCCTGCTTTGTACCTTTTTCTGTCTCCACGAGAAACAATTCCTAATCCGCTGGGATCAAACGACGAATCCTCTGGTTCCTGTGAGGACAATTTTCAAAGCCATTTCCGCGCGTAAGTTGCCTGTCTGAATGTTGCCTTTCCTCACGACGGCTAAATCTGCACGGGGTATTCCAGAACAAGACTCCTATCCTCATTTAGGGGAGGCCTTCCCTGGGGTGGGCCGTGGACAGTTACAAGCATTAAATTGCATTTTGAAGTTTCTTTTTCTTTGCCAATCCACCAGCACAAAAAGCAGAGGCTAAATAATTTCCACCAGCCACAGGTTTCAAATGGAAAGTACATGCAGGGCTGGTGGTAAACATTTTCGCTGTGCTGCCGCCCCTCCCGGTTCTGTTTATTTATTTTTTTTAAACACAAACTTTTTGTTGTGTTCCCCAATAATCGACACATTATCAGTCCCATGCTCTGTCCCAGAACCCCTGTCGCCATAAAAAAAAAAAAGCCCCTATTTAGTTACTTTCTGCAGGGAAAGGGATAAATATCAGATTTTACAAAAATATTTCTTAAATAAGGATTTTTTGTTCTGTGGACAGAAGATCCAAATTTTTCCAGATGTCTCTCAAGTTACACAATTTAGAAGAAAATTTTTGGCCTTGAGGCCAAGGGTGTTGTCTCTTGGGGCAACATTCCTATTAAAATTTCCCTGTAAATGCACAATTATCTATCAAAAGAATAAATTCATATTTCAAGATCCCTCTCATCTAGAATCCTTCTTAGTTAATAAAGAACAGGGTTGAGGTGAAAAAGTCTGCAATAAAAGAAAATTTCCTCCCTATTTTTGTAAGATTGAATTTACAGATTACCTGTTAAAATATTACCTTTAAATATTCTCCCATTATGAGTACTTATTTAAGGATTTAGTAGGAATATGTATAATTTGCTTGTGTTACAAAACTGTTTCTTGATTTTGTGCAACTGGAAATTTGTTTAAAAATCTTAATAAAATATAAATTAAAAAAAAAAAGCCCTAATCCTTCAGACAATCCAAACTGAAAAAAAATGACCCACTCCCCAGAACCTATTTTACTCCATCCACAAGTCCAAACTTTCTAAATTGTGCAGGAATGAACCCTTGGTGTTCCTGCCCCACCTACCGGTTCATAAAATTGGTGCCGGCTGGGCCCTGTAGCCGGCACCAGTTTTTTTGTACAGAAAAACATGCACCGATGTGACGCCAACTAGAAAACCCTGCTAAAGACGTCATTTGGAACCCATCGAGTATTAGGCCTAGTGTAATGTGTGTTAGGTGTGGGTTTGGCCCTTGGACAGCTTTGAGTAAACTGAATGTCAGCAAAATAGTAACATTCCTATAACACAACAGTACTAACTGTAAGCACTCAAAAAGGAACAACTCTGCCTATAAAAACATAAATAAGACACCAGGCCCTAACTCTTATTAGGAAACCAGAACAAACTAATCTGCTTTAAATGCCTTCTCTTGGGGGTATTGGCCATGCTACAGAAACAATACCACTTATTACCTTATATTCGATACAAAAAGCCCAGGAAAGGACACCTGTTTGACTCAGAATCAGACTGCTTTATTTTCAGATATTTCAGGTATACCACTTAGAATGAGACAGACAACACATTGCCTCTTCAGCCCTTAACACAGCTCCGCAACATTAATGAACCATAAATATATCAGAGGATTCAATCTGCTTCACGTATGTTAATTAATAAATATAATTAACTAGCTCTCATGACTGGACAAGATTACCATCACTTCTTACCTTTATAGAGGTTCAGTTTGCAGATCTGTGGAGGACGTCCCTGGGGTGGAAGCATATGTTGAATTCTCTGCTGTCCCGGCCATGATCTTGGATGGGCTGAAGCGGGTCTGCTGGCCAGGGGGAGGGGGCAGGCAGCCATGGCTCAGGTGTCATCTTCAGGTGTTAATGAGTCTCTCTCTCCACTGCAGCTTTTAACAGTCAGGACATGAAAATGCAACAGTTTATACCTAATCAATCAGAGCACAAACAGGGGCAATTTCTCACAAGTTATCCATCTAAATGGCAAATGTGGGATATTCAGCCACTTATCCGGCTAAATTATAGCTGGACAGTTATTTATCTGGCTATAATTTAGCTGGATAAAAAAGGGGCATTCCTGAGAGGGACTGAGTTATCTGGCTAACCTAGCTGAATATCAGCTTTATTCAGCTACGTTATCCAGAAAACTTTAGACCTGGCCTTGTGTGGCCAGATAACGTACTACTTAACCAAATACCTTTGGCTATCAAACCAAAGATAGATTCAGAAGGGCCAATCCTCTTCCTGTCCTCCCAACAAACCTTTGTAAGGACTTAGGAAAGGGCTGGCATTAGATATATATATATATATGTTTTGTTTATTTGTCTCAGGTGTTCTCATATGTTATGCTGCATATATTATACATAGATAATATAGCTTTTCATACTTTCACATAAACTGTAGTCAGGTGTCGTCAGTGTGTTTGTGTGATCCAGACTGCAAGCAAATACCTCATTCCTCCACCTGCTTCATTTGGTGACGAGGATAGGATTCCAGGTTTGAGGTTTATATGAGCCTACACTTTATGTGCTAGAGTATTTCTTGATCTTTTAGTGTGAAGGGCAGATTTTTTTGTTTTGGTATTTGTACTTTGTGTTAATGATTTTTCTTGTAATCTGCAGAATACAGGATAGAACATAAGAAAACATATTGGGCCAAATTTTCAAAGCCCTCGCATGTAAATCCATAGGGTTTATGCGCCGGGCCTATTTTATAAAAGGTCCAGCAACGCTCGTAAAGCCCTGGGACGCGTCTAAGTCCTGGGGCTTCAATAAAGGGGCGGGGAGGGGGCAGGGCGGTCCAGGGGGTGGGGCCATAGGCCTCTAGCACAGCAGCCATTTGCCGCTGTGTTGGAGGATTGTGTGCTGGCAGGCTGCCGGCAGGCGCAAGAGGTAGGATCAAGGTTGGGGGTTAGAATAGGGCTAGGGGGTAGAAAGGTTAGGGAAAAGGGTAGGTAGGATAGAGTAGGGGGAAGGGAAGTTCCCTCACAGGCCGCTCCTAAATTGGAGTGGCCTGGGAGGGAACGGGGAAGGCCGTGGGCGACAGCGCGTGCAAGATGCACTAGTGTGCACCCCCTTGCACGCGCCAACCCTCAATTTTATAACATGTGCGCACCTGCACATGCATGTTATAAAATCAGGCATCCATGTGCGCACACCAGGAAGCGCGTGTACATGTACTCCTGCGCACTTCTTTTAAAATCTACCCCATTGTGTGTATTTAACTTTAGCAATCATGTGATAACAAAAAGTGTCATCTGTTAAGAATCAAAAGGACAATAAAGTAGAATTAACAGCAGAAACAAGAGGAAAGTACCTTTTGGAGATTGCAGCAGCATGTGGAAGAACCCATAGGATTCTAATGTTGCAGCAGACTTAGTCTTTTGCTGATGTAGAGGATAAGATTTCCAAGTATATCAGATTCACAGTTTCTAAGGATAACAAAAAAACATAGCTCAGCCTTAATTTGGCTGCTGCTAGAAAGTGCAAGAGCCTGGTCCCAAAGTCTCAGTGCTTTGACAGATAAACTGAAGCAAGAAAATTGATAAAAGTTATCTTCTGCTCAGTTGGCAGAGGAGCGTGAGGCTAATTTAATTGTGAAGCTTAAAATTCTATCCTATGGGACCATTGTACTCCTAAATTCCGCTCTGATGATGAGGATGAGAGAGACAGTAATACAGAAACCAATGGGAAGAGAGGAGAAAATAATCCAGCAGGGAGGGGGAGTGAGGATTTCATCACTGTATGCATCTGTTACAGGATTTTAAACTATAGCCCTGCTCATGATCAGGAGCCTGAGCTAGCTCCTAAAACTCAGTCAGTAAAGTTTCACAGTCTTTGCTTTCAATGTAGAAGAGAAGGGAATATAGCCAAGAATTGTTACAGCGCCCCCAGATTGCACATTCAGTACCTAATTCCTCCCACCCCCTTTCCCAGCAGGCCCAGGGATTATTCCCAGACAGAAGATGGGACTGGGACTTGTCTCTTTTTGGCAAACCCAGTACTTGCTTAAACAGTGGGGTGTCTGGCCGTCTGGCCTCAGCTGATAACCTGAAAGTTGCTATTTCTTTTTCACTGTTTTTGTGAAGCAGGCTATATATACAGAGCTAGACCAAACTGAAATGTTTGAAGTTTGTCTCTTTGTGCACTACTCTGCACACTGAATTTTTTCCCCTTTCTATGAAATTAGCTGCATCTTTTAATAAAGCAGATCTTTGTGTCCTTCACTCATGAAAGTTTTCATTATAGTTAATTGTGAAGTTTATTATGCATTATGTATAGGTCAGCAGAGGAGTCTCAAACCGTAGATAAGGTTGCCAACTCTCCAGGTTTTCTCTGGACAATACAGAATTTAAAGGCAGTGTCTGGAAGCCAGACGAAGGGCTGAAATGTCCAGATTTCAGAGCCATAGCATGCCACGGCCGGAGCACTGCCATATGGGGCTTCATTAAGTGGAAAAGCAGCACAGCCCCATTGGCCACCCTTATGATTCTGGCGGGGCTGTGCTGCTTTTCCACTCAACAGAACTGGGGGGGGGGGGGGAGGCACCAAAAATGGGAGAAACCTCAGTGGTGGCCCAGTGGGATGGCACATGATTTCTTTTAATGCTGCTCACCCCGTGGTGCTCCTTCTCCCTCTGCTCCTGAACATGAAATGATCGGGGCCTTGCTGCGCGGGCTGCTTCCTCTCTCCCGGCTGCCGGTGCCTGAATGGCATCGTCAGGTACCAACAGTCAAGGCCCCGATCCTTCCACTCTACAGGAGCAGGGGGGATGAGAGAGGAGAATGCACAGCACCACAGGGGGAGCACTGCTAAGGAAATCTTCTTCATTTCTTCATTTTATTTTGAAGAAATCAAAATCATGTAGTTCGAACAAAGTTTTTTTAAACTGTGTGGCAATCAAAGTAGGTGTTTCCTACCTTAATTGTTTAGAAATAGAGGTGTATCTAGTTAGCTCAACTGTTTATATTTGTTCTTGCTGTGATTTGATTTAAAAAATTGAATTAACCTTCTTCCATGAAATTTTGTTTTACAGATTGACAAAATGAAGCCTGCATTGTCAAATATGGTGCAAAACCTGAAGGTTTATTTTTCCCAGTTATTCCTTTTTGCTTATTTTGAATAGATCTGTCTTACAAATTCTGATTTTTTTTGTTCAATTTTGGATCAAAAAACTTTTTTGTCTTTCCTTTTTTACTTTTTAAAGGCATAATTTTTTAGCTCTAATGTTTGATAACTATTTACTCTTTGTGATTATCTGTCTTTATATGTTGTGTATGTTACATTATGTACAGATGAAGATAGCAGAGTCTGAAAACAAACCCAACTGTGTTTTTCCTTGATACTGAGTATGAGTAATGTGCGATGCATCAACAATAGCTTCTGCAGTCAGTTCAGCGAATAGATGTTCTATGTTGTGGTTTGATATAACAAGGGTACATGTTAGGAAGGACAGGTACATAATGATAAATAGCCTTCCAAGAAACAGATGTTATACCATCTATGTGGCCATCATAAATAGGCACTTCTGGTACAATTTACCTTATATATAATAATCAGCCTGAAGTGAACAATTTTTTAACTTTTTTTTAATATTTTTAACTTTTGCACATAAAACTGAACTTAGGCCAAACTGCAATAAGGACTCCCAGACATGGGTCCATGTTTCATGGTACTAACATCAGGGGGATCTCTCTATTTTGTGACCACTGCTACCATCCATTTGGCAGTCAAATCAATTGCTGGTTACTTGCCAATGCTTACCATTGATACAAGTAATCATACTTGCTAGATAGGAATATAGTAGAGCATACACTAGAGGCGATTCAGTGGAAATTCTTTTTACCAAGTAAAAGCCAAGTCTGTTCTACATGTGTGGCCCTTTTGTAAGCTTTTCTGATGATGTTAAAGGGTAGCCCTGTCTAATAATCGCTTACTCAATTCCTGTGATTTTATGACAAAATTATCCTTCCTCAAACAAATCAGTTGTGTCCTTAAGAATTGACCTACTGATAAATTATTTCGTAATCCAATCGGATGGAAGTTAGAGTAATGCAACAAGTTGTTTCTTTCAGATGGTTTACGATACACAGATGTTTCTCATCTGTTACCTTGTTTCAAAACCCAAATGTCCAGAAAAGATAACTCTTCAGTACTGCATGTCACAGTAAATTGAAGATTTGAATCTTGGGAGTTCAGCCACACAATGAACTGCTAAAGATGGTCCATAGATGATATCCATATAAGAACATAAGAACATGCCATACTGGGTCAGACCAAGGGTCCATCAAGCCCAGCATCCTGTTTCCAACAGTGGCCAATCCAGGCCATAAGAACCTGGCAAGTACCCAAAAACTAAGTCTATTCCATGTAACCATTGCTAATGGCAGTGGCTATTCTCTAAGTGAACTTAATAGCAGGTAATGGACTTCTCCTCCAAGAACTTATCCAATCCTTTTTTAAACACAGCTATACTAACTGCACTAACCACATCCTCTGGCAACAAATTCCAGAGTTTAATTGTGCGTTGAGTAAAAAAGAACTTTCTCCGATTAGTTTTAAATGTGCCCCATGCTAACTTCATGGAGTGTCCCCTAGTCTTTCTACTATCCAAAAGAGTAAATAACCGATTCACATCTACCCGTTCTAGACCTCTCATGATTTTAAACACCCCTCAGCCGCCTCTTCTCCAAGCTGAAAAAGATGTCATCTATATCTATACCAGATTTTAATGTATTTGAAAAAATTAGATGGAAAAGTAACTGGGTTGCTTGTCTTAATCTTAGAGAGCAATTTTGGATCTATTTCCTGAATACCTTTACCCCCTAGAGGTTTAAATGCCAAGGTGGAATGGTATTCAGTGATATAGAAGACTGTATAAAGAAAGACTTTTCCCGGAACTCTAGTTGTAGCTTCCGGTCTTAAGACTTTGGTGTCGTGAGAGACACTATGGCAGAGCAGGGTAACGCTGTCAAAAAATCCTTTTTGCAAAAACCTCCTCTATTAAGAAATCTGTCTTTTGACATACCTGTAAAACATTTGGTGTTTTGCTGTGCTTCCTTTATGTATAGGGCACTTGTATATCTATGCCACAATATAGATTGCCTTTTATTTTTGTTATAGTTACAATCTAACAATTAATTTGACTGCCGAATGGATGGTAGCAGTGGTCACGATAGAAAGAGATCTCCCTGATGCAGTCCTACAAAACACGGACCAGTGTCGGGGAGTCCATATTGCATCTTGGACTAAGTTAAGTTTCATGTGCAAAAGTAAAAAATATTTTAAAAAGTTCAAAAATTGTTCACTTCTGGCTGATGGTTATATATAAGGCAAAAGAAGGTAAATTGTACCGGAAGTGCCTATTATGATGGTCACATAGATGGTAAAACAGCTCTTGCTTGGAAGGGATTGTTAATCACTGTGTTGTGGTCTTCCATGTAGAGTCTAAATGAATGAATGAGCACCTAGGTCGCTTGTGTCTGATTATTGTATGTTATAATATAGTAAAGTGGGGAGACAAATAGGGGATTGAAATTTATGCAGCTGCTTCTTTAAACTATGACTGTACCATATTGGATGTCCTTATTAATAGTGTACACAGATTATTACATACAAAAAGTTATTGACGTTTATCATCATTTTATTATTTGACTTTTTATTCATCTTATATCAGTTATTAAACACAAACATCTGACTTAATGATGGAAGTGCAGAAGCTGTGCTTGAAGTGAACACAGTGCTGATTCCTTGTAAAGATGACTGAATACCGTATATCATTTGTCAGTGACACTACAACTCGGAGAGCAACATTACACCCTTTTGAACCAAAATGGCTCCTTCAACCCTTCTGAAGTGCTCATAATTTATGCAAGAGCTATACCTTCTTGTTTTCTTGCTCCAGAGGGGTGGTCTTGCTTGGAAACTCTTATTTGTTTTATGAAGTGATATATATCTGACATGTAATAACTGATTATCATGATGAATACCTGGCTACATGCTTGCAGATGCTACTATTTTGATTCTTACATAGATGACAAAACTGAATTAATGCAATTTTAATGGTCCATAGTTGCTTCTCTCTGTGTTAATGGTTCATCAGAATATGCTAGCTGCATGTCCATCTGACAGCTAGATAGTAATTTTGTTTTAGAAAGAACTAGAATAGATTTTTGAAACAGGGGTTTGTTTTTATTTGTTTAACTCCTTGCACCACCAGTAGTTGGGGACAAATAGGTGTTACACCCGAGTTTAACTGTTCCAGATACATACAAAATAATGATAAAGCAGGCTACGCACTGCCAGTGAGAGATTCTGACAAGCAAGGATCTGAGACCATAGTTCATCACAGGGTGGAGAGGCACCCAAATAACTGTAGATATGGAGAACTGTAAACTTTTGTTAAGCAGGCCATGGTGAGCAAAGTAAGCCTGACACTGAAAAGCCAATGAGAGGCTGACTTTAAATTCTGAGAAGCTGGATGTCTTCCAGAAATCAGATGAGCCAACCATGTATACAAGCACCAGCTTGGAGATTACAACGGATAACAGAAGATACTGAGAACTGCCTCTGAGACTCCTGGTAGCCTGGAGGCATACCCTGCTAAAGAGTTTTAATTGGCCAGACTTCTGGGTCAACTAAACTCCAGGTGACAAAGCTTAAATGGGGCTTGAGTATTCTTGATGAGAGTGAATTGACCAATTGCGCAGAATGAGCAATGAGCTTTTCCTGTTATGAACTTTCTTTTTTTTTTTTTTTTTAACTTTTCTAGTGTGATATTGTTTGTTTTGTAGTCTTTCTTGACTCCTTTGATTCTTTACCTTTTGGATTAGGGCTGTTAGATTTCTCATTTGATTTGATATTAGTTTGATTCTTATTCCTTTGGTACTCCATCTTCTGTATCTTCTCTCTCAAGACATGGGGAACAGAATGTATTAGTAAAAGATAGTTTTGCAGGTGTGACAGGAAAGAGTTAATTTAGTCCCATATGAGAGAAAATACAGTTATACTTTGTTTATAATGAATTATACAGTTTTGTGCTTTGTGCTTAAGTTTTCTCACAGCTCCCATTACCCCTCCCTATTTCCCTAGTATGATCAGAGGTTTGTACTGACAAGATAGTAATAAGTATGAGGTTAATATTCAGTAGGCCGTTTAGTGGACAAATTATCCGGCTATGATTAGCTGGATAACTTGTCCCATGTTTTCAGCAGGATAAACATCCCACTCAATATACTAGTTTAAAGTTATCCAACTAACTGTAGCCATATAAATTTAAACATAACTGGATATTATTTTGCATATCACCAGTTATGTATAAAGTTATTCAGCTATGGTTAGCGTACGCCTCCATCGTAGTAGCCTAGCAATGGCAGAAACATTACCAGAAGCTGCAGTCCCGTAATGTGGTAGAAGATTACTATGATAAGAACATAAGAACATGTCATACTGGGTAGGACAAAGGGTCCATCAAGCCCAGCATCCTGTTTCCAAAAGTGGCCAATCCAGGCCGTAAGAACCTGGCAAGTACCCAAAAACGAAGTCTATTCCATGTTACCATTGCTAGTAATAGCAGTGGCTATTTTCTAAGTCAACTTAATTAATAGCAGGTAATGGACTTCTCCTCCAAGAACTTATCCAATCCTTTTTTAAACACAGCTATACTAACTGCACTAACCACATCCTCTGGCAACAAATTCCAGAGTTTAATTGTGCGTTAAGCAAAAAAGAACTTTCTCCGATTAGTTTTAAATGTGCCACATGCTAACTTCATGGAGTGCCCCCTAGTCTTTCTATTATCCGAAAGAGTAAATAACTGATTCACACCTACCCGTTCTAGACCTCTCATGATTTTAAACACCTCTATCATATCCCCCCCCTCAGCTGTCTCTTCTCCAAGCTGAAAAGTCCTAACCTCTTTAGTCTTTCGTCATAGGGGAGCTGTTCCATTCCCCTTATCATTTTGGTAGCCCTTCTCTGTACCTTCTTCATCACAATTATATCTTTTTTGAGATGCGGCGACCAGAATTGTACACAGTATTCAAGGTGCGGTCTCACCATAGAGCGATACAGAGGCATTATGACATTTTTCGTTTTATTCACCATTTCCTTTCTAATAATTCCCAACATTCTGTTTGCTTTTTTGACTGCCGCAGCACACTGAACCGACGATTTCAATGTGTTATCCACTATGACGCCTAGATCTCTTTCTTGGGTTGTAGCACCTAATATGGAACCTAACATTGTGTAACTATAGCATGGGTTATTTTTCCCTATATGCATCACCTTGCACTTATCCACATTAAATTTCATCTGCCATTTGGATGCCCAATTTTCCAGTCTCACAAGGTCTTCCTGCAATTTATCACAATCTGCTTGTGATTTAACTACTCTGAACAATTTTGTGTCATCTGCAAATTTGATTATCTACTCGTCATATTTCTTTCCAGATCATTTATAAATATATTGAAAAGTAAGGGTCCCAATACAGATCCCTGAGGCACTCCACTGCTCACTCCCTTCCACTGAGAAAATTGTCCATTTAATCCTACTCTCTGTTTCCTGTCTTTTAGCCAGTTTGCAATCCACGAAAGGACATCGCCACCTATCCCATGACTTTTTATTTTTCCTAGAAGCCTCTCATGAGGAACTTTGTCAAATGCCTTCTGAAAATCCAAGTATACTACATTTACCGGTTCACCTTTATCCACATGTTTATTAACTCCTTCAAAAAAGTGAAGCAGATTTGTGAGGCAAGACTTGCCTTGGGTAAAGCCATGCTGACTTTGTTCCATTAAACCATGTCTTTCTATATGTTCTGTGATTTTGATGTTTAGAACACTTTCCACTATTTTTCCTGGCACTGAAGTCAGGCTAACCGGTCTGTAGTTTCCCAGATCGCCCCTGGAGCCCTTTTTAAATATTGGGGTTACATTTGCTATCCTCCAGTCCCCAGCTCCAATAGGGGGTAGAAGGGAAAGGGTTGGGGTGGATGTTGGAGATAGAACCTGGAGCCTGTGATATGTCATTTTTTTAATTCCAAGGGGAAGTAGGAACAGGGAGTGGTGGAGTGGGGGTCTCCCAGCCCCAATAAGATATATATATATATATATATATATATATATATAATTTTTTTTTTTTTTTTTTTTTAACAATAAATGGTCCGTTTTGTGGGGTGGCAAGTTTGGCTCCATAGGGCCTTTGCAACTGGGAAGGGAGGAAAGTGGGAGACAGACCACAATTGTTTTTCTTTTTCAAGGAACTTAACTTTTTTTTTTTTTTTTTTTTAAATATCTCTTTATTCAAGGAATCCAGAATTCACAATAACCAGCCCTCCAACAAAGGGCAAAAAACATACATCTGATAAAAGCAATGAATATAAAGAAAACAATGCAAAATCCAACTCAGAAAAGTCCAAATTATTTCTGGTGTTTCACATTGTAATACAATGTCTGGGTTTTCATCCCCCCCCCCCTACCCACACAGTCACACAATCCATATATATCAACAAAAATACTCAGCACCTCGCTAACACACTGGCTCACCAGACCTCACCCCACAAAGACAACCCATTAACCACACTTGTCTATACAAAATGGTGATTATAAGTAGTGTACAAACTACAAGAAATCAACCATGAGTTCTGACACATGCATTAGTGTTTCTTATCAGTAGTTGGCAAAACTTCAAGAGAGGTAGGAAACAAAGGAAACTGTTCAGAGTATGCATTAACCAAAAACATAATACACGGACACATGGTGGGATGGACAGACTTCTGGTGAGGACTGAACTGAGAGAAGTTAGCAATAAAAGCCTCTGCAATGACCTGGAGTCCCCGATACTGTAATAGCCCTCCCTTGAGATAACACTTACGACCATCAGCTGGAGAGATAAGAGGGCACTCATCCAGGAAAGTGGTAGCTTCTGCCAGGTTTTTGTATATATTTCCCTATTAGTTGGAAACGATATTTCCCCTTGCTTATTGCGCTTATATGTATATAATCTGTTTTGTTTGTTGTTTGTCGTGGGTATTCTCATAAGCACCTGTTTTGCTGCATATATTATTCAGAAAATATAGCTTTTCATGCTTTCACAAAAGCTGTAGTCAGGTGTCATTATTTTCTTAGTGTGTTTGTGTGATCCAGACTGGAAGGCGAATACCTCATTCCTTCACTCACTACACCTTTCTGATCAGAGCCAGGAGCAAGGGATCCTCTGCTCTGCTCCTGGCGTCTCTAGAGCTGCTCTGACAGAGGCAGTGCTGAAAGCTCAGATCAAAAAGTTATCGGGTGATACTGAGGAGGGTCAAAGGGATGTGAGGTAAGCACCACTATGATTCCCTGTGGGTGGGGTGGGCAGGGAGGGAGGCAGCCTGATCCTGTTAAATAGCAAATTATGACCAGAGCCATCATACAATGTCTTTACAAAGGTTGTTTTTTTAGGGGGGCAGGTAGGAAATTATAGTCTTTGTATTAAGCTTTGGGAGTGGATTTTGATAAGAGAGGAGACGGTCCATGTTGATCTGCAGAGAACGTATGTGGAACCATTAGTGAATGGAACCAACAGATGTTTAAGCAATACTTACTTCATATAAGATATGTCTATACTGCGGATTACATTTTGAATTCCATTGTGACTCTATCAGTGTTTTCAAATTCAAGCCCCTGAGGCAGCCACTGGAATGTGGTGAAACTCGGCCTGAGTCGGGCATTTTTAATGAACACGTCTCCACCCAATACAGATTTGGCAAAGATTTCCTTGGGCATCTATTTCTTTGTGGTATATTCAGCAGGACATTTCTCCCGCTAACTTTTGCCAGATAACCTGTCCACTAACCGGCCTACTGAATATGGACCTCTTGATGTTGGAAATACCAAAAGGGGAGAATGGGGGAGGTGGTAACCTGCACAGAGCGGCAGTTACTACCCTTAACAGAAGCAAGAGGATAACTTGCAAGGAGCGTCATTTACTACCCTTAACTGAAAGCATGGGGATAACCTGCATGGAGCAGCAATTACTACCATAAGAAACTTGCTGGGCAGACTGAATGGACCATTTGGTCTTTGATCTGCTGCCTAGACTATGTTTCTGTTTTATTTTCACCTATAATTCCTTTCTTCTTCCAACCCAGTGTCCACTGGATAGTAGGGATGTGCATTCATTTGAAACAAATGCATTTTTCAGAATATAAAAGCTAATTCTTGGTTCGTTCCTAAAGGAATAAATGGAATCAGTATTACCTTTTAGAAAAAAATCAGTTTTTCATGTTTGAAAGTTTGCAGGCTCAGTCATATTTGCACTCACAAAAAGCTCCTTGTGCATACAAACGTCTGATGTGCAATCCTTGGTGCACAAACATCTGAATACAAAAAAACAACAACAAAGAAAGCAAAACAACAACAACAAAAATCCCCACCAAATCAAAGCAAAACGAAAATCTTTGGCTTGCACATCCCTCCAGCACTCTCCCACTTTTCTCAAACATCCCCTCCTACATAGTACACTTGGCAAACAATATACTGATTGTTGTTGCTAATTTGTGTCTAGCTCCAAGCAATAACCCCTTCTCCGCAGGGCTTGTCCTTTCTGGAAGAGTTTGCATTGGGTTTGAAGCAGACATTTAATGCCTTGTCTGGAGGGGATTAGTGTTCTTATGAAAGAAAATTTGTTTGTTTGAGGTGTGTTTAAGAAGAGATTATTTCCTTGATATTTTTAAACATTTTCAAGAGGATTACGGGCCTGGCATTCCAAGCAGATTATACAAGGTCAATCTGAATGTGCTATCCAGTTTCTAATACACGTTGCACTAGAAGAAGAAACTAATATCTCACCTGGGACTTTATCTTCCTCTTGCTTTGAAATTTAAGAACATAAAAACATAAAACGTGCCACTTTGGGCCATCGAGACCCGCATCCTGCCTCCAACAATGGCCAGTCTGGGTCTTTAGGAAGTACACAGCAGATCCAGAAAGTGGCTGTCCCCAAGTCCACCTGGCTAATAATTGTTTATGGACTTTGCCAGGCACTTGTCCAAAATCCTTTTAGATCCGGCTATGCTGGATGCCTTGCCCGCGTGCGCCAGCAACAAGTTCCACAGCTTCCTTGTGTGTCGAGTGAAAAAACTACTTTCTCCGATTTCTTTTAAACCTGCTTCCTGCTAGTTTCATGGAGTATCGTCTAGGCCTCTTACTATTTGAAAGGATAAATAACCCATCCCTGTTCCACTCCACTCATGATTTTCTAAATCTCTGTTATTTCCCCTCCAAGCTGAAGAGCCCTAACCTCTTCAGCCTTTCTTCGTAAGGGAGCCATTCCATTCCCTTTATTACTTTTTTTGCCCTTCTCTCTAATTTAATTTAATTTCTGATTTATATTCCATCTTTTGTGTTTGGTCAACCATTACTGGTTCCGCTATATCTTTCTTGAGATGAGTTGACCAGACCTGCACACGGGGCCAGCACGATCATTAAGCGGGATGAGGCGGCTGCCTAGGGAGGCACAAGTGGGTGGGATGCCACCGTGGTATGCAAGGGTGGCCATTTTTAAAATGTGAAAGAAGGGATGACAGCAATCATAGAGCACGCTCTTAGGTTAGGTGACCATAACTCTATATATCTACCACTGTCAGAGGGTTCATTCAATGCAGGGTGGGTTTTTAGGGAGGGGGGGGGCAGTGTTACATTTGTCTGCCTAGGGTGCTACAGACCCTTGTACCGACCCTGACTGCACACAGTACTGAAAGTGCGCTCTCACCATAGACCTGTACAGTGGCATCATGATGTTCAGAGTTTTATTTTCCATTCCTTTCTGAATAATTCCTAACATTCTGTTTGCTTTTTAACTGCAGTTGCCACACACTGAGTTGAGGATTTCAACGTATTATCCATAATAACTCCTTTTCCTGGGACCTTTTACTCTTCACTGAAACCCAGCATTATGTACCTATAGTCTGGATTATTTTTCCCTATGTACATCACTTTCTTTTTTTTTTTTTAATTTATAATTTTTTATTTGCCGTAATACACAGAATAAACATAAACAAGCAGTGGTGCAAGAACAACAGCAAACTTTGCATACATGTCCCAGTCCCCCCACCCCCCAGCATGCCATGAAAAGTCCAAAGGATCATCTATAAACGTGAGTAGACTAGCATCACTCCAGTCAAAAACAACTCAGGAGCTGAACGTAGGATAAATAAATGATGAATAAGTAGAGGCAAAATAAATGATGAATAAGTAGAGGCAAAATAAAACAGTGCTTGATGTCACTTTTAAACAACCGTGAAAGATAAGGATCTCCATGAAATATAGGGGTCCCAGATTTGAAGAAATTTAGAAAGGCGGTGGTGTTTCAGTGCCGTGAGTCTATAAAGAAGGCATACGTTATCTAGACGTTTGAGCAATTCGTCTGACGTGGGCGGATGTGGCCTTTTCCATCGGTAAGCAATTTCCATTTTAGTCGCCGTGCACAACTGTTGCACAAGAGTCTGAGCGTGCAAAGGTAAAGAGTCGCAGGGAGCAAAGAGCAATGCCTGCTCCATGGTGAGCAAACAGGGAGACTGAAGCAGGTCTGATAGAAGCCGTGATACATAGGTCCAAAGAGGACGAATAAAAGCACACGTCCACCACATGTGTAGAAATGTGCCCTCTTGGTGACAGTTCCGCCAACAGTATCGGTCCACTTGCGGGTAGCAGCGATGTAGCTTCATCGGCGTCAGGTGCCAGCGATATAAAGTCTTGTAGTTGGCTTCTACAATGCGTGTGGACACATTGCCACGGGATATGTTGGAAAAGATAGATTCCCAAGCCTCCTCCGATAGAGGCCGCTGGAGGTCAGCTTCCCAAGCTTTCATGTGAGTGTGTTTAGTGAACGGGCGCTGTAGTAGTTGCTGGTAAATTTTGGAGATAAGGCCACCAATTGCAGTAGGCGAAACACAGTATCCCTCAAAAAGAGAGCGTGAGGGAGCCAGGAGCCCCCTAGATTGAACATGGGAGATAAAATGGCGGAGTTGCATGTAGGCAAGAAATTCCGTAGCTGGTAGGTGGAATCGCTCTCGAAGGATGTCGAAGGAGGCCAGTCGACCCTGGTGCATGACGTGATACAGGCAGAGAAGTCCTCCCGCTTGCCAAAGTCCATAGGCCTTGGTAGGTAGTCCTGCCGGAAACTGGGTGTTGTGGAATAAATAAGTAAGAGGGAAATATTCATACCGGCCCACCAGTCGGGTTCTCCACTGCTTCCAGATGTTATACGTGTGCCTGGTGCAGGGTGGAAGCTGTATCATCGGTCGCCAGGACGAGATAGGTTGCCAGAGAAGGGAGGCCAAGGGAACCGGCGCAATCCACGATTGTTCCAAAGCGACCCACGGCTTCGTGGCACGAGCACAGTGCCAGTCAATGAGGGGCCTGAGCTGGGCAGCTGCATAATACCATCTCAGATTGGGAAGGCCCAGACCACCCTGTAGTTTCGGCTGGTAGAGGACAGACTGCGCCACACGAGGAGGGCGGCGGCGCCACAAGAAACGGAGCAGCTTCCGTTGCCATTGAAGTAGCGTGATTCGACTCAGTGGAATTGGTAGTGTCTGAAAAAGGTACAGGAACCGGGGCAGCAAGTTCATCTTGATGGTAGCAAGTCGTCCGAGCCACGTGAGCGGAAGAGAGCCCCAGTTCTCCAAGTCAACATCTATTTTCTTAATAAGAGGAGCATAATTAAGATTATACAAGTCACATACATTATTACTCAGATACACCCCTAAATACTTAAGTTTGGAGGGCGCCCATCTAAATGCATGAGCTTGCTGCAATTGACCTACTATATCTTGGGGGCAGGAGAGATTTAGAATCTCAGACTTCTCCCAGTTGATCTTGAATCCTGAAAGGGCACTAAAACGGGCTAGCTCAGACTCGAGTGCAGGCAGGGAACCCACAGGATTACCAATAGTGAAGATAATGTCGTCAGCAAAAAGTGACAACTTGGGCTCGCAGGTAGATGTAAGGAATCCCTGCACCTGTGGGTTGCGGCGGATGGAGATGGCTAGGGGTTCGAGAAAAATTGCAAAAAGGAGGGGTGACAATGGGCAGCCTTGTCTAGTCCCTCTCTGCACCGGAAACGGGGCGGTGTAGCTACCATTGATTTTTATGCGTGCCAGAGGGTTGTGATAAAGGGCTTGGATCCAGTTGCGGAAAGAGGAGCCAAATCCCATCTCCTGTAATGTTTGAAAGAGAAAAGGCCAATGAACCATGTCAAAGGCCTTCTCTGCATCTATGGCCAGGAAGAGATGAGGTACATCCCGTCTTTGCAGAGCCCCCCAAATAATGTTGATAATTTTGCGAACATTGTCGCTGGCCATTCTGCCTGGGATAAAGCCGGCCTGGTCTGGGTGTATAATATGTGGAATGAAAGTATTAATCCTATCGGCCAGAATCTTTGCCAAGATTTTTAAATCCAAATTAATTAAGGAAATCGGGCGATAGGAAGCACACAAGGAGGGATCCCTTCCAGGTTTAGCAATAATAGTAATGCCTGCGGTGTTAGAAGTTGAATGTAACGTTCCCCCATTACGCAAGTGATTGAAATGACTTTGGAGGTGTGGTGCCAGAACTGACCTAAAGGATTTATAAAAAGTAGCTGTAAGGCCATCGGGTCCCGGAGCCTTGCCGACCTTGAGAGTTTTAATAACCTCAAGAATCTCAGGAGTCGTGATTTCCGCGTTGAGTCTGTCATGCATATCCTGATGAAGTCTAGGAAGGGGGAGATCTCGAAGATACTGGCCAATATTTACCGACTGAATGTGGGATTCAGCCGAATACAACTGCCGATAGAAGTGTAAAAATTGTCGCGCAATGGCCGAGGCAGACGTTTCGATCTGACCCTGGTCATTCTTTATTTTAAGAATGTGATTTTGGAATGATTGTTTTTTAAGCTGGTGGGCCAGAATCCTACCTGCCTTGTTACCGCCCTCAAAGTGATGTTGCCTGGTGAGATTTAATGCGTGCGTAATATGATCTAGCTCGAGTCTGTGTAATTCCTCTCGGGTTTGAGTAAGCTGAGAACGCAGTCGTGGAGACCCAGACTTGCTATGCTGTGCAGTTAGATCCGCAAGTCTGGCTTTTAATCGTGAGCAAGCCTGCTCTTTCCGCTTTTTAACATAGGAGGAGCGAGAAATAAAGTGCCCCCTAATGAAAGATTTAAAGGAATCCCAAACAGTGACCGGAGAGGGGACAGACCCGACATTATCAAGAAAAAAGTCTCGGATCACCTGCGTGGTAGCTTGTGTGAACTGGGCCTCATGAAGCAGGGAGTCATTAAGCCGCCAAAATTTGGTACCACCATCTCCCGCGGCTATACTAAATTGTAGGGAAACAGGGGCGTGGTCTGACCACGTTATTACCCCAACTTCGGGGCTCCGCACCCGATGAAACAAGTTTTTATCCACCATCAGGTAATCGATACGGGTATAGGAGTCGTGGGGTTTAGAATAAAAAGAATAGGATCGCGAATGCGGATAGGTGGTCCTCCAGGAATCAACCAAGTTATGTTCTGATAAGAAGTCCTTGAGGGTCCTAGAATGTATCCCGGCTGTGTGGGTGAACCCCTTGGAGGTGTCCAGGGCCGGGGACAATGGCACATTAAAATCGCCGCCCACAATAAGGGATCCCTGGGCATGTTGAGTAAGGAGGTGTCGGAGATGCCCAAAAAACACCGCCTGCTCCCTATTCGGGGCATACACAGAGAGAAGTGTAAATTCCTGGTTCAACACCCTGATTCCCAGCAATAAGTACCTGCCCTGAGGATCCGCCACAATCTTCAGACATTCAATCACCATATGTGAAGCAAAAAATATGCCCACTCCTGCATACTTAGCATTTTTATTTGCTGCAGAGAAGAACTGATTAGGAAATTTAGAAGACTGCATGAGTGCTTCATAGCGACGAGTTAAGTGCGTTTCTTGCACAAAAATAATATCCGGCCCTGAAGAGGCTGCCTCTCTGTAAAAAAGGGCTCTTTTTTGAGGGGAATTCAGTCCCTTAACATTAAGGGACAAAATTTTTAGCCAGGCCATATAGAGAATTGAAAAGCAAACGAGAGCCAGGCCCCAAAAAGATCATGGACCCCCAAAAAGCAATAAATACCAACTATGGTAATATGGAGCATCAGGCTGAACATGGAGGGCAGCCTAACCATCTGGGAAAAAAAATCACAATGATCACCGAAGATCCATAAGAAAGGAGACCCTACCATCAGCAAAAAATATGCAGCATGGAGGAGTGACGCAGTAAAATCCACATAAAAAACATCAGAAATAGGCATGAACCCCAATAAGACCCAAGCATTGTAAGGGTCCCATATTAGAACACCTGCCATAACCTCCTAGCAGGCTAGCACCCAACCCAAGCAGGGGAAGTAGATAATATCACGATAACTGAAAATGGCACCCCCCCCCCCCCCCCCCCCCCCCCCAACACACGAATCACATTATAAAAGTTAACCATACATCCGCCATACAAACAAAAAAAAAGAAACTTTAAACACACTCTGTCCCAAATGCATCAACAGCTGCGCTCTCTTGAGCAAAGGATAAGAAGTAGCCCACTATGCTAGAGCATAGAAAAAGAAATCAGGTCGGGCCCTGTTCTGGGATGAGATCCCCCGGTTGTCTCCGGAGGCGGCTGCTCCTCTTCCCCACTCGCTGCCATGTTGGGAGAGATGTACGAGGAGCGAGAGGACCCGCGTTCCGTCGAGGTGGTTGCAGGCTCACAAATCCCATGTCAGCAAACCGAGACGAGGCCTCCTCGGGGGTCACAAAGCTATGTGTCACTCCTTCATGAACAAACGAAAGTCCAAATGGATGAAGCCACCGGTATCGCACGGCCTTAGAGCGGAGGAACGCAGTCATGTCTTTAAAGGCATAACGACTTTGTAGCGTTGCTTGTGATAGATCAGGGAAGATCGCTATAGATTGATTATTCCACTCCCATTCATTTTTCTCTCGAGCTACAACCGCTATTCGTTCCTTAATTTTAAAAGAGGTGAAGCACACAATAATGTCACGAGGGCGGTTAGGCTGTGGAGTGCGCAGAGCCCTGTGTGCACGATCAAATTGGATGTCTGGGGGCTCGAAATCCCCAGCATTGTTGGCCTTCCGAAGCAGAGAAATACAAAAGTCCCTGATCAGCGCATGGCAGTCCTCAGGCCCAGAGGCCTCCCGGAAGCCCCGAAAACGGAGATTGCCCCGGCGCGTTCTGTTCTCGAGATCAGCTAATTTCGCGGTCAGCTGGACATTTTCGGCCCGCAGGGAATCACAGATGGTTTTATTGGCAGAAATCTGAACTGCCTGTCCCTCTACGCGGACGTCTATGTCTCCGACACGATGACCCAGTGCTGTGAGGTCCTCCTTCACCTCCTCAACGCGATGCAAAAGCTCTTGGCGGTATGCTTTAATATCTGCCCGTATCCCGGCGAACCACTCCCGAAACTCGGCCCGGGACGGTTGCTCAGAAAGGTAGTCACCCTGGGCTTCCGGCAGTACAGCAGTGGGCCCATCCAAATCGGTGCTCGGGGCGCCGCCATCTTGTCCACCCCCTTCATCCATCGGGGAAGCGCTCACCTCCTTATTTCCCTCGTTTTGATAGGAAAAACGCTGGAGATCCACTGTTTTTTTCCTGCCTGTCATCGCACCCGTCAGCGGCACTCGTAGCTTGCTCGGGAGGGACAGAGTGGGTAAATAGGAGGCGGATTGCGGTCGATTCAGTTGGGAGGCGGCGGGAGCTCTGAATTTAGGCAGCCATCTCACAGCGTGACGTCACGCCCCCCCGTACATCACTTTCTACTTATCCACATTAAATTTCATCAGCCATTTTTATGTTTCGTTCCCCAGTCTCACAAGACTTTCTGCGGTCTCCTCAAGTCTGCTTATGTTTTAACTACTTTGAATAGTTATGTGACCTCTGCAAGATCACGTCACTCGTTGCTTTGTTTTCTGGTGCCAGTACCAGATCCCTGGGGCACTCTACTATTTAACTTTTTCCATTGGGAAAAATGACCATTTAGTCCTATTCTTGGTTTCCTATCATTTAACCAGTTAAAAATACGTAGTAAGACCTTGTCTTCTGTCCCATGACTTTTCATATTTCTGAGAAGTCTCTCATGAGGTTCTGATATTGCAAATACACTGCATCAACTGGCTTACCTTTATCCTCATGTTTATTCACACTTCCAAAGAATTGTAAGAGATTAGTAAGGCAGGACTTTCCTTTGCTAAACCCATGCTGGATCTTCAGAATGAGCCTTCATTCGCTTCTAGCTGGGGGATTTCCCCCTATTTTCAAAGACTCACCCTCCTACTGCTCCTAGTCTGGTCATTGCAGCAACCGGCCTGAGGCTGCACAACTTTGTATCGGGGGCTCTAAATCAGGCAACCAGGGGTCACCAGGGACTGAGAGTGCTGCCTCTGCAGCATCCCCAGCCCACGAAGAGCATGAAAGCCCAGATCTGAGAATTGAACTGGGGACCATCCGCTTGGTACTGCTCAGTGCTACCACTAGGCAGGCCCATGTCTGAATTTTTTTTTTTTCACAAATCTTTTATAAGTGAGCTCTGATATCCAGTCTCCTATTTTATTTACATCTCAATTTCACTGCTTTTCCAATTCACTCTTTGGACAGAGATTCAATCTTTTTATTTTTTTTATTTCAGCTCAAGTCTTTGGCTTTTACTGGTTTATTATGCACAAGTAACAACACAGGCTAAGGGATGGTCTGTGCCGGGAGCAGCAATTATAATCTTAGTGAAATGTCGTGCTTATTTCAGAGGTTCTGGATTAGGCAGGTTTCCATCACAGAGTATAACATGCTCTTCTCACCTGTGTTGTCATGTTCCACACATTTGATACACTTGAACAACAGGTCGACTATTCTGCTGCCACTGTTGGTTTTGGACAGGGCCTGCTGGATCAGTCTGGTCTGTGCTGGCTCACAGAAATGCAGTGCCTGGCTTCTCTTCCCTGCCTTTATGTGCCCTGTAAGCACATAACTGGTTGTGTCGGTGCACCAAGACCGGCCTGGCTCCTCCTCGTCTTTAACGTCCGTCTGCATTCTGATGTCACGCACCCCCCGTTACACACTCCCTTGACGGCAGGGAGGGTATCCCACCAGCAGCACATGCCAACGAGCCTCCGCTTGAAGGGGCCTTGTGCTAATTGTGGACTAGAGAAACTTTCTGAAGTCTCTGATTGCATCCGAACCTTGATTTTCTGAAATCTTATTTGCACGATCTGCCACTGGAGCTCTAGCAACGTTGAAAGAGTAACACTAGTGATTAACGTCACTAAGTTTTAGGGTGTCGGTACTTCAGATAACTCAATAGAATAATTGTTCCAGGCGCTGGCTGCCCCTTCACCTACAGCCAAGTGTATCACACCAGAATGCCACTGGTGGACTTCGAATACTTCTCTGCCGATGTCTATTGAAAATACTGTCTGACTCAGAACTGGGCGCACACTGCAGATGACAAGCCCTTTCATTGTCAAGCAGAGTCAGAAATCTCGATTCCAGCTGAGCTGCTGTCACCCTCCCCCATCCCATTCTCATCTCGTCTGCCACTAGTTTAACCAGGACTTCTATCTTTACTTGTTTCTTCTGTTTTAGCTTGTTTTGTATCTTTTTTTTTTTTAGGAATCTAAGAACAACATGTCCTACTCCTCCTGAGTCTCTAGCAGCCCAAATCAACCACTGGCCCAGCGATCCTAGGCAGTTAACAGGCCTAGCACAGGCAAACCTCCTCTCACTGGACAGTGCTGAGTCTGCCAACACTCTGGCTGTCACAGGTGTCAGACTCGCAAGCTGGAGTAATACCACAGCAGTCCGAGCCTGGGGGAGGGAGCGGCAGTGAGGATAATAGCACCAGTAATGAAAGTTTTAGCAGTAGCAGTGGTGGTATCAGGTATAGATGCATCACTTGCAGGTGTGGAGTCTTGAGTGCCGTAGTTGGAGAACCATCCTACCTGAATGTAATCCGCGGAATATAAATCTTTTAAATGGTAATACCTTATATGTCAATAAAGAAATAAGGATGCCATGTTTTATGTTATAAAGGACAAGGTAAGGTAGGATAAAATGAAATTGTAAGTCCATGGATACAGGGGGAGTGAAATCAAAACTAGCTCAGCCTGTCCCTTTCGGAATGGAATTTGTTGACAGCCAGAACCCAGAAAGGTGTAACACCTTTACCTCCAGACACTCCTAGCATAGCTTCCTGCAGCATGCCACATCCTAAGGCCTAGTTGAAACCACATGCACTTCCTGTAGCCTTTTTATAGACCATGCAGCCAGCATTTCCTGTGGGCGCTGACTGATGATGTCATCCCAGCTCTGCTATATAAGGAAGCTCAGTTTTACTACCAACTGCCTCAACAACAGGTGGTCTGCTGTGTTATGCAGTGCATAGAGCTCTAGATCCTACCTTGCCTCTGCCCTGTCTCAGCTTTGCTCCCAACCCGTCCTCACCCAGCTCCTGTCTCTCTTTGCCCAGTCCTGCCTTTCCTCAGTTTGATCTGACCTTTGCCTAGGCCTAGATGCTGCCTGATCTCCGTCTGCCCTGACCTTGGCCTACATCCTGGCTTCATCTGACCGCTCCTTTTCCAGACCACTACCCTAAGTCCTGCCGGCCCCTGAACCCAAAAGGCTCAACCTGAGGGGAACAGGGTTGGTGTAGGTGAAGCTCAGCTTAGTCCCAGCCTGATCGTGTCCATCCACGGACGGTGTGGGCTGTTCATCAGGGCCTAACACGTTTGCTTGTGAGGCTGCGTCAGTCACGCCACAGTCAGAAGGGTTCACTTTCTATGACAAAAGGCCAATCAGGACAAAAGCCTGATTGTCAACTGGTACCTGGGCTTTTATCAAAAGCCAAATAATAGAACAATTACATTGTTTCAATAATATAAATAACTAACCAAAGCATTTTCCAGCATGCTTAATTATCAAATACTCAAATAGAGTAACTTTGAAGCTACTAAGGGTATTCTCATCATCAACTGCCATCTTTGATATCAAGGCTGGCAACTGTGGTGTGCCATGTCTCTCGGCTCAGTTTTCCCATTTATCTTGCTCATATTTCTAAATCTTGACAATTTTTTTATTTCATCACCCCAGCCCATTCTCTGCTTTTTCTCTCTTTCTTTTTCTTTTGCCCTCTATCATGCCCTCCAGTACTAAATTAGCTAATTTGCCACCAGATCCTCTGAGTACATGACCAGCGGACTTCATTTTCCTTTTGACTTCTTCTGACTTCCATTATCTCAGGCATTCGTTTGAGATCATGTTCTTCCAGCCCATCTTCAGAATTCTTCTGGAACACCACATTTTAAACTGCGCTCTCATTAGCTTCAAAACACACATGCAAGAGATTTTTTTTTTTTTTTAAATCTGTGATTTTTTTCCACTTCATAGCAACCTCCTCAAATGATACGCTCAGGCAATGCATAATACTTCTAAGACCAGACCCCGGCAGCTGTCAGCACAGTAATGGCAGCTGCTTTCCTGCCTTTGGGCTTCAGTGCATCTTCTCTGACGCCTTCCCCCTACCAACCCCCATCAGACAGGAGCTTTGAGCTTTCAGGGGTCAATTTTCAAAAGTGTTGGGGTAACTTTTGAAGGTAGCCATGGTAACCCCACGATCAGTGCCGGATTTAGGATTCTGACACCCCCCCCCCCAGGCACTGTTGGTGCTGATGCCCCTTGCCCCTCCCCCAAGGGACAATAGAGCAGAAAGTATAAGGCACAGGAATTTTTTGCTCTGCCTCTCTCTACTTCAGGCTTACCTCTTCCCCTCATGTCCCTAAATAACAAGAGGGAGAGGTAGGGAGGCAGCGGGATTAAGGAGCAGAGTGGCTTTTCTTTGCTCCCTGCTGTCTACCGTGGCCTCACCCTTCTCTTGCTGTTCCCTGTGCCAAGCCGCACATTTTACTCTCAGAAATCAACTCCTGCCAAAGGTTAATTTCGGCCGGCACTGGGAAAGTGCTTTTCTGTACACCCTCCGACTTAATATCATAGCGATATTAAGTCGGAGGCCCCAAAAATAAAAAAAAAATCTGCCCGCAGCCCACGGGTTAGAAAACAGACGCTCAATTTTGCCGGAGTTCATGTTCCGAACCCGTGGCTGTCAGCGGGTTCGACAACAGACGCGGGTAAAATCGAGCGTTGGCTGTCAAACCCGACGGCCGACGCCTCCTTATTAGCGTGGGCCCTCATTTGCATACTGAATTGCTCGCCCAGGAGAGTGGGGGCTCGCCTCGGAGCGCCGGCTCTCCCGCGCAGATTACTGAATCGGCCTGAAAGAGAGCTAGCAGCACTCGGGCAAGGATTGCTCCCTTCACTGACAGCTGTCACTTAGTATTCAGCTGAACAGAAGCAGACAGCAGCCTCCTCTGTTCCCATTTTGCTTCTGGGACATTTTGGGGGGTTCAGGGGTGCAAGGGTGGGGATTCTGAAGTATGTTAAAGGTATGGGTTGGGGCGATCCGCGCTGCTCCTGCTGGATAATTTTAAATTACATCGGGCGGCAGGAGGATAGTCTCTTGAGCGCACAACATGCTTCATTTAGGCTGGGGGACAGGAGGAAGGAATGGGTCACCATTCATTTTTTGGTGTGTTTAAGATGGTGAGTGGCAAAGTTAGCTGGAAAACCTTATCCAGGTAACTTAGTGAAGAATATTCAGACTCTGTGGTTACTGGCTGAATAGCAGGGACAAGTTAGCCAGGTGAACTAAAACTTTCCCGCTCACCGCTTTTTTTGAATATTGACCTGTAGTTGCTTAGGCCACAGGACCAGCCCACACGTAAGGGACTCATTGTTGCAGTTTGCACGTGAGCGAGAAGTGAAATAGGCAAGGCTGACTGGCTGGCTCTTCTGCAGTGCGCAGTGAATGAATGACAGTGCCCACTCCCGCCTCCTCTTCTCCCCACAATACACCCAAATTTCCCTTCCAGAAATGAACTCTTTAAAACCAGTCTTGTGCTCCCTTATCCGGATCTCACACGTCATCTGCAAAATCCATGGAGGAAGCATGTGGTTTTATTTGATGCACACAAGATATCCAGGCTGTCTTGCTGATTATTTAGTTGTGGTCTGTAGAGATTCACTCCTTTAGCAGTCTAGAAGCTTTGATGAATAGCCATATTCTTGCTCAGTACGTTCTCAGCTATACATGAGCTGCCCAGCACTATTCTTTCAGAGTTTTGAATTTTCCTGATGTATGTTTTGTGAGAATTTGGCATTTTCCGCAAAAGTTTTTATTAAAATCCTATAGCAAACATAGAAACTTAGGAACATAGAAATGACGGCAGAAAAGAACCAAACAGTCCATCCAGTCTGCCCAGCAAGCTTATGGTAGCATCTGCCGTGCCATGCAGGTTACCCCCATGCTTATCAGTTTCCCAGACCATAAAAGTCAGGCCCTTGTTGGTTGCTGTCTGAATCCAATTCCCCTTCACCCCTTGCCATGGAAGCAGAGAGCAATGTTGGAGTTGCATCAAAAGTATCAGGCTTATTGTTTAAGGGTAGTAGCAGCCGCATCAGCAAGGTACCCTCATGCTTATTTAAAGAGGCATATGATGCTAAATTCTTGGACAAACGAGTCTTAAAGCAAACAAAACTATTCTTAATCTAGCCCCAGATAATAATGCTCACCAGAATGGTGTCCTCAATGAATGTCTGCTTAAATAGGATTGTTCTGCAATGGAGTTGATCTAGCCCAGCACTGATATATCAACACCACATTCCCTGGGGGTTCCTGCTCTTTCTTTTCTGTATGCTGTCACTTTGTTCTAGTATAAGAACATGAGCAGTCTGGGATCAGGACAAAACCACTGGGAGTACAGACTGGTTCTGTACAAAGATCCATGTATGGAAGAGTGGTCTCACAGGTGCACAAGTTACTCGTCAACCATCAAAGCTGTGATGGGGAGCAGAGACCTAAGGTTATAGGGACATAGGAGCTCTGCTTCCTTACAGCAGGCACATCCATGCACTCAGCTTTCACTTGTTACATGTAGAGTAGACGGGGCCCACATTGATGCTATTTGATTATGACCAAGGGCTAATAGAAAATGAGAATTTGTTGTAAAACCTATGGATTACCCAATAGGATATCCATTTCAATCTGAATGGAAAAATGCAGTGACCGAGTTGCTTTTTGGTTCAGTTTGGGTCAGCCAAAAAAGAAATCTGAATCCTTTTGGGCTCATTTGGTTTGGTTCCATCCCTTAAATTCTTTGGGAAAAGCAAAGCTTTGCATTTTTGGACTTGAAGTCAGCTTAAGCAAAAATTGGTTGAGAATGGGACAAGGAAGGAGCAGAACCAATCATATATATCAGTGCTTTTTCAACCAGTCTATCCTAGCTGCCAGCTGCATGTCATGACTTCATCATTTTTTTTTTTTTTTTAAGGTGAAAGTAAAACTAAGAGCACTTTGAGCAGCAACCATTTTGTTCTCAATCCTCTGTTGGATTTCAGACAGAGAAGTCAGAGATTCTGATGCTCCTTTCTTCAAAACTGAAAGAAAAGATTAGAAAAAAAAGATCCTTTACAAGAGAAAAAAAAAAGAGTGCTATTAATGTCACTCACTGACGCTATGTCCAGCTGCAGTTTGGGGTGCTACCTGGAAGCAGGAGAAAGGCTGTAATTTCTGTGCGATGGTTAGGGTATATATCATCAGGGTAAGACTAGCACTACAGCTGACACTGGGCCAGTGGCTGCAGGAAAGATACAGACAGATTACCCGAGAGTTTCTTGCAGCATGTAGAGTGTTTCTGAGCTGCAATGACTTGCAAGCATTCTCCTGCTTTCTCTGTGAAAAAGTGTCCGTGTCACTGGATACTGATTCTTTGGCGTTTGAGTCTTGCACCAAGTTCCATTTATTTTCTTCGAGGTCCATATTCAGCCGTTGGCTGTCTAGGAAAGTTAGCCGGATAAACTTATTTGGCTACCTTAGCAAGGATATTCAGCAGCCTGGGCGAGCCACTGAATATTCCTGGTTACCTTACCTTTCACTCTGTGCCTGGGTTCTTGATGCTTTATCCCCTCCCTCTATGCCATGGGCTGTTGATGCCACTGTGCTCGCTGCCAAAGCCCGCCCGCCTTGGGGTCTTCATGGTACTGCTTGCGCCACTTCCCCTTCTTTGGGTGTGTTAGGGGTCATCATGTTACTGTGGGGGTGTTGCTTTGCCCCTTGGTGCCTTGGGTATTCTTGCCTTCCTCCTCTTTTGGCACCTTGGGGTCTTCATGGCATTATTGGTGTCCTTTGCCCCTCATGTTGGTGGGTATGGGAGTTTGTGCCATTATTTTATCATGCTCTCGGTGCCTTGGGGTATTCCTGCCACTGTGGGCACCATGTTGCCCCACTCACAGTGCGCTGAAAGCAACTGCCTTGATATACATTGAAAGGCAGTACATCAAATACACTAACTAGCAAATGTCTTTAGTGAATGCATGGCAAGTAAAACAAATTCCAAAAACTCTGGCACACTTCAGAATAATGCACCAGAATACCGTAACACACAACTATAGCTCACAAATAAATCACAGTCTCTTCTCACTCTCCTTCTGGATAGATACCCTTTCCACCCTGGGCCCTTCTAGTACCTGGTTGGTAGCTGAAATCCCTTTCTTAAGGGTTCCTCTTCTCGTCCTCTCTATGCTGAGACTGATTGTAGCTGAATGTCTCTGGCAGACATTCCCAGGCAAGCTGCCACCTCCCAGGACACTCGCCCCCAGCTCGCAGGGCATCCCCTGCTTCTCAGGACTCCTCGGACCTGATGCCTGGAATCCCTTCTCCTCTGTGGAGAGACAGGCCCAATTGGTACCAGGTCTCTGTGAAGAGGTAAGCTCCGCCCACTCAGGGCTCTCCATCTTGGCATCTCCGACTCCTCCTTCCTCGTGCACAAGTGGTGAAGGGGTTTTTACACTCTTAGGTCACCTCTCCCAGTGGAGTGTGATGCTCCTCCTTATCACACTGACATCAGACATGAAGGCAAAGCCTGGGGAGCACTCAGACCCGCTGACGCCTCCACATGCAAAGCTTGTAAAGTGCAGGGCTACCTTCGGAGGGGCAGAAAATGGGCTGCCCCCCCTGCACGGATATTCTGCATGCTACTGAAGATCTGCAGCTTGCCTAGCTCAGGCACTTGCCAGCTTTCTCCATCTGTCGCCTTTCTCCTGCAAAAGCCCTTCAAAACATTTACAAAGGACTCAGAATTCCCCCTTCAAAGTGATGCTTCTCTCACGTACAGCCAGAGCAAAATGTGCTGGATTATCTTTCTTTGGTTTGACGAGAAATATATTTTTCTGCAGTCTCAGCCATGTCTGCTAAAGGTGGCATTATTATTATTATTATAAGTAAGCCTGCCAAATACAATGTGCTGCATGATTGATAGGGGCATATGTAAGAAAGGATTCTGATACTTTGGAAAAAATATTTAGGTTACCTGTTGTAAGCACTTCAGTTACAAGTGAAATAGTGCTTTTACACAATTTTTCATTATAATCATGTTCGGCGGCAGTGACCAAGGACATGAAAGATTTCTAGACTGGGTCAGACCAAATGTCAGCCCTTCCTCAGCAAACAGCCAGGGTGTTGGGGAGAGGCACAGCTTAGGGCCCCAAACCTTTCATGGGAAGTTGCCACATTTCGTATCCCCGAGAGGACGCTCCCTTGGAGTTTGCATGGGGGCACCTTGTGTGGCCCCTTTCAATGATTTTGAAATGCTGAGGAAGGGGGGGTGGGCAAGGGGCAGGGTTCCCAGGGGTATGGCGCAGCGTCAGTAATCATGTTTCTGGATTTCTCCAAAGTTGGCAATCCTGCCACACTCCAGCAATCTTGCCCCCCTGCCTGTTCCCTTCCCCCATGGGGGAGACAGGCTGGGGGGCTTTCTCTCTCACTCAAAACCCCTCTCCCCCTGCCAAATAGTCTTGTTTTCTCTCTCTCTATCCCCTTCCTTTCCCCCAGACCTTCTCCCTTTCCCCCCTCACTTCCCTTTATTCTGTTGCAACATCCATCGCTGCCGTATCCATTTTTTACTTCAAGTATCCAAGCTGGCAGCAGGAGTGGAACGTGCTCCTCCCCCCCGACTACCCCCACCAGTGCAGGCCAGATCGAGCCCCTTTCTTTCATTGCTGCAGGGTGTGGATGAAATTCAGCCAAGGTCCGCAGTTTGAAGACCCCTGGCTCAGAGGATGTGCATAAGAAGCAGGGGGTGTGGAGAGATGTCCCTCCCCTGTCACGCCCTTCCCGTTTCCAGCACTCCTGCTCAGGGAGCCGCTGACCCCAGGGCGCCATCCCCCCATGGCCGATCTCTCCTCCATAGATGTGCCTCATCCCGTTCTGAGCTCAGTTCTTCGCTTTACCTCCACAATGTCCCGTGCAGAAAATGCTATCAACCAGTTCTTTTATTGTAGCTGGGTGCAGGTTATGGGGGGGGGGGGGGGGGGGCAATGAACCGTGAGCCATCTGCTAGAGCTCAAGCTCTGAACAAAAAAAAAAAAAGCTTCTTCAAGAAGCCCGACGTCTTCAGTTCCCTGGAAGAAGAAATACATTAAGGAAAAAATAAAAAAAAAAACACCCCAGCATGAACTGGGTAGGAGGATCATTGGACAAAGTAAAAACTGCACTGAAATGGCATCCAGTAATAACAGCAATAAATCTATTGGTGTTCAGGCCCGCTGTGAGCCGTGTGCAGGTTAAGTCACCACACGCTGCTGCGTATAAATTCATCAGTCACCTCTCACGCCTCCCGTTCGTTCCCTCACAGGAGTTGGATCATTCCTGCCTCTTAAAAACAGCAGGACTAACAAAACCCTGGTTTTTTTTTTTGTTTTGTTTTCTGAACTGTTGAGTCATTTGTTAGAACCATCCAGATTCATCTCGGCTCGGCTGGGTGGTGATGCTGAGAGCAGCAGAGCATCCCCCTGAGTCAGGGTTTTTTTTTTAACAGAGAGAGGAGGCACCAGGGATGAGTAACTCCCATACTTTGTGAAACAAGCCCACTTCTCTTTATTCTCTCATGAAATTCTCATCCCTAAAGATTTTTCTCTGGATTTAGCTTTCAGCTTCCCCCCCCCCCAAATAATGTCCTGATCCTTTGGCAGGGGCTGGGATTCTATTGTATTTGAGCTGGTACCAGAATTATTCAGAGATGATGTAGGACATGAGCTTTCAGGACCACAAAGGTCCCGTCTACAGATGTCCTCATAATGGCTATGAGTTTCCCTGAAACCCCAGACCAATTATTTTGATGTATTAATATCATTGGTCAATGCACTGGCATACAGTACAGGGCTTCTCAAACCTAACTTGGTGACCCCCTTAGGACAGCCAGAATGATTGTGCACAAGGTCGATTTGCAAATAGCAGAGTGTGTGTGAGTATGTGTGAGTGTGAGTGTGTGTGAGACTGTGTGAGAGTGTGTGTGAGTGTGAGTGTTGCCATAGCTCTTTGGGACAGGCACACTTATAAACCAGGCTGGATGCGCTGGACGGGTGTTCAGCTTACTGTGGTCAATTTCAAAAGAATCAAGAGATGCAATAAATAAATAAATAAATAAAGTAAGTGTCCAATTACATCCAGGATCCCCAGGTTTCAATGATCTCTCAGGCAGGTGCTTAGCCTCCATGGACGGGGAAGAGAAGTGTCCCAAATGGGCTGGGGTGCTCTGACCATGACAAGATCAGTACCTGAGGTCCACAAGGAATCCTGCACTCCAACCTGGCAGTGTCCTGTGTCCTGGGGTGGAAACGCCCGTTAGGGGTCTCCTCCTCTCTTCAAAAGATAGTCTCAAGCCTTCCTGGAGGAAAGCCCAGCTACTGCCAGCAGTCCTTAAAGCTTCCAGCTCTGGGCAAGGAAGGGTGGCAGAACAAAAATGCTTCCTACCCTCTGAAACTGAAAACCTCTCTCTTATCTCTCTTTGAGTGGGCACTGTAACCTCCTCTTGGGCTGGGCAAAAAGGAGATCAAAGTGAGCAGGGGATACTGCCTGCCAAGAATGACCCAGGTCAAAAAACTGCAAATCTTCAGAAAAACTGGACCTGGCAGGGCAGTGTCTCTCCCTCTCTGTGCTAGACTGGGGGGCCTAACTTGGAGAACACACTGAAAACAACTCCCTCTCCCTCCAACTCAAATCTACACTGCCACGCTCTAACTTGGGTTAACCCCCGCCCCCTGCCCCCATCATAGACTATCAGTCATAGGCAAACCTCGGGGGAGGTGCTGAAGAGGAATGAATCCCCCCCCCCCTCTAAACTGTTACAATCCTAAGGGCAATGGGAACTAGGGCCATCTAGTGGCTGCCCAGGGAGTGGCCACATGTAGACTGGAGAGAATACAAATTCCAGGAAAAGCTTGGGGACGTGGGTGGCTTCCCCAGTGCCGCGCTCTCCTTCCCCATACTTGCCACAAACTGGCTCCAGGCCACCTAAATGGTGCAGGGTCCAGCCAGGACCTGCAGTTCTCATCCCAAGGGTGAGCTGGGTTTTGTGGTTTGCACTGGTGCTGACCATCTCCAGGGCTGCCTTGCCAGAGCGTTTGGCCTGCAAGCACGAGCCCCTCTTTAAAGGGACTGAGAAGTTGGCTTTGTCAGGAGAGGCACACATTTGCAACTCAAATAGTACGGCTTTAAAAGCAGCCCTGGGAGGTCAGCTCCCTGATTCTGCTGAAAGCTGCAGCAGCAGACCGTTATTAGGCTATGGCAGTACCCTAGGCCCTAGCTGATCGGGCTGAGAAGAGAGCCTCACCATTTTCCTGCCCCGCTTCGACTTTGCTGGCTACGGAGCTCCATGTCGGAATAGAGGGGCCGAGCCAATTCTGTTCCCCCCTCCCAAGCCACTGCCTGCATGGAGATGCGACTTTGCTCTGCCTAAGAAAAGCAAGCAGTGCGGTAAAATCCTGTCCTTTTTGCATGGAGCTGTAATGAAGTTAGGAAGTAGCACATTTAAGACTAGTTGGAGAAAATTCTTTTTCACTCAACGCACAATAAAGCTCTGGAATTTGTTGCCAGAGGATGTGGTTAGTGCAGTTAGTGTAGCTGGGTTAAAAAAAAAGGTTTGGATAAGTTCTTAGAGGAGAAGTCCATTAACGGCTATTAATCAAGTTGACTTAGGGAATAGTCACTGCTATTAATTGCATCAGTAGCATGGGTTCTTCTTAGTGTTTGGGTAATTACCAGGTTCTTGTGGCCTGGTTTTGGCCTCTGTTGGAAACAGGATGCTGGGCTTGATGGACCCTTGGTCTGACCCAGCATGGCATGTTCTTATTCTTATGATCGCCCAAGCGTTAGTCATTTGAAATAATGAAGGACATATTGAGCTCTGATCCAATTGAGAGTTCAGCTTCAGGTTCGGAGTTGATTGCTTTTACCCATTGCTTCTTCCTGCTCTTTTGCACTTCCAGCTGGGTCGGAACCAGGGCTGGGATCCTTCATTTGCAATTATTTTTTCCCTCTGTTTAGTACCTCCCCTCTCAACTTTCCTAGGCCTGGTCACTGCAGTGCCAACACAGGGCCGGGGCCAGGCACCAGGGCTCCTTCCAGGACCCTGCAACCAGCCACTGGGATTAGGTGATTAAAATGGCTCCATCCCCTTGGGGGGGGGGGGGGGTGAATGCTGCCTCCGCAGCACTGCCAACCCCAGCTGACCAGGGAAGCAGGAAAAGAGGGGACCCTCCACATGGCAGTGCACAACCCTCAATCCATGAATCCTGCTCAAGCTGCATTAGACCCCAGGAAATCCCTCAAACTTCTGCTGAAAGGCCAGCAGCTCATGAGGGAGCGCATGGGTCTTGGTGCACGCTGCCCCTATTTAAAAGAAAACGGCAGACGGTTAAAAGATGAGGTCTGTAAAAGCCATGCAAACCCTCTCCCCCATGGCTGGCTGGGCTCTAAGTAGTCCATGGTCAAACAGCTGGTGGAATGGGCCACCCGAGGCATTTTTCTCCCCCTGGTCGGGGCTGACCAGACCCCTCCTGTGCACCGCTGCCACCCCAGTCCTCACTTAAGCAGGCTGAGCACCGATGCAAGGCATTCCCAGCACTCCCGCTAGTGTCCTTCCCTTTACGGGAGAAAAGGATGGCGCGTCACACGGTCCACGTAACTGGCAGGCCACGTGAGATTCACCCAAATGGAATAAGATTTACGGGAGCAGGACATCCAGGGCCAGGTGGGACTTAAGCATCTTCCCCATAGACACAAAATGGGCAAAACCCTTCCGTATATCCAGCCGGCAAGCTCAGCACCCGCCTCATACGTTTTTATAGCCCTCCGCTCTGTCCACTGGTTTCAGAGAGGGGGGGGGAGAGGTGTTAACTTGATAAACATTAGGTTTGAATCCAGCAGATGTGAAAGGGAAGTGGATGTGATTTACATTCACTTGAGGGGTCAGGGTTTGAGAGCACCCGTTGTGTGCTGCCAGACCCTCTGATAGATCCTTCCCCTCCCGTTTGGAAAGCATTCCAAGGGTGGACCTAAAGAGAAGCAAACTTTGTTTTTTTTTTCAGAACATTAACTCGATAAACCTGTGATTAGCTTCAGAGAGCCTGGCTGCTTCCAGCAGGTCAGTGCAGCATGAGCTAAGGCTGATGGTGCCCTAACAGACAAGGCAATTGCAGCCTGGACTCCAGCATGAATGTCTGCTCTCAGGAGAGTTGTGGGGTGAAAGGGTGGAGGTGGGGAGATGCGTTAGAGAGGGAAGCAAACAGCAGACTGCACAGCTAGAGGAAGACTCCCTCTAATTAACCAGCCAAGAAAGCAATCTCTCTACCGAGTCCCTTAGGGCCTGATTCACTACGCTCTGTTTTTCTGTTCTCCCACAGACACAGGCTTAAAGGTGAATTTTAAAAGCCCACCGCACGCCGAAATTAGGGGGACGTGCGAACGTGTCGGGCCGGCGCACGCCGGGCGGATTTTAAAAGCCACCCGACCGCGCGAGTATCTCTCGCTGCACGCACAAATGAAAAGTTTCCCCCAAAACGGGGCGGGGAATGGGCATGGCCTGGGTATTCCCGATTTCTTCTTCAAATTAGGGCGTAAATATTTACGCGCACAGGCGCGTAACTTTACTTCTGCTACAGATGATGTGAAATTTGTAAAACAATTAATTCTAGGTAGATCAGTGGGATTTTAAAGGTTGGGGCTAACAGAGGAGAAGGGAGGGTATTAAACTGGGGGGGGGGGGGGGTTTGGAAGTCCTATCCCTTTCCTGGGCGAACTGGGAAAACTGGTAATGGCATTGCCGCTCGTGTCCATTAAAATCCCCCCTCACTCATGCAGAAGCAGCATTTGCACGCATGGGCGTGTGCCCACTTAAAATTGCACGCGCCTGTGCGCATGGCCGGGCTGTTTTATAACATGCGCGCATGTGTGTGTGAGTGTGTTATAAAACGGCCACGTCCCTGGGCGCGGGCCGACAAACGCGTTCACGCGTGCGCCTGTTTAAAGGTTACCGTCCCTGTGTTTGTTCGAAGGTGCAGGATCAGTTTCCTTTCAAAGGCCCTTATCTTCCTAGGCACTTCTGACGTACCCTTTCAGATGTGTCCTGGGTGCAGTGCTCCGGCTCCGGAGAAATGCTCCACCCCGGGAGCAGGGCCTGGCTCCTTCTCTGCCATGTGACAGCCTCATTTACTAGATCCCGATGCAGCAAAGCAAGCACCGAATGAAAGGAGCAAAGCAAGAACTGCACAGGGACGACAGCTGCACCTGTCCTGCCCATACTCAATGCACACAAGTTTCTTTAAAAAAAAACCAAAAACAAAAACAACTCTTCGGTCCCGGGCAGGTTTAGAAGTCAGGACATGGGCCCTGGTCACGTCCGTCCCATGCAGGCGGTCAGCTTGCTCAAGCACGGGACACCTGTCCTGGCAGGTTCAGGCTGGGGAGGGACCCTGCCACTCACAAATAGCAAAGTGAAGGAGGAAGTGGGAAATCCCATACTAGGAAAAAAAGTGAGGATTTTATTTATTTATTACCTAACCTCAGTTTTATGCTTCAGCCTTTGTGTCAGCAATATGTCTGCAAATAGGAACCGAAGGGAGCACAGCGTCCACATTTACATTTCACCACAAATACATCTCAAACCAGTTTTAAACGGATGCTAAGATGCTTGACGACCTCTCATTTTTATTCCAGTTTTAAGCCTGGATTCACACCAGTTTTAAACTGACTTCATCCCAATCTTTTCCCCACAGACACAGAATGGGAGAAAAGCTTTAGTGGACTGGGCCCTGTATGTCACGTAGTGCCGGGGATGGGGGGGGGGGGGGGGGGTTAATAACTTCCACATTTTACCTCGCCCACCCTTAGAATATCTGTAACCAGTCCCAGGTGTGGGGGTGGGGAGTCCACACCTGCTGTAATGCCAGGACCACTGCATATCTTAAGGCGAGTACCTTAGGATATGAACTTGGCACCTCTTTTTGCTCTAAAACAACAAGTTACTGGAGCTGGCCACCTAGCTGAGCCAGTTCGACTTCCTGGTCTCCTTTGCCCAGGTTGCTCCCATCCCCAGTCCCCTTAATCCCTCATCCGAGCAGAGCCAGGGAATTATCACGGAGTGGAAGGGACCAGCAGAACCCACAGGCGCAAAATGGACTAAACTTTGGGCAACTCAGCCTGGTGCTTTCTATCCAGCCCTTACCGAGTTAAAAGCAAGAATTGTTTGCAGTCCTGGTCTCGTGCCCGAGAGATTCTGCACGGGAGTGAAACAAGCTCAGCGCAGCCTTCCCCTGGGGACCCCCACAGCTCCTTCTTCTCCTCCACCAGAGATACACAAGGCAGGCAGAGCTTCCAAGGTCATCTGAAAAGACACAAGAAGAAGATATGCAGAGTATTGAATAGCATTTTCACAAAAGCAGGCCTAGGGCTGTGCATGCCTCCCGGATAGGGAAGGATTTCAGGTTTTGTGCTAGCAGGGATGTCACAGCCCCTCCCCCAGCAGAAGAGAAGGAAAGTTCCCCTGAGGCAAGAATCTGATCTGATCTCCTTTTACAGCAAAAAAAAAAGATAACATTGCATTAAAAATCAAGAAGTAATGGTTAGGGGGAAAGTCTCTGCCGCTCACCTGTAGCTGTTGGTGCTTCTCTGCAGTGCTATCGCACATTAGAAGCCCTGAGAAAAAATGGAAAATTAGCAGGGCCTCTCGTGCCTCATATACGCACGAAGTACATAGCACCTCAAGGCGAGAGATGCATGTTGCTGTTGGTGGGTTTTTGGTTTTTTTAATTCATTCAGTTAAGAATGGGCTTAAAAGGGTGGCAGAAGCTGTGAGTCAGCCTGAGATTTTTGTCATTCATAATTCAGGCAGGTATGTTGCAAATACCCTGAAATTTGCACTTTTTAGCCCCCTCCCCCTCCCCAATGTACTGAGAAACAAGGCGGTGTGAACATTACATGAAGCCTGGGTTTCCTTCTTTGGTGCATACATTTGCATATTGTTATGACAATGTTCGTTATGTGAATTTCTACGTAATATGCTTATTGTTAAATGGCAATGTTAAGAGGCTTCTACTTTGCCCTATAGGAAGCAGTCAGCTGGTGAGCACAGGTATTAGCCAATGGCAGGGAGGCTTTAAACACGGTTGATGACATCACAGTGTGCTCGGACTTGTCTGAGGTTTGAACCGAACTGACCTGGGTCTGGGCCTGGGTCCGAACCAGCTCCTACAGAAGCCTCTAGCCCCGAGTTTTCAGGATATTGCAAAGAATATTCATGAAAGAAATTTGCATGTGCTGCCTCCATTGTATGCAAATATATCTCACGCAGGGACGAAAAAGGAATAGCAAGTCTTAACTGTGGGGAGGGGTCGGGTGCACATGAAAAGTGAGAATATGGAGGGGGGGTCACTAAGCACTTTGGGGGCCGATGCAATAAGATGTGTGTTAAAATGGGCGATTGTGCCGAGCACAGCTGCGTCTCCTGGGTGCCCAATGCAATACTTAAATGAGCTGCTGCGGTAAAAAAAGGACGCCCTAGGGAAGGATTGCGCATCCCTAGCGCGCAAATGCATCGGGCGCCCACAATTGCAATGGGCGCTCAGTACGAGCGTCTGTTTTATCCCGCTTCAGGTCGATTTTGCTCGATATTCACGCACAATATTCATGCACAATAGCAAAGGAGGAAATTGGCCTGGAGCGTGTATTTTGTGCGCGCGTAGGAGCTGCCAGTGAGGAGGATCCGTCTACAAATTGCCGATAGCAGTTGGTGTGCGTCCAGAAATTTTTTTTTTTTTTACATCAAACATTTATTGCTAAACACCGCAAGCAGTAGATTTAAGTATCCCAATGATACTAAGTAGGAGGAACTACAGAGGACCATATTTTTTAATTTCTCCTGAGCCCTTGACTCTCGGATTGACTTAACACCACCTCCGGGGCTGGAGTTAAATTTTCCGCGTTCAAAGATGTGCGTTGGGTGCCCAGCGATGTCCTGCATGGCGGGGGGTGGGGGTAATAGCTAACAGCCTCATCTACATAGAATTCACATGTGATGAGTGCTGTCGGCTACACGTCTGGGTGTGCATCTTGAATGCACTAATCTCCTTATTGCATCGGGTGTTAGTCTAGCGCGTCCAAACGCGCATAAATCTGTGCACTAGGCTGGCACACTCTCTATCTGTGGCAGAAGGGAATTGGAGGAATGGTACAGAAGCAATAATCTGGTAAGACCAGTTTCCTCATAGGATAATAGGTTAAAAAAGAGGGATTTTCTCACGCTAAGATACTTGTTGGACTTGATAACTAACGATCACAAGTTACTGTGCTTCACAGGCTGGCAGGGGTCAGCCTTTTTAACCCCACCCTGGAGCAGGAGTAAAGTCTTGCTGCGTGTCAAGAGGGCTCCTTTAAAACAAAAAAAAAATACTGCTTTTCTGTGGTTCCTCCTACCTAGCATCGTCGCAATACTGAAGGGGAGGAACCACAAAAAGCAGCATCTGGAAAAAATAAAAATGGCTCGACAGAAATACCAAATTTCTGGGCATACCATATACATGTACAATAGACTCGCTCCAGGCTGAGTATATCGTGCATTTATATTGTGCTGGTGAATCTGCTGTTGCGTGACAAAGTGGATGCTCGTACTGAGGGTCCATTTTGGTAGCCCCGCACACAGCCACGTCTCCTGAGTGCTCAATGCCAAGGACGCGCTAGGGATGCACAATTTCCCCCAGCGCCTTCCTTTTTAACGCGGCTGTTCATTTGCATACTGCATTGCGCGCCCGGGAGAGGTGGATGGGCGCGCATTAGGGAAACAGGCGCCCAGTTTGGATGCCCGTTTTTTTAGCACGTTCATATTGCATTGGCCTGAAAAAGGGGTCAAATTAACACCACCCCCCATTTTTATCATGTGTCCAATACTGTATATGCGCTCATTTTTTTGTACTTTCCTTAAGTGCCCTCCCAGAAGAGGTGGTGAAGACAAGAATGGTAATGGAATCCAAAAGGGCGTGGGACAAACAGAGAGCATTCTTGCTCGCTAGAGAATAGAAATGAGCAAATGGGGTAGCTTTACTATTACATCTAGAACATAAGAACATAAGAAATTGCCATGCTGGGTCAGAACAAGGGTCCATCAAGCCCAGCATCCTGGTTCCAACAGAGGCCAAACCAGGCCACAAGAACCTGGCAAGTACCCAAACACCAAGAAGATCCCATTCTACTGATGCAATTAATAGCAGTGGCTATTCCCTAAGTAAACTTGATTAATAGCCATTAATGGACTTCTCCTCCAAGAACTTATCCAAACCTTTTTTAAACCCAGCTACACTAACTGCACTAACCACATCCTCTGGCAACAAATTCCAGAGCTTTATTGTGCGCTGAGTGAAAGAGAGTTACATTCCTACTTGGAGCGACAGTTGCTACTGCCCTAATAAAAACTTGCTGGGCAGACTGGGCACCATTATGGTCTTTATCTTCCATCATTCACTATATTACTATATAATGCTTTTATGCATTATCGATCTCTATGTTTTTAAAGGTCATTCTTTCCTTTTCCTCCATTTTTGCTTTTAAAATAAAAAGCAGAAGAAATGCCTAATAGAGGGGGGATTTTTAAACCAAAAATATCTATTTTATTTCTTTTTCTTACCATTTACAAAAACAGAAACATAAAACAAAAATCAAAGGGCCCCCATGATTTGTCTGTAAACAAGGAGCAGGATATGGGGCTCCCATGGCATCCTGTTACCCTAAATGGAGAAATAAAGGTCGACAGCCTCACTGTAGACAAGGCCTGTTTCAGTTCAATAACTTAGGTTACTCCTGCACATGGGACTTGCAGCTCATTCGGAATCAATCTCTGTTGGGCCATGGTGCCCTTGAGTCTTCATCTGCAACTACCTGGGGATCTATCCCCTTTTTGTAACCCCACCTTCCCAACATGCCAAATCTGGGTATTGCAGCCAGGGGACTATGCACCGGGGCCCTTACAACCATGAGCCCTGAATCCGGCCACTTGGTGTTGGCACTGCACGATGGCTGGGACTCCCTCCCCTTAGGGGGATTATGCAAGCCGCTCCTGCTACATTCCCAGCTCAGACTTGCCCCAGGTAGCAGAAGCCATGCCCAGGAATCAAGCACAGGTCTTTATCACTGAGCCACCGGGCCGGCCCCTCTCCCTTCATTTTGTAATTCAGCAATGACCCAGGGTCTGTGAGGTTTTTTTCCCGATAAGAATTATGTTTCTGGTGCCAAGTGGCACCATATGCGACCCACAGGGTCAATCCAGTCCTAGGGTTATTCCATTGCATGCAGGGACCTGAAATCGTTTTTTTCTTAGGAACTTCAAGAGGGAAATCAGAACTAGAAATCCCTGCATACAATGGGGTATATGCAGGACTGGAGCAAACCTGTTGGATGAATCTGCTGTCACGGATGTGAGCCCTTGGGCTGTGCCATGGTTGACGCAGTCTAATAGGTGAACCCACTAGGCCCATGCCAACAGCAGATAAAGTCACTCTTACACGGACTGGATCTAGGGTTTCACCTATTCCAGCCCCGTTCCCTGCAGGTTAAGCCCTTTGGTCCAGGGGCCGGCCGGACTTAGGCAATGGTCCTGAAACAAGCAGTTAAGAATAACAGGCAACAGAGTGGATACGTCGGAAGGAGTGGAGAGAATGAGACGGGATTTAAGGAAGCTGGAAGAGTGGTCGAAGATATGGCAGCTGAGATTCAATGCCAAGAAGTGCAGAGTCATGCATATGGGGTGAGGAAATCCGAAAGAACTGTATTTGATGGGGGGTGAAGGGCTGATGTGCACGGAGCAGGAGAGAGACCTTGGGGTGATAGTGTCTAACGATCTGAAGTCGGTGAAACAATGTGACAAGGCGATAGCTAAAGCCAGAAGAATGCTGGGCTGCATAGAGAGAGGAATATTGAGTAAGAAAAGGGAAGTGATGATCCCCTTGTACAGGCCCTTGGTGAGGCCTCACCTGGAGTACTGCGCTCAGTTCTGGAGACCGTATCTCCGAAGGGACAGAGACAGGATGGAGGCGATCCAGAGAACGGCGACCAAAAAGGTGGATGGTCTTCATCGAATGACTTATGAGGAGAGATTGAAGAATCTAAATATGTACACCCTGGAGGAAAGGAGGAGCAGAGGTGATATGATACAGACCTTCAGATACTTGAAAGGTTTTAATGATCCAAAGACAACGACAAACCTTTTCCGTTGGAAAAAAATCAGCAGAACCAGGGGTCATGATTTAAAACTCCAGGGAGGAAGACTCAGAACCAATGTCAGGAAGTATTTCTTCATGGAGAGGGTGGTGGATGCCTGGAATGCCCTTTCAGAGGAAGTGGTGAAGACCAGAACTGTGAAGGACTTCAAAGGGGCGTGGGATAAACACTGTGGATCCATAAAGTCTAGAGGATGTGAATGAAGAGTGGGTCGCTCACGGGAATGACGGCTACTACCTGGAGAAAATTCCCTTATTCAATGAACACACATGGTTAATGCAACTCCAACATTGCTCTAAGCGTCAACGGCAAGAAAAATGTGGAAAAAAGGATTTGCATTCACAAAAAAGTGGGGAGTAGCTTGCTTGTTACGGCGGTTACTACCCCAAAGCAAATAAGCCTGATACTTCACTTTCAATGCATATCCAGCATAGCTCTCTGCTTCAACGGCAGGGGGGATGAAGAAAAGTGGATCTATATACAGACAACAACCAACAAGGACTGAATTACATAGTCTGGGTAAACAAATAAGCATGGGTTTAGCTTGCTTATTGCAGCGGTTACTACCCCTAACTAATTAAGCTAGATATTTCACTTAGATGCAGTTCCAACACTGCTCTCTACATTAATGGCGGGGGTGGAAGGGAAATAGAATCAAAAGGTTACTAAGGGCCAAGAGTAACATAAGTATATGAAAAAAAAAGTGCGAAAGCTTGCTGGGCAGACTGGATGGGCCGTTTGGTCTTCTTCTGCCGTCATTTCTATGTTTCTATGTAAGATCTGGGGGGCAGCGAACAAGTAGTGTCAAGATCCAGGCAGCAGTCGGGGCAGGCGGAAATCAGGCAGCATTGAGACACAGGCCAAGGTCGGGGCAGGCGGAGATCAGGCAGCACTGAGACACAGGCCAAGATCAGGGCAGGCAGAGATCAGGCAGTTTTGAGGTCCAAGCTGTGGTCAGGGCAGGCGGCAGTCCAAAGATGTAGTCCAGGTCCGAGGCCAAGGTCAAAACCAGAAGTCAGGCAGAGACGGATGGACAAGACAATGACAGGGAACCAGGACATGGCAGAGACAAGCAGGGTAAAGTACACAGAGGCAAGAAGGCAAGGCAAGAGACAGTAAGGCACGACAAAGGGAGGTATAAGGCAAGGCAAGGAAAGACAGTAAGGTCGCAACATGCACTGCAGGAGCAGGAGGACATGTTGCTGAGGCGTCGGGTTGGAGCGCGGTGTGGGTTTAAAAACACAGTCACACTGACATCATCAAGGAGCGCCGCAACCTCTTTTCTGCCACAGGGTCTTGAAAGTCAGGGCAAATGTATGTGTGCCTTGGGAGAGGTGCGGCGTGATTGGCTGAACATTCGATGGTGACATCCTTGCCGTGCAGAAATCCCGTTGGCGTCTTGTGGGTCTTGGCAGCATGGGGGGTAAGTTCAGCTAGTCTTGGGAGCCTTCCCATGGCTGGCCAAATGTTACATCTGCAGCCAGTTGGCAAGCCTATTCTGACACGATGCATTTTTATCCTTCAGAAGGAGGCTACTAACCGTCTTGTTCTAGATACATTTCTTACAGTTTTTAGGCTTGTCTTGTAGTCTTCTTTATTTCAGTTTAGTCTGTTTCAGACTGCTTGGCTCAACTCATATGCTCGGTGTCTCTGAATGCAATCCACTTTGAAGTGCCAAAGAGCGGAATATAAAAAAAAATCTAAAATAAAAATAAAAAATTAGTCTGAGGCTTGCCAACCCTGTTGTGCTGCCATCAAGCAATGGAAGGATGGCTGAATTGTGAGAAAGGTATACATGCACAGGGCTGGTGCTAGCATTTTTACTGCACTGTGTGATCAATTAATGTGCTGTCCCCTTCCTCGGTTTTTTGTTTTTTTTTAAACACAGAATACCTCACCTCAATTAAACATGCAGAACACAGACTGATGCTCACAAAAAAACAGAAACTACATCAGAAACGGCAACAAGCCAGATTCTGTATGCAATGCAGCAATGGAGAAACAGAAACATCACCAGTCCTCATAAATCATTCACCAACAATAAAATCAAGGAATATAAATCAATCATATTGGTAAAACCGTACTTGGAAATATTCTTTTTATAATGATCTAAGGAATAGAATAACATCCAATAATTAACTCGTTCAAAATTTTAAAAATTTCCCAAACAACAATAAACTATTTCAAAATGGCAGACACAGACATCCAATAAGTTAAACTAATAACGATGGAAAATTCACCGCTCTCCATACCTGAAAAATTTTTATTTCCAGTCATCCTGAGTAAGGCATGGATTAGTGAGGCAGCACAAATTTTCTTCACACACACACCCACACACCCAGGTAGGCTCCCACTCACCCCTCCCCCCAGAAAGGTTCCCATACACACACACACACACACAAACACTCACTCACACTCCAGTCAGGTTCTCATTCACATACCCACCACCCCCTCCTGACACTGAGAAGGAATAAGAGAATGGGCTCATTTTTCTTTCTTCGGCAGCCAATGAGATGGAGTCCACTGGCAGCCTCACGGACAGATTCCTCTTCCAGTACAATGGGGTCCACCGGCAGCCTCATGGGCAGATTCCTCTTTCAGTGTAATGGGGTCCACCGGCAGCCTCACGGGCAGATTCCTCTTTCAGTGCAATGGGGTCCACCGGCGGCCTCACGGGCAGATTCCACTTCCAGTGCGATGGTGTCCACCGGCGGCCTCACGGGCAGATTCCTCTTCCAGTGCGATGGGGTCCACCGGCGGCCTCACGGGCAGATTCCTCTTCCAGTGCGATGGGGTCCACCGGCAGCCTCACGGGCAGATTCCACTTCCAGTGCGATGGGGTCCACCGGCAGCCTCACGGGCAGATTCCTCTTCCAGTGCGATGGGGTCCACCGGCGGCCTCACGGGCAGATTCCTCTTCCAGTGCAATGGGGTCCACCGGCGGCCGATTCCACTTCCAGTGCGATGGTGTCCACCGGCGGCCTCATGGGCAGATTCCTCTTCCAGTGCGATGGGGTCCACCGGCGGCCTCACGGGCAGATTCCTCTTCCAGTGCGATGGGGTCCACCGGCGGCCTCACGGGCAGATTCCTCTTCTGGACCACAGGTGAGATGGGGTCCACTGGCGGCCTCACGGGCAGATTCCTCTTCCGGGCTTCCGGTGAGATATCGTCCACTGGCAGCCTCATGGGCCTCTCCCTGGCTCCCTCCCCACCGGCTGTGCAGCACTGTGCAATCGCACAGTTTGCACACCCAGTGGCGCCGGGCCTGTACATGTCGATAATATGGACTGCAGCATATATGCATATAGATTTGTGTTGGTGCCCATGAAGGTGCACCCCACATAACTTGCACAAAGCCCAATGTAATAAACCCTTATAAAAAATAAGAGCTAAATCTTTGCTCACATGTTCTTTACTCGTGTGGTACAAATCAAGTTACCTCCTGCTGCAGTAAGCTGGAAGAGTGGTCGAAGATATGGCAGCTGAGATTCAATGCCAAGAAGTGCAAAGTCATGCATATGGGGAGCGGAAATCCGAATGAACTGTATTCGATGGGGGGGGGGGGAAGGCTGACGTGCACGGAGCAGGAGAGGGACCTTGGGGTGATAGTGTCTAATGATATGAAGTCTGCGAAACAATGCGACAAGGCGATAGCAAAAGCCAGAAGAATGCTGGGCTGCATAGAGAGAGGAATATCGAGTAAGAAAAGGGAAGTGATTATTCCCTTGTACAAGTCCTTGGTGAGGCCTCACCTGGAGTACTGTGTTCAGTTCTGGAGACCGTATCTACAAAAAGACAAAGACAAGATGGAAGCGGTACAGAGAAGGGCAACCAGGAAGGTGGAGGATCTTCATCGCATGACGTACGAGGAGAGATTGAAGAATCTAAATATGTACACCCTGGAGGAAAGGAGGAGCAGAGGTGATATGATACAGACTTTCAGATACTTGAAAGGTTTTAATGATCCAAAGGCAACGACAAACCTTTACCATAAGAAAAAAATCAGCAGAACCAGGGGTCACGATTTAAAGCTCCAGGGAGGAAGATTCAGAACCAATGTCAGGAAGTATTTCTTCACGGAGAGGGTGGTGGATGCCTGGAATGCCCTTCCGGAGGAAGTGGTGAAGACCAGAACTGTGAAGGACTTCAAAGGGGCGTGGGATAAACACTGTGGATCCATAAAGTCTAGAGGATGTGAATGAAGAGTGGGTCACTCACGGGAATGACGGCTACTACCTGGAGAAAATTCCCTTATTCAATGAACACACATGGTTAATGCAACTCCAACATTGCTCTAAGCGTCAACGGCAAGAAAAATGTGGAAAAAAGGATTTGCATTCACAAAGACGGGAGTAGCTGGCTTGTTACGGCGGTTACTACCCCAAACCAAATATCCAAATTACTACCTCCACCTTCCTCTATTCCTGATGCCTTTCAACTAGCTTGATCACTCCATTCTTATACTTCACTTTCAATGCATATCCAGCATAGTTCTCTGCTTCAACAGCAGGGGAGAAGAAAAACTGTTACTTCACACATCCAGCAGAGCTCTCTGCTTAAATGGCAGGGGAGAAGAAAAAAGGGTTCGCACTCACAAAGCGGGGAGTAGCTGGCTTGTTACGGCGGTTACTACCCCAAACCAAATGTACCTGATACTTCACTCTCGACGCATATCCAGCATGGCTCTCTGCTTCAACGGCATGGGAGAAAGACTGATACATCACGAATTTCCAGCATAGCTCTCTGCTTCAACGGCAGGGGAGAAGAAAAAAAACTGATACCTCACGCATATCCAGCATAGCTCCCTGCTTCAACGGCAGGGGAGAAGATAAACAACCAATAAGGGCTGTATAACATAATCTGGGTAAAAACAAATAAGCATGGGTGTAGCTTGCTTATTGCGGCGGTTACTACCCCTACTACCTCTAACTAATCAAGCTAGATATTTCACTTGGATGCAGCTCCATCACCGCTCTCTACATTAATGGTGGGGGTGGAAGGGAATTAGAACCAAGAGCTAAGAGAAACAGATAAGTATGAGAGAAAAAATGAGGGAAGCTTGCTGGGCAGACTGGATGGGCCATTTGGCCTTCTTCTGCCGTCATTTCTATGTTTCTATGTTTCTATGTTACTGCGCCAGGAGTTTAACTCAAAAATGTGTGCAGAAAGACATGGGTGGCACGCATAAAATATGATTTGTGTATATAAAACCTGTCATCTGCTCGGAAAATGTGTTCTACACATCAAGCATATTTTCTGCACATCATTTTTTTTTTTTAAGCAGAAATCATGGTTCATGCACAGAGAGCATAATCTATAATCGCGTTTTAAGCGCATAAATCCCACGTATAGGACCCCGTGCCATGCATTCCCTATAGACTAACACCAGCCCTGGAAACCTTTGAGCATGGGCAGCTCTCCGCATGGGGAGGGAAAGGGTAATGGCTAGTGGCCTCATTAAGGTGGTAATTGCATGAAGGAGCACTAAGGAGCACACACGCATCGATGCTTCTTGTTTCAGCGGGGCCAGGGAGAGGCCGTTTCTCTGCGGGCACAGCTCTATGCAGCTAACAGTCTGAAGGGAAACAGCCAGCCTACTCCCTTGTCAGATCCTGCAAAGATTTATAAAGATTTGACCTTTTAAACCCGACAGCTGTTTCCAAGAATCACCGACTTGGAGGGGAAGATGAACAGCAGAAGTAAAGAGCAGGGCACATAAAATAAGAGGAGCTGAAAGCTTGCGCAGCGAGCTGCACTTAGCCCCCGACCCCTGGGGAACGGCCCGGGAAGATGCTGCAGTGCTGGTACTTTTCCATCCTGCCTCCTTGGGCGGGGAGTGCTGGGACTCCATGTACACTGCGGAGGGTAGTGATTACAAGGTGCAACAAAATCAGCCACAGCTCTGTAAGGTTTATTTAGTCTGACTGCCATAATATTCGTTTCCCAGATCACAGGCTGGCTTTCAGTGTGCAGAAAAGAGCAAACAAAGAATTAGAAAGACTGGGTACTCATTCCTGGTAGCAGTCATCCTGTGTTTGTATATTTCCTCTCTTTTTTTGTAACTACCTCCTATGCATATGGACACAAGGTCCTCAAGTCTTCTGTGATTCTGTGGATTGAAAACATTGCTGCATAATCTCTTTATATGCTTATTAAAAATTCTCCACTGTTTTGTATTAATGTTTTGTTTTTTTTTACTTTTCATTTCTAAGATTTTTATAGTATACAACAATGTATATACAAAACAGTGCTTCCACAAAACACTTAAAGTTCAACACAGTCATTTATGGACAAACTTGCCCACAAAACAAAGGTCTAACCTGTCTTGTAATATATATGATATGGGCCCCAGATATTTTGATATTTAAAACTTTCATTCTTCAGAGTGAATCTCAAATGCTCGATGTCTGCAATTTCTCGAACTTGATCACGCCAATAATGCATCCTCGGACTGGACTTCCAGAAGGTGGCTATTGTCAGCCAGCAATAGCTGACCCACCAGCAGCCTATATTTCCAGGGAATCAGCAAACCTATCCATCTACCCAGAAGGCCTGTTATGGCGGTTATACCAATAGAAAAGCCCAGGATATCAGCAATTCCTTGCGTAACGTCTCCAAAAATGACTAACACTTTTAACAGTACCACCACATATGTATATATGTTCCAACTCGCCACATCCCCTCCAACATACCACATCTGCGGTCCCATGAATTTTATGATAGAATATGGGTGTGCAATAAATTCCGTGTAATAATCTAATCTTTAGTTCAACCCACTTAATAAAAATAGAACTGTGGTGAGCAGCAAGCCAAATACGTTTCCATACTTTATGATCATAAGTGGTGCCCAAATCTAAATTCAATTTCTCAGTCAATTTCAGAGATGCTTCCTCCCTAAACCGATTAATTAATATACCCCATATATGGCCATTATTCCCTTAACACAGGCATCTGGATCACCTAAGTATCTCTCCATCCTGTGTAGCAACCTCAACGGTGCCGAAATATCAAAGTGTCTTGCCAGTGCCTTGCACAACCACAGCTAATGCACCTGCGTGTGTGAAGGCAAGTCAAACTCCTCACTTAAATCTTCAAATGATTGGAGACCATCTTCATCCCAAAGCTGCATAATAGTAAATAATCCCAGATCTCTCTAAGTTTTGAACTCTTCTGAGAAAGTGTATCGTGAAATGCATGAATTCCCATAAATAGGGGTTATAGGCGACAACGCCCCACTTTCTACCTCTAGAAATTTATGCACCTTAGACCACACCTTAAGAGTAGGCAATATGATTGGGTTCCCACTGCTCACCCTACGTCTCACTGGAGAGTCTTTCAGAAGAAATGGCAACATATCCAGGGAACCTCCCTCTAACTACATATGTTCCAGTGCTACCCAAGAGGTATCCATATGTCCAGCCCATGCTTTGAGGCACACCAATCGGGTCGCCCAATAATATACTTTTAAGTTTGGCAGTGCCATGCCACCTTGTTTTTTAGACATACACAATTGTGCATAACCAATCTGTGCATGCCTATGATTCCAAATAAATTTAGCCATACAACTGTGGGACTCATCAAACCTACTTTCAAAGGATTATTACATGACACATGTTGAAACAAATATAAGAGCTTGGGTAGTACATTCGTATTTAATAAATGTATCCATCTGGCCCATGAAATAGGGAAATCCACCCAATTCCATAAATTTTGCTTGATCTTACTGATGGAACCAGCAAAGTTATGGGTATACAGCCCTTCCAGGTCTTTAGGGATATAAATTCTTAAATATTTAAATCCCTCTATCGCCAACCAGAAGTTACTCATACAGTCTGGAATGAATACCTTCCCACCAAAGGAAAAATCTCAGATTTATCACAGTTAATCCTATATTCTGCAATATCCTCATACTGACATAAAAGTTCAATCAATGTAGGACCAGAAGTTCTCAGCGAGGTGAGATATATTAGTACATCGTCGGTATACAAAGAGATTTTATGCTTGGTTCTTCCTAACTGCACCCCTAGAATGCCAGGATGTAGTCGTACAGCTGAAGCCAAGGCTCCATGTCTAATCAAAAAGTAGGGGTGACAAAGGACAACCCTGTCTCATACCTTGTGCAATAGGAAAGAAGGGGGAAAGCAAACCATTAATCAGGAGCCGAGCTCTAGCTTTAACCCATATAAGAAACATATCTGGTAAGCCGCATGACATAAAACTGCAAATAAAAATGGCCGGGACAGCCTGCAAAGGCCTTTTCTGTGTCTAGAGACAAAACTATCCCAGGGATACACCCATGCTTAGCCAGATGAATAATATTAAACAATCATCTGGTGTTAAAAGTCGACACCCACCCCTTCACAAAGTCTGTTTGATCACTATGAACCAATGAAGGAAGAACCGACTCAAGTCTGAGCTGTAAAACCTTGGCCAAAATTTTCAAGTCTGAATTAAGGAGCGAAATAGGCCTATAGGACCATTGGATCACATCCAGGTTTATAAATTAGGAATATAGTAGCATCTGCCAAATCGCCCCGGCCAGTTACCTTTCCCCAATTAGGTTATATAAGGGCACCAAAAAGGGAGCCACTTCCAGAACAGATTTCTTAAAAAAGTCTATAGAATACCATCAGGCCCTGGGCATTTCCCTCCCGTCAATACTTTGGTCATCATCTGTATCTCAAGTAAAGTAATAGGGGCCGCCAATGTCTCACCCTGAATATCAGAAATCTGAGGGAGCCCAAATTTTTCCAAAAACTAATAGCTTCAAAAACTGACTAATAGCTTCAGGTGTAGCAGAGGCAGAATCTGTGTATAATTGAGAAAAATATTGCAGAAAGGCCTTTTCAATATCCCCTGGATTAGTCATATCCTCGCCACTCATCCTCTTGATCCATAAAATGGTAGATTTTCCCGCTTTCTTCCTAACTGCCCTTGCTAAAAAGGCACTTGCTTTATTTCCATGTTGATAAAATGTAAGTTTAACAAATTTAAGGGCCTTTTCAACCTTACCCATTTCCAAAGATCTCAATTCTTTCCTGCATGCATCCAATTGCTTATATGTCCGGGCCAAACAATCTCGTTTATGTTTATCCTCCAACAGTTTCATCTTAGCTGTCAGATCACGCACCTTAGTCACGTGTTCTTTTTTTAAGGAAGCTTGCAAAACAAAATCTATTTACCTCAAAACCATGCTGTTAAAAGTTTCCCATCTGAGAACCGGTAAATAATCCTCAACTGGGTTATGCAAGTTAAATTTGGAGATAGTCAATTTCCAACGTTGCTGAAGGAAACAATGTCCTAAAAATGCTATATTCATTCCAGTGAGAGGCTTGGGAATTCCTAGGCCCAAGACTCAGAAAAATTTCCACAGGTGAGTGATCAGACATCTGACCAAAATATTACTACTTTTGATTCTGGAGACAAAATGAGGTGTGCCCAAGAAATAATCTAACCTACTATGCATGTTATGTCTCGGGGAATAAAATGTATAATCCCTTTCTGTAGAATGTTGAAATCTCCAGATGCATCTGTCAATTCTTTGACGCCCCTGAATTAGATGTGGATGTTTTATCTACAATCAAATCTGGGCATATATTCCAGACTCCCCCTAAACACAACTGCTCAAATCCAAACACAGCTAGTGTGTCCGTCAATGCCTTGTAAACTTCAAAGCCTGATCATAATTTGAGCCAAAGACGTTCACTAGAATAAAATTACTATTATATAACATACACTCCAAAATTACATATCTCCCTTCCATATCTAAGAACATAAGAACATGCCATACTGGGTCAGACCAAGGGTCCATCAAGTCCAGAACCGTTTTCCAACAGTGGCCAATCCAGGCCATAAGAACCTGGCAAGTACCCAAAAACTAAGTCTATTTCATGTTACTGTTGCTAGTAATAGAAGTGGCTATTTTCTAAGTCAACTTAATTAATAGCAGGTAATGGACTTCTTCTCCAAGAACTGACAACTTCTCCAAGTGCTGACAATGCACTATTAGGGGTAAATTTTTGTCCACTAATATATACACCCCCTTACTTCACAAATAGCCTGTGAGGGAGTCTGCTGGGCTGCTGGATGAACGAGGAATAGAAGGGGTGTTCACAGAGGACAAGAAAATAGCAAAAACAACTGAATTAATTCTTTGCCTTGGTCTTTACTAAGGAGAATATTAGGAAAATATCCACATCTGAAACACTCTTTGATGGTAATGTTTCTGAACAACTGAAACAAATTTCCATGATAATGAAGGATGTAATAGATCAAATTGACAAACTATAAAGAGTGAAAAAAATCACCAGGACCAGATGTCATCCACCCCAGAGTCCTAAAAGAACTCAAACATGAAACTGCAAAACAGTTAGTAATCTGAAATCCATCACTTACAATAGCTACAATATCTGAAGACTGGAGGGTGACCAATTTAACACCGATTTGTAAAAAGGGCTCTAGAGGTGATTTGGGAAATTATAGACTGATGAACCTGATGTCAGTGCTGGGAAAAATGATAGAAGCTATTAAAAACAAAATTACTGGCTATATAGACATAGCTTAATAGGGAATAGTTAACATGGTTTTAACAAAGGGGAAGGCTTGTTTTACCAGTTTTTTAGATTTTTTTCCAAGGTATAAAGATGAGCTGGTTGATATAGTGTATTGGATTTTCAGAAGGTATTTGACAAAGTCCCCCAAGAGAGACTCCTCAGGAAATTAAAAAGTAATGTAAACCGGAGTGAAGGCAACTATGCTATACCTCGGTATATAAAAAAATGCTAAATAAAATAAAATAAATAAATAATGGGAAGGAAGGCAATGTCCTACTGTGCATTGGTAACTATTAAAAGACAGGAAACAGAGGACAGGATTAAATGGTCATTTTTCCAAATGGAGAAAGGTCATTAGTGGAGTCCACAGGGACCTGTGCTGTTTAACACAACAAGTGAGACGATCACATTTGCAGATGATACAAAATTATTCAAAGTTGTTACAATAGCAGCAGATTGATGCCAGGAGCCTAAGCATCTGAATAGCAGATTTAAATAATATTAAATTACATTTATGTTTTTAAAAGGTTTCTATACTGCCTAGCCAATAGGTTCAAGACGGTTTACAGTGAAACATACTAAACAATTACAATGACAGCAAAAAAAGTAAATAAAATCATAAAACATTATAAAAAGAATAAAAGAAAAGGGTTAACATGATAAACAAATTCTTAAGGACCCTGGGGAGTGGGATATATGGACAGGACCTTCAATACGTTACAGTCGGAAGGCAGAGTCTGCTCCGATCTTCACTACTTTAAGGTGGAAGACAAAAATCAGTATTTATTGAAAAAATATGCTACGTAATGCACATACAGGCTGATGCAGAATCGGCAAGTGTGAAACGGGCTGTTACAGAAGGGGGGCCTTAGGAGGCCTTCACAATCTGTTATGCACACGCAGGCTTTGGTGAGATGGAGCAAGAGATGCCATGAGCAGCTGCTGCGCGAGAATAGGAGATGTGTGCCCTTGGACCTCGGTGAACCCAGAGAGGAGCTCCGGGGAAACACCTTGGTTGGTCTCCGAGTGGTCCTCCGACTACTCCAAGCCCTTTCGGACCTGCCGCTGGAAACGGCAACTACAGGTACACAATGCTGGATTCTGTATTAGGAGTCACCACTCAGGAAAAAGGCCGTGGAGTTCTTGTGGGCAATGAATTGAAATTCTCATCTCAGCGCGTGGCGGCAGTCCAAAAAGCAAACAGAATGTTAGGGATCCAAAAAGGAATGGAGAATAAAACAGAAAATATCACACTGCCTCTGTATCGAGCCATGGTGTGACCACATTTTGAGTACTGTGTGCAGTTCTGGTCACCCCATCTAAAATAAAAAACAGCGGAATTAGAAAAGGTGCAGAGGAAGGCGACAAAAATGATCCAGAGGATGGAACAGTTCTCCTGTAATGAGAGGCTACACAGGCTGGGGCTCTCCAGCTTGGAACAGAGACAACACAGAGGGGACACCATAGAAGTTTATAAAATCACGAGTGCGGTAGAATGGGTAAATAAAGGAGGTGTTTACCCTTTCAAATACTACTAAAGCAAGAAGATACTGCCTGAAATTTGACAACCAGTAGATTTAATACTAATTGTAGAAAGTACTTTTCTACTCAGTGCACTATCAAGCTGTGGAATCTGTTGCCAGAGGACACAACAAGGCAATTAACATACAGGGGTTTGAAAGCAGTTTGGACAAGTTCCTGGAGGAAATGTCCAGATAACTAGCCAGGTAGACTGGGAGTGAGTGACAAGAAATAAATCTACTTTGGAGTCTGCCAAATACTGGGGACCCGGTCTGACCACTGTCAGAGACAGGATGCTGGGCTCAGTGGACCTTGGTCTGACCCAGCCTGGCACCTCTTGTGTTTGTCTTATTTTGTTGTTTTGTTTTTTTTACAGATGACACTAAAATCTGCAACAGAATTATCCCAACACTTTGAATCTTTTGCTGCAAATCATAACAGTCACAACAGGACCTTAATGCAATTGAGATAATAATAGTGTACGTTTATAGCACTTCATATTACAAGATCTCAGAGTGCCTTACACACAGGTTACGTAATTCTGATTACTCAGTCGCTGCTCATTTTATCTAAAGAAGGGTGCATGAATGAGACAACCATACCGGGTCTGGAACCTACAGGTTACGGGTAGGCAGTAATAGCCCTAGACAAGCTCCTCACATCACGGACAGAAAAATATATGAGATCATGAAAGGCAATTAAAAAAATGTAGTTTATGACTGGGCAAGTCAGAGTACGATAAACACCTTGTTTTCAACTGTGTCTCAGAGGCCATGGCAGAGGGGGAGGGTCTTGCACTCATGTTGGGGTTTCCCCTTGTTAAATTATATAATAAAAACTAAGGCAGCATTATTACTATTATTCAGGCCCATTCAATAAGGTCCGCGGGAGAGCCGACGCTCCGAGGCGAGCGCCCGCTCTCCCGACACCCGACCCGGCCCCTCTCCTGGGCGCGCGATTCTATATTTAAATTAGGGCCCGCGCTAATAAGGAGGCGCTAGGGACACTAGCACGTCCCTAGCGCCTCCTTATTGGCGGAAGCGGCGGCTGTCAGCGGGTCTGACAGCCGATGCTTAATTTAACGGCGTCGGTTGTGGAACCCGCTGACAGTCACGGGTTCGGAAAATGTTGAGCGTCTCTTTTCCAACCCGCGGGCAGATTTATTTTTTTTTTAAATTTTTGGGGCCTCCGACTTAATATCTGTATGATATTAAGTCAGAGGGTGTACATAAAAGCAGTTTTTTCTGTTTTTATGTACACTTGCCCGGTGCCGTCTGAAATTAACGCCTGCCTTTGGCCGCACATTTTGCTTTCTGTATTGCGGGTGACTAACTAATAGGCTCATCAACATGCATTTTGGATATGATGAGCGCTATTAGTTTCGGAGGGGTTGGCTGCGTGTTTTCCAAGCGCTATTACTCCTTACAGTATAAGGGGTAATAATAGCGTGTCAAAAACGTGCGGCCAAACGAGGGCTAAACGGTGTGCTCGGCTGAGCTCACCGTTCTGCATCGGCCTGATTGTTAAGAGGGTCGGTGAAAGGATACTAAGCGCCATAGGCAGACCTTCAGCCTTGCACCCCGCTCCCCCAACTTACCCTACTGGGAGCCGCTCCAGAATAGTGCGCCCTCCCGCTGGAGCAGCAGCTCTAGCACAGTACACCCTCCTTGATCGCTTCCCTCACCCTTTACCCAGAATCCCCCTCTCCATAGTGCCCAGCATCTTCTCTCTCTCTTTCCCTGCACAGCATATATTCATCTCCAACCCCTTCACTATTCTCTTTTCTCTCCCCTCCACGCCTGGCATAGCAGCCTCACCCCATTCTCTTTGCGTTCTTTCCACAATGCCAGCCTCCTCCACCTCTCCATCCCCTCCTCATCCACCTAGCGCCATCTCTCTCTTTTCAACCCTGCCATCTGCTCAGCACACTATATCCACCCCACTACTGCTCAGCATGCAGACTTCTCCCCACCCCCACACTACATATTCTCGCTCATCAGCCTATCACCCCCAGCATGCTCTCTCACCCGCTCCATAAGAACGGCCAACATCCTGTTTCCGACAGTGACCAATCCGGGTCACAAGTATCTAGCAAGAGCCGCAAACAGTAAATAAGGGCTACGTAAGTGGATTTCCCCATGTCTACCTGGTTAATACATGGACGTCTCCTCCAGACTTTGCCATTCCCACAATTCTGGAGCTCGAACTCAGTCACCATCCCTGCTTATTAAGCGTCTCGGTGAGAGGAACAGAGCTGGGGAAAGCCCTTGGATAAGCCAAAGGAGGCACCAGGCTGATGTCTTTTGAAGTCCAGGATAACTTTCTCTCATTAAGTTGTATCTGGTTATTCCAGCTGTTCTGTAGCTAATGCCCACTGTAATGAGCCATGATTAGGGAAAGGTTAAAGGATCCCTGGCAGAGCTCTTACCCTGCTCAATCAATGTCCCAAAGTGCTTTACATGGGCTGGGATCAGATTGGTTTGTGCAGGGTTATTTGTGACTTCATGGCTAATGTGGGCTCTCTGGAAATTTAGACAAAATTACTGGGTCTCTGGGCAGGACCATAAAATCTCCGGATGGCATTATTTCTTTGGTGGAGGGAGGGGGGGAGAGAGAGAGAGAGCAAGCACTGTAAGAGGGAGAACATCACTGTGTATATATCTACCACTGTAAGAGGGAGAACATCACTGTATATATATCTACCACTGTAAGAGGGAGAACATCACTGCATACATATATCTACCACTGTAAGAGGGAGAACATCACTGCATATATATATCTACCACTGTAAGAGGGAGAACATCACTGCATATATATATCTACCACTGTAAGAGGGAGAACATCACTGTTTATATATCTACCACTGTAAGAGGGAGAACATCACTGTGTATATATCTACCACTGTAAGAGGGAGAACATCACTGTGTGTATATATCTACCACTGTAAGAGGGAGAACATCACTGTGTGTATATATCTACCACTGTAAGAGGGAGAACATCACTGTGTGTATATATCTACCACTGTAAGAGGGAGAACATCACTGTGTATATATCTACCACTGTAAGAGGGAGAACATCACTGTGTATATATCTACCACTGTAAGAGGGAGAACATCACTGTGTATATATCTACCACTGTAAGAGGGAGAACATCACTGTGTATATATCTACCACTGTAAGAGGGAGAACATCACTGTGTATATATCTACCACTGTAAGAGGGAGAACATCACTGTGTATATATCTACCACTGTAAGAGGGAGAACATCACTGTGTATATATCTACCACTGTAAGAGGGGCACTAGAGACTCAGGGTGGGTTGGGCGGGGGGCAGGCACTAGAGACTCTTGCACCGTCCCCGTGCATGAGGATTGCAAGAGCCCGTAGTAAAGAACGCCTGCCGCTGTGTGTTAGGGGAGGGAAGGGAGAAAGAGTTGTGTTGCTGTATCTTTTCTCCCCCCGCTCTCCCCATCCCTCACCCCTCCCCGGTTAATCTCAAATAATTCTCAGGGTGAGCAGAACTCAAAAGTTCCCAGGTATGAAAATTACAAATGACAAAAAATACAATTTAGCCTATCTGGAAAAGTCTGAATTGCCTCAGCGTGAACACTAGGAATTGCACTGTATGTACTTCTGAAATAATACTGCACTTTAACCTGATGGTACTACTTTCTTTTAAAGACTATATGGCAAGATCTTTAAATGCAGAAAGACTGCAAGGGTTTTTGGAGATTCACTCAAGGATCCTAAGGGAACGCATTAATGAGATGGTGGTGGCAACACCATTAGCTATTCACAAACCCATTAGAAACTGGCTCGGTGCCAAGGACCGGAAAGTGCTGCACTTAGATACCAGGCTCAGGGGTGAAGCTTGGCCGGCTCCTCCGCCATTAGTTCTGGGTCAGATTCCCAAATCGGTCATTAGGGATCAAATAAGGCAGCACTCCACGAACCGGAAATGAGTAAATACGAGTCAGGCTGGACTTAGCCAATGGAAGGCCTGGTTAAACCAATTGAATCATCCAAGACAATAAAGGCGCATCAAAAGTCCATCTTGTAGACCAATTCAATATAATAAATAGCTAAAATATAATATAGCGAGTCCCCTGCTTATTATATAAATCAATTGAACAACAAGTATTGGAAAAAATACAGTATATACACATGCAGAGCCATACTCTGGATCGGGGTAGACAATTCTTGTCCTCAAGTGCCACAAACAGGTCTGCTTTTCGGGATTTTCACAACGAATGTGCAAGAGCGTTGTTGCGTACAGTGGAGGCAGCAAATGCAGATCTCTCATATGCATATTCGTTGTGGATATCCTGAAAAGCAGACCTGTTTGTGGCACTCCAGAACCAGAGCTGCCTATCCCAGCTCTGGGGCACCTCGTGCTAAACACATTTTGTGCCTATGGGAAAAATGATTACCACCTAAGCCCCAGAGATTCAGATGTCAGGGACCTGTCCTTCGTTACTACCTGTTCTTTAGAGCTGTGAGATCAGAGCCTACCCTCTAGTTCCCACCCTTCCCCCAGGGTCCCTATTCCGAGGCAAGAGCCCTGCTTCACCGGCCAGAAATGGCCCAGCAGAGCTCACCTCCGAAAGCTGCAGCTCTTTTAGTGCCCTTGTCTTCCTGCAGCTCAGTTTTATTCAAAGTCCTTTATTGCACAGCCACTGCCAAGTCATCCTCCGGTAATGCTTCTATATTTGAGTAATTAGCTACCCAGCAAGAAACAGCCTGCCTTCATCCAGGGCCTTGCGTGAGGTCATCACTATTAGTAGCTGCACTGTTTAGTTCAGTTTGATTCATTGATCCTGGGAGATGGTCTCCCTTCTCCTCCCATCCAGGCTGTAACGGCTTTGCATATGCAGTAGCCACAATGCAGAGTGCAAGGCAGAACATTTTGCTCATTCTTGTGTTTAGAAAACTGAACTTATAGCCTTTATCATTTTTGTTGTCCTTCTCCACATATCTTTTCCAGTTCTCCTGTACCTTCTAGAGATGGGGGGGCGACCAGAACTGCACACAAGACTCGCGGGTGTGGTTGCGCCATGAAGTTATGCAGGGGTTTTATGATATTTGCAATTTTGTTTTCTTGGTGTTTCGACTTTTTTTTTTTTGGGTCCAGTAGCGCCTCCGTTTTTCATTAAGAAATGCCATCCTGGATCAGGCCAAAGGTCCAGCAAGCCCACCAACCAATCTCTGCTGGTGCTTAATGCGAGTTAACTGAAAGTACCAGGGCTATGCGGTGGTGCTCCCCAAATCTATCCGGCTAGTAATGGTTTAAGGACTTTTCCTACAGGGACATGTATGTACTCAGCTATGATAGATGCCTTGACCCTTAGCCTTCAGCAACAAATCCCCAAAGCTTAATTGTCTGTTGAATGGAAAAAAAAAAAAAAAAGTTCTCAGATGTGTCTTAAAACTGCTAACGTTTGCTTTCCTGAAGTGTCCCCCGGTTCTAGTGCTGTTTGAAAGAACACGCTGAATATCCATTCTGCATTTCCTTGTTCCAAACACTCATGGTTTTATAAACCTCTATCATATCCTCTCTCAGTCAACTCTTCTGCAAGCTGACGAGCTCTAACCTCTTCAGCATTTCTTCAGAAGGGAGCCGTTCCATCCCCTTTATCATTTTTGTTGCCCTTTCTTTGTAGCTTTTAATTTAATTAACTTTCTGATTGATTGTCTGCTTTTTGTGACTGGTCAGCCACTTCAAAATGGATTACATTCAGGTACTGTATTTCCCCGTTCCCAGAGGGCTCACGATCTAAGTCTGTAGCTCAGGCAGTAGGGGGGAGGTGACGTAACCTGCCCCAGGTCCCAAGCAGACCGACGCAATATAGTGCGCGGCTTTACACACGGGTCCAAAACCCCTCCTCATGTAATAAGGGGATTAGCACGTCCAAAACGCGTGTCCACACTAGCGCGTCGCTAATAGCACTCATCACATGCACATTCATGTCGATCAGGCTATTAACTATTACCCCTGGATGCAAAACAATTGCCGTGCAGCCACGGCACCCATTTTAAAGCTGCAAATTTAACACCTGCCCAGGAGCAGGCATTAAAGCATGTGGTGCTCAAGCGCTGACGAATACCCCTCCCCCCCCCAAAAAAAAAACCCAAAAAACCTGCTCTCTGCGATTCCTCCTATTAATATCCTAATAGTGAATAGGAGGAACCATAGAAAGCAGAATTATGTCCTGCTCAAGGGCTTAACCAAAAAAAAAATCCTGCTTTCTGTGGCCCCTCTTGGGGGGGGGGGGAACCACAGAAAGCAGCATCTCCAAGGTCTGGCCCATTCAGAACCCCTGCCGGCAGTGAATGCGTTGAGATTAAGTGTCTGGCACTTGCTATTCATTTATTCACTCCTTCACTTCCTGCCGATTAGTCCATTCACTATCACATCAGTGAAAGGACCAATCCCCTTTTCAGATGGCTGACATGAAAGGGGATTGGTCCTTTCACTGACAAGTTTCAGTGAAAAGGACCAATCAAGAATAGCCCTGCCGGTGGTGGGGAGGGAGCTCTGGCCAGGCTGTTCTGGAGGCACAGCCACTTCTGCTGGGCGCCCCATGCAGAGCACTAGGGATGCACATATTACCCCATTGCACGTCCCTTTCAGCAACTCATTTGCCTATTGCATTGAGCACCCTGGACAGATGGATGTGTGCACAGTTTTCACGTGCTGATACTGCATCGGTCTGAAGATGCATTAGTGGCTTCCCTGGTTCCCAGCCCACTGCTCTAACCGTTAGGCTACCCCTCGCTTCCAGTTTAGCTGTATCCTTTAAGAAATAGGGGATGAGCAGAATTGCACTGTGCTCAAATCTCAGCATAGGCTTTATAGAGACGCATGACGACGTTCTTAGTTTTAGTCTCTCTTCCTTCCTAATTCCTAGCACTCCATTTGCTTTTCTGACCACTGCTGTAGACTGAACTGAGGATTTCATCATATTGTCCACAATGACTCCTTTCCTTTCCAGCTCCATCAGAACCAGGGGCTGGAATCCTGGCACCACGAGCCTTCACTCACAGCTGCTTGGGAATTTTTCCTTTATTTTCATAGATCTTCCCTCTCTCCCTCCCAATGATCACAGCAGCAATGATCCTAAAGCCGGGGAGCCATGTGCAAGCGTCCCCTTTCCAGGCTCTAAATCCGGCCAACAGGTGCCACCCTTACCGATGACTGCAACTCCCTCCCACCCCTCATCAGCGACTGTGAAAAGGTCCACTGCATCCCCAGCCCCAGCCGGCCCAAGGTGTGGATGATCCAGGAATCAAACCGGAGACGTTCCAACATGGACGTACACAGCGCTCGTCACTAAGCCAGTCCTACGGGCTTGCTTTCTGTTCTTTTCTGCCTGCTGCTGCACACTGAGCTGAGGCTTTCAACTTACTGTCCACAATGTCTCTAAGCTCCTTTTTCTGGGTGCTGATTCTAATATGGAACCCTGCATTGTGTATCTACCTATGTGCATCACTTTGCACTTGTCCACATTGCATTTCTGTTGATGCTTAAAATGTTCAGTTTTCTAGTATTACAAAGGCCTTCTGCAGTTCTTCATGTTCTATTTTTTTAATAACTGAGTCTTCTGCAAATCTGATCACCTCACTCATTGTTCCCTTATCCAGATCATTAAACAAACACTGGCCGCAGTAAAACGTTTCCTATCTGTGAACGAATCCATAATGGCACCTTGTCTCCTAAGCAATGATCTTTTAACTTCCTCAGGAATCTCTCATGAGGGACTTTTATCAAATGTCTTCTGAAAATCCAGATACTCTCTATCAACCGATTCACTCTTATCCATATGCTTATTTACACCTTCAAAGAATTCTAACAGATTAGTAAGGCTTGACTTTCCTTTGATAAATCATTCTGGCTCTTCTCCATTAAACTGTGTTTATCCATATGGTCAGTAATTCTGTTCTTAACATTTGTTTCTGGTTTCCTGGGTCACTTCTGCAGCCTTTCTTAAAAATCAGTGTTACTGAGAACTAGAGGGTAGCCAGTGTAACAGTGGCAGATTTTAAGTTTCAGATTACCAGAAGCAGATCTTCAATTTCATATTTGGTTTCCTTCAGAACTCAAGGGTGAATACCATCAGGTCCCAATGATTTTCTATTATTGAGTTTGCTGATTTGCAAAAGTATCTCTTCCAGATTCCGTGATTTGCTTTCACTTATCCACACCAGAACTATTCTTTCTGCAGTGAAGACTATTAGTTTTTGCATCTTTGACTAGTTGCTCTTCAAACTCTCTTGGCTTGCCTTATTAATGTTTTATATTAACTTGCCAGTGCTTATGTGCTTTCCTATTTTCCTCATTAAGACCTGCTTTCTAGTTTTTAGCTTTTCTCATAGCACCATTTAGCCATACATTTGATGTTCTTTCAACTTTTATTATTAGCAGTTATTTCAGCTAATTTGAAATAATTCATATTTGTCTGCTTTTTTTTTTTGTAACTTATGTTTTATTAAGTTTTGAGCAGGAAAAACCAGAATGTACAAGTTACACACAATAGTACAGCCATCACTATGCAAACAAGACTAAAGCACTGAGATGTGGCAGAACGAATAGCAAAGTAGAAAGAACATATCTATACCCCCCGTGGCAATCAATATAAGCAGTAAAAACATGGAAACCAACATTCCCAACTCTCCGGGGTATAACAACCATCTAAAACAGCCAAACAGAACAGGTGAGCGGTTATTCCCCATGCCCACCCTCCCGTTCCGTCCCCCCCCCCCCCGAAACCTTGAGACCTGTGTGAGCATTAGAACAAAGGAAAGAGAAAGGTGTCAGGACAAGTATCGTGAGTGGGGGTATACCTAACGATTGGTCCAGAGTGCCCAAGGAACCGTACACAATCCGGAGCCTCTTTCAGGGTCGTGTACTTGGCCTTAAATAAAGCTCCAAAGGGTTCCAGATAGTGTCCACAAGTGTTCGCTTATGATCAGTGGCCCCCTGAGCACAGGTATACTCCAGAGTAAATAGCTTGATCAGAAGCCGAAACCAAATGTCATGCTGTGGAGGGGTCGTAGATACCCAGCAGGCTAAGATGGCCTTTTTACCCGTCAGGCTCACCCTGCGAATGAATTGCAGCTCACACTTACCCAGCCCCCTGACAGGGTTCCTTACAACCCCAAATAACCAAAGAATGGGGTCTGCAGGAAGATCTAGGGAAAGCAGAGAGCTACATGTGTCAATCAGCTCCCTCCAGAACCGGGAAATCATGTCACAGGCCCAAAACTGATGGGTATAAGTGCCCCTACTCGCCTGACACTTGGGACAGTCTGCAGAGTCCGTTAAATGAGCCAAAAAAGCTCTGTCAGTCGCCATGTAGTATCGTCTCAAGAATTTAAATTGGATCTCCCGATATAAAACACTCTCAGACCACTCAAAGATTCTCTCAAAGCAGGTTAAAAACTCTTGACTGGTGATAGTAAACTCAGTCCACTGCACCCACTGCTGCCAGGTACCAGATACAACATCCAACTGAAGATGCAGCCCCAGAACCTGGTTAAACGCCGCAATAGTGGGTTTTTGAGTTTTGTGGACCGAGATCACCTTATTAACCACCCAGAATTGTGGGGATCTCAGTGGAAACAACCCATGTGTAAGGCAAAAATCACGCAACTGTCTGTATGCAAAGTGATCAGAAGGGGACAGATCAAATAGTTGCTGCAAGTCCGAGAAATCATAAAACCGGGTCCCCTCTGGTAAAAAGCACTGATATAGCCAGATTAATCCTTTCTCTTTCCATTTATGAAAAGTAGACACTGTCATCGCTGGGGGAAACAAGGGATTACCGCATATGGAGAGCAGTGGGGTTAGCGTTGAAGGGCACTTTGCTAGAGAACACAAATACGCCCATGCCTTCCTACTGGCCCAAATCAGTGGCTGCGCAAGGAGTCCCATCGGCACCTGGGCTCTAGGTAGTTGAAGTACAGGGTTCAAAGAATTCTGATTCCACCAAGAACAAAGGAGTGTTATGGGAGTATAATGAGAAGTCCCTCCCAGGATATCCTTCACATGACGAAGAAGGCATGCCAAATTGTATCTACGGAGATTAGGGCAGCCCAACCCCCCTTTTTTATGAGGCTGTGTTAGAATCAGGAGAGATAAACGCGCTTTGCGCCCATTCCAGATGAATTTCCGAAATAAAGCATTCGCCCCTTTAACCTCCCTCCCAGTTAGCCAAATCGGGGTCATTTGCAAGATATAGAGCCATCTGGGGAGGATCATCATTTTAATGAGTTGTATTCTACCAGTGACCGAAAGGGGTAACCCTTGCCATTTCTTCAATAAGAGAGATGTAGCCTCTAGTAGCGGTTCCACATTGAGTTTATGAAAGTCCTGTATATCAGAGGGGATCTGGATCCCGAGATATCTCATATGAGAGGTCACCCACTTGAGAGGGAAATGCCCAGACCACTGTGGTTTCACTCTGCCCCCAACATCTAATGCCTCCGATTTATCCTTATTAATACGTAGGCCTGCAAATTCTCCATACTCTTCCAGGATACTCAACAGAGGAGTTAAAGACTGCTGAGGGTCCGTGAGGTAAATTAAGATATCATCTGCAAAGGCAGCAATCGAAAAAGTCTGAGGATCACTACCATAACCTTGAATGAATGGTGAACTCGCAATCTTTCTAAGTAACGGATCGATAGCTAAAATGTATAAGAGTGGGGAAAGAGGGCAGCCCTGTCTCACCCCCCTCTGTATAAGTACCTCTCCCGACTTACAACCGTTTGCCGTAATGTGTGATTTAGGTTGCGCATACAGCATATGGAGATAGGCCAGAAAGTTGCCCTCAAATCCATAACGCTGTAAAACCGAGAAAAGATAAGGCCAGGACACTCGATCAAAAGCCTTTTCCGAGTCTAGGCCAATCACTAAGGCTGGGGAGCGGTGGGAGAGGGAAGAGCACATGGCGGTTAATAGTTTGATGATGTGGGTGCAGGCCGGTCTGTTTTTAACAAATCCCACCTGGTGAGCCGATATGAGCTGGGGTAACAACACATTTAGTCGGTTTGCTAGCAGCTTGGCAAGGAGCTTTAAATCGCAGTTTAACAGCGAGATGGGGCGGTAGGACGCCGGATATAACGGGTCCTTCCCTGGCTTGGGGAGAACAGTGATGTAAGCAGTATTGAAAAGTGTGGGGAATGTCCCCTTAGTTACTGCATCATTGAAGAAATCAGTCAAGTGATTGACAATATGGTGTTGCAAAATTTTATAAAAATCAAAAGAAAAGCCGTCCGGCCCTGGCGCCTTCCCCATCTTGCTAGTAGAAACAGCGGCTAGGACCTCCACAGGTAAAATGGGTCTATTAAGGAACGATAATTGAGATTTAGTGAGGGTTGGTAACCGAAGCCCTTCAAAAAATGCCTCCTCGGCGTGCTCTCCCCCCCTCACATCATCAGTATACAGTTGTTCATAGAACTGACGAAAGACTTCACATATATCCTTTCGTGTGGTGACAGTATTGCCTGTCGTAGTTCGCATAGCTGGAATAAATGTCTTTCCTCTATGGGCCCTGACTAAATTTGCTAAGTGTTTCCCTGCCTTATTACCATAACGGAAAAAATTCCTTTCCCCGGCTTGAAACGCCCTCTGTGCCCTTTGATGCAAGATGCCATTTAGCTCCCTCAGTACCGCAAAATACTCCCTTTGAGAGTCTGGGGATGGGTGAACTACAAATGCCTGTTTAAGAGTACTCAATTTGGCTTCTAAGTCTAGAATAGTTTTATTAAGATTTCGGGTTCGAGCGGCAACATAGGAAATAATTTCGCCTCTTAGAACGGCTTTTGCCGTCTCCCAAAACAATTGCGGATTCGAGACGTGTTGGCTATTAAGACTGGCATAATCTTCCCATTTTTTTTGCAAGAAAGTCTTAAAGGGCAAGTCAGAACGGAGGAACCCAGGAAACCTCCACATCCTTTCCCCACTGTCACGACTATGAAAGCTGAGGTCTACCCAGATCAATGCATGATCAGAGACCCCCTGCGACCCAATCACCGCATCTGAGACAACATGGAGCCCCTCCCTCGGCACTAGTATATAATCAATTCGGGAGAGGGATGCATGTGCTCTGGAAATGTGTGTATAGTCCTTCTCCATGGGGTGTAGCGTCCGCCACACATCCAAAAGAGAGAACTCAGAACATAAAAACGGGACCCCCTTTCCTCCTCTATTGGGCGGTACCGTTCCCGATGGCGTCTTGTCCACACTAGGGTCCGCAGGTAGGTTAAAATCCCCCGCTACAACAAGATAACCCTTGGCATGCTCCACCAGTTGTTCTAATACAAAGATAAAAAAGGAGTGTGAGTATGCATTGGGTGCATAGATGCTGCAAATGGTAACCTCCTGACCATTAAGGAGACCAGTCACCAGGAGAAATCTACCCTCCGCATCCCGTACTGTACTGGAGGCACTGAAGGACGCTGCTTTATTTACTAGTATGGCTACCCCACCTTTTTTCCCCAGTGCTGATGTAAAATGGCAGTCTCCCACCCAGTCCCGTTTAAGTTTGCTACTTTCTTTTGCAGAGAGATGTGTCTCCTGTATACAGGCAACAGTGGGTTTGTGGGATTTGAGTTGTTTAAGAATTTGGTATCTCTTCACTGGTGAACCCATCCCGTTTACATTCCAGGATATTATTCGCGTACTATCAGCCATCAAAAAGAGTAACCGCCCATGGAATGAAGAATAAAAGTCGTACTTCTGTAGCTGGGAACCTGAGTCCCCCAACATGCCAAGAAAGAAAACATGTGACTTCCCCACACACCCATATCCAAATGAGAAAAACCCCTAGAGAAACCCTTCCCAAACAGGTTCCCTCACACTGCCCCCCATGTCTCTGAACACCAATTCCCTGACATTCACACTTCCTAGGCTGCGGATGACACACAGGTTGCCCAACACACACACACCCCCACCTCCGCCCAGCCCTCCCGTCCCTTCTGTCCCTTCCCACCCCCCCCTCTACCTTTCCCCCCCCGCCCAGCCCCCCCTGAAACCAAAACCCAACTATACACATCTCTTTAGCAGATTGCGCCTCAACCCCCCCTTGTGGAGAAGAAGCCAATCTCCCAAGTAACTCCCCAGATAATGGGGAAGAGATCACGTTAGCATGTGTTCCGGTGCCCCTTTCCAGTCCCCCCCCCCTCCGTATCTAGTAAGAACAAATAAAAAGAAGAATAGGCAGGACATGAAGGAGCATAAAGAAGAGACCATAAGAAAAAGAAAAACACAAGCAGATCTCGTTAAACAATATGCAGTCCCATCTTTACCAAGTAAAGAAAAACCAAAAACATGAAAAGCATGAAAAACATGTCCGGGCCAAGCACCCATGGGAGGCAAAATACCTGGAGGCCCCTTGTCCTGAAAAGACCAACAAATGAGTGTCCTGTGGGTTCTCCTGACATCTTGTATAGATCCAAGCTCTCACAAAGTCCCCAACGCCCAAAAATAAATAGATAAAAAAAATAAAAAACGAGCTCCGCACAAGGTATCCATCTTCCGGCGGACTCCCAGGAGGCCGTCCAATAATCACCGCCTCGCTAAAGAACCAAGAATAAAAAAAATATCGGATGTGAAAGGCGCCGAGGCTCAATGTACTCAACTGCACAACTCTTGGCTTCCCGTCGCGATCACTTGAAATGGCGGCCCCAAACAAGGCATGAGAAATGCGCTGCCATGCGGTCAAAATGGCCGTCGGACTCTGGTGTTCAATTTTGCAGTTTCGTCTTCACGAACTTCTGGGCTTCCTCCGGAGACTCGAAAAAGGTAATCTGGTTATCGTACCAAACTTTCAGTCGCGCTGGAAATTGTAGGGTGAACTTAATCTGCTTCTCAAACAACATTGTACAGATGGGGGAGAAGCTCCGTCTCAAACCAGAAACCCTCGAGGAATAGTCTTGAAACAGCCGAATCTTCTTGCCATCATACGCCAAATCTGGGACCTTCCGATAGGCTTGTATTATGGCTTGCTTGTGGGCAAAATTCAGTACTTTTAAGATAACCATCCTCGGCCGCGTCTCCCCTTCCTTGCGTGCACCAAGCCTATGCGCTCGCTCTACCCGAAAAGAGGTGAGCAGCTCTGGTAAGTGCAAGGCGTCTGGGAGCCAGCTCTCTAAGAAAGTACCCAGAGTACTTTCCACCAAGGACTCCGGAAGACCCATCACCCGAATATTCGATCGTCTAGCCCGGTTCTCCAGATCTTCAAGTTTGGAGGCTTGCGCATCGACAAGTTTTTCCAGGGCGGAGATCTTACCCGTGAGTGCAAGCGTGTCGTCTTCCACAAGATTTACTCTGCCCTCCAACCTGTCAAAACGCGGGTTGAGTTCATCTAGCGCCGATTTTACGTCCGCAATCTGGGTTGAGATAGCCCCAAGTTTGGAATCCAGGGCTTCCATGAGGATCGCCTTGAAATTTTCCGTCAGGTCCGGGTCCAGGCCCCTCTGCCCCGCGGTCCCTGGCGTCGCCGCCATTTTGGGGTCCCCAGCACTTGCCTTGTCCTTGTCACGTCTCCCGGCTCTGATCGGCATCACCGTGGGGGAGCGATTCATGTAGGTGGTAATAGACATGTAATATATAAACTATAATTGTCCTGCTTAGTGGGAGGGAATTTCGTGCCGAATTAAATGCAGATTAATAGAAAAACGGATCGAGGCACCCGGAGCTCTCCTGCACACGTCCACCTCCGCTCACCACATCACGTGATCTCCATTTGTCTGCTTTTAAATCTACCTGATCTACTCGAGCTTTCTCCATATTCTATCAGGATTCTCTCATTTTTCTGTTTTAACATTAACCTTTGAAGACACCTCACTCCGAGCCATTTGATCCTAAGTGACCGTCAGCTTCCCCCAGGTTCCTACTCCTGAAGCTGCTTTGCGAGCAAAAACGTCATAAATGGCTTCACACTCACCGGCTTTGACAGGTCTATGGGGCTATGTTATCATATGACATCACACGCACATACACACAGCTTGAACCAATCAGATCCCAGTCCATGTGAGTTGCTGGAACTTTTTCATTCATGTTGCATACCGTACCCCCAGATATCTGATGGTACTGTCGGGGGTCCAGGTTAAAGAATTTAGAAAGCAGCAAGTTGGCAGTTTTCATTTTAATTAGCAGGGGCTGAATTCCTGCTTCCCACGTGTGCTTTCAAACTTCTGCACAGTACCTGGATTTGCAGACGGTGAAACAAGGTTTTCAAAACTCAGCAACATCCAGATTTCTCCAAGGATACAGACTTAAATTTGCCTGCGTTTTTTTTTTTTTTTTTAATCCTATTGTATGTGTACTCGGTGAGAGAATGAAAAGTAGGATTTCCACGAAAAGCAGTAGAACAATTTCCTCCTGTGTTCCTAACAAACACAAAGGTCCTTGAGTTCCAGGGGGAAAAAAATGATTTGAAGTAACTATTAGAAAGATTTCTACTGCGTTTGTGCAAGAAATCCAGGATAATGGGTGTCCTGCAGTTGCACGATTGAAGGAAAGCTGGGGCCCATTGAGTTAAATTTCAAATATCTTTATTTGGGTAATTATTTTCCTCTCAAGTAGAGCGCCACTGAACAGGAATTTTGTATTCAAATAGCTTTATGGTGGGGTTTCTTCCTCTCCAAAGCCTCGCACAATAAGGGCTTCAGTCACGAAGGCTTTTCTCCTATTCTGTGTCTGTGGGAAAAGACCTTGACGAATCAGGCCTCAAATGCACGTTGATTTCGTTTGTTCAACTTATGGGCCACTTTACCATAGTTGCCCAAAGGGCTACCCTAAACATACACATAACATTACAAAGTATAATAAGCGAACAAACATACACATAACATTACAAAGTATAATAAGCGAACAAACATACACATAACATTACAAAGTATAATAAAAAAAAAATCCTCTACCACATCAATTATGACAAAATTAGAATCAGAACAAACAAACAGCAAACAAAAATTAAAATCCAAAGATCAGAAAAAACCCAAAGATAAAACAATTCAATCCTAAACCACATACCCTCCAAGCACTAAAAATCAAGTGCCAAAGCACAGAAGTGCAGATGATTTTTCTTCTGTACAGGGGGATCTAGTCTGGTTTCACTTCATACAGTTCATTTTGAAAATCAGTTCGGCACAAGAATAACTCCCCTACTCTTGGGAAAAGCATCATGAGACCACAAACATCCATAGGGCAGACACAGCCTTGATTTATCCTCAGTAGCCTGTTGCCCTCTTTTACAATCCTGGGTATTTTTTCCTCAGTATTGTCAGAGACGAGTGCCCTCTGATGCTCCGCTGTGCTGCTGTTGCTTCTGTGTTTGCATGGAGAGAAGCATGCCCCCTCCCCCCCCCCCCAAACTCTATGCATGGTTAATGAGGGACTCAGAAAACGAGAGGCCCTTAATTGTGTCTTGGAAGGCTAATATGGCAAAGGGAACTCTCATAGCAAATGCAGAGGTGGCAAAAACAGGATCAGCCAGTCCCTGTTTTTGCCCTATTGCAGGCACGGATTTGAAATCTTGATTTTCTGATGGATCCTCTCAGGCTGCCTGGCTAAACCAGGACTGCATTAGTCTGTTTGGTTGGGGCTGGGGTGAGGCGACAACCTTGGGTATTGGTTCAGTACTAACACCGGATGAGAGTACTTGCTACTACCTGGTTGAGGGTCTCTAGCAGCACACTAGGGTAGGTGCTGTTGCTTTTTACAGCAGCAAGCAAAAAGATGTTGCAAAGCTGGTTGTAGGTGAGGTTTTGAGACCACCTGTCTTCATATTTTTTAATTGACATTCCACTTTCTGGCACTGTAAAGCAGATTAAGTTCAGGTACTGTAGATATTTCCCTGCCTCCAGAGGGCTCTCAATAAGTTTGCCCCTGAAGCAGTGGAGGGTAAAGTGACTTGGCCAAGGTGAAAAGTAGCAGGATTTGAACCCTGACTTCCCTGGTTCATAGTTTACTGCTCTGATCACTAGGCTGCTCCTCCACACATGTCCGCCTGCTGTTGCTTTGGTTCAATAGTAAGGATGAAGCATATTCCAAGTGCTCCTTGTTGACCCAGGGGCATCGCTTCTTGCAACATCTGGTGATCCCTGGAACTAAAGCCTCCTCACCCTGTTCCAGCCAGGGTCTGACTTAACGTAGCCTCTGGGCTCACAGGATTCCAGCAGCAGGGTGAGAAACTGCTGAGAAATCCAAGGGAAATGCTATGCTATGGAAACAGATCTTTGTGATACAAACCCGATAAAAGTGTCACTTCTCTCAATTCACTGAAACAATGGAGGCCAAACATCCAGGCTTTGTGTCCTTAAGTCACATGTTTGCAGAACCTGTCTGCTGAGGATATCCAGTGAGCCATTAAAGCCCAGGAACCTCCTCCTAACCCATTATAAACCTTTTGCTCTCACCAGGCAAAGCCTCCCTGCTGGCAGCATTCAGCTTAGTGAAATGCCTAGACTGGGCAAACCGAACTGACAAAACCTTGCTTTGGGCTGGGTCCTGGGAGGCAGAAGGGGACAGATTTAGAAACAGAACAATGACTGCATTTGCTAGACATTTGCTACATATTTCCATCGGTGCTTTAAAAACATTTAAAAAAAAAAAGTATCTCATGGGCTACCTAATGAAGCAGTGATTTATGCTAATAAGTCCATTTTTTTCCCCACATGCCTTACCAAGTCTCATGTGATGCTAAACACGGGAATAAGGTCTAAGCGACAAGAATCTAGGGCATTTAAAGGGAGCTCCACCTGCGATTAGCCAAAGCCTTCCAACAGGCTCTCAGGGGTTTCAGAAACCCACAGAGCGGGTATTAAACCTGCCTGGCTATCTTTGAACGGATATTCAGCCAGCTAAGTTGCGAGACTGAGCATCCAGCTACATTTACCTGTTTAAAATGTGAGTAGACTGAGGTCTGCTTTCTGCGCAGTTCGGGATTGAATGCCCGTCCCAGGAGTGCCCTCCACTCCGGCCTCTTGCTTACCCAGCTAAATGTGTCTGGCTTGTGACTTTAACCGCACAAATTTAGCTGGTTTGAGGAGGAAATATTTATGCCCAGGTAGATTTACGTGACCAAAACCCCAATTTTAGAGGACGTGAGTGGTCCTGCTATGCCTGGTGTGATGGACCAGCGGCTTGGCATTATCCCCATGAAGTAGAAGGGCTGAGTGTCTGTAGGATGTGTCAGTTGTGAGTGTTTCCAAAACATCTTTCCCTAGAGTACAAAGGCTTTGTGATGGTTCGTTTACCCTTCAGCATACCCTTAAAATCGGTGCTGGATAAATTCTTCGATATAGGGACCAGTCTCTTTCATAGAAACATAAGACAATGTCAGCAGATACAGACCACTTAGTTTATTTCCTACTTCTGTTGCTTCCTGCTTTGATCTTATTCCTAGTACTTCTTGTCCTAATAATTTTAGTTCTGAAATATTCACATTTTTTGGAATAAATGGCATACACCATTTATTATGGCCATCCCTCATGTTTTAAATTAATCTCCTTCCCTGAATCCATTCTTCAGCTATCTATGCAGTATTCATGCTTTTTGTCTATTAGAGTGCTGCCTGCATGGGGCTCTGATGAAGGACTGCTCTTCAGCTATCCATGCTGTATTCATGCTTTATGCGTATCAGAGTGATGCCTGCATGGGGCTCTGATGAAGGTCTGCTCTTCAGCTATCCATGCTGTATTCATGCTTTATGTGTATCAGAGTGATGCCTGCATGGGGCTCTGCTGAAGGTCTGCTCTTCAGCTATCCATGCTGTATTCACGCTTTACGTGCATCAGAGTGATGCCTGCATGGGGCTCTGCTGAAGGTCTGCTCTTCAACTATCAATGCTGTGTTCATGCTTTACGTGCATCAGAGTGATGTCTGCATGGGGCTCTGATGAAGTCTGCTCTTCAGCTATCCATGCTGTATTCATGCTTTACATAAGTCAGTATAATAAACTGCATGGGGGCTCTGATAAGTATCAGCACAGCAGTGCCCTGAAGCCGTGCTGATAGTCACTGTTGGGGGATATGGTTAAGTAGGTGGATTTTTCAAAATCTTTAAATTGATTTCCTCAGAAATTAATTAAAGATAGAAATCTAAATAATCAGCTTCTTAAAATAGCCACTGAATTATCCAAAACATTTTTTGCTACTGCAGCAGTGTTTGAAAAGCGCACAGATAGCTACCACACCTCTCTTGTGAGCCTTGAAAACTACTGTGGAACAATAAGAGGATGTCCCTTTCAGAAGCACAGGGCGTGCCTCTCACAGCTCATTGTCAGCCTGCAGAGTTTCAGAATCCCAAGGAAGCTGCCCCTTACTCAGCAAGGAATCCTGTTCTCAGCCCTACAGCAGTGACCACAGTGACTCCTGCAACTTCTGCAGTATCTGGCGTGCAAACATCATACCCCCGCTACACAGTAACCACCAAACGGACAGAGACAGACAGTGCCACTCAGCACAGTGTGGTTTACTAGAACCCGCCATCACGCAGAGTAAGACAGTGCCACCCTGCACACCATGGCAAATCAGAGCCTGCCTTCACACCGAGAAAGGCAGTGCCAAACAGCACACTGTGGTAGAGCAGTGCCCACCATCACATCGAAAAAATCAGTGCCACACAACAAACCGTGGCAGACCAGTGCCCGCCAACACACTGAGAAAGGCAGTGCCACACAGCGTACCATAGACCACTGGCCACCATCACACAAAGAAAGGCAGTGCCACACAGCTCACCATAGACCACTGGCCACCATCACACAAAGAAAGGCAGTGCCACGCAGCGCACCATAGACCACTGCCCACCATCACACAAAGAAAGGCAGTGCCACGCAGCTCACCATAGACCACTGCCCACCATCACACAAAGAAAGGCAGTGCCACGCAGCGCACCATAGACCACTGCCCACCATCACACAAAGAAAGGCAGTGCCACGCAGCGCACCATAGACCACTGCCCACCACACAAAGAAAGGCAGTGCCACGCAGCGCACCATAGACCACTGCCCACCATCACACAAAGAAAGGCAGTGCCACGCAGCTCACCATAGACCACTGCCCACCATCACACAAAGAAAGGCAGTGCCACGCAGCGCACCATACACCACTGCCCACCATCACACAAAGAAAGGCAGTGCCACGCAGCGCACCATGGTAGAGCAATGTCTCTTAACTCACCATACCACAACAGTGACACTCAGGTCACTGTAACACAGGACTGCCACTCCCCAAACTGTGACAGAGCGGTGCCACTCAGTTCAAAGCCTTCCATGTTCGCTTTACAGTCTTCCGACTGCTCAAGCCCCATAGCACAATCGGGGGCTCTGACTGCCTGCAGCATTAAGGTTCACCCTTTGCACCAAATGTCAGGGAGCAAAACCAAGTGCTGCTGATGAGGGGGAGAGGGGCATGCAGGTCTCCTATTTAAGCCACTCTCCCGTGAAGTCTGGGGAAAAGGGGTGGCAGCAGCAGGTAAGGGAGAGAAGGCAGTGGTGGAAGTGCCACGCCAACTCTCAGGATATTGGGAGCATAGCGGATATTATTATATCCTCTGATAGCCAATCAGAGCTGCTGATCACCCACCCAGTGTGAGGATAAACCATGACACAATCTGTGGGAGCTCACAACTGGGACATCAGATTTGCAACCTTCAAATCTTTTTGGAGCTGCATCTGTGAAATCAGAAGATCCGTGGGGAACACTGCTGATGAACATAAGCATTACCAAAGGAGGAAGTAGCCTAGTGGTTAGAGCAATGGGCTCTGTCGGTGACCCGCTTTCATATTTATCTTTTGCCAATCTGCCATTTGCTTGCTGGGCTGGGCTTAAACTTTTATATTTATGCTGATGACATTCAGTTTCTTGTTCCTATTAATGATACCTTCGAAAAATATTTGATCAATTTATTAAGTTATCTAAATGCTATAAAGCGTCTTCTTTCACACTTAAAGTTAGTATTGAATATGGATAAGTCTGAAATAATGTCATTAGAGAGAAAATGTCGAGACGAAGACATCCCTTTATTTCAATTAGAGAATAAAGTAGCAATACAGCCTTCTGACTCTGTAAAAGACCTAGGGATAATACTTGACTCTGAATTAAACCTACAAAAGTACATTTCCACTAAACTTAAAGACTGTTATTATAAATTACTTTCATTATGGAGGCTAAAACCTCTATTAGAAACCAATGATCTCAGGACGGTCCTTCTGTCATTGGTTTTTTCAAAATCATGGAAAAGGTAGTCAACTCCCAACTCATGGATTTCCTCGAAAGCAACAATATCCTTCACAATTCGGTTTTCACAAGCACTTCAACACTGAAACCCTCCTACTCACCCTTTCTGACCACCTCATCAGCGGCATGGACCAAGGTCACTGCTACTTTCTTGCTCTACTTGACATCTCCTCTGCATTCAACACAATAAGCCACAACCACCTTCTCTCCCACCTATCTGACATAGGCATCTCAGGTTCAGCCTTCATGTGGTTTAAATCCTACCTGTCTAACAGACAATTCTCAGTCAAAATAGGCAACGCTGAATCTACTTATTACTCCCTCTCCCAAGGAGTTCCACAAGGTTCCTCCCTCTCATCCACCCTATTCAATATTTACCTCACACCCCTCTGCCAGCTTCTATCCGACCTTGGCCTCAAATTCTACCTATATGCTGATGACGTCCAAATCATCATACCAATTCATGACTATCTCCGAATCTCTAAAACCTTGGAAGAAATGTCTTGCTTCCATTAACACCCTACTCACGAATCTCCACCTCGCCTTAAACACCACCAAAACTGAACTGCTCTTCATATCCCAACACCAAATCCCTAAACCTTCTCTTGCAAACGATCCGGCATATAGTTCCATCTCCGCTCAGCCCTGTGTACAAGATCTTGGTGTCCTGATTGACCAGCAATCGAACCTGAAAAAATATATCAATACTATCCCTCAAGGAAGGTTTCTTTAAGCTTAATGTTCTGAAAAAACTAAAACCCTTACTCCATACCTATGATTTCCGTACCGTCATTCAGGCCACCCTCATCCAAAATGGACTACTGCAACTCCCTACTCCTAGGCTTCCCCTATTCCACCATAAAACCTCTTCAAATGCTCCAGAATGCGGTAGCGAGAACCATCACAAATGCCCACAAATCTGACCATATCACACCCATCCTTAAAGACCTTCATTGGCTCCCGATCCCTTCGTGCATCCTCTATAAAACCCTTACTATTATTCACAAATCCATCTACAGGCACAACTCCAACTGGCTTGATGAGCCGTTCCACCTCATACTCTCTAACCGCCCCACCGGTTGGAATTCACTACCCACAAACCTCCGACTTGAGCCTTGTACCATCAAATTCAAAAATAAATTAAAGACTTGGCTTTTCAAACAGGCTTACCCAGATTAGATCCCTTTCGCCTTAACTCCTTTGCTGAACTTATGTATAAAGTTATGTTACATGCACACACACACAAAAATATAACCACCACAGGTACATGCCAAGAAACAGTTGGTCACACTATCGTGTCTGTCTGTGGCCACCAGGTGGCACCCAGAATAGTGAAAGGTGCACTGTGCAAGGACAATATGCTTTGTTTGCAAAGCCTTGTCACAAACAAACAGACATACACACACACACACACACACGAAGGCATACACAGGCAGATTCAGACATGCACAGGCGCATACACACACACACAGGCTGTTACTGATCAGATAACCCAAGCAATGCTGGGTACTGTTTGCTGATATGCTCTGTCTGTGAAGCCCTGTCTCTCATGCCCCACCCCCCTTAGGGACAGGTTCATGTAAGCTTGCATAAGTACGCACAAACATGCGTGCAAGCTTCACACACATGCACAGACCCATATACATACACAGGCCCCCCACATATATACAAGCCGCCCTACACACACGCACAGGCAGACAGACAGATGAGGGCAGACAGACACACACAGGCAGAGGCCCCCCCTCCACACACATAGGCCCAAGTCATAAACCCGATTACCGGAGCAACACCGAGCACTTTTTGCTAGTATAGCTATCTATATCTGTAAATATAAATGTAGATATGTATTCTTGTCCCTAAGCTTTCAAGAATGCTTGAATCCTTTCTTCAGATGCATAATTCTTCTACAGTGCCAGTCAGAGATCTCACAATCTGCAAAGAATCCCCCTTTTCTGCAAGGCCTGTGCTCTACCTGACTAGAAGTTCAAGAATTCCCACACATGCAGACGTGGAACGAGACCTCGTGGCTTTGGGCCTCGGGAGCAGCAAGCCCCCCCCCCCAGGTTCCCATGCCCGCTCAAGCAGCGTTCCATGCCAGTTAGGCTACCCCTTTACAGGGAAGTTTGCTGAAGTGCTGGGGAGCCCCTCCCTTTGCCCGCAGCACGAGAAGAAGTCCATTCGGGGCGCTGAAGTTCCAGCAGAGAGAGAGCGAGCGCCCTGGCTCGCGGCCTCTCGGGGGCGGTGAGTCAGAGGCTTGGAAGGCTCGGCAGACAGAGCGCGCGCGCTGCACTGCGGAGACCTGCAGTCTGCACACAAGCTGCTAATGTTGAAGTGGGACTCCGGCCAGAGCTCGGGGCTCGCGTCTCGCTCACACTAATGAGCCGCACTCCTGACTCAGCTTTTCGTCCGGGAGCCTTTGCTGCCTTCCTGCGGCACTCTGCTCGGAGAGGATGGGGCTTTGCTCTGCGATTACCTCCCCTCCCCGGGATATGGGCGCCCTGCCTGCTTTGGAGCAGTAGCAGCACAGAGAGAGGGATTGGGTTTTTGTTGGTTTTTTTTGTGTGCCCCTGCAGTCCCTGTGATCAGGGCTAGAAAGGGCTAACAATGAGAACCTGCCCCTGGTCTCTTTGAATTGTCCCTGTGGTCTGGTTCCTAAAGAGCCTATAATAATTGCATTTTTTAAAACCCCTTTAGCTGTGTTTATCCCCAGGATGCCTCTTAGTCTCTGGTTGTGTGAATAAGATATTCAGGCAGCTGGAGCTGCTCCTCTGTCCACCACCCACTGTGTTACCTTGAACAAGGCACTTAACCTCCTAGGGTTTGGGAAGCCCTGCTCTAAGAAAAGCACCGGGGCAAAAGCAGGCGTGGATCAGCCTGTTTAAGTTGACTTGGGATGAGCCGGTAACCCTGGCATCCTATCAAGCTGCCAGCCCATGATACAGGACCGGTTTTGGGCCTGTGCAGTACAACAGCCTTAGGGCCCGTCCAGCCATGGGGCCTGGTGCAATCTCACATTTTTCCACCTGCTGGAAGGGGCACAAGGGAGAGGGAAGCACAGAAGAGGAATGAAATAGGAAAGAGTGAGGAATGGGGTTTCCTGTTAGGGGAGGAGGAGTAGCTTCGAACTAAATGGGAATCAACCCAGTCCTGAGTCTGATTTACAGATCCCTCTCCTTTACTCTCCCCCCCTTCCCCCCCTCCCCCCAAAAAAAGGTTAAATAAAAGATGTTCAGACCACCTCGCACAGCACAGAAGAAAAGCAGAACAATTTCCAAAGTGGTAATTGCTACGAAGGAAAATATCACAAAACTCAGGCAGTTTGCATGGAAACAAAGTTCCTTGTAATTGTCCTTCCAGCCCTGTGCTGAGACAAGGCTTAGGCTTGAAAGATTTTCATAGAAGAGGCTTTGTTTCAGCTAGATTTAAATTATCTTACTGTTTGTTTATACAGGGTGCTTCAGTATCGCCTGACAGCTCTTCCAGGGACTGTTCCCAGCCAATGACTTCTAAAATGAGAGTCCCAGCTAGCAAGCTGCAGTTACAGGAGAGCAAGAGGGAGGAAGGAGGAGGAATGGGAGAGGGGGAGAGGAATGGGAGAGGGGGGGAAGAGAAGGAGAAGAGAGGAGGAATAAGAGGATTTGGCAAGGGAGAGAGAAAGAAGGGGGGAGGAGGAGGGGGAGAGGAGGCGGTGAGGGGAAGAGAAGGAGAAGAGAGGAGGAATAAGAGGATTTGGCAAGGGAGAGAGAAAGAGGAGGAGGAGGAATAGCAAAGGAGGGAAGGTGAAGAGAGAGGAGGAATGGGGAAAAGAAGTAGAGGAGAAGAATGGAGAGGAAGGGAGAAGGAGAGAGGAAGTAAAGGAAAAAAAGAGGGAGTGGGTGAGAAGGAGGAAAGGTGAGGATGAGGAGAGGAGAGGGGAACAGGACTGCTGGCAGGAAGAATGTCCAGGTAATACAGAGGGTGAGATATGTTTCCACAGTGCTGAGAGGGTTCCCTCCTGGTCCTCACCTCACTGACATTTAGCAAAGAACTGGAGATCCAACTAAATGACTTAACATTTTTGTTGGACACAATTATGCTTTATTAATTCTTAAACCAGAAGCACCTCCCTTCAGCTCTTCCTTAAGTTCCTAGGCATAGACAAAACCATAAGAATATAAGATTTGCCATACTGGGTCAGATCAAAGGTTTATCAAGCCCAGTTATCCTGTTTCCAATCCAGGTCACAAGCACCTGGCAGGATCCCAAAATGTGGATAGATTCCATGCTGCTTATCCCAGGGATAAGCAATGGAATTCCCCAAGTCCACCTTAATAATGTTTTATGGACTTTTCTTCCAGGAACTTGTCTAAACCTTTTTTAATCCAGTACACTAACATCTTTCATCATATCCTCTGGCAATGAATTTCAGAGTTTAATTATGCATTGAGTAAAAAAATATTTTCTCTTATTAGTTTTAAATGTAAAACTTAGTAACTTCATTGTGTGTCCCCTGGTCTTTATACTTTTTGAAGGAGTAAACAACTGATTAACATTAGTGCCTGTGCAAGGGTCTGCAGCCATCCTAGGCAGCAATGTTCTCTCTCGCTCACTCTCTCTCTCTAAAACCACCCAAATCGCACATACCTCCGTTTGCGCCTGAACTACTTCCAGATATCTCAGCCTGCTTCACTTGTTTAAAAAATGGCACCCTTCTGTCCGTTACGCCACCCTGCCCACTTCTGCTGCCCTAGGCAGCCGCCTAGTATGCCTAATGCTCTTGTCAGTCCTGATTAACGTTTACTCATTCCATTCCACTCATTATTTCATAGACCTCTATCATATCCCTCTCAGCAGTCTCTTCTCCAAGCTGAAGAGTCCTAACCTCTTTAGCCTTTCTTCATAGGGGAATCATGCTTGCTATCTCAAGGTGTAGTCCCTGACCAGTTCAAACTTGCCATCCTCAAACCCCTACTGAAAAAACCAAATCTCTCTCCAGACGACCGGGCAATTTCCGCCCTATAGCAAATCTACCGTTCATTTCCAAAATTCTGGAAAAAATAGTAAACAAGCAACTCTCAGAATTCCTGGACAACAACAAATTGCTCTCCCCATCACAATTCGGCTTCCGCAAAGCCCGAAATACTGAATCCCTATTGATCTCATTGACAGACTCCATCCTCCTGACTCTCGACAAAAAACAACCATGCCTGCTCATTCTCCTGGACCTATCGGCGGCATTTGATACGGTGAACCACGCCATTCTCATAGACCAACTATCGGATATCGGTATCAAAGGCACCGCTCTCAACTGGTTCAAGTCCTTCCTTCAAAATAGATATTACAAGGTCAAAATCAACAACAGTGAGTCACACCCCATTAGTGCCACCCTGGGAGTCCCACAAGGTTCCTCTCTATCCCCAACACTATTCAACATCTACTTGCTACCGCTTTGCCAACTCCTCACCAAACTAAACCTGTCTCATTACATATACGCAGACGATGTTCAGATTTTATTACCGATCACCGAATCCCTCTCGAATACCTTGGAATACTGGAACACCTGTCTTCAATGCATAAACAATCTTCTAAAAGCCCTTCACCTGATCCTAAATACCAAGATGACGGAAATCCTCCTCATTACCCAAGAAGGAAATTACCCATTGTCCAACACACACCCTGCTAACCAACCAGGCTTCTCCCCCCAAGTCAGAAACCTAGGAGTCATCATGGACAGCCAACTAAACTGCAAAACTTTCATCAACACCACCACCAAGGACTGCTTTTTTAAACTTCAAGTCTTAAAACGCTTGAGACCTCTCCTCCATTTCCAGGACTTTCGAACAGTTCTCCAAGCCATCATATTCTCAAAGCTAGACTATTGCAACTCTCTTCACTTCGGCCTCCCAGCTAATACCATCAAACCCTTACAGATGCTTCAAAACGCTTCAGCAAGGATTCTGACCAAGACCAATAAAAGAGACCACATAACACCCATCCTGCGGAACCTGCACTGGCTCCCAATCAAATTCAGAATCTCATACAAAGTTCTAACGATCATCCATAAAGCCATCCACAATATCACCCCCTTGGATCTTAAGTTCCCACTTCGACCTCACATGCCCTCCAGACCGGTGAGGTCAGCGTACAGAGACACCCTGCTGGCCCACCCCATTAAATCCACATTAAGGAAGAGAGCCCTGTTCACGTCGGGCCCTATGCAATGGAACTCCCTCCCTCCGGAGCTTCGACTAGAACAATGCCCAAACACCTTTAAGAAAAGACTAAAGACATGGTTGTTTAGCGAAGCCTATGCACAACTCGGATGACCTTTTGGAACATTTCAGGCAGCGTTGTTAGCTGAACCCCTTCACTAACAAGTCACCCTGAGGACAGTCAAGCCATCAAATGTTTTTCCAGCAGTACTCTAGCCCAGTTATCTCCTTTTTATCCCCATTTCATTGGATCCAAGTTTTGCTCTCCCTGTTCAATGTAATGCATCCTTTTGCAATGGTTATTGTAGAATGTAAACAGAGGTGATTTGTAACTTGTTACATGAATATCGGTATATAAAAGTGCCAAATAAATAAATAAATACATCTTTATCATCTTAGTCGCCCTTCTCTGGATATTTCCTAATTCTGCTGGATCTTTCTTGAGATGTGGTGACCAGAACTGCACACTATACTCAAGATGAGGTTGCATGATGGAGCGATACAGAGGCATTATGATACTCTCTGTTTTATTCTCCATTCCTTTCCTAATAATATCTAGCATTCTATTTGCGTTCTTGGCTGCTGCTGCACACAGAGCAAAAGATTTCAATATATTATCAATGATGATGCCTAGATCCTTTTCCTGAGTGGTGACTCCTAATGTGGAATCTTGCATTGTGTAGCTATAATTTGGGTTACTCTTCCCTAAGTGCATCACTTTGCACTTGTCCACATTAAATTTCATTTGCATGCCCAGTCTCCCAGTTTTGCAATGTCCTCTTGCAATTCCTCACACTCATCTTGTGTTTTAACAACTTTGAATAATTTTGTGACATCGGCAAATTTGATCACTTCACTCGTCGTTCCCATTTCCAGGTTATTATAAATATATTAAAAAGCATTGGTCCCAGAAGAGATTCCTGGGGCATTCCACTATTCACCTTTTTCCATTGGAAAAATTTACCATTTAGCTCTACTCTCTGTTTTCTATCTTTTAACCAGTTCTCAATCCACAATAGGACTTTGTCAAATGCTTTCTGGAAACCAAGATACACTGTATCAACTGGCTCACCTTTATCCACATGTTTATTTACACCCTCAAAAAATGTAGCAGATTGGTGAGGCAAGACTTCCCTTGGCTAATTCCATGCTGCCTTTGTCCCATTAAACTTTGCCTATCTATATGTTCAACAATTTTGTTCATAAGACTGAGAAGTTGCCACACTGGGTCAGTGGCCAATCCAGGCTACAAGTACTGACAAGTACCCAAACACTAAGTAGATCCCATGTTACTAATGCCAGTTCTTTATGATAGTTTCTACTATTTTGCTGACATAGATATCAAACTCACTGGTCTGTAATTTCCTGATTACCCTTGGATCCCTTTTTAAAAACTGGTGCTACATTGGCAATCCTCCAGTCTTCAGATTACACAGATTATTTTAATAATAGTTCACAAATTAACAATAGCAGGTCTGCAATTTCATTTTTCAGTTTTTTTCTGCACTCTCGGATGTATACCATCTGGTCCATGTGATTTGCTACTCTATGGTGTCAATTTGCCTTAGTACATCTTTAAGGTTCACTGAGATTTGTTTCAGTTCCTCTGAATCATTTCATGCATGGTTTTCTCTCTTACATCTTCCTCAGTGAAGACCAAAGCAAAGAATTAATTTAGTCTCTCTGCTTGGCTTTGTCATCCCTAAATGCCCCTTTTACCCCTTGATCATCTAATGGTCCAACTGACTCCCTCACAGGCTGTTTACTTCAAATGTACCCGAAAAAGGTTTTATTATGAGTTTTTGCTTCCACAACAAGCTTCTTTTCAAATTCTGCCTTTGTCTTCCTTTTCAATGCTTTGCATCTAACTTGCCAGTGCTTATGCTGTTTCCTGTTTTCTTCATTGAGATCCCTTTTCCATGTTTCGAAAGATGTTCTTTTAGATATAATAGCATCGCTCACCTCACCTTTTAACCATGCCGGTAGTCATTCAGACTTCCTTCCATCTTTTCTCATGGGTGGAATACATCTGTTCTGGGCTTCCAAGATGATATTTTTAAACAAGGTCCATGCCTGATCTAAACTCAACCTTTGTAGTTGCTCCTTTCAGTTTTTTCTATCCATTTTCCTCATTTTATCATAGTCACCCTTCTGAAAGTTAAATGCTGTCGCAGTAGATGTTTTCAGCGTCCTCCTTCTGGTTATTAAGTCAAATTTGTTCATGTTGTGATCACTGTTGCCGAGTGGCTCCAACACCGTTACCTCTCACACCAAATCCCGTGTTCCACTAAGGACTAGGTCTGAAATAGTTTCCCCTCTTGTTGGTTCTTGTACCAGCTGCTCCATGAGCAGTCATTTATTTCACTTAGGAACTTTCCCTCTCTAGCATGTCCTGATGTAACATTCACCCAGTCAGTACTGGGGTAACTGAAATCACCCATTATTACTGTGCTGCTGATTTTGTTAGCTTCCTTAATTTCGTTTAGAATTTCATTGTCTTTTAGTTCATTCTGGCCAGGTAGACGGTAATACACTCCATTACTATTTTATTCCTTTTTTCACCTGGAATTTCTATCCATACAGGTTCAACGTTGCATTTTGTTTCCTGCAGAACCTTTATCCTGTTTGACTCAATGCTCTCTTTAATATATAGTGCCATCCCTCCAATTTGATCCATCCTATCATTTTGATATATGTACCCTAGTATCAGTGTCCCATTGGTTATCCTCCTTCCACCAGGTCTCTGAGATGCCAATTATATCTACCTCTTCATCCAGTGCTATACACCCTAACTCTCCCATCTTATTTTTTAGACTTCTCACATTTGTTTATAGACATTTCAAAGTATGTTTCTTGTTTGTATTAACAACCTGCTCATCAGTTGACAGGGGCAATTTGGAATCTTTATGCTCTATCTGTTCTTTACTCAAAGGCACCTGTTCCACTTTAGTATTTATTGCAACCTCTCTACTGGGAAGCCCTAAATTCCCTGTCTGTTTGTATCCTTCAAAGATATATCATTCTGAACCAAGCACTTCTGAGCGACTGTCGGCTTTCCCCCATTATCTAGTTTGAAAGCTGCACTATTTCCTTTTTAAAAGTTAGTGCCAGCAGCCTGGTCCACATTGGTTAAGCTGGATCCCATTCTTTCGGAAAAGCCCCTCTTTCCCCAAAATGATACCCAGTTCCTAACAAACCTAAAACACTCCTGCACCATCATCTCATCCATGCACTGATACTCTGGGGCTCTGCCTGCCTCAGGGGTCCTGTACATGGAATGGGGAGCATTTCTGAGAATGCTACCCTGGAGGTTCTGGATTTCAACTTTCTAGCTAAAATCTTAAATTTTGCTTCCAGAGCCTCCCTCCTGCACCTTCCTATGTCATTGTTGCCCACATGTATCAAGGCATCTGGCTCCTCCCCAGTACCATTTCAAATCTTATCTATGTGATGCGTAAGGTCCGCCCACCTTCGCACCAGGTAGGCAAGTTACCAAGTGATCCTCATGTCCATCAGCCACCCAGCTATCAACCTTCCTAATAATCCAATCATCAACTACAATGGCCATCCTAGCCCTTCCCTCCTGGGCATGTACCCCTGGAGGCATATCCTCAGTGTGAGAGGATACTACCATCACCTTGAGGGCAAATCCTAGTTACAGGATTGCATCCTCTGACACCAAGTGCTCTCCTTCCAGATGACCTTTCTCCTCCAAGACAGCACAGGGGCTTCCAAATTAGAGGTGGGACTTCTCTACTAAGTTCCTGAAGATCTCCTCTATATACCTCTGTCTCCCTTAGCCCCTACAGGTCTGCCACTCCAGCCTCCAGGGATTGGACTCGTTTTCTGAGAGCTTGGAGCTCTCTGCACCTAGCGCACACATACAACCTCTCGCCAACTGGGAGATAATCATACATGTGGCACTCAGTGCAAAAGACTGGAACATCTCCCACTTGCTGCTGGACTACTATATGCACTTTAATTTTGATGATTTGTTATTGAGTTAAAATTTCTAAGGGAGTAGCAATAAAAGCTAATTTAAAGTGCTTTTATTCTATTGTTTTACTTTATATTTCTCTGTCAGTGACCCTCAAAAGAGTACAATTAATCTACTTATAACTACCTAGCTACCCACCTTATTGACTTATTTTGAACTGCATTTCTTCTGTATCAAATCTGCAAGGAATGCGGGGCCTCTAGAAGCTGGGCCTGTGGAGAATGAAGCCTGGATAGCTTGTGGTGATCTCTTGAGTCCTCTTCCGGGGGGGGGGGGGGGGGCTTCTGGGTAAGGTGTGTAGATGAACCCTCCGGGTCCTCTTCTGCAGGCACACAGACTCTTAAAAACAGACATGACAAAGACAGTCAGCTCTGTCCTTATGGCAGCTAACATCTCCTTCACAATCTGAATCCTGACTTGTCTCCCCCTCACCTCCATGGCAGCACATGCTTTACCCTGTTATAACCCCTAGAGGTGCCTGCAGTCTCTGTGCGGTGTGATACCATCGGTATGAGAGGAGATATGATGGGGTGGGAGAGAATTAGCCATGAATGAAAAAATAAAAGTAAAAAGGACTTTAGAATTGCATAGAGAAATCAGAAATTCAAAGGAGCCTGAACTAATTCAGCACAGAGTCTGAAACAGAAAGTGAAGCAGCGTATAGAGGCACAAAAAATAATTTAGAGGGTAACAGACTAGGACGCGGCCTATATTCAAATGAGTTAGGAATCATCCAGAAGTGCATACTTAATGTGATATGAGCACAAAATGTAAACAGGCCCTGAAATGGTCTGTCACGACGAGGACACGTACTAAATGCTGGCAACTATCTCCAAGCCATGAATGACCTGTCGAGCAAGCCTTGCTCTTTCTTCATTCAGGGATTTCTCTTGCTTTGCCAGTGGAGGGGCCTCATGGTGATCCTACTTCCTTCTAGCACTGGGGGTCACTCATGGCTTGGGACAACCGGGCAGCTCTGTGCTATCCCAGTAGCCGCAGGACAGGACGGCGTGATATCCAGCCTGCTGGCTGGCTGTTAGATGCTGGTCCCTCAAGAAGGCACCTACGAAAAAGAGGTTAGAGCGAGGAAAACTCTGGGACCAGAAAACCTTTCCCATCCCTTAGAAAAAAAGACGCGTGGGTCAATGGAAGAGCAAGAGGCGTTAAAACATGCCCTGAAAAGAAATAATTTGACAACATTACAAAACTGGAGGCATGCCTAGGTGGAAGCACAGAGTGTGAGTTTCACGAGGAAAGGATGTCTTTCAAAAGTTGACACCACACATCTCAAACCCCCCTGCTATCCAATGCCAAGTTCTGAATCCAAGGCTGAAAGTCCGATAATGCATCTGAAAGGCAAATGCTGGAACTAAAAGCCATTTATGGGAAGCCTGTCTAGCAATGTCTGCTGGTATCTGGTTTTCTGGAAGTGGCTGAGTGCTGCAGCAAAGATATCCATCAGAGAATTTCTCTAACAAGGTGCCTGGGGCGCAGAGTGTGGTCCAGACCAGACTAGACCTTCCTGATGAGATGAAAACCACAAACATAAAAAAAACCATCCCCGCTACATAGTGTTCGCTAAACCTTAAGTTAATGCAGTTTGCAGGGAAATCAAATTGAGAATGGTGCAAAGATAAACAAAAATATATCTTTATTGCATGCAGAAGCTTGGGTTAGAGCCATCGCTTGTGAATCGGGGGAAGAAAATTTGTTGTGTCAGTTGTAGAACCTGCTGGAACTTTGTAGGTCGTGGTTTCAGTAAAACCAGCTAGGAAAGTAAGCTGGATAAACGTATCCAGCTACCTTAGCTGGGATATTCAGCACTGCCACTGAATATACCCAGATACATTTGAGTTAGCCGGATAAGTTTATGGCTCAATAGCAGATCTAACCTTTCCGGCTAACTCGGGGCCTGATTCACAGAATGGGAAAAAAAGCCTTAGCCGGATAAGTCTGAACAACAACAGTGGTGAAGCAAGCCAAAAATTAAAGAGAAGAATCAATCTTCATAGATGTACCATAAAACAGAGTGACAGTTCTCAAAGGAAGATCCTTTCCTTAATGACCTCACAATCAGGGTACTTCAAAGGCAACTTTAGGACTATTCAAGAAGGGAAAACATTTACAAATAGCATAATCAAACACTTTGAAACAAACACAAAAGGACTTAACAAGGACATTGGCGTCTCACCCTCAACATGAAGACCCCAGGATCGTCCTTCAAATCTCTCGCCCATCCTCTCACAATTCATGCACAATAGAAAAAAGAGACACTGTAAACCATTTTGGAGGTCAAAGGCCACAGCTCACTAACACCAGCATCATTTATAACAAGTGAAGAATCCCTAAGAGGCCCCGTTAGCTTAGCCACCACTGCACAGCAAGCTAAAACTACTGCCAAGTCACCACACTTGTAGGCCTGATCTCAGGCTCCTGCCACAGCCAGCTAGGGGCCCCACTTCCGCAGCACATCACATCTCCAATCATCTCAAAATCCTCCTAATTTCCCAGCATGTGCTTGAGCACCCCCACTGCTGCAACAACTGGAATACATAGCAAATAACCATAATGTTACAAACCCCCCCCCCCCCCAATAAAACTAGTAGAGAGAGGGAGGGTGGGTGGGAGACGTTTCAGAGCCACAAAATGGCTGCTACCACCTGTTCTGCTCCCAAGCAAATCCTCATGGAAGGGAAGGAGGTGCAGCTGGACCAATCACAGCTGCCATGGGCTGCTGCCTGTAGAGATGCACAGGGGCAAGACAAGGCAACCAATCATAATCCTTGTACTTCCCATCTCTTACCCAGGAGACTATTTCCCTGGCCACCTAGCAATAGTCTCCCTGAGCCAGGAAGGGGGGAGGAGGAGAAGAAGGGGGAGTGAGAAGTGGCAACCATATCTCCAGCAGACCTGGAGCCCATGTTATCTTAGGCAGGCGGGACCAGCCCACGCTGCCATTCCATTATCAGATATCTGCCCTTTCAACGGCAAAGTTTCACTGTCTCATCACCTCTGCAACTTGCCCCCTCTATACTATTTAAATCCAGTGTGACGGCACTGCTTCTTCACTGATCTCATGAAAGCTAGCCACAGATGTATTAAATTAGTCCAATAAAAAGATATCGCCTACAACTTATTTGTTGACCCTTATTTCTACATATCCAAGTGGACTAACACGCCAACTACAGTTCTTCACTGTTCATTAGGAATTTTAGCATTGATTTGCTGAGGACACTACAGAACAGTTTGCTAATGTTATTGTTGACACAGATCCCTCTATAATTATTTGGGTTATGATGTCCCCATATTTATAAATTGATCTAAATAACCCCTCTAACTATATCTTAGGACTAGAAATGGCCAAGAAATAGAATCAGGTTAAATCAGGGCTTCCAAAACTGTCTGAAAGAAGGTATCAGATGCAGGAAAGGTTTGAGGGTTGGCTCACCTAGAGAGGAATTGGCTGTGGAGGGTGTGAGAGAGGGAATGAAAGAAGATTGACTGGAGGATGTAAGAAGAGCTGGGGAACGTGAGAGACAGGTGGCAGAGAAGTATTTAAGGCTGAGAGGAGAAAGAAGGAATGAAAGATGGGTGCGAGGAGGAAATGGGGGATGGGGTTAGAAGGCGGAGAGATGACAGAGGATCAGTTAGTGTTTATAAGAAGGGCTTGGGGTAAGAGAGGATCAGCTGGAAGGATGCAAAAAGGGCTGAAGGGGATGAGAGATGAGCTGGACTGGGGAAAATGGAGGAGCTAGAGGATGTAAGAGGGGATCAGCTGGAAGGGCAGAGGTTGAAAGAGGGGGGGGTCTGCTGGTCCTCTGGAATAGTGGAGACTGAGAAAGAAGAAGGCTGAGCAGAGAAGGTGGAGGCTAAGCGATAGAATCAGCTGGAGTGAGTGAGGATGAGAGTGGAGTGATTGCTGGAGGACCGCAATCACTCCACTCTCTGCCTCCCTTCCAGCAGATGGAGACAGAGAAAAACTTGAAGGACACCCCCTGTAACTAGGATGTGCCACCTGCAGCCCCCTTCAGTATAAACAATATCAAAACAGAATTAAAGTGGTAACAGGAATCCAAAAATTTAAATGGTCAAACCAAATTTAGGAGACTCAACTATGTACAAAATATGAAATCTTCATCCTGCTATAGTATGACAGGGAAAAAACCCAATAATCTGTTGAGCGGAATTCAAAAACTGGGCGGGCGTCTGGGCTGATCCGTGGTACTACAGGAACGAAAATTAGCAGGTAAGAACCAATTTTCCTTTCCCTGTACGTACCCAGATCAGCTCAGACTGCTGGGATGTACCCAAGCCGCCTTACATGGGATGGGACCCAGAAACAATTCTTGCAGCTTGGAATTTTTCCTGAAGTGCGTCCGCTAATGAGGCATGGGAGAAGGCATGCCCGGAAGCGGAGAGTGGACGGCCCTTTGAAGTTAAAAAAAACATTCAAGTGTCCATACGCAGAAGTCTGAGTTAAAAAAATAAATAAATAAAATGTGCGCACAATGGCGGATAAAACTCTTCCATCAGTTAGGAAGCACAACATAATAAGCTGTGGAGACCTGCCTCAGGTTTGTTGTGCGTGGGATATTATGTGCATTTTTACATACTAATCTTATGCGTGTAGGTAATAATGCAGTTAGCATGGAGAAAATGCATGCACAAACCTGCTCAAAAAGCCACAGCTGGTTCATCATGAGCTCATGCTAATACCATGCAAAGAAGGCAATTAACTATTCATGGGCAACACAGAGAGTCGCACTGGCGTTAGTGCGGTTTTTTAGCGCCTGGGTCACAACCGGAATTAAGTGTAAGCGTCTGTCTGGAGGTCGAAAAATTAAGCTGCAGAAGCCAGAAGGGAGGCTGGAGAGGGAACAGGCACGTGGAAGAAATGCTGAATGCTTTTGTAGCCCCTTTCAAATCTCTGCATCTGTGGGGCAAATGCAGCTCTCACGTGATCGATGACGGCTCGTGAAGGGGTTAGAAATTGCTCTACCCATCTTCAGTCCCACTGCTGGACCACTAACTCACTACTGTCTTAAAGACTTTCAACTGAGAGTCAATCACGGGTCACCATATTAATGCGGGTTTATGAGTGGTTTTATTACATAGGGCCTTCAGCGCACACTGAAGTGCACATTTCCTGTGCATATCTCATTTGCATGCCATCCCCTTATTACATCCTATGAAAGTGCCTGCTTTTGGCGCGCGCACAAAAAAAAATATATATATGCGCAGGCAACTAGCGCTGATTTCACCAGGGGTCTTATTACATCAGCCCCACAGTCTGGCTTGTTGTGGTTTCCAGTTCAGTGTGTCTGCATATTCTATCATTCTATTTACATTTTATGGTTTCTTTATTCTGTATTTGATGAGGATCAGGTTGTGTTCTGCATGTGTGACCGAGGTGAGGTATTCTGCTAGCATGTAACTTCTGTGTGGGGATCTCAAGTAGCCTAACTTGTTCCATTTTCCTAATAGAAGGTGTATTGGTGTTCTAGGTCCTGGTGTAATATCTGAGGTATTACCTTTTGATAGGTAGGTTTGTTACTGTTTGATTGCGGGCAGTTAGTTCTGTTTTCATATGGGAAGTTTACTATATTGTAATTGCAATTCATGGCTTTCTGAGGGTCAAGCCCAAACCCAAAATGCATTATAATAGGTCTAATACATATTAGCTACAAGTGTCTTTTTTGCAGGGTCTTCTGTTTGGCACAACAGCAGAGCATGTAAATATAATAGACATGTTGAAAGTGATATTTTTACCTCGGAAGGCTGTACCTGTATCCTGTAAAATCTGTTAATATAAATGCAGCACTTTTAATTGTGTGTGAAGAGGGCTGGGAGGAGGAGCACAAGACTGTAAGATTTAGCATACTTAATACTCTTGCACCAGCCCCGAAAGAGGAAGCAACACTGGTGGTGGGGAAGGGGGGGGGGGTATGAAAGGGAGAGGATGTGCCACATACACACATCATTCACCCATCTGACACTTCCCCAGGGGGCAGGAGCTAAAAAAAAGTCAGACTCCAAGGGACGACTCCTCAGAAAAACTTGACGAGGACCTCCCCCCCAGCCTTGCCTCAGATAGCCGATCGAGTAGTACATTGTGATTTATGGTGTCGAATGCCGCTGATAAGTCTAGAAGTGCGAGTATGAATGAGTGGCCTTTATGTAATCCTTTGAGTAGGTGGTCGGATAGTGATAGGAGGGTTTCAGTGTTGAAGAATTTACGGAAACCATATTGTGAATTGGATAGGATATGTTTCTTTCTAGATATTCCGTAAGCTGGAGGTTGACTATTTTTTCCATAACTTTTGATATGAAAGGTAGGTTGGAGACTGGGCGGTAGTTTGTAGGTTCATTTGGGTTTAGAGTGGGTTTTTTTAAGAATGGGTTTGATCACTGCTTGCTTTAAAGCCGTGGGGACTTGACCCTGGATGAGAGATATATTTATAATTTGGGCTAATGAATGGGATATGGTGCTGGGGATAGCGAGGAGGAGTTTAGTGGGTATTGTGTTGTATGGGTGTGAGGATGGCTTCATTTTTCTTAAACATGATTCAATTTCAGAGGGGGTGGTGTTCGCAAAGGAGTTCATGGTTGCTTGTGTTGCTAGTGTGTGAGTCTTGGGTGTGTTAGGTGATGATGAAGATGGGGTTGTGTGAAATTGTGTCATGATTTTTGCTATTTTATCATGGAAGAATTGGGCTAAGTCCTGGCATTTGTTTGCAGCTTCTTCCTCGGGGATGGATCTTTCAGTGCAGTTCAAAGACAAGGAGAGAAATCTAAAGGGAAGAGTAGACATCTGACCCCTGCAGGTTCTATAAGGTTTTGCCAAATGGCGAGAACATTTTGAGAACATGGATGGTTTACTCTCTATCAAAAGAAAGTTTGTTTTATTTTCGCTGTAGATTTGTTTGCTCTTGATAAGAAAGGAATTGGAACATCCAGCTTTGTCACTGGGTTTCAAGCATGGTGGAAGCTAAACCCAAAGGTGACTGATCACGAGGCTTCTGAGCATCTCTCACACCCGGAGAACTGGAGGGCCTTGGGAGCAGGGCTGAAGCTTCAAAAATACATTATGTCTATCAAGCAGCAATGAACAGGGACAGAAATAAATGGATGGATGTAAAGCTGTTTCTGACTCACTAGATTCTTCCTTTTCATGGTCACAAAGAGGACATTTCATCATCAAACAAAGGAAACTTCCTGGAATTGGCAGAGTTGCTGTCAAGTTATGAACCAGTTTTGAAAGAACATTTTGTAAGGAATAATCATTCTATTCCACCTGGGAGGAGAGTGGCTTCCTATTTATCTCCAAAAATTCAAAAGGAGTTTATTTTCCTTTTGGGGAATCACGTCAAAGAGAAATTAGTGGCTGATATCAAGAAAGCAAAGTATTTTGGGATTCTTTTTGATGGCACTCCTGATATGTGATCAGAAACCTCCATATTGAATGCAACAACGTTGACATAGACGAATTATTCTTGGGCTTCTTCCCTATTGCTGGAAAGACAGAGGATATCCTGAGACATCTGGAGAGAGATGGACTGGACATAAATCTGTGCCGTGGTCAGGGATGTAACAACGCTGCATCTATGGCTGGGATTCATGGTGGTGTTCAGTCAAAGATCAGAGAGATTAATCGCAAAGGCATTGTTTGTGCCTTGGGCAAATCATTCTCTGAATCTTTGCAGAGTGCTCTCATTTGGAAGTACTTCTTTGTTGCGTGACTGTTTTTGGAAATTTGGAAAGAGTCTGTTCCTTCTTTTCAGCCTCACCTCATTGATGGAAAATGCTGATGGAGAATGTAGGCATGACAGTCAAAAAGCTTTCTCAGGCAATCTGGTGTGCTCATTATGATGCTGCGAACCCAATGAAGGCAGATACTGAGAAACTGACTTCAATCCTGGAAGTACTGTGCAATCTAAAGAAAATTTGGATGCAAGAGGATCAGCTCAGATTTTGCTGTCTACTGTAATTTCTCTTTTTTGAGTTGCCTTTCTTTCTGGTGTGAAATCCCGGAAGAAATTAATACCACACAAAAATATTTGCCGAACAGTTGGAATCAGCCTTGATCAATGCACCGTGAAGCTCCAAGCTCTAAAACTGTCTCTTGAAAATCAGTGCAGTTAAATTATGGAGAGAGCCATTCATTATGCAAGGTCAAAGTGTGAGGAGATTGGCATTTCTATGGAGAGGAGAATAAAGCTCCATAAAAGGATGCCAGGAGAAATGGCAAAAGATGCTGGTCTCAGATTGCCAGAAGAAGTAAAACAAGCTATGCTTGAATGTCTTGATCGCTTTCATCAAGAACTGGAGATTCGTTCCAAGGCAATGGATCAAATTCTGTCAATCTTCACTGTTATTCAGCCAAACACTTTTAGGCCACTGCAATATCGTGCGCTCAGGCTAGCGCACTGGTGAACCCGTGATTGGATGCGCGTTTTGGGCATGCGTCCATAGCCCCTTATTCAATAAGGGGATTAGCATGTCCAAAACGCGCATCCAAGCCAGCTCATAGCTAATGGCGCTCATCTCATGTAAATTCATGTTGATGAGGCTATTCGCTATTACCCACTTATGTAAAAAATAAATGTGCGCCTGACGCGCACATTTTTACTCTCAAAAATTAATGCCTGTCCTGAGCAGCTGTTAAGTCGTGAGAAGTCACTAAAGTTAACAGAAAAGCAGAAAATACTGCTTTTCTGTAGTTCCTCTAACTTAATATCATGGATCAGAGGATCCGAAAAAAGGAGTTAGGTAAAAAAAATAAATTGAAAAAAAAAGTCTTGCTGGCAGTCAGGTTACAAAAATGGATGCTCATTTAACGAGCGTCCGTTTTTCTATCCCGTGGCTGTGCACAGATTAGGAAAACGGATGCTTGTAAAATTGAACGTCCGTTTTCCTAACCCGCACACAGCAACTTCTCCTGGGCGCTCAATGCCGGGGAGGGGCTAAGGACGCACAGTTTCCCCTAGCGTCTCCTTTTTATCGCAGCGGCTCATTTGCCTACTGCATCGCGTGCCTGGGAGAGGTGGATGGGCGCGCGTTAGGAAAGCGGGTGCTTAATCAGGAGCGCCCGTTTGTCACGTGCTGATATTGCATCGGCCTGTTTGCTTGTTGCAACAGAAGAACATGGGAAATAAACATCCCAAATTTGACTCAGATTTTTCCTGAAGATACTGTATCAGCGTGGAAACTGGATGATTTCAGAGGCACTTGAAAGCTGCCAAAATCAGCGTTAAGCAGCCAAAGAAATGGACAGCATTGCAGTTTCTGGAGTTTATTGTGAAATGGGATTTTTCGTGAATCGCTGCCAAGCATATCACCGTGTTTGAGATTCTGTTTGTCTGTTGCTTCATGTGAAAAAAGGTTTTCCAAATTGAAATTGAAAAAAAAAAAAAAAGTCTTACTCTTGACCATGAACCAGACATGAATATGGAAAGGAGGTGAATTTTGATGAGATCATCGATTGATCTGCAGAAATTAAGGTCCAAAAGCAGAGACTGAATTCTCTCTATTTACCTTTGAAAACAGAGCTTTGAGACGGATGTCCTGGGAGAAATATTCAGTCGCTGAGCGGCTTGGCTAGAGAGCCGAATAACCATATCTGACTAACTAGCAGGGTATATTCAGCAGCGCAGAATATGCCCAGCTATCTTAAAATTAGCCAGTTAAGTATAACCGACTAACTTTAGGACAGCCCTATGGCCCTCTGAATATCAGAGTTTGCCAGTTAACTTATCCACCTAACTCCACTCCTCCTGCCCACTCCTGGAATGCCCCTGACTTATCTGGCTAAATTCTAGTTACCTAATTAGAATTTAGCCGGATAAGATCTGAATATTCCCAGGTAAGCCATTTACGTTATCCATGTAAATGGTGTTTAAATATGGACCTCCCTGTGGTTTTTTTTGCATAAAATAAAAGGCAGTAATACCTGTTCACTGAATTATTAATGTCCTGAATTTTTCTTCTTTCCAATTTGATGATGATAGTACTGTACTTAGTGTAGTATTTAAAAGTCTACCTGCACATATTAGGATATTTTTCTCTGTGTTTAAATTTTAAAATTAAATATAGAGGCGCCGAAGGAAGTATCCACCCCAGATGCCACTGCACTTCCTGTGTAATTATTTCTTGTATTATAGCTCCCCTTTCCTGTGTTTCCTCCAGAGCATGGTTACATCTTTAAGTCTGTCTTCATATGCTTTATGATGAAGACCACTGACCATTTTAGTAGCCACACTCTGGACCAACTCTGTTCAGCTTTACAGCCACGTCATGCCTACAGAGAAAGCATTTGAAAAATGCACGGGAAGGCCTCTCTTATCAGTGAAAGAAGGGTCTCTGCCAACACCAGAACAAACGGAGCTCTTGTTTCAAAACAATAAGCACGACACGCGCTCATGCCACGCCAACTCTAGCCACGTCTTCACTTATTGTTTGATAACTGGACAGTTTCTAAATCCAAATAGACACACACACACGCATTAAAAAAGCTGCATGCTTAGCAATTTTGGGCTCTTTGTTTAGGCTGACTGAGCAGAATAATCTCCTTGCCTGGGCCTTTGTTTCACTCCCTTTTGCTACTTAGCATCCTTACCACGGTGAGTTCTGAGCAGAGGTAGGAGATACCTGGCTTTCTGCTCTGGCTAAAATCATGCCCAAAGTCTCATCTGAGGCCTTTTCCTTATATTATATTAAGGAATCTAATCACAATGTACATTGTTGTCTTCTTGTTATGACCTCTTGTTGATTTCTTGTTGTTTAATCTATTTTCCCTACTGCTCTAGGTTAACCCCCTGCCCAGTTCGCCTCCCCTGTTGAAATGTACTTCTAAATCTTTTGTTAATATGTGAACCGGTATGATGTCCCCACTAATACCGGTATATAAAAGTTTCTAAATAAATAAATAAATAAATAAATATCTGCAGTAGTTATTTTTATTTTTCATTTTCAGAATTTTGCTGTGGACTTTATCGTTATTATTGTCACTGATAATGGACTGGATGTCCCACGTAACTGCAGAGCCATGTAAACAGAAAGGTTTTCCCTTTCACTCCTACTCATGTTACTTCCTAACAAAACAGCCAATACTTGGAAGACCCGTGTGCCAGTACAAATTCTGTAGTACACGGTCAATTCACGGTATTCATCCAGAAGTGAGATATGATATGTGGTTAGTTAACAGAATACAGTATCAGTCACAAGGCTCAAACAAAATGCACTACAAAGAGAAAATCTTGATGTTGAATATCGATCCTAAGGATGGTGTGTGGGGGGATGATTCCTGTGAATCCCTTATAGTAGATGTGATGATGATGATGCCCCATCCTTCATCAGCCCAGGATGCTAGATACAGGTGTGTGGGAGAGCGCGTGAGCAGCCCCTACCACTGTACTACCCCCATGTTTGCCACTTTGTGAACTGCTTGAACAGTGAGCCAACTCTCAAACACCAGCCTTCGAATATTCCTTTCTGTGTAACCTTTTAAAGGTAAATCTTTGCTCTGAGTCATTCTGTGGTGCTCTAAAAATTCTTCGGATGTGAAAAAGGAAAAGCTAAGGACAACCCTGGTAACTCCTGGGCCAAAAGGTTGTGAATCATTCCACTGATTTAATGGGTGCCACATCCCAGGGCCTCCCATTCATGGCAGCTTTCTCAGGAGAAGATCAAAGGAGTGAAAGCAAGAAGCAAATGCCTCTCAGACTTCAGATGTCGCCAGGAGTCTGAGGTGTCTGAAAAGCTCCAGTACATCGTCACCCTAGAGGTAATTCTTAGGTTAGTCCAATAAAAGGTTTCACAAAGTGCAAAGAATCCAGTTTCCTCCAGCACCAGTGCAGCTATTGGAACACTGCCATCCCGGTAGGGAACACCTATCAATCACTCCGCATGACGTGAATTCATGGTAGTGTGGGAGCCTGAGGGTTTCTAAGAGAAAGTGCTATCCAAATCAAGTGCTTTTTGTTCCTGGTTGAGAAAGTTAAAGGCAGTTTGAACTGGTGCAGGACTGATTCACTGCTCCGGCTTTATCCACATTCCATCACATTCCTCAATAGAATTTTTTTTTTGGGTTCCAGCAGTTTCCTCTTGCTCCTTTGGGCTTGTAGCTTACTTGAAAATAGGGCACCGTGGATTTTCATTTGCAGTTATCTAAGGATGGTTTTTCCCCTCAATTGTGTATCCCTTCCCAGTTCAGCAATGACAGTCATCAGCCAGGAGCCTTGCACCTGCCAGGGATCCTATGGATGCTACATCTGGCCACTGGGTGTTGTCATAGTGCAATGACTGGGTCTTCCTTGTCTGGGGAGCTGTGAATGCTACATCTGCAGCATCCGTGGATCTGGTTGGACCATAGAGCGGAGGACCACAGATATGCCAGGCTGCTCCTCTCCCCAATATAAATTTAATGAGGAAAAGCAAGACTAGATCAAAAACAGACCAACAAGAACAAACACTCAGTGTGCTGCATCAGTCAAAAAAGCAAACAGAATGTTAGGAATTATTAGGAAGGTAATGGTGAATAAAACGGAAAATGACATAATGCCTCTGTATTGCTCCATGGTGAGACCGCATCTTGAATACTGTGTACAATTCTGGTCACTGCATCTCAAAAAGGTACAGAGAAGGGCGACCAAAATGATAAAGGGGATGGAACAGCTCCCCTATGAGGAAAGGCTAAAGAGGTTAACGCTGTTCAGCTTGGAGAAGAGACGGTTGAAGGGGGATATGATAGAGGTCTTTAAAATCATGAGAGGTCTAGAACGGGTAGTTATAAATCGGTTATTTACAGTTTCAGATAATAGAAGGACTAGAGGGCACTCAATGAAGTTAGCAAGTAGCACATTTAAAACTAATCGGAGAAAATTCTTTCACTTAATGCACAATTAAACTCTGGAATTTGTTGCCAGAGGATGTGGTTAGTGCAGTTAGTTTAGCTGGGTTTAAAAAAGATTTGGATAAGTTCTGGAGGAGAAGTCCATTAAATGCTATTAATCAAGTTGACTTAGGGAATGGCCTCTGCTACTTCTAGCATCAGTAGCATGGGTTCTTCTTAGTGTTTGGGTAATTGCCAGGTTCTTGTGGCCTGGTTTGGCCTCTGTTGAAAATAGGATGCTGGGCTTGATGGACCCTTGGTCTGACCCAGTATGGCAATTTCTTATGTTCTTGTGGGTAGAATTAGGAGGATTCAATTAGGCAGCAGTGACATCAGTGGGGAAAAAAACAATCCAAGAAGCTGATAGCCTGAAGGTCATAGAAAATAAAGGGAGATAGGGTCTGCAAGGCTCATCCAGTCTGCTAATTCATAAGAACATAAGAACATAAGAAATTGCCATGCTGGGTCAGACCAAGGGTCCATCAAGCCCAGCATCCTGTTTCCAACAGAGGCCAAACCAGGCCACAAGAACCTGGCAATTACCCAAACACCTAGAAGATCCCATGCTACTGATGCAATTAATAGCAGTGACTATTCCCTAAGTAAACTTGATTAATAGCAGTTAATGGACTTCTCTTCCAAGAACTTATCCAAACCTTTTTTGAACCCAGCTACACTAACTGCACTAACCACATCCTCTGGCAACAAATTCCAGAGATTTATTGTGCGTTGAGTGAAAAAGAATTTTCTCCGATTAGTCTTAAATGTGCTACTTGCTAACTTCATGGAATGCCCCCTAGTCCTTCTATTATTCGAAAGTGTAAATAACCGAGTCACATCTACTCGTTCAAGACCTCTCATGATCTTAAAGACCTCTATGATATCCCCCCTCAGCCGTCTCTTCTCCAAGCTGAACAGCCCTAACCTCTTCAGCCGTAGCATAGAGTCTATACCATCTCAGGCTTTTTCCTCAATTCCCGCATCTAAAGATCTTCTGTGCTTTTCAGAGGCTGGGTGCTGCACCCGTCCAATACTCTCTTCTACTTCTCTTGCCTTGGGAAATACAACGCATTTTCTTAAAAATACGATTATAGAAAATATGTCAAAAGGGAATTTGGCTCTTTCATTAGTTGACTATTTTTTTATGTTGTCTGCATAACATTTTGGATAATTCTGTATAAACCAGGTTCCTGCCTCCACAAGCTTATGTGCTGGAGCCTTATAATGTGGACCAAGCTGCATCTGGAGCTGAATGATGTTTTTGGACCTGCCAAAAAGGGTTTTTCAACTCTGCAGAGACTACAAGTTGCTGAAGCCAAGGTAAAGGAACATAAAAATACATCAAAACCCATGTGCTTTTCTGTGAATGACAAATGTTCTGCAAGATTCAGCATCTAGCACTTACAGCATTAACAAGTTGGGAAAAGGGCTGTAGCCTGCCCAGAGAACAGCACTACATAGCTAGTAGAGGAGGAAGCCAAAGGAATGCTGGGAGACCATTTAAGGAAGAAAAGGCACAATTTGGCTGGCTTTGTCTGTGTGTAAGGGACAGGGATGGCCAGGAACTGCAATCTTTTCTCCTGAAGAACTAATTATCAAAAGGGAGAGACAGAAGTCTGCGCTCAGGAAATAGAGTCAGTTGTTCTGGCTTCAAAACCAAAATGCATGTAAACTTCCAACAATTGACAGAGGAGTCAGGAGTTGAGAGACTTCCTTTCCAGAGATATCCAGGCCCAGAAACAGATGGCTGGATCACCCTCCTAAGAGACTGAGTTAAATAATCTAAACTTTGCACAGAGAGTATCTTAGCAGAGGAGGGAAAAGGGTTATTTCATTGCCTTTTGGCACAAATTCAGTATCTCATCTTAACTGCTTTAGCCTTTCAGCCGAAGTCAAGCATAAACCCTTGCCACAGCCACATGAGATAGGGCAGAGAAAGAGAAGCTGATGGACCATCGTCTTTCTGTAAGAGATTGAAACCAGGCCCACTTTCTGTTTATTATCAAGTAAACCATTTAGGGAAGCGCCCCAGGAGAGAGAGAGAGAGACCTTTCACACACTGCAGTGCTCTAGTATTTATTTAGATATTTTATATATTGTCATTCCATGTTTAGATCACAGCGGTTTAACAAAGTGACATTCATAGTTATAACTCAACAAACAAACAATGATTGGTTACATAAGGCAAAGAGTACGGAAAATTAAAACAAAATGATAGTTTTCACATCTTATTCAGCAGATTGTTTTGAGAATCTTAGATTCTCTTGTTTGATTTATTCTTCATGATTCTATTATCTTTTTCTTGTCTTTGTGGCTCTGTATATTCTGATGTTTTAAGTTTATTTGTATGCATTTTTGAATAGCCATGTTTTTTAACTCACATTTAAATCTCTTTATATCTGGTAAAATAAGTAATGACTTAGGCATAGAATTCCATAGTTTTGGACCTGCTATGGAAAACACCCAATCTCTTATTTGTGTCAGATGTGTGCTCCGTAGTGTGGAAATAGTCAATAGTCCTTTATTTTAAGACCTTAGTGATTGCTGTGGATTGTATGGTTGTAGTGTCACTCCTAACAGTCCAGTGTTATTGGAATGAATAATGTTGAATATTTTTAATACTTTATTTATTTAGGCGTTTTATATACTGTTGTTCCAGAATAAGATCACAACGGTTTACAAAATCATTGTTCAAATTCTTGGATGACAATCACATTCCATGCCAGCATTCATAATTTGGGTCTACATCACAGCAGTTTTATGTTCTTATTCATATTCATGACTTATGGGGAGAGATTGAAGAATCTAAATATGTACACCCTAGAGGAAAGGAGGCGCAGAGGTGATATGATACAGACTTTCAGGTCCTTGAAAAGTTTTAATGATCCAAAGACAATGACAAACCTTTTCTGTTGCAAAAAAATCAGCAGAACCAGGGGTCACGATTTGAAATTCCAGGGAGGAAGACTCAGAACCAATGTCAGGAAGTATTTCTTCACAGAGAGGGTGGTGGATGCCTGGAACGCCCTTCCGGAGGAAGTGGTGAAGACCAAAACTGTGAAGGATTTCAAAGGAGCGCGGGATAAATACTGTGGACCTATAACATCTAGAGGATGTGAATGAAGAGAAGAGGCATGGGAGTGGCTTTCGGGAATGACGGCTACTACCTGGAGATTAATATCTTTATTCAATAAACATACACATGGTTAATGCAACTCCAACATTGCTCTATGCTTCAACGGCAAGAGGAAATGTGGAAAAAAGGATTTGCATCCACATAAAAGCAAGGGAGTAGCTTGCTTGTTACGGCGGTTACTACCCCAAACCAAAAATGCCTGATACTTCACTTTCAATGCATATCCAGCATAGCTCTCTGCTTCAACGGCAGGGGGAATGAAGAAAAGATGATTTATATTCAGACAACTACCAACAAGGTCTGAATTACATAGTCTGGGTAAAAGAAGCATGGGTGTAGCTTGCTTGTTACGGCGGTTACTACCCCGAATCAAGCCTGGTACTTCACTTAGAATATATATCCAGTGCAGCTCACTGCTTCAATGGCAGGGGGAATGAAGAAAAGAGGATTTGTATTCAAACAACCAACAAGGACTAAGTTGAACAGGCTGGGTAAACAAGCGTGGGAGTAGCTTGCTTATTACGGCGGTTACTACCCCAAACCAATTAGCTAGATACTTCACTTAGGTGCAGCTCCAGCACTGCTATCTATAATGGTGGGGGTGGAAGGGAAATAGAACCAAAAAAGTTATTTAAAGGGACAGGAGTAAAAAAATAAGTGTGAAAGCTTGCTGGGCAGACTGGATGGACCGTTTGGTCTTCTTCTGCCGTCATTTCTATATGTTTCTATATTCTTACATATTCTTGGTCAACGTGACAGCAGATTTTAGACTTCATATTCATACATTTTAAAAGTCGGCATTACATCTCCCTCAGCCAAAATGAAATATTTAAGTATTTGGGACAACTATATTTAGAGTCTTTCAGGATGGGCTTGGAGTCTGCCCTTAAATCAATTATCATGCCCAGAATGTTGGCTGACAGCTACCTAATATGGATCCTTTTTTTCTGTTTCATGTTTATTCTGTTTGTTGATTCATATAAGATGCTGGTATTAAAGATGCTCCTCGGGGTGGGTGGGTATAGAACACTAGAAGAACCCACCTTATCGGTTTATTCGTTCCTTATTGGCCATGGCTGGATCCAGAAAACGCCAGCTGGGCCATGGATATCCTTGGGGATATGTTCTGGATGGATTTACTGTCTACTCACAACAATACTAGTAAAAGGTTAATTACTGTTTTAGTCTGGTGTGATGATTTTATCTGGTCTGTGGTGCCACAAGTGAGAGAGGTTGTTTGGGGAAGGTCACAGAATTGTGGTATCAGGGTGATCGGGACCCTGTCTCATCTCCCACTCAGGCTACGAACCCAAAGATAAATCATATTAGTGCGCATAATTTCTCATGTGGTACTCCCCACCCCAAGCACAGGGGTAATTCACAGTCCAGACCAGGGGGGCGGGGGCACAATTCCATCAGGCCAAGGCTGAACATTCTGAACTGCAGTCCATTCACAGAAGCTGGGAACCCAAAGGCAGGGGTCTCCCAAACGCAGTCCATGAGGCCTTCAAGCAGGTAAAGTTTGTACATTACTTCAAAATGCTACATTGCTACAAAATGCTACATTACTTCAAAATGTAAATAATCTACCTCTGTAAAGTTTATATTTATTCCTTTCTATTCTTGTCTCCTTCATCCCCCAGTTTCAACGACCTTGTTATATTGTAACTTTTTGCCTCTTCTGCACTGGTTAAAAGAACAAAGTTATTACATACCCCTGTTATTTGTAAACCAGCATGATATGATTGTATCATGAATGCCGGTATAGAAAAGCCTTAAATAAATAAATAAATAAATAGATAACCAAAATATGCAAACTGCATGCCTCTGGTCTTTGAAAAAGATTAATTTGCATATTTTGGTTATCTTGCAAACCAGTCCCAAAAGGTTGATGATCCCAACGACAAGAGTTTGGGAAACTCCATCCTAATACTGTGGGCATAACTGCAGTTGCTGAGGGTTGAAAGTTTGGTTACATTGACAAACATCTGTTTTAACCTTTGCTATCTGTAATCACAGCTTTCTTTACACTTGACTCAAAGGATTTTCAATGCAAAATAATGATTTTTTTTCATAAACCCATAAAAACAAGAGTGGTAGACAGAGATGACTTCAAAATAATGTTTTCTTTAACAAAATATGACTGAACTACTGCTTTTGACCACCCAAAAGAGTCAATATTTCCAAAGTTGGTTATGTGGAATTTTTGTTTACTTCTAGAAAAGAAAATGTAATTGAACTCCTACGTATAGCATTTCTACCTCTTGGTTTACAAACAACAAAGTTTTAATGACTGACTCAGCAGGCCAAGATTTGCGATGTATAGACAAGTCAAGAGTTCTAGAAAACTGATAAAAAAAAAAATAGATTAGGTCTTGGTGATGTTCTCATTAAAATAAAGTTATATTTATCTCTTGGCGTTTTTTTTTTTTTTTTTTTTTTTAATAATTATTAAAAATAAATTCCAAGAAATGTATTTATTTGCAAATTAAAATGACATCATTCATTGCTCCTTCTAAAAACATGTAATAACAATCTTCCCAATCTTGTTTGCAGGTTGTTTATCTTAATGGACATGGATTCTATTGAAGGAAAGGTCTTACAAACTATAAAGCTTAAAAATGCAAATCTGTACCTTCTCTTCTCTGGTGCGTCTGACAATTTTCAGACTCCCTTCTTTGATTAAAAAGTTGCATTCTACAGGGGAATGAAATGGAAACAGCAGGGCAGCCATTACAGTTTTCAAGAGCTTCCAGCTCCCATGATGCATTGCAGAGGGATGCTGCCATTTTGCACAGAGCTGGAAGAGGCCCCTCTTAACGACAGGCATAGAAAAAGTACAAGAGACACAGATTATTTTAATGTAGTAACTGAGATAGCAAAACTTGACATTTCTGCCTACTAAGAAAGGAAATTCAGGCATACTGTGATAATATATAAATAAAATTCTTCTGTATGTTTTTGTTATTGATAGGAATGGCTGGTTCTGGATCCCATGACACAATACTCCTCTAGCTCTTATTACATCATCACATTACCAGCTGTCAGGATGCCCTTCTAATAAAACTATACTGAGCTAAAAAGTGAAAAAGAAACAAGAAGGTCAGACTCAGCAGAAAACAGGATTCTTATGATCACCCCCTATAATTATTTAATAGATTGTGAGATTTTTTTTTTTACGGTAACCTTTAATGCAAAAATAGAATTTATTCAGGAGCAACTGCGTACTCTAAGCAGCTCCATGAATGATCTTTGCTCCAAAGGGCTTGCAGCTATTTATTTATTTAAAATTATTTATTAATCGCATGTCTTATCAAATTTCCCAAATTGATTTTACAACAAACATTAAAATCAATTACATAAAATGTAACAAGTATGGTGCGCTTGCATCACTGAACATATAGGTACACATGTTCCTTCACAAAATTTTCTAAGACAGCCTCCACTTTGGGGGTTGTGGCCTGGAAGGGTCCTATTTACATATGTGGTGGTCCAGCCCTGCATTTACAATTATTTCGGTGGTCAGTTAAAACAACCATCCAAACCATCATGATTTTTCACTTTCTCCCGCTCTGGGCTTGTTGGGCCTGTGGGTTCTTTGACAAGGAGGGAGATCCAGTTAGCTAACCACTGTATCCACGCTGCTCGCTTCACAGTAGCCGCATTCTGGAAGCAGGTTCCAGTGGGAGACTCAGCTGGTGGAAATAGCACTTACTGAAGGCTTGCATACTCTCTTTGGGGACAAGTGCAATCTGATTTGGAAGCAATTTTGGGATTACAAAGGCTGAGGAAACCGAGTTTTGACTTTGTGGCTCAGATAAGACTGTATTCTTTCTAAGGCTATCTAGCTAAGAGGCAACCTGTATGGTATTGTATGCAAGGCACTATTATGATATGTCGATATTGATTTTTCTGATTCTGTATCATAGCTGAAAAGATGCAGAAAATTGTTTGCATATTGAGTGTATGATGTCTGACGTTTGTTAAATAAAAAGTTTTAAAAAAAATTTAAAAAATATCAGTTCAGATCACAAAAAAAAAAAAGGCACAAAATGTTCTTGTCGCAGGTACCCACATAAGTGAATTTTCAAAAGAAAAACCTGCATGGTTTGCTTAGAAAATTACCTACCAGTCTGCAGATTTTCCAGACTTGGCACCTAGGTGGGCTACTGAAAATTGCCTCCAGTGACGAGTGCAAGGTCACCCAGAAAGTCAGTGGTGGGAGCCAGGGTTTGAAGTGGGGGGAGTGGGAATAGTTTTCTGCCAATCAGATCCTCCTAATCTTTCTCCCCCCCCTACTTGTAATTCTATTCATTATTCACTCCCTCACTTTTCTCCACCTCTCTTCCAGATTGATCTCTTCCTGCATCACTCGCTCAATTCTTGCTTCTCCCTCTTTCTTCTCATCCTCCACCCTTCTCCCACTTCGCTCTCCTTATTCCTTTTGCCTCCATTCTGTTCCCTTCCTTCTCCCACTGTGTTCTTTCTTTCACCTCCCTTGTGTTCCTCCCACACTCTTCTTCTCTTCCCAGTTTCCCCCATGGTCCTCCCCCTCTCCCACCTCTATCCGGCCGCGGCAACTTACAGCTCGGTAGCTGGCAGCAATCTCAGTACCTACTGCTGACTGCGCTACCTTGCCACTACGTTTCCTATCTAACGAGGCAGCACCGTGGGGGGCAGGGAGGATCGAGAGCACAATTCAGTCTGTCCCCCCCCCCCCCCCCGTGCCACCTGTGACAGTGGCAAAGCTTGTCCCAGCCCAGGCAGGTGGGAGGGAGGGCAGAAGGACCCAGCATCGGTGCTCAGCAGGTGGGGGAGGGGGCACTGCCAGTCACAGATGCTCCTCCTCCTTTCACTGAGCCAACGTTGGCCAGATAAATGCCAGCATCGGGCACGGGCACCCTCCACCCCACTGAACCCTGGGGGCACAGGCAGGATAAGAACTGCATGCCTGGAAGGTTAAGCGGCCCATCTAAGGCTGCCCAAAAAGGTCAGGTAGAGGTGACCAGGAGCTCACATTGCACAAGAAGCAGCCCCTCCTGATTCCAAGCTCCTGCTCCTCTTCCCCAAAGAAGGCAATCGGGTTTTACTCAGCTTTTCTGAGTTTTGCTCATGGCAGGTAAGAATAAATTAGCTGTGCCTTGGTTTCTTGCAGTTCAGAGCAGATGCAGTAGTTTTGTGCAGCTCATGGTTGAATGCATTGGGAGTTTTTAACAAGATAAAATAAAGAGGGCAGCACTTTTTCCTTTGCTTGTAATTTGTCTAATGCATTTAGTATTGATGGAAGGGGGAGAAGTGCTGGCTTGGCAATCCTGAAAACCAAATCTACCCCTGTACTCTAGAGATGACTGCACAGAGCACTTCCCTCAGGCCTCTCATTCCTAGCTTTCTTTCACTTTTACTCTGGCTCTCTTTTCTTTTTATTTACGGGGCAGTTTCCTCCTGCAGCTCTAGGCTTCCAGCTCAACGGGAGCCATTCCTTTGCATCCCCCCCCCCTGGGACTGGCCCCCTTATTTTTATATCCACCCTAACTTACTTTATAATGGTCCTTAGCCAGGGGCCAAGCACCGGGGCAGCGGCCGGCGCCCTGCAATCCTGGGCCCTGAACCCAGCCTCTAGGTATCCCCCCGTTCAGGGGACTGTGAACGCTGCCTCTGCAGCATCTCCCGCCCCAGCCAACCCAGGGAACTGGAAGCAGGACCCAGGTGCCTGCACGTGGCAGGACACAGCGTTGTCACTGGACCACCAAGCCGGCCCTCTCATTCTTTTTCTCTCTCTCTCTCTCTCTCTCAATCTTTTTCTGCCGTTTTATACTCATTCTATGCAGCAGACTCTCTCCCTCTCTTTCTTCTTCGGGTTGTCATTTTTTCCCCTCTTCAGCATCCTTGCTTCCCCATCTCTCTATCTCCCTGTACACTTTCCCTCTCTCTACTACATCTCTCCTTGTCATTTCCTCTGTTTACTCCTTTTGCGATGGAGTGAAAACGCCACACAAGCCAAAAAAAGGTTTCGAAAGGTGGAGCAGTTAAGCCAGCCAGAGGTGTAGAGCGCGCTTAAAAAAAAAAAAAAAAGAAGAGAGGAAAACGTGAAGTAGGGAAAAGATCTAATACTATTTGAAGAGAGTGGGGTGGAGAACTAGAAGCTGCTGGGAATTGTAGTCCAGCAAAGACATGACCTAAAGCCAGTCAGGAAGAAGAAATGATGATGGAGAAGTGTAATATTAATTAGGGGACTCTGATGAGGCTAGTTAAGAATTTATATAGCAAGAACAGTGAAAGAAAGAGCCAGGAAGCAGTGCCCAACCAATAAGCTGAGGGCTGCCTGTACAGGGATATCCATGTATGAAGGCTAGGTGACCCTGACGTTGCACAGCGGAAAAGGGTGTTTAGGTTGCTGCATAGAATTTATGCCAGTTTGCATGCAAGAGTCTCCTGTACATGTCTGGAATGCCCTCATATTTCAGGGAATTGAACTGTGTTATCTGTCAATCAATAGCTCAGGAAGGAATTAAAGACACTATGCTGCAAGTCACTTGACTGTACTACCGTTTCAGGTGATCTGGCAGAGGTTCTGAGCAGTGACATCTTCCCTTACCTCTGTGCTTTATTTTCTACTTTTCCGCAACTCTTTCACCCCCATGCTCAGTCATCTCTCTCTTTTGGGTCATGTCACTTTTTTTTTTTTGCCCTCCCCACCTCTATCTACTTATGGTTGGCAGAGTAAACACCCACCGAAAACCCCTCCTCTCTACTTAAAAGCACAGAATCTTCCTGAACTCCCTCCTTACCCCAATCAAACATACGTAAGATTCGGAAGGGATGAGAACGGAGCATTTGAAGAATGGTTTGCCCAAACCTATTTCAGACGTACACAATATGTTCTGGAGGTTAGTATCTAATGATATCATCCATAAGGGACATGGCACATCTGTACACATTGAAGGAGACCTATCCCACTATTTCCACAGCCCTCTAAGACAAGAGAACCAACACACGCCACTCTCATCACCATCCTTTCAGTCTTTAGGGAAGAGGATGATGGTTTAGGCCTTTTTATTTCCTTGTGAATGCATATTTTTCATTGTTCTATTTTTAGTGTGTGCCGTCCATTCCTACATGACTTCTTTTGTGTAGTACTAATGTACGGCACAAAAGATAGGAGTCGCTTTCTGTAAGCCCAGCTGTTATCTTGTGGTATGAAGGAAGGGTGCAACTGATACATGTATACATTGACTTTTCTGAGAAAGAATTAAGTTTATGCAGAAGTGTTTTCTAGTGCTTTAAGCAGTCAGCGTGCGTGAATCATGCTTGCTAACGTAGCTCTGCTGTATATCAAGTGTGCAAGTGAATGAAAGACATGTATGTATTTGGATGAATGAGTGTTTATGGGAAGGTCCGTGAACATAGTGGAAAATGTTAATGAAACGCTTCTGGTCACTCTTTCTGTGTATCCTAGACCACATGAAAAAAAAAAAAGTTTAATTAAATCTCCTGAATATCTGTTTTTACTACAGTTACTATTTATGTTTTTCTCAGTATTTGCCCTTTGGAGGCCAAAAAAGAATTTGGATGACTTGAGCTCCTAGTTACAGATTTCATGCCACCAAGTGCTTACAGTCCGAGTCTGAGCAGAGGCAAGTTAAGGGCTTTGTTTTACAGCCACACAGTGAGTGATGGGTAAGGGAAATCAAACTAGGTTCACCACTCAGCACTTCAGTCCCTAGAGATAGAATGCAGCTCTGGTTTCCTGCCCCATTCAATGGGGCAGGAAACCACCTATTTGACAGCCAGTATAAATGGCACCTTTAGAAACGAGAAGACATGCGATAAAGCATCATGGTCCTCTGTCCACTGAAAACAGGATTGAAACCACCACTTTCTTTCATGCACTCCACTGGAATTGTTTTCATGATTTCTTCATTACCAACCTAAACTGGATTTACATTTAGTGCAGTCTACAGGTGAAAGGTCCTATAGCCCCATCCTAAGGAACTGAATTGTCCAACTCGGTGCTACAGCATTCTTGTGCCAGGGTTAGCCGACAGTTAAAGGCTTGACCGCAGTCTCGAGGTAACTATCTTAGGGCAAAGTGCTGGGTGTATGTGACAACCCTCTGGAAGAAAACCAGTCGCCGAATGCCTGCCTTATGTCCTATGAACAAAGAATGTAATAAGCTCTTCTGAAAACTCAGTATAAGCACTCAAAGTCTGAAGACATGGCAGCGTAGTAGCATGCACTCCTTGTGGCATCTATCAAGTTGTCAGAAGAAAGCTTTACCTGCTAGGATCACAGGCTCGTGAGAGGAGCTGACTTTGAGGAAATGTACAGCAGAAGCAGGCATGCCAGGGGTCAGTCAATCAAACACACATCACTAATCCATGAGATGAGAGACTGAGATCAAGCGCTGACTTGAACTTTCACTTCTGAACTGCTGCTTCTACTTGTCAACATGCAACACATGCTCAAAAGTATTTTTCAAAATTTGGGCCAACAAGTTGCGTGATTATTCTGGAATTCAAGAAATCCTTCTTCAGCGTTCTCAACCAGTTCCCCCAAAAAATCTCATTTTTCTCCAAGCTGAGAGATCTTTGTCGGGCAGGGTGCCGATAATCACTTTACGAGGCTTAGACAAGAAGTAGGCGGTTTTGAGAGGCCGGCGGAGCTCCAATGCACGCAGGCCCTCAATATTCTTCCTTTGCACTATGCGGGTGACGTCCCTTTGAGAATTCAGGGGTTAAAGTGCGTGTGCCAGAAGCACCTGCATGCTTAGCAGCTGCCGTTGGTGCAGGTGGTAGAGAGGGGACATAAAAAGCATGCGTACTTTTCAGCATGGCCCGAGTCCACGCACTGTGTTCCTTCCCTGACCTAAATGCAGCCACGGGAATGCTACCTCAGAAACCGGTGGCAGGTAACGCACCTGCTTTTAGTGAGGTCAAGGAGGGCAAAATTCGGACAGACCACTTTACCTGGGTATCGCTATTTAACTGGATTAATGGCTTTCAAAATGATCCTCTACATTTTCTTGTTTCCTGTCTACTAGTGAGTTTGATTTAAGCTTTCTCTTCCACAAAACAAACTTTTATTTTTTTTTTTTGGGGGGGGGGGTTGTTTTTCTTGAGACTCCTTGTATTTTCTGGGGCAAACTACCAACTTTCCCAAACAACATCCCTCTTTCCTTCCCTCCCCACCCCACCCACCCAGTTCATCAAAATAGGGTTTCATAGTGGCTTCATTTCAGCCCGCTGGCAGTTACCAGCTCAATCAGAACCGGCCTCCAATGAGCCATCATGTGGAACCACCCAGAGTCCAGCTGTTGCAGCCCCGGTCTTTGGTCAGCTGTCACATGCCACATCTCCCTTAGGAACCAGAGGTCTGCACCTGGTGTTGCTGCTGAGCGATGATATTCTTACCCCCTTTGAGGGCTGTGAGCACTGCCTCTGCAGCGCCCCCAGGCCCAGCAATCAAACTCAGGCTTTCCACATGGCAGCGCGCAGCGTCGCCGCCGAGCCGTCCGGTGCCTCACGCTGCCCTCTTCCAAACTGTGATCGGGCTCTGCGCTAAGGCCCACCGCAGCACGAGACTGCCGGACAGACTGTCATCATTGGACCTTTTTGGCAAAACAAGTAATGAACAGCTACCTCCAGTAGCTGTTCATTACTTTTCACGAGCAGTAATAATTCACTGAGAAATATTAGAGACAAGGCACAGAATTCAGGCACGGGCTGGTTTGCAGGTGTTCCCTTGGTGTTTGGGGAGGTGCTGGGAGTTTATCTGTACATCTTCCTTTATAGCTTGCAGAGGCAGCCTTCACTTGGCGGGGAAGGGGGTGTCAGTTTAAACCGGCTTGCTGAGGAATCTCCCTCGGCCTCATGTACCTGAAGACAGGACATCCTACAGTGACTTTTTCATCTGTAAAACCTTTCAGCTCAGAGGGTGGCTGTGCTCCGTCTCTACCACTTTCCTGCTCTCGGAGTCCACCAACTCAAGAACTGCAAGTTCCCCCAAACAACACACAGGGAGGATAACTTTCAAGCGGACAAATGAAAATCTACTCCTGTGTTGTATAACCTGCGTGTATATGAAATGCACAGGTTATAAAATACGTGTAAATGCACCCTGCAAAGTGTGCACACAAATACACATTGCACTTGTTCAGATAAGTTCTGATTTATCCAGCTAAGTAGCAGATACATACATCTTAAAGCGCCACTTATCTGGTCAAGTCAGATGGCCAGAGAAGTCCATAAAGTGCTACTTATCCAGATAGGTCATAGCGTCAGATTATTGATTTTTAGACTTATCTGGCCATCTGATTTAGCCAGAAAAGTAGTTTTTCAAGACTTATCTGAATAAGTAGTGACTTTGCTGCTACTTAGCCAGATAAGTTGAAACTTGACCTGATAACTGTTGCAACTTAGCCGGATAAATCAGAACTTACCCAGATAAGTGCGGCTTTGGAGATTTGGCCAGATACATTAGAATGTATCTGGATAAGTGGCACACAACTGCTATGCTCGCATATTTTGACGCCTAGCTTTTAAAATACACTCATGCACTTACCACCCATGTCGGGTTTTACACGTGTAAGTCGGGAGATTTTCTAACATGCGCATGGCAATGAAATTACCAGTTTTACCAATTAGTCTACCAGTTTACCCAGACCATCTGCAGATCATCAAGACCCGCCTGGCTCTCCCCATTTCACCCCCACTCAGTCAGTATTTCACTTTTAAGCTCTTTATGATCACTTATGATGGCTAGTCTGTGCTGATAGCGGTCTGACCAGGTGATCTCTGTCTTCAGGACAGTTTTAAAAAATACACACTCCAATTGAAGAACCTCTTATCATAGCAGGCCTATGGTTAATTTGTGCTGACGGTGGTTGGACCTTTTATGTTTTTTTCTGTTTATGTTTTGTTAATAATTTTAGGCTTGTTTTATTGTGAATCGCTTAGGTCTACTCTGTGTTAAGCGATCAGTAAATTTTAATAAATACAAATATATGCAGGTAAGCTGCCAAATTTACGTGTAAATTTTGTTACTCAAAAAAGTTCTTTGTTATATGTAATTGCCCACAAGCAAGCTTATTCAACTGTTCTCTGTAAACCGATTTGATTTACATATAATGTAAGAAGATCGGTATATAAAAACCATAAATAAATAAAATAAATAAATTGCTTATAAAATAGCAACTTCCTCACGGAAATGTGGGCCCCCGCCCCAGAAGGTCCCTGGCCTGCCCCTTTTTTTTTACATGTGTAAATTTATTGGTGGACCCTGATTTACACATATATTTTGAGGTTTATAAAATAGCACATATGCAAGTTTATGCTATTTCCATGCACATATGCTGACTTTTGTGTGTGCAACTCTGAAAATTCACTTTTAAGGGTGAAGTTTTGAAACTAGCCCCTGTTGCTGTCAAGTCTACCGTTACTTTTGACCCATGAACCATGTAGCTAATTTTCAAAGGGAAAGTACCTTGCATCATTTATTTGATTGAAGTATTTATTTGATTTATATTCTGTCTTTTGGCACTTCAAAGTGGATTATATTCAGGTACTGTAGCATGTCTCTATCCCTAGCGAGCTCACAATCTAAGTTTGTACCTGAGGCAATGGAGGGTGAAGTGACTTGACCAAGGTCACAAGGAGCAGCAGTGGGAATGGGACCCTGGCTTCCCGCCCCTACTCTAACCACTAGGCAACTCCTCCACTCCATGGTCTGGGGGTCAAAAGTAACTTTGGACTTTTTATTTTATTTTCAAGTTGATCTCACACTTTTTGCTTTTTATCCAGCAATTACAAGGCAGGTGACATCACAATAAAGTCTTGTCAGCCAATCAGATGGCAGCTTTCATCCATGAGCATAGGATGCCCTAAATTTCCCACAACAATTTAGACAACTCCCTGGGCCAACTGGCTCCATTTTTGCAGGAAAGGTTGATCTACTCCTGGTTTTATCTCATTACATGCAAGGACTTGTAATTCAGATTTCCCATTGCATTCTTTAAACCAGTGGCTCCCAACCCTCTCCTGGAGGTGCACCTATCTGGTCACATTTTCAGGTTAGCCATAATGAATATACATGAGACAGTTCTGCCTTCACTAGTATATGCAAATCTATCTCATGCATATTCATTACAGATATCCCAAAAAAACCAACTGATTAAGTGTGACTCCAGGAAAGGGTTGGAAAACACTGGTCAAGATCCAGGGTGAGCAACTCCAGTCCTCAAGAGCCACAGACAAGTCTGGTTTTCAGGATATCCACGATGAATATACATGAGATATATTTGCATACAATGGCAAAGGTGCATGCAAATCTATCTCATGCATATTCATCGTGGATATCTTGAAAACCAGACTTGTCTGTGGCTCTTGAGGAGTGCAGTTGCCCACCCCTGTCCTAGATCATCATCATTCTCCCCCTCCCACCCCATTATGCTGCTAGCTGCAGTAATCTTGATCACGTGTTGGACTTCACAGTGACCAGATATTTTGTCCTGGATATAAGCATGCCATTAAAGAGAGGGCCAAATGGGACTTTACATAAAACATTTATGTTGGCTCATCTTCTATAATTGCAGATGTCTATATAAGACTATAACACACATTTCCCTGCATGGCAAAAACTGCAATGGTTCTGCATCAGCTATTTGCCTGGATGCTAATTGCCCAGTGCACTTTATATTAATGCTGTTTGCCAGCAGCTTCAGTCCCACCCGCTGCTGAATCCCACCCTGATCATGTGACATCAGACATCACCCATTTATTTATTTTTATTTATTTAAAATCTTTTCTATACCATCGCTAAGAAATATACCATCACAACGGTTTACATGTAGGCACATAAATTAAGATAGGTGAATGCGTACTTTAGTACATTCTAACAGGTGCCAAAAAGGTTCGGTTACATTATATCTTAAAAAGGCTCTCAATTGTTTAGTGATGTAGGTTCTGACCATGTGTACCTGTAAGGTACTATTCACAGGTAAAATTCACATTCTCTGTGTTTTACTATTACGTTAGTTGTGAAACAAACTTATTAAAATATTATAATGCACATTTTGAGAATAGTGCTGTGTGCTGGTGCTCCTCTGTCTATTCCTGTCTATTTTCTATTCTCCGGTCTCTTTATAAAAGGCTTGTTTAAAAAGCCATGTTTTTAAACTTTTCTTAAAGGCTTTGAGATCTCCAGCTGGTGGTCCATCACTAAAGGGCCTGCCCCTTAGTGGGACCAAGGGGATAATATTGCCTGGCAGGCAAGTTTGTATTGTTTGGTGACTTTTGCTGTGTTTTTTTATTTCATGGAGGCTGAAGAATTTAATATCTCTGTTGTTCAAGAATATGGTCAATACACTACTCGTCCAAAAACACTTTATTGTAAACCTCGATTGCCCTCAGTGTTACTTTATCCTCCCCATTTAAAGGATAATGAAGCACAGTTTAAGGCTCCTGCTCAAGGTTTATCATTTTCCTATATTAATGCTTGATCTGTGTTATCCTTTATTGCTTAATTCTCATTTAGATTTGTTATGCCTTATTGAAATTTGACACACAGAAAGGGATATCATGCTTTTAAATCAGTTATGACCTAGTGGGTATTCATATTAGCACTGGACAAGACCAAAAAAAGGGAAGAAGTGTGATTTTGTTTTTTAAAATACAATTTCAGGTGCTATGTACCCTGCATGAGATTGGCTAAGGGTATGAAAGCCTTGTGGTAAAGACTGGATCTTGTGCCTTAACTCTGGTACACCGTCCCTTCAGCCATGAGAAAATTACTATCAATCATGGCCGATTTTATTATAAGATTTCATTTACAATACAAACATTTGATGATTCTTGATTATTTTAAAACTTATGTGGATAGTAAGCCCATAGGCCAGCTGCATCATTTTTGTTGACACTTTCTGCCCTTAAATCTGTCCCAAATTATTGATATTTTGATGCGAGCTGATCATACCCTCAGTTTGGTGATTGTTCCAAATTACTGGGTAACTGTAGGATATAGCTCTGACCTTACAGTTAAGCAAGGTTTATGGTCAGATTATTATCTGTTATAGCTTAAACTTTGTCCTGTAAATTGAATTCAAACAGGTCCTATCCCAGAGTGCTTAGGCAATATTGTGGATCTATAGATCTGGCCACATCTGATTAAGAATGGGGAAAAACCCAGGATCGATTATGTTTTGACTCATCTAATAACTTGCTGTATTAGTGGCTAGGGACAGTCTTGTGGAAGTCATCTCGATGGAGCATGCGAAGAGTTAATTTAATCCCTTATGAGAGAGAAATACCATTATACAGTAATGATTTGTTTATAATGAGTTACAGTTAAATCATGTAGCTTTGTGCTTTTCATTGAGAAACTTTTTTTTTTTTTTTTTTTTTTTTTTTAACACCACAACCCCCCTCTTCCCCATCCTTTCCCTAGAATGATCAGAGGTTAGTATGGACAAGATGGTGAAAGTGAAGTATGTTTTAAAATGGCAAACAAGCATTTTGGAAAGAAAAGAACAACTTATTAAAGACCTTCACTGGCTCCCCATTTCTTCCCGTATCCTCCACAAAACACTGACCATCATCCACAAATCCATCTACTCGCATAACTCCGACTGGCTAGGTGAACCTTTCCTTCACACTCAACCCAGCCGCCCCACTCGAGCCAAACGCATGGGTATGCTCCAAATACCATCCCTCAAAAAAGCACACCTCTCCTCAACAAGAGATAGAGCCATATCTATTGCGGGACCCACCTGCTGGAACAAACTACCTCCAAACCTCCGTCTCGAGCCCTGCCCCAAATATTTCAAAAAAAAAATTAAAGACCTGGCTATTCATCCAGGCTTTCCCAGAATAGGACCCCTCCTGCCATTCTCTCTCCCTCAAACTGCCTCGAATCCAAGTTGATCCACCCTGCCTTTGTCTCTTCTACCTCATGTTAATGCACTCTCAGATACCTAATTTTAACTAATTATGCCATATTGAATTCTATCGTTTTCGTTGTTGTTACATTCCTTGTTTACCGTTAAACTCTATCTGCCTGTCCTCCTCTAGTTTCCCCTCCCTGTTCGATGTAATTTCTTTCTTTTGTTTGATGTAAACCGATATGATGTTCATACGAATACCGGTATAGAAAAGCTGTTAAATAAATAAATAAATAAATAAATAAATAAAATAAATAAATAAGGACAGCATGTAGCTTGTTGGAAAATACTGAATATTTTTGCCAGAAAAGATAACAGAGACACAAGTAGGGCTAGAAGAAATTACAGGATTTGGGGCTATTAGGTAGCTTCCCTTCCTTTCACAGCCCATAGCTTTCCCCTTCACAACTTCCTCTCCCCAGTCTTTCTTTACTCCTAACTTGACGTCTGAGTGCTTCAAGGTCACTCACATAGAGAAATAGTCAAATACAAAATGGAGACCGGACCTTAGTCAGAAGATAATGCCACTTAATGCCAACTAGCAGATATAGTTAAATCTTGACCTTGACTAGCAGTTCTGCTTGCAACAGTCAAGCAAAGCATTAAGTAGCCTTACTGAAACATCTGGCACCTGCCCCGATTTAGATCCTAGACACGGATATACACTGCACATAAGTTTTATAGACTTTATGAATATGAGTACACTTTTAGCTTTTGGTGCGCACATATTTTTATACTGTTTTTTTTTTGTTTTTAAATCAATTTTTTTTTATTAGCCTACAAAAATTGTAACAGGAGAACAACCATCAACACAGTACAATTTACTGTAAACATTTACCAAAATAACAAGTCTCCATCCAGATACAACATATCAAAAGAAAATTCTGCATCATCCACTCCTAATAGCTATACCCACTTGCAAAGTTATTCCCTCCAGCAGTTTCCCCCTTTAAATATGAGAGAACAATCTAAACATTCAGCACATCTCATCAAACCCATCTCGTCCCCAATATCCATCCTCCTACTAACCCCGCTACCCCTTGTTCTAGCCATGCTGACCTTTACACTTCCATTGCAAACAAGGTTCCCATATTTTTCTGAAGCTATCCAATTTATCATACCTCACACAGCTGTGAGTTTACCCATATAATGAACCCTCTCTATCCGGGAACGAACCTCAACCAAAGAAGGCAGTTCAGGTCTTCTCCAAGAATAAGCAATCTCACACCTGACTGCTGTTCCATATGTAATCAAAATCTTTTGAGGCTCAAGACCCAACCCTATGGAAATATTTAACAGACATATTTTAGGGTCTTTAGGGACCGAGAACCCCAACACTTCCCTTATAAGATCCATTACCTTGTCCCATAACCTATCCACCTCAGGACATGTCCACCATAAAGGAAGACAGTGCCTCTGGCCCTACATCCCTTCCAACATTTGTCACAATTTGTAATTGACATTTTGTATAACCGAGCTGGAGTTTGTACCCATTTTCTTTTATTTGGGCTGAGACTAAGCTTTGCCCAACAGCCGCACAGCACTGATCCCATTCCCCCTCCTCTAGGACTTCCCCCAGGGTCTTCCTCTCAGGCCAGTTGATCTGCCAACTTCCCCTTTATTTCTTCATTCAATAACGCATAACTCCAGGATATAGGCCTTTCAATTTTATCTGCTTGCTCACAAAAATTTACAAAAAGTGTTTTCCCTTTTTTCAGCTCCAAATTAAACTACTCTGAACAAAAATAATGAGCCAATTGATTATAGGAGAATTGATCCTTCTGCATCAAGGGATAAGATTGCTGCAAAATGGGAAAAGGAATTAGTCCTTGTCCATCTCAAATTTGCTCTAGTCTGCTCTAGTCTAGCCCCTCCCTCTCCACCTCGTATTTCTTTCCACTCCATCCCCAGCCCAAAATGTTTATTAAACAAAAAAGAAGTGTGGTGAAAAACCCACCTGCCAGCTTAACTCTCCACTTCTTCCACACCAGCCAGGAGAAAGGTGGCACCCCTCTAATCCATGGCTTCCCTTCTTGCCATGCCCTCACCTCCAATAGAAATAGAAATTCTCCCACAGTCACCTGAGCAATAACTATCCATGGTTTCTGCTCCCTTTGTGCATGCCAATCAATTAACGCCCCCAACTGAGCTGTGACATAGTATCATAATAAATTAGGAACACAGCTCTCTGTTTAGCTTACTCTAAAATAAAACTTTGCTAGATACCCTCGGGGGCTTCCATTTCCATATAAATCAAAAAAGTTTACGCTGCCATAATTTCAGACTGCCATAATTTTCAGACTGGGGCAGTCCCCTCAGGAATGCAACTGGGAGGGTTTGAAAAAAATAGCAAAATCGAGGTATAGTATTCATTTTAATAATAACCACATTACCCAACCATGAAAAAAACATTCTATCCCTTCTATCTAAATCCCTTTTAACTTCCCGAATCAATGGATCATAACTGAAAGCGAACAATTCTTCCAAACCCAGACCAATTTTAACTCCCAAATATTTCACCCACTTCATGGCCAATTTAAAAGGGAATGCACTGCCAAGCTCTACAAAATGGTCCTCAAGAACAGAAATATTCAACAACTTAAACTTATCCTCATTAACCTTAAACCCAGAGAGTCTCCCAAAGGATCTCATTTACCCCAGCAAAGCTGTCAATGATTTTTCAGACTTAATGACTGTAAATAGGTCATCAGCAAAAAATATTTTGTAGTCCACCTTCCCAACCTGTATACCCTGAATTTGGGGATTACATCTCACCCGTTCAGCGAAGGTTTTCAACGAAAGAGAACACAATAGAGGGGAGAGTGGGCACCCCTGTCTGGCACCTCTCTTCACCTCAAAGGTTACTGAGTAACCCCCATTGACTTTTATATTTGCTCTCAGTGCATCATATAGCTTCCGAACCCATCCAATAAAGCCCTTACCCAAACGCATTTTCCCAGCACTTGAAAGAGAAAGGGCCAATGCACCCTATAGAAGGCCTTTTCTGCATTCACTGCCAACAAAACAACTGGCATTTGCCTCTTGGGTACTCCAGATCAGTTTGGTGTCCTGTCTAACATTATCTGAGGCCAATCTCCCTGGAACAAATCCGAATTGATCTGATTTGATGAGCATCAGTGCTACCTTCCCCAACCTAACTGCCAAAATCTTAGCCAATATTTTCAAATCTATATTGATCAAGGAGATAGGCCGGTATTAACTGCAGAGTGTGGGATCTCTTCCTCCCTTTACAAGAATGACTTTACCTAATGTGTTTGCCATGGAAGAAATAGTGCCCCCGTCCAAAGTGAGTTAAACATGTGCACCAAAGGCTGGGTCAGAACAGGATGAAATATCTTGTAGAACTTGACAGTGAATCAATTTAATCCTGGAGACTTTACCACTTTCAATTCTTTAATAGTTTGGAAAACTTCACTACCCGAGATCTTTTGGTTTAGGCACTCCCTAATCTCTCCAGGCACCTATGGCAAGTCCATGCTGCCTTGATACTGATCAATATCTTGCAATAGTATCGTCATATCCAAATCACACAGTTCTTTATAAAACTATATGAACTGTTTGCTAATTTCACCAGTACTGTATACAAATTTCCCTGCGGCATCCCATATTTTGGTAATATGATGAGAGACCTTCTCCTTCAGTCTCCTAGCTAATAAACATCCATCTTTATTGCCAAACTCAAAATGTTTCTGCTTTAGTACGTCTAATTGAAATGCCAATTTAGCTAGATCTAGCTGTTTTAGGTTTCTTCTAGCCTCCTCCAAGTTCTATAGTTTGTGAGCCTCTGATGTTCATATGGCTCAACTCCAATCTCACTATCCTTTCCAGAAGTTGTAACCTTTTCAACTCTCTCTCTTTTTTTAAGAAACAAGGCTCGCAAAATCAATTTGCCCTGCACTACAGCTTTTAAACATTCCCATAGGGTTCGGGAGACACATCCCCTGTACTAGTAAGGACCAAATATTCCCATATATCCTCCAGGAGAATATTAACAAAAGGTTTATCATCTAACAGCTGATCATTTAGCCTCCAATAGTGTGTTCTCTTCATCTCTACCAATTGCAAGAGCAGCCACACTGGAGAATGATCCGTCCAGGTGATGTTATCCAGGTTAGCCTCTTTGATAGAACCCATCAGAGATCTATCAATTAAGTTGTGGGATTTTGTAGCCTCCATATATCTACCAATCCACGATCTGTAATCAGATTTTTTAGGGCTTGTCTAAATTTCCTTCCCCCTCCCTCATCCCTGGACCCATATTATCTAAATAGGGGTATCTAATTATATTAAAATCTCTCCCCACAATAAGGTGGCCTTCCGCCCACTCCCTCAGTAAACCAGAAATTTTATCCAAGAATGCCCTTGGTCCATATTGGGAGCATATAAGTTGAGCAGTGTATACAACACAACATTTACCCTTTTTTGACTAAAACATATCTGCCCTCCATGCCTCTTAACACAGCCAGTGTGTTTGCCACCACCAATTTAGAAAAAAGAATACCCACCCCACAATACTGCTTCCCCATAGGTGGTTATGAAAATGCCTTATCACCAAGTAACCTTTCTTTATGTTTAGAAAGATGGGTCTCCTGGCAGAAGACTACAGAGGCCTTAAGCTGAACATATAGACAGACATTGTTTAATGGGGCAAAATCAACATGGATTTAGTCAAGGGAAGTCATGTTTTTGAGGGTGTAAATAAACATGGATAAAGGTAAGCCAGTTGATATAATGTATTTGGATTTCCAGAAAACATTTAACAAAGTCCCTAATGAGAGACTTCTTAAGAAATTAAAACGTTATGGGATAGAGGCAGTGTCCTACTGTGGACTGGGAACTGGTTAAAAGATAGATAACAGTAGGGCTAAATGGTAAATTTTCTCAATGGAGAAAGATGAATAATGCCCAGGGATCTGCTTTAGGACCTCTGCCTTTTAATATATTTATAACGACCTGGAAATGGGAACAACGTGTAAGGTGACCAAATTTGCCAATGACAAGTTTATTCAAAGTTGTTAAATCACAAGAGAATTGTGAGAAATTACAAGAGAACCTTGCAAAACTGGGAAACTGGGCATGCAAATTGCTATTGAAATTGAATGTGGACACATGCAAATTGATGCACTTGGAGAAGAGTAACCCAAATTACAGCTACACAATGCAAGGTTCCACATTAGGAGTGTCCATTCAGGAAAAGAATCTAGGCATCACAGTTGATAATACGTTGTAATCTTCTGCTCAGTGTGCAAATATAGAATGCTAGGAATCATTAGGAAACGAATGGAGAATAAAACAGAGAATATCAATGCCTCCGTATCGCTCCATGGTGCGACATCATCTTGAGTATTGTGTGCAGTTCTGGTTACCACATCTCAAGAAAGATATAACAGAATTAGAAAAGGTACAGAGAAGGGCAACCAAAATGATTAAGGGGATGGAATGATCCCCTATGAGAAATAAAGAGGGTAGGTCTCTTCAACTTGGAGAAGAGACGGCTGAGGGGAGATGTGATAGAGATCTATAAAATAATGAGTGGAGTGGAATGAGTAAACTTTAACTTGTTTACTTTTTCAGAGTACAAAGATCAGGGGACACACAAAGTTACTAGGTGTTACATTTAAAACTAATGAGAAAATATTTTTTTATCCAATGCACAATTAAGCTCTAGAATTTGTTGACAGATGTGAAAGCTATTAGTGTAGCTTCGTTTAAAAAAAGGTTTGGACAAGTTCCTGGAGGAAAAGTCCATAAACTATTATTAAGGTGCAGTTGCAGAAACCCACTGCTTATCTCTGGGATAAGCAGCAGGGAATCTATCTACCCCTTGAGATCTTGCTATTTCATTTTTACCTGGATTGGCCACTGTTGGAAACAGGATACTGGGCTTGAAGGACTTTTGGTCTGACTCAGTATGGCAAGTCTTATCTTTTTAGGTTCTTAATTAAGTCTGATGTTCCCGAAGGGCTACCTTATCGGTGAAGCTATTTAATAAATATTTCCAACCATTTTGTGATTTTTTTTGTCTACAGTACAGATTTTTGAGTTTATGCTGATGACACACAGCTCCTATTCTCAGTAAATAGGTGCATTTCCACAGCATTCTCTAGAATTTCTCAATGTCTACATGTTGTATCTGGCTGGATGCACAGTCCAATTCCTGATTCATTGCCTTCCCTCATATTTTGCTTTCTGAACTTGTTAGAGATCTGAGGGCCTTGCTAGATTCTCACTGGTCCCTACAACCACAACTAAAAGCTGTCTTAAAATCAAGATTTTTTTTAAAAACTGAGACTATTACGGCAGCTGAAATATATTCTGCCCACTATATGATTTCCGTGTTATATTTCAAGCCTTTGTGCTGACTTCTATTGATTATTGTAACTCTCTTTACATTGGTCTCCCTAAGTGTTTTATAAAAGTCTTACAATTGCTTCAAAATGCTGCAGCATGGCTTTTAGTAGCCTGCTCTCCTAAAGATCATATGTCACCAATTTCATAACAACTGCACAGAGAATTGTTTTTAAAGTGCTTTTCTTGGTATTCAAAGCTGTTAATAGGAAAGGGCCTTCTTATCTTGTCGATTGGCTATCCAAATATATCCCCGCTGGGCATCGCCTATTAAATGTGCCATCAGTAAAAGATGCACATCTACAGGAAACACAATTATGTGCTTTTCGGTTGCAGGTCCCACCCTATGGAACTCTTTGCCAAATGAGTTACGTTTGACTGAGGATTATAAGGTTTTTCGTAAAGGTTTGAAAACATGTTTGTTCCAGGAAGTGTTTTCATAGGTCTGTAGTTTGGTATTCCAATAAGACCTTAGTTAGATGACAGTTTGATGCTATGAGACATTTAGCTGTTTGTTTTGTCTGATTTTGTTTGCGTGTATGATGTACTCCCCTTAGCGGGGGACACAAATATGGGGAATATAAGAATCTTAAATAAATACATTTGCAAATAGCCAGTATAGCTACAAAGTACATGGGTTCTTTTACTGCAAGTAGCAAAGCCTCAAAGAGAAACTGCCCAGGGAGAACTGGTTAGCCCAGGTAGTTTGAAGCTGTTACAGTATATACAGGCGGCGGGGGGCACGTGGGGGTGCAAATAACGTGACCTTTGGAAAATGTCAGGAGGGCATGCTAGTGGCTTGCAAGGTTCAGACGTGTGCAAAGATCGCCCCTTTTTTGTGCCTGTTGATGTGTGTCCAGTGCACACGCACGTATCTTTCTGCCTGATTGCTGCTAAGTGGATTTGGCATGTCTGTGTACAGCACTGAGTACATCTGGTATGTGCTATAACAACAACAATAATAATTTGTACCAAAAAACTGTCTTTACAGATGCAAGAAAATGGATTCCCTGAGGGGCTGAGATCAGCCGCGAGGGGCCCAGGAGGACTTTTAATTCAATTGAACAATCCCAAAGCCTAAACAAAAGTGACTTGGAATTTATACAAGAGGATGAGGATAGTGGCAGGATCAGCGCCAATGGACAATTCTTGCTCTATTTTTGTGATTTTAGCTTCAATCTCAAGATCTGCTGTCCTCTCTTCAAGATCTGGGCCATGCCAGCGATACCCCCGTCTTTTTAATTTATAATACTGTATTAAATGAACTACTCAAGGCAGAATCACACAATCACCTAAAGAAATTATCCACCTGTGGTAAATGAGCCTTATAATTAAAAAACAATTGTAGTTTTGGGGACCTTCATACACAGCTACCACACACCATACAATGTGACATGAATGCCTTCATGTGAGCATCAGTCACCCTATGTCCGTTTTTGTCCAATTCTTTTTTTTGTTTGTTTAAATGCAAATAAAATGCCCAATAATAATCACGGCTGATAGAACTCTTGGAAAGGTGAATCATTATTTATATAAAGTCCATCTTGTCCTGACATGAATCCATGTTTTGAAAGAATCTTTCCACTATTATGGGGTCCTCCATAGTGATCCGGTACAAAGAGAGACAGCCATTTTATACCACGTTCATATGGCCAAAATTACCAATGGGCAAAAAGCTCACTGCACTTGCTGATTGGTCCAACCACTTAATGCTTATTCAATCAAAAAGAATCCTGCATTTAATACTGAAAAATAGATGTGTGCGATAGCAGCTTCAAGTCATAGACTTGTTCTTGCTATGTACAAGGTCTTTTTAGAAGCACCTACAATTGCTTATTCCAGAGGACCTAACATTAAAAATCAGGTGACAGAAGCAGCATTACTCGACATATGTGATATGCTAGGTATAGGGAATCTGGAAAATACAGCCTGTCAGCATTGCAATGTGTGCGCTCAGGAAAAACTTAAGAACACCCTACAACCAATTTAAAATAGTTTGGAAAGTGGACACCAATTTATTAACATCTTTTGTGGTTTTTAACATCTTTTATGGTTTATGTGATGCAAGCTCCATGTCTAAAAGTTTATTATAAGATGTACTAAGACAGCAATGTCAGTATGGCTCATTGAACATTTGAGCTATTTGAAGACTGGAAAGATGCATTGTATGGCCTCGTTTTCAGAATATCCATAATGAATATGCATAAAATGGAGGCAGTGCATGCAAATATGCATAAAATGGAGGCAGTGCATGCAAATCTCTCATTTATAGAACAAAATGTGTCTGTGGGATGTGCAGCAGCACTGGGAACAGAGGTTGTTGGTATTCAAAGCTATATCCTTTTTTGACACGGCTCTATGTAATAAAACTGCTAATCATTTCAAATCAAAAGTCACAGACATTTCAAATCAACTCTCCAAGCTACCAATTCCCTCCTACAATAACCTTGAATCTACTTATACATGGTCCGAATTTACACCAGTTTCTGAAAACACTATTCAAACCATTATCAGAAAACAAAACCCCTCTAACTCACCCGACAATCCGTGTTCTGGTACCTTTTTCAAAGCCTTAGGTCCTCACGCTAGCAATTTTTTAGCACTATTAGTAAATCAATCTCTGGAAAATGGTTTCTTTCCATCTTCCCTCAAAAAAACCTCCATACTTCCAATTTTAAAAAATAAATCAAAGGATGATTTTGATCTTAACAATTTCAGACCCATTGCTACATTAACATCCCTAGCTAAGCTGATTGAATCAGTAGTGTTATCTCAATTATCAAATTATCTGTCAGAAAATGACATACTACACACAAACCAACATGGATTTCACAAGGGTCACTCCACTGAAACTCTTCTGTTGACTTCATTTGACACTATTTCGGGCTTTTGATTCTTACACAGATCACATCATTGTTTTCTTAGATATTTCCGCGGCTTTTGATACTGTTGATCACCAAATTCTCATCTCCATTCTCAAATCTATAGGTATTTCGGGTGCTGTATTACAATGGTTTATTTCATTGTCGTCTGATCGCATTCAACAAGTCAATATAAACAATCATTCTTCTGAACCATACTCTATTGCATCGGGTGTTCCACAAGGTTCTTCTCTATCCCCTATTCTCTTCAACATCTATCTACTACCTCTTTGCCGCATCTTAGCCTCACTAAACATACAATTCAAAATCTACGCCGATGACATACAGTTTATGGTACCATACAACACCTCTTGGACTCACACATTATCCTTAGTATCTTTATACCTCACGACTATTGACACATGGCTCTCTCACAATAGACTAAAACTAAATCCAAAAAAACCAGAAATAGTCCACCTCTCATCAATTACAGATTCATCCATAGGTCCCCCCCCTCAATTAGTATTTAACGGTATCACTATCCCCATCTCCAAATCTGCAAAAAATTTAGGTATAACCATTAATTCAGATCTTTCATTAAAACAACACATATCCATAATTACCAGAAATTCATTTTATAAGCTTCAACTCTTGAAACGGCTTCGTCCTCTACTTTTCTTTCACGATTTTCGGACTATACTTCAATCACTCATCTTTTCTGGGCTTGACTACTGTAATTCTCTTTATATAGGTCTCCCAGATAACACACTTCACTCACTTCAACTGATCCAAAACGCAGCAGCACGTATCTTAAACTCTTCCATAAAAAAAATCACATCACTCCGATACTTCAATCATTACATTGGTTACCAATTAAATACAGAATACAATTCAAGATCCTGTCCATTATACACTCTCTCATCTACACTCCTAATTCAATTACCTTATGTTCCATTCTCCGGATTTACAAACCCACCAGACATCTAAGATCACTGGACAAAAACCTCTTAGACATCCCATCACCACGACAGGCCCGTCTTGACATCACCAGAAAAAGATCCTTCTCTGTCATTGGACCAATCTTATGGAACGCATTACCAGACTCTTTAAGATCCATATCCAACTCCAAACACTTCAAAAAATCCCTAAAAACACATTTATTTCAATCTGCTTTCCATATATCACACACTAAACAACATAACTACTTCTCCATCACACAGGGCACAACATTATTATATATTGATTTATTTTTTATGTAAACTATTCATTGTTTTAGATTTTTATTTTTATTATATATTTTTGTAATTTTGAGCTTTTATAATTTGATAATCTTTATGTTCTTTTAAATTTAAATCTTTATTTACATTTGTTTTTTATTTAGTTATGTAAACCGTTTTGATTAAACACTGACGGTATACAAACACTTTTAAATAAATAAATAAATAAACTTAAGTGGACAGTTTCAGATCATGTACAGGAAACCTGAAGGAGGGGGAGATCTCAGGCGCCAACTTATTCATAGAGAACAGTATTGCATTTTTACACTGAAGACGGTGGTGCCTCAGGACTGATGGTATACAACAAGGTGATCAACACCGGTCCTCGAAAGCCACAAATGGCCTCGTTTTCAGAATATCCATAATGAATATGCATAAAATGGAGGCAGTGCATGCAAATCTCTCTCATTTATAGAACAAAATGTGTCTGTGGGATGTGCAGCAGCAGTGGGAACAGAGGTTGTTGGTATTCAAAGCTATATCCTTTCTAATCAGGTGCCAGATTATAAAGTGCATTGACAGTCGTGCCCAGGTACCACACCACCCCACCCCTCTTTGCCTTAAAGCAGGGGTGGGCAAACTATTTTTAAGCAGACGTCACACTGATATATCTAAAGCATGAAGAATGGCTCTTTGGGAGCTGCCAGGTACTTCTTAAAGACCTGGACACTATTGGAGAGAGGATGCTGGGCTTGATGGGTTCTTGTCTTTATGTTCTTATGCTTGAACAGAGCACAGAGCCCTGATCTAGACCAGAGGTCCACGCAGACGTTGTATTGCATGGGGATTCTGGTAAACGCAAAGCATGAATACAGCTAGGACAGTTAAACAGTGGCTACTCATCTGAGACCCCTGCAGACATCACACAGAACAGGAATACAGCAGAGCAGAGCTGTAGTTAGCCTAAGGCTGATATGGCCACGGCTATAGGCGCCGTTCACCAGGGACGCCATCGCGCAGAAGCATCGGCAGCATTCCCTCCCCCCCCCCCCACAGTGCGAGGTAGTGCGGTCCAAAGGACCGTTAGAGGTATCTGACTCCTCCTCCGCCCTGCTAGTGAGGAGCACAGGGCCGAAAGTAGCATCAGATGGCTCTTCCATGCCCTGCCCTTGCAGTGAGGAACAGCGCAGCCCACAGGGGCTGTGAAAAGTATCGGCCTCTTCCTCTCATCGCCCCAGCAGTGAGGAGCAGCGCACCCTGCAGGGCTGTGAGATGCATTGGCCTCCTTCCCCCCCACCCCCGCCACTCTGGTAATGAGAAGCAGCGCAGCCCATGGGGCCGCAGGAAACATCTGCCTCCTCCTCCCCCCTCACCTCGCTTCTGCAGTGAGAAGCAGTGCAGCCAACAGGAGAAAAGACAAATATTGGCCTCCTCCAAACTCACCCCCCCGGAAGTGAAAAGCAGCATGGCCTATGGGCGCAAGAAGCATTGGCTCCGCATACTCCATCCCACCCCCATGTCAGAAGCAGGAGCAACACTGCACAAATGAAGGCGAGAAGAAAGCTGAAGAGTTTGATGGTCCCTGGGGGCTGAAGGAGGTGGCTGCTGCCCCTTGTGCTTCCAGAGGGGGGAAATAAAGATCATGTGTGTGTGTGTTTGTGTCTGATGGAGCATATGAGAAAGACTGAGTGCTTGAGCGTATGATTGAGCACGTGAGAGTGAGCAACGGCATGTGTTTGTGTACGTGAGAGAGCAGATGAGCCTGTGTGTGTGTGTGTATGTGTGACTGAGCATGTGAGAGAGTGAATGAGCTTGTTTACATATGGTTCAACATGAGAGAAGTGTCTGAGCATGTGTGTGTATGTTTGAGTATGAGAGAGAGAAAGCCTGTGTGTAGTTCAGCTTGTGAAACAAAGAGGGAATGAGAATATGTGTATGTATATAGTTGAGCATGAGAGAAAAAGCAAACAAGCATATTTATGTGTGTATAATTGAGCGTGTGTGTGTGTATGTGTGTGTGTGTATATATATTTATATTTGTCAGGATTTTTAAAATATTTACATTTTTTATTAGCATGGTCTTTATATTTCTTGATGTTGTTTGATGTTTTATGAGGCATGATGTTTCTGTTTTTCCACTGTTACACTGCATACAGAGTCTGGCTTGTTGCGATTTCCAGTTCAGTTTTTCTCTGAATGCTTATACTAACACTTTATGATCTCTTTGTTCTTTATTTGGTGAGCATCTGTCAGTGTTCTGCAGGTGTGAATAAGGTGAGGTGTTCTGCTAGCATGTAGTTTTGTATAGGGTCTATAGTAGCTTGGCTTGTATTTTACTAATAGCAGGCGTATTGGTGTTTTAGGGGCTGCTGTAATACTTGCAGTGTTGCCTGTTCATAGGTAGGATTGTTACTGTTTGAGTACTGTTTTGGTATGGGAGGTTTATTATATTGTAATTCAGTTTACTCCTGGCTTTCTGAGGGCCAAGCCTACACCTAACATGCCTTACAATAGGCCTAATACCATATGGGTTCCAAATGCCTTTTTTCTTTTATATTTTTTGCAGGGTTTCTGCATGCAAATATAATATAGATGTTGTGATCTCTTTACCTCAGAATGTCCTTTTTCATGTAAAATCTGGTAATATGAAAGCATCATTTTTAATTCTGTGTGGGGAAGGCATGACTGGGAGAGGGCTGACAGCTGGTGGTTGGATTGGGGGCCCAGGTGCATGGCCCCCAGCCCATGTCTGACACTGCAGTGAGCGGAGTAAATAAAATAAGGGGAAAAAAGATCCTCAGTATTTGTGAATGAAGGCTCATGGCGCCAGGATCTCTGTATTGGTAATGACTGAGCTGGAAGCCCAAAGAAACCGGAGTAAACTGCTGGGTCAAAGCCCCCTACATTTAGCAGAGTCTCCTGGCGCGTGCTGTTGTAGGTTGTGTCCAGGGTGAGGGTGCACCGTTTTACTTGGCCATAGGTGCCAAATGGCCTGGCTTGGGCTCTGCAGCAGAGAGCTGAAGAAAAAGTATTTTAAATGCAAGAAGCGTGACCATAATGAAACATGTATATACCTTTTATTTCCCAAAGTGTAGAAATGTAAAAAGTTTAATATACCAGGACAAAAGAGAAAGAAAAGAGATCTAGGAGTATTTTAGGAGTCTCTTTATTCTGTATGGTATGTTGGAGTATGTGTGCTGATTATATATTGTGCATTTTATTATGTATCTTGACAACTTTTTTTTTTTTTTTTTTTATTATAAACCGCATTGGGTAGTCCTTTGATGAGCCAGGAGTGTGGTATATAAGCTAAAAAAAAAGAATTAGAAAACTAGGAAGGAATACATCCCAGAACCAGGCAAGCTGCTATTTTGCAGACTCCAGCTCGTTCTCAGGAGGGCACTGATGGGGGCTTAGTGTTGGCCAGCGAGGGAGCCTTTTGCAGTCCTCCCAAGCTCTGACATTTTCAGTGTCTACAGGGGGGTCAAGGGCTGCTGCAAAGCCACGAAACCCCAGCTGGGAGCAAGAATGTGCCATGGCCAGCACAAAGCCGCCGCCGCCCCCAGCTCTCTCTCTCCTCACCGTGCTCCAAGCTCACAGCACGGAAGCAATGCAAAGAATATAACAATGAGTTATCAGTGTGGGAACGCGAGCTCGGCGGCCTGTGCTTTCACAATCCACGGCAGAGCCAGCTGGCAAAGAAGACATTTCACAAAGGCCGGAGGAATTCTTTTTTCTCTCGCTCTCCAGCCCTTTTGGGGCTGTTTATGAAAGGAACGGGTCTTCCCTCTGTCAATGTCTTTCCGCTCATCACACAACAGCGCCCAGCACTAAGGGGCCCACCTGTGCTCAGACAATTGTCAGCACGGTAAATATTTTTAGCTCAACAGTCAGTCATGGGAATAACTCTAGCACTGGCCAGAACATTTTTCATTTGCCTCGGTATACCCAGAGAACACCTGCACTCGCTGGGAGAAATCGTTGCATTGCTTTTTCAATTTGTTGGCTGGTAATTAAAGTCAGAGTAAAACAAGCATAGCGTGTCCGGCCCAAGGTCCGTCTAAGCTCAGGTTTAGGTACCTGTGGTCCTAGAGGCCTGGTTTTCAGGATATCCACAATGGATGTGCAGGAGATACATTTACATGCACTGCCTCCATCATATGCAAATCTATTTCATGCACATTGCATTGCAGAGAACCTGAAAACCAGGCCTGTTTGCGGCACTCAAGGGCCGGCATCACTTACCCCTGACCCAGCTTCATGACAGTGGGAGAGGCCTAGCCAGTCCTGGTTTACTCTCAATGCATGGAAGGACTTCTCTTCCTGTTTCTTAAGAAACATGACTGGAACGAATAGAAAGCCAGGACGAGTTCAGTCTCTCCCCATAAACATGGTGATGAATGGTAACCCTACAGTCACACTGTCAGGGGCAGAGGGGAGACTGGAACACAAGTCCTGGGTCTCTCAAACAGTGACAGATCACTGTCTCCTGTCGCCCCCAGAATTACAGAGATGGCAGCAAGTGACAGGCCGAGGACAGGATAAAAGAGGGATAGTCTGAGGGCTTGGGTTAGGCATTAGTCTGGGATAAGCCAGGCGGAGGCCTACTGGCTTGGGACTTCAGTGGAAGGGGATCTTTCACCGATACTAGAAGACGTTCGCAAACATTCCTGGGGATCCTCAGCCAGTGTAGTGTAGTGTAGTGCTTTAAACAGGACAGTCCTAGCTTTCAAGAAATTGTCCTATGTCCTGCCTGAGCAAGACACACAATTGTCCTGTTTTTCAATCTGGTCTGAATTTCACACAACTTTGTGTGAAATCTAGATCTGCCCACACCTGGGCAGATCTAGGATTTTAAAAAGGGGGTTGCAGGTGGTGCGATGCATCCTTCTCCTACTCTCTTCTGATCCTTCCAGGGTCCTCTCTATTTCCCTTTGCCCTCCCTCACAAAATCCTGTTTTTCTACTGCCTCCCATCTTTATCTCAGTCCCCGTCCCCCCACTTGGTTCTCAGGGCCAGTGCTAGGTTTTTTGCTGCCCTGTGCAAACAATTATCGTGCTAGCCTCTCTCCCTGCACCCAGCATCGGTTCATTCCTGGGCCCAGCTTCCTCTAGTGATACAAACTTTAAAAACTGACATCTCCCCCAATCCCTGGATCCACCCCTTCCCCCACAAACCCTGGCCAGTGCAAACCTTATAGTCTTGCACACCACTCCACCCCCTGGTCCTCTCCTCACATAGTTATGCATTTATAATATGAAAAACATCAGTATTCAGAGGTGAAAATATCACCTATATTTACATATACTGCTGTGCTGCCAAATAGGAACCCATATGGTAAGAGGCCTATTGGGTGTGCGCTTGACCCTAAAAAAAGTCATGAGTAAATGGAATTACAATTACATTTTAACTGTAGCAAGACAGCACTAAATACCAGCACTCAAACAGTATCAACCCTACCTATGAAAAGGCAACACTGGAAATATTACAATAGGCCCACAATACATTTACATCTGCAGAATGCAAACAGACCCTCAAATACAGAAGAAAGCAACCATAGAAGCTTACAGGCAAAAACTGAACTAGAAACCACAAGACGCCAGACTCCCTATGCTGTGCAACAATGGAAAAACAGAGCCATCATCATTCCTCAAACATCAAATATAATAAATACATAATCATAATAGTAAAAACATACTAATAAAAATATTTCAAAAACAGCAGATGAATAGAAGATCAAATAATTAAAAACTCACATACATTTTTTTAAACTTCCCAAACACCAATAAAATATTTCAAAATAGCAGATAACACCTGAAAAATAAAACTAATAAGAATAAAATAATTCACACTCTCCATACCTGGAAACGTTTGATTTCCAGTCGCCCTGTGATTGTCATGGATTAGTGGGAGTAGGATGCATAAACGTTCTCTTTTTATTTAACTCTTTTTATGTGTATACACACACAATCCAAACAGGTGTGTAGCAAAATCAATTGCAAAGGTCCATCTAAAACAAACCAGAAAAAAACAATTTAAACAGGAAAAGTTCAATTATTCCAAAATGCCAAATCTTTATTGAAATGTCAGTCCCCCGACACGGACAGTGTTTCACAAGGGCTGCATTGGGAGGGACCTGTGGTAAAATAAAGCGGCATTACATTCTTGAGAAATGTGTCCCATTAGATACATCAAGGGGAATTTCCAGAGGATAATTGGGGGGGGGGGATTTGAACCAATTACAATTGGAAGAACAGCCAGGGAAAAGAAGGCTCCTGCACTGCTGCTGCCGCCTTCAGCCAAAGGATGGCCCCCATCACCTTTGCTCCCGCCAGCCAAAGGAAGACTTCTCCCTCCCCTCCCTGCTGTACCCACTAGTTAGGCTCCTGGTCATATTCAATTTCTGATTTTTTGTTGGCTTCATCTACATTTTTTTTTTAATCCAGAGCTCTCCATTAGCCCATAGCTGCAGTATTTTTTTTCTCATTACTTTCCTGAAGTATTTTGCTACAACAAAATAATTTTCTGCAGCATACAACAAAAGCCAGCTGTACTGCCTGTGCCCACAGGAGTTTGATTTGGGAAACTTCTAGAAAGGAGCAAGCCTGCCATAAAAATCTTTCCAAGTATCCCTCAAAATGTTAGTCGTACTGATGGTGAATGACCTTGGTTATATTTTGCCAAGTCTTAGAGAGCCACACACCTGTTAGCTTTTGACTTCTACTTTGGTTTCATTGTATTTTATTCAATTTTTTAAATTGCTGGTTGTGAAAAGAGCCTCAAGAGTCTCTCTTGAGTTATAGTCCCGACTATGTGCCTTCACTGTTTGAAAGGGTAAAATAGTCGCTCCTTGTTTACTCGTTACACTCAGCCAAGAGTCTCTCATATCTCCTCACATCTTTTATAAACACTCATCATTCAATTTCTTTTCATACGTTAAAAAAAAATGTAAAGCAGAGTTTCTTACCTGCAACAGATGTTTTCCGAGGACAGCAGGATGTCAGTCCTCACACATGGGTGACATCATCAGATGAAGCCCAGCCCGGAACGTTGATCTCAAAGAGATTCTAGAGCTTTCAGCATGCTCTTCTGAGCATGTGCATCTGTAGCCACCTCCCTGTTTCAGGCAGTGTCCCTCGGTCCATGATATAGCAGATACATGGAAAAACCAACTCCCAGGGGAGGTGGGAGGATATTATGAGGACTGGCATCATGCCTTGCCCGGAGAACACCTGTTACAGGTAAGCAACTCTGCTTTCTCTGAGGACAAGCAGGATGCTAGTACTCACACATGGGTAAATCCCAAGCTAGAGGCTGCCAAAAACAGGAAAAATGGGAAACCTTTTTGTGCAGAAATACAACCATTCCCCCCCCCCCTCTTTTTTTTTTTTGGTGAGGCAGCGGACCTGTAAGGTCTATAGGAAGGAAAAGAGTTGGTTTCTTTCACCTCAAAGAGACTGATATGACAGAGACAGAAACCCCGATACGCAGCAAGGCGTCCAAAGGCAGGGGCATAATGTGAGCACAGGGTAAGCAGCCCACTGAGCCGCACAAAAAAAATAATATGGGTCAGAGCTTCCGAACAGGGAACTCTGACTAGCACCAATAGGCCTCAGACCCCTTGGTCAAAGGGACAAAATTACCAAGTACAAGAGAAAAAAGCTCTTGGATCAAGACCACAAAGTTTGGGGGTTTTTTTGTCTTCGGTGTCATAAGACAATTGAAAATCAGCTGGGGCTAGACAGCCCAGCAGAAAGAAAACTGCAGTTCATTATTAACTGAGTAACAAGACAGATTGGGCAACACAGCGACACCCAGAGTATTATACACAAAAGGAAAAGCGGGCATGGAAACCAAATGTCCGCCTGGAGAAGAAGCAGCAAGAAGCATCAGGGTCTGCACCAAGGTCAGATGGGATAAAAACCAGAATGCCAAGGCATGAAGGGCTACTCCTCCACTAGGAGCCCCATGCCAAGATGCTGAGCAGGGCAGCGAGCTGCAACTGAAGCTCAGCAAAATGATGTACATCACCATCAGGGGAAGTCAGACGAAAGGGAAGCACCTTGGCCAGGGATCTGGCCCAAGCAGGGAAGGATCACATACCCTTCCGTGAACGTATACGTGAGGACCTCTTCCATGCACCCCTGGCTTCCTCCTGGACTGTCTGACTGAAAGTCAGAAGAAGTGAATAACGCACAGAGGCAGACCCCTGGGCAGCAAGTCAAAGGAAACAGCCTCCAGGTTATTGAAAATACAGCTGGGAGACTTTCCACCACAGGAACTCCCTGCCAATCCTAGCAGGAAGTTGCCTCTGAGGCAAACAGCCCACAGGGCCCATCTACCCTCAGTAATCAAAGACAACATATATTGAGAGAGTCCTAGACTCCAGCAAGGTGAAAGCAACCTGAAGAAGTCCACAAACCTCGCTGCTGAAAGCGAAAACATGAATGCTGCAGGAGCTAGCCCCTGTAGAAGAGGACTTCTTCCCCAACCTGGGAACCCCGAGTGTACCAGAGGAGGAGCCATCTGATCCACAGAGCAGAGTGCCCACCAACCAAGCAGAGGTATCAAACCTATGGTTTGAGAAAACATTGTGGCACACAAGCCAAAATGTCCACATGGATAGGGACTTCCTTGTCAGCCTACAAATGCATCCACTGAGGGTCACCTCTGAAAGAGGAAATAAGAACCCTTAACTGACTGCAACATGGGTGGAGAGCCGCTTTTGTGAGGTCCTCCACCCCTGACCCAAGCTGCCATAGATGCAGCAAGCTGTTGAAAGGCCAACATGTCAGTCAAGAAATAGAGGGAGAAAAAACCTCCCCACAGAGGAAGAGTGTCACCCAAACGCAACACTGCTGAGTAGGAGCAGCACACAGTGAAATCATGCACATTGTGCTCAGCAGGTATCCAAAGAAACACACTGTCCTCATGAGAGAAATCCACATGTTACTGGGAAGCAGATGTCTCTACAAGTACTACCCATCCGGATAGCTCATGGTCCACCACAAGGTCTCTCTGCCGCAAAACAGTGCAACAGTGGATTGAGAGCTCCTGATGGGACAGCCTTCGGATCCCGTGCGAAAACAGAGGGCAGCTGCCACTCAGAGGCTAAGCCAACACGGAGAATGGGGTGTGATAAACGACCCCTTCTCCAAGCAGAAAACAAGATTCTGAGAGGGAAGCTAGCGAGTGCATCCCTCGAAAGCCAATAGTCAGACCTCTCATCCCCAAGATGAGGGGAGAGCACTGCTTGACCAGATCTATTCGATTCTGGAAACCCTCCTATTCCACGGACAAGACTGGGGCACCATCGCCGACCTATGAGGTTTTATGAGATGACAAGGACAGTCGCTGATGGCCGCCTAGGGCCAACATGGCAACCCAGTGCAGGAAAGGACAGCAAAAGTGATCAGCTGGTCACATTGCTGCACAGATTCATGCAAATCAAAGGCTGTATCATCGCCCTGGTTAGAGCCACACACCAGAGACAGCCAACGAGGGAGGAGGTCTGTAAGGGCCCATCGCCTCTTGATGGGGGGGGGGGGGGATATCCCTGGTATCTACCCCAAAGATGGAGGGAATAGGAATACATTCTTGGCCAAGACTTTCCAGTGTACAAGTGACTGCGATGCACAGGAATGTGATGCCTTCCGGCATGCCAACACAGAGGTGCCCCTTCACCGAATCTGCATTCTACCACAGTAGCATTGTGCACCTGTGCCACCAGTACTCCGTAGAGCTAACAATCATATGCATGCACTGAAAGACGCAGCGCCCACGGGACTATCAGTCCATGCCACAGCCTGGACGTGCACAAAAAACTGCAGTGTTGGACAGCGTGTGTGGTGTCTCCATTGGTGTTATATAGAACCTTTAGGTACCAGACACATGAAGACACTAGAAAGCGCGCATGGCGCCACCTGCCAGTGGCTCCTAATAGCGATCAAGAGCCACTGCAATGATGCATCTGGCACAGACAGTCCGGCATGGAAAGTATATCTTGGTACATGTGGAGACAGTGAGAGATACCGGAGACACCCTATATGGCACCTACCACAGTGCAATGGAAGGAAAAGCATCCCAGGAGTCTACAGCATCCAGGTGCCCTCCATAACAAGAATGGCTTTGAATGGCACCCATGTCACCAATGTTAACACCACCGCCTACAATCATCAAGTACTCCATGGTGCCGACAGTGATGGTAGCACTCCGATGGCGTGCATGTCGATCAGAGGCATAGAAGACCCCAGCCAGTAGCCACCCCACCTTCAGTGCTCCACTGTCCTTACGATGCAGTATAGCGGCATCCACATTCAAGGGACTCAAGCCAGGGCAATGGCCCACTGCATTACTCTACATTGCTTGGAAGAGCCCTTTGACAATGGCGCCTCCACGGAGCCCCCAGCATTTCTTGGCGCTGACACTATCCTGCAATGCTTACATGCCCGATGGCAATGAGCATTCACGGCACTCAATGACATGGAAGGTGCCCCTAGCTCATGATGTTCACGACACTCTATGGCATCTAACAGAGATCATAGCGCTTGATAGTGACCAAGGTGCCTATCAGCACCCCAGGTGCCCAATGGCAAACATGGCGCTTGATAGCAACCATGGCACTCGACAAAAATGATGCACAATAGGTAGAGGATGGCACTAATGGCCTCCAGTGTTTGATGATGCCCACAGTCCCAACTGGAGTCAACAGCGCTCAATATCAAGGTGCCTAGTGCTCAATGGCATCAAGAACTTCGGTGGTGCTCGCTGGTGTCCATGGGGGTTCAATGGCACATGATGGCATCCATGGTACCCCATGGCACCAAAGGTGATGATGGTGCCCCTGGCATTCTATGGTAATGGTGGCACCAGGTCCTTCAATGTTGCACCTCTCAACAGCACCTGAAGTGCTAGCTTATGACTCTGGTGCCCAACAGCATCAATGGCACTCACTGCACAGGACGGTGCCCGCAGTGATCACTGGTGCCTCCTGTTGTCCGATGACATCCATCTATGGCACCCATGGTGCTCAACAGTAGCTGTGGTGTTTAATGGCATCCGTAGCATCATCAATGGCTGCCACAGTACTGGATCGTACCCATGCTGCTCGGTGGCATTGATAGCGCCCATGGGGCCTGAGGGTGTCGTGGCACTTGCTGGCATAAATGGCACCCCTGGCACTCAATCCAGGACGCCGACCTGCCTCTATATTGCTCAACGGTATCATGGCAGCCATAACATTCGCTGGTGTCAAGGGAATCCATGGTGTTTGATGATGTCCATGGTGTTTGATGGTGGCCATAGCTCTTAACAGGACCCCTGGCACTCAAAAGTGACCATGGCTCCCCAGCACTTGACGCACTCCTGGGGCCACTGGTGCTCTCGCACAGATGTGCATGAGCAACAGATGCCGGGCATGGCACCAATGGTGCATCAGCAAATCAGTGCCAGATCGATCTGACAAGCAGGAGGGGAAGCTATGTCATCCAGGGCACCAGCCAAGGAAACTGGTTGCCGGGAGGATCAGCTCTCCTCCCCACAGGTACATCTGGCCTGAATCCCTTCACCTCCATAGATATCCAGTAGTCAGACAGAGCTTCCTGGAACTCCTATCTGAGTAGGAACTCAAGCAAATCCCCAGGCCAGAGGCCTACTTGGACCACAATGGGCTGCACACTACCAGTCCGAACAGACACTTGATAAAGGCAAAAACAGGCAAGTTGAGGAGAAGAGACAGGAATAAGATGCAGATGCAGCATTATTTATTAAGGGGGAAAACCTCTGTTGGCGCATACCGTGCACAAGGCCCGCCATGGGGCCAACAGAGTGGTACTAGAAAGAGGAAAAAAATACATTTTAAAAGTTAACTCCCAAAAGTATTACTTTGGCTACACGTGCAATTTTTGGACCAATAAAGTTTCCTAAATCTGACATTATTCCTGCCACAGCATGAATTGTGTGTGTTAGCCTGAACTTGCCTATGAAAGGCAGATCAGAGTTCCACAATAATCCCATCTCCCTAATGACAGGGAATATCAAGCGGCAGACGTACAATTGCCAGCATTGTAGGAAACCTTGATAGTGTTGAAACTCGTCCAACAGGTGCGTTTTTTTTTTTGTGGCTGCTTCTTTCGGTAATTGCACATGGTACTCTCCCCTTCACTGGAATCGGCTTTTCCACTCTTGTTTCCTTGTCTCTCCTGCCGAATCCGCCCTGCGATTGTGAAACCTGAGGTCGGTGCGGAACACGAAGTTCTAGCACACAAGGGACCCTTGCGCAACCCACAGCGCGAACGCGGCTCCCGGGCCCTGATCACGTGACGCCCGCGAAGCGACCCCGCCCAAGAGCGAGCGGTTCGGCGGCTGGGAGGGAGAGAGAAGGGATTAGCAGGCAACGAGGTTCCGGACCGAGGCAGCCTTGGCACGCTTGCAGCCCCTGCATGCTGGACGCCTTCCATCTGCAGCAGAGCTCTTAGGAAAATTACTGGTGTCAGCTTTGCAGCTGAGCCAGTGCTACATCGCTTCTTCCTGGGATCATTTGGCGTGAAGCGTGCTCTCACGGTGCCTGCACGGTTTGATTTAAAAAAACAAAACAAATTAGAATGCAAACCGGTGTGTGCGTGGGTCATGGAAAATGTCTTCCTCTGCCACAGTCGGAGAGGGGCTGGTCCCTGGGCAAAGCAAGCAATGTCACAGCCACTGTAGTACAGCCTGCAGCCACGCTTACTGCATATGGGTAACACAATAAAATGCTTGCTATTCACTTAAAACGCGATTTCAGTCTTTCAGACAAGAAGTTCCACCCAGAAATAAAGAGCCTGATTTCCAATAGCTACATGTGCATGCACGGTGCACACCCATGCTTGTATCTGAAAAATACTACCCTGTCAATGCTCTTATAAAATTCTCGCCTGTGGCCTAAAAATCTGATGTAGAAAGGATATCAAACAAAAGAAGGGGACACACACACACATAGATTATATTTGTTTAAATCGGTGCAAAAGCACCTTTTCAACACTGAGCCTCAAGGCACCATAAAAAAAAATGTTCATCTAATACAAGTAAAACAATTGGGGGAAAAAACAATCCATCTTTAAACAATAACAATATAAAGAGCAATAAAACCAATCAGAAAACTTAACCAAACAATTCTTAGCCTAAGATGAGGCATGGCATACAACAAAAACTATACATAAGTACATAAATATACACCAATAGCCAAGACACAACGTAAATCCTCCACTCAAACAGCAACAAGACTAATGTGCAAAACTCATCAAAGCCACTTAAACTTTTACAGAACCCTAAAAAACCCAAGTTCTAATCATCGGTCAAAAACTGAATTTTTTCTAGCCCAGCCTGCCATAGTGTGGGAGCAATGCAAGAAAACGCACATGCTCTAATTTTGGATATTCACACCTGCTTTGCTGAAGGAGGAGTTAGGAGAAGACCTCAGGGTCCGTGGTGGTATCATACTGTAATTTGTCAAATGCGGCAGGATAATGTCCCCAGATCATTCAGTGCTTTGAGTTAAACATAGCACCTTGAGATGAGCCTGAACTAGCCAAGAAAGCCAAAGCAAATCCCTAAGAATAGGGCTAATACGATCCCTAGGAAAGCAGTTCCCAGTCATACGAGTTGCAGAATTCTGCACCAGCCCGATCCTTGCGGGGAAACATAAATCAAAGTGGAGAGCATTGCAGTAATTCAGGTCAGTGCCCACGTTAGCATGATGGACCACTTTCTAGCTCTGCCTGTGATAAAAACGGTGAACTGGTGAACCATCTGCACTTTTACAAATGCATTCCTAGCCAGCGAGGACACATTCTTCTCCATAGCGAGCATGGAATCCAATAAAACATCCACAGGCCGATGCAATAAGGTGTGCCCAGCCGAGCGCACAATTTTACTCACGGGTGAGAGTGCGTCCTGTGTGGGTGACAGCAGCCACTGATGCAGTAAGAAAGATTTAATGCGCCTACAGCACGCGTCCTAACAGACGCGTCCTGGATAGCGCCCAACACGTGGAAACTCCATGGAAACGAAGACGTTAGTTATTACTTTCTGATGCAGGGAAGGGCACCCAAATGCCAGGCGCCCAACGCACATTTTTTAGCATGGGAAATGTAACTCCAGCTCTCTGGAGGTGGAGTAAAATTTACTCACAATCCAGCAGCGGCTTCTTTAGCATTTTACATAAGAACATAAGAAATTGCCATGCTGGGACAGACCAAGGGTCCATCAAACCCAGCATCCTGTTTCCAACAGAGGCCAAAAACCAGGCCACAAGAACCTGGCAATTACCCAAACATGCTGGTTTACCTGCGCTTCTTTACCTAAAGTGGGCGCAGATGCCCAGGGAGATGCCGTGGCAGTGGCAGAGCAGGACTGGCTGGCGGAGGGGAGTGCGGTTACGTATCCATAAAATATAAAAATGTGTACAGCTAACACCGTGGCCCGAAGCTTGTAAGAGGGTCCAGCTGCAGGAGAGGAGAGCGCAGCAGTGTTGGGCAGAGGGAAGGCCCTTCAATTCCTCCCACTTCGTGGAGTCCAGGCACAATCCATACTGCAGGGAATGGGATCACCGAGGGGCTGAGCTACCAGAAAACTTGCCATCAGCAGTCAGGTTCTGCAACTCTGGAGGAGGGTTCATGGTGCCACCAGGGAGTTAAAATTAAATAGAAGCAAGTCCATTGGGGCACGAGAGCTGTCTGAGCTGAGGAGATCTATCCAGGCGACTGAGTCAGAAATATTCTTGGAGAATAAAAACTGGATTCCAGAACAGGGTAATGTGAGAGCTGAAAGAGACAGGCGTGTTTTCTGCACTACCCACTGGCAATTCTTTTGTGGATTTTGTGGTTTTCTACCACTGGTTTCAGTAAAGTCCTAAGTGCCTTAAAAAGACGCCCCCACCCTCCCCGCCTGTGCGGGAACCCAAGGAGATTATGGGGTCTTGCATGCATGGTCTGCAGCGCCCTTCCCTCCCATGCTTAAAGTGCATAACAGCAGACCAGGACTGGGCCTACAGACATACATCCAAATAGATTCATTGTGGATATCGCAACCCTTTAAATAGCCTGCAAGCTTCTGGGGTGCACGTATGGTTTTCAAAATAGGTTTTCCACAATTAAAATTTAAAAAAAAAATCTATAAACTTAGGAAGCATAACCAAAAATAAGCGCACATTTGATCCCCATTATGATTTCCCCTCTAAACCAATTCCTTGGTCTATCCTTAATCACACTAACCCTCCTCAACTCCCAATCTTTGTCAAAAAAATCCCATTTGCTCAACGACTACCTACTGGACACTCAACCGGACCTGTGTGCTATAACTGAAACATGGTTGAAAAACACAGACACACCCCTAATCAACCAATTACCAACTCAGCTATACGACTTCTTCTCCATCACCAGAACTAAAAAAAGAGGGGGAGGATTACTGCTAGCTGCAAAAAAAGAATTAAGACTAACCCAGCACTCAATTAAAACTTCAACCAAACTCGAAATCGGGCTATTTAAATCCACTCAACTCCAAATCTGCCTCATCTATGCCCCGCCTGGGCTCCTAGACTCCGACCCATCGCCTCTCATAGAACTTGTAGCCAAACACATCAATACCAACTCACCAGCGATCCTGCTAGGAGACTTCAACATTCATGTTGATTCCCCATCCCCCTCAGCCAACTGCGAAGCCCTCCTCTCCTCCTTCATGGCCATGGGCTTCAAACAAATCATTAACAAACCCACGCACAAAGCAGGACACACGCTAGATTTAATATTTAAGAATGACCAGATCTTGACCACTTATCCTCCTACCTGCACCCCCATCCCTTGGTCAGATCACTCGATTATTGAAACTGAAATATCCATAAAGAAAAAACCCACCACCAACAACACCAAATCCACGATCCAATTAGAAAACATGCTCCATGGATGCTCTCAGCAACACGCTCACCAAGGAACTAACTAACCTGGACCTCACAAATGCGGACACCGCCATGAACTCCTGGTTAACTATCACCCACGCAGCAGCTGATAAATTATGCCCCTTGACATCCAAACATATTAATCCTGCCCGTACTAACAAAAAACCCTGGTTCTCATCAGAATTAAGAACACTTAAACAAAGCCTTCAACACAAAGAACAACAATGGCGGAAGAATCCCACCACCACTGCACGGGCCTCCTACAAAACCACAATGAGCTACTATAGGGCCACTATTCTTCGTACCAAAAGGGACTTCTACGCCAAAAAAATACACGGCTTCCTGTATGACCCAAAACTCTCTTCTCATATGTTGCCACACTCACCACCCCTATTCCTCCAGCCATCCCGGAAGAAGAAGCACAAAACAAATCCTCCGAGCTGGCAGTCTTCTTCGACAACAAAATAAAAAATTTACTTATCCCGCTACTATCTTCCAACCCCATTCCCAACTCCCAGCCTCCTCCTGACCAAAACCATGCCCCACTGACACACAAACGGTCTCTAGAATCTTTTGATACTACATCATCCCTGGAAATAGAATCTATCATCAAGAAAATGAAGCCCTCTTCGCACCCTATAGACCAAATCCCGACCAAACTCCTTCTCACAATCCCTAACATCATCGCCAAACCTTTGGCCGACATCATAAACTGTTCACTCTCAAACAGTACTGTCCCGGATGCTTTAAAAACAGCCTCGCTGAAACCATTACTAAAAAAACCCAACTTACCCCACAAATTTTCGCCCTATCGCTAACCTACCTTTCATAGCCAAGCTAATGGAGAAGCTGGTCAATACCAGACTCACTGACTACCTCGAATCCCACAACATACTATATCCATCGCAATTCGGTTTCAGGAAATGCAGAAATACAGAATCTCTCCTTCTCTCATTAACGGACAACATCCTGTTGGGTCTCGACAAAGGTCAATCATACTTACTAGCCCTGCTAGACATCTCGGCAGCGTTCGACACAGTTAACCACACAATCCTCATCAACCGTCTGATGGAAATAGGCATTTCAGGGGCTGCACTCCTCTGGTTAAAATCCTTTCTAAGCGACAGATACTATAAAGTTAAAATAATCAACAAAGAGTCTCACCCTGTAGCTGCCAAACAAGGAGTTCCCCAGGGTTCCTCTCTCTCGCCGACCCTATTCAACATATATCTTCTCCCCCTATGCCAACTCCTCAATAATCTCAACCTCACATACTTCATCTATGCAGACGATGTACAGATCCTAATCCCCATCAAGGATCCAGTTTCAGACACCCTAAACTACTGGAATAGCTGCCTCCACACCATCAACCTCCTTCTCACAAGTCTCTGCCTCGTACTCAATACGTCCAAGACCGAACTGCTAATCATTTCCCCCAATGATAATAACCCGCTAGCCTTCAATACCAACACACCTCTAACAAGTCAAGTGAGAAACCTGGGGGCATTCCTAGACTCCAGAATGAACCTCAAAAAATTCATCAACACCACCACCAAAGAAGGTTTTTATAAACTACAGGTACTAAAACAGTTAAGACCTCTTCTACACTTCCACGACTACCGTTCGGTCCTTCAAGCCATACTATTCTCAAAGATTGACTATTGTAATGCTTTGTTGCTAGGTCTCCCGGCCTCTTCTACCAAACCTCTTCAAACGCTGCAGCCAGGATCCTCACAAACTCTCGCCGCATGGACCACATCACCCCGATTCTAAAAATACTCCACTGGCTACCCATTCGCCACAGAATTCTCTTCAAGACACTTACTATTATCCACAAAACCTTATTTCAGGAATCCTCACTCCAGCTTACCATACCCCTCAAACCATACGCCTCTGCAAGACCCACCAGATCTGCATACAGAGATTCCCTCCAGGTTCCCCCAAAAAAGTCCATTCTCCACAACACCATTGAAAAACGTGCTCTATCAACTGCCGGTCCGCATCACTGGAACTCTCTTCCGCCAGATCTCCGCCAGGAACATTGCCATATCACTTTCAGAAAAAAATTAAAAACTTGGCTGTTCGCCCAAGCATACCCCTGAAGAAACCGCAGGATCACCCCCACAGTTACATACCCCGCGGTTGCGTCCTCCTTCAGCAACTCAAAAAAGGAACTATTTCTCGGCTAACTGCACTTTAATATAACTTGCCTTATATTACACACGACGTAATTTTGTATATAATGCTTACCATGTAAACACTCACGTTTCTGCTTATTTGCTTTGTTCTCCAGTTAGAAATTGTTTAACCTATCCTTTTTCTCTAACAACCAAGTTCCACATTCCCTGTTATAATGTAATTTCTTGCTTCCATTGTTAACTGGTTTTTTCCCCCTAGTTCATTGTAAACCGGTACGATAAGACCTGGTCTTGAGCATCGGTATATTAAAAGAATTTAAATAAAATAAATAAATAAATAAATAAATAAATAACAATTTGGACGCCAAGCACAAACTCCTACGCGCCAGAAATGCACATTTCTCCCTCAGCGTGTGCGGTTTTTTTTTTACACTGCCCTGATTGCAATCTCATTTCAGTTCTGCATCAGGCGCACAGGGGATGTGCCCGCACGTGCATTAGTAAAACGGGAGCTCTATATTAGCGCACAATTCGTGCATGCGTCTTATTGCATTGGCCTGCCAGGCTTTTCACCTCTGGTAACAGAGGAAGGGAACCCCAATTCAGGAGCAGTGCAACATTTACTGCCTTCCTATTTATTCCGCTCACTCAAGAGAACCGCTGTCTTATCTGGGTAGAGCTTAAATCTATCCTCGACATCCAGCTGGAAATACTCTGCAAACACACGTTAATAGCCGAAACAGTCACAGCAATCTCATAAGCCTTCTTTTTTTCCTTTGAAAAGTAGGGTAAAAATAGCTTTAAAAAAAAAAAAAATCTATTGTAAAGAGCAACTCCCCTCCCCCACCCCACAACTAGATTAGCCAATAAATCAAGAAATTCTGCAGCCCTCGTCTGAATGCAGGTACCAAGCTTCTACCAGTTCCCAGGGACGGATTTAAGATTTTGACTCCCAGAGGCAGGAACGGAGCACCAGTTGTGGGGCGGGGGGCACGTGACAGTACCATTTTGGTGTGGCACTGGCTCACAGCCTCAGAACAAAACAGAAGCAGGCTCCTCCTTGGTTCCGTAGGCAGCTGCCTATGATAATCTGGGCCCTGCTGTTCCCCCCCCCCCCCAATCACCACTCTCTGTGAAAACCGGAGCTTTTCCACATATTCCTTCAAATTCCAATTTTTCTAAAAAGTGTCTTCTTCTTAAGAAGCCACAGTCAGCTTCCAGACAACAGCAGGAGACACAACAAGAATTACAGTCTGCCATGTCACATTACATTAGCATATTTCTTCCTGTTCTTGTGCACAAAATGAAGGCCTGTATCAGAAGGGTAAAAAGTTTCCCATGGGTGAACAAAGTCACTTGTTTCAGAAGTTCCCCACCACCTTCCTACCCGCTGCTTTGCGCCATACGTTAAAATGTTACGTTAAGCTTAAATAAAATAAAAACCTGTCAGAAAAGACCATGTGCTGTTCCCTTTTCTCGAGAGTTCAGCACCACACCTCAGATCTTCGGAAAAGGCCTGATCAAGCAGGGAACAGAGAAGATCTGTACATCTGAGCAATAGAATTACAGTTCTTCTGCTCCCTGCTTGATTAGGCCATAGGTTTGGGGACTCGTGTTATTTGGGGGGAATTTTTTAAGACATGCACCTGAGAGATGGATCGTTTCTCTCCTGTATCCCCCTCCAAGCCAAATGGGAATTGCCATACCCAGATCGGAAACCAGACTTTTGGTAAACCGGTATTTCTGTTTCTTTGTGCTTCGGCTCAAACATTATATCCACGCTGGTGAATAAAGCTGCCCTGTACCCTTGGGCTGCGTTTATGTCTCAGACAATGGTCACCACTATAAGTTGAACCAAGCTGCCAGCTTCCTGCCCATTCAATGTTAGAGCTCCTGCAGACAAGCACCACAAGGTGTTCCCTGTAGTACTCTCCATACTTTTCCCACTAACTGCCGCAGGCATCATAACGAAGTGACCCTAGTGAAGGAACACCATGGTGCAACACTGAACACGTCAGTACTGCGAGCTCGCAACTCTTCCCTTCATTCTGAACTGTGTGTGCGTGTGTGAGAGTGAGTGACGGTCCTTGAATTAGGGTCACGTCAAATGGCCAGTGAATTGCATTTGGTTGGACAAAGCAGACTTGGCAGGACATGCTTCAGGAACAAACTGGTCCTGGAACAAACTGGATTCCTTGCAGGGTGCGACACCAGAACGGAGAGTCTGCCTCAGTACTGCTGCATATGATGGGATATTCTAAATGCACTGCATCTGGAAAAATGCTCTTGCAATGTAAAAGACTCTAGTAGTGTTACTTTTCTTCCATTGACTAGTGACTGGAATAGCTTGCCGAGCTGTTAATACCTTCCCTCTGGCTGGAATGGTGTCACCCCGCGAGCCATTTACACTAAGGCTCAGAAGTCAGTTTGGCCCAACCGTACATTGGCAGAGCCAGGAAGGGTGGGGAAAACATGCTGAGAATGATTTGGCCTGACCTCGGGCTGTTTAGAAAGCTTGAGGGTCAGTTTCTTTAGTGTATCATTCTTCACCACTACTACTGATTATTTACAGTGCCTTGCAAATGTCTTCACACCCATGTGCATTTTTCACATTCTGCTGTCTAAAAAATGCAAATCAAAATGCAACAGAAGTTTGTTTCACTGATCTATACAACATATTCTACAGTTACATTGTGAAAGAAAAATTATAAAATATTCCAAACGTAATTGACTTTTTAAGTCTTGATTGCATAAGAATGCCTACCCTGTGTTATAGCAAACCCAAATTAGTTCCAGTTTAAAATTTTGATTTAATAAGGCCCACAATAAGTTAAATTGAGTCCACTTATGTCTAGTCACAGTAATTGAGCTAATCTTGGAGGAAGTGAACCTGAAGCAAAGGTCAAAACATGCCAAGCAAACAGCTGCCAAAAGAACTCCAGAGTAATGTTATTCAAAGGTAAAGATCAGGGGAAGGCAATAAGGAACATTTCATTGTGTTTGAATATCCCTTGGGCTACTGTCAGGTCCATCACTGTCAAGAGTTTGGCACCACCAAGACACTACTGTGATCAGGTCATTCTTCCAAAGTCAGTAGCGGCGAGTTGAGTAAACTGCTGAGGCCTAAGATTACTTTAAAAGAATTACAGAGATCTGAGCCCAAAACTGTTCAACAATTTCAAAATGACTCCACAAACATGGCCTGTATGGGAGGGTGGCACGAAGGAAACCACGGCTGAGGAAAAGTCACATGACGTGCCACATAGTGTTTGCAGAGAAATACTTAGGGGTCACTGCACGCATGAGGGAGGTTTTGTGATATGATGAGATCAAAGTGGAACTTAGTCTCAATGCAATATGTATGGCATAAAAGAATTGTATCGAGGAAGAGTGCTCAATGTGAACTACTTGGATTTTAGCAAAGCTTTTGATACGGTCCCGCATAGGAGGCTTGTGAATATCAGAAGCTTGGGAGTGAGCACCAAGATAGTGACCTGGATTACAAACTGGTTGACGGACAAAAGACAGCAAGTGATGGTAAATGGAACCTATTCTGAAGAGTGGTTTTAAGCAGAGTGCCACAAGGATCAGTGTTGGGACCGGTTCTGTTCAATATCTTTGGAGCAACATCGTGGAAGGGATAAAAGGTAAAGTTTGTCTATTTGCAGCTAAAACTAAGATCTGCAACAGAGTGGACATGCTGGAAGGAGTAGAGAGAATGACAAGAGATTTAAGGAAGCTTGAACAGTGGTTGAAGATATGGCAGCTGGGATTCAATACCAAGAAGTGCAGAGTAATGCATCTGGAGGGCAGTAATTCAAAAGAGCTATATGTGATGGGAGGTGAAGGGCTGTTGTGCACAGAACAAGACAGGGACCTTGGGGTGATAGTGTCTAGCAATCTGAAGATGGCGAAGCAATGTGACAAGACAATAGCTAAAGCCAGAAGAATGCTGGGCTGCATAGAGAGAGGAATAACCAGTAAGAAAAAGGAGGTGATAATTCCCTGTACAGGTCCTCGGTGAGGCCTCACCTGGAGTAATGTGTTCAGTTCTGGAGACCGTATCTCAAAAGGGACAGGGACAGGATGGAGGCAGTCCAGAGAAGGGCGACCAAAATGGTTGGTAGTCTCCAAATGACTTATGAGGAGAGGTTGAAGGACCTAAATATGTATACCCTGGAGGAGAGGAGGTACAGGGGAGATTTGATACAGACCTTCAAATACCTGAAAGGATTCAATGATACACAATCAATAAAAAATCTTTTCCACTGGAAAGAAATCAGTAGAACTAGGGGTCACAAAATGAAACTCCAGGGAGGATGACTCAGAACAAACATCAGGAAATATTTCTTCACAGAGAAGATGGTGAATACCTGGAATGCCCTTCCGAAGGAGGTGGTGGACCCAAAACAGTGAAAGATTTCAAAGGGGCATGGGATAAACAATGTGGATCCCTAAAGGCTAAAGGATGGGAATGAGGAAAAAAAGAGTGCATGGGGGTAACTTGCTGGTGTGGCAGTTACTACCTTTAAACAATAAGCCTTCATACTGTTGATGTAACTCCATCATTGCTCTCTGCTTCAACGGCAAGGAGAAAAGAGGAAAGGAGGAATTAGTTTCAGACAGCAACCAACAAGGACTTTGAATTTTGCGGTCTTTAACCAATAAGTCTGTAACTCTTGATGCAACTTCAACATTGCTCTTTGCTTCACGGCAAGAGGTAACAGGGATTTTGGACTCAAACAGCAACCAACAAGGGCCCTGACTGACAGTCTGGGAAACTGATAATTATGGGGTGACTTGTAAGGCGTGGCAAGAAACTACCATAAGATTGCTGGATAAAACTACCATAAGATTTCTGGGCAGACTGGAGGGACCATTGGTCCTTTTCTGCCGCCATTTCTATGTTTCTATGACAGCCTACACCTAGGGTCCTTGCTGACACCTCCTGGGCGGACACCCCAGTGAGAGAGTGAGCCTGCATCATTGCTATTACTCCTTGCCATTCTATCAGGCCCAAGGAGGACAGCCTCTTATCTGGGGTCCTTGCTGACTCTTCTTAGGTGGTTATCCTGTGGCACGCCGAAGTAGCACACTCCTTACAGCAATTTGTTTGGGTGAAGATAATGGGGGGAAAAAAAGAAAAGGGAAAACATTTGGTTCTCCAGCTGTCCATATACTGGTGAGAGAGCCAATGGATGATCATCTACTCTGACTTGGATATCAGGCAGACAATACCCTGCATGAGACTTCAGGTGAGGCTTCTCTGAGCTTTATAGCTCCTTGCCCACCACCCCAACCTGCCTCTTCTCCTATGGGAGGGAGAACTGCAGATTTAGGAACTGTGAACATCTCTGGAATTTGTACTGTGCCCCAGGAAGCTTCTTCAGATGGTAGATGTTGATGGAAGTGTGGCCCCTGCTGCTGCTCCTACCCAATTGGAGGCTACTCTCAGTTGTGGCGGTACCTTGGTTAGTTCACCACCTTAAGAGAGGAATTGGTAGCAATTGTACCTATCCCGGCTTCAGTAACCGTGAACTTGTCATCTACTGCAATTGAAGAGGGATCAAAAGGAGGTGAACCAATTGAAATAACATTGAGAGACATTTGGAAAATTGTGACTTGAACTAAAATAATCTTAGTCATTCCATTACTCAATTGGCTTCTTTTACAGTGGAGGTGGTCTCTAAATTTATTGAGCTAGATTACTGAGTTACTAACAGAGAAAAAAAATGCTTCATTTTCTGAATTAATATTGAATGTGCAGGCCTCATTAGTGGCCTATATAAAAGATTGTTTATATACTCATTCAAAAATGGAGTCTCTAGAAAATATTATTAGAGCAAAAAATCTTTGAATAAACTTTTCAAAAACTAGGTTAATATCTCCTTTGGAGCTGTTCAGAAAGGGACAGATTTTCAAAGGGCCGCATGCGTAAATCCGGGGGTTTACGCTCGTGGCTGGGCCTTGCGCGCACTGGACGAATTTTCAAAGGGGCCCAGCCACGTGCATAAACCCCGGTACGCGCATAAGTGCCGGGCTGGGGGTGGGGGGCGTATTCTGGGTGGGGTGAGCCATTGATCGCTGTCCTGGAGCCTCATTCGCTGGCAACTTACTTCAGGTCGGACCCTCTGCGGACTGGAAGGGAACTTCTCTACCCCCCCCCCCAACCTAACCGCCTTTCCTCTTCCCCACCCCCTAAACCCTACCTAACCTTTTTTTCTGTTTGTTTTTATACTTATTTCAGGGCCCGGCCTGAAGTAAGTTGTGCACGCCGGCAGCCAGCCAGCACGCAAGGCTCCAGGACGGCGATCAATGGGCTGTCCTGGCCCCCCCCCCCCTTCAAAGAGGTCCGGGACTCATGCGTGTAGGGGGGTTTACGCGCGTGTCTGGGCCCCTTTGAAAATTCGCCCAGCGTGCGCAAGGCCCGGCCACACGTGCGTGTTATAAAATCGCCGCGTCCATGGATGTGCTCACGGAGCTTTGAAAATCTACCCTAAAGTATACAAAAGAGGTATTGTAAATAGCTCAGGATACAGAAATTGCCCTCTCTAGATGTTTTTATGTACCTGAGACTAAGAAAGAAGTTATAGAAGAAGGAAATATAGATGTAGTCACGTCATTTAATAGCTCCAGTGTGTCAGCTTTTTAAATCAATTCTCAGGATACAATATCAACAAGAGCTATTTTGATTATTTCTTTTGTTGCCAAAGTAGATGGAGAATTGATTTTGCGCCAAATATAAGGCAGAAACATTTTGTGGAGCTGCTATGCAGATACTTCCTGATGTTGCAGGTGAGACACAGCTATGCAGGAGAGTGCTTTTGTCTTTGAACGCGAAGTTTCTATCCCTAGGGGGTTTATTTTTCATAAAAAGTCCTTGGTAAGGGTTTAATTACTCTGCAGGGGAATAAATATACTTTTGCTTATTCCTCACACTTAGAATTATTTATAGGGATAAGACTAATAAATGTTATTTTCTTTCAAAGGCTCCATAATGTAGATTTGTAGCATTTGAACTATTGTACTTTTTTTGTTTTTGTTTGTATAATGAATGTAAATTCAAATCCTTGTTCAAATTCTATTCCCTTTATATTTTGGTATATATGTAAAAAACAATAAAGATTAAATTGAAAAAAGTTAGTAGACACTTATTCTAAATAACTCATGGCCGCTCCTTCTGCAAAAAGGGCTTCCACCAAGTGAGTCAAGGGATGTGTGTTTTTTTATTCTTAATTTATTCTTTATCAACAAAATCCTCAAAGAAGGCTTCTACAAACTCAATGTGATGAAAAAATTAAAACCCTTACTCCACACCAGTGACTTCCACACTGTCATCCAAGCCACCCTCTCTACAAAACTTGACTACTGTAACTCACTCTTCCTAGGCCTCCCCTTTTCTACTATAAAACCCCTCCAAATGCTTCAGAATGCAATAGCGAGAACTATTTCCAATGCCCGTAAATATGACCACATCACTCCCATACTCAAAGACTTGCACTGGCTGCATATCCCCTCTCGCATCCTCTAAAAGACTCTTACCATGATCCACAATGCTATACACACTCACAATTCCGACTGGCTTGAGGAGCCATTCCAACCCATATGCTCGAAGCGCCACACTAGAGCCTCCAATAATGGGACCCTTCATGTGCCCGCCCTAAAAAAACGCTCATCTCACCTCCACGAGGGAACGAGCCATTTCCATTGCTGGACCTACACACTGGAACTCCTTACCTACTAACCTGTGGCTCAAAACGTGGTCATTTAGATCAGCGTTTCCAGAACCGTCACGTTAGCCAAACCAATTCACCGAGGCTTGTCTTATGGTACCCAGCAAGTATTGTATATTGTATTTAAGTTATATCTATGCATTTATTAACCTTCTTGATTAATGTCACATAGCTCTTCAGGCTAGCTCCATGTCATTGGTATCTCATTTATTAAGTCCTTTGTATCTCATTTATTAACTGTTCATCCTTGGTTCAATCAATGCCCCATCTGTTTAATGTTATTTATTCAAAGTTTATTCTGTGTTTAAGGTTCTATGTAACGCCCTCATGCGAGGTTATTGTTTCACTGTAAACTGGTGTGATTTGTATTCTATACAAGAAGATCGGTATATAAAAGTTAAAAATAAATAAATAAAAAAAAAGACATGCCCCTCTAAATTCAGAGCTAACTTAAAGACCTGACTCTTCAAACAAGCGTACCCTCAATAACCTTCCCCTGCCCCTTCCCACCATGCCAGCCTTTAGCTGAATCCTTGTACATAGCTCTGTCATATTGTTATACAAGTAGTTGATGTTTTACTGGTCCCATTTCTTTGCTAATTTCTCTGTTCCTATTTACTCCCCCCCCCATACCTGTTTATTGTAATTTCCATCTGCCGTTCTACTGTAAACCGATATGAGGTTGCCACTAATATCGGTATAGAAAAGTTTATAAATAAATAAAATTATAAATAAATTGTTTCCTGATGAAAGTATAGAAAATGTTGTATAAATCAGTGAAACAAACTCCTACTTTATTGCATTTTGATTTTATTTTTTTTAGAGAGCAGAATGTGAAATGTACAAAAGGAATTGTATACATCTGGTGCAATAATGAAATGCCCCACTCTAGAGATGGTTCTAATCTCAATGTCTGCGCCAAATATTACAGCATGGAATTAACACCCAGAGCATTCTCACATTGCAACATACTTTACAAAGTAAACATTGCTCGGAGTCCTCTCAATCACTGCACCATATGTTATTCTCAGAACGCTGGCACCAAACTTTACAGCATAAACAATGTTCAGACCGCTCAGTGACTCCACTGAATATTACAGCCTGTACAGAGACTGCACACCAAACATTGCAGTGTAAACAATGCCATCAGTATTTCAGTCACTGCAACAAACTTTACAGCGTGTAAACAAGGCACATGGCACTCCTAGTGACTGCACTGTCTCTTACAGCATGTGAACCAATCCCTGGACTGAAATGCCTTCAGTGAGTGCAACAAATGCAAAATCAAATCCAGATGTAAAACCATCTGGGGCTTTATAATTTCAATCTTTGCACCCTATCATGAAGTCTAACATAAGCTGAATTATAGCACGGATATCATCACCTGTAAGGACTGGACAGAGAGTTCTCGCCAACCACACAGTCATCATACAGAGTATATTTGCACATTATTGACGTCCATATAACCGAACCAACCTTCATCCTGCTTCAGTGCAACGGTGGTGTCATAATCCTGATGTCACAATTGCAGTATCTCTGACACACACCAAGGCTTGGAACATTTCTAGTTGGGCATCAAGTTGCCAGAGCTGCAGCTTGTGGGAATGCACAGTTCTTCTTCATATGAATAAATGGATTGTAAAACACTTATCGAAACAGTAAGAGAAAGCTGTACCTATGCTGCTTATATTATAACATCTGTTGACATTTGTGTTTGAATTTTTATCTAGCACTGTAATTTAGGATAAAGTTACAGAGTGAAGCTCAGAGGATAAAAGGGCAGTGTGTCCCAAACAGGGGCCCATGAGGACTACAGGTCTAACCTGGTTACCAACTTATCTTTGAAAAGTAGATACACCGACATCGATACATGTATGTGGAGAGGGGGGGGGGGGGGGGAGGAAGAGGCAATTTTCAACAGATTTTACATGGGGAAACATTTATCTGTGAAAGTTGCCACCACCCTGAACATAAAAAGTTCTTTTACCCATGGAGAAAATGGGGCAGGGTTAGGTGGGAGGCGGAACAGTGTGTGCGCCGATTTAATTTTCAAAGCACCACGCAAAATTTCAGTGCGTACTTTGCATCTCCTGCCATGCAGGTGCAAAGTCCACAGGTACCAGGAAAGTTGCTCAGAGGTTTCACCCATTACTAATGGCCAGAGGGATCTTCTCTCAGAGGCCCAGCCAGTCTCCCCCAAAAGGAGAGACTTTTTTTTGAGTCTAATCATCAAGGGTACAGCGATCTATGGGAATTTTGATGGGAGGGGAAGGAGATTTAAGGCTAACAGTTTGCATTTTGGAGACAACTGGTTCCTTGATGCTTTGCTATGTGGCTCTCCGCCAGCTTTAGGTGCATTGGTCACAGGAATATCTATAAAAGTTTCACTCATATCTAGAGGTGATGAGCAGGGCTGGGGGCGGCTGTAGGATGTTTGCCACTACTGCAGCAACCCCTACTGGTCAAAGTGTGACACTGAGGGGAGAAAGTCTACAGATGGCAACCCAGGTACGCCGGGAATTCAGGATACTTAAAACAAATGCGCTTCCCGACACTTAATTGCCTCGTAAGTGGATAACTAAATACACAATAAGATTTATATATGATAGACCATCATAATAGGCATCGACAGAGAAAATGTTTTCACATTGTGAGCTCCTCCATCGTATATATAAATCATCGGTCTGTGAGCGTATTCTATATATATTTTTTTGTTTTTTCTTTTCTTTAGTTTGCAAAACAAAATACCGCAGTGGCACAATAGAAGTAATGTTCAAAATGAAACTTATCTTATGCGTTCAAAGGTTTAGCAAAAATTTAGTTGAAAATTGCCAGGTAGTCACCGTGAAGTATGAATTATAATTCAAAGATCGCCCATCTTTTTTCAGCCCAGCCTAATGGTTCTTCATCAGGGTGCTAACATTGTATGTTGGTCTAGAAGCAAAGAGACATAATTAAGATACATTTCTTAAAACAAATTTTCTTTACTCACACCGCCAAGAAACCGCTCACTTGTTTAATGGAGTCTTCAGGAAATGATGTCATACCTGTTCCTTTTGTCTTACTAGCTTTTTTATGGGACTGACACGTCACACAAATTATGTCAATAGATGTCAATAAGAACTGAAATACATATCAGCTGGATCAAAGAATATTAATCTATTTCATTATTAAGTCAGGTTGGTTGAACAGTAGTAAGATGGAAAATCCAGCCCTGCTCTCTGTAGTTAAGGAGTTGTACAGGATCTCCCCCTGTTCACTTTTACATATATGTTTTATCACAAGCCACTTCAGATCCTCAAAGTGATGAGAGGTTTTGACACAATGTTGTACCATAGGGGCTTGCAGTTTGCCGGCTAGCACACAGCTACGGTGTACAATGAGATGTTTCCATATTGGGCAAGTAGTTCTTCCTATATATCTCATGTTGCAGGGGCAAAGAATTACATTGGAAATAGTACAATCAGTGAAGGTGTTCGCTTCATATATCTTGCCTGTAGAGTCATTACACCAAGATGGGCCAGTGATTGCCTGCCCATACACGGAGCAGGCCTTACATGCCCGATGTCCCTTGGGACTGGAATTCTCAATGTCTATATCTAATACCAAAGGAGACATCCAAGAATGAACAATGTAATCATGGATAGTCTTGCCACGTTTATATGCTATTAGTGGTTTGTCTGTAAAAGGTAAGATAGGCCAATATTTGTAGACTAACGAGGCTACTGCTGATGATTTTTCAGTGTATTTTAACCCACAGACAAGATTTCCATCTCAGTCTCCTCATTGTCCAAAAGAAGCCACTGCCTTTCCGCATATTTCGCCCACTTAATAATCCTGTATGGATATCCATGTGTAAGTAATCTTCTAAATAGGATTTACGAATGGTCGAACATATCCTCTTCAACCACAAAAATTGCCCTACTGGTAAATTGCTTCTCAAATGGTACAGTTGGAAACTATTATAATGTAACAAGGTATTTCTGTCACTCGATTTAATAAAGATACTCGGATTCAATATAGAGCCACTCTTGGTTATAATAAAATCTAGGTAAGAAATAGTTTGAAAATCATGTGTCATAGTAAAAGTCAAATTCTGGTCTAGGGTATTCAGCCAAGTTACAAATTAGTTTAACATCATTATATCAGATCTCCACAGTAGAGGTATATATATATATATATTTATCGGATTCATACAGCTACATCTTTAAATTTGGGTGCAGCATATAGGAAACTCTTCAAATTTGGTCATTTATAAATTCACCATATTAGGGGCCATAGTAGCACCCATAGCTATTCTATGAATCTCTTTTTAAAATTTTTCAAAACAAAAATTATTTTCCTGTAGTGCTATAGAGGCTATAGTGTTTATAAATTCAGTGGGGATCCTATGAGGATTGTTTGAGTATCCAGGACTTCAACTATAACCTGTAAAACCTTTTTCTGAGGAATGCTGGTGTATAATGATTTAATATCCAGAGTGACCAACTGCATATCTTGTACATCCGTAAGAGAATCTAAAATTCTCAACATGTGTTTAGTGTCACGTTCATACGATCGAATAGTGGGAATTATGGGCTGTAGAGATTGATCACACACACTGATAATGGTTCTAATATAGAACTGACAGTGGCAACTATCAGTCTCCCGGGAGGACAGTCCATTCTTTTGTGGATTTTCAGTACCATATAAATGGTGGGGACCTTAGGATTTAAAAGCTGGCTTCCTTCCTTCACAGTTAAAAAATCTGCTGTACAACCTTTTTAGACTTCTAACGCAATTCGCTGCTTAAGATCAGCAGAGGGCTCACCCTCCAATATTGAATAATTTACGCAATCTGCCAGTTGTGCATGTACTTCACTAAGGTATTGCGCCCTATTTTGCATCACAATTGCTCCTCCTTTATCAGCAGGTTTTATTGCCAGTGTAGTATCTGATGACAAAGATTGTAATCCCAGAAACTCAGCTTTAGTGAGATCGAATCGCAGTCCATCCCGCTATTGCTCTATGTCCCCTAAATCTTGTAGAATCAAATTCATACATTTTTTAAATGGGGATCAATGGCCCCTGGTAGTAAACATGTTGATTTAGGTTGAACCACAGAATTTTCAGGACTAACCGAATGTAATGAAAAAACAAAAAACAGACGTATCTGTACTTTTCTGAAAAACCAAAATAAGTCTATTCTGCTTGTAAAAGGATTATTATGTTGGTACGGAACATAAAGTCCTTTTTCCAGAACAGAATCTTGATCTTTACTGAGTGACTTGCCAGAGATATTTATCACGGTAGATATTTACACATCTGAGATTGTGTATTTGAATGGCCTTCCAAGTCGTTCCATTTCAGGTGATAAGGACCTTGTACCCGGAATCTCCCCGTCCCTGGATGTTTCCACGTTGCTCTCCTAAAAAAGAACTAGATGATGTCGAGGGACATGGCACTGATAGTGGTGCATTGTCCTCATCAGAGCCACCTTTCTAATGTTTGGTCATCTGGCATTATTGCCATGAGTGGACATGTCCAGTGCCATAGTCCTTCCCATCTCGCCAGAATTTGAGAATTTTTGCTTGTTTAATATTATTTCTACAACAAAAAAGGCATTTGTCAAACTGTTCATATTATTCATATGTTACCCATATTGAACATCAGCAATGCATTTTTGAAGACCTTCATACCACCCGTAAGTGTAGAAATAATTGTTCATTCAAATGACCGGGTCATGTATAATCATTAATCTCTGATCACCAAAATTGGTAGTGTACCAGAAAATTGGCTGCTAGGCCAACATAATTATATCCGACTCTCTCTCAGATTTATGATCTCAGCGTTGCCATAAAATGTTAAAGTAAAAATTCTATTTATCTTTTTTGTGCATTTCTTACTTTAAGGAGAGGCAGCAGGTATTATGGGGGGGTTCATTGAAAACTCTGCACATCCTGTCCCCATAGCTGCCGTCTCTTCCCATTACCCCTGATTGCAAACCACTCTTCTAGGCCATGTTACAATTGCTTCTTTTTCATACGTAGAGTTGCTTCTGTATAAGCCTTGGGAATGAGTGCTGTTTTGGTGAAATTGGATATTGTGATTGTGTTTGAGGTATCTGGTTATGCTTAAGTTATAGGACACCACCTCTCATAACGTCTTTAAACACAATTGAAAGTATGGCAGTTGTAGACTATTTAGAAATCTGCTGACAGGTGCATTCTAAAGCAGTTTAAGGGTCTAACTGCCACGGCTCAGACCTGAGTGCCTACTATCCACCCATGTTTACTCTGGGCCCAGCCAAAAATTGTGTCTGTCTACAGTTAGGATATTTTGCAGCTGAAAATTCTCCCAATAACAAAACCTGAGGAGGGCCACATATAATTATGTTGGCCTAGCATTTCAAAATATTTGTTTCTGTTACATGGCTGCAGCAAATTTTCTGGTGCACCACTAAATTTAGCAGATTGTAAAACAGAGCTGGACTGCTACAGATAACTACACAGAAACAACATCCTAACAGACTACCTACAAAGCACAGACAGGCCCTACCAAGTACAGAATAAGTGACCACAAAATTAGAAACGGAAATATCCAGACCCAACCTGAACTAGAATCCCCCAAAAGCCAGAATCTTCCTGCAGGGCAACACCGGAGAAAGAAACATGAATTTTCTTCTGTACAGTGGAAAATGCAAAGAGCGGCAGGTTGGAGTCTTCTTTCACTGGCAGTTCCTCTGGGCACACTACTCCTGCCTTGTGCCAAAGGTACTTTTGTGCGATGCCAGTGCCCGAAGGTCCATGTGCCAGCCCTGTGGAGAAGGGAGAGAATTGGTGATGAGGGTGACTGCCACAATGCATTGAGGATCTTCCTGAGGCCCATGGTTTGAGAAGCTCTGCCCCAGAGGATCCAGCACCCAGACACATCCTTGAGCCCCCCCCCAACCACAAGATCAATTCTCTTCCGGGACCCACATCCCTGAGCCCCTCAAATATGTGATCCATCCCCCAGACCCCCACAAACACATCTCAGATATGTATATATTGGGGGGGGGGTGTTCTGGGGATTTTCTCTGAGGGATGGATCATGTGTGGGGGCTCAATTAACCTAAGCCCCCCAAACATGTGATCTAACTCCCAGAAAGCCTCCCACCATATACATCCCTGACCCCCCCAAACATAAACTATTCCCCAGGGAGCTTCCCCAATCTCCACCATGAGTGTACACATGCTTAATCCTGAGGCCCCCCCCCCCCCCAAACAATCCCCAATCCCAGAGCCTCCATGGATCGTTTGGCTTGCATTTACCTGGCTGCTGACTCACTGGCACTCCCAGTTGCTTGGCAATGGGATGGAACTGGGTGACAGGCAGTGCAGTAGCCACCTGGCAGAAGGCAGGTAAGGAGGGAGTGTTTCTGCTGTTCAGGTTCCCGTTCCTTGAGCTAGTGACCTGCTCTGTTTCTTGGGTCCTCCTCTAAGGCGCAGACACGGCAAAGGCACCGGCAGGGAGGGTGGTGCGTGCATTCATGCGTGCGTACTTGCGTGGGCGCAAATGCTCTTTTCACCTAATGGATCCTCCTCCGTGGGACTGTGATAGTTGCAGCTTGCAGGCTTTCTTGGAGATGGCGCTACCCGGGGTCGGTGCGTGAGAGTTATAGAACTGGCACTGGAGAGGCATGTAAGAGGCCATGAGGACCAGAGGCGGATAGCAGGAAACTATCATCCCGGGAGACTTTTTTCAGCCCACAGGCTAAGTGACTCCAGCATGTTCTTTAGATACAGTATATGCTTCAATAGTTCCCCAAACCTTTGAGAGGTGCATCATGTGTCCTGGAGCCTGGCAGCCTGAAGTCAAAAGATCGCCAACATAAATTTCACAGTTTTCTTAAATAACTGAGTAGTAGATCATACCTTAGACCAAGGGTGAGCAAACAGAGCTGTAGTTCTGGATTCCTGACCTGCTGGCAACATTTCTTCCCAGCCAGTTAGGTAATGAGTCTACCACACTGTCAGCCAGTGTCAGACAGACACAAAAGCTCAGTAACGCAGATTTTCAGATTGAGGAAACTTCATTGGCACACATATGCATGGGCACTCTCTCAGACTTAGAGACACGTGCACACATACACTTTCTCTCAGACACAGATAGACACGTGCATGTACTGTCTGTGTCAAAGAGATAGTGTGTGTGTGTCTCTCTCTCTCTGACATATCCATGCACTCACACTCTCAGAGATACACATTCTGCTGATGTGCTGCTGCTTATGTGCTCACAAGTGAGTGACCCAGCCCCAGCATTGACACACCATTATGTAGAGGCCTTGTTGCTGTCAGCCTTTTCCCAGCCTGTAGCAGTCCCCTCCCTTTCCCATTCTTCTGCATTCTACTCTCCAGGAGACTCACTGGTTCTTCTACAACCCCTCTCAGGGGCTGATGCAATACAGTGCGTTCAGATGAGCGCACTGTATAACCCGCAGTTGGACTCGGGCTGTAGAGGCACTAACTAATCCCCTTATGCAATAAGGGGATTAGCGCCTCTACAACCCGTGCCCAACATGGAGTGAATCTAATAGTGCTCATCACATGCAAATGCACGCGAACGCGGCTGTTAGGTATTCACTCACCAAGCAAAAAAAAAAAAAAAAAGTGCATCTAAAAGACACACATTTAGTGATCAGAAATTAATGCCTGCCCAAAGCAGGCATTAATAGCTAATCTGCTTTTCTGTACTGCCTCCTACTTAATATCGTTGCGATATTAAGTAGGAGGAAAAATTAAAGTTAACAAGCTTAAAAAAAAATGTTTAAAAAAAAAGCGCCGGCACTTGGGTGCAGGAAACACACTGAGAAGCATCCTTTTCCTGAACCCCCCTGGCTGCGTGGCGTTTAGGAAGACAGACGCCGATAAATTCAGCGTCTGTTCTCCTAACTGGCAGACGGCTGATGCAGATCGGGCTCTCGTTAACAAGGAGGCACTAGGGGCCTCATAAGTGGATATCTAAATACACACTTTCCCGGTGCACTTTCCCAGTGCCAGCAGAAATTAACGCCAGCCTTTGGGTAGGCGCAAATTTCTGAAAGTAAAATGTGTGGCTTGGCTGCACATTTTACTTTCTGAATCGCGCGGGCATAACTAATAAGGCCATCGACATGCATTTGCATGTTGAGGGCGCTATTAGGTTCGGCGGGTTGGATGCGCATTTTCGGCGCGCTATTACCCCTTACTGAATAAAGGGTAAAGCTAGCGCGTCGAAAACGTGTGTCCAAATGCGGGTTAACAGTGCGCTCCACCGGAGCGCACTGTACTGTATCAGCCCATTTGACAGTCCTAATCTAAGCATCTAGGGGATTATATGTTTTTGTAGGTTTTCTTCACACAGTGGGTGAAAGATATTACGAGACAGCCTAAGCAGATATAATTCTTTTTCAAATTAAAAAACAAATAAAACCACAGAAAGTTCTCTGAACCTGCAGCTCTGTAACTGTATTCGCTAATTAATGTTAGGGAAGCATGGAAGAGGTCACGAAGGGAAGGGGGATCCGCTCTGTGGCAAGTAATAAAACAGCAGAGCAGTCCAAAACAGGAGGATTAACTTTCTCCGTGTCTGTATGCGGATTGCACTGCTTCACTGCACCTGAGACAGGCCCAGGTTCTCAGAGAAGGGTGTAACTGGGAATAGCAGATACTTGTATTAAAAGCCCCGAGGCTCAGCTCATGCACAATGCATGCCAAGGATACTGACAGGATACAAAGGGCACATAATAGAACACAGTTGGCATTGAAGCTAACGCACAGAGATACCGGCCCGGAGAGGTACAAGGAGAGCACAGCCTGTTCTCAGAATTATTTCACCCACCCTCCTACCAGCCACTTCCAACCTAGCAAAGACACACGGGCTGATACAGTACAGGACTCTCTATTGGACGCGTGTTTTTAACAAGCTAGTGTTACCCCTTATTCAGTAAGGGGCCGAAAACGCGCGTCCAAACCCCTGAACCTAATAGCACCCGCAACATGCAAATGTATGCTGATGGCCCTATTAGGTATTTCCGCGCGATTTAGAAAACAAAACGTGCAGCCAAGCCACACATTTTGCTTTCAGAAATTAGCGCCTACCCAAAGGTAGGCGTTAATTTCTCCGGGCACCGGGAAAGTGCACAGAAAAGCAGTAAAAACCTCTTTTCTGTGCACCCTCCGACTTAATATCATGGCGATATTAAGTCGGAGGTCCCGAAAATTACCAAAAGTAAAAAAAAAAAAAAAAAAAAAAAAAATTGAAGTCAGCTCGCAGCTCGCGGGTTGAAAACCGGATGCTCAATTTTGCTGGCGTTCGGTTTCTGAACCCGTGGCTGTCAGTGGGCTCGAGAACTGATGCCGGCAAAATTGAGTGTCGGCTGTCAAACCCGCTGACAGCCGCCGCTCCGGTCCAAAAGGAGGCGCTAGGGACGCGCTAGTGTCCCTAGTGCCTCCTTTTGCCTGTTTTTACCACCGGGCCTAATTTGCATAGTGAATCGCGCACACAGGAGAGTGGCCTTTGCCCGCTCTCCCGCGGACTTTACTGTATCGGCCCGAATGTAAATCAGACCTACCTAGACCGCAGTCCAGCAGGACTGGGTCAGACTACATTACCATCTTGGCCCATCACATCAGGCCAGTTTTACCCCACAGCATCTGTGAGACTTGTAAGTAAATCCAGGACTTAGATCGGCCTGTCCACATGACATGGAGTCAATTGGTAGCCAAAACCCAATATATTTTATTGGATCTGCCAGGTACTTGCGACCTGGACTCACTGTCGGAGACAGGATGCTGGGCTCAATGGACCTTGCTCTGACCCAGCCTGGCAATTCTTATATTCTTAAAATTCTCTCTACGCCCCCTTCCCTTGGGTCAGTGTAATACAGAAAGATTACAGTTCCAGTGGCCTAGGAATCTTGCTTTCTCACTGACTGACATTTTCTCCATTCCCATAGTTCATTATCTAAATATAAGGACCTCAGAAGTAATTGGAACATGTTTAGTTTATTCACTTGATTAATCAACTACTGATAAGCACATCAAAGCATCATCCAATATGCACTAAAATTATCCACAAATAATGCCAAAAAGCATTTATTTATTTATTTAAAGAATGTATATTCTGCCCATCCACCAATCTCAGTGGTGGATCAGTATTTAACTACACTTCTGTTTCACTTTCCTGGTTATAAAAAGGAAAAACTGTAAACCCTGCTCTGCCAGCTAGTTGAACTTAGGGACACAGTTAGAAATGGGGCAAGCAAACACCCCAGGCTTCCTGGATCCTTTCCTGACAGAGAGGTTTCTGCGGGGAGGGGGGGGGGGGGGGGGGGGGGGGGAGTCTTTCAAGGCACTTTAGAGATAAAAACAAATCACCACACACCAGTTTGGGGTTGTTGAAAAAAATGAATCCTTTTACTGGGTAATTACATGCAAGTAAATTTGCGGTACACTGGGTTCTGGTGAAATCCATACAGAAAACAAAACATAAGAGAGTTAAAATTCAGTGTCAAGAAAAAAAATTGTGCACACACCAGGTGTTTCTTCTATCAAACTGCAAAGGTAACTCTGGAGCCGAACCTTCTTTTCTTGGTGTCTGCCTGACCCGATGCAGGCCCTGAAGTCCAGTTCTGGAAAAGCTCTTGAGATGAGCCCCTGCTGATGCACGGCTCAGCTGTCATTTTCCAGATTTTTCTCTCTGAAAGGGCGTCCTTCCCTCTGACTCCCGACAGAAGAAATCTACTTCTTAGGCAACTTTTAGCAAGACCAAGGAGTATGGCACTGACTCCTCATTCACCACTCTGTGCCGCTGGATCTTCTCAGTCTCAAGAACCTCTCTGAGATCTTAAGGTGCTCCCACACCTGGGTACCCGGACGCCCCTCCCGCGAGTCTCAGCCTACTCCTGGGACAAGATAGAAAAGGAGAACCTCTTCCTCCTCCTTGTTGAAGGCCTGAGAGCTCCAACTCTGAGCCTCAGCCGCCTTTCTTGAAAGGAAGATCGGATGAAAGAATACAAGCCAAAGTGGGCTCAAGAAACGCACTACTCACTAGACACCTCCCGCTGGGGACTATAAGGAAACCCTATACATCATTCAGTGCCTGGAAGGCCTCTCATGCCTCTAGGGTGCCTGTATAGGCTCCCAAAACAAACACACTTACTATTTGGTTACTGCAGTGAGAAAGGGGAATCCAAATCTAGTGCTGTGTTTTCTCTTTCTGTGACTCTGATGCTGTTACACACACAAAAAGAATGCATGCATTAGGAGCTCTTCATAAGGCAGTGAGCAGGAAACTCTGGTGGGGGAGCGGTGGAAGTTGTAAAGCAGGGACAGCTGGAAAATCTGAAGGGCTGAAGCTTTTCACTGTAGGCCTATGGTTGGCAGCCTGCACCTCCAGGCTGCTAGCATCTCAGAGCAGGACAAGCAGAGTAAAATATTTGATATCACAGGAATAGATATTGGAAAGCATTAAATAAGAAAGGCCAGGTTAACGATTAACTATTTAACTAGAGGCTGGTTCATAGGTAGTTAACTTCAGGTACATCCAGCAATTAATGCTGAACTAGAAGGTTGTATCTTAGCTATCTCAGTTCTCTTACTTTCCTGTTTCTCTTATTTCATTTTTTTTTCCTTTCCAAAATAAGGGGCATGGAACGGCTGCCCTATGAGGAAAGGCTAAAGAAGTTAAGGCAGTTTGGAGAAGAGATGACTGGGGGGGGGATATGATAGAAGTCTACAAAATCATGAAAGGATTCGAACAAGTTAATGTAAATCAGTTATTTACTCTCTCAGATAATAGAAGGAACAGGAGGCACTCCATGAAGTTAGCAAGTAGCCCATTTAAAACAAATCGAAGAAAATTATTTTTCACTCAGCGCATATTTAAGCTCTGGAATTCATTGCCAGAGGATGTGGTTACAGCAGTTAGTGTAACTGAGTTTAAAAAAGGTTTGGCTAAATTCCTCGAGGATAAATCCATAAACTGCTATGACTGTAATTAATAGGCAACAGTAGCTTGTGATCTATTTAATGTTTGGGTACTTGCCAGGTACATGCGACTTGGATTGGCCACTGTTGGAAACAGGCTGCTGGGCTTGATGGACCCTTGGGTCTGACCCAGTATGGCATTTCTTATGTTCTTATCCTCTTCCACCTTTCCTTGCTTTCAATGCGTCCTTTCCTTACTTCTTCTCTCACAAGGTTTTCCTGCTTCTCCTTCTCTTCCATTGCCCATCCCCTGTTCTTTACGAGGGTGTGGAAGAGGTGTTACTGGATTAAATCTCACCTGTCAGCTTTTCCTTACTATGCACAGTACTCTTTTAGTTTGGAGTATCACACCGCTTCGATGGCTGGGGGAATGAAGAAAAGAGGATTTATATTCAGACAACAACCAACAAGGACTGAATTGTACAGGCTGGGCAAACAAATAAGCATGAGAGTAGCTTGCTTATTGCAGTGGTTACTACCCCTAACCAATTAGGCTTGATACTTCACATTGATGCAGCTCCAGAACTGCTCTCTACATCAATTGGCGGGGGTGGAAGGAAATTAGAACCAAAAAGTTACCAAAAAGGGCCCTGACCTCAGCGGTCAGAATAACAGATAAGTATGAGAAAAATAACTGTGAAAACTTGCTGGGCAGATTGGATGGGCCATTTTGTTTTCTTCTGCCGTCATTTCTATGTTTCTATGATAGGAATACTGATGGTCCGTTCCATAACTGCCTCATGCGAAAATTATACTGTGATGTGCTAAACATCAAAACACCACAGCTAATTCTGATTTTTTGTGGCACTCAGACAATATTAGCACAGAGTACCAAATCTATACCGTTACTCCAAGAACATGCCAAACCCCTGACCATAGGAGTATCAAAGCACACAGCTCTGCCATCCGAAGCAGGTAATCTCTGCTTTAGCCATTTGGAAAGCTTTGCACATCCTCCTCCTCAGACAATTCTTATGTTAATCCAATAAAAAGTGTCACAGCTGAAAAGGCTCCTGTTTGTGCAATTTCACCTGGGACATTCCAGCCCTGATTTGCCCTCTGTACCATTCTATTTTCTGCCTGCTCCCAGGGCTTCAGGCTCACTGCACAACTGACAAGATTTGTGAAATAAGGGCTGAATGGTTAATTGTGTGGTTAAGAGGGTGAGTGCTTCTGAAATGCTGCACAAAATGCAGCGACTACTTTGCTGCTGCAGAGTTTAAAGGACACCTGCAAGAGTGGAGGGTCCAAGCCCTGCTCCCCCACTGGGCCTGTGGGTGGCATCACTGTGAAGGTGGCTCCATTCATGCCAGGACACCGAAATTTATAATCCTGTCCATGGAAAATGTCTGACAAGTTACTGCATGGTTACAAGAACTCCCTCAAGCTACATACTGTATGTGATTAGAGCTGGAGTGAAAAGCAAGGTGGTGCCACTGTTTCAGTGATTTTGAAAGCCAGACTTGATGGTGGTTCTTGGGGATTGGCGTTGTTACTCCCTGCAGTATCTTAGGGTTGCCACCAAATTCATGTCATCAGGGATAGGCTGAGCCAGTCCTGGTTTTCAGCCCATCAAATGTATGGAAGCTTAGTACTGCTTTTCTTACAGAAAATCAGAGTCCTTGTATGGAGGGGTAGGGGTTAGACTGGCTGACCCTTATAACATGGAATTGTTGGCAACCCTAAGTTCTGAGTCAGACCAACAACTAGAACACATGCAGCCCCAAGTACATGATTTGCACCATCAGAAGGAACATTTTTAAAATGAAAGCCTGCCAGAGCTCTGCCTTACAGAAGAAAGAACTTGATTTAAAAGTGATTTTCTTCTCTGCAGGGGTATGGGACTATTCTGCTGCTGCTTCTTTGGCTGGCATTTCAATCTACCTGAAGCTTTGTCTGCGGAGGGAGAATTTTATTTAGCAATTTTAAATGGTCTAAATTGGTTTATTGCCATTTTCCAGGGCACTTAAAGCGACTTTAGAGGGAGGGTGGAGCTGGGAGTGTGTGGTGAACCTCATCTGAAAGTTAAGGTGTATTCTGTGCAGGAAGTTTGCAAAGAGCATATTATTGTATGTGCATATAAATACACATACATGGAGCTGTACAAGAGAGGTCACATATGTGTGCTGGGTCTGCCCCTATCTGAGTAACGGAAGGTGAAGTGGCTTTATCGGGGTCACAGTGAGTGAAGATGGGGAGGCATCTGAGTTTATGTTTGCAGGCTCTTCAGCAGGGTGGACCCTAGGGGGGCAGGGCCTGGGGCAAATTAGCCAAAGCAGGTTCTCCCCAACCCAAGACTGCAGAGCAAGATGGGCGTGGGGGTGGACCTTCTCTGTCTGCCATTGTATGTGCTGGCCACTGAGGTGTTCAGCTGCCACCACACAATTTGCCTCAACTCCTAGCCCGCCGACACTCAGAGCCTGATATGCTGTCAAATGCTGGGGTAGCACAAGAGGAGGTGGGGCTACCATGGTGGCACAAAGCCTGGGGCAACCTCCCCAATTCCCCACCCCTCCTCCCCCAAGCACAGCCCTGGCTGTACAGAGATGGGGCTTTCTTCTACACACTGGAGTAGCCTAGTGGTTACAGCAGGGGACTGAGAACCCGGGAAGCCAGGGTTCAAATCCTGCTTCTCCCTCACTGATGCTCCTTGTGGCCTTGGACGTCACTTCCCTGATGCAATAACAGCTTGCTGACCTTACTATGGCTTTTAACACACATTTTGGAGTGGATTTTTCAGCACTAACTTAACCCTGGGTTTAATAGGTGGTTTAGCACAAAAGTATTTGCACTAAAATGTGAGAGCAAAGATTAGCTTGGTAACATGCAAATCGCACGTATTAGCTATTACTCAGCAATGCAGGGAGGTGCGTTAAAGGTCAGACTGCTTACTACAGATTTTTTTATTTTTTTTTAAACACGGGATATTTAACTCCTAGGTCAGAGGTGGAATAAGTGTTAACTCACATTTCTGGTGACCATTTTATTCTACGCCTGTGCTCAGTGTGGTAGCATCTTGAAGCTGCGCTATGTGCCATCCTGATTTACTTGTGCTTTTTCATGTTGCTTGCATACCTCTTGCGGGTAAATGCAAGAATTCAAAAGCAGCACGAGCCGAAGAACAAAGAAGGATGAAAGAGAGAGAAGAAACTCTGAACATGAGAGAAGATGGCGAAAGGATTAGGCTGCCCCGACTCGAGCCATTCATAGAAGGGCACGCAGGCAGAATATATTTTGCCCGAGGACAACTCTGCTGAGGTTATCGGAAATAGATGTGGTCCAAAGGTAGAGACTGAATTCTACGAAGCAATTGCAAATGACACTGACAGGCCACATCAGGCTTGGTCAAGCTAGCCAGTGCCTTTCTTTTTCTCGCCACTGGTTCATTCCAAAATACGGCGGCTTTAGTAGGTAGAATGGATTGGTCATCGTTTTCAAGGCATTTCAGTCAGGTACTTTGGGCCATAACGAAACAGGTCAGGGAGTACATTAAGCATCCCCAGCAGCGAACAGACTGGCTGGAGATGAAATGTGCTTGTTATGAGATAGCTGGCATGCTGCACTCACCTCTCACCTCAGAGAGAGATGTCCTACCATAACAGGAAGCATTTCCACTCCTGAAGGTCCAAGGGGTGTGTAATGTGCACATGAAAATCCTGAGTGCTGTCTCCAAGTTTCCCAGATGCTGCCACAACCCTCCAAATTATATGGAAGAGAAACATGGCAAAGGCTGACTGCTTAAATCAAAGTGTAAGCGCTCTTGGGCGCACACGTTCAGCAGAAACAGAGAAACATGATGGCAGAGAAAGACCAAATAGCCCATCTGTCCAATTTATCTAGCCCTTAACACTTTCCAACACTCCTTCAGAGATCTACTGTATTTATTCCATGCTTTCTTGAATTCAAATATCATTTCTGCTCTTCACCACCTCCACAGGGAGGTTGTTCCCTGGGTAGGGATGGGTAGGGATCTATCCGCCTAGATGGATAGATCCCTACCCATTGTGCAGTATATAAAAACTTTTAAATAAATAAAAAAAAAAAAATAAATAAATCCATTACCCTCTCTGTAAAGAGATATTTCTTAAGATTACTCCTGAGCCTACCCTCTTTCACTCTCATTCAATGACCCCCCTCATTCTAGAGCCTTCTTTCCATTGAAAGATGCTCACCTCCTGTGCATGAAAACCTTGAAGGTATTTACATGTCTCTATCACATCTCCACTATCTCGCCTTTCCTCCAGGGTGTACATGTTAGGTCTAAGTATATCCCCAAAGGCTTTAGAACAAAGACCACCGATCATTTTAGTGGGCACCCTCTGGACCAACTCAAACATTTGAAGGTGCAGTCTCCAGAATTGTACACAGTATTCCAAGTGATGTCTAACCCGGACCTAATACAGGGGCAATCTCACCTCCCTTTTTCTGCTGACCATTCCTCTCCCTATGCAGCCAAGCATCTTTCTGGCTTCTTCTCTCACTTTATCACCTGTTTGACCACCTTAAGATCAGCAGATACAATTACCCCCAATCCCACTCTTCCTTTGTGCTTAGAAGAATTTCACCCCTTGGGTTACTGCATCCTAAATGCTTTACTCTGCATTTTTTAGTATTAAATCTTAGTTGCCATTCCTCCACCTTCACTAGATCCTCCTAATTTTCCACATCTTCCTGGCTGTCTACCCTGTTGCAGATTTTGGTATAATTGGCAAAAAAAAAAAAACCCCTTTCCTGACAATACTTCTGCTATGTCGCACTTTGGCACTGCACATCTGAACTTTGGGCAATATCTAGCATGCAAGGTCATTTTGACAAGGCATGGCAAGTTTAATCATAGCATAAGCTCTCTTGGGTGGTCGCATTTTCCAACTAATAAGGGACAATGTAGTAGTTTATACCCCTGAAGCAGGCAGTGATGCTGAAACATAGCTATGAGGGACATTACATTTCACCAATGGTTTTTATTATTTCATTGTATTGTAAAATATTTAGTATCTATATTTATTATTAATTGTGTTTATAAGCATTATTCATTTTCTATTACTATGACCAATTTTTATTGCATCTTTTTAACATATACTGTTTGTGTGTGCTGCTATTTGCCCAATTGCTTTTATTTGTGATGCATTGCCTCTCTTATTTCACATTTGTTCTAATATTTTAAACAAATCAGACAATATAATGAGTTTGCTACTGGCTGCTATCTTGATTCCCAGGGTACTTTAAAGCATTGCCACCCACTGAAGGATACCGATTACCAGGTTTGATAAGTTTATATAATTGGTGCCTCAGAATTATCCATACTGATATTAAACCCTGAGAGTCTTTTCCAAAATCAGTCAGGGAGTTTAAAAGATTTAGGACTGAAACATGAGGGTTAGAAATGCTAACTAGAACATCACCTGCAAATACTCATCTGGTCATACTCTAATTTCCTTGACATCTTGATTCCTTCTAATCTATTCTGCCAGGGGCTTCATTGATAAATATCCTCCACTAAAAAAAATAAATAAAAAGGTCCAAATAGCACTACCCCATACCCTCTTATCAGTTCGCCTTTACACAAGCTTTAGAAGCTGCATACAATCTTCAAATTCAAATTAGAAACTTGTCTCTCAGCCTTACTTTCTTAAAACCTGGGTCATGAATTTCCTATCAAATGCCTTCACATCTGTACTGAAAAGCATCGAGGGTATCTGCTCCACCTTTGCTGCCCATATTACACAATTATTTTACATATATTATCTGATGCTTGCTTCCTGGGATAAAACCAGCTTGATCATTACATACATTTATTATTTATATACCATCTTTGCAGGAACCAGCAAGCCCAAGCTGGTGTACAACAGTTAATTCAGGCCAAGAAAAGTAAATAAAACCTATCCCACTCCACTTCCATCAACCTCCCCAATAATCAGCACAACCATCACACACTGCCATAATGGCACCACAACTTGACCCAGCATCTGCCTACATCAACACAAATGCCACTCTGCCCTCTGACAAACTAGCCAACAAGTAACAATCATGACTTAAGTTAAAGATGAGAGAGTCTTAGAAAACCTTGTAGCCAGGATTTTAGCCAGTAGTTTTATTTCAGTGTTAAGCAATGATATTGGTCTATTTGGTTTGGGTCCATTCCTTCCTTGTAAATTATAGAAATACCTGCAATGCTCTGCTATGTGGAAGGTGCCTGGTTTGATCTCAGAGTCGGATCTTCTGCTCCCCAGGTCAGCTGGGGACGACTGTGGATGCAGCGTTCACAACCTCTGGGGAGAGAATCATGGTCACTGCTTAAGGGTAACGTTTACTGATAGATTGCGGGTCTGTGATTATAAAGTTCTGGAAGAAGAGCTGGTGCAAGGCCAATAAGTGAAATTTAATTTAAAGAATAACTTAATAATTACGGCAGAAAAAGACCAAATGGTCCATCCAGTCTGCCCAGCAAGGTTCTTATGTTATTAACTACTGCTCTGTGCAGGTTACCCCATGTTTTTAAGGGTAGTAATGCTACTAGCAACATTTTTACATGATGAGCAGTCTTGATAATCCAGACAATGCTGCTTGAACGTGCTTTGCTTTTGGACTTGGCTGTAGAAGCAGTCCTGCGCTTTTTCCCTAGTGTCTGCGTATCAGTACCCCAAACCATTAAAGTTAGGGCCCAGTATTGGCTGTCATCTGAATTCAATTCCTCTTTTACCACTGCCATTGAGGCAAAGAGCGATATTGCAATTGTGTTAAAATCATGAAAGCTAATTGGTTAAGGGTAGTAACTGTCGCTCCAAGCAGGTAACCCTCATGCACTCTTTCCTTCATTTCCTTGCTCTAGCCTTTAGGGATACGAAGTGTTTATCCCATGCCTTTTTGAATTTGTTTACTGTTTTTGTCCTCTCCGCATCTTCTGAAAGGGCATTTCAGGCATCCACCACCCTTCTCCATGAAGAAATATTTCCTGATGTTGGTTCTGAGTCATCCCCCCCTGGAGTTTCATTTTGTGGAAAAGGTTCAAATTTCATGCATCATTAAAATCTTTCAGTTCTCTCAAGGTCTATATCATATCTCCACTGCACCTCCTATCCTCTAGGGTATACATATTTAGATCCTTCAGCCTCTCCTCATAAGTCTTCTGGTACAGACCCCACACCATTTTAGTTGCCCTTCTTTGGGACCACCTCTGTTCTATCTCTATCCTTTTTGAGATACGGTCTCCAGAACTGAACAGAGTATTCTAGGTGAGGCCTCACCAAGGACCTGTAAGAGGGCATTATCACCTCCTTTTCCTTACTGGTTATTGCTCTCTCTCTGCTGCTCTCTGGCTTTAGCTATCACCTTGTCACATTGCTTAGCTGCTTTCAGATCACCACACTATTATCTCTAGGTCCCTCTCCCAGTCTGTTTACATTAGACTTTCACCACCCATCATGTACAACTGTTTTGGATTTCCACACCCCAGATGCATGAGTCTGCACTTCTTGGTATTGAATTCCAGCTATCAAGTCTTCGACCATGCCAAGCTTCCTTAAATCACTTTTCATTCTGTCTACTTCAAGCATGTCCATTCTGTTGCAGATCTTAGTGTCATCTGCAAATAGACAAACTTTACCTTCTATCCCTTCTGCAATGTCACTCACAAGGATATTGAACAGAACTGGTCCCACAACCGATCCCTGTGGCACTCCACTTAACATTGTTCTCTCTTCAGAGTAGGTTCCATTTACCATTTACGCTGTCTCCTGTTAGTCAATCAGTGTATAATCCATGCCACCATCTTGGCACCAACCCCCATGCTTCTCATTCTATTCACGAGCCTCCTATGCGGGACCATATCAAAAGCTTTGCTGAAATCCAAGTAAATCACATTGAGCTCTCTTCCCTCTTATTTCTGTTTACTTTTCTAACATATAGATTTGTTGCCTTTGTAATAGCTCCTTTTAATTTGGACCATTCTTGTTCCACCTCACCCATTATCTCCCAGTCTTCTAGTTCTTCCTCCAGGAACCTCCCCCTTTTGACAAAATCCATATTTTTTAAATTTAAAACTCAGGCCTTTGTATGACTTCTTTATATCCTATTTGCGATATCAAACCATACCGTCTGATGATCACTGGTGCTCAGGTGGGCACCTGCCTGGACATTTGAGACATTATATCCATTTGTGAGCACTATATCGAATATCACACCCTCCCCTGATGGGTTCCATTACCATTTGTTTGAACATAGCCCTTTGAATGGCATCCACTCTCTCTCTTCTTCTTGCAGATTCCACAGAAGGGATACTCCAATCCACATTCAGCAGATTAAAATCTCCAATGACCACGTCTCCCTTCTTTCCTACCTTTTGGATGTCTTCTTCTGTTTGAGTTGGAGGTCTGTAGACCACACCAATGAAAATGGAAGCACCATTCTTCTTTTTTGACAGCTCATAATGCTGCTTCCCTACCCTACATCCCTTGCATTTCAGTTGCTTGGGTATTGTTTTTGACAAACTACTCCTCCCCTTATTAAGTTATAGCCCAGGGTGGCCATATCCCAATCATGAGTCTCAGTAAACCAGGTCTCTAACAACAACTATGTCCAAGTCCGCTTCCACCATTAAGGCCTGCAGGTCTGGGATTTTACTACCTAGACTACAAGCATTTGTGGTCATATCTTTCCAACTTTTCTCCCTTGGTTTGCTGCTCTTCCTAGTCATCTTTTCTGGTATTTTGAGCTGAGTTTTTTTTGTCCTCCCAATTCCTGTATTGTTTGGGGGTGACATGGCAATTTCAATGGCCACCTCCTGCTATCCCTTCCCTCTAGTTTAAATGCCTGATAATGTATGCTCTGAATGTCTCGCTTAGTATCCTCTTTCCTACTAAGGAAAAATGTACACCCATCCTCACTGTATAACCTTTTACTGCTCCATTCACAGCCCTAGCCTCCAATGTATCCAAAACCACTTGCTTTATAACATGTTTTGAGTGAGAAATTGAAGAAATCTTTATGGCAGAGACTTTCCTTCCCTTTCCGTGAACAGGTAATCGTTCTGAAAAGGCAATGGTCTTTGCCATGTGTCTAATTTTCTTCCCTAGATTTTGGAAATCTTTCTATACTGCAAGGATACCATTTCTAGCAAGCTCAATGGTCCCAAGATGGATAACATCTGATATCGGAGTCTCTGCTTTCTTCTATAATTGTATTGGTTGGTATTTCTACTGGCTGAGGATCTTAGAAGGCATTTAACTGTTGTGTCCCCATCAAAATTATTTCCCAAATAGGTTCCTCTGATGACTGAGTCTCCCAGCAGAATCAGTTTCCTTTTATGATCTTTGATAATGTTTAAGGATTTCTGGGTACACTGGGTGACTAAAACCCTTTCAGACATCACCGCATTTTCAATTCCTGGAGCTTCGTCATTATCCAATACAGAAAAGGTATTATGTAAGGGTAACGGCCAGGAAAGTGGGTGTCTTTTCATCACAGGCTTTATTCTGCCAGAGCCCAATGTAATCCATTTTTTCCTGAATTTCTGAATCCTGAATGTCTGACTTCTCTGTGGGAGTGGGGGTGGATATTCAGGATGCTGCATAGTTGGGGAAATTAGATGTCTTATAGTCACATTTTATTCTACCAGAGTCCAATGTAAACCATTTAGTCTTGGGTTTCTGAATCCTCTGTGGGAGCTGAAGGGGATATTCTGGATGCTGCCAAAAAGGGGATGTTGTCCAAAACCTGAGCAATTCCACTTTCAGATGAGTCAGCTGCTTTTTTATTGCAGACAGCTGCAAGCAAATTGGACATCCTTTAAGTCTCCAAATGGCAGGCCTTTGGACATAAGCACCATAATTGTTACACTGAATCAAAGCCATTCTACAAATAGTAACTAATATACAAGTTGTTAAATTGGTACTTAAGTCTTATTCACTTAATCTAAGACCTTGGAAGAACTATTTAAGAAGAAAACACCCTAGACGTGGATGGGTAAGGGGCAAGTTGGGAAGGAACAAACAACTCTTGTAGATATTAGCCTTTTTTATTATTATTTAACACAGTTACTTAATACTGAATAGCAATATCTATAGCTTGGAAAAATACAATATATAGAGATTTCAAACCATGCAAAACACAGAAATGCAAAAGAATGGCTAACTTAAAATAGAAATTAAACTTATCTGGTATAAGGTCAGGTAGCAGTATGCGTCTCTGTAGAGGCACCTATGCACTTTATTTTAATTCTGAATAAGAAGTTCTTGATATCACACTGCAATGCACTGAGTCACTAGACCCAGAGAATATAAGCCCCTAACGTTTTATTTTTTAAACAGAGTTATTTAATACAGTGGTTCTCAACCTTTTTTCTATTGGGACACACCTAGCAGAAAATGCTTATAGGTATTTCACACTGAACAGTTGACATCACGGGGCTAAATGTAAACATACACTCTGCATCCACAGGAACCCGTCCCTGCCACCCCCATCCCTAAACAAAGGATGAAAAGCAGAATTAGGCTATTTCAAATACAACTCACTATATAAAAAAAGATATTCTGATTCTGGTGCTCTCTCAGTACCAGAAACACAAACTCCCTTACTACCAGGCGCATTGTAAAATACAAAACCTGAAAAAAAAACAAAAACCTCATGTGTAGCAAACCTTCCATACTACTGTAACACTAACTCCAAGAACTCAAACAGCAATAGCCCTTTCTATGAAAAGGCAGCAGTGCAGCCCCAATGCATGTCCTATTGAGAATGAGAAAACACAAAGAAGATTGATACAAATCCCTACCTACTAGTAAAATACCTCACCCCAGTCACACAAACAGATCCGATCTTTACCAAATACAGAATAGAAGACCACAAATTACAAATGTGGAAACAAAAACTGGAATGGAAACTTCAAAAAGCCACTCTGCATACAGTGCAAAACTGGAGAACTTGAAACAGAAATACAAGTACAAATCCTCCTACACTAAGCAATGCACATTCCCAAAACTGACATGTTATAGCTCTGGCACCCCATCACTCCCCTTCCATACCTCCATCATCCTTCACTTTTCCCAATTACTCTCTTTCAGTCATCTGCTCACATTCATATCCCTGTCCAGCATTCCTGCCCAACCACATCCTCTTCCGTGCTCCCTCTCTCCTCTGCTGCTCGACTCTCCCTACCCCCTTCATCCCATCTCCCTGCCTGCCCAGCTACCCCAACCTAGTTTCCCACTCCTTCCTGCTCAGCAGCCCCCACACTCCCTCTCCATTCCACTTCTATCTGCCCAGCATCCCCAGCCTTCCTTCCCCCACCCTCCACAGGGGGAAGAGATAATCAACAGCATCACTTCCAGACTCAGCAGGGGAAGGTAAAGTTTGCATCCCATCAGGCCTAGAGCAGCAGGAGCTGGCAAGGTCTTGCTCTGATCTGGGTGAAGGAGAAAACAGCCTACCACTGGGCCAGAAAGAAGAGAAGGAAGTGAGAGGAGCCTCCCATCAGGCCCAATGTAAGAGAAGTCATAAAACTCCCAGCTGGGCTGATAAGGTGGCAGCAGCCGTCTGCTGGCCCTGCGATGCACCTCCCAGGACCTCCCGACATGCCAGTGTGACCCGACACACCTGTTGAGAACCACTGATTTAAATATATACTAGCAAGTCTATAGCTTAGAAAAATATATAGAGATTTCAAACCATGCAAAACAGACATGCAAATCATAGAAATGCAGAAGAATAAATGTCAGCAAGAAAGCAAACTATATTATGGCTAACTTAAAACAAATATTAAACTTATCTGGCATAGGTAGTTCCATACATTTTTAATCTCATCCATGTCAATAGTACACTCAGTGAATATAATTTCTCATAATACTGACAAACATCTTCACATTGCCTTACCCTCATAATGAAGCTTTCCATTTCAGTCCTTAATTTTTGTTCTCACTCTCTGTTTAACTCTCAGCTTTGAGAGTAACATTTTGCTCACTTTATTACTACATTAAATAGAGTCTGGCTTGCCTATTGTACTTTAAAGTTTATATCCTCCGCCGATAAAGCATTCAGCTTTTCATTTGCTGTTTCAAGTTGTTGCAGAAACTTTTGGGATCCCCTTCTCTATACCTGGGCTCAAGAACTTTAATGTTATGTAGTAAAATATTGGCATCTTTTTCCATTTTTCTTTCAGACAATACCCATTTCCTCTGAGCACTGCCTTACGACAATCCTAGAGAATGTTATAATTTACCTCACCACTATTTCAAAATAATCTGCAACATCTTGCTCTATCTGACTTTCAATAGACTCATTTAGTTTCAGAATCTTTGTTCCATTATCCCAAACCCTGCTCATCCCCCACCGGGGCACAATCCAAGCATGCTTTATTATCTATAGTCGTTGCATCTCTTCTAGTATTATATTTTTATCCAATAAGAGATCTACTTGTGAATGTGTTGTGTGGGTTTGAAAAAAAAATTGTATACTCTCTCTGCATTGGATGCTTTATGCTCCATATCAACTACCCTCAAAGATAAACTCCTGTTTAAAGAATTATCCAGTGCTATTTCTACTGTTAAAGGCCTCCCCCTAAAATTAGGGGTCCTTCCACAAATGTTCCTAGCATCATTGCTAATTCTTCAAACATTCCTCTTGTCCTGCATGCCGGGAGTATGGATCTTAGCACTACCCAGACAAAGATATATCTGCCCCCTTTAGCCTTCTATACTTCAATATTCTCTAGCTGTAAGTGCCTTACAATCATAATCCCAACCCCCTCTACCCTCCAACATCATCACATATAGAATTAGAACACAAAAAAAAGGATATATAAAAAAGACCCTGACATGTATTCATTTCTTTTCATAAAATGGGTTTCTTGAATCTGGTCTCTTACTTAAAGAGCATTTGGCTTTTCATGGGAGAGTTTAGCCCCATGACAATCAACACTGGAATCATTAATGGCTGTGCCATATTACTTTAAATTTACTTCTCCTTCTAGCATATTCTCAGATTTCTAGATTTGTATGATCAGATGCCTTTGTTTCTTTCAGTCCCATTCATTTCTCAGAGTCTTACATCCTACCCTTCAAATGTGTGGTCTGTAACCCCTCCCTCTCTATTCCTGTCCCCTCAACTCCCTTTCCTTGTACAAACACTCCCTCTCTCCTATTTCAAAAACAGAAAAAAAAAAAGAAACATACAAAACTAAGATACAGAAAATATCCTCCATTTTGCTTCAAGTCTGCAGCACATTTTAGATGGAGGAAGTGTGCCACCTAGAGGAAGAATTCCAAACAGCAAAATCTTACAAACAAGTTTAACTAGTTCTTCATTATCATTTGCCTCTTTAGGCAAATCCAAATTAAGGGGCCCATCCATGCAGTCCCAACCACATGCACTTTACCAGCCCGTGAAAAACCAACATGGCAGACTAGCCAACCTCTCATGACATGATGCACACCAGAACAGAAATCAGCGCATGCTTTTTGCTCCACTAACTCAAACAATTCCCACGTTGCGGTTAATCACAATGACCTCTTAAGTTAGCACATACTAATTTTGAGATCTTGACAGCATGCAGTCTAATGACAGCAAGCAGAGTCCCAAGATGGTGCTTCGACGCGCATCACTTGTGTGAGCTGCAGAACCTCCTCGTCCACATGTGCCACCACTGCCCTCACCGCGCGCCATGCTTGCCAGTGCTCACCATCAAGGCAAGCCTCGGTCTTTTGGCTTACATTCCTGTTCACAAATTTAATTCCCAATGTACACTACCTCCTTTCTCAGCTTTATAGCATTTTAATTTTTTTCTTTCCCTATATATATATATATATAGCTTTTAATTGTACAGAGAACCCTTTAAATTCAAGATCGTAGCTGTGGCTATATGAGCAAGATTCATATATGTCCCTCTATGAAGAATCTCCCTCAACATATTTAGCAACAACTTCTTTCTCTTCTACTCCATTCCCTATGGTTTTAGTCCATATAGTCACAATCTTTAGCATCTCGTATAGTTTAATTTATCTGCTTTTCTACTACACAGTTGTTGGGGCCCACATCAAAGCAGAAGAAATACTTCCTTGGCCTCAAACCTGACCATTTTCAGATAATTTAATTGGGCTAATTGGTGAATTTCTCATTTTATTCTCTTGTAGAAGCACTTTAGTTTCACTGTTCCTTGCACCACATTGCGCTTCAAGCTCCTGTTTTTTTGTTGTTTGTTTTTTTTTTAAACTGTTTAGGGTCCTCCTGCAGGTCTTGACCATACTGGATCACATTTGAGACTTTTCTCTCTGACTGGAACCCGCTGCCATCTTAAAGTATCTCAAATTAGTTTTGATGTCGCTGGCATTACTATCTTTCCTTGAATCAACTCTGCTTTTTTAAGCGCTTTCCTTGCTTTCACTTTATTATTCACATTTGAAACTGCTCCACTTGCAGGAGATTGTAAACCAAAAGGAAAGGTTTACAGCCGAACTTAAATCCCTCAAACAATCTCTTAGAAAAAAAGAGCAAAGCTGGAGAAAAAACTCATCCACTTCGACACAAACCATCTACAAATCCCACCTCAACTCCTACAGGAATACTATCCTTAGAACAAAGAAAGAATTCTATGCAAAAAAAATACACAACTTCATTTTCGACTCAAAGGCCCTTTTTTCTTACGTCTCCTCTCTAACCAAACCATCTCCTCTCACGATCCCTGACCACCAAGCGCTCAACAAAGCTAACGAGCTAGCCAACTACTTCAAGACAAAAATCACTAACCTTACCCATTCAATTACATCCAATAGCTCCACCTTAACACACCATCTAACAACAGTGCCGCAACAAAACACAAGCTTGGACTCATTCGAGCTCACTTCTTCACTGGAGATCGAAAATACACTCAAAAAACTAAAACCATCCTCACACCCATCAGACCCATTACCAACAAATCTCCTCATTGCCATACCAAACACCATCTCAAAACCAATAGCAGAAATTATCAACACATCCCTGTCTCAAGGCTCAGTTCCTAACCAGTTAAAATTGGCAATCCTGAAACCGTTACTGAAGAAACCAAATGCTTCTCCATCAGACCCAGCTAACTTCCGACCGATTGCAAACTTACCACTCATCGCCAAACTGATGGAAAAAATTGTCAACAAGCAACTGTCAGAATATCTGGAAGATCATAACATTCTATCCTCAGCTCAATATGGCTTCCGAAAACGACTAAACACCAAATCTCTCTTATTATCGCTCACTGATACCATCCTCGTGAACCTGGAGAAAAAACAATCTTACCTGCTGGTTCTACTTGATCTTTCTGCGGCGTTTGATACGGTAAAACATACTACACTTATAGACCAACTAACTAATATAGGGATCAAAGGCACAGCTCTCAAATGGTTTCACTCCTTCCTAAGCAACAGATTCTACAAAGTAAGGATAAACAACAAAGAATCGCATCCAATCCTTACAGAGCAAGGAGTCCCGCAAGGATCCTCACTTTCTCCCACCCTATTCAATATCTACCTCCTCCCTCTCTGCCACCTACTCTCAAACCTCAAGCTTACCCATTACCTCTATGCAGACGACATTCAAATCCTTCTCCCGATTACAGAATCCCTTCAAAAAACCATCACTTACTGGAACGAATGCCTACAGCCCATTAAGGAATTACTCTCAAGCCTCAACCTAGTATTGAATGCCAATAAAACCGAAATGCTCATTGTCTCTCAGGATCCTCTCACAATCTCCTCTAGCTTCTCTCTACCAAACGCTAATAACATGTTCTCACCGGACGTCAGAAACCTTGGAGCATGGCTTGACAATCATCTTAACCTAAAAAAGTTCGTAAACAATACCACGAAGGACTGCTTTTACAAACTGCAAGTCCTCAAAAAACTTAAACCCCTCCTTTATTTCTCCGACTTCAGGCTAGTACTTCAATCCATAATATTATCAAAGCTCGACTATTGCAACTCCATGCTACTAGGTCTACCCAACAACACGATCAAACCATTACAGATGGTACAGAATTCTGCTGCCAGAATTCTAACAAGCACTAACAAAAAAGATCACATCACCCCAATCCTTAGTAATCTACATTGGCTTCCCATTAAACAAAGGATACTCTATAAGGTACTCACAATCATCCACAAAGCGACAAACAAAATAGCTCCCATCACGTTAAGCTTTCAACTCCAACCGCACACATCTTCCAGACCTATCAGAAGCGCTTACAAAGGATCACTGCATGCCCAACAAGTAAAATCATCTCTGAGCAAAAGAGCGCTATCCTTAGCAGGCCCCCACCAGTGGAACATGCTCCCCCCAAATCTAAGACTTGAACCCAATCATCAAGAGTTCAAAAAAAGGCTAAAGACTCTTCTTTTCCAACAAGCCTTCCCAGACTCACAATCCTACCAAGACGGAAAGTCTTCCAAATAAGAAGTATCCCCTAATTATGGTCACCATACCAAGTCCTACCTTCAGGTCTCTGCAAATAAGAAGTATCCTCTTCAAATCCTCTGCAAATCCTCTGCAAATCCTCTTCAAATCCTCTTCAAATAAGAAGTATCCTCTTCCAAATAAGAAGTATCCCCTAATTATGGTCACCATACCAAGTCCTACCTTCAGGTCTCTGCAACTGGACAACAATCTTTGAGTTCTAAAAATTAATCTTATTTATATTTTCCTCTGCAACTGGACTACAATTTCTAAGTTCAAAATTCATTTTATCTTATTATTTATATTTGGCATGGTTAATATGTCACTATATCCAAGTTAAATATTTAAATTATACAGTTTATATTACATAATTTTATTAATTACAAGTAAAACTATTCTATATTATTGATTATCATTATGTTAAATTGTCATCCAGTTATAATGTTCCATATGTACCACTGTTCTATGTAAAGCCCCCTTATCTCTGTTGGGCAGTTTATCGTTATATGTAAACCGGAGTGATTTATAGTCTCTATAAGAACCTCGGTATATAAAAATTAAAAATAAATAAATAATAAATAAATAAAACTTATAATGGATGCTCTCTTTTATAAATATTATAATAATTTCCTTGAACGCTCTCTTCTGCAGCATGGTCAAAGATAGAGCACTAAAATCTCTTATTTACTTTTCACTATACCGCTACAATATTCCTTATGCTCGACATCACTAAGTGTAAAGTTATGCATGTGATAACGTCTCTGCAGACGCTCTCTCTCCGTGGTCCTAAGGCCCTATATGAGCCTGATCTATTTTAATCTGTTTAGAAGCTTCAGAAATCTCTTCTGATTCCAGGATTGGTTGATATATATTTTATTACTCACTTTTTTCTGATCTCCCACAGACGTTTTACTGTCAAGACTGATTCTCCAAGTTTTCAGCTAAGCTTATGATTACCTCCTTGAATTCCCCTGGAGTAGCCTGGTTCTTACATCAGTAGGCTGGGAATGCGAGAAGCTAGGAATCAAATCCCACCCAACACTCTTTGTGATCTTGGGCAAGTCACTTCATCCTTCATTGTCTCAGGTGCTAACAAAGCCTAAGCTCTCTGGGGCAGGGAAATACCTAATATAACCTGATTTACAACTTGCTTGAGCTTGGGTTTAAAAAGAGCAAGTAATGAATTCAAAATCCAACTCCTTTGCAGCTCGCTTATAGCATCTGGCTGCTCTTCCATTTTCTGCTCTGCATTGTCAGTTCAGTTTCATTTCTTGCTGATGTCTCTCCTTAACCCTGAAAAGATTTCCAAGTACTTCTTCTTTGACCGCTCTTATTCCCCTTTTCATTTCTCTAAGCCACCTCCGCATGTCTATTTTAGTCATTGCCTGACTGGGTTGAGAACTGGCCTCTTCTTTCTCTCTTTCAGACTCAGAGTCAGATGATGCCTCCCTGGCCAGATTTCAAATCCTCAATCTTTTCATCTCTTTCTCTTTAGAGTGAAAATAGTCCTTTCAACAGCTGGTTTTCTTTTGGATACTTATCTTTTTATTTATCCAAAATGTTTTTCTTTTTTAGCTAAGCAGTCATCTCTGCCAATGTCACCCACTTCTCACTGTACTCGAGAGGTCACAAGAAGAGCTGGTTACTTAAGCAAATCTGGTTGCTACATTCTTAGAGAATATAGCGGTCAGAATATATTCTTTAAAAACAGAAATACTCTGTTTTATAATCAGAAAATGTGTTTTCCCTGACATTTCTAAAGCACCTCAAAAGAAAAAAAAACTTTTTTCTGGCCATGCACCAGGATATTATTTCTTTGGGTGGTGCTTTTGTACTTCATTTACCATATAGATGTGCGATTATAAATATTTTAATGTTTTCTGTCCCAATCCACATAAGAACTCTCTTAGTGATATAGTAAGGGACAAGTCTGCTCCCCAGGTTCTGATTTCAGATCTTCCAGAATAATGTCAGCAGCTAGGGGTACACTTAAATGGATTCTGCGAAGGCTAGACCCTTATGTATTATTTCTCTTTTAATAATATTTGCTTCAATTTCCCCCTTTCCTGCTCATGATCTAATGTCTTTGGCAGTTGCTTTTTTCATCTAATCTACTTGCTAGAATTCTAAGTTGCTTTATTCCTTATTTGTCACTCCAGAATATAAATTTAAAATTAAAATAAACAAACAGCACTAGCCATCTCCTGTGCAAAATATGTTAGAAGAGATCTTCCAGTGGCAATCTACACCTAGCTGTGGCAGAGAGAGATGCAGTGGGAGATCTGGAGACTGCTCCTGATTAGAGTCAGGACAGATCCCAGGATTCCTCAGACAGAGTCTCAGAGGCCTCTGGTGGCACAGATCCTAAAATCCAGCTCACCATAGGACTTGTGGCCTTGGATCAAAAGCCCAACAAGCAGCAGCAAGGCTTCCCACTCTGAAGCTGATAAGCTATGGATTAGAGGTGACTTGCTCAGTGCTAAGGCATGGGTCCCTGCATGCTTGAAGTGCCTCAAGGATCCCTTTTCCAGGTCCTGCTCAAAAACTGCTGCAGCCAAAACCAGAGACCACAGTGGGGGAGGAAACATCCTCCTGGTTGACCAAAGATGTACCAATGGTGGTGGCATGGAGTCCTGGAGATGGTTGCAGCTTAGTCACTGATATAGGACCTGAGCTCACCTCTCTCTTGACAGAACTACTTAGGATTGGGCAACAAAGTAAGCATGGGAGATGCAGCGAAAACAATGTCTCTGTACAATTCTCAGTTTAACATCCCTTTGAGACTGATCTCAATAAGGAGGAATCATTCTCCTACATCAAATTCAAGGAGCAGAAGGACTCCTTGCTCCTGGACCTCATGTCCAAAGCTGCCTATGGTGCCAGTGGCCAAGTGCAGCTCCTGGGTCCTTTGATGTTGATATCTTCAATAGTGTTGAAGGTGCATTGGTCTCTGGTGTCAACAATCTGAAGATGTTTAGAGGCTTCAATATTCAGAGCTTGACAGCCCTAGGTGACATTTTAGCACAGATGGCACAACTAGAGACATCATGCTCTAGCCACAAACATTTAATGCAATCCTTGTGATTCATTTTAGGCATCTTACAACCGCAGGGGGGACACCGCTTGAAACTGGATTCCCCCTCTGTCATGGTGAGGAAGCTACAAAATCAAACAAAATCTTTGGAAAATGCATGACATAACTACCGAGAAACCTCACAGGAGCAAAAGGAAAATAAAACTGATGCACTGCAGCTGTTGACAAGAAATAACTGCCGCAACCTGTCTGGAGAAGTAGAGAGGCCAATATGAGCCAAATACAAGCCAGAAGAATTTTTTGTAAATCACCAAAAAACTGATGGAAGAACCACTGAACATGCATGTGGTCAAATTCACAGACAATAAGTTCTCAGAGGGCCCACACAGTCGCTGCTGCTGCATGGGAAAGAAGCCTCACACATGCCCAGACAACCCTTCTAGGCTATTCTAAGCTTCATGAGAAATGTTCTGCATTTGCACCAGCTGACATTTCCCATTTGTGTGTCTAATTTACTCTACTTGTCGACAGATAATCCTCCTGTATAGCTCTATGGAAAAATGGAATGTCTGGAATGCTGGAGATGAATATAATTATTGTAACCTCTGGTTAGTCATAAATCCTTTGGAGTGAAGAAGGGAAAGATCATTGTCTTCCTAAAAAGAAAGAAGCCTTATTAAAGTTGGCTGTCAGCTTTATCAAGAATCTGAAGCACTGAATTTTCCCCTTATCTTTACAATGTATAATCTTGTGAATTTGACTAGCATTTGTTTTTTTGTCATTAAGATGTGTATACTGGGCATTTTATCCTCTGCAGTGAACGTAGATGGTTCATTCTCTGTTCACATATAAGAAACAAAAGGATGCCAAAGAAACTGTAGACTATAAACCATTAGCACAAATTAAGGCGTCCTGCATCAGCAGCATTGTCTCAAGAGACAATGTCAAGGGGTATCAGAGATATAAGTGCTCAGCATGGTCAAAATGTTGTGCCATAAGATCTCAAGTCATTTACCCCAGAGTAGTTAATTATATGGCAAACATCGTATATTTTTTAAATAATTTTGTTTTGCTGTGCAGCCTTGCATATGCAAATGCCATCATTGTCCAAACCTGATAAGTAAATCGTAGTAGGACAAAATAATAGTCTCTGCAGTCCAAAGGGATAACTATCCAATTTTTGAATCATTTAACGCAAACACATAAAAGTATATGTAGAAAGTTCAAAACTGACGAATAAAAAGCACCTAAAATCATGGGCAATTCGCCAATCATGATTGACAAGGAAACAGTCCTGACACCAGCTAGTATTTCAACAAATGCCTACCTCAGAAGATAAGCTGATGCAAAACAATTTATCTTCCTGTGTGCAAAAGGATAACCACCCGGTCACAAAGTTTATATCAACTAACGGAGTCTAACACAGGTTTCTGTGTTGGATGATGTATTAAAGAGGTCTGATAAAGGAGAAGAGGTGATGTTAGTTATGCTGGGCCTTTCCTCAGCTTTTGATCGAGTGGATCATAAAATCTTGATCCAAAGATGTAGAAGACTGGACTTTCATGAAATGGGTCTTCAGTGGCTGGAATTATTTCTGAGGAGTAAGGCTTATCAGGTATTGATAAGAGAAAAGCTGACAAAAATACAGCAGTTTGACTTTTTTTTTTTTTTTTTTTTTTGCAACCATTGGGAGAATGTATTTGTTCACTGGATATTCAAGGATATTTATATGCTGATGATATCCAGCTAGTGATACCATTGGGAAAAGATGTGGCTGGTACTTTATAGCTGTAATGTTAAAATGGGATTGATAGTATAATGGATTAAGAAAAACAAGTTTCTCCTAAATTCTTCTAAAACTGAAATATTGAATATTAATATGAAAGGAGTGATCAGACCATCTCTGAAAGTTGAAACAGACTCAATTAAGATTGGACCCATAGAAAAAGTTAGAAATTCGGGAGTATGTTTTGATGGAAAATTTGATGGAAAAGCTCAAGTTTCACAGGTGATTCAACAAGTGTTTGGAAAGTTAAAAGTGGTTAGGAAGTTAAATCTATTTTGGATTTGGCTAGTTTTAAAACAGTGATTCACTTAGTAGTGTCCCATTTGTATTTTTATAGTGAGTTATTGGTTGGGCTCCCCAAACAATTACGTCAGGCATTGCAATTAGAACAGAATGTGGTTGCGAGAGTAACATAGTAACGACAGCAGAAAAAGACCAACTAGCCCTTGCAGTCTGCCCAGGAAGTTTCATAGGGTAGTAACTGCTGCTCTGTGCTGGTTATCCCTAAGCCTTATGTTAAGCATAGTAATAGTTACAATCAGACATGCTGCTTGAACATGCTTTGCTTTTGGTCTTGGCTATAGAAGCAACCCTGTGCTTTTTCCCTGTCTGGGCATCAGTACCCCAGACTGTAAAAGTCAGGGCCCAGCGTTGGCTGTCATCTGAATCCAATTCCTCTTCCCCCCCACTGTTGAAGTGGAGAGCGATGTTGCAGTTGCACCAAAAGCATCAAGGCTAATCAGTTAATGGTAGTAATCTTATACCTTCTGATTAAGGGTAGTAACTGCCACTCCATGCAGGTTACCCCCATGCACCTTTTCTTCATTTCCAACCTCTGACCATAGGGTTCCATAGTGTTTATCGCATGCCCTCTTTAATTTGTTTACTGTTTTCATCCTTATTACCTCCTCTGGAAGGGCATTCTAGACATCCACCACCCTCTCAGTGAAGAAGTATTTCCTGACATGGATCTGAGTTGTCCCCCCCGGAGTATCATTTCATGACCAATAGTTCTATTTTTTCCTTTCCAAAGGAAAAGGTTAGAAGTTCACGCACCATGAAAATCTTTCAGGTATCTGAAGGTTTGTATCATATTTCCCCTGCACCTCCTCTCTTCCACAGTATATTCAGATCCTTCAGCCTCTCCTCATAAGTCTTCTGATAAAGACCTCACACCATTTTGATCACTCTTCTCTGAATTGCTTCCATTCTGTCTCTATCCTTTTAAAGATAAGAGCTCCAGAACTGAACACAGTACTCCAGGTGAGGCCTTACCAAAGACCCGTACACAAAGGCATCACCACCTTTTTTTTTTTTTTACTGCCTCAGGAAATAATTTGATGCTCTCTATGCAGCTCAGCATTCTTCTGGCTTTAGCTATTGCTTTGTCACATTGCTTAGCTGCCTTCAGATCATCACAGTATCACCCCTAGGTCCCTCTTCCAGTCCATGCACATTAAATTTTCAATCCTCATTACGTACGGCTCTTTTGGATTACCATACCCCAAATACATGGCACCGAATCCCAGCTGCCAAGCCTTAGACCATTCTTCAAGCTTCCTTAAATCACTTTTCATTCTCTTTACGCCTTCAGGCGTGTCCAGTCTGTTGCAGATCTTAGTATCATCCGCAAACAGACAAACTTTACTTTCTATCCCTTTTGCAATGTTGCTCACAAAGATATTGAACAGAACTGGTCCCTCTACTGATCCCTGTGGCACTCACTTAACATTGTTCTCTCTTTAAAGTAGGTTCCATTTACCATTAAACGCTGTCTCTTGCCGGTTAACCACCTTGGTGCCCACGCTCAAACTTTTCATTTTATTCACAAGCCTCCTATACAGGACGGTATCAAAAGCTTTGCTGAATTCCAAGTAAATCACATTGAGTGCTCTTCCTTGATCCAATTCTATAGTCACCCAAACAAAACAAAAAAAATCAATCAGATTTATCTGACCAGACCTTGCCCTGGTGAATCCACCAGACTGCAGATAATTCACTATCCTTTCATTCAGCAAAGTCTTCATTAATTTTCCTATTAGTGAGGTGAGGCTAACAGGCCTAGAGTTTCCAGCTTCCTCTCTGCTACTACCCTTGTGAAATGGGACTACCACGGCTCTTCTCCAATCTTGTGGCACCACTCCTGCTTCCAGGGATCTACTGAACAGATCTTTCAGTGGACCTGCCAGCACATCTCTGAGCCCCCCTCAGTATCCTGGGATGTACCTCATCCGGCCCCATGGCCTTGTCCACTTTGTTTGCCTAGCTCTTTTCATAAATTCTCTTCTGTAAGCCATTTCATTTACCCCACTCCCATCTACAGTCTTATCAACCACAACTGTACTTCTTCAGCATCTTATTTATTGAACACCAAACTGAAGTATTTGTTTAATATTTCTGCAATGTCTTCATCTCTCTGTACCCACTGCTCCTAGTCACCTTTCAATTTCACTAATCCACTTCGGGCCTTCCTTCTTTCTCTATCTGAAAAGTGTTTTGTCACCTCGCTTTACCTCTTTGGCAAACCCTTCTTCTGCTTGACCTTTTGCTTTCCTGATTTCTTTATTCGTCTCCCTCAGTTTCACCACGTATTCTCCCTTGTCTTCCTCTGTTTGGGATCCTTTATACTTCTTGAATGTTGTACTTCTTGCCTTCATTTTTTCAGCCACTTCCTTTGAAAACCAAATTGGTTTCTTTTTTTCTTACTTTTATATAATTTTCTAATACATAGTTTTGTTGCTTTTGTGATAGCTCCTTTTAATTTGGCCCACTGTTATGCCACTTCACCCATTTTCTCCCAGCCTTCTAGTTTTGGATACATTGGAGGCTGGGGCTGTGTATGGAGCAGTAACAGGTTATATGGTATGGATGGCCTATATTTGTCTATGGTAGGAAAGAGGATGCTAAGCAAGCAATTCAGATCATACATACATTATTAGGCATTTAAACTAGAGGGTGGGGGGTGGCAGGAGGTGGCCAGTGAAATTGGCATGTCACCCCCAAGCCATACAGAAGTGGGAGGTGAAAATAAAATCAATCAGCTCAAAAAAGCAGAAAAGGTGACTACGAAGAGGAACTTGATTGTTCAAAAAGAACCCCAGTAATGATGCATGCCATTTTACATTGGGTACCTGTGGAGGCAAAGGCCCGTTTTAAAATGTTAATATTGGCTTTTAACGTGTGAAGGGGAAATGAGCCTGAATATCTTAGAAAGACATTGGAGTAGTATTGGCCTCTGACATAAAGATCAACTCAGGAAGCTCTTCTTCAGATTCCAACATTTAAGGAGTCTAGGGGAGTACAAACGAGGGTGAGAATGTTATCAGTGGTTCTTCCAGTTCTTTGGAATCAATTACCGGTGGAACTATGGTTATAGCATGATTATGTGCATTTTTGTAAACAACTAAATTCATGGCTCTTTTTCTGGGAGTGAGGTTAATGGCTGGGTTCATAGGATCAGTGAAAAATATGTACCATTGTATTTTATGATTTATGTTGTATTTTATGATTATGTAATATTTTTATGCGCTGTACTGCTGTGAGTGGCCATTCAGTCAGAAAGCTTTTAAAAGCTTTTTTAATATATTATGTTAATAATCGCCAGGGATAAATCTATTTAAGTCTCGCTACTCTATGGTTTTTAGTTGATTATTTTATCACTCTGCATTTATCGTTTTAAATCTTTCCTGTCTTCCATCTCCCATGTTTTTCGCTCCCTGTTTTTTGTAACTTTACCTTCTACTTAGCTGTTAATTGGTTTCCCCTGTTATATTGTAAACCGGAACGATAAGACCTCGTCTTGAGTATCAGTATAGTAAAAGAATTTAAATAAATAAATAAAATATATAAATAACCCTGAGGCAGGCATCCATGTTTATAGAAAAGTTTAATATTTTTGTTAGTAAAGAAAGCTTTATATTTCTGATTGAAAAGGAAAGTATTGTGGTTGGCATTTTAGCTCATTTGAATATGTAAAAGTCAAGAAACAAGTTGTAGGTGACACCTATTTATTGGACTATTACATCTAGGACTGTGATGAAGGGTGCATATGTAAATACTACTTTTCACATCCCTAGTGAGAACAGGGAAGTAAGCCGGGAGTATGAGGGATTTTTAGATTTGCTTCATGTTTTTAATGTTATTTTATATGATGTATTATATAAATGTGTTTTACTGTTCTGATATGTAAACTGCTTTGGGCTCCCTTTGGGAGAGAAAGCCCAAATATTTGCTATATAATCACACTGGTGTAAATGACAGATCTTATGGCACAGCTTTTCGACCATCCGGTTTATAGCCTACAGTGTTTCTGTTATTTTAATATGTGATTTTCTGTATTGCCTGGGTCCTTTTATATCATTCTCTGTTTTTACATTTTTTATTCCGCTCTTTTTATTTTTTCTTCCTTTAGCAGCTTATTGTACTGATGTTTTTTAACTGTATATTGTACTTAAACTTCATGCAAAGTCCTGTATGTGAGTTTCTCTGATATATGAATACTTCAGCATTTTCAATAAAAAAAAATTTTTAAAATAAAAAAATAGGAAAACGTTTGACGTGTATGGACAATCGTTACAATAGACTGCAAATTTGTTTTATTTTCAAAATACAAACATGATCATTTTTTAAACATTTAAACAAATCTATACTGTAAATATTTACATCTCCCTCCATTGTTGCATGAACATTTGCTCTGTAACAAAATATTGCTGAAGGCTTCACATTCAAATATACATTTGTACATTTCAAGGCACCAAAATCTTCTGAAAATCTAAGCAACAAACTTTTTTTTTTTTTTTTACTTGCCCTGTAAGGAATCCTTTGCCACTTCCAGGCAGAAAGAAGGAAAATCAAGTTTGGGTGCCTATTAATCCAAAGTCCATAGTTAACCTCTGAGGGTAAGATGATAGAAACTGAAATGAATGCTCACAATTAATTAATGCGCACCACAGAGCAAGTGTAATGTTTTGAAAAAGTAATTGATTTTACCAGACTTTTACACAGGTCTAATCACCACCTCTGTTTTTACTATAGGTTTAGACATAAAGATCCAGAGTTGAGATGAAAGGTATTAATACTGCTAATTCAACCCCAATACTTGTGTATCAATTTAGAATAATCTGTATCAATTCTCCAGGAACATGTCCAACCTTTGACTAAAGGATCATGCAGGGGAACAAACTGGCATTTAAGGACTGCCATAATATTTCTCCTATAGTATAATCCTAGGTCCATAAAAACACTAGAGGTACACATGTTTTTTTGTTTTTTTAAACTTTTTGCAAATGAAATCACCACATTCCTAATAAAAAAAAAAAATTACTTCCTCTAACATAGGATCTGGTTCCAAACTTAATATGCATCAGAGCTTCTCTGTGGCGAAACCACTTTCACAGCACTAACAGTATCTTCCTTTAGCTTTTTTCTCCATTGGTTTCCTATAAGTGAAGCACAGCACAGTATTTATATTTATTCATGACACAAGAAACAACCAATCACATCTTCCAAGTTGGACATTATCCTGTTGGTCAAACACAAACCTTTTCAGTATCTTATTGGTTGTGTTATCTCCTGCCCATCTTTCAATTTGATTGGATGAGTTTGCATAATGTCTCCTATTGCTAGAAACAAACACAATGATGGGTGAGTGCATAGATATCCCATTTGTATTTACACAAAATGCACTGATATCCAGCTATTAATATTATATCAGACTAGCACTTGAAGTGCAAATTCATACCATTGGGTAGTATGGTCTGTAATGTTGAAATCCATGGGAAAGTAATGGAGAAAAAAGGTAAAGGAAGTTGCCATTAGCAGTGTGAAAGCAGGCTTCCCACCGAGAAGCCGATGATGAGGATTAAGTTTTGAAACACAGACCCATGTCTGGTAAAGTACTTTTTATAATTAGAAATGTGGTGATTTTATTTGCAAGAGTGGAAAAAAAAGAGAATACATACACCAATGTTTTTATGAACCTATGATTGTCAGAGTTTAGTCCCATGATTTGAAAAGTGATCATTTTTTCTGTTTGATGATCTTTTAACCAAGGCTGGACATTTTCCTGGAGAATCAATCAACACAAATCACTACAAATGGATTTACACAAGTACTGGGATGAATTATAATTAGTCAGCAAAGGGTTAACCAACTAAACTGATCCAAAAACATGGGGACAGAAGCATAAGAGCTAACTTTCTCAAAGAGTTGTATGCAGTGGATATATTAATGTAAAGCAGTCATTCTCAACTGTCCTCAGAACACATCTAGCCAGTCAGGTTTTCAGGATATTCATAAGGAATATACATGAGATAGATTTGAACACAATGGAGGCAGTGCATGCAAATCTCTCTTATGCATATTCATTATGGAAATCCTGAAAACCTGACTGGCTAGGCATATCCCGAGGACTGGGTAGAGAACCCCTGACATAAGAGATACAATAAGCAGGATAAAATGTTTCATTGACTAGCTCCAGTACTCATTTGCTCCATTCAACTGCTAGTCCTTCATCAAGGGATTCAATTACCAGATTCTTGTCATGATACAAAAGAAGATGGGTACAAGTATCATGACACATGGCAAGACAATGAGATCAAGAGGACAGACAGCAGTGTCATGATACAGAGCAAGAAGGTGAAAACAAATGCCATGATACAGAACAGCAGGATTAGTGCAGATAGCCTTTAATTATGGTCCCTGAAGCCGACATCCCTTCTAAACGCTGAAATGTAGGCCATGTATTCTTTCCTCTGCATATGAAAGAATTGTATTGAGCATTCTACTTATTTCTTCAAAACATTACCAGTTTATACATAAATTAAACTGTTACTCTTCTACTTCGGCCTTAAATAATAAATCTGTAAATAAGCCTATCAATGATCAATTTCAGAAACTGTATTTTTGTATAAAAATTTTAAAGAAAAAATGTGTTTCACTTAGTTTTTTTCAAGGTAGACTAATGATTACTGTTTTGTGTGTACAGAGCTAGTTCTAGTCACTTGAAAGAATACATGAAGTGGTACAGCAGACCAGCTGCGGACCATCTCTTTGGGAGGAGGGAGAAAAATCACTCAAAGTTCTCTTCATATTCAGAATCATCCAATTCCACATCTAATGGGTGCGAAGGCACTTCAAAGAAAGGTCTTTTATCCATTGCAAACTGTACCTCATTCGCCATCTGATGGTCTAAAGGATTGAGTTCAGCATCACAACTGGAGGGAAGACGCAAACACAAAAATGTAAGCACACACATCATGCAACAAACGAAATAATTTAAACTTATAACAATTTAGATTCAAGCTTGCTTTTGGGAGGAAACGCAAGCAAGCGTTATGCAAGTTATGTCACATGGAATTAATCTTTGTCCAGAGTTTCACATAACAGCAAATTAAATCCTTTTTTGACTTGTTTCATTAGGTATGAAAACAATTTGTTACGGTGCCTGCAGCAATGTTTGTGTCGGGCCATTTTGCTGAATTTCCATCAAATCTTATAAAGATATTAGGGGGGGGGGGGGTGAGAAATAAAAATGGGACCATTCCTGTTCAGAAAATATAACTAAAATGATTTTATTTATTTATACCGACATTCGGAAATGTCAAAATAACGCCATCACAACGGTTTACAAAATAAGGTTACAGGGATAAGGGGGGGTTAAACAAGGGTTGCGAATTACAAACTGTTATTAAGCATAGGGGATAACATGTGTAAGGATTTAGTTCAGTTTTTTGTTTCGTTTCTTATTTATGAGAACATAGATGTGATGAATTTCATTAATTCATGAGGTTGGATTTACTGGTTTATATTTTATAAGTCTCATTGCTGCTCAAGGCTGCTTACACACTGCTGTCACAATGTTAGTCCCTCCTTCTTCAACCGGAGACCCTGTTTGAGGCCAATATTCAGTAAGCCATTTAGTGGATAAGTTACCTGGCAAAAGTTAGCCAGATAAATTGTCCTGTATATCCCGCAGGATAAATGTCCCACTGAATATACTTGCCTAAAGTTATCCAGTTACATGTAGCCAGATTTCTTAAAAACCTAACTGGCTATGACTGAATATAACTGGATAGGTTTTCAAGTTATCCAGGCTTGTGTGGCCACATATCTTTGAAGATATCCATTTAAGTAGATAGTTATCTGTCTACATAGCAGAGCAAAACAAATAAAAAGTAAAAGTGGCCCAAACCACGCCCACCCACTCCCTTATATTCAAATTGACCCTAAAGGGCCATAACAGAGCAACACTGAAAGTGCCGGGAGCAGGGAAGAGGTTACACGTACCGGGATTGCGGGAGGAGAGAGGGGCCAGCAGGGAGCATTGGATTTAAAAAAAAGTTACCAAACAGGGAAGTAGGAGGATTGGGCAATCTGAGACCCCTTCCCCCTCTATGGACAAATTTTACTATATGGAGAGTGTTTAAGGGGAGGTAACACAGCATCAAACCGCTGGCCCACAATTGACTTTTCTTTTTTAATTTTTACTGTGCTACTTAACTGGATTATCTTGAAAGATATCCAGGTAATCCAGCCACACTACACTACATAATTTAGCCAGTTACAATTAAAAATCAGCTAAGTTAGGCGGATAACTTTGGCCCACCTCAGAATACCTCTTATCAGATAATTAATGACTATAATTTAGCTGGATAAGTGGTTGAATATTTCAAAACTTTCAATTTAGATGGATAACTTGTGAGCTGTCTAAACTATTTGAATACTGACCTCAGTTTTCTGAAGGATCTATAAAAATATTCAAACACAAGAGTATAACTTGTGTCTAATTGTATTATGGTAACCACAATGGTAATATATGAAAAAGAAGGTATATTACCAAGTATTAGAACTATATAAACAATAACAAAGAAATACCCAGTAAATCTTACAATTCTAAATATAATTTTATCACAAAAAATCTTTAAAACCCAATACACATGCGAAAAATTCTCTACTGAAAACTAGGCATCTAGTACATATGTACTTATTGCACACACATAATACTCATTTATTATACCAAATAGTCACCCTAATTGTACAGTGTTCAATTTGTCTAAATGCTTGTTAACAAATGAAGAATTGAATATTTTAAATAAAGGTCTTACATTTGTTCCCACTGCTTGACATGACCCTTTTAGAACACATATGGAATTGTTTAAATTCTTCCGGAGATTGAAAATTGCTAAATATTTTTCTGATAAAGTAGAAACTACCCGATGCAGTTTTGTGCGCCAATCTAGAAACATAGAAATAATGGCAGAAAAGGACCAAACGGTCCATCCAGTCTGCCCGGCAAGCTTATGGTAGCATCTGCCACACCATACAAGTCACCCCCATACTTATCAGTTTCCCAGACCGTCAAAGTCAGGGCCCTTGTTGGTTGCTGTTTGAATCAAATTCCCCGTTACCTGTTGCCATTAAAGCAGAGAGCAATGTTGGCGTTGCATCAAAACTATCAGGCTTATTGATTAAGGGTAGTAACAGTTGCATCAGCGAGTTACCCCCATGCTTGTTTTCCCAGGCTGTAAAATTCAATGTCCTTGTCGGTTGCTGTCTGAATCTAATTCCCTTTCTCCTCTTTTCCCCTTGCCGTTAAAGCAGAGAGCAGTGATGGAGTTGCATCAACAGTATGACAGCTTATTGGTTACAGGTAGCAACCGCCACACCAGCAAGTTACCCCCATGCACTTTTCTTCATTCTCATCCTCTAGCTTTTAAGGATCCACAGTGTTTATCCCAGGCCCCTTTGAAATCTTTCACAGTTTTTGTCTTCACCACCTCCTCCAGAAAGGTATTCCAGGCATCCACCATCCTGGATGCCCCAGGACCCCCTTTATCACAGTTTTTGAGGGATTAGTTTTGCGTGATCTGTCGATATTAGAACAATCCAACACTTAACTGTAAAAGAACATAACTAGAGAGGAGCGTCTTGCGATGAATAAACTGGAACATGAGGCTGAGATTGTGATTAAACCTGCAGACAAAGGGGGGGGGGGAGGGACTGCCATTATGGACAGGGCCCAGGATTACATGCGGCATATCGCCAATTAGCTGATGGAAATTATATACCCCATGGTGGGGATACAATTAGAAATTTATGATTTGATTTGGAATACTTTAAAAACTAAGTTGATCGATTCTAAATTGGGGGAATATTTGTATGAAAAATACTCAGTGAGACCAGCATTGTAGTTGGTACCAAAAATACACAAATGGCCGTCTGAGCTGAGGTAAATTCAGAAAAATTGTCTCAGTGCTCAAGAGGCTAAAAGTCATCATCGGTGCCAGTCAAAACAGGGGGTTTGTTTTGTTTTTAAAGGTGTCCCACCTGGAAGACTTAGGCTTGTAGCAAACTAAACAGAAGAGGCCAACAGCACTGCTAGAGCATCAGCTCCCACAAGCCGAACACTGACAACAGCACAAAATAACAAAGGCTGGAGAGTATCTTAAACTCCCTCTCCAAGATAAATGTACTCCTTTCCAGTTGGTTAAGTCAGCAGTTGCCAATGAAAACTGTCCAACATGCTGTTAAAGTTTAAAAAAAAGAGTTTAAGAGAAAGCTAAGATTTAGAGAGGTGGGAGAAGGAAGATAAAGGATGACTTTTTTCTTCAAAGTTGAAAAAGATACCTCATCCTCTCAACTCTACTGAACCCCCTCTGGGGATGGGAGTCTCCTGGAAAGGCTTCCTGAACTGGTAAAATACCAGCACCCTGGCCCACAGAGAAGTAAACAAAGGCTCTAAATACTTGACTAGAAAGAAAATAAATTCAAACCTGGGAGACAAATATCCTGCTGCACCAAACAGTATAAACTGCCATCTCCTGGAGACAAAGAATATTGGCTTTTGCTGGAGCATGGTAACTACCAGTGATGATGATATAGAAAAAGATGTATCCTCTATCTCCATCTGCTAGTAGGGAGAGAAAACCCACATGTCCGGACTGGTGTAACAGGAGAAGGCATAGCCTTGTGGTTAGAGCAGCAGGCTGTGAACCAAGCAAGCTGGAATTCAAATCTCACTAATGCATATGCAAGAACCCGTGTGTTTAAACTGTGTGCTGAAATTCAACGCACAGTTTAACACAGGTTAAACTGTATTTTTAACTCCCAATGCAGCAAGCTAATGGACCATGAGTTAAAGAAACAGTGCGCGGACTGGAAAATGTGTGCTCAGACCAGGCTGAAAGCACATTTTAAACCTGGATGGTGGATGTAACAGCAGCCATGAGTCCTAGAAAGACTTGAGCTGCTCTATCATCTTCTCTTCCTGGGCTGGCAGATCTTCAGACTCTTGGACTCTCTTCCTTGTCTTCTGCACTCGAACCAGGCGCTGCTGCCTATGGTACTTTGGGTGCATGAGGTACTGCGGGCTTGCTACTGTTGCTGCTAATCAGCCCATGTCCTTGCCGCTAAGGGCGGGAAATTTGTGCTCAGAGGCTCGCAAGGCCTCTCCCACTCCCTCTTTGGGAAATATTGCTTGCTGCCGCACTCCCCTCCTCCCCCTGAGAGTCAGGATGCAGAGACCCCTGTCAGAGTCACCTCTGTACTCATCTTGAAACTGGGGAGCCCCTGCTTACAACACTTCAGGCATAGATGGGGAAGTTTAGGTTGCAGGCCTTGCTGTCCAACAGAAGCCAGTGCAGCCGCAAGCTCATCTCCAGATAACTGATACTCTTAGGCCACTTCTGACACAAGTGCTGGAACTTTTACACCATCTCTGACTAGGAATAAAATTTCCAGCACTGGGAAAATGTCAGCACACCTCCTTGCATTGGGAGGAAATAGCTAATGCCCTCACTATGCGAAGACACTAACAAACGCACAATGTCATGTGCGCATTTTTTGAGCAGAAAACTCCTTGCTGCATCAGCCATAAAATTTATGCGCAAAAAATGTGCGCACAACTAAGGGTAAAACTGTGCGTTCTGCCGAGTGCACCTTATTGCATTGGCCTGTTGAATTGTAAGCCTTTTAGGAAGAGGGAAATATCTACAATACCTGAATGTAATCTGCTCTAAACTGTCACAAAAAGCATAATATAAACTAAAAAAAAAATTAAAATATTATGCATGGCGAGAAGGAGATCATCAAGTAGTAAGATCATCAGAGACCAAGAAACATGGCCTAAAGATACAGAAACAGTCTTAACTGTTTGGGCACTATTTGCCTGATTAAAAAAAAAAAACTTCCAAGCTCACCTTGGTGTGTTGCCTGTATATATTGCATTGTAGAAGCTTCATAAAGAAGCTGTTTGACACATTGCAAGTATTAAGAAGAACACTAGCAGTAAATACGAGAGAGTTAGATTATACCAAACATATCCCCGGCTTAAGAGTTAGGTTCATTCTTGTCCCTATATATCCAAGACAAAACACAAACCCTGCATCTCAAGCTTTATAAATATATGCTCTGCATTCACAGACAACCCGCCCCCCCTTCCAACAATGGGTGCAGAGCAGAACTAGGACATTTCCAAATACAACTCACTATACCAAAAAAAAATAAAAATTCAGATTCTGGTGTCATCTTAGTAACAGCAACACAAACTCCCTCCCTTTCACTATCATGCACATTATGAAATACAAACTACTGCATTAAAAAAACAGCACATATGTAGCAAATCTGCCATACCATAGAACTAACTGCTAGGACTAAAACAGCAATGACACTACCTATAAAAAAAACAAAACACCACAAATATTACACCAGTTTCTACAACACCAATACATATCCTATTGGGAAAAGCCAACAAAATAAGACTGATACAGATCCCCTCACACTAGCAGGCCATAATGGGAGCTCAGTGGCTCCTACATAACATAAGTTGCCCCATACTTTGCCCCACCTTCAGCCCCAGTATCTTCTGACCCTCTCGCTTCCCCCACCTCCTCTCTCTCTTTTCTCTCTCCTGCTGCTACCAGAGGATCAGGATGGAGAAAGGACTTGGAATGGTGAGAGAGGGTAAAAAGATAGAGATGGAGGGAGGAGAAAGAGGGCATATGGTTAATGGGAAGGATGGAGGATCTACGATGCGAGAAGCAGCAGGAGAGGGAAGAAGGGACAGAGGTTTTAAGATCTAGGGGGATAGAGTTCTGGTTACCAAGGGTAAATCTGTATTGAAGGGAGGAAAGTAGGTGTTCCTACCCATATTTTGGTCCTGCTTCCTACCACCTCTCCAAGCCCTTTCTAGACTATTTTCTCTGTCACCCCCAAATCCTACATCTCCTCTCTCTCACACACAGCCAGCTCCCTTCCATCTGGACCAGCTTGCAAGCCTTCCATTACCCCAACCAACCAGCCTGCCCTCACAACCAGTTTATCCTTAATCAGTCATTCCCTACACACTGGCCTTCCCCACCACCAAAGCAGACCAGCCAATCTGCCTGCCTCCCCCCCCCCCCCAGCAAGCCTGCTTACTTTCAACTGCCCTCTGCCCCCAGAAAGCCTACGTGTATCCTTCAGCACCAGCAAATCTGCCTGTCTCCATGCACAGTGCTGTCATCAGCTGTTCTGTGGACAGCAGAGAAAGACTGAAGATCCTCTGCAGAAGAAAAGTTAGTAGGGCAGGGCTCAGATGGCCTACCCTGAGTTCCAGCGCCTATGAAAACAGCGTATCACATCCTTTTTTCTACTCATGATGTCTCTCCCTATGCATCCCCTCCTATTCTCCAGGGTGTTTGCAAGTCTACTAAGGCCTTTCTGCTGCAGTCTGAGATGGAAAACATGTTCTTTTTCAGACTGGGAATCCCTACAGTCTAGTCTCAAACGCATTAAATCTTTAAATAAATTTTACCTTTTGCCATCGGATGCAATCCAGAGACCGTTTCAAATGGCCTCTGGCAACTGCCCTGACGTTGTTTCACTACCTTGCAATTATCGGACATCATCAGCCTGAGGTCTCTTTTCTGCATCAAGAATATCAATCTCTCAACAACCACTGTGTACCACTCCCCTGGATTTCTGCATTCCACGTGCATTGTGCTGCATTTCTTTTTAGAACTTGAACTTGAGCTGTCAAGCAGCTGACCACTCCTCAAGCTTAATTAAATTACTTCTCATTCTTTCTGCTTCCTCAGGCACATTCACTACTGTGGCAGATCTTAGTGTCATCTGCAAAACTGAACTTTTCTGCCTAAGCCCTCTGCAATATCTCTCCCAAAGTTATTGAACAGCACTGACCCCAGGACAGATCCCTGAGGCAGTCCACTCCTAACTTTTTTCTTCTTTAGCGTGAACTCCATGTATCACCACAAGGTCGCCTAGCCCTCAACCAGTTTCTAATCCAATCCACTATCTTAGGTCTTATCCCTAACACTGCTCAGTTTATTTTTGAGCCTCCTAAGTGAGACAACATCAAAGGTTTTGCTGACATCCAAGTTTACCACATCCAGCATCTGTCCTCAATCTAGTTCTCTAGTCACCCAATTGAAGAAATCAATCAGATTTGTCTGACAATTTCCCTCTGCTAAAACTAAACTGCCTCGAATCCCTCAACCTGCTGGACTGCAGATACACATTTTTTAAATTGGGTGCCGGGAGGCTGGTTGAGCTTTCTTTTGGGTATAGGGCTCAGGAAGGTGAGTGCTGGACAGATTTAGGCCTGCTTGTGCAGCACCTGGATCGGTCTAACTTATCCAGTTAGCACTAAATATCATGCTAACAAATTAAATCCTGAAACTCGCCCACAGGCACTCCCTTTTTGGATACCCAAATTTAGCTGGTTAATGGGGTCAGATTTGCAAATGGGCTGATTTACTCAACTAAAAACCAGTTTTAATTGGTTAAATCACTTGAAAGATTCCCCCTTCCAAGTCACATTTAATTAAGATAATTAATTTGAGCTTTGTACAAAGCCTTGTTTTTCAGGGTTCTGGTTGTCAAGTGTGTTGCTGTGGAGATGAATTTGGCATGCCTTGCAAATGCACTCTAAGAAAATGTTTATGCGGCAGATAAACACATTTTGGTACACTATTATTAAATGGGCCACCTTGGGCTTTTATAATTCCACAACTATTTCATGTTTTACTTGTCTGCATCTGATCTGTGCATTTCTGAATTACTTCAGTGAGTCTTGCACATCTTATGTTAAAAAGTTGAATATACAGCATGTAACGTCTACCTCAACAAATGAATGCTGCTTATCAAAAGGTATGCAAACTGTCAAAAAAAAAAGCTGTCTCTTAAGAACATGCCATACTGGGTCAGACCAAGCATCCTGTTTCCAACAGTGGCCAATCCAGGCCATAAGAACCTGGCAAGTACCCAAACACTAAGTCTATTCCATGTTACTGTTGCTAGTAATAGCAGTGGCTATTTTCTAAGTCAAATTAATTAATAGCAGGTAATGGACTTCTCCAAGAACTTATCCAATCCTTTTTTAAACACAGCTATACTAACTGCACTAACCACATCCTCTGGCAACAAATTCCAGAGTTTAATTGGGCGTTGAGTGAAAAAGAACTTTCTCAGATTAGTTTTAAATGTGCCACATGCTAACTTCATGGAGTGCCCCCTAGTCTATTATCTGAAAGAGTAAATAACCAATTCACATCTACCTGTTCTAGACCTCTCATGATTTTAAATACCTCTATCATATCCCCCCCTCAGCCGTCTCTTCTCCAAGCTGAAAAGTCCTAACCTCTTTAGTCTTTCCTCATAGGGGAACTGTACCATTCCCCTTATTTTGGTTGCCCTTCTCTGTACCTTCTCCATCGCAACTATATCTTTTTTGAGATGCGGCAACCAGAATTGTACACAGTATTCAAGGTGCGGTCTCACCATGGAGCGATACAGAGGCATTATGACATTTTCCATTTTATTCACCATTCCCTTTCTAATAATTCCCAGCATTCTGTTTGCTTTTTTGACCTTGCTGGTAAGAGAACAGATATCTTCAGCCTTACGGACTTCTTAGTCCCTTGAAAGAGAAATATAAAAATGTAGATGGACATTACCACATCTTCTATGGCCATACTCTTACCCATCATTCCACTGATCATTAGCCGAGTCTTCAGCTACCAAAATATCATACTCCTCTGCAGCATATCTCTCCCAGTCAGAAATGTCCTGGTTTTCATATTCATCAAACTGGACAAGAAAGACTATCAATTAGTGTGTTTCATAGTTTTCTCTTAGTGCTGGATATAACAATGTATTCTTAGTACTTACTCTCAGAAGAGATAATGGATCCTTTTGTTCATGGTTCAGGTATTTTTCAAGGTTGAAAAATGTATCAAAAAATACATCTGCTTGTTTGCACTTCTTTAAATCGTGTAGAGTAATTTTCCCTGCAGAAAATAACATCAATAAATAAATGTAAAAAAGGCAGTGCTATGCACAGCATATTATATCTAGGTATTTGCTTAAGGATTAAGGGTTTGACTCATTCAAAGATGTTTTGGTTTCTGACAGGTGAGTATGTGAATCCCTCTTCCTATAGTAACTGCCATAAACCAAGTTTGCTTACCTGTAAACAGGATTCTCTGTAGACAGTAGGTTGAATTAGTCATTATTCAGACATGATATGATCCAATGGCACCAACATGAACCCAGCTTTGAGCTTAGTAAAGACTAACTGAACATGTGCGAAGTTCCTGTGTGTGCAACACTGCCTCATGAGCCCCTCGGTCTTTTCCAGTAAAACTTTAGATAGTCGACTCTCCAGAAAGGTTGGAAGGTATTAAGGCTAATTCATCCTGCTGTATATGGAGAACATTCTATATAGGTAAATAAACTTGCTTTTTCCATCAACAAGCAGGTTGACAGAAACAGGACAGTAGGATTCGGCACCACAGGAGGTGTCAGCTCACAAAAATTCCATCACTGACCAGGCTCCATTACAATGTGGTCAGAAGCTGCGCAGAAATACTGCAGGCCTACTCCTACACTAGTTTAAATATACCATCACCACCCCACCACCTCCCTCCTCTCCCCGGGCCACTGGAGACTTAACCTCCCTCCAGTTTCTTGCTTCAGCAGAAGTGGCTGATCTCTTTACCTTTCTCAGTTTGGTTTTTTTTTTTTTTTTTTTTTAAAGCTTTAATAAACTAGAGGGAGAAAGGGTGAGGAGAGGGAAGAGGGGGAAGAGGGGGAAGCCAACTTCAAACAGAAACTCCTCCTGGTCCAAAACAAGTTTCCACCCTCTAAGTCTCTACCCAAAACCCTCTGGGGCTAGCTCACTTAACTGGGAAGTATCAGAAACCTGGACTGCAGTTTGCTGTCAAAGCTGAAAAGGCTGACAAATGCAGAACTGCACAAAAATCTTCAATGAGGCCAGGGAGATGCTGAAGTCCGGGTGTCAAGTTCCTGCTGCTCCAAACCAGTACATCCTGCCCTCTGCTGGAGACAGAGAATAATGACTTTTGCTGGAGCTGCACCATGGTAACCATCAGTGATGATGTCACAGAGAAAGGTGTGTCCTCTGTCTCCATCTACATCTGCACTGGTGTGGTAGGATAATAAAGAAATTAGCCATAATGCATAAGGCATCCCAAGCAGAGGGTTGCACTGCGAAGCAACCACTAAACAGACAATCTGATCCTATCATAGGACATAACAGAAGTTTATAAAATCATAAGCAGAGTGGAACAGGTAAATGAACAATTTTTTGCCCTTTCAACTACTACTGAAACAAGGAGACATTTCATGAAACTAACCACCAATAGACTTAAAATAAGTCCTAGAATGTACTTTTTCACTCAGTTCGCAATCAAGCTATTGAATCTATTGCCAGAGGATGTGGAGCAAGGAGACTAGCACGGTGGGGTTTAAAAGAGGGTTGGGCAAGTTCCTGGAGGAAAAGTCCATAAAACATTATTAGCCAGGTAGACTAAAGAAAACTACTCCTAGCCCAGCGAGCAAGTAATAAGAAATAGCTCTGCTTCATGGGATCTGCAGGTACATGCAACTTGGAATGGCCACCATCATGGAAAGGATGCTGGGCTTGATGGACCTTGGTCGACTTAGCATGGCATTTCTTATGGTCATCAGATGGAGAGTGGACCCCTGGGTGAAACAAGCTGTGCAGAATTGCTTGTCCTCAAAGATATTCAACCACGGCTACAGCAGTTAGAGAAATCATGTTCTGTGTCCAGAGAATGACAGCAGACAGAATGTGTATTTGTGGTGGAAATCAGGCACCCACAAATGCAAGCCTTGAAACTTCTGACTGTGGTCTTCTTGACCTTGTATTTTTTCATACTCAATCTTGATTTTTTTTTTTTTTTTTCAAAAACTGAAAAGTTCTGTTAAAGAGCTAATAAGGCAGCAGCAAAAACAAAAGATGCAATGAAACAGAAAAGGCAAAAAAAAACAATTGAAAGAAACCGGGTGAAGCTGGTGATGTAGCTTAGATGAATAGAGGGGCTCTCGTGGGAACTCTCGTGTATGCTTGGTAAAACCTTTACTGAGCTCTGAGAGCTGAGTTTGTGTTGGTACCATCAGAGGACATCACCCACGTGGTATTACTATTTCATGCCTGCTTGTCGACAGAGAAAAGAATAGATTCAGAAGATACCTGGTTAAAAAATAAATGAACAGTAGAGTTCCTGGGTGCAGAGATCCAGGACTCAGGCCTAGTGTGAACCACCGCAGCCAGAACCCTAGATCTGGGAAAACACTGAGCACTGCACCAAAGTCTAACACTAGCCCTGGAAATGAGAAATTACTACTTACCTGATAATTTCCTTTTCTTTAGGACAGTCGGCTGAATCCAGATCAAGTGGGTAATGCACGTCTACCAGCAGATGGAGACGGCGCAAACTGACATCACAGTACATATATACCTGTATTGACATCAGCCTGCCAGCATTGACTTCAAAAGCAACTGTGGACAGACTAGCAAAATTCTTGATTAAAAACAAGTAACCATTTCAATAGCCAACAGGCAACACTGAGCTCAGGCAAGAATGTATAAACATAAGTCTGGGGACTGGATTAACACAGTAATCCCTGTAACACGTATTCACACAAGAGGACCATAAATGTAATCATTCGGAAGCCATGAGAGGAAAGCTGGGTTTATCTGACTGTCCTAAAGAAAAGGAAATAATCAGGTAAGTAGTAATTTCTCATTTCTTAGCATCCAGTCAGATGAATCCAGAACACATGGGATGTATCCAAGCTACTCCTGAATAGGACGGGAGGCTGCCCATGGTCCAGTTAAAACCACATGTGCAAAGGTTGCATCCTCCCGGGTCTGCACATCCAGATGATAATACCTGGAAAAGGTGTGTCACGTCACAGGACTATGTCACAGCTCGACAAATGTCAACAGGGGACAACAATCTAATTTCTTCCCATGATACTGCTTGAGCCCTAATCTGACTAGGAAACTGCTTCCCTGCATCCATATATGCAGCCGTGACTACCCTCCTTAATCCAGCGAGCTAACTTGGCCCGCGAGGCCAGCTCTCCTTGTCTAGTACCGCCATGAAGAATAAACAGGGTGATACAACTTCCGGAAAGGCTTAGAAACCTCCAGATACCTGGCAATATGTCTCCTGACATCCAAGGGTCACAACAGACGATACTCCTCTGCATCTCTCTCTCTGTCCAGAGACGGCAGGGAGATGGACTGATTCAAGTGAAACTCAGTGACCACCTTCAGTAAACAGGAAGGAACAGTACACAGCTGTACTGCTCCTGGAGTCACCTGAAGGAATGGCTTACGGCAAGAAGGCTTGGAGTTCGGAAACCCTATGTGCAGCTCAAATTGCTCATAAGGAACACTGTTTTCAAGGGCAGTAACCTCAAGGACAGGGTATGCAGTGGTCTAAACTAGGGCTTGTCAAGAAATCCAATACCAAATTAAGACTTCAAAGGAGCACTGGAAACCACAATGGAGGATGAAGATGGTTTACTCCTTTCAGAAAACAGGCCACATCAGAATGAGCCGACAAGGATCCACCATTTATCTGATCCCTGAAACAGGCAAGAGCCACTTCAAGGAACTGAGAGCCAAGCCTTTATTCAAGTCATCCTGCAAAAATTCCAAAATAAGCGGAATCTTGACTAAGGAAGAGTACCTCAATCCTCTCAGCAGGCCTCAAACACTCTCCAAACCCGTACATTGGCCAAGGAAGTGGAGAACTTTCTAGCTCTCGGTAAGGTGAAAATCACTGCCGAAAAAGAATCCCTGCTTCGGCAAGCAAGCCCTTTCAAGGGCCATACTGTAAGACAAAATCAAGTTGGATCTTCATGAAGGGCAGGTTCCTGCCGCAACAGGGTCCTGTGTGCCAGAAGTTGAAAAGGCAAGTCTACCAGGAGCCTCCGCAGATCCGCATTCCATGGTCTCCTGGGCCAGTCCGGAGCTACCAAGCGCACAATCTCTCTGTGGCACTCGATCCTCCGAACCAATCTGCCCAACAAAGGCCATGGAGGAAAGGCATATAGCAACTTGTTTTCCGGCCACTCCTGCACCAGGGCATCGATCCCCAATGACTTCGGATCTCTCTTGCGGCTGAAGAATCACGGAACATTCGCACTGTGCAAAGTTGCTAGGTGGTCTAGGAACTGAAGACCCCAGGAATCCAGAACCTGCTGAAACACCTTGTCTGACAACGCCTACTCTCCTGAATCCAGACTCTCCCTGCTGAGAAAGTCTGCCTTACATTTATTTATTTATTTATGGGTTCTTTTATACTGAGGTACGTATAGCAATACATCACCTCGGTTTACAGTGAAACAATAACTTAGCAACCAGCTTTACATATAACAGATCAAACATAGTAAACGATTAAACAGGGATTAAACATTGTCTCTTCCTGCTAAGTGTGAGGCTGAGACAATCTGGAGATGCACTTCTGCCCATTCCATTAGATGATCTATTTCCAGTGACACTTGTTGGCTCTTGGTACCTCCCTGCTGACTGATGTAAGCCACAGTCATTGTGTTGTCCAACATTATTCGGACCGATTGACCTTGTAGCCTGTTGCTGAATTGTAAACATGCCAACCGGACTGCCCTTGCTTCCAACCGGTTGATGTTCCGGAGAGATTCTTCTGCATTCCAGCATCCTTGTGTTGTCAGCTCCTGATAGTGAGCTCCACAATCAAGGAGACTCGCTTCCGTTGTCAGTACTACCCAGTCCAGTGGGACTAGGGAGACTCCCCTCTTTAGATGATCCGCCTGTAGCCACCACTACAGTGGCAAGTGGAGTTGAATTAAATAGTCCTGAGACTGCGGGAGTTCCACTGAGACAACAGGGAGCGCTGCAGAAGGCGCATATGCGCCCTTGCCCATGGTAACACTTCTAGGATTGCTGCCATTAAGTCAAGTAACTGCAGGTAAGACCACACAGTTGAGCGCAGACGGAGCTGCTCCAGCAACTTCTGAATTTGAGCTTCTGGCAGGAAAACCTTGCCCAGCTTCATGTCGAACTGAACCCCAAGGTATTGCAATGACTGAGCAGACTGAAGAATGCTCTTGGCCAGATTCACCATCCAGCCGAGCTCCCGCAACAGGGAATTCACCTTGCAAGTCACCAGGCGGCTCTCTTCCAGTGACTTGGTGTGAAATCAGCCGGTCATCCAAATATGAGTGTACTATGATTCCATCCTCTCTCAACTCTGCCACTACTACCACCATTACCTTGGAAAAGTTTCTGGCAGTGCCCGAAACTGAAAGTAGCATCCCAAACTGCAAACTGCAGTAAGCGATGTTCTAGTCGGATGGGAATGTGGAGAAATTCCCCCGACCACATGGTCATTATCACAGAGCGTAATGTTTCCATGCAGAATGCTTCACTCGCAGATGACGGTTGACGCATTTGAGGTCCAGGATGGGATGAAAAGAGCCCTCCGTCTTTGGCACAATGAAATAAATGGAATATCACCCCGTATTCTTGAGATGTGGGCACTGGGACCACAGCCCTCAGACTGAGGGGCCTTGCCAATGTTACCCTCCATTGCCTGCTTCTTCTGTGGGGAGTGGCAGGGAGACTCCATGAACACATCACGAGGAACACCGCAATACTTCATTGCATATCCTTCTCGTATCACCTCCAGGACCCACTGATCTCGACCCACCTCTGATAAAAGAGAGAGGCATCCCCCTATCTCCTGTTCCCCGCGGTGGGTTGGCAAACCTTCACTTTGAGGCTCGGGAGATTCTACTACCTGTCTCTGCCCCTTTTCTGGGTTGTTGGGGACGAAAGGACTGAGATCTACCAAAGGGTCGAGTTCTCTGAAAGGTCACTCCTCTTTAGGGTCGAAAATGCTTGGATCCTCTAACACGACCTCTCATGTTAAAGGAGCGCTGCGCCTGCTTCTTATCTTCTGGAAAACAAGGAACTGGAGATTCTCCCCACTTACTGGCCAGTTTCTCCAACACGCTGCCAAACAAAAGCGAGACGATAAAGGGCAGTTTGGTGAGGTTAGCCTTGGAGGTTGCAGCGGCCAACCAATTTCTCAACCATAACTGATGCCTAGCCACTACTATAGAAACCACCCTTCTAGCTGAAGTGCGGACTAAATCACAGCCCGCATCTGCCAAGAAGGCTACAGCTGGTTCCATAACTGCCCTGGAGATTACCCCAGTCATCAACCTCCTAGGAGAGAAGCAAACAAGAGTGAGCCACCAAGGAACAACAAGAAGTGATCTGCAAGGTCATTGCCATCGCTTCAAATGCTTGCTTAAGGAGAGTCTCAATTGTTTTACCATAAGTATCCTTCAAGGCTGCTCTTCCTTCCACAGGAATAGTGATCCACTTGGAGACTGCACTCACAAGTGCATCTACCTTCAGAAAACATAAGCGCTCTCTTACCAGTGGATCAAGAGGGTACAGGCCTTCCAAAACCCAACCCATAAGAACATAAGAAAATGCCATATTGGGTCAGACCAAGGGTCCATCAAGCCCAGCATCCTGTTTCCAACAGTGGCCAATCCAGGCCATAAGAACCTGGCAAGTACCCAAAAACTAAGTCTATTCCATGTTACCATAGAGAATAGCCACTGCCATTAGCAAAGTGAACTTAATAGCAGGTAATGGACTTCTCCTCCAAGAACTTATCCAATCCTTTTTTAAACACAGCTATACTAACTGCACTAACCACATCCTCTGGCAACAAATTCCAGAGTTTAATTGTGAGTTGAGTAAAAAAGAACTTTCGCCGATTAGTTTTAAATGTTAACTGCTAACTTCATGGAGTGCCCCCTAGTCTTTCTATTATCCGAAAGAGTAAATAACTGATTCACATCTACCCGTTCTGGACCTCTCATAATTTTAAACATCTCTATCATATCCCCCCCTCAACAGTCTCTTCTCCAAGCTGAAAAGTCCTAACCTCTTTAGTCTTTCCTCATAAGGGAGCTGTTCCATTCCCCTTTATCATTTTGGTGCCCTTCTCTGTACCTTCTCCATCGCAATTATATCTTTTTTGAGGTGCGGCGACCAGAATTGTACACAATATTCAAGGTGCGGTCTCACCATGGAGCGATACAGAGGCATTATGACATTTTCCGTTTTATTCACCATTCTCTTTCTAATAATTCCCAGCATTCTGTTTGCTTTTTTGAGTGGGGTGCCTCTGGGGCACCCCACTCAAGATCAATTGAACAGCCTCCATCACAGGTAAAAAAAACCCAATATGCTTTACGCAAGGAAACCAAAATGGGATTTCTCTTTTGCTCATACAGTGAATCTGCCCCAGGAACTCTAAGCATTTTCAAAGTCTGGGAAATCAGAGCTGGTAGTTCATCTCTATGAAAGAACTGTAACAGTTCTATACAGTTCTAATCTGGGGAGAATTTCACCATCCTCAAGAGAGTCAGGATCGACATCATCATCCGTGCCATCTGGATCTCTATCCGGAGATCCCACTGCTGCTCTAGGAGTACTCCGGCGCTTAACAGACGGACCAAGCAAGGAGCCTACCTGCACCTCTGCTCTGGGAGCATTGGACAGGGCTGAGGACTGCGCCTGAAGAAAGGATTGCAACCCCTGGAAAAATTCTACCCATGAAAAGGTAGAAGTATCCAGACCAGGAGGTACCCGATGTGTACTCACTGAGCTACCTTCCCCTGTTAAGGAACCAGTTAGGGGAGTTCCAAAATCAGGTGCCCCACCTGAGTCGTTTTTACCCAGACCCACATCCGGCTTGGAAGAACCAGGCTTAGTGAAATCAGAGGAAGACAACTCTCCCTGAGCCTTCAGACAGCGCAGGCACAAATTAGCATGCACTCCTACAAGCAGTGCAAAGAGAAAGACGCTTAGACTTCTTAGGTACAGGTGCCATGATGGCCAACAGTTCGCTGAGCGGTGGCCGGAGGCGTGCATCTAGCTGGGGTTTTTTTTTTGTTTTGTTTTTTTAACATATGCATGCTCAACCTAGGTGCCCAAAAATTATGCATCCAACACTTAGGGGTCACACACCTAAGAGCTTACCTAGGTGCCAAAAATAAGCGCACAAAAAACTTAAGTGCACACTACTACTTGTGCACAGGGGAAAGCGAGCGGCCACTATGGCATCACTTATGGATGCACAGACTACAAGGTCCGACTATGCATCCAAAAACTGGACGCACAACTTGGGTGCGCAGATAGACGCACACACGAAATGCCAATGTGGCCTACCATGTGGCGTGCAGCGAAAGCCTCAGAGCGGGGCCTAGCCTAAGGAGGCTGCTCAACCCGCTAGGCTGCCCATGTCCCTCGACCTCCCACGAGTGGGATGAACATCGGACCGGCATGCCGAGCACAGAGACTGGGGGAAGGAGGAAGCCCTACACAACAAAAACCCCCTTCTAGGTGTCGGTATAATCCTTTAAAAAAAAAAAATTAAATTACCGAAGCTCAGCCTTACCTGGCTGAGTACATAGACTGTCTCCAGCTGTGGGGGGAGAAGGCATGTGCCTTCACCGCTGCGATCGGCTTCCTGCACCCGCTGCCTTTCAGCTGCTCAAGCAGCTAAGTCCATGCCGGCTGAAACTAGCTACCGGACCAAGGCACTCATCTGAGAGACCACGGAAATCACCTCAGAAATGCTCAACTGTGGGAGGGACCATTTGGTATCTCTGCAGGAGAGTGGGGCGAATTTATTTCCTTAATTCTCTTTTTCTTTAAAATAAAGCACTCCCCAGTGGGGAGATGCATGTCCACCATCTGTTGGAGACGAAGAATACTGGTAGGCTGTCACTGCAGGGGTATATGTTCTGTGACGTCAGTTTGCTTTGTCTCCATTTGTTGGTATAAGTGCATAACCCACTTGTTCTGGATTCATCTGACTGGACACTAAGAAACATGAGTTAACTTTTATTCCATCTTGGACCCAGGAGTTAAATTTCCAAGCCTTCAAACAAACAAAATTAAAAATGAGCGAAGCACTGAAGTACCCAAATCTAGGACCTCCATGACAGGCAGGCTCTTCCAGGGGAACCCAAAATCAGAAAGCTCCCCACCCACTGAACTGCCCCCACCTACATACTAATCCATCCTATTCTTCGCTCCTCCTGTCTTTAATGTCAGCCATTTTTAAAAACAGCACTGATACGGCACCATTTTTAAAATGGCCGGCATTGAAACAGAAGGGGCCAAGAAAGGTAAGTATAGCAGGGCCTATTGAAGAGTGCCTGTAGGGAGGAGGTTTAAGGTTGGGCACTCTCTGGTCTCAAGGCAGAATCCCTCTGGCTTAAGGGTTCTGTGCTGGACCAGAGCACCTTCACTTTTTTTAAATTAAAAATGATAGCAAAGTTAGTGCACTTTTAATTTTACTATTATTTTTAGCACACCTGGCCAATGCAAAAAACTGTGCTAAGCTTACCGTACCTTTTCATGCTGATTTTAGTGCACATTTTGTCATACTGTTTTTTTTTTTAAATCTACAGATGCATTAGCATACATTTGCATACTACATCAGAGTTGACTTTTTTTTTTTTTTTTTTTTAACCACAAGGAAAAACATTTTAACATACATTTTTTACCCATATTTTAATCACATTGATCTTAAACAAGGAAGGGGAACAATCATTAATTCCTTATTTCTCAACATGGATTGGTCTTTTTTTTTTTTTTTTTTTTAAAAGGAGTGAATACATGAATATGGAAATAGCCGTGGTCACTTATTTCTACAGTGATTTCGGTTTAAAATGCCCCCAGTTTCAAATGCCAGTTTACAGATTTTAGAGGCATTCAGCCCAGTTCAGTAATAGTGTTCATTCGAAGTCCCCAATCATTTTTTGTGGTAATGCGGTCTGCATTAGTGCTCATGGAGATAGCAGAGTTGCTTACCTCTAACAGGTGTTCTCAAAGGACAGCAGGATTTTAGTCCTCACACATGGGTGACATCATCGGATGGAGCCCCGGTCCAGAACTTTGATCTCAAAGATTCTAGAACTTTCAAACATGCCTTACTGAGCATGTATAGCTGTAGTATCCACCCTGCCCCTAGGCAGAGTCCCTCAGTCCATGATATAGCTCATACAAGGACAAACCAACTCCCAGGGGAGGCAGATGGGTTTTGTGAGGACTAATATCCTACTGACCTTGGAGAACACCTGTTACAGGTAAGCAATTCTGCTTTCTCTAAGGACAAGCAGGATGATTCCCAAGCTATAGGCTGTCCGAGCAGGATAAAGTGGGAAACCACATTGTGCAGAAACTACCTCCTCTCTCACTTTTGCCTGTGAGGCAGCCAACCCACAAAGGGGTCTAAGAGGGAAAAGAATTGGGTTCTACAAAGAGAAAAACCATAGAAAAGACTGAGACACATAACCCTCATGCATAGCAGAGACGCCTAAGGCAGGAGTGATGCAAGTGCCAGCAAGAAACATACTCCGGATCACGGAAAACATTACAAGCAAGGTTTCGGATCAATAAACCCTGACAACAACAAGTAGGTCTAGAAGCTCCTGGATACAGGAAAAAGTCTAGAAATGTAAACAAAAGGACTCTTGGACGAAGACTGAATAGTTTCCTTCAGTGTTACAAAACAACCGAAAACCCAACTGGGGCCGAGAGCTCCCCAGAAAAACTGCAGTCCACTGGCATCTGAAGGATAGAATGCATCTGCAGAAGTGTGCCCATGTTTGGCTGATAGGTACAATGGGCAGAAAAAAACAAGCAACGCTTAGAAAAATAATCAGCAACGGCAAGGTCTGTGACAGACCCTACATGCCAAAGTAGCAGACATAGTTGATCATGCAGGACAGCATCAAGAGTTTCAGAGGATGAAAAGCAATCCCTGAATGGGATCACAGCCCAAACCCTTGAGTAGGGAGATAAGTTAGGCCTGTATCCTGCTACAAGATAGTTCAGGTGAGCAAGAAGGTACTTTGGAGAAAAGCTAAAGGCAGTATTGGCCAGAATTTGGCAAAAATATAGGAAAAAGTGGTGTATCTTTCCCTGCAGGTATACACTAAGATATACCATGAATGCCCTAGCTTTTCTTCCCCTCCCCTCGACATTTCATGAAGTCAGAAGGAGCGAAGAACACAAGGAGGCTGACAGCTGGACTGCAGGGGTAAGAACAAGTCGCTAGATTATATCTCTCAATCCCAAGCGAATAACTCGCTGCCGATTCCAGTAGGGAGTTACCCACCGAGCTAGAACCCTCAGCCTGCTTGGACAGCTGAAACTGAGGGCGAATCCCTCAGAGGAAGAAATCCAGAAATACTCCACCAAGAGATAGGAAGCCGGGGTGCCGCAAATGCAAACCCCTGTCGAACAGGATTTCTTCACTAGCCTGCAAACCCTAAGCGTACCAGGGGAGGGTCAGTGAGATCTTGGACCAGACTGCCCACGAACCTGGCTTAGGTATCAATGCCCCAGGAATGATTACATATACTTCTCCCAAGGAAGCACGTGATCCTGTAAAGGGAACAACCATTGCATGAACCAGGACTTCCTTAAAATGGGGACATACAGCTTGCAAGCCACTGCAACCAAAGAGTAGCACCTCTTTGGCGGGGTCCCTCGTCCCCCAACTCCCTCAGCCATAGATATGGCTATTGGCAAGCATGTCTTTAAACCTATGAGATGGACTAGAATCCTCCTCACTGAGGTAGGGTCCCACAGGCAAGATTGACTGGTAATAGTGGTCCTCCACGAAAAATACCCATTCAGCTCAGCAGGTATCAAAGGTGACTCCTGGATGGAAGAAACACCTAATGTTCACCAGGGAGCTACCTAGGAGACTAGTATGACAGGGAGACCGGATCTGGAATGGCTCCCTTGCAAACTAGACCTTCTGTGCCATAGGACAACCTAAAGAGAGCGTTACCACCCAACGGGCTCTCAGTTCTCATGAGGAAACCATGAGTGACTGCCAGGCAGAAGCAGTGACACCCTGAAAAGCCAGGGTTACCCTGGAAAGCCAGTCATATCTCCCCTTCCTGAAGGGACAGGAAAACAATGGGAATTGGGGGCCTTATGATCCCGAATAACCTTTTAACTCTCTAAGTGAGAGTTGAGTTACAGACACTAATTGCTGAGGTTCTGAAGCATCCAATCTGCCACTTGCAATCACCCTCAGATGGGGTAGGGCCACCACGGTAATCAGAGGGACCCCAGCAAAAACAATCCAATGACAGCTGCTGCCTTCACTAGTCCTGGCAAACAAGGAGATGCACTGATTCAAAAGAATCGAGGTTCCAGTTCAGCAATAAACCTACAAGGGACGGATTCCCATGGCCTTCCCCATAAAGGGGATTTCTAACACAGGAGGGGTCAAAAGACTTACTCCTCTTCTGAGGAAGGAGAAGACTCCCGATACTACCCTCCTAGTAACCACTCCCATAGGGGTTAAACCAGGAATGCAGTCTTAGACGAGTCCTGTGGCTGCATTGCACAACCTGTTGTGCTTGCCACAAGGAAAACATGCAACTGGAAGAATAGTAGCCTCCGATGTAAAAGCACGCTGTCTAGAACTCATACAGTGGTATCCCATCCTACAGATGGCGGCACATCTATGAACTCACTTGCCGTGCTTGTTGGTAGAATCCTACAGCACAGCAAGGACTGAGCACCACCTGTTAAAGTCAGCGTGCTGCCAAAAAGCAATCACAGAATGTGTGATGGCACCTTCCTTGCCAGCTGCAGAACAGACAAGGAGACTGATACCTTGACACGACAATGGCAGGATCCTGGCATGGCTGTGTACTGCACAGACAGGGAGAATGCCGCCTGCCAGCACCCGAGGTGCTTGGAGTAGATGCCCTGCTGTACCCAACCTCGCATGCTGCACTCCACTATCACAATTACTCCCAATGGAGTGGATAGGAACAGTGTGACAACGGCATCCCCGGTACCACTGGGGCTCTGATTATGGCATGGTGGTGGGTGGCATTCTATGGCATCGCTCCCATGGTACCCCCAGAACCTGATAACACTCCAAGAAGTTGGACACAGCCTTTGAAATTGTATTGGGAATGGCTCACCGATGTTTCCCTCATGGACCAGCAGCAGTGAAGTCTATGGCAACCGATGGTGCCCATGGTGCTCTGTGGTCGTGTCCTGCGGCATCTGTGTGCACTGGTGTCCACTGTGATGGTGCACACAGCTCTCTCGCGCTCACCGATGTACTACATCAATGGTGCCAAACGATGCTGCACGGAGGGCTTCAACGGTGCTTGACCATATCTTAATCCCTTCAATAATATACAGCGCCATCCCCAGCATCATAAGCACTTTGTGGACAACCCAACGGCACCAATAGAGACGCTGGTGCTCAAAAGCATCGGATGAACCAGTGGTACTCAGGATGCCAGGGGCGGCTGCAGGCAGAGACTCTGCAGCCAAAATATGGCCCCGATATGCCTCATCGGTGCCCAAAGGAACCAATGACTGCCGGCGCCATCAATGGTTCCCCTTGGCTCACCTAAACATCTGAGGGTGTCTATGCTGGAAGCTCGATGGTATCCCTCATCAATGGCTATGGCTGACTATGGTGCACCTGACACAAGCCAGAACGGGCCTCCAATGTCCCACAATCCCAGAGGTTCAGAACCCCCCCAGATCATCGGCATACATGGTGCCAGACAGTCATAGGCCAGTGTTGGGATAGTCTGATGCACCTCTGTGCCCTGTCTGGGCACTGCAAAGGAGGCTCAAGGGCCCCGGACCACTGCGCCTAGATGCCTTGGTGCTCCAGGGTGCCTTGAGTAGATGGCCACCACGGCGCGCAAAAGCATCAAGTCCGTCCAAGGCCGAAACCCATCGCCCAAGGGTTTCAGTGGCACTCAAGGGCTCTTAGGAGCCCTGGCAAATGGTGGCCTTGAGGGCAACCAGGACGCACAATGGTGATCCCAGTGCCTCGTTGAGGGTGCTTGACATTGTTGAGAATGGCAACAAATGGCATCATTGGCCAACACGCCTGATGGCATTCATGGCGGCCCTGCACCTCAATGGTATTGAGGGCGTCGATGGTATTGTGGCAGCTCCGCACCACAATGGCATCAAGGCCATTTACTTAGCCGGCATCAAGTGTGGCCTCGGCATCAAGGCCATGCACCGCGGTGATATCGAAGGCATCTATGGCCCAGAGGGCAACGTAGGCATCAATGGCAGCTCAGATGGCATCGAAGGGGACCACGGCACTCGATGGCAGTCCTGGTCCCCAATACTTGAGGTCAGTGCCACTTCTCCACCACATTGAGGCCCAAGGCGCTCGATGACTCCGGTGCAGAGTCCACAGATGCCTCCGGCACAGAAAGCCCTTAAGGCATTGAGGGCACTCACACACCTCGATGGTGCCCTAGCACAGGACTGCATCAGGTGTGACCATGGCACTCAATGGCAGTCCTGGTGTGTTTTGTTTCAGGCTTCCAGCTGTGTTCCAAGATCTTAGCTATGTTCCAAGACTCAAGCTACATTCCAAGTTCCGAGTCCAGCCCACATTCGAACCACTCGCCTCCCACAGTGCCTTGCTTGGCGTCTCGCTGTGGTTCAAGGGCTCACTCTCCTCGAACAAGCAACCACTCCCCTGCATTCGCAACAGGACCTTCAATTTCAGTGTTATTTTTCCTAGGAATTTCAATATTATAACCAAAAAAAAAAAAAAACCAGGAGAAAAATTACTTTTCCCCACTAATTTTTCTCCTATTTGTTATGTCATTTTTCCACTGATTTTTTTGTTGTTGTAAAACATTGAAATTCCCAGGATAAATAAAATAAAAATTGAAAATGAAGGGACTTACTTATCTTCAACCTTGATTAAAAAAACAAAAACTTAGTCCATTCCAATATTAATAAGGAAGATTTTATTTTTGTAACTTCTGTTCCTGGATCCAATATGCTGTTCTACAAACGTTATGTTTATGGTTCTAAAGATCTCCTTTCAATACATTCTAAATATTCTCCACTACAGCATTTTCTTCTGGTGTACCTCAAGGCTCCTCTCTATCTGCCATCTTGTTCAACATATATCTAATATCTCTGTCATCTACTCACCAATCTCAATATCAAATTCAAAATGTATGCAGATATCATCCAGTTCTTCTTACCATATTCCATATCCTGGTCAAACACTCTTGCAACTGTTATGTCTCTACATCAAAACAATTCATGGTGATCCCACCACAGTCTTAAATTAAACGCTGCCAAAACTGAAATTCTGCACTTATCAACCATCCCTCACTCTACCTGTAGTCCTCCCCCTCATTTACTCTTAGATGATGTACTAATTCCCATTGTGTCTAAAGCTCGAAATCTTGGAGTAATTCTCGATTCACTATTACCCATGTCCCATCAAATCTCTGCCACATTAAGAAACGCTTTTTATAAACTTCACGTTAAAATGTCTCCATCCTTTACTATTTCCCAACGACTTCCATACCTTTCTTCAATCTCTCATTCTCACAGGTATTGATTACTGCAACACCCTCTATCTGGGTCTCCCTGACAATTCATTATGCCCATTACAGCTAACTCAAAACAGTTGCATGCATCCTGACAGGCACCTCCAGGAAAGAACACATATCCCCAGTTCTACACTCATGTCACTGGCTTCAGGTCAAATACAGAATACAATACAAAATCCTGTCTGTTATACATAACCTAATCTATAATGACTCCTCAACATGGCTATGCATGTTTCTTCTTATTTATTAATCTAGTAGACAACTAAGTTCTTTACACAAAAATTTCTTTGAAGTACCATCCATCCACCTTGCCGGACTAGACATCACACGACGATGCACATTCTCTGTTGCAGGCCCCTCACTCTGGAATTCACTACCTGACCAGTTAAGGCAAACAGTATTACACAGATTTAAAAAAAACAAACACAAAACAAAAAAACTTAAAAGACCTTCCTATTCTCCACTGCCTTCAGCTCTCTTTTTACTTCTCAATAGATCCCATCTCAACGATATTTGCTGATTACCGATCCTCCTTCCTCATTTTTTCAATTTATATAGTTTCTCTTTTTATTAAGACTTTTGTTGTGTTTTTATGTTTCAATTTTAAACTATGTATATTTTTACATGTAAACAGTTTTGACCAACCAATCTATTTGTAAAAATGGTATATTAACCCTTTAAAATAAATAAATAAATAAATAAATAAATAAATAAATAAATAAATAAATAAAGCTAATGATGGATCCATAGAGAGCAACTGGCATATTCTTTTAAGACAAGAAATGGATTGTTGTACTTCACCTAGCATGACAGTGTCACTACAGGCGAAACAAATAATTTTTAAATAAATAAATGGAGATGGAAGTAAAAATAAAAATTGATATTTAACCATTACCATCGCACTGAGGCTTCACAAGATCAAGCATCTGACACAAGCAGTCTTCAAAAGGCAAGGGGTCAATGGCCATATTTTCCATTTTCTGGCACTGCTCTTCATAAAAATACTCAAGCTCATACATAGACAAAACGCCATCTCCATCCAGGTCCATACAGCGAAACCAATATTCAATACTGCAAGTAATATATATGTTATGTTACTTCCCACAAGAAATTCAGATGTGTATTAGCAAACAGACATACTGTAGGTCTGTTCTCAATCCAGTCCTCTGGACCTACTTGCCCACTCTGGTTTTCAAGATAGCCACAACGAATATGCACAAGATGTATTTGCATGCACTGCCCTTATTGTATGTAAATATCTCTCATGCGTGCTCATTGTGGATATTCTAAAACCAGACTGGTTGACTGGGTTCTATGGACTGGGTTGTGAACCACCAATTAGATAAGCATCCCAGTCAGGATGGTAGTCATTGGTGTAAATAAAGAGGGGGGTAATAAGCCCCCCTTCCAACAGCATTTTGTTTTAAATTTTGTGTTTGGACCAGCAGTTTCCTCTTGCTCTTTTGGGCTTTCAACTCAATCAGAAGTGGCCTCCACTTGGCTATGGCCTAATGAGCTGTTAGGCACAACTACCCAGGTTTTCCCCTATTTATATACCTACCCCCTACCTAGCTCAGTCATTTCATTGACAGTATTTGGCCAGAGGCCACAGCTCCCTCTGAAACACGAATATTCTGAATCTATAATTCCAACTACTACACAGGAGGCACGGGGCAGGGCCCAAACAATTGTTGGTGGAAGCACAAGATGGCCGCCTACAGTGCCACTGTTTTGGAGGTGATACGGCCATGGCATTTCCTCCTTCCCATCCCCACTGGCCCGGAAAAGGAAGTGATGAAACATGGGCGAGATGCTATTGCTGCTGCCCTCAGGAACAGGAGTAGGCTATAGCATTGGCTGCACAATGGTGAGGAGCAGCAAGAATAAGAGCAGCTGAGCCCACGTGGTCCTCAGGTGCAGCAGGAGCAGCAGCAAGTGCCACCATGACCGGAAGAAAGAGGAAGAGAACAATTGGCTGCGGGGGCTGAAGGAGTGCTTCTAGAACAGGGGAAAAGTGCGCGAGTGAAAAAGCATGTATGAGTATATGAGAAAGAGGATAAAGTTTGTATATAGCCCTGCTCATTCATAATAATCTCAAGGCACCTGGAAATAAATTTACAGCTATGTAAATCTGGGAATTTTTAAATTCTTATTAGTTTTAATTATTGGGTGTTATTTGATGTGTCAGCTGTTTTGAAATGTTTTATTAGGTTTGAAAAATTTGTATATGAGTTTTTAATTATTGGATGTTATTGGAGACTCATTTTCAGCTGTTTTAAAATATTTATTCTTTTTATTAGAATGGTTTTACTATTACTGTTTTATATTTCTTGATTTTATTGTTTAATGTTTTATGAGGAATGGTGGTGATTTTGTTTTTTCCATTTCTGCACTGCATACAGAATCTGGCTTCTTGTGGTATCCAGTTCAGTTTTTATCTGCATGTTTCTACTTTATGGTCTCTTCTGTTTTTGGTGCGGGGTCTGTCTGTGTTCCTCCTGTGACTAGGAGAGACATTTTGCCTGTAGTTTCTTTATAATTATATCTTTATTCATTATTTATCATATACATGAATAAACAACAAAAAGGTATATTCTGCATATACAAAGAAATTACATTCACAAGGATAAATCTTAATAGGCCCAATAATCGCAGAGATATCTTATGGCTTCCACAGTTCCTAAGGACATTTTCAGTTACACGGAGGAAGACTACCAGGATCTTTTCTTTGAACCGCCTTTTTTCACTGATAACTCCACTTTGCCTTCTTCTTCCACATGGACTGATACTATTGCCACCCAGAAGTGTGCTACGAGAGCCAAACTCCACACTGCAACTTTAACAGAGTATTGTTGTGTTCATCGTATCCCTCATGGTTTGAGGATTAATAAAGAACCTCATTTACATGCCGAGAACCCGGATTTCCTCACCAGACGGAATCAAATTTTGAACAAATGCTCTTTTGATTTGATGGTACTCATCATTGAGACAATCAAGCAGGTGCCCTCTTCTCTACAAGAGCAAGTTAATACCAAAATTGAGAATTTCAAATCCTCGCTCCCTACTGACACCTATTCTGCTCAACTTGCTGAGTTCCAACAAAATTTAGAAAAATTTTGGGCGGACTTAAAGCCAATGAATTTTAAAAGTTTCAAAGGGACGCCTCAGATTTTGCATGAGGTTTTATCTACCCTTGGATGTCCTCTTCCTTTCGCCACACTAAAAAGGTCTCCTTTGCTGATTCTTCATCTGAAGATTACTCAGACAATGAAATATGCGTGCCCCCCCCAGATCCACCAGTGAAGGCTCACCCCAGTCTGGGGTTCGGCTGTGGCTCCTCTTCCTTACCGTCTTCTTTTTTAAGATACATCAGCCTTCATTACCAACATGTCATTTCCAACAGCAACCACATCAACACAACAAACCACTGGAACCAACACCCAAAACCACACATTCTCAGACACGCACTTTCGATCCATGGCAATAACATCGTCCTCCTCTACCATATTTAATTTGTCTTCTAGACCCTTTACTCAGTTGGAGCACCAAATCTTGCAACAGACTTTCTTTCATGTCAACAATGCAATATAATTCATTCAATACATGAGTCTTTTTTCACCGTTTCTTACTTTTACTATAAGTCAGACTTTTCTTTTCCTCTGCCCCTTCCATGCCTGACACCTCTATTATGGCCCTAAAATCTCGCTGGATCCCACCAGGTCCTGCAGACCCTTTATTGACTGCTTTTGAGAGGCAAGTCTTACATGACCTCTCTCTTTATGAACAAGGCTTAAGGAGAAGATATCAGAATATCTCACATCGTGAACGTGAGGCTATTTTTTCTCTATCATCTGACCACACCATTGTTATCAAACCGGCCGATAAAGGTGGTAGTATAGTGATCCAGGACTGTAGTGATTTTGAGGCTGAAATTAGACAACTGGCAGACCGTACACTTTTGGAAGATCCCATGCCACAACTACGTACAGCCATTTCTAAACTTGTATAGTATGGCCTGGATAACCATTTTTTCACCAACAAGGAAGCTGACTTCCTCACTGAAAAACACCCGGTCACTCCCATATTCTATACTTTACCAAAGATTCACAAATCCCTTGAGTCTCCTTTTCCCTCAGATCCATTCTTATTAATTACTTTAGACATTGTTTCTCTGTATTCCAACATCCCCCAAGATGAGGCGGTGGCAGGTGTGGAGTCTACCTTAACTCTATGAGACCCTATTGAACGTATCCCCTTCCTCATTCTTAGTGACCCTGACATGACTTGCTTTGACTCAAAACTTCTTTCAATTTTTAGGTGAATTTTTTCAACAGATCAAAGGGATTGCGATGGGAGCCACAATGGCCCCCTCGATTGCCTATTTAAATGTATCCCAGTTCGAATCAGATTTTATCTATAATTCCCCCTTCAAGCGGTTTTTCCCTGTTTGGCTCCGATATATAGACGACATTTTCTTAATATGGGTTGGCACAGTGTTCAATTCTTTCTATTTTATGACTGGCTCAACACCCGTAACACACACCTCAAGTTCAACTTTCAATTACACCACATTCAGATTCCTTTTTTGGATATCCTTGTCAATATTCACAACTCTTCATTCAATACCTCCCTGTACCGGAAACCCACCGACCGTAATACCCTCCTTCACTATACTAGCCATCATCAACACCCATTATGAAATAATATACTTGTGGGCCAATTTTTCCAACTCTGGAGAATCTGCTCCTCTCGACAGGATTTATTACACAAGCTAGAATTATGTTCACATGTTTCCGCAACCAGGGTTATCCAACACGAGCTATTAAACAAGCTTTTAAAAGAGCTCTCTACATCAACCGAGACCTTCTGTTCACACCGTGCAATAAGGATACATCCTCCCAACTTACTTGTATTCTTCCTTTCTCACCCCACAGCAAAAAATAATTTTTATCATCAAGGCCCACTGGAGAACACTCCTACCCCATGTTATCTTTCAAGAGCTTCTCCGTTTTTCTTTCACGTGGGGTAGAAACCTACGAGATATACTAGTCTCCTCTGCCCTTAAACCAATACCTTTGGTTCAGCAATATGCCATTAGAGGCCACTCCTCATGTACCCAATGCTCTGTATGCGTTCATTCTTTAACTATTCAATATTTTACACATTCAGTCACATCCAAACAATACATTCTTCGACATCATACTGTGTGTGCTTCTAGTGGTGTCATTTATGTCATCTTATGCCCATGCCCCTTGATATATGTAGGCAAAACCAACCGCCAGTTAAGAGCTAGAATTATCTAATATCGCTCCTGTTTAAAACCCACACGCTCTGAGGCACGTTTGGTTGCACATTGGCAGTCCTGCAATCACGATATAGCATCACTAAAATTTTTCATACTTGAACCCCCATATACCATGCATGGCGGAGATTTCTCATTAAGCTTGATTCAAAAAGAACAACATTAGATTTACGAATTGAATTCTTTAATACCTAATGGTCTCAACTGTGAGATCTAATGGCTCTTTTTTCTAACCATATTTGTATTCTCCACACCCTTTGGCAGTTCTATCTCTTGTATTCCAGCAGTATCTACCACCCTCTGTTTTCTACCTTTTTTCCCCTTCCCCCTCTCCATCTTCCCTTTTTTTCTCCCCCTTCCCCCTTCCTCCCCCTTTTCTTTCTCCCCTTCTTCCTTCTTGTTTTTAGACCTCCCCCTTCCTTCCCCCCTGTTCCTTCCCTCCCCCGTCACCCATTCCCATCCCCCTTTCCTTTCCCCGTTCTACAGCCTAACATATTCCTACTATACTTTATCTTACCCCTGCATTGGCTTAGCAACAGTCACATAACCTTTTTTAGCGTGATTCTCTCTGTATATCTCCTATGTATTCTCTTCCTCATGAAAAGCTCTACATGTTACATTGCCACACCACTACTGGTTAGCCCGAACTGTTTTCTCAAGAATTCCTACTGCTGTTCGATAATTTTTCCCAATTGTACAACTGCTCAAAGCCGTTTTTGTGTATTGAAACTCTTCTATTCTATAATTATTCACCTTTGCGGTTTCACCGCTGGCACAATATCCATACATGGAACTTGCACATCTAGTCACCACTTAACTCTCGCTCTTTTTTTTAGAATACATTATTTGTTTTTTGCCTGTACTTGTGTTAGCACCTGCTTTATACATTACTCCTCGTGCACGCCTATATCAGCTTCCAGCACCGTTAAACAGATTAATCGTTTTTCCCGTTTCCTTACTGGCTCTTCGGAAAACAAGAACTATTTGAGCCGGTGCTTTCTGCTGATTCTTTCTGCGAGCTCTGCATTTGACATTTGTTTAATTTGTTTTCAGAAAATTAAAAACTTAATATTTCACTTGAGAATGGACCTTATACCAGCACACATTTTTTGAAGTCTCTCTTATGATTCTTCTGATTCCACTGTAAAGGGCCGATGCAATAATCTTTGCGGAAAGTGGGCGCTGACTTTTCAGCACCCGCTTTCTTAACAAGGGGGGGCACCATGCAATATGTAAGGAAGCGCGATCTTAGCGCCTCCTTGCTAAAGCGACTCGCCGCAGCTGCAGCTTATGAAGACTGACGCCAGTAAACTCGGCCTCAGTTTTCATAACTTGCCTGAGTTTATCGGCGGCCATTTTCTTTACTGGCAGACAGGCAGGTTATGAAAACAGAGGCCAAGTTTACTGGCGTCTGTCTTCATAACTCGGCAGTCTGCCGAGGTCTTTTTTTAAAGTAAAAAATAAATAAATAAGTACAGAAAAGCAGTTTTTTCTGCTTTTCTGTACTTTTCAATGCGCTCAGCTGTTAACACCTGCTCTAGGCAGGCGTTAATATCTGAGCGATAAATGTGTGTCTGAGACGCACATTTATCTTTTTGCATTTGGAGTGAATGAGTAATAGCCTCATTAACATGCATTTGCATGTGATGAGCGCCAACTCATTCACTCCGAGGATGCGCGTTAAACAGGCGCTAATCCCCCTATTGCATTAGGGGGTGGATTAGCGCCTATTTAACCTGCGTCCGACAGTGGGTTAAACAGTGCGCTCGGCTGAGCGCACTGTATTGCATCGGCCCCTAAGTCTGCTGACTATTGCTTAAGGGACTTTTAGGTTCTCTATTTTTCCATTGTCGTTTTGCCTTTTTAGCTTGCCAGTATCCAATTTTAAGATCTTTCCCCGCATGGAAGCGCCACTCATAACTCTCAAGGTATACTGACCTCTAGTTTAGCATTATATTTCCTACCTGCTTTGTGTCTCAATTCTGCTATTATATTGTCTGCCTTCTCCCTCCCCTCCTCCTTCCTTATCCCTTTCCTCCCCACTTCCAGTCCTCCATCCCTAGTTTTTGATAAACTCATTTACTGAATTGTTTTTTTCATCTTTTTTTTCCATTTCTCATTGTGCAGATCCTGGAAGCTACTGCTCCAGTCTCTCTTAATGAGTCCATGTGTATGTACTTGTGTTTCTTCCTTACTTGGTAGGCCTTCCTTCTTTTGTTTATTAAAATTTTCTATGACTGGTTGTATTTTCTCTGTGTTAGCCAACCTGCTCAATGCTGATTGAACTTGTTTCTTCCATAGATATGAACAGCTATCTATCCTCCCTGATGCGAAACACGGCCATGTCAGGATTTTTTTTCTGAATTATAAGAGTGCTTTACATGTGTTATCCGTTTATGTGGTTTTGTTAATATAAATAATACAAATTTTTGAAGACCAGTGATTTATGTCTAGCCACACATTCTTTACATTGTATAATGTTCTATATGTGTGTGTAAACAAGAATTAAAAAACCAGAAAAAGAACTGTTTCAATTTCCACCACTATAAATGACTGTCCAAAAAGGAAATGTTGTTGGGAAATCTTCCACAAAATGCCACTCCCAAAGATTTTTTGTCAACAATTTTTTGTTAAATCTATAAGCGCATCATCAAGTCTGACAGCGTGCTCCCTGTATATTCAAAGCGGGGGCCGCCCGGACCTCTAATCATCTGCGGCATTCATTTCCTATTTTTACTTTTTTTTTTTATCATTTCTTCTATTTTTTCTTTTTATCAGATAATTTTGAAAACAATTTTCATATCTAAAAATTACCATCGCTTTTGTAAATCTCCAACCAGCTCGACAAACGGCCGAAGTTTCGCTGAACGAACTGCTTAATCAGGAGCTGTAGTTTATAACAAACTGTTGAATGAGATAGTGATACTCTTCCATATATATATATTCAACTTTTCTCTGTCAAATGAATTCCTTCCAGCTGGACGAAAATAGTCTCACAACTTGTTTAGACGAAAGGAATAGAATTAAAGAATTAAAGCCATGAAAGAGAGAAGTAACAGCCTGAGCAAGAAACTGAATTCTGAAAGCCAAACCTTCAAATGAACAAACAATTGGTCTCACTTCTGAGTTGCCACCTACTCACTATGACATTTCTGTGAAAGATGAAAAGTCTTTTAAAAGGCAATTTTCAAAACTATTTATACAAGTAGACAGCACTTTAATCACATAAACCGTCCATCTGAAATTTGCCTTCCCTCAAACCGGGTAAAAGTACACATTGTTCAACATATGCACCTTTGAGCCACATGTAGGTTAGGCATTCCTGGGGGTGCATTTTGGAAAGAATTGGAAAAGAATGTATTTAGACTGTATTTTAAATCTACGTTATTTTCCAAAGATAGTCTACCTGCACAAACAGCATGAGCAAATGTCTGCAGGTACCCTGTACCTATCGCAATTTACAAAGTAAAAGCATTCGCATACTCTCTTTGAAGCTTGATGTAAAGTCCACGGATACAAAGCAGACACGGACTTTGCATCAAAGCAGACAGATTGAAAACAGCCCCCTCAGTCTCTAAGAGACTGATGATGCTCTCTGTACTAATTAGCTTCAGATCCTAAGGTTTAGATTTAAATTCTAGTGCTCTCGCCAATTAGCATTATATTATAAATTAGCTTATTAATAATTAGTTATTAGTATTTTATCAGAAAACGTTGCAACATGGAAGTTATCACACACAATTACATACATGCTAAAGTTCAAGCACAACCCTCACATACTGTCAGCCACATACAGAGGTGAATATGTGGCATACATGAAGGCAAAACAGCATCAAAAAATAAGCAAAAAGTTAGCTTTTTATAAGCAATATGTAAGAAATAAAATGCACGATTATTTTACTCTCTCTTATGTAACAGGAATGCCTCCTAAGGGTCAAAGGTTTCTTCTATCCAGAGCAAGAACATTTAAGATGGCTGGGGAACTCTTCTTACTCCATTCAGAGAAACATCATGTCAGGAATGAGTGGAAAAGAAAAACAAAATTCAAAATCTGGTACTTAAATCTTCATGTAAATGCTACCAATCAAAAAAAGCAAATACTCTGATCAAAACAGATGAAGACAGTGGACAAGGGGGTAAGCGGCAATAAAAGCAATCCGACCACAAACAAAACAGTGAACTAATAAATGAAAGTGAGAAAAAAAGAAGATACTGCATTGAAGCATGTAATCAAGTGAAAGAAAAACAAGTCTTCCAGAGCAGTGTTTCCCAACCTTCCCCTGGAGGCATACCTAGCGTGTCAAGTTTTCAGGAGTTCCACAATGAATATGTAGGAGGCAGATTTGCATGTATGTCAGTATGCCAGCAGTACTTTCATCACGATCAAGTTTGGATGACACATGGAGAGGAGAATATGGATGCACCTGGTGTAGGTTGCTTAATGTTCCCCTGGATGAGGAAGTGTCCAATGTATGTGTTTCAACAGTCTTGTTGAATCAGTAAAATGTATCCATGAACATCTTGCTTAACGTCATCTATATTGCAAAGACTACGTTAATCCTTATTCAGGACCACATGGTCTATCTCCACCTTCACGCATCACCATCGAGAATGTTTCTCTGCCTATTCTTCTATGTATAAGGAGCCTGGGGGACATAGTAATATGTCCTTGCGGAAACTCATCAAATCAGGATTTTTTTAAACTCAGATTTCTTCATGGTCTACTTTGCCTGCTAAATTATGACGACTTTCGAGCTGTGGTCCAGGCTTCAATCCTCTCCCTAGTTGATTATTATAATGCTACTCTTATGGGCCTTTCAGCTTATTGTTCGAAGTCTTTACAGCTACTTCCAAAGTCGGCGGAATGCCTCATCACAGGCATGAGTAGACGTGAGCAAATTATTCCTGCCCTAATAGATATTCATTGGCTCCCTGTGCACCATCTAGTTCAGTTCAGGGTAGCAATCATTGTGCACAAATTACTTATGCCCAATTCTCCCCTTGGGCAAATACAATATTGAGATTGCACAAGCCGACAAGAAAGCTTAGATCCTTCCAGTGCAGCCTGCTTGAGGAACCTTCAGTGAAACCGGTACACCTTGGTGATTCACGTAAAATAGCTTTTTCCATCACCGCTCCTACATTGTGGAACTCTCTCCTGGAACAGATAAGGCTTCAAGACTTTTAAAGCATTTAAAAATTAAAGACTTTCTTCTTTAATCTTGCTTATTTTTAAATGTTTAACACTGAGGCATTTAGGTGATACAAAAATTGTAATAAAAGATGAAGATGTCCCAACTAACAAGATCCAATTATGACTTGTAGGTGACTGAATTGCTCATGAAGGCCAAAGAGATATTGTATGATGCTTATTGGGAAACTGGTGCAGCTCTGCCTTAGTAAGGGTAGCTGAGCAAATTAGGTATGGCTGCTTTGGAGCATGGGGCACTTCCATCATGACCAAGTCCTTTGAGTCATAAGAAGAGGAATGCAGATGTGCATCAACTCATAAGTTGAGTCCTTGTGGGGACTCAAAATAAATGATTAATATAAGAGACCTCTGAGTAATCCTCGACAACCGTCTGAACCTAAAGAAATCCATCAACAACACTACCAAGGACTGCGTCTTCAAACTACAAGTGCTAAAAAGACTCAAACCTCTCCTATATTTCCAAGATTTCAGGACAGTCCTCCAAACCTTGCTTTTTTCCAAGATAGACTACTGCAACGCCCTCCTTTTGGGTCTCCCCGCCTCCACAACTAAACCCCTTCAAATGCTCCAGAACTCGGCGGCCAGAATCTTAACAAACACCAACCGCGTTGATCACATCACACCCATCCTCTGGAACTTACATTGGCTCCCAATAAACTACAGAATCTTACACAAGTCCCTCACCATCATCCACAAAACCATCCACAAACAGCTCCAACTTGATCTGCAGATTCCATTCAGACTTCACACCTCTACAAGACCCATCAGAGAAATGTACAAAGGAACCTTACACATCCCCACAACTAAAGCCACCCTTAATATAGCCACCAGAGAATGGGCATTCTCGACTGCAGGACCCGCCATCTGGAATACCATGCCTACAGGATCTCAGACTTGAACCCTGCCTACTAACATTTCAGAAAAAACTTAAGACCTGGCTATTCCTACAAGCCTTCCCTCAACTGGTTTGAACCATGAATAAAAGACATTTAGCCAGGCCCTCTATATAGATCCAGGCATCCCCTCTTTACCTCTTGTTAAGTTCTTCTCCTTTTTTCCGTAGCCGCTTGCTACCTCTGCTCCCAATTTCACTCCACCTTGTTTATTGTAACTTTGCCTCTTGTTCAATGTTAAGTTAATGTTTTACCCCTCGTTCTTTGTAAACCGACATGATATGATATGCATCATGAATGTCGGTATAGAAAAGCATTAAATAAATAAATAAATGGCACTAATGAGTAACCCATGGTTGTGCTGGTGGCTACTTCTTGTTGAAGTGTTCAACTGCTTTGAACTGAAGATGTCCTTCCCCTAACCCCCTCCCACACATACATAAAAAAAATATAAATATATATATATATATTATATTTAGTTGCAAGCATCTAGTGCTTTGGTGGCACGGTCAACAAATCACATTTAAGTTAATACTTGTCAAATACTTGCATGTAGGTGTGGGGACATAAGTGGTATCCTTATAAAGTAGATTACGAGGCAAGAGGGAATACGTGCGCTTTATTTTGGTTGTGAAATTTGTCATGCGTTTTTCGTGTGCTCTTCAGTTAGGGTACTGCTAAAAGTGGAAGATGGTCCTATTGTGTCAGACAGCTAAGTCTTCCTTTCCCAGTGCCCCTAACAATTTCCGTGCTAGGATGTTCTGTATAGTACAGGTGTGATCTACCAGTGTATCCTTTCTTTGGGTGGCTGATACTAATGCTTAGTTTAGGCAACGTGGCATTTAGCATTAGTAAAGTCATTGTTGCTTTTTGATGTGTAGAACAGCTGTTAAGGCACTGTAGGCCCGGTAATGTGTATAAAACGGGAACAGATATGTAAACCTTATATAACCAAAGATTAGCATTCTGCTTCACTTTCCTCTATACAGAATATATTTTTAAAGCAGCATGTTTTTATTTGTTACTTTTTTTCCCCTCATCATTTCCCATCGAGTAAGGGTGCATGTCTCAGATATTATTTAAATGAGGGGGAGTGATGACAAGTGTGGGCAAGCTGTTTTGGATTCTGTCCTGACATTGTGGTGACATCCTGGGGTGAGCATGTTCAGATTGCTTTCTCAGCTCAAATTCATGACACGAGAGTGACTCTGACCATTTGAAAGGGGATAATGAGTGTCATGCATACTGTAATTCAAAGCAGAGGGCTGACTTTAAAACTTAAGGAAAGGGAATTTATTTGGCTTCTGAGCTATGTTTTTTTAGGACTCAATTATATTTTCACCCAAGTGTTTGAATATCTTTCAGTTGCAAATTTTCCAAGTCCTGAATTTGGATGAAAACAACCTCCAACTATGGAAGTAAAACATTTAAACATCACTATTAAAGTTATAACTAACTATTAACATTTTAAAGCCTTGAATTAACTTACCTTGTTGGAGTTTTTTTATCCTCTTCTGATATTAAAAACCATACAAAATCATCATAACCAATTTTTCTTTCTTTCTGTGCTTTTCTTTCCCTAAAATAACATAGGGAAAAAAGATCAAAGAGGAGAAAAACTTGCCTGTCGTATTATTAAATGATTCTTCTCACTGGACCAACAGAAAAGATGAGCTTTCGAGACAACATATGTCCCTGTATTAAGATCTGTCATTCCTTTACATCTGAGAAAAGAACTTGTGTGTTCGTGAAAATTCGTGTACCAGGTCATCTTTTTGACTAATCTAATAAAAGGCAATTTACAAATATATCAGTTAGCAACACGAATAAAAGAAGCTTGCAAAGTCTTACAGTTTTACTTAGCTTTATGGAATCTGCCCTCTAAGCTGACAACTAGAATGATTTCCAAGTGTTCAAATGTTCTATATAAATTACTACTCCAAAACAATTAGTCACAGATGCTGTGAATGACATTTAAGATCATCAGTGCAGCATGGGACTATCAGGCATTTGGAAACAAGATCCACTCTCCTGTCTCCATTTCATTGTTCTCTGATTAAATGTTAAAATCATTTTGGCTAATGAGAACATGATCAACTCACTTAAGATTAAATAGAAGGCAAGCACTGTTTACATTTTTGCTTTGCAGTTTACAAGATCTCCCTTTTGAACAAGAATGTCACAAATAACTGCAATACGGTAATACAAAATGTTTTAATTAGGAGAAAGGGTTCTCTTACCTGGTTACTGCTCCTGAGAATATTCGCTCTATTATTCGACTGGATATTGCTAGGAAAAAGTGGAACATAAATGCATTATGTTGGCAGTACATAGAAAGTATCAAAAATATTTATCGTAATGTACTTGACCTCTCATGTTCATGATATATAAATCTGAGAGACCATAAGAATTATAAGGCTACTATATGGCTATTTATATCCATGAACCAAGAGACATTTAAGCATTTGGGAACATAGTACTGATATTTTTACCCAAATCTAAATTTTCTACAGTCCTGTCTGCAAATTAGGTGTAACCTATGAATGCTGCCTTAACTTCTTCACCTTTGCTCCAAATATTACTTCTTTCATTTATATAGAAGTAGTTATTCTCACCAAGCAGCTGGCAAATTCAAGCCCTACCATGGTTTTCCATCATTTCCTCATTTTGTATCTAAGAGAAAAACACTGACCCCAAATACCAGAATGCTTGGGTAATTTGTATTATTCCTCACTTCATTTATATTACTTCACCCTGAGAGGTGGTAGTAAAGGAAAATTGGTTCTTACCTGCTAATTTTCATTACTGGAATACCACAGATCAGTTCAGACAAGTGAGTTTTGCATCCCTACTAGCAGATGGAGGAAGAGAACAAAACTTTGAGGCACTGCTACATAACCGACAGAGCCATCTGCAGTCCCTCAGTACTGACCTGCACCCAAGCCAAAATTAGAACTTAAAACCCTCTCCAGGGCGAACAGGTAAAGCAGGGTTGGAACTCACTGCACTGGAGCCTCTGTCCCCTCCAGGAACCACAAAAACACATGTACAAACTGCAAAAAAACTCTTTGAGATATGTTACGTCAACTATCAGGAAACACAGTCTTTCGACAGTGATGGGGAGGGTCTCTGTTCTGTAGTATTACAGGAATGAAAATTAGCAGGTAAGAACCAATTTTCCTTTCCTGATCATACCCAGATCAGTCCAGACAAGTGGGATGTACCCAAGCACCCCTAAACTGGGCAGGAAGCCGAAAGACCCACACGCAATACACTCTCACAGGATGCATCCTCCTGCGTCTGCACGTCCCAAAAGTAATGCCTGGTTAAAGTATGAAGCGAGGACCAAACTGTCGCACTACAAATCTCCTAAGGAGATAGCAACTGTCTAAGAGGCAGCCTGTGCTCTTGTGGAATGCACCTTCAGCCCCACTGGAATCCTGCAACCCTTACAAATATAAGCAGAGCAAATGGCCTCCTTCAGCCAATGAGAAATCATGGCTTTTGAGGCCTTATCACCTTTTTTTGAATCCCTGAACAACACAAAGGTGATCTGACCGTTGAAAAGAATTAGTGACCTCCAAATACTGCAAGAGTCCGTCGCACATCCAAAAATGCAGCTCTCTCTTCTGAGGAGAATCTTTAGACCACTCCGGAAAGACCGGAAGATTCACTGTCTGATTAACATGAAAAGAGGACACCACCTTTGGCAAGCAAGAGAGGACCATTCGCAACATGACCCCTGACATTAAAAATACACAGAAAGGGATCTCTGCATGACAGAGCCTGCAATTCCGAAATCTGCCTGGCAGAACATATATGTATCACAAAAAACTGCTTCACCTTCGTGTAACACCTAATCACACCACTCACAAAACACTAGGTTTGTATTGGAAGAATCTACCATATTCAGGTAGGACAGACCATTCAACCAGACCTCATACACAATATCCAGTGCTTCAATGCACGGAACTGATACCACATATTTTGAATGAACTTATGTATGGAGTGGTTCTAATCATTGGTCATTGGTTGTTAGGTTCAATTTCTTATTTTTCATTTTTTAAATGTTTGCAGCTGATGTCTTTAAACTTAGGACCGGAACACCGGAGAAAAAGAAACAACTACGCCCGACGCGGCTCACGTTTCTTGTCTTGCTTCTTCAGGGGCTCTTAATAAGTTGTCTGTAAACACAAACGTTGCGTCAAACATTGTAATTCAACAAAACATTTATAGAATATACTTGCTCTTTTATCCATACATCAGTTATAACGACTCATGTTTCCCGACTTCCACAGTCTGCAAAACAGCTGTTCCTCCATTTTGAGAATCTAAACCGGCGGCTTTTTAAACCAATTTCCGGCTCGAATCCAAACCAATCGGGCGGGTTCAACTTCTAACAACAGAATGGCGTGATGACATTGTATCCCCTCATACGTTAAAACAATGTGGTCCAATCAATGGCTTCATTCATCCCCCTAGGAGAGACTGCCTGCAATGTGAAAATCCATTTTTGTTCAATAAAGTTTAGTTTAAATGAACTATCTCCGCTATCATCTGACTGGACTATTTGGTCCAAAATTGTCCATTTAAGATCTTGAAAACTTGAAAACTATGCCCTTTATCTATGCAATCTGGACACACCTTCCAAACCGGAGGCCGAACATAGCCCCCGCGACATTTCCAACTCCCAGTTGCTTTCCCTTGTTTTATTGTAACTTTTACTTCCTCTAATTTTGGTTTAATGTTTTTTTTTACTGTTATCGTTAAAGTCTTTGTTCCCTGTAAACCGAGTTGATTTGATTTGCATCAAGAAAGTTGGTATAAAAAAGCTTTAAATAAATAAATAAAAATACTTGACCCCTTCAGGAAACGAACCACATCAGAATGAGAGGCACAAGACCTCTCCCGCAACTTGCCCCTAAGAGTACCCAAAAGCAGATACCTGAACGCGTAGGGAGTTATAGGCCAAACTCTTAGACAATCCCTCCTGCAAAAAGGCTAAAATCTGAGGAACGTCCAAGATCCAAGTGCCACTGTAGGCACCATGACTCAAAACACTCTTCAGACCCTGAGCCAGGAGGAGGGTAGAAATAACCTGCTCTGAATAGCCTTTCAGATGCAACTACCACCTCTCAAAAGCCAAGCCGTGAGAGAAAAGAGATCCTCCCAATCCAAAAATATGGGCCCCTGACGTAGAAAGCGTGTCAGGTGGGCTCCTCTACCACGAGATCCGCAAACCACGGATATCGCGGCCACTCTGGCGCCACCAGCACCACCGACCCTAGATGCAACTCTATGCACTGCAGAATTCACTCAACTAGTGGCCACAGGGAAAACGCATACAGAAATATCCCCATCGGCCACGGGCACACTAGAGCATCCAGCCCCACTGAGTCAACCTCTTTTCTGTGACTGAAAAACCTCACAGTCTTTGCGATGGCCTGCTCGCCATAAGATCCAACTGGAGGACGCTCCACCTGGCACAGATGCGATCCCAAGCTTCCAGGGACAACTCCCATTCCCCTGGATCCAACTGCTGCCTCCTGAAGAAATCCACCTGCACACCTGTCTACATCTGCAACATGAGAAGCCACTACTCCCTCAAGATGGAGCTCTGCCCAAACAAACAACTGCCGAGCTTCCAGAGCCACCGCACGCCTCTTCGACCCTCCTTGCCGGTTGACATACACCACTGTCATTGCATTGTGTGTTCCTCCCTTTTCTCTTTCTGTAACCACTGTCAGTTGTCTTATTCCCCCCCCCCCCCCCCATCTCCCTAGCCCTGGCAACCCTGTCCCTCCTTAAGATCTTAGTTAAGTTCTAAGTTATCATTATACTAAGTTATCTTTAAGTTATCTTTACTACTCCCTTGTTCGATGTAACTCACCCATGTTTGATGTAAACCGGTATGATATGACCTTGTCATGAACGTCGGTATAGAAAATAAATAAATAAAATAAATAAATATGCGAACCATCCTGCCTCTGATCCAGGGAAGGAATACCCCCAGCGCCGGGACCACCCTTGTTTCCAGGCGATTGATGGACCAGGACTTCTTCTCCACTGACCAAAGCCCTTGGGCAGTATGCCCCAGGCACACGGCTCCCCAACCCTTGAGGCTGGCGTCTGTGGTCACCACCACCCAGTCAGGGTTTCCAGATCCATTCTCTTTTCCAGGTTGTGATTTGACAGCCACCACGATAGAATGGACCTAGATTCTCATAGAAGAGGCAAAGGCAGTTGATACTCCTCTGACAATGGATTCTATTTGGACAAGAGTGCGTTCTGAAATGGTCTCATGTGCATGAAGGCCCATGGAACCAAATCCAACGTAGAAGCCATGGACCCCAGAACCTGCAAGTAATCTCAGGCCGTTGGCACCGACAGCCACAACAGAGCATCACCTGAGCCTACAACTTTGCCAATCTGTCCGAGGTCATAAGAACATAAGAAAATGCCATACTGGGTCAGACCAAGGGTCCATCAAGCCCAGCATCCTGTTTCCAACAGTGGCCAATCCAGGCCATAAGAACCTGGCAAGTACCCAAAAACTAAGTCTATTCCATGTTACCATTGCTAATGGCAGTGGCTATTCTCTAAGTGAACTTAATAGCAGGTAATGGACTTCTCCTCCAAGAACTTATCCAATCCTTTTTTAAACACAGCTATACTAACTGCACTAACCACATCCTCTGGCAACAAATTCCAGAGTTTAATTGTGCGTTGAGTAAAAAAAGAACTTTCTTCGATTAGTTTTAAATGTGTCAGAAATACCCTGTCCTGGATGTCAAAAAGCGACCAAAATACTACAACGACTAAGTCAGAACTATGTGACTCTTCGCCACATTTATCACCCAACCCAGTGACCGCAAGATGTCCATGATTCGCTGGAGCAACAGCAAGCAATCCTCGTCCGTCTTCGCCTGAACGAGCCAAAAGTCCAGATACGGATGTACCAAAATCCCTTCTACTCAGGCTGCTGCCACTACCACCATCAACTTCATGAACGTTCATGACACTGTGGCTAGGCCGAAGAGAAGAGCTCAAAACTGTAAGTGCTGCCCCAACACCATGAATCGAAGAAACTTCTGATGGTCCTTTCAAGAGCGAATATGGAGATACTCCTCTGTCAGGGCCAATGACGCCAAGAGCTCTCCTTTGCGGACTGCCGCAATCACAGTTCAGAACCTATCCATTCGAAAACACGGAACCCTCAGGGCCTCATTCACTTTCTGCAAGTTGAGAATTTGCCAAAAGGTTCCTTGGGCACTACAAAATAAATGGAGTACCTTGCCCTCCCCTGTGGAATGGGGACTATCGCGTTTAAACTTAACAGCCTCTGCAGAGTCCCTCACACTGCCTCTTCCTTGCTTCAAGAAGCAACATGGGACTCTAGAAAGACCTCCCAGACAGGGTACAAAAATACTAGAGCGTAGCAGTCTCTCACCACCTCTAGAATCCAAAGGTCTAAGCTAATATCCTCGTAAAAGCAGGACAATTTGCCTCCTACCGCTTCTTCGGAGGAATGGGCGATGCTAGCTTTATTGCGATGACTTTGTACCACCAGCCCCTTGGTCGGCAACATCCCTGGAAGATCTGCGGGCGTCTCGAAAGGTCTGCTGCTGTCCCATAGACTGCTTCACTCCAGCACCAGAGGAGGGATTGCCTGACCGGAACCTACATGACTCCCAAAACCGGTACAGAGATGGAAAAGCCTTCTTGCTGGTTATCCTATCTTCAGGCAACCTGTTCCTTTTGGACTCCCCTAAAGTCTTCACCAGCTGATCCAAATCCTTCCCAAAAAGGAGTTTCCCCTTAAAGGGAAGATTACACAGCTGTGCTTTGGACTATGTCAGCTGACCAATTTCACAACCACAAAAGCCTGCAAGCTGCTACTGCAGAGACCATGCTCCTATCTGAAGTGCACACCAAGTCATAAAGCGCATCCACGACATAAGCCACTCCAGCCTCCAAGAGTGCTGACTACAGAGAACTGACATCCCCTGATGAGGTTTGCTATTGTGCCTTCTGTGCCCAGCACAAATAAGCACTCTGCATCATGCTGACACAAATTTCAGCTCAGAGACAAAGCAGAAACCTCAAACATCCGCTTCAATTGAATCTCCAACATCCTTCAGAGCAGCAGCTCCCGCCACCTGGATGGTAATCTTCTTGGTCACTGCCGAAACTGCCTCATCCATCTTCGGCACCCACAGGAGCTCCAAGGTCTCCTCCATCAGGGGGTAAAGCTTAGCCATAGCCCTACTGACCTTTAGATCCGCTTCCAAGAAGTTCCACTCCCGGTTCACCAACTTGCGAATCTTCTTAGGCAAGGGAAGAGCACTAGGCAGGCCCCGCAGCCCATCCAGGACTCGATTCAAGCCATTATCCTCCCAAGTCACCTTAACCCCCAATTCCTGCCAACACCTGAGGAATAAGGGGATGCAATTTGTCCTTCTTAAACAAGCAGACCACCCTAGGGTCATCTCCTTCTGACACTGGAAACTCGTCCAGATCAGGATCATCCTTACTCGCATCTGGGTCTACATTCGGGGCTGCGTCATTCATATCTGGATCGGCCCCCTGAAAATCCAAAGGGTCCTCTGGCATATCATCTGAATCTTCCCCTATCACTGGGATCAGCCTCCGAACCTGCATGACCAGACCTAGGCATCACAGCAGGTCCCCAGACCTTCCGGAAGGGACCACCTTAGGACTTTTGGAAGCACGATGGGGGAGAGAGGGTCTCCACTTCGGGCGCTTAACCCCCATTCCCTTCTTCACCAAGAAGGCCTTATGGATATGCAGAATAAACTCTGGTGAGAAATCTTCGGGATCCTCAGCTCCCAGTTCAGGAAGGCTGCCATCTGAATTCCCTCCCTAATCCTATCCTTGCTGCCCCACAAGCGACGGAGGAGATGGGGAATCCCTGGTATCTCTGAGGGCCATGGTCTCCAGCCTGCGATCCCCCGCAGGCATGGCTGTTCCCCGGGGCACCCCTGGGACAGAAGCCGGGGCCCCCTGAGGGCCCTCGTTTCCAAGGCCCCCTCCCCATCAAGGTCCTTTCATCTCCTGCCATGCAGCCAAAGCACAGGGACCTACTGCTGAGCTGTGCAGACCAGACACTGCAGGCCCTTACACGCGACTTTGGCACCATTTCTCACTCAGTGAGCACAAAATGCCCAGTAGGCCGCACACGCAGCTGCAACGCCACACGTCGCTGAAAAGATTGGCCTGGGTGGCATGCAGTAAAAGGCGTAAGACCACTGGTACGGAACAATAGAGCTCTGCGGCGGACTTAAGCCACATGCGCGGCTCCCCAGCAGGCGCCCTGGCGCGACAAGACAACTGTGGCCTCCCTCAAACCCCAGGGACCACCTGGGTGAAGGGACAAGGGAAAACCCCCTCAAACTTCTCCTGAAAGCACCAACAGCCCCCGCTGTTCCAGGCACACACACTGCCTCAGACAGCTCCTTCAGCTGCTGCAACAAATTTTTTTTTTCAACAGCAGCTTAAAAGTCAAACAGGATACTTCCCTGACAGGCCAGCGAACACTAAGGAGGAGACTTCAGAAGCCCTGAGGGAGCTAGTCCCCTGGCTATCAGGACCACCGGCCAGTCAAGGACGAACACCAGCCAAGGGTTTCCAACCCCCTGGTTGCCCTGCTCTACCTGAGGGATGGTCTACGAAGGAGCCTAACACTTCAGGGAGCCTCTGGAACTTCTTAAAAATTTTCTTTCTAACTTTATTTTGGATTTTTTTTTGTCAGACTGCAGGTTTGCATCTCTACCATCTGCTGGAGGCAGAGAAATACTGAGGGACTGGAGGTGGCACTCTCAGTTATGAAGCAGTGCCTCAACGTTTTGTTCTCTGCCTCCATCTGCTGGTAGGGATGCAAAATCCACTCATCTGGACTGATCTGGGTTTGAAAGGAAATAAGGTTTGATCCACCATTTCCTTAGCCTCATTTTTTAGGAGATTGCCTCCACTGCATGGATGTCTGTAAACCTTCACGAAGTCCTGAAGCCCACAGCCACAAGAGTCTGCAGTGATCAGTCACCATGGGAGAGGCTCTTAATGCCACTCCAAATCAGAAATCATTCAGATGAGATTTTTTTCACACTCAACGGCATCTATTATGTGACAGATCTCAGCCTTACCTTAAAGGAAAGACTGAATTCCCAGGCTCCTTGTATGCATTTCATAAGAAGCTATGTAGAACTGAAGCACAGCATTCTCTCATAAAAAGATAGTTTTGGACTCTTGCTTGGCCACATAGAACTTAGCCCTTTTGAGAGCAGATTCAACTATGACATGGATGTGTCAATGGGGAATTGCTGAATCCTTCAACTATCTGGACACAGTACTTTATGTCTGCTTTTTTACCAAAAGGAAGTATGGTACATGGAATCTCAAATATCTTCTTCCACAGATTCTGAAAGGGAGAGTGGATGCCCACAGTGACATCAACTCTTTAGTGGCCTGCAAGTATTTAAAGAGACTGAAAAGATGTGCCCCAAGTTTACCCTTAAGCAGCAAATCAAAATGGACAGTCTTGGCCATCCTCTGTACAAATTCAGGGAAATAACAGTCTTCAAGAGGAGACATGATCCCTGCCTGTAACGGAGGGGTGCCTTGATGGAAGGTCTGAAAAGTAGCTCTCTTCAGAACTTGAATCAAATGAAAAATAGGTAAAAACATAGGCTCCTCATATTCTGATTCCTCCATAAATAGAGGCTCTAAAGATGCCTAAGGTTGCAGTAACTTTGAGGCCGAAAACTGCAAGGGCCTGAAATTTGGTTCAGTGTGGCCATGGAACTAGGTGAGCTCAAAAGGCAGAAGGAGTTTCCTGCTCCAAACTAGCTCAGTTCAGTCAAGATGACAAAACTGGCATGGGGTGTCAGACCAGTATTGCAAAGACATGCTTGGTGCTGAAGGGGAGGTGCCCTAAATATGGGTCACTCAACATACACAAGAGGTTGCAGTGCTTGACACCAGGACTTTGACTCCTTGGATATAGTGAGTGCCTTCGTGATCCTCCTCCTCCAGCTCTTTCTCAGTGATGGGCCAATGACAGCACCGGTGACAGCCTCATTGGAGACTTGATGTTTTCTATGGCTTTTTGAAGATTTTGTTCAAAGAGCCCTAATTGGTCCTACCCTGATCAGTGATGAGTTGTTTAAACCTGTAAGGAAGAGCTAATCTCCTTATGGGGCCACTTCGGAGAGTGCAAAACCTTTTGCACCTGCAAGCTTTTGAAGTTTTTATTTATTTATTTATTTGAGTTTTTCTATACCGGCATTCACGGAGATTCGTATCATGTCGGTTTACATAAAACAGGGGTGATCAATACATTATAAACGTGTATAAATATAACATGAGTATACATTTTATATATTTACAAATTATAACAAGTTATAACAGTGCGCAGAAAAAATCAGTTACAATAAAACAAGGATGGTTCTAACTGGGAAAAGAAGAAGAATAAGACGATAGAAATTTAACAAGAATAAGAACGTGTAGTGTTTGGTATGTCCGTATCAGTTTAGTGGGAGATGGGAGTTGAGTGATCACCCTCTCCCTCTAGCCTGCCAAAGGTACCATTTAGCCCTGTGATGTTCCTGCCAAGGTACTGCAGCTTTGTTAGTCTTAGGGATGGGGCTTCAGATAGTAAAGTTATGGGCGAGTTGCTCTAATATTGTTTAGTAGCTTGGATTTCCTAGTGAGAGAGGTGAGCTGAGGTAATGCCTTCAGATTAGTAATATGTATTATACCATATTTTAGAGAAGTTAAATTACAAGATACATGCTCTAGAGCATTCTCAATTGCTGCCCCTACATTGTGGAACGCATTACCAGAAAGATTGCTGGCTGAGGTTAATTTAGCATTTCAAAAATTGATGAAAACTATACTTTTTAAGCAAGCATTTGATGATGTATAGCATGTGCCAAGATTGGAAGTCTCACTGCATTAGTATGATACAGAATTTATCATTGTTCATCATGGTTTAGTGATGATTTAATATTATGAGTACAATTGTGACCTGAATTGCATATGAAATTAGATTTTATGGAATATAAATGTGATCAATAAATGTATTTTGGGTTGTATTAATTTAAGCAATGTTAATGAACTACATTATATCATTGTATTTATTTTTATTGTAAATTGCTTTGGGTTGAACTTTATTCAAAGAAAGTGGTGTATAAATGTAGCATAACAAAAGAAGCAAGATGACATATGTTGTAATGTAATTGCATTCTTATATGCTTGTTATTGTTTTAATGTAAACCGAAATGATATTAACTTTGCTACATGAATTGCGGTATATAAAAATGTTAAATAAATAAATAAATAAATATGAAATTTCACATGGTTCTGCTCATGTTTTCTTAGGTGCCCTTGCTATAACTTGAGTGAGGAGAGCAAGATTTCTCTCAACTCTTGGTCCTGTACTCGGGCCGAGAAGCTGAAGAGGTTGAAAGTTTCTTCGATGAGACTTGGTCACTTGCACAAAGATCAGCTTTGTGGACATTGTTTCAGACCTTAAGGTCAACTCATGGTAAGGACTGCTCAAAGCCTATTCTTCTGGGTCTGAACCACTCTGTGCAACATCCTTGCACAAATCTCACAGCCAGAGCCACTGTGGCCTTGTCCCAAACACCTGTAGTAAACCTTATGATGATCAGTAAAAAAAATCTTATGGTTGACCTTGGAACATATCCTTACTTATCAGACATGGTGGGGAAAACAGATGATGCAAAATCAAATGAGAATTTTTAACCTCTAAAGAAACACGATACTCAGATGAAAAATATGCCATGCGACCTGTCAGCTTGACCCTGCTGAAAAAGACATCTAGCACAGCACAAAAACGTCAAAGAAAAATAGCAAATGTCGAAAAACCTAACGAGGGGAAGTTAATAGGAGGAAGTTAATAGAAGAATGTTAGGCCAATCAACGATAGCCAAGAGGATTCTTTTGAATAACGCTGGGGAGCATCAAGAAGCAAACCAGAGAAGGGCAACCAAAATGATAAATGGGATGGAACGGCTCCCCTATGAGGAAGGGCTAGAAAGGTTAGGGCTGTTCAGTTTGGAAACGTGACGGCTGAGGGGGGATATAACAGAAGTCTACAAAATCATGAAAGGACTTGAATGAGTAAATGTGAATCAGTTATCTATTCTTTCGGATAATACAAGGATTAGGGGGCACTCCATGAAGTTAGCAAGTAGTTCATTTAAAACAAATCAGAGAAAATTATTTTTTACTCAACGCATAATTAAGCTCCGGAATTCAGTGCCAGAGGATGTCAACTGGGATACGATGTGGTTACAGCAGTTAGTGTACCTGGGTTTAAAAAAAGGTTTGAATAAGTTCCTAGAGCAGAAATCCATAAACTGTTATTAATCAATAAGGATTAGTAGCTTGGGATCTATTCATTTAATATTTGGGTACTTGCCAGGTACTTGTGACTTGGTTGGCCACTGTTGACCACAGAATACTAGGCTTGATGGACCCTTGGTCTGACCCAGTATGGCACATCTTATGTTCATCCAACAGCCCACAGCAGTCAGAGAGGAATTGAGAGAAGCTGTGGGGTACTGCACGGGAAGTACAGTACATGAGCAATGAAAAGTTTTTGCCTTTCCAGAGATCTGTGGAAGATTCTGTCCACTGCTGTGCCTCTGTGAACCCCGTCTTCAGAGAAATATTAATCCTTTTCAACTGATTTACTTTACTTCCCATGCATTTTTAAAGTTAAACTTAAGTTTTATATATATATATATATAGTGTACACCATTTTGATTTCTTTGAGAAAACTGGTTTATAAAAATAAATTGCCATTGCCATATAAGTCTTCATTACTTAGCCAAATACAGCTATAACCCTTCAGATTATGTATGACTTTAGAACCCCTATAAAGATTCCTACTAAAATTTTGCCTTAGATCATTTTCAGTACTATATCATCTGACCAGGATATTAATCCATTTGCTCCATTAATGGACTGAATTTTCCAGTAATAATTTAATGATTTAGAAATGTATTTAGAACAAGTAAGTGTACATTTCAAAGAGCAATATAAAGTTAACGGATCACAGTCTAACAGGCACACTATATCAAATAGAAAATGTTCTCTTGATTCATCAGGAGTGTGGGTGTTTTGCAGTCTTAACATAAATATGCTCTTTTGACATTATATATAAGTTAACCATACCATCACTGTGTCTGGCTAGGTCATTCTGATCAATATAGAGGTCATGGTCGGTATCTAGCTCCCAGAATTTGCAATAAATAACATAGAAATGCACATAAGAGAAATAATCTAACTGATTAACATCTTCTTCTTCCAATGCTGCCACATTCTGTTAAGAGAAAAGAAAGAATCTTAAATTACACCAATAACATTGTCTTTATCCATTCAGGTGTTTTTTTCGCTTGGTTTACCTGCCTTCAGTTTCTAGCTAAGTTTGAGCCTGCCATACTGAGGAGGGCTGAAATTGCGGCACCATGAGCCTTTATTCATAGCCAACAAGAGTTATCCACAATAAAGTCCCACCATCCTTTAATTAAAAATTCAGCCAACGCAGCAACCTCAGGTAGCCACAACTTTTGGCTGCCTTTGAAACCAAGCATGTGTGCACCCTGAATTCCAATCCATGGATGTTGCTGTTGCATGACGCTGAGACTTCTTCCCCTCAGAAGCTGTGTTTGCTGCCTCTACTGTGATCCAACCTGAGGAAGAGATATGAGGTCTGGGAAGCAACCCTAGGTATTACTGCTCTGGCCCACTACCCATGCACTTTCATGAAGCTTTTGAAGAATACATGAGTGTTCCTGCTCTTTACAAATAGGGTTCATCCAGGCTTTAGTTTTGCATAGGAATAACAAACAATTGCTAGATTTTTAACACACCCACCCGATCCTGCCACTAGTGCCTACCCACAGTTCAAAGCCTGCAGACGAGGATCCAGGTTGCACATTCCATGCAATGGAATGCCGATGGGCCTGTGAGCTGGCATGCACTCTTAGATTCTGCAGTAGGCCCTCTCCTTGCATGAGTTTCCTTAGTAACAGGAAGCATGTGCAGAAGGAGAGAACAGGGTCATCACAGGACATGTGAGTGCATGCCAACTCACAGGCCCAGTGCTGACAGTCTTTCTATTGTTGCTGTGAGTTGGAGATGAGGGGAGGACAGGCAAGAGGCCAAAAAGGATAGGTGTGTGTAAAAGGGAGAACAATGGGTTAACACCTCCTAACTCTCCAATCACTTGTAGGAACAATATGCTTTCCCCCTCCCCAACTGAGGGTATAAGTGTCAAATTCTTAAATCCAGACCTGGGCATATCACTTACATGGTTATTTCTTAGAGTCAGATCAGAAAGTCTGCATACTGTAGTAAGGTACAGGTCTAAAGTAAGAAATATGAAACATAAAGAGTATGTTATGGGAAAGCCACAAGCCTAACTCCTAATTCAGGCCCTGAGAGAATGAGTTTCGCTGCAGAGACCACCTTTGCAAAAAAATAAGTGGCAATTAAGAGGATCTGAACTGACTTCCACTCAACAGCAAGAAAACATTAATTGCCTTGGCAAATGTTCTGTGAAGTCAAGGGAGAAAAGGGTAGAAAGAAAGGAGAAGAAAACAAGTGCCTAAAAAAAGGTAAGTTTGTACTAGGCAATAAAAACAAACTACTGTTAAACTACTGAATGACAGTATTTATCATCAGTTACATTGTGACCCCATGTTTCTTCCTCAGCAGGCTATAATTGATTTTAAAAATCCCATGTCTAAGCAGGTGTCAAAAGGGAAAGAAAATCAACAATTCCCAATTAAATATAAAAAAAAGTTTCATCTACCTGCAAAAAGCTGCTTTTCCTAAGTTCTGTACAAGTGATTTTTCCTGACCAAGATCTGTTGACTGTATAAAATATCCTCTGTATAACCTGTAACAAAATATTAAAACTAGAAATAAAAAGGCTGCATGCTGTCAAAGACAAACAAAAATCTCTAATCCAAATACAATTACAAAATCAATACAGGAATAAGGAGAAAAATCCAAAATAAGATTTCAGTACATTGCTAAAAGCAAACCTTCTCCATGGCTGCATGCAACACATTCAATCATAATGAAAGGCAGTACAAATAAATTATATTAGGGTAAGCCCGCAAAGCTTTATGTTCTTTCTGCTTTGAAGAGGAACCGCTGATCTGAAATGCCTAGGACAGTTAAACTTAGGGAAGAATTTTTTGATAGATCTACAAAGCAATTTGTTCTTAATAAAACTAGAACTATGTCACTATGCATTACGTTCATACAGGAGTGTGAAAATACAACAGATCATTTGACTGCCCTTAAATTGCATGTATGTTTCTGGAAACGTAGTTCCTCTTTACCGCTCCCACAATAAGTCAAATGGATCTGTATTCATTAATTTAAAGTACATAAAACCAAAATCACACATCTTGCATCAATAGTGAGAAGGGTTTAATTAGTAGGGCATGGGTAATGAGCTCACCGAAAGTAATTTAGTAATATAATCCCATTCATCATATTGCAAATATCATTCAGCTATATATCTTGCGAAATTCATCTAATCCACTGGTACAACCTCTGAGTTATCAAGAACAAATTTTCTCCAACCTTCATGATAAAAATGTTATCCAGCCTGGAAATAAAAGCTATAAAAACAATAACCTATATCACAAAGCAAGGCAAAAACATCAGTTACACTACTGCTCAAATGTTGAACTATCCGAACACATGGGTTATTTTTCATGTAATTACCGTAAACCAATACTGTATAGTTTATCCAATGCAAACATGCCCAGGAGGAAGCTAAATAGGAAATCAAACATCCTAAAGATATACCAGGTCTGACTCAATCTAGAATACCTACTGGATAATGCTTCTTTCAGTTAGACCAGATCCCTCAACCCTTTCAACATTACAAAAGAACAAAACTAGGCAAGCTGTATATCATGATTTTAAGGCTGTTGTGGGACAGATACACCTTCCAGGGTCAGGAATCAGTTTCCTCTTTCCTTGTGGTACTTTTCCATAGCACTAAAGGAAACAGGAAGCTAATGCTTAAAAACAAGCTTGGGCCATTTCACTATTGTGCACCAGTCCTTTTAAAATATCTACCTACCTTATTTCAGAAATACTATGCAGCATGATGTACCCCTTTAAATGTACAGGACAGAAAAAAATGGGAATACATAAATCTGAACTACTCAAAAACAATGAAGTAAACTGTTACTAAGGTTTCAGGAGAACCTGCTTTTTCTACCTGATCTCACTCATCTTTAATCTGTGGATTCAGTACATACTGAGTCTTTGGGAGAGCTTAAGTGTTTAACAGAAAGAATGAAAGGGGAAAATGGGAGAATCAGATGGTTAAAAAAAAACAGTGCTATGTCAGAGATGAACCCCATAATAGGCAAATGCCTATTACAACATTTTTGTTTGACTTGTCAACCCAGTTATGATCAATGTTGAGAAAACTCAGATCCTTTCTTAAATGAAGCGCTTATGAGTTTACTCACAGATTCCTCCCTTTCCTCCTAAATATTCCTGGCTAGTCTACCATTCCTTTCCTCAATTGCAAAAATAAATATTACATACAGTCTCAATGTATATTGCATATTCTATAAAAAAGGGATTATTGGAGCATGAAATTGCTGTGGGGATACTTGAAGATAGGACCAATGAGATCTCAAAAGCTGATGTACATTTACAACCCCCAAAATGTTCAGTTTTCCTAGAAATACTATGGAAATGCTTTGATCCATGGCCTATTCAAGAAATGGTTTCTCTCTTTTCAATAATAAACAATAGACAAAGCATTTATTTCACACACAATATACAAAAAGTGATAATACAATCCAATCAATGCATGTTACATAATCTCAATATAAACCATATGGTGCTATGCCATTATGAGTTATATTGAGATTATATAACATGTACTGATTGATTTGTATTATCACTTTGATATCACTTTTTGTATACTGTGTGTGAAATAAACGCTTTATTATCTATTGTTTATTATTATTTAGTACCTCTGTTTATGTACTATATTGCTTATTTGTATAAGGAGGGGAGTGTATACTCCGTGTTGTTATATTTCTTTTCAGCAGACCATATGACATCTATCCTAAGAATATAGAAAAATGTTATTTTTGATTATAGTTAAAAACACTGCTTTAACTGACTACATTAATGAATTTGCAAGTATCTTATATTTAATACAGAATTAAAGTCTAAGAAACTTCAGCATTTTAAAGACCTACCGGTAATTAATGAGTCTTAAATAAAGGATTTGCAACTGAAATATTGCCATGTTTAGACTGGACAGTAGATCAATTTAAAAAGTAATAAATTGTGCATTGATCAGTCACTTATTGTATTTTAAAATACTTACTGTGGTAATGTATCGAGAATGAAATTCTGATGCCTCCTTTAAAAAAGCTAAATAAGGATTAGTGTTCACAATATCCTATGCAGAGAAAGGAAAAAAAATGCATGATGTAAATCATCAGTCCTGGAGACATAGGTACAGCTTTACCAGTGACACCTTCTAGCTGGTTAAGTACATTGATTTTCCACTTAGAGCTACTGGAATGGCTGATTATAAAACAAATTAAAATGTTTTCTCAACAGAAAACTGCTGAATATTTCATTTCATTTATATGCTGTCTTTCTGAAACCAGTCAGTCAGGCAAGCTGTATCAAATACAATATAAACTTGCCCAGTAATCTTGGCAATTAAAAAAAAAATTACACTAGGATAAAATTTATCACAGCATATGATGTCCACATTTCCAAATCACTTCCCATCTCAATATTCAGTATACGTGCCAAATCCCTAATAAAAAAAAACGACCAAAAAGTAGAGATAATGGACCCAAAATTTAAAATACCTAGGTCTTTAAGGATCACCTAAACCGTATAGAAGGTCTCAGTTAACCCGATATCGCAGGGTACTACTACTAAACATTTCTATAGCGCTACTTGATGTATGCAGGAGTCAGGAACTGGTGATAGAGGAGAAGGGTAACCTATTTCACAACCATAAAATAGCAAGTGAAAAAGCTTGATTTTATCAGTCTCATCGATTTCGTCGTCTTAATTGAAGGTTGTTCTAAAAGTTTCGTTCTTGAGAATGTAAATGTAAGGTATATATTTTAACTTTGTGGCCTGATATTGTCAGTCCATGTATGAAGAACTTTATAGATAAAAGTCAAATGCTTGAAACACAATTTTAGATACCTTCAGCAGCCAGTGGAGATTGAATAGGACTGGGGAGATGGGCTCTTTCCAATCAACGCAGGTCAATAGCTGAGCAGTCAACTTTTTACTAATCTGGAGATTCTTCAAATTCTTCTTAAAGGAGGTTACAGTAATGTACATGAGAGGTGAGTGTAACATGGATAATTGCTGTAAACTCTTGATTAATTGATTAATTTTTAATCAATTAATAGGTGCTGCTTGCCTAAAATGGCAATAAAGGCTTTGAACCACATGGGTAACCTTTTGGTCCGTTTTAAGGCTACTATCAATCCTGAGCCCCCAAGTTGGTAACATGATCCTTTAGATCTAACTGATGTTCCTTCCAAGATAAAGGTTTTAGAAAGGAAGACCTCTGTCTTTATGGGGTTTCATTTAAGATTGCTGACCTTCATGATGAAATTTCCAGAAGGCGACTACTGAGCTTCTAGACTCTCCATCTAATTTTTATCCAGGAAGGAATTCAGCGGATTGTCATTGATAAAAAGCAGCCAATGCTGTATTTCTGTATTACTTGCTGCAGGTACACATTAAAAAGTAGGGGATAAACCCCCCCCCCCCCCAAAAAAAACCCCCAAGATGTCCGCACACTGAGCTGTTTATTCCAAAGATTCCCTTCCTTTCTTGCTATAATATAGTTTGCTTGAAATTCCATTTCCTTTTACTTTATTTCAATGAGTAAAAGGAAAGGGAAAGCCCATATTTACCCAGAGGTATTGGCAACACCTCCACCGATGGACCCTATGGACAAACATCATCTTCGGCTTCAGAATCTTCCGATAAGTTCCATGGAGCAGTTGCTGGATGGATCAGCAGACTAAGATTCACCATCTTTTGTCCCAGACCCTGATGTAACCTTAACTTTGGAGCAACGCCATGTTCCACTACAGCCAGGGCTCCAGACGCTCAATAGTGGGGAGTTTGTTTCTCCTTCGTCGCACCCAGATGACATCATGTCAAACAGACCCGCCATCTTGGGATTCCAGAAATGCTCGAGCTGCCTGAGGCCCCAAGCACAGCAGGCAATATTCTTCCTGATGGAAGTCATTCTTCTGTGTCAGATTCAGTTCAACCTAATTGTTCTTCAGAAGGGATTCAGCCAGTTGAGGTACTGAGTATTCAATTATCAAGACCCCCCATTTAAGAGGTTTAGTTATTTCTTCTTTATTGATTCTCTTTATGTTATTTTCAACAGGTATTTGCTTGGATGTAATTTAAAATATAAAAATGTAAAAAGTAGAGGATCATATATAAAGAAAATATTTAATGTCATGTAATGTGTCCTTTCCTCTTATTAACAAATGGATTCTTAAGTCCAGCTCTTTTCTCTAATTGCAGACCTACAGTATGAATATTTAAACTATAGAAGGATGGGGAAAGTAGATGGGAAGCAGTAAGGAATCAGAAGGAGAAGTAAATATTTAGTAAATTATTTTTAACCAATGCAAGTCAAGGATTTCTGGTGAAAGCATGCAACAAAAAGAAGAGCACAGAATTTTCTTCTTCCTTGGAAATATTTCAGTATCAACCAATAGGGGATGTTTACACCGCTTTGGACAACCTTCTTCAGGCTGGGAAGGCAGTCTATAAATGAGTTAAATAAATACAAAATAAATTCAAATTTGCTTGTTTGCCAAATAAAATCCTGCAATTTCCTTTTAATATGGCTTTGGCAGGGAGGATAAACAGAGCTGAGATGAGAAATTCCCTAACCACAACACAGTAATTTTCAAAAGCCAAAAAAATATGTAAAATAAAATTACTATTTCATATAACTTTTAGCTCTAGGTTAAAAAGGGGCACGTTATTAAGGGTTAGTTATACAAATACTATGTTCAACTACAAAATGCAATTCACCTGTAAAAATGGAATAAAGTCTTCCTGATCCAAACAGTTGCTCCCAGGTTTCATGAGAAGATGCATGAATTTTGCTGCATCATCATAGCAATGTTGAAGGATTCTGAAATGTAAATAAAGAACACAAGTCATGTCCTCAGAGCAAGTTTCCCTTCAAGGATATCTCTATAGGTGCCCTATTGTAAACCGTTATGATGGTGAATAACTTAATGACGGTATATAAAAACTCTTAAATAAATAAATAAATATTCAAGTTTCAACACTTGCTCGCTTTTACTCAAGTCAAGTCCCTTGAGCTCTTGCAGTCATTAAAATTGGGAGATCGAGATTTGGCTCACTTATAAGGTCTCGCTTCAAAGTGAGGCACCAAAGAGACCGAGGACCCTTTCAGTGAGGCCTGACCATCGTGCAACCATGGTCAGCTCCCTGGGCCTTCTGTCAGGGCTTTGAGGCCATTTTTAAGAGGGACACTCATACTGATCAGGAAAGCACAGAGGCTCTCCTGTCAGCCCAAATCACTCTGAGTGACATCCTTAAGCAGATCCTGCAGCTAGACACATTGTGGCCTTCCCCAAGAACTTACAGCAATCCGTGTGATGATTTTTGAAGGACCTCTCTAAATGCACTTGCAGCACTGTTTAGAACCATTGTATTGCTTCTAAACCATGGTCAAAAACTTGTTCACATGCCAAATAAATGGGGAAAGGGAGGGGGCGAGGAGAGAGAGGAGTTTAGGCAAAGTCTGCAAAAAGAGACCATGTTTTGTGCAGTGGAGCCACGCAAAGAAAAAATTAAATTTGACAGTCTTGAAAGACAAAAAGAAACTGGGAGGAGCCACATAGCCATAGCAATGCAGGAACGACATGAGCAATGAACCACCTTTGAGGCCTTTCCAGAAAGCTCTGGAAATATGCAGCCATTCGGCACCAAGCTCAGTCATGTGATCCACTAGTAGGTGGTGAACCTGCTACTCTTCAGAGAATGAGCTTTATCTTTTCACATAACAGCTGGTAAGGTGATCCAAAATACCTCCAGCACCTGAACATTTTAAAAGGTGAATGAATTAAGAATTTTAGCAAAGCCTTAATGAATAATGCTAATGCTTACAGGTCTCAAATTTGTGCTAATTCAACCATTTTTCTATAAATACAGATCTAGAACATATAGTTACAAAATCTCTAATTTAATTTAAAATTATATTTTCCTTGCTAACTACAATCGATCTGTTTCAGCACATCTCACGCAAGTAAGGGAAAGAGCACTGTCACTGGCTGGTCCCATACTATGGAACACCATGCCACTCGAAATAAGACCGCAGAGTAACTTAAAAATTTTCAAAACAAATCTGAAAACCTGGCTATTCAAACAAGCGTTCTATAAAGACAAAGAGAACGAGAAAAACAGATGAGGAATAAAGGCACACCAAAGTCAGAAGCTGTTATTTTAAACTAACAATGCATTGTAATGGTAAAACCAAATGGTCCCAGGCAAGCCACCAGCCAAGACTAGACCTGGCAAATTCTGTAAGTGGAAGATGAAACTGCTCTGACATCGGATCCTAGCGAGATAGCAATGCTTTCTGTAGAGGTCTCATATGAGCAAATGCCCACGGTTCAAGCTCCAGAGTTGAGGCCATGGAACCAAGGACCTGAAAGTAATCCCAGACCCTGGGTACTTGGGTGTCCAACAGGTGTCGCACATGCGCCTGCAGCTTGATGACTCCTCTGAGGAAGGGTCATCTGTGGTACCCTGAGATGCAGGATCCTTGACGTTCCAGACTCCTGTGGCCCTCTGCATCTCAAATCACCTGGGCACTTTTCTGGGCGGCCCCTCAGCAAGTCTGCACCCGGGGGAGCAACTCCACTTGGACTTACTAGCCAGATATGCTTTGTATAATAAAAGCACAAAGTCTGGGGAAAAAGAAACCCACCCGCCAAATCCCCTTCCAGGAGATCAGGATCTTCACCAGACTGCTCCTCTAGGGCCTCGTCGGGGCTCAAATCGGCTGGCGGCAGTGCTGGCGGGAGATCCCCTCCCTCTAACCACACTCTCCTCAGCAGCCTTAAAAGTTTTCAAAATGGCCACCATCATCCTCAACCTCCAGGGCACTTGGCAACATACCAGGACCATGCTGCTACAGCACCCCGCAATGAACCCTCTCCTCCCCACCCCACCCCCCCACCCCCGGAGAGGCAGCGGGAACATCGGCTGGCCCAGGAGAGCTGCGAAAATTGCTCTCCACAGGCAGAGCAGTGGCATGGCCAGCAGACTGACCAGGTGGCAGGTGCCGAAACGAGCAAGTAGGATCAGGAGCTGGTTCCACGATAGCGCTACTGCCTAAGCGCCCTGTCTCTAGCCACGCAGCCGCTTTCCTATCACTCTCTATCCTTTTTTTTTTTTCTTAAACTTTACAAAGAAACAAGTGACAAACTTCTTCTCTGAAGAGTGGCAGAGGCATCTCACAATCCTCACTGAAGGGGAGGGAGTCGGACCACCAGCTGTTACCCACGACACATCAGAAAAGAGCAATTTGGGTTCCCAGCCCCGGCTCGCCACAACCTGCTACCAGGGGAGGATGGTCCCACCAGGACATGCCAAACCCCTGGGAGGAATTTCTCTCTTTTGTTCCTGCTGTCTTTTTTTTTTTTTACACTCAGGTATAGAACCGCAGGTTTTGCACCACCTCCATCTGCTGGAGTCAGAGAAATACTGAGGAGATGCAGGTGGCACACCGGGTTAAGAGGTGATGACTGCAAAACTTTCTCTGTCTCCATTTGCTGGAAGCGAGGCAAAACCCAGGAGTCTAGACTGATCTGGTAACGTACAGGGAAATAACCATTCCCTATTTACCTGTTCCAGCTTACTCATGATTTTATAAACATATCATATCCTCACAATCATCTTTTCTCCAATTTGAAGAGTCCTAACCTATTTAATCTCTCATAAGGGAGTTGTTTCATCCTCCTTTAGGTGCCCTTCTCTGTATCTTTTCTAGTTCCACTATATCTTTCTTGAGATGAGGTGATCTGAACTGCATGCAATAGTCAAAGTACAGTCAATTGCATCATATATGCAGTGGTAATATGATATTCTCTGTTTTATTCTCTATTTCTTTCTGAATAATTCTTAACATTCTATTTGCTTTTCTGACTGCTGTCGTACAGTGAGCTGAGATTTCCTCTTCCTTGGTGTTTACTTCTAAATACACAAACCAGCATTGTGTACCTATATTTAGGATTATTTTTCTTTGTGCATCAATTTGCATTTGTCCACATTAAATTTCAACTACCATTTAGATGCCCAGTTTCCCATTCTTGCAAGGTCCTTTTGCAGTGCCTCAGTCTGCTTGTGTTTTAACTACTTTGAATGTCTGTATCAATTGTAAATTTGATCACTTCAATCATTCCTCTCTTTTCCAGACTGTTAATGAATAAGTTAAAGCATTGGCCCAGTACAAATCTCTGGGGCATTCCACAATTTACATTTCTCCATTGGGAAACCTGACCCATTTAAGGCTACTCTGTTTCCTATCTTTTAATCATTTACCATGACTCCTATCCCATGACGTTTTAATTTCTGAGGAGTCTCCACTGAGGAATTTTACCAAACGCCTTCTGCAAATTCAAATAAACTATATCAGTCAGCTCATCTTTACCCACATGCTTTTTTACACATTAAAAAAACTGTAGTAGGTTAGTAAGGTACAATCTCCCTTTGCTAAAACCATGCTACCTCTTTCTCTATTCAGACATGATTACCCATATGACCAGTAACTTTGTACTTAATACATTTCACCATTTCATCTCCACTTACTTTCTCCACATTGCAACAAATTTATGAACAGACACATAGCCTGTTCTGTCTCCACCAGCAGCATAAAATAAGGCAGCCTTCCAGTAAAATGGACAATCACAGGCCTAGAAGGCAATACAGAAGACAGATTAGTTGAAACATTTGAAAGGCAATCCATAATAACTCTATCCCTTAAAACTTGCAGGATCAGCACAACATTGAAATGAATTACTAATAGTATTTTCATGCCCAGCAGCCATTTATCTAATTTCATAAAAGATGAATTAAATTCCTTTTCTATTAATTCTCACAACAGATGAACAGTATTGTCAAAGCTTACCATGCAGGGTTGAGAGTGCTGGCGAGGCCTTGAGCTCTGTTGCTGATTTGGACAAGGAGGATAAAACCTTTCCTGAGAGAAAAAAAATGTTTCCTTGTTGAAGCACTCATGTACCTCCTGACAGTGGAGGGTGGACTGAACGTGGAAGTGGAGAGTCTGAAGTTTGGCCTAGTGGTTGCATCAGATCCACTGCTTCCTTGACCTTATCTTCAAAGAGGTTCTCACCTGTGCAAAGAAAGTCTTGTTGTGTACATCCTCCCGGAGGTCTGAAGCTCACAGCCAAGAATATGCATGCCCCAAATGGCCTCCCTCTCAATATCATTTTGAAAACTTCATAAGCAGAACAGGCCAGATGCACCCCCTTTCTTCTTTTTGCTTCACTGATCAAACAAATTCCTTCTTTTTCTCTCGAGGGCAAAATTCAGTGTTTCTGCCTTCTGCAGAGTAGAAAGTATATAATTCAACCACACAGAGCTAGGGAGAAGCTATGTGGGGGCTATGCATGGTGTTCTGGAATAGCTGCTTACCAAAAAAGTCCAAGGTCTTGAGATCATGGCCCAGGGAAAGCTGAGGAGTGGGTCTTTCGACTTTTTAGTCCTTTTCAGCACAGATTCAATCACCACAGATTGGGGTGGCATCTGGATCTTGTCGAGAGCTTCCTAGACACAATATGTCACATCTTACAAACAGGAATTAATGTTCGTGACATTTCCCAGATACGCATCCGTATTTCCTTAAGGAATTCATAGCTGACCCAAAGATTTCAAGGACTTTTAATCTTCGGAACCAGATAATCCTAGATGACATCTTAGCGCAAATGTTACTATTCAGACTCATGGTCTTGCCCCAGACATCTTACGCAATTGACATCTTCTGACTGTATGAGAGACACCTCTTGAAGCTGCTGGCCTGCTTTTGTGCCATGTGGGAAAAAATGAAGCAGCAAAATCAAAGGAAATGATCACCAAAAATTACACTGATATGGGTCATCGGCACTCAGCCTGTCAGTAGTTTTTTTTGCTGGACATTATTTCTGCTGCAAATCAAGGTGCTCTGTGTGACTTGCGAAATATTACGTCTCAAAGGAACAAGCTCATCTAATTTATTTTGAAAAGAATCATGCCAGTGTTGAATAACTGCTGTATTGTCATCTCCTACTAATGCTTCAATAAAAGGCAAGAAACTATTCTGCATAAGATCTGGAGGAAAGTAACAGAAACCAATCTCCCAGTTCACTGAAGTTGCTAATAGCAGTTCATACTGTCAATCAATCTCTACTTCAATGATTTCCTTGCCAGTCAGACTGTCTGGCGCTTGTGGCACTGCAGCAGAAGTGAGCACAGGCAGACTAGATGGGGCTAATGGCGCACATCTGTGGTACTCTGATAGCAGTAGGAACAGGGCTGAGAAGCTACAGTACTGCAGAAAACTCGCTCTTCTCTCCCTCAGCGATAGAAGAGGAGAGGTGATAAAGCTGAAACAAAGGGCTGAGAAAGGACACTACCTGGCTATACTGCAGGTCATGGGGTAGCCTGGTTGGTACCAGCAGGCAGTATTTTCTCAGAAACCAACAGAGTCAATGCCAGCTGGTTTTGGTAGCCAGATATTATCTAGCAACACCTAACTAGTTTAGGCAGTTGTGTAGGTTGTTACTAAACTTGGATGGAAAACATGGAGGAGAGAGGAGGTGGTGGGTGCTGGACTGAGGAAGGGATCTTGTATGGTACTAAGGTATGATAATAAGGCCTCTATTCAGTACACACCTTCTCTGATGTTGGTATTGCTTTGTCATAGTTACTGAGTTACCTTTCTACTTCTGATTTTTCCATCTCCCTAGTTCCATTACCCCTGTTTATTGTAACTTTTGCATTTTGCATCTTCTTCTAGGTTAAGGTTAATGTTATAACCCTTTTGTTCCTTGTAAACTGATATATGATATGATCTGTATCATGAATGTCGGTATAAAAAAGTATTACATAAATAAATGATCTTAACTATATTTCCTAAGGGAAATTAAGGTGCTCAAGTAGCCAGTTAGGCAAGCTACACAGGGAATCTAGGAGGCTGGATGTTTGGGAACAGCCGCATTTGGTTGGTAAGTACACTAAAAAACAAAGTTCTAGCAGGTAACAGGCAGTCACCAATATTTCCATTAAGCTATGTACCTGTGTAGTCGCTGTTCAGCTATGATTGTTTTCAAAATCATGGACTTCCATCTCTGATCTCATGCATCAAGTATTAAAAATGTTTACAGTGCTGTAACAGGGCAGCCATCAAAGAGATGGAGAACACTTGGGGTGACTGGCAGGCCCATTCCACCAAACATCAAAAACAGGAGGCGGCAGCCCATACACTACTGTAGCTGAGATAGGCAGTTAAGGAGAGGGAAGGGGAGAGATGAGGTGAAACAATCCACATGGTGGCAGTGAAAAAAAAAAAAAGACAGCTCCCATGAGTTGCTTGCTCCCAGATTGATATGAAACAGCACACCATAGTGAAGTGAAGCAAAAGTGCCCACCATGAGGTGCTGGGTGAAAAAACAGGCTACAATGAAGGAAACCCCCAACCCCATAGAAAAACAGTTTACCAAAAGGATAATGACACCTCTACCCCCTGCGTGAAATTATGTGCTTATCTCTGGTTCATACCCACACACTAAGAGGGAACACTAGTGCTCACATTGTAGCCTACCAGAGAAACCCAGCAAACGAGCCGACACAGTAAAAGTAGTGGGAGAGCGGGTGAGCGCCTGCTCTCCTGGGTGCGCAATTCAGGGGGGAAGAATATGCTAATGAGGGCCTGCGGTAAAAAGAGGCGCTAGGGACACTATTTTGTCCCTAGCGCCTTTTTGACAGGTGCGGCGGCTGTCAGCGAGTTTGACAGCCGACGCTCAATTTTGCCAGCATCGGTTCTCAAACCAAAACGGCATAATTGAGCGTCCGTCTTCCGACCCGCGGGCCGATTTTAATTTTTTTGTATTTTTGGGGCCTCCGACTTAATATTGCTATAATATAAGTCGGAGGGTGTACAGAAAAGCAGTTTTTTCTGCTTTTCTCTACACTTCCCCAGCACCAACAGAAATTAACGCCAGCCTTTGGGCAGGTGTTAATTTTTTAAAGTAAAATGTGTGGCTTCGCTGCACATTTTGCTTTCTGGATCGCGTGGGAATAACCAATAGGGCCATCAACATGCATTTGCATGTTGCGGGCGCTATTAGTTTCGGGGGGGGGGGGGGGGGTGGGGGGGGGGGTTTGGACATGTGTTTTCAACGCGCTATTACCCCTTACTGAATAAGGGGTAAAGCTAGCGCGTCGAAAACGGGCATCCAAATGCGAGCTAACAGTGCGCTCCACCACAGCGCACTGTACTGTATCGACCCGAAAGTTGGCTAGTCAGCCTTTTTACACAGCACATAAAATGTTACACAAATTATAACTTAATGTAAGCATTAAGACATCAGTGAAATTCAAATTATCATGACTGAAAGAAAAACCTCACCTTTGCCACTTTGCCCATATCTTCTAACTTTACTTTTTCACTTGGGAACTGAGAAAATATCTTCTCTACTTTTGAAATAATGGCATCTATATTAATGTTGACATTTGGACATCCTCTTGGAAAATAAAATTTGGGAATAGTTTGGCTAAGTGTTGGTTTTAATGGCTCTTCTTTCTTCTGCTGAACCTACAATGAACAAACACATTCAAGGGCTCAAGTTACTTAAACATACAATTAAATACTAACGAATGGGCATTAAATTAGAAGAGAAAAGCAATCAGCTGCTGCAGTGGGAATGATAAAATTACTAAAACCTTTAAGGATGGCAGGCTGAAAATTAGGAAGGCTAATTTCTGCTGGAGGGATTGCATTCTAAAAGATAGTTATAACCATGAGGAAACTGTTGCATCTGCAAGTGAACAAAGAAAAGAAACTTAATCAGGCCAGGAGGGCATCCCCCATATGTCTAGATAAGCAAGGACAAAGAACCAGAGTCCTCAACACTACAATGCAACTATCCACATATGCTGCTGCTATTCAGTCTGAAAAATGCTATAAAGCAGCAGCAGGAGGAAATAAAGTACCTGGACAGAAGACTGAAGCACCCCTGATCCCAAACTTTTGGCCAGTGAGAAATCAGCTGAAAGTGTGAGAAAAGGCCTTATTCTTAGGGAAGCTTAGCTGGGAATAGGAGATGTGCTTATATTGGCTGCTGTAAATAGTTGGGACTAACACATTGCCCAAAAGGATGTGTAGAAAAACACTTACAACTAATGTTTGGTGTTCTAAAAGTGTAATTGAACCAAAGTCCTGTATCTGTTGCCTCTCTTTCACACATGCTTTCACTGAAAGGTGAAATAATACTGAAAACATCATTTTAGTCTGCCTTACCACCCCTCTTCCCAAGAAGTCACAAGAAAGATGTTTGTTGCTGGTCCTTCCAGAAGGACCACCCAATACATGGAGGGATGGGGAGGGGAGAAGCAAAGACAATTACAAGTGGGACTGGGATGACCTGATAAAATGACCAGAAGATCTGGAAGAAGCTAGATAGAAGGCTTAACAAAATTAAAAAAGAAACTAGATGAAAACTGAAAGAAAAAAAAAACTCAGATGCAAAAGGAGACGAGAAAAAATGCCTGGCAAAGGAAATAGTGCCTGTGTGTAAATATTCACAGGAGTCCATTCCACAGAAGTTCTATGCACGTGAAACATTGAGGTGCTGCTTTCAATTTTATTGTACATTAAGGACAATTGTTCTCACTAACTATGTAGTAGTATTATTTTAACATAGTAACATGGAATAGACTTAGTTTTTGGGTACTTGCCAGGTTCTTATGGCCTGGATTAGCCACTGTTGGAAACAGGATGCTGGGCTTGATGGACCCTTGGTCCGACCCGGTATGGCATGTTCTTATGTTCTAACATAGTCCCTTCAGTCTGTCCAGCAAGCTTCTTATGGTAATTTCTGCCAGGCCGTTCAAGTTACCCCCAAGTTTCTCTTAAGAGTAGTCTGTGTAGTTACCCCCAAGCCTTATAAGGGTAGTCATACACACAATAAAAAATCAAGCAACTGTTAAACCCATAAAAAATTACTGCTGGCAACATTTTTACTGGGTGAGGAGCATTTTCAAAAATTCAGGCAAAGCTGCTTGACTAGCTTTGCTTTTGGACTTGGCCCTAGAAGCAGCCCTTTGCTTTTTCTTTAATGTCTGCATACCAGTACCCCAAACCATAAAAATTGGGGTCCATGTTGGTTGCTGTCTGAATCCAATTGCTCTCCTCCCCCCCCCCAGCCATCAAAGCAGCAAGTGATGTTGCAGTTGCATCAAAAGTATCTAGGCTTACTGGTTGAGGATACTTAGTAATCACTGTGCTTCTGCTAAGCACAGTAACTGTCACACCGAGTGGGTTACCTCCACGCACTCTTTGCTTCATTTCCATCCTCTAGCCTTTAGAGACCCCCCCCCCAGTTTTTATCTCTTGCCCCTTTGAATTCGCTTTTTATCTTCACCACCTCCTCCAGAAGGGCATTCCAGGCATCCACCACTCCCAGTGAAGAAATATTTCCTGACATTGGTTCTGAGTCATCCCTTAAGTTTCATTTTGTGATCCCTAGTTCTGTTTCGTTTCTAATTGGAAAAGGTTGAAAGTTCATGCACCATTAAAATCTTTCAGGTATCTGAAGATCTGTATCACATCTGCCCTGTACCTCATCTCTTCCAGGCTATACATATTTAGGTCCTTCAGTTTCTCCTTCTAAGTCATTTAATGGAGAGCCCACATCAATTTGGTTGCCCTTCTCTAGACCACCTCAATCCCGTCTCTATCCTTTTTGAGATACGGTCTCCAGAACTGAACACAGTATTCTAAGTGAGACCTCACCAAGGGCCTGTACAAGGGAATTATCACCTCATTTTTCCTATCTCTATGCAGCCCAGCATTCTTCTGGTTTTAGCTAGCTCCTGACAGCGTTTCGCCATCTTCAGATTGCCAAATCTTTAGGGTCACAAAAGGATATTGTGACCCTATATATGCTGACCTCCAACCTTCCTCATTTCTTTGGGATCTTAAAACCCTGTTTCAAATCAGCAATGAAGAATAAACTTGCTGTTTCAGTTCGGGAAGTTCCTTTTACAAGCGTATTTAGTTTTACTTGTCTTTATTTTCAGGGCTTAATTTGTAGACAGAAAGGAAGTGCAACTGTGGACAGGTGAGGTAGATAGGGCCAAGGCCAGATTTAACCTGTGCAAAGGGAAAGGACCAAGACCAGGTGTAATCCTCACCCCCCCCCCCCCCAAATCAAAGCCATGTGGCTGCCCTTGCCTCAAGGTGAACAGCTCCAATCATCTCTATTCTTCTCTGCTTCCTCGAAAGGCTAGGGGGGCCAGGAAACTGGCTCTGTCTGTTCCCTGGGGGGGGGGGGGGGTGTCAGGAGCCTGAACTCTGGTTCTGCTGGCTCTACTCTTTCTTGGGTCCCAGAAAAAAAGGTGGCAGAATGCTGTTCTGAGTTGTTCTACCAGAAATTAAGCCCTCGGTAATGGACACAAAGAGAGGTTGAATTAGCATCAAGTTTGAAAGTTGCGAGTATTAGAGCCATTTGTCAAGACCAGGGTTGAAGACTTGATAATTGGCAGTACTGCTCACAACTTTCAAACTTGATGCTAATTCAAACCTTGTTTATGTCTGCTTCAGTATCACCCCTTCCCCTTCTGTTCCCTGCATTACAGGAGGAGGGGGTAAGGGCTGGATTAGGGAGCAGAGTGGATGTTCTCTTCTCTGTGCTCCAGACTCACCCCCAATCCTTCTCTTCCCTGCAAGCTGCCAGGACGGGCTGGAGCAGAACACCCCTACTGATCTGCCTCTTAAACCTGAAAAGAAGAGCCAGAACTACATTCCACCTCGCTCCCCCACAAATTAAACCTGGTTGGTTTTAATGTTTTCATATGTACTGCACTTTATGTTTATTCTGTAAGCCGCTGCAGGCCTTGTATCAGCAGCATACAAATACCAAATAAATACATACATTAAAATTGTATTATCAATCTCTGCTTCACTGCAGCAGCAGAAGTAAATATACTTGCTATGTTTAGTTTGATTTATTTTTTGCTCAATATTCAAGAAGACCGTCAGCAGCAGCTATCGAATTGTTGATTAAGATTAGCATTTTTGGACTGCAGCAGCAGGTTTTAACATATTGCTAAATTTGTTTGGAGAGCAATAACTGTGGTAAACTGCAGAGTTTAAAAATGCACTTGTCCACTCATTTGTGGTGAGTGCATTTTCTCAGCTGGCTAGATATCCAGGGGAGCCAGATGTGGCACAAATCCGGATCCAGGAGTGTGGGGGGGGGGGGGGGGGAGGCAGAAGAAGCGTCTTCAGAGAGGTGGTGCCAGGAGGGGTGGAGGAGGGAGGGGGCATGAGGAGAGAGAACTGTACTGGCTGAAATGGAACGTGGAAGACAAGTGAGAGGGCTACACTGAAGTAAGGAGTGTGTTATCACCTGCTTCATGCCAAGGCACTCTGTGTGCACGTACTTCTGCAACCACCCCTTTCCTCTTGCCAAAAAAATTAAAAGGGCAGAAGATGGCAAGTACATTTTGTCCCTGAAGACTAAGTCCTGAAGGGTTTTTAGAATCTCTGGCAAACTGTTCCAGGAATATAGTAATCTAAGCCATTAACTCATAAAAATGCTTCCAAGAAGAATACTTAAAATGTTCTTTGATATAAAATCTATATTGTGTCACACTAAAAAGTTACTATACACATGACAGACTTGTGAAAACTAGTCAGCTAGCTGCAATACTACCCACAATATTTCTGTGGCCCACAAAAAAAAAAAAAAATAAATCTGAAAATAAGTACACATACAATAAATTCACAACAGCTTCCAATGAAAAATATCCAGTAAAACACAATCTTACGACATTTTCTCCAAGATATACAAATTATCAAAATGCAGAACAAATCCCATGTACAGTATCAGAAGTGTCCAAAAGAAAAGAAAAACCAACAGATAAAGAAAGGAAAAGTAACAAGCAAACCTGAATCTGCTGGAAAGCTAGAAGTCTCTTTTTGAATCGAGATGGCAGGAAAAAAAATTACAACCTCGCGCTAACAAAGCTAAATTCCTTTCTTAGATCCAGATCTTCTTGCCAATAAATCTCTTATTCTCATGCTTTCCAATTTCATAAGGTGCAGCCGTTTGAGTGCTAGGAAACAGCTGAGCTTGTCTATTATATCAGAAAGCTGTGCTTTTAGCTCTGTGCTCTTCTGAGTGCCGGCTCAACTTTAGCCAGTTGTTCTATATGTTGAACGGAACTTGGCTAAAATCAGGACAGATTTAAAAATCATTTTGGGGCCTTGCGCTTTCCAACACACATACCACATTTTAAAACAGGATGCTATGTAAAGAAACAAACCTGTTCAAAAACTAATCTGTGCATATAGCTTTACATTTTGAAACTGAAAATGAGCCCTGAAAGGATATATAAAGGTTCTGAGATGTACAAAGACCTTTGCTTTATTTATTACTGATTTTATGTACATCACAGAAGAAGAAGAAGAAATTAAACTGATAAAGAGTGGAGATTCTGTGCAGTGCAACTACATTTTTCTTATGCCTTCAACATGGCCTTTGGTGCATTAGGAAATACAAAGTACTATAAAAAAAGAAACAAAGAAGTATTGTAGTGCAAATACAGTTGTGTGCAAAAGTTCAGGCACTCCTAGTTAAATAAGTGAACATAAGGACATTTTTCTGCTGTTTCTCATGCAAAATTACCATCTGCTGATTTTAACAGACTGAAATAAATAAAAAAAAGGGAATCTGAATGTGCAAAGGGTTGGGCTGCCTTTCAGTCAGTACTCTGGAACACTTCTTGCTTTTGGAATTTTTCCCGCTCTTCCTTGCAGAGCTCTTCTAGCTCAGAATATTCTTAGGTCCCCTTGTATGCAATGAATGTTTAAGATCCCTCCACAGATTTTAAATAATACTCAAGTCTAGAGACTGTAAAACCTTCATCTTTCCTTCCTTAAGTATTCCATGGCTGATTTTGAGGTATGTGTCAGATCATTTCTTGCTGAAATATCCAATCTCTTTTCAGCTTCCATTCCTTCACAGACCATGTGACATGAGCTTCAAGGCTATGTTGATATTTAGTTCAATCCTTTCTTTCTTCCATTCACACAATCATCTCCTGTACCACTAGCTACCACACAACCCCAAAACATATAAATCCATTCCTATGCTTAATAGTTGGCAAGGTGTTCTTTTCTTCAAATGCTTCACCCTTTCTTTACCAAATGTATCTTGTGCTTATCAAGGTCTTGGTTTTGCATACAGAACAGGGATGTGCAAGTTTTTTTACACAGGGCTACACCAGGGGCCAAGGGTGTCCACCTCCCTAGAGTTCCAGTCAGGAAGAGGGGTAAGGGTGGAGGGGTTCTCCCTTGCAGAGAATCCCTTAGAACTCCAAGAAAAAAACAACAAAAGACACCACATCTTATACTCCCAGGCTACATCATTTGAAAAAAAAAAAAGAAAAAAGGCTTTTTGGTGTTTGTTATGCATGCCTCAGCAGAATTTTAGCAGTTTTTATGTAGCCTGCGAGAATAATAGAAAAAAATACTGAAGCCAGAACTCCCCCCAGCTAGACCCCCAGCACACTCTCCTCAGCCAGGATCATCTCTCCTACCTCCGATACTTCCTCCAGTCTGGGCATCAGATACCATAGGTTTCTGTCACATGGTGGTGGTTGATTCCCCATTCTGCCATGCAGCAACTGCTTTTCTACCTGTATGGTTGTCTCCTCCTTCACCAGTGTGATAACTAACTTTTTCCATCTGTGTACATGGTAGCAGCTACCTCCCCCTTCCTGGCAGAGATAGCAGGGAAACAAGAACACCTGTTTGCATCATCATTAAAAACGGCCCACAATGTTGGGCCTTTGCTGATGATGTGAGCTGGGACAAACACAGTTACAGGATGGCAGGCCAATCAAAAATGTATTCAAATCATGTTTAACATAAGTGGATCAAAGAGTCCTCCTGGGCCAATTTTGGCCAACCAGCTGTAGTTTCCTCACCCCTGCTTTAAACAATAACTTTTGTAGTGAGGTTGTAGAAAACGTTTCCTTCTGACATGTGTGTAAATAATGTTGCACTATGGACAACTACTCCACTGTCTGCTAAACTTTTCAGCAGGTCGTTTGCAGTGCGCTGTGGGGTTCTGTGTTGCAAAACTGACCAGTTTTCAGGCAGCTCTATCAGAGATTTTTCTGTCTTCCAGATTTTGCTTTGACTTCAACAGTTCCATGTACTTCCATTTCTTAATGCTTCTGATGGTTGAAATTGCAAGCTGGAAGTGTTTTGAGTGAATTACCTTAATTTTTAAAAGCTCAGACAGTAACTTTGAGGAGCCCATGGTTGCTGAAGTTAGAACAATAATCACAACCTGAGAGGTTAGAAAAAAGTCAGAGTACTCATTCAACAAAGGAAATGTCTTCACTGATTAACTGAAGGCTTATCGAGTCAATGAACTTTTTGGGCCTTAACTTTTTAAAAAAGGAGTAATGAATTAACTGGGTATTCTAACTTTTGCATACACAATATTCGCTATTATTTTTAATCTGTTAAAATCAGGAAATTACAAATTTCAGAAAGATGTCATGTTTAACTTTATACACGTAGAGGTTATTGTCAGCTTTATTCACTTACAGATTCATTGAAACAAATTTGACCAGAAGTACCTAAACTTTTGCACACAGACTACTTCTTTCTGCCCAATCCTCATCTCCAGGTTCTTTTTGCTTTTGAAATAAAAAAGGGAAGGAGAAATCTCAGGGAGTATGACTTGTTCCCATATCAGTCAGGAATTGTCTTTGTAGTTGCAGTCTCTCCTCCTCCTTTCACAAAGACAATATGGAGCAGAGAGAAGCATACCACCACCACTCTGAATCCTGCCCATAGCTAACAAATAATAGAGAGGCCACAAGCTGCCAGTTGGTCATCTCTGTCCAGTTATTAAACTAGTGCTATTGTGTGTGTACAGTGTGGGAAATATGCGCTTGCCAGCAAGCCATTTCATCAGGGTTTAAACACTAACTTCCCTTCTCCCTGACATTTGCCTGAATAAAAGCATCACTTGTACTTAAGCCTCTCTGCCTAGGAAAGGATACCTGACTTCATGTATTTCTCTGGCTTATAATTAATCCTGTTAGCCTGAAAGTAGGGCTGGGTGTTCCCTAGTCAGAGGCAGGACAAAGTCAGGAGGTATAGATTTCAGCAGCCAATGAAATGATCCGTGCACACCCCCCTGAGCCAAAGCCAATAGTGTAGGGACTCGTCTGTTGCTATGGGAAAGTAGCCAATCATGTAATGACACATCATCTGCCTTTGTATGAATGTACAATAAAAGGAAGAGCCTGCCTGCGATGAAAGCTGCCTCAAGTGTGCTCTATGCCTCCATACTCTACATACAGTAGTATTCGTTCCTTACTATACAAGTCACCATATGCAACACTTCACAAGTCAAGCTCAGTACAGTATTAACAGAATTAGTACTCAATACATGTGTAATATTATATATATATATTCAAATTCCGGTAGCATCTGGGGTACACTCAAGTTTATCAAACTAATCTAGTTCCAATACTGATTCAGTAAACATTCAGAATATCAATACTCCCATTATGGATGTATTGAAGCTGTATATAAACAAGTACATACAATGGAATTTTCAAAATGTATTAAGACACCAAAAGATTAGAAAAGGATAACTTGTTTTCAACATTAAAAAATAACACAGCCGATTCACTAAGCTTCCCCCACTCCCCACTTAGTGATTCAAACCCAAAGTTATTCACAGCCCAGCAAGAGTTCTGCCCATGGCTCAATAGCCACACTTGCTGGTTAGTTTAATGGTGTGCTTATGGCTAGTTCAGAAAGAAGTGAGTCTTACCTCAGCTCAAAGCCTTCATTCACTGGAAAAGCTTTGCCCATTAATAAAAACACATTACATTTGCATTGTGAGGCATCATGATGCGCACCTTGATGTATTTGAGACAGAATAATCATTTTACATCATGGAAGAGTCGTTCTTGTATATTTGTTCTTTGCTTACTGTGTAACAAACTCCCATATCAAGACTGAAGACCACCACCACACTTATCAGCAATTATAAATTTACAAGGTGATTCAATAACATAAATGGCCATAAAGCAACTTAACTCTACTCAAATATTATTAATGGTCCAATGTCCAGAAATATCTTCGCAGTCCTTGCTGTCTTTCAAGACACTTTAGCAGCCTTATACCACTAGTGTTTCAGCACCTCAACGTGCATGCCCCAGGAGCTCCAAAGCTAACTCATCGGAGGACCAAGCCAACATAGAGAACAGTAAGAAATTCATTTCAGCTTTACCCAGACAACACTATTTGAGAACTATCCCAACTTTTGACCTTTCATATTCCGATATTTAAGCAAAAATATGCATCCAAAAGAGAACCATATTTCATTCTCAGTCAAAGAACTGCTTCTGCAGTGGGTGGCTAGATGGGGGATTTAAAACATGGGGAAATCTCCTTGGATAGAGGTAGATGAAGAGTCATGGCACTTCAGCCTTGGCCTACTACCATAAATGACTATAAGCATGATTAAGGCAAATTCTGAATAGACATGAATTGCAATAAACAGAAGGAAGGTGCCAGGTCCACCCCCCAACAAAAATAAAAGAACGTTATGGATTCACTTTTCCCAATCTGAGCTCATGGCAAATTATGATCGGGTACAGCAGGTAGTTCCCTACTCACAAGGGCTTACAAATCACAAAATTATTTCAAGTTGTTAGATCACAAGCCAATTATGAGAAATTGCAAGGGGAACTTGAGAAATTGGAGAACTGGTCAGCTAAATGGCAAATGAAATTTAATGTAGACAAGTGCTTACATATAGGGATGAATAATCCAAAGTATAGGTACACAGTGGGTTTAATATTGGACATTATCACCCAAGAAAAGGATCTTGGAAACAATGTGAACAATACTTGGAAATCCTCTGCCCAGTGCACAGCAGTAGTAAAAACAAACAAATAGAATATTAAGGCATTTTGCGTGGATAAGTACGCTGAGTTAGTTATTCCTCTGCACTCAGGCAGGCCACTCCATACCAGTGGGTTATGCACTCCTACCAGCAGATGGAGACTGAGTAAAACTGACTCACTGGAGTCACTGACATATAGCTCTGCCCTGACATCAGCCTGCCAGTATACTCCGTCTCCAGCAGATGGTAGACATGATGCTCCCTTGTGGAGCTTGCTTGTCAAAAATAAATAAATAAATAAATAAATAAAAATAAGAGAGAGGGAGTGCTCAACAGTGAAGACTTGTGCCCCCCGCAGCTAGAGGCTTGATTGTAGTCTCAGCCAGGAACAGCTGAGCTCAAGTAAAAGAGTTAAGAGGGAATTTTAGGCTCCCTCTTTCTCCTTACTGGATCTCTTTTACCCTCAGCGTTTCTCTTTTCCCTCTCACTTCTCTGGGGACTTAGTGAAGAGTGGGATGGGCAGGGTCTGATTTAACTAGCTTCCTAATTTCCCCCCTCTCCTCAATCAGCTTTTCTCCATGTATACTGAACGCCTGTTTTACGTTATCACTTGCCACCGCCTCACACTACTTAAAATATTGATATATGACTTGTAATTACTTTTGCACTGTTATGTTTCTCCCGTTTTATGTCTTTGTATTAGTTCTTTGATAATTTACTTATCCCTCTATTCCCTTCCATTATGCATATTACGTTCACATCTCCCAGTTTGCTGCTCCTTGTTTTCTGTAACTGAGTTCTCTAATTTGTTCCCCCTTGTTCGATGTAAACCGGCATGATGTCCCTGACGAATGTCGGTAAAGAAAAGCCTTAAACAAACAAACAAATAAATAAATAAATCTAGGAGCCTGATTTACTAAGGCTTTTCTTCTGTTCTGTGTCTATGGGGAGTAAATGAGGTCCTAAGTTCATATCTGAGGAATTGAAGGGTGAAGTGATTTGCCCAAGGTGATGAGGGGGTATTCCTTGGCTTCCCCAATTCTCATCCCACTCCTTTAACCACTAGGCTACTCCTCCACTCCAGCTGTCTTGTAACCCAGCTTTGCATCCAAGTAAATAAACATTTAAATTGATTTTTTTTTATTTCATAACCTAACAATTCAGTGGCTATAATACTGAAAACTGTCCCAGTGTTTTGTACCGGTAAGTACTTCATTTCACATTTCTCCTTATTCAGTGTCCTGTGTGCTAACACTATCAAATTAAGCCAGTGGTCCTCATTCAAACAAAGAAGCCTTATCACACCTGACCTGAATTAAATCACTTTCCTAAAAAATGAGAACTCAAAAGAGCCACTTTCCAAACATAGCTGCAAAACCCAGTAAACACTGTATTAACTTCTTTAGAAGTGAGGATTCTTATGTCATGATGGTCCATAGGGAAAGGGGAAAAAAAAAAAAAGAGTCAACAATTGCCTCTATTACTCAATAAATCACAATAAATATTTCAAAACACAAAAATTTAATCTTAACAATATTAGTACTTTATTACACAGAAAATTTTTCTTTTTTAAAGAATCAAAAAATTTCAAGCAATATAAAGAAATCTTAAACCAAAACATATACACTGCAAAAAAAGGAATTTTAATGTAAAAAAAATATACAATTTCAATACAAGATTTTATCACTAAACATAACACGCCCACAGACCAAGCTTAAACTACTGAAAAGGAAAATTGGTTTTTACCTGCTAATTTTCGTTCCTGTAGTACCATAGACCTGTCCAGACTCCTGGGTTTTGCCTTCCAGCAAATGGAGACAGAGAAAGTTTTGCTGACACTGCCATATAACCTAGTGTGCCACCTGCAGTCCCCTCAGTATTGAGAAGTACTCAAGCCAAGAACCCAATACCAACCATACATCAATATCCTCCTGAACGAGCAGAAGGAAGTGGATACTTATAATACATTTTAGGAACATTTAAACGTGAGGAACTACATAAACAATCTGCATCACTCTTCAGACTATTTACAATAACCGTTCGAGCGGACTCTGCAAATCTCCCCACTAGAACTGGGCGGGACTCTGGACTGAGCTGTGGTACTACAGGAACGAAAATTAGCAGGTAAGAACCACTTTTCCTTTCCCCATATGTACCCAGATCAGTCCAGATTCCTGGGATGTACTCAAGCTTCCCTGAACACTTTCGCCAAAACTCCTGGCCTCTAAGGCCTGGACATCCAAACAATAATGCTTGATGAATGTGTGCAAGGACTTCTAGGTAGCTGCCCGACAAATCTCAAGACGATACCTATTGACATTTGGCCCAGGAGGCCGCCTGAGAACGAGTGAGCCCTTAATCCCTCTGTGACAGGACAACACTGACAGATGTATGCCAAACCTATAGCTTCCTTCAACCAAAGCACACTCATGGATTTGGATGCCTTATGACCCTTCTTTACACCACTCCATAGAATAAAAAGATGATCTGACAATCTGAAAATATTAGTGACCTTAAGATATTGCAACAACGCCCTCTTTACATCCAAGAGTTGCAACTCTCTCACGTGAGGTACTGAAGCATCCAAATTTGGAAAGGCCAGGAGCTCGACCAATTGACTTAAATGGGATGACAACACCTTCAGAAGGAAAGAAAGAACCATCCTCAATGAGACTCCTGAATCCGTAATTCTAAAAAATGGATCGCTGCAGGACAAGGCCTAAAGTTCCGAGGTCCTTCTAGCAGAGCAAATTGCCACCAAGAAAACCACCTTTAAAGTGAGATTCTTCATAGTAGCCCTTCTAAGAGGCTCAAACAGAGCCACACATATACCTCTAAGGACCAAGTTAAGGTTCCAAGAGGGATACAACTTCTGAACTGGAGGACGCCAATGCTTTACATCCCGGAGAAAATGTACCACATCTGGATGTACAGCTAGGTACTCCTTGCACCTTGCCTCGAAGACAACCCACGGCTGCCACGTGATCTGCCTTCAACCAATCCTCTATGCAAGGACAGAATATGTTACAGTGCCCAAGTAGGATCAAACCCCTGCTCCGCGGACCAAGTCTCAAAAACTCTCCAGACCCTCACATACGCCAAGGAGGTGGAAGTCTTTCTAGCTTGCAAGAGAGTAGAAATGACATCCTCAGAACATCCTTCCTCCCTTAATCGTTTCCTCTCAAAAGCCAAGCAGTGAGACAGAAGCGAGCCACCTGATCGGAAAATATAGGACCTTGGTGCAGAAGCTTTAGTAGATCAGAAAGCCTCAATGGCCTGTCCACTGCCAGATTGATGAGATATGCAAACCAAGGCCACCATGGCCACTCCAGAGCTACTAGAATTACTTCTCCTGGATGGATCTCTATACACCATAATATTTTGCCCACCAGTAGCCATGGCGGACACACGTACAGAAGGATGCCCCTCAGCCAAGGAAGAACCAAGGCATCAACCCCTTCTGCTCCATGTTCCCTTCTGCGACTGAAGAAACGCAGAGCCTTGGCATTTCAGTGAGTTGCCATTAAATCCGTGTGGGGCCCATCCCATTTGCGACGGATGAGGCATATTGCTTCCTCCAACTCCCCCCTCTCTGGGATATAGTTGTTGTACAAGCAGATTTTCTCAGTCGGCATTGTCTGTGCCGGCGATATGAAAATCCGTCCCTAGGACCATGAACTGGAGATATCTCTGATGGTCGGGCCGGAGCCCTATATGCAAGTATGCCTTGGTCAAATCCAAGGAAGCCAAGAACTTCTCCTTGCGCACCGCCACAATTACAGCACGCAGGGTCTACATCCGAAAATGAGGAACCTTGAGAGCCATGTTTACTCTATTTAAATGCAAAATTGGGCGGAATGTTTTCATCTGAAATGACGAAATAAATGAAATAGTATCCTGTCTCCCATTCTTCTAGAGGGACAGGAACAATGGTTCTCAGCATCTGCAGGCGACTGAGGGTTTGCTGCACCACTCGCCTTTTTCCTTCGTAAGTGCACGGGGAGTCTATGAATAATTCACTTAGCAGATGTGCAAATTCTAAAGCATAACCTTGCCTTATGATGCTTAAGACCCACTGGTTTACGAGAAATCTTGGCCCATTTCTCGTAAAAAAAAAAAAAAAAGAGTCAATCGACTCCCTATGACCGGAACTGAGGAGCAGGCCAGCCTCGCTTCATTGGATGTATTTGGCGCCATCACCATCCTGGCCAGAGCCATCTCTGTTTGAGTGCTGCCTTCCCAAGGCTTGCCTCTGGACTCCTCCTGAAGCCTTATTCTGCCGAAAACACCTAGTCCCCCGATCCGAGAACATGAAAGAAGGGACACGTTCCCTTCTTTCAGCTTATCCTCAGGCAATTTATGACCTTTATTCTCTCCCAGATGTTTTATCAGCTCCTCCAAGTCCTGTTGAAAGAGCAGCTTTCCTTTAAAAGGTAACGCTCCCAACTGAGACTTGGAAGAAACATCCACCGACCAGTTTCTTAACCAAAGAAACCTCCTGGCCAGTACCGCCGACATCTTTGATAGGCTCCATAGGCAACCACAGCTTCCAGCTGCTCCTCCTGCTTCACCTCTGATGCAGACATGGATTTGTCTGCCTGCAACTGCTGAACCCATTGCAGTCCAGCCCTTCGCATAAAACTGCTGCACACCACCGCATGTATGCCTAGGGCAGGCACTTCAAAAATCTTCTTGAGGTGAACTTCAAGCTTTCTATCCTGCAGATCCTTCAGCACTGCAGAACCGGCCACCGGAATGGTCATCATCTTAGTAAAAGCAGACACTGAGACATCCACCTTTGGAGCCCTCAGGAGCTCATGCATGTCCTCAGGCAAAGGATATAATTTATCCATCACTTTTCCAACCTTCAAGCCAGTTTCAGGAATATCCCACTCCCTGATCACCAACTTTCTGACTAACTTATGCAAAGGAAAAACCTTCGCTAGACCTCTTAGGCCGTCCATGACCGGATCCATGTCCTCCTGATCAGACTCCTCTCGCGGAACCTTTATCCCTAACGCCACAAGGACATGAGGGATCAGGGGACCTCTCTCTGTGGAAAAGAAGATCCACCTTCGGGTCATCCCCCTCCACAGCCAGAGCTTTCCCCAGCCCCTCTATCGAATCCTTTTCCACCAGAGCCAGAACCGCCTCAGGAGGGTCCTGTCCAGGCGAATCATCGTCTGAATCCTCAGAGAATTCATCTGCTGTGGGCATCCCAAGGACTCTCCGAAACCTCATAGCCCCAGGAGCCTGTGATGCCCTGGATCTTTTCCTGGGCCGCAGACCAACAGACTTTCCCTGCTTGGCCCTGTGCCGCCCCACAGCCTTCCTGGCCAAGTAAACCCTGTGCAACAAGACAAAATCAGAGGAAAAGGTTATAGAATCATAAGAAGCCTCCCCCAGGAAGTGCTCGTTCTGTTCTGGTCCTCTACGGGGCTCGTATCAGCCGGGGACAGCAGGGGAGGGAGATCCCCCTCCCCCTTGCAGACTCTGAAGCAGCCGGGAAGGTAGACAAAATGGCCGTCATTCCCACGCTAACTGGGAAGGGGCCCGCTGCTCCTTCCAACGTGCCAGAGAGCCTCCCAGGCCTGTGCTGCTTCCCCGACACCACCGCGGGCATCCCCGAACTATCTTCTCCCCCAGAGGGGCATCGGGAACAAAATCCAGCCTGAGAAAGTCGTGTCTGCGCATCGCTGCATGGTATGCTGTCGGGCCTCCTGGAAAAGCACCAAAAGCAAGAGCTTCTCAGCCTAGCCCCATGAGGCTTGAGTACTACTCACCCACCATGCCATTCGATCAGGGAAGTAACTAAAGAAACTTTTTTTTTTTTTTTTAAACTTTACAAGAAAGGACAAAGACGACAACAAGCACTTCCCTGCAACTGCAGAGTGGCAGCAGGCTCTGCATGTCATCCTGAGGGAGGGGGAACTGGCACCACCAGCTTTCTACCCCCGGCGGAGAGGGACTGAGCAAGAGAAAGGTCCCCAACCCTCTTTTTGTCTGCCTCAGACAAGGAGGGATGACCCCACCAGGAGCCACCAACCTCCTGGGAGGCAATTTCGAAAAGGATACTAAACTTTTTTTTTTTTTTAAATTTAGTTTCAGAATGCAGGTTTTGCACCTCCACCATCTGCTGGAGACAGAGAAATACTGAGGGACTGCAGGTGGCACACCAGGTTATATGGCAGTATCCGCAAAACTTTCTCTGTCTCCATCTACTGGAAGGGAGGCAAAACCCAGGAGTCTGGACTGATCTGGATACGTACAGGGAACAGCTCAATAAGGCAGTGGCCAGAGCAAGATGACAGTCAGAGCACAAGGGAGAGGTGAATAATGTAGAAAAATAAGAAGTAATAATGCCTCTATATAGGTAATTAGTGAGACCTCAACTAGAACACTGTGTCCAGTTCTGGACGTTTTATGTCTGAAGGGATATAGAAAAAGTGAAGCAGTCCAGAGGACAGCTACCAAAATAGTGCAGGGTCTACAACAAAAGCCCTAAGAGATGAGACTTAAGGACCTAATTATGTATACCCTAGAGAAGAGGAATGAGGAATATGATGCAGACATTTAAATACCTTAACGGTCTAAATAATTCTCCACAGGCAAACCTTTTCCATAAGAAAGACTGCTCTAGAGCAAGAGACCACAGCACAAGGCTCTAAGGGGTAGACTCAGGAGCAATATTGGAGAAATTATTTACCTGATAATTTCGTTTTCCTTAGTGTAGACAGATGGACTCAGGATCAACGGGTATAGTGTACTCCTGATAGCAGTTGGAGACGGATCAGATTTCAATCTGACGTCAGCCTTATTACATATAACCCTGCAGGTAGTGCAGCTCTTCAGTATTCTCCTCGAAAAGCATTGTGGATATATGTATGACCGAATAATTTGAATAACTTGATTAACTTTTTAACTTGGTTAACTTGATTAATTTGAGCTGATTGAATTGGCTATAGCTGGAGACCGCCAGTGCCCTCAACCGAGAAACATCGACAAGACGTCTGTCTTGAGCATCCTTGAGTGCTGCTCCTCCCTCCACCGGGATAATAGTGCACTTTGAGACCGTGCAGACCATGGCATCCACTTTTGGACATGCCAGGAGATCTTTGGCTGCTGGGTCCAGAGGGTACATGGTTACCAGAGCCCGGCCCCTTTTGAACGTGGTTTCTGGGGCATCCCATTCCAGATCAATTAGTTGCTGGACGGCTTGTAATAGTGGGAAATGGCAGGAGGTCTGACGAAGTCCCTCCAAAAATGGGTTTTGTCTTAGGTTCCCCCGAGGCACTTGTGCCCAGGATGGCAAGTTCTTTTAAGCTGTGTGTGACCAGGTCTGGAAGCTCGTCCTTGGTGAAGAAGCATCTCATGGTTCGATGGGGTTCTGTCCCCGGAGGGAGCTCCCCTTCCTCCAGGGGTTCTGACTCCTTATCTGAGATATCTGTGTCCTCGAAGGTGGGGCTTCTGGGCGGTGAGATCACTTTCCTGGGCATAGAGGGTCCTGGCATGTTGAGGTTCTCTGATGGGGCCTGTGACTGCATTATAGGAGGCCCCAGTTGCATGTGGACAAAGGTATGCAGACCTTTGAAGAATTCCACCCAGGAGATAGAAGCTGGGTCTAGACTAGGGGGAGTCGTGTCCCTGGGGAGCCCCGGTGTCCCGCTGTGTGATGCTAGGTCCGGCGTACCACTCGAGAGGGCCATGAGTTGGGTCCCCTAGGGCCTCTTCGCACTGTATACCCAGGGCTGTGGCCTCCTCATGCTGTGCAGCTCTAATGTGGCATGCTGGGCAAAGGCCCTGAGCTTTGAGCTTATTTTCAGGTGGTGCCATGGCTTGTGCGCATACAATACAGTTGTGCGCTCCGGTGTGCGAAGTTGCGTGCGTAGGTTGGTGCGCGCGTGCAGAGACATGTGCGTGCTGTTGTGCGCACGGGTCGAAATTATGCGCCCGGCACAGCGAGCACGTGGCTATGCGCTTCGCTTGTGCGCCCGGTACTTGTGCGCGCGGTACTTGTGCGCACAAGGTATTTGTGCGCACGGCTCGAGGCGGCGGACAGGGCCAAAATGGTGACTGCGACCACATGGACAATATGGCGACCACCTCGGAGGGTGTCCACGTGAGAGGACCCTCGGAACTGACCGGGGTCTAGCTCTGCTAGGGCAGATCAACCCGGTGGCACTGGTCTCGGCTAGCAACCTGTGCGTCTCCTCGAGCTTCGGAGACCGGAGACTTTTAAATAGATTTCTACCTTACCTTGTCCGGGCGCTTCCCGGTTTCGTTCCCAGTGGTCTCCGGCTGCGGGTGGAGAGGGGAAATACCTTCACCACCGCGCTCGAGGTTACACCCGCTGCCTTTCAGCCTCACCCGATGTCGGGGGCTAGTTCCCCGCCGAGGGTCGGCCGCCGGACCGAGGCTTATCTCCGAGGGATTGCGGAAATCACCTCGGGAATCTCGACTGGGGGAGGGACTCAACGGGTGTCACCGCAGGAGAGCGGGGCTCACCTGTAGAGGTAAGATTTCTTCTTAATTTGGATTTCTTTGGTAAAGTTTACTCTAACGCTGGGCTAGCGTGCATCCAGTCCCTAACTGCTATGGAGACAGAAAATACTGAAGAGCTGCACTACCTGCAAGGGTATATGTACTAGGGCTGATGTCAGATTGAAATATGATCAGTCTCCAACTGCTATCAGGAGTACACTATACCCATTGGTCCTGAGTCCATCTGCTACATGCTAGGAAATAGAAAATATTCTTCATAGAAAGGGTGATGTATGCTTGAAATGGCCTCCCCATGGCTGTGATGGAGATAAAAACTCATAAAGGAAGCCTGGGATAAACACAGAGGATACCTACTTTCAAAGAAGTGAAGGGAAAGCCAGAGCAGAAATCAAATTGGTCAGATTAGATGGACCTTATCTGCCATATTTTATATTGGGGTTGTCATGAGGTTTCAAAATGGTTCGCCTAGTCTCTAGGTCAAATATTTATGTTTTAGGAATATTGAACAGTTATAAATAAAAATCTTTCTAATTTAAAGTTAAGGGAAAAAGCTCTTACCATTTTGACCCCTGTAGATCTACGCAGTCTAGCATTAGGTCCAGTTCTTGGACTACCTAATGGACTCAAAGGGAGGTTAGAAGTCAGCTGGGATGAAGGACTACATGCAGACAAAGGTGATACAGGCAGATTATCCAACATACTCTGGCTTGCATATAAATTGTTTTTGTTCACAGAAAGAGTTTCCTTATCACCATAATCCGCAATCCCAATTTTTTCTCCATTCTTCGTCCTTCTCAAGTAATCCTTGAGCAACAACTGTGTAGGAGTCTCACTCAACCAGCAAAGAAAGACTTCGTCTACTTTCATTTTTAACACAGGCTGGAGAATTTTCCCAGCAGGCATCTTCCACAGATTTATTTTCCGCAATATAATGATATTATACTAAAGCTCCCACTTCTTGGTTCCATGCAATCAAAACTTCCTGTTTAAAAGAAAATAAAAAATAAGAACAATCAGAGTATATTATGAATTTGCATCTTATTAACACATGCATATTATAGTAATAATGAATTTTCAACTTTTCCTTTCATGGATTGAGTTGTCTCCCATTAATCAGTCCACAGGGTATAAAGGCACTGCCAAAAATTGGGGTACCTCAAGTGTACTACTGAGTTAATAATTAAGTCACTACCATTTACCACCAGCAACCCGGTAATTCTAGGCATTTGGCACCTGACCCCGGGGCTCTAAAAAGTTAGACTTTAAAATGTCTCTCCATGATAGGAATGCTTCTTTACTTTTAAGAAAGAGGATAACCAATGCACCACCTAGACAGGGCTGATTTAAGGTTTAAAACATTGCTCAATTTTTCTTAAAATCCACAAGGCTACTTGTTTTCTCTATCAGTTTGTTAAACTGTTAGAAGTAGGGAGGGCCCACAGACAGGCCTCCAGCATCAATATATTTCTCCTAGAGGAAATCACCCCAATAATTCCAAAAGGTTGGTTATGGCTGTACATTTCTTCCAGTTCTTTTTAAATATGCCACTAAAAGGAAAATGCAAGAGACTTTAGAAAAAAATCTTTTAAAAAATATTCAGAAGTGAATAATTGCTGGGTACCTAAAAATTGACACACAGCAACTACTGGTTGCTATGTGTCAATGGTCCAGGCCTAGAAGAGAATGGCCTCTATTACAGCAGGCCCAAGCCCAAGAGAGAGATACAAATAACTCAAAGGGAAAAAAATGTTCCATACAGAGTTAGAGCTTACTTTCTGGAATGCATTACATGTACATAATACATGGATTTAAAAAAATAATAAACCCATCAGGATACCCTTGGATCCCCCCTCCCCATAATGTACTGCAAATTTGAGATGAATGGATATTAAGCACAAAAGTTAAGGACGTACATGCAAACATAGTGGTCTCATAAGCCTACTATTTTTTCTTTGAAAAGTAAGCTACAAATAGGCAAAACAGAAAACCCCAACAACCTCTCACAAGCAAAAATGACAAAAACAAAAATGAAAAAACTGATCAAAACAAAAAAAAAAGGCATAGCAATGAAAACAGAAACACAGCAAAGGGGAAAAAAAACCCCAGTCCTTTACACAAAGAAATTAGCTTTTACAAAATTGTCCACCCAATGTGTGGGTAAAAATACATGCGTTGGATCTTTAAGCATGTTTACCCACAGTGAGGCCAATGCAATATAGTGTGCTCTGCTGAGTGCATGGCTTTACATGCGCTTGGACATGCATCCAAAATCCTCATGCAATAAGGGAATTAGCATGTCCAAAACACGCATCCAAACCAGCACGTAGCTAATAGCACTCAACACATGTAAATTCATGTTGCATGTGCTATGAGGCCATGGCGCCCATTTTAACACTGCAAGTTTAATGCTTGCCCAGGAGCAGGCATTAAAGCATGTGGTGCTCAAGGGCTGACAAAAAAAATAATCCTGCTTTCTGGGATGCCTCTTATTAGTATCCTAGCGATATTAAATAGGAGGAACCACAGAAAGCAGAATTATGTTCCACTCAAGGGATTATCAAAAAAAAAAATCTTTTCTGTGGTTCCTCATAGGGGGAACCATAGAAAGCAGCATCCCCAAGGTCTGGTTTCATTCACTGCCAGCAGTGAGTGAAGGAGTGAATATATTAAGTGTCAGGCACATGATATTAATTTATTCACACCTTCACTTCCTGCCAATTGGTCCATTCACTGTCATATGGGAGGGAGCTCTGGCCAGGCTGTTCTAGACACACAGCCACTTGTGGGCACCCCATGCAGAGCACTAACAATGCACAAATTATCCATTGTACTGCAGCTCATTTGCCAACTGCATGGAGCACCCAGGACAAGTGGATATGCACCGGTTCAAAAAACACACACCCAGTTCAGACACGTTTTTTACGTGCCTCGGCATGAGTGAGTAGAGACATTCCCAGAAGCAGTTTGCACCTACCCATATACTTTTGCATTTCCAAAAGCATGCACATATATTTCCTAACAAAAAACAAAAAAACTGTGCGCACATATTAGCAGATGTAAATGTGTGCAGGAAATTTTGTTGGGATAATTTGTAAAGAGAAAGTATGTGTATACTTTCTCTTTGCAAATTGGTGAAACACATGTGGGTAAAAGTACTGCAGCCTTTACACCAAATGCATGTTTATACATTCACAGATCTAAAGTTTTATTTCTAGGGAAAAAATGTGGATCTATCCTGATATTATGAAGATTACACAAGAAAGATGGAGGCTATTTCTTGCCAAGCCAGGGCACCCATGCTCTTGGGAATGGCTTTTCTTCGTTGGTACTCTTGTAAACGTATTGTTAATTACGCTGGTGTTGGCTATCACTCTCCCCAATCAATGACATTAATTACTCTTTATTAGCAATACAATATTGTGATATAGCTCTGTTTTAGGCATGGTTCCTGTTCCTTTTCTTGGCGATATTGCTCCTCAATTTTCCTCTCTTTCCGCCGTCGCCTACATTTTGGGGGACTAACGTGAACTTTCTGGCCTTTCGGTTTGTTTTTTCCTTCTTTACTATTTCTATTACTTCAGAGAAACAGTTCATCGTTACTAATACCAGTTTGTTTTTCTTTAAACAGATATGAATTACGAAGAAAAACAAACTCATTCAAAGTGGTAACTTTACTTACGCTATAAGACAAACCCCCTGAGCTAGGTGCAAAGGACCAAAAGGCGGTCGCCCATAGCCTCTGACGGGTCAGAAGAGCGCCGGATAACCACCACCTAACCGCGCAGCCACCAAAGGCCGTCAGAGAACGCTCGGGGGTCAAGCAGGGCCGCCGGAGCCGGGGAACGCGGCCCCGCCCCCCAAACAGCCAGGCCGCGCGACAGGACCCAAAGCGCGCGACGTCGGCGGCGGCGGCACGAACTGCCCTACCGCACAGAGCCCCTGCCGCCAGCCCAGACACCGGGCTGACCCATGGGGTGGTAGGAAATAACGGGGGAACCCCCCCTTTCACCGTCTCTACTCGCGGGCCTGCAGAGTCGCCGCAGCGACAAACGGCAGTAACGCTTGGGCCGCCGGCTCCCAGGAACTGGAAGTGACGTAGGGCCGCGGCGGATCTATGGCGCAGGCGCAAACGCAAGGAGGGGGCGGGATTAGCGAGAGCTGCGCCTTGCCGGGATTCCTTCTTCCCGCCAGGCCTGCGAAGGCTGCCTGAGGTGTAGTAGTGGGTTCGCCCTTTAGAGCCCTGACTGCAGGTCTAATTACGACTTTGTGGAAGGTCCATTTGTGGATGATACTACGATCTGCAATAGAGTGGACACGCCTGAAGAAGTACAGAGAATGAAAAGAGATTTAAAAAAAACCTGACAGCTGGGATTCATTGCTAAGTGCAGAGTCGAGCATCAGGGGGGCAGTAATCCGAAAGAGCTGTATGTGATAGGGTGTAAAAGACCAGGAGAGGGATCTTGGCCTAATACCGTAGTATCTAGAGATCTGAAGATGGTGAAGCACTTTGACAAGGTGATAGCTAAAGCCAGAAGCATGCTGGAATACATTGAGGAATAACCGGGGCCGGATTTACACCTTTCTACGCCCTGGGCCTAAGCACAAATCTGCGCTCCCTCCCCTTCAAAAGTTGATTTATCATTTTCAATTTAATATGTAATCCCTGCCAGTTATTTGAAACCTATTTAAACTTGTGACGAGTGAACCCAAGAAGCAAAATAAAACAGTCCAAAACCAGTAAAAAAAATGTTCAGCCCACGGGACCCGCATCGCCTTGTGGAAGTTCATCTGTCCGACCCAACCTGAAATATTTTGAACCCGACCCGGCCTGCGGGTTCGGGTCGGGCCAGCCCGCAAAATGCAGACATCTGCGTATATAACCCATATGAGGTACGACGATTACTTCTTTGGTTAGTTCAAATTATTCACCCAGATGGCATATTCGATACAAAAAACAGCGAATAAAATTGACATAAAATGCAGAACATTTACATCGATTCTCATCTGACATTATAAAATTTTATTGAAATGTTTTGCATTTTGTGTCAAACTTACATTACACCACATTAAATGATGCTGCATAAACAAGCCATAAGTTGTGTATGTTTCATGTTTTGTAATAAAAATCGCAGCCCCTTATAATTTGGCGAACACCCTCATCAACTTTTTCTGTTTACGGCTTTCAGCCCTGAGTTAACAAAACAGTATATAAAAGTAGTAGTGATATATTTTACGTACCTATTATCAGTAGATATGTAGAAGGCAAGCGATATGAGCCTAATGAATCACTTGGAATCACTATTGTAACGCCAAATCTGGAATTTTCCTTTAACACGTGGTTTACGCTGAGTGTGTGAGAGAGAAATAGCAAATGCTTTTTGCCTGTGACTGAGCAAGACAGTGCGAACTGTGGAGCTGGGCAACGTAAATGTACCGCTCAATTTATTTAAAGTATATAGATGTAAATTTAAAAAACAGCATTTTATATGGCCTTTTCAAAATAATACTGAAAAATGTGTAAATGTTTGATTGTTATTTCTGCTGTATATACGCCCCCCTGACTGCTGCACCCTAGGCCTAGGCAGAGGTTGGCCTTATGGGAAATCCGACCCTGGGAATAACCAGTAAGAAAAAGGAGGTGATAATGCCCTTGTACAGGTCCTTGGTGAGGCCTCACTGGGGAAACAAATGCAGTTACTACCCTTAAACAATAAGCCTAATACTTTGATGCAACTCCAACATTGCTCTTGGCTTCACTGGCAAGCATAACAGGGAGTTGGATTCAAACAGCAACCAATAAGGGCCTTGATTTTTACAACCTGGGAAATTGATAAGCATGGCAGTAACCTGCACAGTGCAGCAGCTTGCTGGCAGACTGGGTGGACTATTTGATCCTTTTCTGCCATCATGTCTATGTTATCGCTCACATCTTCCTGCTTTATGGCCAAAGACTTTTGATCATGGTAGAGGAAGAAAAGAAAAGAGCTCATCTCGTAACTCTGGGATTGGAGTTCACCCCCTGGAGCAAGAGATGAGCTGGGGAATACAGCAGCATTACTACCATGATAACAAGCACCAGCAGTCTGCAAGTGCTTCAGTCTAAAGAAAACAGCGAGAAGTAGTTATGCCAGAAGATTGCCAGATGTAAAAGATCAATTGAGAAACCTCATTGATTCTCCTTTGACCAAAGTTAAATTGGCAGTCCTAATATAGAATGTTTTATAGCCTTTTATTTAATGCCAGATCTATGCAAGGGTAACCCCTTTGAGAACTCCCAGATTGCAGGAGCGCACACTTGTTATCTACCATGACCTCTGTTTTCTGCACAAAGGTCTCCCGGTGGGGAGGAGGATACAGGGGAAGCATTGCAGCTTACTTTGAGCTTCAGTAATAGGGTTTTGTAATGAGACAGTGGGTAGAAAACAGCAGAAGGGCAAAGACCTCCTAGGCACCAAGACTATGGCAAAGTGGCACGAATAACCTAAGGGGGCATAAAGGGTACCAGCAGTAACAGTTCTTCAAGGCATTGTCAGAGAAGCAAAATAGCAGCAAGAGCGTCAAGAACATTCCCAAGGCTTCAAAAGAGGGCACAATTCTAGGCTGCATTGCTTCCCCCATGGGCTTTAATGGGGGGAGGGGACAAATGAACGAAAACGGTTTCATTTGAAACGAATGACTTACAAAACCAACATCCAAAACAAGTACGGTATTTTGCCTTTGCACGTCCTTATTTACCATTCATCTCATTTCTCTTCAAGTGGTTGTTTGGCCCAAAGCTTGGCTGTCAGTTAGTGCTGCAGTTTTAGTAACATAACCTGGCTCTTGAGGCTAAAGAGAGATGCTTATTTTATTTTATTTATTTTAAGGCTTTTTTTATACCGAGGTTTAGCTAGCTGCCTTCACTCCGGTTTACATCATCAACAACCATTACATAGAACAGTATGTGAACTCAGAAAAAAGTGAAACCACGAGTACTCCTTATTGCATATAACAGGATCTGATCTGAGGAAAAAAGCTAAAAACTAGGGGGTAATTTTCAAAAGGAGCTGTGCATGTAAATGTATCATTATTGGAGCAATTTTCAAAAGCCATTTCCTTGAGTAAAGTGCAAGCAAATCCTATGTTCAATGCCGTGGCATTTATTGGTGGCAGTTTTCAAAAGCCCCACTTACACAGGTAACGTGCATTTAGCCACGTAAAACCCAGCTTTGCTCAAGTAAATGCTTTTTAAAATGCAGGCCCTTAGTGAGCACTTTCCGCTCTTGTTTTAAGATTCCCCTAAAGAATTGTTACCGGCGTTCTTACATAAAAATGAAGACTTCTTTCATTTTAAGAAGTTAGTAGTAGGATTGTTTGAAGGGCCTGTGGTGGGAACCTGCTGTCCTCTCTCTGCTGAGACCTCAGACGATCGCGGTTCTTTAAGGGGCCTGCAGGGATCCGAAGCCATGCGAGCCCATCCAACAGGAGCAGCAAAAGGTTTAGAAGACCCTAGGAGGCAGTGAAGCGCCAGCAGCGTAGGATGCTGTATGAAAGCACGCGGACCAGACTGGGAACATTCTTCTCCAGAAACAAAGCCTGACCCAATGCTGCAGTGGGGCGTTAACACCACCAATAGTAGTGGCTTCCAGATCTCAAGCCGATCTTTAAGAGGGCAAAGCACTTTTGGAAAAAAAAACAAAACAGGGATGTATTTGATCTTTGATCTCATCTATTTTACGATGCCTTTAAAAATGGCTACAATGCTTTGCATGGATTGTCTAAATGAATGCCTAGACTGTAGTGGTGATGTAGTGCCCTCTGCTGGGCTGGTACATGAACACAAGGCCTCCTGCTGCTGTTGAGACTGCACATTCGAGTCTTATGGTCCAGTGTGACTTCCATCCGTGTGATGCTCTGTCATTTCCCCCCTATAGGTACCAGAACAAGGAGAAAAGGCATTGAATTTAAAGCATCCCGCCACCGGCACTGATGTTAAGAAAGTTGGTAAGCTTATTATAGACATGACGAAGGGTTGAGTATTTGTATTGAGTTTTCTGGCAGCATGTTTCAAACAATAAAAGCTAGGAAAAAGAGAAAAGATTTTGCTGATCGTGTTACCTACTAGATCAAAAGATTTGTTAACAAGGTTAATTGTGAATGGGTTAGGTAAAATTCAGGTCTTTGCAAACAAGAAAAATTGTATTGCTTTACTTTTCTAATCAGCAAGTGGAGTAAGCATACATTTCTATTTAATTAGGCTGATGAAGCAATGAAATGAGTTTTATTCAAATTCACACAGAACTTGCATTAGATAAAAACGAATTTCAAGGCATATATTCCTTCTGTTCCAGTTTGGTTGATGGATGCTTTTATTTAAAAACTTTTATTCCATAGCTTCCTAGTAGCTGGGCAGCATGGGCCACAAGCAATCATACAATTACAATAAAATAGGTAGATGTTTTATATACCATCATTCCAAATGTAGATCGCAACACTTTACAAGATCTGCAATCACATTCATGACAAAGTTAAAACATTTCCACGTCACCCAAATGCCTGTTCAAAAAAACATTGGCTGCGGGCCTTTCCCAAATAGTTTTGCATCCTGTTGCTTACGGAGCTCTACTGGCAATTTATTCCATTCAAACACTGCTACAGAACTGAAATCCTGCACTTGTCTAAACCCCTTTATATTGAGTAGCAAGAGGAATAGCCAAAAAGTGGGCACCTTCTGATTATAGAGACAGTTTGGAACGTACCACTCAATATAAAATTTAACACGCACAGGAAGGCGCCTTTCAACATTTTGAACACACAATGTAACAGCCGAAACCTTACTCCCACCTAACTGGAAACCAGTGGAGATCTCGCAAAACAGGAGTAACTTGAGAGCGCAGCGGCGTTCTGAGCTAACTGAAGAGCATATATTAATGTCAGGTAGTCCCAAATCAGGCCAGCACAGTGAGCGAGGTGGCTTAAAACCAAAGGGGTAGATTTTATAATTCTACGCGCGCGCGAACAAAAGTACACCGGATTTTATAAGATACACGCGTATCCTATAAAATCCGGGGTCAGCGCGTGCAAGGGGGTGCACATTTGTGCAACTTGTGCGCTGCCCGTTCCCTCCGCCTCCCCCCCCACACCTCTGTCGCAGAAGCTCGAAGCAGGCGTAACTTTGTGCACACCCTGTTCCGGTCCGGGGGCTGGCCCGGAGTCTGCGGCCACGCCCCCGGGCCAAAACCATGCCCACAGCACTGCCCCCGGATGACACACTGACCACATCACGCCCCCAGACACGCCCACCCCAAGAAAGCCCCGGGACTTACACACGTCCTGGGGCTTTGCGCGCGCCGGAAGCCTATGCAATATAGGCTTCCGGCGCGAATAACCCTTTTAAAATCTGGCCCAAAGCCTGTATTACTGTGTGGAAAAGATCTTGGGGTAACAGATGCTTCAGCAGTCTCTTGTAAAAAGCCACCTTTATAATGCACCATATTTGCTGTTTCATGGGCAGCTGAGTCCAAAAAGGCTCCCAAGCTTTTTACTTCCATTAGAATGGGAATAGAAAATCCATCTGCCAAAACCATATCCAGCGGAGCCCTCCTATCAAAACCCTTTCCCAGCCAGAGAATCTTAAGTTTTGATATTTAAAAACAAAAAAAAAAAAAAAAAATCAGCCACCCCCTTATCTCCCTCATTAACTTGTAGCTCAGTATTTGGTCCACCTGCTAAGAAACTGCACATCATCCACATCCATAAAAAGTTGCATTTGATGGCTGTAGCAGTGACACCAAAGGGGAAAGAAAGTAAATAGCATTGAAGTGCCAACCTATCAGATAAGATGCCATGTAGCATGCTGCCTGCCTGTACTCTCTGCATCCGTCCTATCAAATGGGATGGGAAGCAGCTCAGGACTGTGCTGCCCAAGCCATAGGAGGAAGAGAGTCCCAAGCAGAGTCTCATGATGGATCATATCGAATGCCGAAGCCAAATTAACTGAATCAAAGTGGCTGCATGGCCTTGAACCTAACTTTTCAAAAAGAGTATCCATGAAGCTTAAAAAGCAGATATTCTGTGTTATGCTGCCTTCAGCATCCAAAGTATATTGGATTCAGTAACAGATTTGCAGATATAAAATCTGCAAGCTGTTCTAATACTGACCGCTCCAAAAATATTTGGAACTGTTAGTAAGTCTGAGACTGGTTGATAATTCCCCAAGTCAGTAAATGGGAGCTTTTTATTTTCACTTATAAAGTCTTATCCTTGCCTTTTGAACTGCTAGGATTCTACCACCACCCAACCATTAATCATTTGTCAATTTCAAAAGATAGATCCTTCAAGCTTTTTACAATCATAGATGGTGAAGGATCTGATCTAGAAGTCATTGATTTTAAGCCAGACACCTTTATGCCAACTTCCTGTAATGTAGTCACACGAAACTCAGTCCACAAGTTATTCAGGGAAACAGCTGCTCTCATAGATTCTGAAGTTTTTGATCAAAATCTACCAGCAGCTCATATGCTAGCATATCATTCAGAGTCAGGGGGTTTGCTGTTAGCTTTTTCACTACAGAAAATAAGCGAAGCAGCTTATCAATGGCACACCCTTTTAGGTCCTGTTGTAGTGTAAGGAGTAATAGCGCGTGGAAGACACAGCCACCCCCAAAATTAATAGGCTCATCCACATGCATGTAAGGAGTGTAATTAGTTATTCACCTGCACATTTTACTTGTAGAAATTAATGCCTGCCCAAGGGCAGGTATTAACTTTGAAAGCACTGGGAAAAGTGTACAGAAAAAGCATCCATGCACTTTAACTCAACCCCTGCCATACCTTGTCTTTCAACACAATGGCTGATAGATGGGTTTGCAGACTTCTGAGCAAGTTGCCCCAGAATATGAAGTAAGGGTAGAAGAAAGTGTGCCCCCCCCTGGTACTTGTGTTTGTAGAGGCAAAGAGGGTGGCAAGGAAATTGGAGAGACTGAAGGACATCAAAAGATGAGAATACTGTCCCTCTATAAGCAGGCACTAAGTGCCTATCAATTCTTGTAGGGGAGCAAAAAGCCTATTATCAGGCCAATTTAATAAGAGGTGCAGGAGAGCCTGTGCTCTGAATTGGCCCTAGCGCTTCATTTAAATACAGAATCACACAGCCCGGTACATGTCGGGAGAGTGGGCACAGGAGAGCATCTGTTTTCCAAACCCATGGCTGTCAGCAGGTTTTTAAGACAGCTGCCAGTGAAGGTAAGTGTCGAGCCTGCTAACAGCTGCCTCTTCTGCTAATAAAGAGGCACTAGGGGCACTACTGGCCCTAGTGCCTCATTACAATACAGAATCGCAGGCCCAGGCACACGTCAGGGGAGCAGGTGCTCAATTTGGAGTGCTGGCTCTCCTGCACCTTTTCTGGGCAACTTGATCGTAAGTCTGCAATCCCATCTATTAGCCATTGTGTCCAAAGACAAGGTATCCCAGGGGTTGAGTTAAAGTGCACAAGCCCATGCTCCTTATCAACTAATGAATGGACACCTTGTCTCCCCTATTTACCTTTTACTCCTAAAGTGAAGCAAGTTAAGTGATCTGACCAAACAGCTTCTTATATATTTATACTCTCCAAAAAGCTAACATTACAATCCCTACCCAAGAACAGATCCAAAACATAGCCTGCCTTATGACTTGGCTCAGAAGTTAGCTGTGCTAACAGCTTGCAATAGTGAAGCAAAGCTCTCTCTTCCCATAGCATTGCATGCTGCCAAACGCAGATACTAGAATCACAGGAGTATGCAAACTCACTGAGCAGGCATAGGTCAACTACACTTTGACCTGGAGGAAAATAAAGAGTACACCTTGTCCAAGCCCGAACAATAAGGCCTGACTGGGGGAGGATCCCACCTCCCTGCCTTTTAAGGCAGCATTTGTTCCCCCAAAGTCTTACCATGTGTCAACCTTTAAGTGATCTCCAGCTTTATGGTGGAATAAAAACCATTAGAAGTAGCCACTTTTGTACTAACCCCCCCCCCCCAAAAACAAACAAACCACTGTTTGGCTAGTAGCTCATAAAATATGGCTCGCTAGAGACAGCCCTACATAGCCTGTTCTTCAGACCCCTCCTCAATTTAAACACTTTTTACATCAAAAGAATGTAAATTCCTTATTCTCACAGCTTAAAGAGTTTAAAATGCCAGATAAGGACAAAGATGAACATCCTAGTACATGACAAGTCAAGTATGTAAGAAACAGGCAAGCTTTAGGGGTGCACCTTTTCTACAAGTAAGGGAAGGAAAAAAAAAGACCTAGGCAATGCACTTGTTATACTAGGTTAGCAAGTGATGCTATTCACTGCATCCTTTTAGTAGTTTTATACCATGAGGGGAAGATAAAAGGGGTATTCGTTGCATATTTAATGCTTCTGAAATGAGTTTTGTCAACTGCCAATTCCACAAAGTATCTTTATGCAGAGTTACAGCCCATGCACTATTTGGGCATTACTTTGTGTGAATAACTAGCGCAAGGAGACTGGTGCCAGACTAGAGGGCCTCTGATGGAGCACTACCATTGCCAGTCCAAGGGAGAACCATGGAATAGACAGAATGGTTAGCCCAAGTCCTATTAAAGGAAGTAGTTACAATAGGCTTTAGTTTGTTAGTTTGAGTGCTTCCTCAGGCAGAAGTGACCTCTGTTGGGTCATGGTATTGGCACTACAACCCTGTGTTTGCTAAGGCCCAGGGTTGAGACTCCATCCTGCCCTCACCAACTTGTTCCCAGGCAGGCACCAACTGCTTCTCCTGCTCGAGCCCAGCTAACGTAGACTTTGTATTACTATTGTGCCACAAAACTCCCTCTGCTGGCTTGGGGAGCAGAAAGCCTGTACCAGCCCCCCCCTCCCCCCCACCAAGGGTTGCAATCCATTGGCTGTCAGGATTTCCATGACTCTCCATGCTTTCCAGTCCCCTCAGAGCAGATTACATTCCCTGAGGCAATGGAGGGTGACTATTTGCTCAAGGAGCAGGATTTGGACCTCTGGGCAGATTTATTCTGGAAATCCTGAACACTCACCTGGCTTGCTGCCTTTGGAAACACAACAGCTTGAGTTGTGAGCATTCACCATAGACCCTGGCCCTATTTCTGGCTGTACCAATGATTTCAGCAGGCTGTAGGGCAAAGGCTCTACACACTTTATATATATAATAAAATAAGTTGAATGTGTAGGAAGGGATCCAGGTATATTACAAGTTCAGCTTTATTATAAGTTTTCACATTAAAAAATAATGGAGTGCACACATGTAATCAAAGTCCAAGTGCTTGTTACCAATGTCTACATTCTGAATTAAAGAGTAAACAAGGCAGGAGCTTGTACTCTATTGTGCCAGGACCATAAAAGCTAAAAACGCTTCTTAAAAGTTGCATAGAAGTCCTCCAGTTAGCTTGGAGGGCAGGGTCTCAGAATTCTTGGGAATCCACAGGTTTTGATGGCTGGATGGGTCCCCTCAAGGTCTTCTTGGGCAGAAGCTGAGCATGAATATTTGGCAAGACCCCTCCCTCGGCGATGGTGACGCCACCGAGCAGTTTGTTGATCTCCTCATCATTCCTAATAGCCAGCTGCATGTATCTTGGCATGATCCTCAACTTCTTGTTCCCTTTCGCTGCATTCCCAGCCAACTCGAGGATCTCTGCCGTCAGGTACTCCAGGACTGCAGCCAGGTACACTGCAGCCCCCGGCCCGATTCTCTCAGCGTAGTTTCCATTCTTCAGGAGGCGGTGGATTCGGCCCACAGGGAACGTTAGACCTGCCCTGGCTGACCGGGATTTGTGTCCAGCAGCTTTGGGTTTCTGAGTAGTTTTTCCACGTCCTGACATTTTCCTACCAAAAAAGAAAAAAAAATTACAGCATTAACATCCCTCCCTCTTGGAAAGGAAGTTCAGTGCCCTGTTTGCCAGATGACGTATTTGTAGAAAGTTCAGACTGAGTCCAGCTCAATTCAAGTACTACAGCATGTTTTAGCTCCCCCCTAGTAATGGATGGCTAGAACAGACTGCAGCACCCTGGATTTGACCAGTGGGCATAGAATAAAACACTTTAAGACAGGCTTGAGAATTAAGGCACTTATCAATATGAAGTCTGCCTCAAGGTTTCACGAGATGCATGGAGCACAGAAGATTTAGTGCTCCCACTGTGGAAGGAAGGTAAAGGTAGCCGGGGTGGCTACACGCAGCTGGACAAAAAGTGAGAGTAGCAAGAAGGGTGAGCTCAGGCTCCATCTTGACTGAAGATTACAAATATCCATTCCTTGTTAAAAGCAGACAATGCAACCCCCCCCTCCCATATAGCTTATCCTGATCTGCAAACAAAGTAGTTCTTTCTAGGATGAAATACCTTGACATGGCCAGTCTGTTACTTTTAGAGCAATAATAGGGACAGCCACATTATTAGTCCCCATTTGTTTTTAAACTTCCTTTTGGTGAGGGAAGAGTGAGACAGATGTGATAAGATACCAGACCGTGCCATGAGGATTCTGCAGTAATAGATACACAGATGTTCCTCATCCTATCAGTTGCTTAGTGAGATTTAATTCCCAAGCCAGGAGTGTGCACATTGTGTTACTTACTATTTCCAATCTTAGTAAGTACCACATCAGCAGTGCAGGCTATTGCTCAAATGGTGCATTTGCTAGAAGGCCAGTAAGTATTAAAATGTTGTATTACAAACAGTTGTAAGTACATAGTAATTAGCTACAGTCAATTAACTTGGTGAAACAAAGTTGTACCTTACAGCGAATGGCAAGAGGATGCTAGCTTAAATGAAGGATTTATTTTATTTTATTTGGGAAGATCTGCCAAAATGGGCCATTCATAGTCTTCTAGTATGCACTTTATAAGATTAGTCCATGACATAACAAGGAATCTCAGTGAGGACCAATAGATCTGACCTCCTGCCTCCCTACTCCCACCTCAAAATACACCATCAAGTGCCAAATATGCAGGATTGTTTAAAAACTCTTCATCTAAATTGAGAACCAATGAAATTACATTTTAAATATCAGCTTCCTATAAAGGTGTTAGAAGTGTACATGGATGACACTAAGATCCACAATAGGGTTGAGACTCTTGAAGGAGAAAGCAGAACAATTAGTGATCAAAAGCTTGGCAGGTAATATTCAATGTCAATAAGTAACATCATGCATGTTATGAGCTGTATATTGGAAGGGGCGGCATAGAGACACAGACTGCCTCCATTGATGGCTAGACCAGAGGTGATCATGTCTGGTGAGGCCTCACATGAGTACTGTGTTCAGTTCTGCAGGCCATCTCTCAAAATATGTGAAAGAGGCCACTCCAATGGGTGCAAGGTTTGCACCAGAGATGCAGGATAAAACTAAGACCTAAACATGGAGGAGGGCAGAGATTGAGCTAGGATACAGATTTATATACCTAAAACGTATTAGATATGCACTAGCTTTTTCCAATGGAAAGAAAGTCAAACATAGCTGTAAGGGGGTAAGAAGGGTGGTTGGTGCCTGAATGCTGTCCTGGAGCATGTAGAGATAAATTGTGATGTGACTGAATGTCAAGGGCATGAGATGAAGTAGTAGGTGGGGGAGGGTAGTCTTGTAGGAACTTTGTAACCTGTATGGAGCAGCAGTCAGTCCTAAACATTTTGATAGGCCATTTACTTACAGATATGGGAGTGGAAGTTTAAGAACTTTTAATACTAATCTTCATGAGGAAAGAGTACAAGGGTCAAGAACAGCACCACTAATCCAAGTGTCCCTTCTCAGAGAGGCTATATGCCTGACGTGATCTGATCAAGGGCCTGTTTTATATGTTTGATACCCCCCCCTAAACTATGCCTCTAGTTCTGGAATCATTCAGCAAGTCCTGCCCTAGCAGCTCCGTACTAAGAGACAGTAAGAGCCCTTCATGAATGCAGGGAAGAGTAACTGATCATTGGTACACCACCCCTGATCGTAGGATAGGCATACCATGCCAGCATTTATACTATAGGACAGGGATGGACCTATTGTTAGAGGCATTCAGAGCAGCAGCCAAAGCCTTCTCCTAAACCTCTTTGGGGCAACTCACTTTAGAACAAGTTCATGCCCCTGAAGAACAAAGTTTAACTGGGTCTCTCAGGTAGAGGGCACCCTGAGATGCTAGATACAAGTTTAAGAGCTTTCATAAACCAAAATGTACTGTGGCCGGTCTTGTTCTCAGCCAGAGAGGTAGGCACTGCTCAGAGCCTACACTTGGGTTTTATGTACAATTGTTTATACCCATTTCTTTTTTATTAAATGCCACTTGATCACTTCAGGCTATTTTTAGTAGCAATAACACATGTCAGAACAAGGGAGTAGAGAAGCAGGACAATATTTCTCAGACAGAAGATAGCTACACAGAGGTCACAGGAGGTAAGAGTTATTAGGCCAGATAGAAAACTATCAGAGATCCAACCCCTGGCCAAAGAACATTGAAAAAGAATAGGAGACAGTAGAAGGGTCTGAGGCCTCATGGCTTTAGGGCATGTTGTGAAAGAGTTTGAATATGTGCATAGACTTGTTTAAAGAAGCAGGTCATATAAGAACCTATGCTAATAGAAGCACAAAGGATACACTAGCGAGCTCCCAGGACCTTCATAAGGAAGACAGGTTCCTTGGGACAGGGGATCTGGTAATAGCACCATGAGAAAGAATCACCAGCAGATAGCTAGAAAGCCCTAGGACTTTGAGAAGATTCACTATCCCAGCAGCTTAGTACACAGTACAAGGAGACACACAATTTACTAGTAAAACAGCTTCAAAAGCACATAAATTAAAGAGTCAGACCCATACCTTAAAAAAAAGACAAATGTATTCTGCTCACCACACTATGTAACCTCTTACAACTCAAGCTGCAAACGGTTTCTTGCAGACAAGTACTGCCTCTGCTTCTTTTAACTGCTAGAAGATAGCATTTCTTATTGGCCCCTTATACAGCTTGCTTTTAACTTAATCAGCCACACCTGTCTTATTGAGCCACCTCCTCCAGCCCTAGCCTTAAATAGTCCCCCAGATACTGCCACCTAACCCAGGCTAACCTTTAACGTCCGGTCTGGCTGCATGCTGAGTGGTGTAGGGGTTTTTCTTTCTTGAGCAGGGATTCCCAAACCGGTCCTGGGAGCTCCGCATATCATGGAGACTCAGACTATGCAAATTCACCTCATGCATATTCATTGTAGATATCCTGAAACCCCCACTGTCCCCAGGACAGGTTTGGGAAGGCCTGATACACTGGTTAGTGCTGCCACCTTGCTTCAGGTCAATCGAAACTGATCCAGTCCTGGATTTTGCCGCATTGCTGGTGAACTGGAATCCCAGGCTCTGCAGGACCTTGGACCTTATGTTGGGTAGAATGAAGGAAGACCACATCGCCCAGCTGTTCTACAAGTATTACCTACCTAGTTCCATTTCATCGGGCTATGTCAGCACGTTCAAGGCTGGTTTTCTGACTCCCATGCTAATGCGAATGCAGTCTGGTGCTTTTTGCTCTGCAGGATGGGAACTGAAAAAGCAGGACACTAGACTGACAAACTCTGGCACATAGTGATCTCAGAGAACCTAATGATGCTGAAACAGGACCAGTGCAAGGGTCTGTAGCGCCCTAGGCAGACCAATGTTACAGCAACACCCTCCCTGCCCCCCCCCCAAAGCTACACCAAAACCCTCCTGGAGTTGAATGTGCCCCCTCTTACAGTGAGATATATAGAGTCATATTCTCCTTCTTATAGTGCTCTCTCTCACTGCCATGCCACTCCACTTGGGAATATGGTGCCCTTCCGTCCTTGGACACCACTGCACCTACCTATGGCGCCTTAGGTCGCCTGTTGCCACCTGCCGGCCCTGCACTGAAGTGCAATAATTATTGTGCTATTTGGCTTCCTTTTATTGAAAATACTGTAAGACACCTGGCTGTCTCTCTACGCTGTCTCTCTATTGTCAACATTTCCTCATTTTGTCCTCAGTCTCCCTTTGGTTCTGGGTTAATGTCGCATTTGGTTGCTTTTCTCAGGAACACTGTCACTTGCAATAGCATCAGGGCCCTGAACGTCCCTTTTACCACAATCCTACTTCAATAAAATCAGTCAGCAAATCAGGCCTAGATGCAAATCTCCTGCTGCCATCTGGATTCAGTTGATCCAGGTATGGACGATGTAGTTGCTTAAAGCAGCTTGTGGTTGTGGGTCTTGCTGAGGAGCAACAGCTGCAGGCCCCAAGGTAAAGGGGAGACAGGATATAGGAAGCCAGGGGGAGAGGGGAAGATCTGTGCAGGGGCCCCCACCCTCTCCACTGATTTCAGGGGGGGAAGAGGAGTGGACTTCCCTTCCATGAATAGTTCTACAAGAGAGAGGGTTTACTTCCCTCCTGTGATTTCTGGTTAGAAAGGCTGAGTTACTCTCCCCCCACTCCCCCAACATCCCCAATCATTTTGGAAGGGGATTCCTGCGCTCCTGTCCAGGGCCTATGGGCTCCCAAGTTTTAAATCCAGCTCTGTGTGCATTTGGAGAGGCCACACTTAGAGGAGTGGAAGAAGGAGATGTTGGAGGCAGGAGGCGCAGCAGTCAAAGTCATTTTTTTTTAAAAGGTGGGACAACAACAGACCATGATTTAGAGTAAAAATTATTTCTGCACAAAACTCATCAAGTCCAACAAGTCTGGGTAGCAAATGCAGGTCTACTGCTTCCTCTTCACCCTCATCGTGCTCAGCTGGACCGAGTACTGCTAGGGTGGAGGAAGTGATGTCACCCCAACAAATGGCAGCTTGATTTGGAGTCTCCTCAGACAGCAATAGCATTCTCCTCTAATCATTGGCATCCCTCTGCCTATCGCTTGCTTTTACCCTCGGTATAATAGCTACGACTTCATAGATGTCGGTAAAGCGAAAACCGGTGGATTTCAAAAAGTTTTCGTATTCGAAATCGCACCAAGAAGACGGATCCGAGTTGGCGAGCATGGCGACAGCGCCGGAAGGCCTTCAGGAGACCGCGTCCCCGGAGGACGTTGAGCTTGCGGAGACAGATCTCCCGAACCTCGCGGAAATGAAGCAATGGTTTGCAGACTTGAAGCAAGATTTAAAACAAGATATGCAGGATAATAAAAAAGAAATTATGGACTCTCTAGATGAGATGAGGGAAGAACTGGCAGAGAACGGGAGGCGGATCTTCGAAGTGGAAACGCGAGTTGACGCACACAGCGAAGACATCAAAATGGCGCAGGAAACTCAATCCTCCTTACTTAAAGAGGTGGAACAGCTGACTGAAAAAATCGAGGATTTAGAGAACCGCTCCCGTCGCCATAATTTGCGCTTCCGCGGGGTCCCGGAGACATCTGATTACCAAGACTGTGTGGCTATTGTGACGCAAATCAGTTCCCTGATTTTACAAGCGGAGCCTGCTTCTGAGAACAGCGGCGGTCCACTTACAATTTGCCTCGATCGGGCGCACCGGTCATTGGGATCGGGTGTACGCAATAAACCCCGGGACATCATTGCGTGTTATCAGGACTACCGGGTCAAGGACAGGGTCGCAGCAGCAGCCCGAAAACAAGCTTCATGGAAGTGGCAGGACAATGAGGTACTGATTTTTGCGGATCTCTCCCCAGTCACCATTAGGAAGAGGTTTGAATTAAAGAGCATAACCGACACGCTTCGCCAGAACAATGTGCGATACCGCTGGCTGTTCCCATTTGGGCTTAGTTTTACCCTTAAAGGGGAACTGCACCGGATCAAGACCTTACAAGAGGCCTCCAGAATTTTGCAGGCAGCTGGATATCAGGGCTTTGAAGTTTCACAACAGGCTGCTAAGCCATCCTACAGAAAAGAGGACCCGCCGAGGTGGCAACGTGTTCCAAAGGGAGGAAGACGACTCAGGAGATATCCGGAGCCTGGAGACCCTGTTAAAGGACACACTTGAGTATTTTAGTGAGGGTTTGCTTTCTGAGGAGTATAGACACTCACAGGTTTTTTGTGACAGATGTCAAGTGATGGCAGAGGAGTTTATTTTTCATGATAAAGTTATTAGGTTTGCTAATGTTCTCTTAACTTGCCATTCATGTACTGGATGGTGATATTTCTTTACTGAGGAGAATATAGTTTTGTAATCTATTGTTGAATTCTATATTGCTGGGGGGAGAGTTCGAGGGAGGTTGGGCTGACTGTTTTCCTCCATCCATATGTTAGTCAGTGTGGGTCGGATGAACCACATTGTACTCTTTCTAAGGTTGGGTGGGGATCAAAAAAGGGCTGGGGACAATATATATGTTCTTGGGGTGATATCTGAGGGTGGAGATTCTGGACAGCGTTTTAATTTGAGGTATCCTGGGCAGCAGACGGAAAGGGAGTTACTCAGGGGGTATGAAGGATGCATACACTGGTATCACGTAGATTTTACATTAACCATATGCCATGGCGGATGTGAACTTTCTCTCTCTTAATGTCAAAGGTCTCAATACTCCACTCAAGAGACACCGGTTGTATGCTGATTTAAACCAATATCAAATACATATTGCTTTCCTCCAAGAAACTCATCTCAAAAGGAGGTATGAACATTTACTTAGGCATTGGTCTTACCCCTCTCAATATTGGGCAGCCTGCACTAAAAATCATAAGTACACTGGTGTGGGTATTTTAATCAGTCGGGATATTATATTTGAATTGCATTCCACTATCTCGGACCCGGAGGGGCGATATTTGATATTGGTGGTTTCCATAGGTGGTTTGAAATTTACGCTGGTAAATATCTATGCTCCTAATGTCCATCAAGGTAGTTTTTATAACCAACTTACCACCCTTGTAGAGGGACACGTAGAGGGACACCTGATTCTGGGAGGAGATTTTAACCTTACCATTAATCCATCTCTGGATAACTCCCAGGGCACAGCGAGTACCTCTAGCACAGATCGCAAAGCGTTAAAATCATGCATATCTAGGTTGTCTCTGTTAGATACTTGGAGGCAGAGGTATCCTAAATCTAAAAGCTATACTTACTACTCTCGAGCTCATAATTCCCATTCACGTATTGACTGCCTATACGCGGATAAGGGATGTATTAACTTGATAGACCGAGCTATCATTGAACCTATCACATGGTCTGACCATGCTCCAGTGCGTATGACACTTACACTTTCCCAATAAGATAAAGGACAACGATATTGGCGTCTTAATGACAGTTTATTAGACGATGCTGAGTTTGTTGCCCAGATTAGGCTTGCGATTCAAGAGTATTTAACCATTAATGATACGAGTACTGCTAGGGTGATATCCAGAGAGCATCCAAAGCCCATCAGTGGCTGTAATCATCATCTGAGAGCGATGAATCCTGGCTGAGGCCTTCACTAGGCACTGCTCCAACATTGACCCTCAATGGGAACAGACTTTGGGGCTCGACTCGGGCCCTTTTTCTTGTTGACCCAACAATCCTGGAACCCATTCTTTGTTAGGATACGATGGGGACGGGAACCTGTTTGGATTAGGTGTAAGACTAGACTCAATGAGGGCTGGAAGAAACGGCTTTTTTCTTCAGTCATACTTTTTTTCCCAGTGGGATCCACAAAAGAAATGCCACTGAGATGGCTGAACCGGTGAAATATAAGAGCAGAAGGAAAATGTTTACTCATAGTTTTACATTTGTAATAGTTAAAAAAAAAATGATTCATATGTAATACAGGGCAAACCAAAAAGAAACTACCTTTGTCCATTCAGTACAAAATAATTTTAAAGAGAAGAAACTACAAGTTCAGATAAGATAAAAGTAAGTGAAAAATCAACAACAGGGTTCAGTTTTGGCTTGAAAGCCTATGATTCCTATGGAAAAGGTACCTTAAGTGTTAGCTTTATACATTTTTTTTTTTTAAAAGCTGCTTCCCAAAATAGCCATTCTGGATTTTGCTGGGTTTTAACCATTCGCAATTAGAGTACATTTTCATAAATGTTACAGACAGTTTAGCAGGGCTGGGCAGCATCGTTTCAGATCTCAGGCTCCAGCCTTTCCATTTTGTCACATCACCTCTGTCAAATGAGCCTAGGAACAAAATGGCTGACAGACAGACCCTCATCATCCTCCCTTTTCCTCATGGCTGGCACCGCTCCTTAGCTGTTTTTGAAGTGACTCCCAATTAGCATGAAACACTGGCTGGAAAAGTGGACCCTTGGTGCTGTGGTGAAACTGGCGCTACCTCATGGCTAAGCCCACACAGCTGGCGGAGAAGCCCTTGGCTGGCACCGCCTGAGCTTCGCCTATACCAGCTGCCTCCCCTGCAGGTTAAGGCCTTGGGTTCTGGTGGCTGGCAGGTCTTAGGTGGGGCCCTAGAACTAACCAGGAGGAGAGAGTCTGAGTTCTGGCTAAGGCCAGGACAGGCAGCAGGCGAAACAGGCTCAGAATCAGGAAGTCAAGCCAAGGGAAGATGAAACATAGAAGAAGCTAGATAAGATAAGACAAGGCACGAGCAAGGCAAGAAGGAACACAGCAGGGAAGAACACCAGGAGCGAGGCAAGGAACACGAAGGCACTCCGGGGGACCTGTTGCTGAGGCACTGAAGGGGCGTCTGAAGGGCCCTTATGTAGAAGAGGTAGAATGACCGCATCAGAGGGCACCACAGCCCCTTTAAGAGAGAGAGCAGTGTGCACATGCGCCTCAGGAGGTCCGGGGAAGAGCGGCAGAAGGACAGCGTGGGAGCTGCACAGAGCATCACTTGCAAGGGGAGGTGTCATCATTTGTTAGCGGCGTCCTAGCCCCATCGAAGGGACCTTGCCGGCATCGGGGGTGAGGCAGCTCGTGGGAGCATCCAGCAAGCCGCCAATTATGTCAGTGTGGTCTAGGGAATAATTAAACAGGGAAAATGAGAGACACAGGGGCCTGCCAACCATACCATTGCCTAGTTCTTTTAACAGGAATTACATGCTCTTCTAACAGGGGTAGGCAGCTCTGGTCCTCGAGTACCTGAAACAGGTCTGGTTTTCAGGATATCCAGAATGAATATGCCTACTTGCATGCATTGCCTCCATTGTATACAAATCTATCTCCTGCCTATTCACTGCAGATATCCTGAACACCAGGCCTGTTGGTGGCACTCCAGGACAGGGGTTACGTACCCCTGTACTGCAGTAAGGGCCGTCCTCCCATTCATGGCAAAACCAGGAGATGCTACATCGCCAGAAACAGCGTAGGCTGGGAACATTTAGCACAGAAAGGATTATTTGGACACTAAAAGGAGTCGGTAACATATTTAGTTATAATATATAGCTTAACACTTAAATCTACAAGTAACAGTGGGGGCAGCATGTCTAGACTGTCTGCAGTGGTAATATGAAAAATCAAAAGTATAAAGCGTGCGCCGTTCACGAGGAAGATGAAGGCCCCGGCTAACTTGCTGAATTTTAGGGCTTGGCTAAATTTGACCCCAACTCCCATTAAAAAAAATAAATAAATAAAATCGTTCTTCTAATCTACTTTGTATCTTGATTCTTCACCGACCAGTTCATGCTACAGAGCTGGTGTTGACTCCAAATTATGCTCTCCTGACAATGTGGTTCATCTTCACATTTACTGTGAAAACCATGGACAAGTTGCCCCCATGACTGTTTTGTGATGCCGGTCTCAAAGGGAAGTGACATCACAAACCGTATCACTGGGTGGATGCGGTTGCCATGGTGCATCAGGCCACCTTAGTCAACAAGCCTATATGAATAAATATATCAGGCTTAGGGCATAACCTGCACGGAGCGGCAGCTACTACCCTTAACAGAAACATAAGGGTAACCTGCACGGAGCGGCAGCTACTACCCTGAACAGAAACATGGAGGTAACCTGCACGGAGCGGCAGCTACTACCCTGAACAGAAACATGGAGGTGACCTGCACGGAGCGGCAGCTACTACCCTCAACAGAAACATGGAGGTGACCTGCACGGAGCGGCAGCTACTACCCTCAACAGAAACATGGAGGTAACCTGCACGGAGCGGCAGCTACTCCCCTGAACAGAAACATGGAGGTGACCTGCACGGAGCGGCAGCTACTACCCTGAACAGAAACATGGAGGTGACCTGCACGGAGCGGCAGCTACTCCCCTGAACAGAAACATGGAGGTAACCTGCACGGAGCGGCAGCTACTACCCTCAACAGAAACATGGAGGTGACCTGCACGGAGCGGCAGCTACTACCCTGAACAGAAACATGGAGGTAACCTGCACGGAGCGGCAGCTACTACCCTGAACAGAAACATGGAGGTGACCTGCACGGAGCGGCAGCTACTACCCTGAACAGAAACATGGAGGTAACCTGCAAGGAGCGGCAGCTACTACCCTGAACAGAAACATGGAGGTAACCTGCACGGAGCGGCAGCTACTCCCCTGAACAGAAACATGGAGGTGACCTGCACGGAGCGGCAGCTACTCCCCTGAACAGAAACATGGAGGTGACCTGCACGGAGCGGCAGCTACTCCCCTGAACAGAAACATGGAGGTAACCTGCACGGAGCGGCAGCTACTACCCTCAACAGAAACATGGAGGTGACCTGCACGGAGCGGCAGCTACTACCCTGAACAGAAACATGGAGGTAACCTGCACGGAGCGGCAGCTACTACCCTGAACAGAAACATGGAGGTGACCTGCACGGAGCGGCAGCTACTACCCTGAACAGAAACATGGAGGTGACCTGCAAGGAGCGGCAGCTACTACCCTCAACAGAAACATGGAGGTGACCTGCACGGAGCGGCAGCTACTACCCTGAACAGAAACATGGAGGTAACCTGCAAGGAGCGGCAGCTACTACCCTGAACAGAAACATGGAGGTGACCTGCACGGAGCGGCAGCTACTACCCTCAACAGAAACATGGAGGTGACCTGCACGGAGCGGCAGCTACTACCCTGAACAGAAACATGGAGGTAACCTGCACGGAGCGGCAGCTACTACCCTCAACAGAAACATGGAGGTGACCTGCACGGAGCGGCAGCTACTACCCTGAACAGAAACATGGAGGTAACCTGCAAGGAGCGGCAGCTACTACCCTGAACAGAAACATGGAGGTGACCTGCACGGAGCGGCAGCTACTACCCTGAACAGAAACATGGAGGTGACCTGCACGGAGCGGCAGCTACTACCCTGAACAGAAACATGGAGGTGACCTGCACGGAGCGGCAGCTACTACCCTGAACAGAAACATGGAGGTAACCTGCACGGAGCGGCAGCTACTACCCTGAACAGAAACATGGAGGTAACCTGCAAGGAGCGGCAGCTACTACCCTCAACAGAAACATGGAGGTAACCTGCACGGAGCGGCAGCTACTACCCTCAACAGAAACATGGAGGTAACCTGCACGGAGCTATAAGAAACTTGCTGGGCAGACTGGATGGACTATTTGCTCTTTTTCTGCGATCAATACTGTGTTACTATATTACTATATTTGTAAGTTATGTGGGATGTAATAAAATGGGATTTGGCAGGTTTACCAAAGATCTCTGTTTACATCCAGGATTATTATTATTTTTTTTTTTAAGATAAAATGTTACCATTTGCCAACCATCTCCTTGCTGAGGGCCTGATTTTAAAATGCATTTCCACCCTTAAAATTGGGTTTTACACCTGTAATTGCGCTCTACCCGTGAAAGTGGGCTTTGGAAGATTTCTGCAATATGTGCCACTGAATTGTTCATAGGATCTACTCATGTAAGTGCACTTTACTCAAGTAATTGCTGTGACAGCATGTTACAATTATGTGCGTTAACTCCTTTGAAAATTCACCTGCAGGTGCTGTCTTTTGTTTTTTACAAGTCTTTGACTTTCCGGTACATATGCCATCATGATGTTCGTAACAACTCTAAAAGGTGAATGCTAGGCTGTGGCATTGAGGATAAGTTCATAGGGAGGTGCCAAGGTGAAGGCCACAGCGTGTGCACTATAGCGTCTGGGCCGAGAGCTCTCAGGGACTAACGTGTGCTGGATTTTGCAGGAAGTCGGCCAGCTTCTGGGCCATGATGTCCAGTTCATTGGGGTTTGCATACTTGAGCAGGTTGGCGCCCTTGACGAAGTAATGCTTCAGGAAGTGCTGGCTGACGCACTTGTGCAGCTTCTTCACCAGCCGCAGGAAGCACTTGCCAAAGTTGCGCCAGTCCTTTGAGCGCGGATACTTTTCACAGGCCCACAGCAGCAGCGTCTGAAGGAGAGAAAGATTTGCATCAAAGCCTCCATTAGGAGTATGGGGGAAGGTCAACCAAAGTCATAAATCAGCAGAATCAAAGAGATTTTTAACGCCGACCTCATCATCAGGTATACCCTGGATTTTATCAAAGTAGTTCATGCATTAATTACTACTGTAGCTGATTTTTGTTATTACCTTTTGACCGAGGTACCATCTAAATTTAATTTGCTGACTCCAGTTAATTTGAAAGGCTATTGCTCACATTGTTGTTGGCTACAGTTGTAGGGAATCTATATAGATCTGGTTCTTGCCAAATTACATTGGATGCCTGCATCACACATCATTTATATTTTAAAATTGCCTATCTGGCATTTGTTGCGTCCGTCTGTGCCAGACGGCTTTGCCCCATTTGCGTCACCTTATTCACGGCTCCTCCCGCTTACCTAGGAAAGATGGCTACCGCCACGTCTACAAGCCAACCTCTCCGGCATCCCCGGAACGGCTATGGTGCAGCCTCCCGCCATGCTCCTCCCAGGTACCTACTAGGGTGTGTGTGCGTCACCCACATCTATTCCAACCTTGGCGCGAACCTCAGGGCTGTACCCTCTTGCTGACGTCATGCCATCTGGATAGATAACCTATTCTAATTTGCTAGCTCTGAGTTAGAAAGGACTCAAATCTGTTCCTGTCTAGGCTACTCTGCCGCTTCCGTGCTGCCGCTGGAAGCTCTCTCTCTGCCCTTCGAGGTAACTGCTAACCTGGGTACCTGCTCCTCGGGGGCCCTCTGCTTTATTTCAGGTGCCTTACAGGGAACAGGTACTCGCTCCTCGAGGGCCTGCTCTCCCTGCCTAGGTGCCTGCACTTCCTTCTACAACCTGGTGGAATCGCATATCTACAGCAAACACCTAGGGCCTGATTTTAAAAAGCATTTACTCGAGTAAAAACCAGGTTTACTGGAGTAAATTCACTTTACTTGAGTAAGTGGGTTTTTGAAAATTGCTACAATATATGCCATTGACTTGTCTATAGGATTTACTCACATAAGTGCACTTTACTTGAGTAAATGGCTTTTGAAAATTGCTACAATAGTAGCTACATTTACGCATGTAACTCCTTTTGAAAATTACCCCCCTAGTGAGTACACTAACTCTCAGTCTATCTCATCCACAGTACTTCCTTGCTGGGAAACCTGCTTCGGAACCTCCCATTACCAATGGGGTGAGAAGGGCTCCCTCTGCCGAGGTCCCTGAGACTGCAACTAGCAGACTGCCTCACTACTGCCACCTCTGGTGGCACTCTTCAAGTCGTATAAGAAAGAACTAACTGTTTGTGCGTTCTGAATCTAGCCTAGTACTGTGGCTCCTCACAGGGCTCCTCCCCGTGGGCATCTGCCACAGTATCCAAGGATCCACCCAAACAGCGTTCAACCATAACAGCATTCAAAGCCTTTCAGTGTGAGGGTGGTGTCTATTTACAGATTTGACTTGCATTTTACACTTCTACATGTTTACTCTCTTCATCACAAGGTCTGCTCCTAGAGGGACCTTTCTTTTAAAGGGCCAGCTGATAGGTAAAACAGGAATTGTGCTTTTTCTCTATTGCCCTTCATGCCTAGAACAACTTGCTTCTTGAGGCTCGTGTGACCGCCAGTTAATTTGCACTTTAGGAAACTGAGCTCAGACATTCTTTTCTTCTGAGGCCTTGGGTCATTGGTTTCTGCCTCTTTTGTCCCTGTGGTTGTTAGTGTTTTAGGAGGTATTTAATGGTTTGTCAGTTGTTGCATTTTAAACTTTACGGCACTCAGTATACAGAAGCTCTCTCTCTCTCTGATAGGGCCCGCCCCCATATGGCGGGCATGGTGCTCACTCTCTCTCCCCTCCTCAGGATTGGAACGCCTACAGCTGTCTCCTCACATACTCCACCCGGCCTCCACCCCCTCCATCCCTGCTGTAGCCACCTGTATATGATAAGAGGTGATGGCAGGCCTGCTTCCTGTGCACCAGCAATCCTCCGTCATCTGCCTCATGACCCGGAAGCACTTCGTCCGGCAGCCACCATCGTCATCAATGCCCTCCAGGAGCACACGCTCTGCCCGCAAGAAGGACAGCTGCCAGTGGTAATTGGAGCGAGCCATCAGATCAAACCCAAACGACTGCAAGTTAAAATTAAGATACGAAAAATTTAAACCAAATGTAGCCAGGAATATATTTTGATAAACAAAGCAGAAGAGTTTGACTTGAGAATGACCGAACAATAATTCCAAGCACACCCAAGGCGTGCACTCCTGCCAACACATCTAGGCTTTCCTCAGGCTTGTTGACTAAGGTGGCCTGATGCACCATGGCAACCGCATCCACCCAGTGATACGGTTTGTGATGTCACTTCCCTTGGAGACCGGCATCACAAAACAGACATGGGGGCAACTTGTCCATGGTTTTCACAGTAAAGGTGAAGATGAACCACATCAATTGTCAGGAGATCATAATTTGGAGTCAACACCAGCTCTGTACCATGCACTGGTCAGTGAAGAATCAAGATACAAAGTAGATTAGAAGAACGATTTTATTTATTTATTTATTTTTATGGGGGTCGGGGTGTCAAATTTAGCCAAGCCCTAAAATTCACCAAGTTAGCCGGGGCCTTCATCTTCCCCGCGAATGGCGCACATTCCGTTCATAGCATGCCAGGGTCTCATCTGCCATTTTCTGGGCAGAATTTGGCAAGTCTGGGGGGGGGATTCTGCACAAATTCCCCGCTCTGCAGTAGCACAGAATTCCCCCAGGACTACATCGTGTGGTTGGTAAGTGTGCGCTAGTGGACTGAACCATGTTGATGAACACCCCCATAGGTGTGCTACAGTGGTTCATACCATCTTCTCATTAGTAACCCACTGCGAGCTCTAGAGGCAGTAAGAGAAAGAGAGAAGAAAGGTACCCAGATAGACAGGAGGGAAGGTGTAAGGCTTGCAGTCTTATTTGCCCCCCCCCGGAGAACAAGGAAGGGAAAAGAGTCTGACGCTTTCCAAACCTATTCTCCTTTTGTCAGTGGGGTTTGCCAGGAAGATAACTGGAAACCTCAGAGTAATCTTTTCTGATTTTTCAAGAGAAAGTTTATACAGTTCGAGGTCAATGCAATAAAGTGCACCCGGCCCGGTACACAGCTTAACAAGCAGTAGGACGCACATCCTTAACCCCCGATGCAATAAGGGGATCAGCGCGTCCAAACAAAGGCGGAGCTAATAGCGCTCATCACATGTAAATGCCGTATAGATAAGGCTATTACCCCCCCCCCCCCCCCAATGCAAAAATCCTCGTGCGCCCAAGGCACATTTTTTAATCCATAAAATGTAATGCCTGCCCTGGAGTAGTGTAGTCTTCCTGCATGTCAAGGGCTTCAACTTAAAAGAAGCTGCTTTTCTATGGCTCCTCCTACTTAGTATCATCGCAATACTAAGTAGGAGGAACACACAAAGCAGGACCATGCAAAAAAAACAATAAATTGGGGGGCGCACAATATACACCCAGAATAAACACACTCCAGGCCATGTATATTGTGCGTGCGTATTGTGCCGGTAAAATAGCTTCCGGGGAAAAAACAAAACAGGTGCTTGTAAATTGAGCATCCGTTTTCCTAACCCGAGCACAGCCGCATCTCCTGAGCGCCCGATGCCATAGACATGCTAGGGCCGCACAGTTTATCCGGGGCCCGTCCGTTTTAGAATGGCAGCTCACTTACATATTGCATCAGGTGTCCAGGAGAAGTGGACGTGCACTGGGCCCAGTTTGGCCGCACGTTTTTTGTATGCACACTGTATTGCATCAGCTACAAACTCACAGGAAATCAGAAGCTGCCTCTGTCTGAGTGCCAGGTGGAGGGGTTACCCAAGCAGTATCATCCGGAGGAGGAAGGAGTCCAAGGGATCTTATCAGAGACATTGGAAATAAAGTACCAGGAAGCCCAGAATCATTCAGGAAGAGGATCTTTACCATCTTACATGGAAAATAGAATTGTGGAAGCAACATTAAGGCTTCATCTCCCTATGGATTCACCTCCCTTAAAGTGAATAGGGAGTCAGATTATCCCAAATGAAAAAATATTGCAGTAAACTTTATTCCTGTTGGAGCACCAGTGTCTGCATGGAGTGTTGTTATTTAACACCCATGTGAGAGTGCTAGCCTCGGATGAAAGATCTTTCCCACCCATTCGGGGTTGCATCAGGTCCTAGGAACTCTGTTGTGATCTGTTCTGTACAGTCAGGACATGGGAAGTGGGGGTGGCTATGTGAACATCACGGGCTACCCTCGGTACCTTGATGCACTGAGATTTCTCCTTTGACGGCCACCGTTTCAGGAAACGAGGCCAGCGAGCCTTCTTGGACCAGCAGGTGTGGATCTCCACCGTGGGAACAAGCTCCACCTCCACCTGCAGCTGTGCCGTTTCCATGGTGACTTTGACCCCCGGGCCAAAAGTTTCCATCATGCTAACTTTGTCTAGAGGAAACAGAAAATCAGTAGAAAATGTAACCTTCTAGAAAGCTTCCGTTCAAGCCCTCATACCAAAATCGTCAACCTGACTCCCTCCTGTGTTTGTTTCCGTGAGTTCCAAATTTGTATTCATTTTACCAGCTTTCCAACTCCCTATCTCCCCACCACTTCCGTTGCCTCCTGCACCTTCTCCCTGCTCCAATTCCATCATCCCCTGCTCTCTCCCCGATTCTCTTGCCAATCTCCTTTCTCTCACCCTCTTCACTTGGCATTGGATCCAGGAGCAGACATCTGTGAGCTGGGCTGGAGCAAGGCAGGTTCCAGAAACAGGTATGGACAATGGCAGAACCACGTACAGGGCTGCAGCAGAGCTGACTGGAGCAGGACCAGGTATAGAGACTAGGTGTAGGCCAGAAGTGAAGCAGGGTCCAAGCAAGATTCAGGATCTGGATATGAAGCACAGGAGGATTCCTCCACAAAGGGCTAGGCAGCCTTCTGGCTACAATCTCCTGGTTTCAGCAGCCCACTTTAACTAAGCCTCAGCCAATCTGGATCGTCTGGGAGAGTGGCCACAAGAATATTTGGGCCTTTCCTGATCTGTGACTAAAGGCTCTGCTCCTCATACTGTCTACAGTTCAAGCTCTGCTGGTGCCTTCCTTTAACAGCCAGCACTGCCACTTATGGGCAGCAAAAGTTTGTTTTCCTCCTTTCCAGAAATCTCTGGTAGGATCTGTGCTTGGCATCAAATAGACAGTCAAAGAACACACATGTGATTCCATGAATTGCTGTCTTCAGAGAAAACTGACATTTTTGGGGGTTGCAACATAAAAGATGGTGTAATATGTCAACTTTTGAGATCCTACAGGTCTGTTATTCAGATACTGGACAACTGGGTGCTTAGATTAATGGACGGGTTCAGATCCTGCTTCGACCACTGACACTCTGCCATTGCCTTAGCTACTCACCTCCATTGTAAGTTTAGGAAACCCATTGGGTTCACCACTAAATTGGTGTCCTTAGGACAGGGATTCTAATGCTTTCTTCCAACTTAAATCCATGCCTTTGTTTCGAGATGGGAGTGTTTCCAAAGGAGGTGTAGAGACCCCTAGTGAGTTTCTGGTGATTATGTCCAGTCGGGAGCCTGCAGGGAGAGCGCAGGACCTCCCCTCCTTGACAAATCGACCTCTTGCTTCCCCTCAGGGAAGACAAGGAGAGAGCCCTTTCTTGGCTAATGCAGGGGATCACCGCTGGGTATCCAGAGAGTTTCTGGAATCCAATGTAGCCGTCTGCTGTGTATAGAGAGGAGGAAAGACAGTGTGGCCAACTAATATCATGCTTTCAGGGGTTACCCATCCTTTAGAAACAGGGCGCAGGAGAGAGGAGTCATGTCTACAGTCAGCAGCGTGAGAAGCAGGATCTCCAGGTACTGGAGTCTGGTGGAAGGAGCGGTGGCAGAGAAATCCGCAAAGAGCTTAATTCATGCAGAGAGAACAATCTGGGGAAGGAAGAAAGAAAGCCAGTGACGGCCTTTAGTGACCCCCCCGAGACAACTGGAAAGTAAAGCGCTCTGGCAGAGAAGTTATCTGTCCGAGAGACAAATCCTACTAGGATTTTCTGTAAGCAGTGAAGTTGTACAGCTGCATCTCACGACAGCACTTCCCTGACTCATCACCTGCTAAGCGTACTCCATGTGAAGCTTTCACCCCAGAAGACCTTCATTTTCCATGAAGTTTTATTACTTTGGAGCAGTTCCCGTGGGGCAGGTGCCGTCCCTGCCTGCGAGTCCAGTTGCAGCAAGCTGTACCCCAGCAGGGCTCAGAAGTGTTATCTTCAACCCCCCCTCCAGTAAGGACAGCAGAAGAGGGGCGACATAAGCCTGTACGTGGTTCTGCTATTGTCCATACCTGTTTCTGTGCATTTTTTCTCCTAGTTGCAAAAATTGGGAAAAAAAAATGTAAGTAAATAGGCCCTTTAGGTAAGGACACTTAAATGGATGGACAATCTAAGTCCTATAATGCAGCTCATTACAACGTAGAATTGCACTATTTTTGGTTCCCATTATGGGGGAATATCTATGCTCTGCCAGCCCACGTTTCTTTTTGCAATCTCACTACCTCTGAGTTGCCACCCTTAATATTTTATTTTCACCTCGCTGAATCGACTTTACTTCCATGTTAAGCTATGCCAACACCAGAGTAACTCACCGGAGAGGTTACAGGATGTAATCGACTTTTCCAGCAGCACTCGGAAAAGCCCCAGGACCTTGGCAGGGACAATGTCACCTTCGACGTTCACGTCAGGCTCGCACCACTGCCGGGAGCTTTTCAGAAACTGTTCCATTTCTAGCCACTGGTGCAGCTTCTCTGGGCCCACCACCGGCGAGAGCAGCCTGGCACCACTCAACGTGTAATAGCGCCAGCGCCTCTTTCTGCGCTGCTTGTACCCTGCCAGGCCATACAGGGGAACTGTGATGAGTAACTGGGCAGGTGCCAAGACCTAGAAAAATTCAGCAAGCAAGCCTTAGCAACAAGGTACAGCAAGCAGCTGGAGAGAAACTGTAATTAGGTGGATGTCCTGGAACTGAGGCACTGTAGCTGATGGATAGTCTCTGTTAGCTCACAAGACATAAGACTTGCCATACTGGGTCAGACCAAGGCTCCATCAAGCCCAGCTCTCTGTTTCCATCAGTGGCCAATCCAGGTCACAAGTACCTGGCAGGATCCCAAGGGGTAGAGAGATTCCAAGCTGCTTATCCCAAGAATACGCAGGGGATTTCTGCAACTCCACCTTAATAATGGTTAATGGACTTTTCCTTCAGGAACTTGTCCAAACCTTTTTAAACACAGTTATACTAATAGCTTTCACCACATCCTCTGGCAGCGCATTCCAGAGCTTATGTGTTGAGTAAAAAAATATTTTCTCTTATTAGTTTTAAATGTAATACCCAGTAACTTCATTGTGTGTCCCCTGGTCTTTGTAGTTTTTGAAAGAGTAAAACAACTGATTAAAGTTTATTCGTTCCATTCCACTCATTTTATAGACCTCTATCATATCCCCCCTCAGCCGTCTCTTCTCCAAGCTGAAGAGTCCTAACCTCTTTAGCCTTTCTTCAAAGGGGGAATTTTTCCATCCCCTTTATCATCTTGCTTGCCCTTCTCTGTACCTTTCCTAATTCTGCTATATATCTTTCTTGAGATGTGGTGACCAGAACTGAACACAATACTCAAGATGAGGTCGCACCATGGAGAGATACAGAGGCATTATGATATTCTCTGCTTTACTCTCCATTCCTTTCCTAACAATCCCGAGCAATCTATTTGCTTTCTTGGCTGCAGCTGCACACTGAGCAGAAGATTTCAACGTATTTTCAGCGACACCTAGATCCTTTTCCTGAATGGTGACTCCTAATGTTGAACCTTGCATTGTGTAGCTATAATTTGGGTTACTCTTCCCTAAGTGCATCACGTTGCACTTGTCCATATTAAATTTAATTTTCCATTTGCATGCCCAGTCTCCCAGTTTTGCAAGGTCCTCTTGCAATTTCTCACAATCTTCTTGCAATTTAACAACTTTGAATAATTTTGTGTAATTGGCAAATTTGATCAGCTCACTCGTTGTTCCCATTTCTATCTCGTTTATAAATATATTAAAAAGCATCAGTCCCAGAACAGATCCCTGGGGCACGCCCCTATTCACCATTTTCCCATTGGGAAAATTGACCATTTTGCCCTACTCTCTCTTTTCTATCTTGTAACCAGGTGGCAGTCCACAGCAGGACACTGCCCCTATGGGAAACATTAATATGCTGTTGGAGCTGGGAATTGAATTTCTAAGGACTAACATGTGAATGCACCCAAGTTAGTGCAAGATCTTTTGGCTGAGATGCGGGGAGGGAATGGTGGCAAAAAACTGCCCTCCCGTATGCTCTGAGGGTTATGAGGCAATACAACCCCCAGCAGGCAGAAGAACCAGTGACTTTCTGGTCCAAAAGCAACAGTTTTATTCAAGACCCAAACGAATATGCACCTTCTGGCCAGGCAAGAGAAGCTGGGCTGCCTCTTCTCTCTTTGCCTTGCACCATATCATGCCCAGCAGGTCTGAGCACAGAGACGTGGATATGTAGAGAGGATGCTGCACTGGGGCTCAGCCCTGGATAAGAGAAACATGAGCCTGAAACCACCACTAGCACTCAGCTTGCGAGAAAGAATTTACTCCAGCTCAAGTAACAACCTTACTGCTCTAGGATTCACAGTTTGCCAAATAGGTTTCCTTGCTTTCTTGCTACTTCTCTGGCAGAAGTACGGCAGCAACGAGGGCCGTGTTAAATCAACCGTACGGTTGAGTGCTACCTTCAAAAAGACCTCCGGGAATGTGAAAGGGTCACAAGGCCTAGGAGCCGTAGCTCTACTTGCCCGACTTATTCCAGGCAATGGCTGCTACCCCATGGCCCAGGGAAGCCATGAGCAGGAAGAAGACAGCCCGAGCTTCAGCAGCCGCTTTTCACTGCACAGTAACTAAGTGCAGCCGGGCCCTGTTCTGGAAATTCTGGAGGAAGTGGATGGAACCCAAACACCTTCCCCTGCCTAGCGCGGCAGGTGGCAGTGCTGAAATGTTTTTAAAAGGAGTTAGCAGCACCAGAGCCTTCCAACAATATTCAGCAAGTTACCTGTGGCTCTAAGATCTATGAAATAAAACTTGCATGCAACAATTATCCAGGCTTGGAACGGAGGAGCAGCTTGGCGGCTGGAGCAGCGGGCTGAGAACCAGGGCAGCCAGGGCTCAGATCCTGCTTATGACTTTGGGCAAATCACGTCACCCTCCATGGCCTCAGGTAAGATAATAAGCCCTCTGGAGAAGGGAACCACTGACTGTATCTGCTTATATCTTGCCTTGAGCTTGGAAAGGTTGAGTATTAATCTAAATCCTAAACTGTGCAAGAGAAATAGAACGGACGTGGTGGTGAAGCTTTACTGAAGCCAAGTTTAAAATCCATTTGTATCAAAACTTAGTGGGCAGATAAAGGCATAACAGAAGGAGAATGTGTTAAAAGTCTGAGCTCTGCCAGAGTATCATGCATAGAAGGGAGATGCAGATTAGAAAAGACACTGTGAGCTCCATCACACCGGCCGAGGCTGGGGATATGTCAAGATGGATGTCTTGGATGATGGAAAGCAATATCCCGGGGAGTTCAAGGTGCTTCTGGGAGTAATGCTAATGAGCACAGCTGGGAAATAAGATCTGGCCCAGGGAAGGGGAAGAGGTTTGGGTGAAAAGCATTAAAGAGCATGGCTTGAAGAGGAGGTTGTGATAGGATTACTGGCAGGGTAACAGTAAAAGGTAATGGGGGGGGCGCATTACCCTGACGGGTACACATAGTACCTCATTGTACCTGAACTGCTGGATGGAGTTGCCGTTTCCCATGCATCAGGGACAGGCACTTGGCTAGTAAGTTGGGCTGATCTGATTCCTGACCAAAGTAGAGGCCAAGAGAGGGTACAGAACATGGGGAGACAGAGTCAGGTCTTTATTCTGCATGAGAGCTGTGAAAAAGTCACCAAAAGGACGCCACAGGACGGTTTCATTCTGGTGCTAGATAACGGATCAGTATCCAGCTAGGCTGCGATCTGTCACCAACACATGCAAAATATTTGACTAAAATCACTCCTGTTTTCTAGACACAGTAAAGGCAGATTTAAGATAAGTTTATCATTTACATTCTCCACGTATCAAAAGAAAGCTTCCTTATGCCGCCCCTAGGAGATGTTGCAGCCCCTCCCACTACCCTCCAGCACTAACCGTGAGCGACCCCTACAACCTCATTCATGGTCCCTCAGCATTCTCCGGGAGCGGCCTTACAAAGCCCCCTGCCCCCAAGCCAGTGCCCACCTTGATGTTCTTGTTATACATGCCAGAGTTGGAAATGGGTTGGAAGCGCATGTCCTTGGTGCTGACTTCTGTGGTCAGCTGCTGGATGACCATCTGTACCTCTTCCACCACTTTGGAGACCAGGTGGTGCCTGAGCTCCATCTGCAGTAAGTGAGGGCAGGGAGAAGGCAGTGTAAGAAAGTAAAGTCTGGCTGGCATGGTGAAGGAGAAAGCACACTCGCACCCATAAAGCAGAAAGGCAAGACTTTCTGACCTCCCAGCGAGGCTTCAAGCAGTGCACCTGAATCATCTGAAGAGTAAGCACGTTAACTGGCATTGGCAGCAGCAGGAAATGCTTTCAGACTCCCATTGCGTACTCGTTAAGTCATTCCAGATTTTACGTTTCTGGCCCAGGCCCTAAATCACCAATAATGTCTCCATTTCTACCTAAGCTCAAATTTTGCCACTTAATCTCTACTTTCTGTTAGGTAGGATTTTGCTGTTATAGATAAAGTATGGTATGAGTGGGTCTCTAGGGTGAGTGCACCTTGTGCTTAAGAGTGGGAGCAGGTTCTCGTGCAGCAAGACTTGAGAGATTACATCTGGTAGGCAGCAGGGATTCCTGGTCGGTCTGCTCATTTACCAAGCCCAATTACCCAAATAAGGAGAACCTTATATCATATAACATGTATCATTTAAAACACACATTTATTTAAGAAAGACACAACTTAATATAAACCCACATATACAGTCATACATTTAAAATATCACAAACGTGAAAGTCATATAGGCAGGAAATATTCATAAACAAGATGTAAACATAAACAATATAACATTCAGATGAATCATCCCATATATTGTATTAAAGTGCTTCTAAGTGCAAGTTCTCGTAGCTTTCAGTTTCACAGCTCTCCTCCGTTAAATTCTCATGGCTTTGAGCTTCACAGTCCTCCTTCATTGATCACTGCCATAATGAAATTCACTCGAATACCACCCATCACTACTCCCGACGAAGATCTCCGTTTCACCTGACAAGCAGGCTTCCTCAGGGGAAACGTCTAATATCACTGCAACAATCAAACACCATTTAACTCATCCCACATAAAACAAATAACACCATATCGCTTTAACTATAAATCCTTACCATGCGAGTCCAACCAAGGGACACACAAAAATTGTATATCCAAGTCACGAATTTTTTCAAAAATCTTTAATTCACTTGAACTTCATCAAAACTTCATATCCATTCTTCAATATGGTCACAACACTGCAAACCACAAGCATTATTTTAAATCGTGAAAATTTATCAAAATTTAAAGAAATGAGAGACAGCATACAACCTGAACAAACACTACCACCACATACCTTCAAAAAGTGGAAGTGACATCATCACTTGCTTTCTGCAAGGATCTCCATTCTACACGCCTAGTGATTTGCCTACTCTATATATAGTCCTCTGCCACCTGAACTACCAATTAAAGAACTCTAATTAATTCACTCATCAACCCTAATCCGATACTACCAATACTAGAGGGAACCACACAATCAACCCGACGCAACAAATCTGCATCGGAGCACTCCAAATAGATCACCAATGAACTCCAACAAAAAATAAACTTCCATCCCTTCACTCATTTAATGAAAGCTCCCCATTCAATTGGGCCGTTGAGTCCATGTGGACTCACAGTATCCCAATTAAAAATATAACGTTGTTCAACCCGTCTTAAAATTGCTGATAAATCACCCCCAAACTGAAGTTTGATCTTTTTAATAATGAAGAATTTTAATTCTTCTATTGAGTGACTATTATCACTCCAGTGCTTGACTAATGGAGCATTTTCAACACCTAACCTAATCCTACTTCTATGTTCCCCGATACGTAATTTAATAGCTCTGGTAGTTTGCCCAATATAAATGAGCTGACATGGGCAGATGATTGCATAAATCACACCATTGGAGGTGCAAGTAAACCTTTCAGGGATCACATAGGGTTGACTCAAATTCGAATGATAAAACACTTTCAATGGTAACACATGCTCACAAACAGAACAAGATCCACACGCAAATTGACCCCATTCAGAATCTACTCCACTATCCAAACTCCCACCAAGCTTTAAATTGTCCCATAAGTTTTTCCGTTTTTTCAAAGAGAAAATAGGTTCATCAACAAAAATATTCAATGGAGATAATACATGCCAATATTTCTTAACAATGTCCTTAATTTGAGCAGCCTTAGTAGAATAAGGAATAGTACAAACTAATCGAGAAAGAGGCTCCTTCTGCGAATTAATCAACAAATTGTCCCTGTTAGAAAACAAGGCACGTTTGTATGCCCTTTTTAAAACAGAATTTGAGTAACCACGGTTCTTAAATCTGGTGTTCAATTTTTCAGATTGTATTTTAAATTCATCGGTGGAGGTACATAAACGCCTGTATCTAAGGAACTGTCCCACTGGTATATTATTCTTCAATTGCAGCGGATGAAAGCTACGAGAATGCAAAAGTGTGTTTTTATCCGTGGGTTTCCTGTATACAGTGGTCATTATCTGAAAGTCCTGTAAAAATACCTTCATGTCTAAAAAAGAAACAACATTTTTGTCCATAGTTACTGAGAATTTCAAATTCGGATCACCACAATTAATAACATGAAAAAATTTTTTCAGATCCTCAACTTCCCCTCTCCAAACCATAAAAACGTCATCTATATATCTCCCCCACCAAAGAACCTGTGTGTACCAGTTGGAAGAATAAACTACTCGTTGTTCGAATGCTGCCACATAAAGACATGCTAAGGTCGGCGCAATCGGTGAACCCATAGGGATTCCTTTGATTTGCAGAAAAAATCGAGACTTATATGAAAAATAACTATTGAATAAAGTAATCTCTGCTATAGTCAACAAAAATTGTAATTTTTTCTCCGAAAAGTCCATAGACCCAAGTAGGTCTTTAATAATGTCAAGGGCAGCAGGCTGTGGAACGTTCGTATAAAGGGCAGTGATATCTGCTGTAACCAAAAGCCAATCTGATTCAACTTTAGGCAATAACTTTAATTGGTTAAGAAAATGGATGGAATCCTTTATATAAGAAGGAATAAGGAGTGCTAGAGGTTGTAAGATCTTATCTAAATATTTTGACAGTGGCTCAAAAATTGAACCTATGCCAGACACTATAGGCCGACCGGGGGGAGACTCAAGGGACTTATGAATTTTTGGCAAGATAAAAAAATGTGGAATACATGGACAAACTACTGTAAGATAGTTAAACTCTTTGCCAGAAATAATCTTATCCTTAAATGCTGCCTGTAAAATGTTATTAATCCGCATATGAATATCACGAGTAGGGTCAGTATCTAAAGCTGTATAATATTCAGTGTCTTCTAACTGTCTAAGCACCTCAATATCATAATTCACTTCATCTAGCACCACAATTCCTCCTCCCTTATCTGCTGAAACAATTTTAATGGAACTATCATTCTGTAATTCCTTCAAGGCTAACCATTCATTTTTAGACAAGTTGTATTCTGGAATTTCCCTAATTTTATCCAAATTATCCAAATCAGTCATAACCAAAGTTTCAAAAGCCTGAATCAAAGTACTAGGGGGTGTTGGTGGAGACCATCCTGAAGGTTTAAACAAAACATTTTTATCAGGGGTATAATCACTTGGTCCAAAAAACTCTCTGATATGGAGTCTACGAAAAAATTTTTGAAGTTCAACACGAGTTTGAAAGGGATCATATCTAGAAAACGGTGCGAAAGAAAACCCTTTATCCAATACATTAATCATAGAGGTCGAAAGTTGTTTCGAAGATAAATTCACAACGGCCTCACAACCATAGTTGTGATTCACAACAATATCCCTCGTAACCCCATCTAATTTTAAGTTCAATGGCGGAGATTGTAATTCGTCTGCGTCCTTGTGCTTTTTTGTGTACGAAACGTTTTTGAATTTTTGTTGCCTTGGGACCGAACGCCTAAAAAAGACGAGGAAGAATGTTCATCTCTATTTTCAGAAGCAATGTCCTTAAAATGAACATGCCGAGAATCTAATTTGTTTTTCGCTGTGTTTTGACCACTATCATCCCCTGAATCATCAGAGGATGAAAAATCACCTCGTTTCTTAAAACCCTTCTTTCTATTCACATTCATCCACGGGTAGACATAGCCACCCGTGTAATCCCTTTCATCACGTCTAAATTTATTGATCTTAAATAATTTAATCTCTTTCCTCAAATCGTCTAATTGGACCTGTAAATCCCCCAACTGATTTTCCACTGTATCTTTGGGACAACATTCAAACACTTTGGTCAGTTCATCATCAATTTCAATCTTAAGTAACTCAATTTTAGTTTTGGTGGTTTCCACAAGTAAGAGCATCAAATCATGCGAGCACTTATTTAAAATGGAATTCCATTTTAAAATAAATGCTTCATCTTCATTAAACATAGAAGGTTCCTTATTAAGACGTAACCCACGGGGTATACGTTTAATGTGGCAGTATTCAGCTAGAGTGGCAGCGTGCAGTTCCATTCGGATGGCTTTTTTTCTATTCCTAACATAATTTTCCCAGTTCCCACTAGAAGTTTCTGTGGAAGTATTATCAAATAAATGATAACCAACACCCCCTAGTACTTTGATTCAGGCTTTTGAAACTTTGGTTATGACTGATTTGGATAATTTGGATAAAATTAGGGAAATTCCAGAATACAACTTGTCTAAAAATGAATGGTTAGCCTTGAAGGAATTACAGAATGATAGTTCCATTAAAATTGTTTCAGCAGATAAGGGAGGAGGAATTGTGGTGCTAGATGAAGTGAATTATGATATTGAGGTGCTTAGACAGTTAGAAGACACTGAATATTATACAGCTTTAGATACTGACCCTACTCGTGATATTCATATGCGGATTAATAACATTTTACAGGCAGCATTTAAGGATAAGATTATTTCTGGCAAAGAGTTTAACTATCTTACAGTAGTTTGTCCATGTATTCCACATTTTTTTATCTTGCCAAAAATTCATAAGTCCCTTGAGTCTCCCCCCGGTCGGCCTATAGTGTCTGGCATAGGTTCAATTTTTGAGCCACTGTCAAAATATTTAGATAAGATCTTACAACCTCTAGCACTCCTTATTCCTTCTTATATAAAGGATTCCATCCATTTTCTTAACCAATTAAAGTTATTGCCTAAGGTTGAATCAGATTGGCTTTTGGTTACAGCAGATATCACTGCCCTTTATACGAACGTTCCACAGCCTGCTGCCCTTGACATTATTAAAGACCTACTTGGGTCTATGGACTTTTCGGAGAAAAAATTACAATTTTTGTTGACTATAGCAGAGATTACTTTATTCAATAGTTATTTTTCATATAAGTCTCGATTTTTTCTGCAAATCAAAGGAATCCCTATGGGTTCACCGATTGCGCCGACCTTAGCATGTCTTTATGTGGCAGCATTCGAACAACGAGTAGTTTATTCTTCCAACTGGTACACACAGGTTCTTTGGTGGGGGAGATATATAGATGACGTTTTTATGGTTTGGAGAGGGGAAGTTGAGGATCTGAAAAAAATTTTTCATGTTATTAATTGTGGTGATCCGAATTTGAAATTCTCAGTAACTATGGACAAAAATGTTGTTTCTTTTTTAGACATGAAGGTATTTTTACAGGACTTTCAGATAATGACCACTGTATACAGGAAACCCACGGATAAAAACACACTTTTGCATTCTCGTAGCTTTCATCCGCTGCAATTGAAGAATAATATACCAGTGGGACAGTTCCTTAGATACAGGCGTTTATGTACCTCCACCGATGAATTTAAAATACAATCTGAAAAATTGAACACCAGATTTAAGAACCGTGGTTACTCAAATTCTGTTTTAAAAAGGGCATACAAACGTGCCTTGTTTTCTAACAGGGACAATTTGTTGATTAATTCGCAGAAGGAGCCTCTTTCTCGATTAGTTTGTACTATTCCTTATTCTACTAAGGCTGCTCAAATTAAGGACATTGTTAAGAAATATTGGCATGTATTATCTCCATTGAATATTTTTGTTGATGAACCTATTTTCTCTTTGAAAAAACGGAAAAAACTTATGGGACAATTTAAAGCTTGGTGGGAGTTTGGATAGTGGAGTAGATTCTGAATGGGGTCAATTTGCGTGTGGATCTTGTTCTGTTTGTGAGCATGTGTTACCATTGAAAGTGTTTTATCATTCGAATTTGAGTCAACCCTATGTGATCCCTGAAAGGTTTACTTGCACCTCCAATGGTGTGATTTATGCAATCATCTGCCCATGTCAGCTCATTTATATTGGGCAAACTACCAGAGCTATTAAATTACGTATCGGGGAACATAGAAGTAGGATTAGGTTAGGTGTTGAAAATGCTCCATTAGTCAAGCACTGGAGTGATAATAGTCACTCAATAGAAGAATTAAAATTCTTCATTATTAAAAAGATCAAACTTCAGTTTGGGGGTGATTTATCAGCAATTTTAAGACGGGTTGAACAACGTTATATTTTTAATTGGGATACTGTGAGTCCACATGGACTCAACGGCCCAATTGAATGGGGAGCTTTCATTAAATGAGTGAAGGGATGGAAGTTTATTTTTGTTGGAGTTCATTGGTGATCTATTTGGAGTGCTCCGATGCAGATTTGTTGCGTCGGGTTGATTGTGTGGTTCCCTCTAGTATTGGTAGTATCGGATTAGGGTTGATGAGTGAATTAATTAGAGTTCTTTAATTGGTAGTTCAGGTGGCAGAGGACTATATATAGAGTAGGCAAATCACTAGGCGTGTAGAATGGAGATCCTTGCAGAAAGCAAGTGATGATGTCACTTCCACTTTTTGAAGGTATGTGGTGGTAGTGTTTGTTCAGGTTGTATGCTGTCTCTCATTTCTTTAAATTTTGATAAATTTTCACGATTTAAAATAATGCTTGTGGTTTGCAGTGTTGTGACCATATTGAAGAATGGATATGAAGTTTTGATGAAGTTCAAGTGAATTAAAGATTTTTGAAAAAATTCGTGACTTGGATATACAATTTTTGTGTGTCCCTTGGTTGGACTCGCATGGTAAGGATTTATAGTTAAAGCGATATGGTGTTATTTGTTTTATGTGGGATGAGTTAAATGGTGTTGTTTGATTGTTGCAGTGATATTAGACGTTTCCCCTGAGGAAGCCTGCTTGTCAGGTGAAACGGAGATCTTCGTCGGGAGTAGTGATGGGTGGTATTCGAGTGAATTTCATTATGGCAGTGATCAATGAAGGAGGACTGTGAAGCTCAAAGCCATGAGAATTTAACGGAGGAGAGCTGTGAAACTGAAAGCTACGAGAACTTGCACTTAGAAGCACTTTAATACAATATATGGGATGATTCATCTGAATGTTATATTGTTTATGTTTACATCTTGTTTATGAATATTTCCTGCCTATATGACTTTCACGTTTGTGATATTTTAAATGTATGACTGTATATGTGGGTTTATATTAAGTTGTGTCTTTCTTAAATAAATGTGTGTTTTAAATGATACATGTTATATGATATAAGGTTCTCCTTATTTGGGTAATTGTGTATATTGGGGAACCAATATTTGATTATTGTCCCTCAGTTATCATTTACCAAGCCCAGCAAGGCCATGCCAACTATGGAAACCAGAGTCTCATCTCTAGTCTCCTAGGACAGGGGTTCTTACTTCAGTTCGTGGGACACACCTACCCAGTCAGTTTTCCAGGATACCCACAATTAATATATGCATGAGATAGATGTGCATGCAAATCTCTCTCATACATATTCATTATGGATGTCCTGAAAACCTGATTGGCTAATTGAGAAGCCTTGTCCTAGGTAATGCCCAGCAGCACCTGGGACCAATAGTCTACAGCGGCCACGGGGAAATGTCTTAGAACGTGGCGGAGATGGACTGGTAAAAAGAGCGCTGGGAAGGGTTGTGAGTGCTGATAAGAGTGACTAAGACTAAAGATGTTGGAGAACCAGATTAAGAGCTGAATACTATGATAAAGGAAAAAGAACTTGAAGTATGTTTATTTTGCTCTGCTGTGGATTCCTGTGCATAATCCTTTTGGTGATTTTCATTATTGTGAATTGACTGTTGGTAACTTCAGAAGAAGAAAGATTTATAATTTTGCAACATAGTTCAGTGAATGAGTCTTTGATTACTCACAGCCCAGGGTTGTATGCTCAAGGTGTGAGACTGCCTCCAAAGGGATTGAAGATTTTGTTATAGGGGTGTAGGGGACTGACTCCAGCCTCTCTTAAAACACTTATCTTTATTACAGCTTCATAATCACCCAACAGTAGCTTGTCTTCCTTTCAGAATAGTATACTCCATTACTCACAGTTCCAGTACCACTTCTCTCAGTACTCATACAGCTTCATTATAGCTCAGGCTTTGGACAGTAATATTCTGCAGGAGCTGCCTTCCTCCTGGAGACCGGGGCCTGCTCTGACTATCCCCACCTGGATCCCAGCTCTTATTCCTCCCCTGCTGGGCCCACCCCCAGAACTCTCTCTCACAAGGGGAATTAAAAGGGAACAGGCACCTAGCCTGGTCCTGCACCAGTTTAAGGGGGAATATAGGGGCACTGCCTCATAGGGTGCAAGCAGATGGTTTCAGAGGGGAAAGAGAGAGAATACAGCCTTTTCCTCTGGCCCAAGTCCAGTCCACCATCTACCTGACCATTTTGTGAATTCTGAGGCCACAGACACAATTATAAAAAGCAAAAAAGGTGTTATACATTTAACTTAATAATAATAAAAAAAAAAAATTGGCATCCCTGAGTTTATCAGGCATATTACATCTTAGTGCTGCTTACTTGCTCAACTGTGGCTAATTAAGATTTTAATAAAAACTGGAATGGCGCAAATGAATAGGAGTCTTAAAATAGACAGTGCCTTTTATAGTTTGTACTTTTCTTGGTCTAGGTTAGTATCTGAAGCGCAAGGGCATTCCATGGGCTGTGGTTACTGTGCCAGAGCCTGACATGGTTGTAGGTTGTGTGACATCCTAGGATAACTGCTTTTCTGTTGGTTAGGCGCCTGGGTGTAACATCGTAATGATTGCAGATTAAGACCAGATTGTCCATCCAGTCTGTCCAGCAATTTTCGTAGGGTAGTAACTGCCTCTCCATGCAGGTTACCCCCATGCCCTCTGTTATAGCAATCAATGCTTTCCTGTCCTGTAGTTATGCTGCCTCAGAGAGCCCTGGAATCAGCATAGGCTGCCTGACCTTGCCACTGTTTGGAGCTAAGGGGTGTGAGCATCATCCAATACTTTAATAATACTGGGCTTGAAATGAGGCCACGAAATGTTTGTGGCACAAAGGTGGCAGCAAGGACTTTAACCTCCGCCTTTGGGGTGGGGGAAATACCAGTCCCAGGCAGTGGCTGCCTGCAGGAGGTCCCCTTCCAGCCATCCCCAGTTACAGATGAAAGTTACGCAAAATGACAATAACTAGATGAGCGCAGCCTGGTTTTACCCTGGCTGCAGACCAGCAATGAATGGAAAGTAGTCCTGTTATGTCTATTTTCAGGACCTAAGAGCAGTCTCGAAAGAAAAGCCAGCAGTAACTCAAGCTGTAACCAAGGGGCTATGGAAAGCAGGGGCAGCTTTCCTGCGCAATCCAAGAAAAACCAAACATCGTCAGTCTTCAAGAGTTTGCACAACAGGTTAATCCACGTCCCAGCTAACAGGAGGAGAACGTGTACTATTTTCTCTCACAAGAACTTAGAAAGTTGGGCAGGGATTCAGACAAGGAAGAAGGGAGGAGTGGAAGATCGGGAGCCGGGACAGAAAGGAGGGGGGAAGTCATAGAAACAGAGGTGTGTGGGTGCATGCGTGTGTGTTGGGTGGAGACGGTCTTGTCTGTGCGACACGTTACAGACAGACAGACAGATGAGAGCTGGGCCGTCAATCATCCTCTTACCTTGCTTTGCAGGTTATGGTCTAAACTCGCTTCTGTAAAATCTTTCATTTTCAAATGCTCCCCTTGTGCAAACAACGTAATTCGGTTCTGCAGTCCAGAACTCTGGCTTTCTGGCAGCTCTCTCGGACGATAACGCTGCAAAGATGTTTATTTGCACACATTGACGACACACCACTCTGTTTTCTCTGTCTCCGAATTACACTTTTTCACTAGGAAGCTATGCTTTAAAAAGGTGAACAGGTGGGTTGGGCTGGGCTGACCCCCCCGACCGTGCTGCCTGCTGCCAGTAGAAAATTAGGGTCAATGCCCAAGCTGGGCGTTTGCCTCTCCAGGCATTGTGCATGCGTGCAGGGCTGTGGAGGGAATCGCCCCCCTGTGGTCCCTGGCCAAAAGACTGGCACTGAAATGGGTGGGTTAGATAGGGATATCAGGAGGGGGATCCCAGCTGGTCCTGGCCACAGGCCGGGGTTTAGGCATAGCCGCTGCCTTGTCTCTGTCTGGGCCTGCCCCCACCATGGCACTAGCCTGGCAGTGGCAGCCTGGGAGCCCTCCTACACTCACAGGCCCAATGGCACCTGACCCTTGAACAGGTTTCTATGATAACAGGAAACCCCTGCAGGAGAGAGTGGGGCACCATTGGGTCCTATCAGCATGCAAGGACTCCCAGACCCCCCCCCACCCCGAATTCTTTTTTTTTTTTTTTTTTTTTTTTAATAGTAGTTGCCACAGTGGACCGGCCCCAGGACTCGGATGAGGGAAGGATTTGAGCGGGGGAGGTCCAGGTCTCTCGTATCTCCACTGACCTAGGGGGAGAAGATAGAAACATCCCTCTACCTTTTACAAATATTTCTGCAGGAGACCCCCAATGGCTTATTAAATCCAGCATTGCATGGTCGTCCCCCCAGCCCAACCATGCTTACCACCCTAAATCAGTTCTAGTTAAGAAACATAATCCTGGTTCCAGTCATCGGAATAAAAATAGCTTTTCTATTGTTAATTTGAAAGCCTTTGCTCTCCCTGCACCAGAATTTCAAAATTATGTTGTTTCCTGGACATAAAATTGTAAACCCTTCAAAACTTTCAAATGCAAAGCTTGTCTGACACCCTGGTTCTGTTTCCAATGGCTGTCTCGGGCTCGCAGTGCTGCTGTTGCTGCCTCACCTGATCACTCTTTGGTGCTTTAGCATAAGGGACCAGCTCCAGCTAGGCCTGGTTTTCAGGATAATGGATATGCAGGAAACAGATTTGCATGCACCATCTCCCCTCTCTGAACATACATCATTGAGATCTTGAAAACCAGGTCTGTTTGTGGCTCTTGAGGAGCAGGGTTAGCTATCCCTGCTCTAGGCATGACACCCCCTTCCCCCAAACTCTCCCAGTCCTGCTGCCTCATCTTGACCCTTATAAGATCTGGGTTGCTGTTGGTGCCGCTGCCTCACCTGATTCTCGTTGGTTGTCCGTGCCGCGGGCTCAGTTAATCCCTCTTTGGCTCTTTGTGCTGCTATCGCATCTGGTTCTGTTTCAGCTCTGTTGCTCACTCTCTGGTCTAGTTGACATTAAACAATGCAGCTACCACCAACTCACATCAACTGCATGGTCTCTTTACTGTAAACACAGAGCAAAACTGGATCTATTGGCTCCAGGCTCCCTGCATGGGAAATCAGCATTGCATGCTAAGTGCCAGAAATTGACTGCTGATTGAATTGTGATGTGATATCATTACTGCTCTATGTTTAAAAACAATCCCTAGCAGAGTTCTCCAGTCTCTTTGATGTCACACCAGTCCCTTTTCCATTTGGACAGCAGCTTCCTCACTCTCAAAAATAAAATACAGATTGTTCGGTGAGGTTGGGTGCCTGCTTCTCCCCTGCAAATGCTGTTAGGAGTCAGGAGCTAATGGTGTGTAACGTCTGCCAAATATAATTTCAAATGAGCACATGGATGCAGTGCTGTACGAATACTCAGAAGAGACAGTCCCTCTGCAGTAGGAATCTCCTTGTGATTTCCAACTTCCCAGCCAGGCCCCTCCCCACAGACAGCCAGCACTATTGGGGAGGGGGGTAATGTTCCCAACATCCTTTTTTCACTAATCTTCACCCCCGCTTTTACTTTACATGTTCCGATTCCCCCTAGAAAAGCAGGAAGCAAGCTTGATGCCTATGACACAGTACAAGAAACCAGGACGGAGTCAGCTTGGATAATGCTAATAGGAAGGAAATAGAATGTGTGGATAAACACAAGTGGGAGAAGATCCGTCCTCTAATAACCCAAGCATGAATAGAATAGAAACCAAGTATTGATGGTCTGAAAGAGGTTTCAGTTCTTGCAGATGAGACACCCTAACATTTTACCTTTTGGGATAAAATAAAAAGTTGTATTCTTCAGGCGGCTCCCTCCCCTCTGCCATTCAAGTTTATGAAATGCAATAAAACTGGGACAGCACAGAACAGAGGCCCATCAGCAATGTCTCAGTCAAGTGAGTTTACAAACAAGGCCCAGGATTTTAAGGGCAATGCCACAAAACATGCTAGAGAAGGGGTGGGTGGTGGGGAGTGAGGAGTAAGCTACGTGAGCTACTCGTGCCCCTAATTCAAGGTGGCAGCTACTGGAGCTGATGGCAGCGAATCAGTACTGTTTATCTCCATGCCATATCCCTCTTCTCACCATGGCCCTAAAACTAAAACATGGGGCTGAAATTCAGTTCAGAAACACACATTTTGGATATTCCTGCCAACTGGATCGGTTCATGCTGTAGGTAGAAACTCAGCACCACTCACCTGCACAGCCATGGTGGCTGTTGTACCATTTCAAGCAAGATAACCCAGACTAATCAAGAGACTGCCGATTCCTACTACTTGTGCTCTCTTTAAGCAGACAGCCACGTCATATCTAACCAGAAGAGAATTAAGGAACAGAGGGTAGTATTGCCACTGAAAAACACCCCATTTAAACATAACTCAGAAAGGACAGCCAAAGATGGACATCTCAACAATCCAAGCTTTCTTGCTTTGGGACCCTACAATCCAAGTCATGGAAATCAACATGAAATCCAGCAGTCAAATACCTATCTTTTGTCTTTCAGAGGCACATGGTCTGAAATTAAATGTTTATCTGTCTATAACATTGATATCACACCTGTCTCCATAGTAAGTAAGTGTGGTTGCTATGTTAGTCCATGTGGAATCAGCAGATGAAGAGACGGCAACTCTCAAAAGCTCATCATTGATGTTTTAAGGTAATCCAATAAACTTCCAATAAACTTGCACAAACTACAACTTTGTTGACCCTTGATTCCACCGTAAATATATGTTTTAGGATTTTTATGACAACAGTCTGATTCAGAATTGTTTGTGGATGAAAAAAAAAAAAAAAAAAAAAAGATTCAAACCCCACCCTTGGGACAACATTGCATCGGTCTGTCTATCGTCCATAAGACACGTGCTACTTTATGGTCCAGCTCTTAAATTCCATGGCTGTCTATCAAGACATGAAGGGTAAAGCCTGCAACAGATACAGAGCATTCACATTCCTATGGACAAAGCATTTTTCCTCCAAGGATGTGCAATGGGAAAACTCCTTTTAGTACATAATGCCTCGACTGTTGGGTGAAAAGCCACTATGGTAGCAAGTATGTGGGTGTGGAATGGCAAAAAAAGTCATAGGAATTATTCTAAAGGACACAGCCTGACATGGTTTAATGGGACACAACCAACCCGGATTTATGCAAAGGACGCTTTACCTCACCACTCTGCTATCTACAGTACCTGAATGTAAACCGCTTTGAAGTGCCTGAAAGGCAGAATATAAATCAAATTCTTTTTTGGTGTTAACAAACATGTGGATAATGACGAGCCAGTGGATGTGGTATAGCTGAATTTTCAGAAGGCATTTGACAAAATGCCTCAAGAGATTCCCAAGAAAATAAAAAAACCAAAACAAGAGAGTCATGGGATGAGACTTTAGGATCCAGCTTGGCGATGCTTCTTCTGGTCAGTATCCTTTACCCACTGCTGTAGTCCAAGGTTCCTCACTTTCACCCATTCTTTTCCACATGGAGCTAGCCTCTCTTTGCTCACTATCATCCAGGCTAGAGCTCTCATTTAAAATGTATGCAAATGATATCCAGTTCTTTCCTGGCTCCATCTCCATTGGCTCAGCCTTGCACAAACTCTCTCTTTCTCTAACCAAGGATTAAGACTGCTTGACAATAAGCTATTACTGTATGTTAAAAAAAAAAACCCAACAGATATTACTATCAAGAGTTGGGGTGACCATCGATTGGCTTAGTCTGTCCTCGGATGGTGCTTCCATTCCGATTAAGGGTGTTAGTGGACTCTTCTTTATCGTTATGCCAAACCTAGCCTTCTGCATTCCCTAAAGCATCTTTTAGGGCACTCAGATTGCGGTACAGCAACCCAGTCTCCACTTTTGTCATCCCTTGCTTTCCTAGCGTGCAGATAGATGGACTCAGGACCAGAGGGTTTATGCTCCCCTGCAGCAGATGGACATGGAGGAAGCTGACATCACAGTATATATAACCCTGCAGTGACCCACCATCCTGCAAAAAGATCTAGGCATCATCGTGGACAGTACTTTGCAATCCTCAGCTCAGTGTGTGGTGGTGATAAAAGAGCAAAGAGTCTGTTAAGAAAGGAATGGAGAATATCCTAACACCGCCGTATCGCTGCATAGTGAGACTGCATTTTGAGTAGTTTGCACTATTCTGGTCACCACATCTCAAAAAAGATATAACAGAACTGGAACAGAGAAGGTCATCCAAAATGATAAAGGGAATGGAACAGCTCCCCTATGAGGAAAGACTAAAGAGGTTAGGGCTGTTCAGCTTGGAGAAGAGACAGCTGAGAGGAGATATGGTAAAGGTATATAAAATCATATGTGGAGTACAATGAATAAATGCAAATTGATTTTTTTTGGAAAAAGCAAACAAAAACAAGGGGACACTCCATGAAGTTACTAGGTAGCACATTTTAAACTGCAAAAATATTTTTTTAGTCAAACACACAATTAAGCTCTGTAATTCACTGCCAGAGGATGTGGTTAGGGCAGTTAGCGTAGCTGGGTTTAGAAAAGCTTTGGAAAAGTTCTTGGAGGAAAAAGTCCATAAACTATTATTAACCAAGTAGTCTCTGGGAAATTCACTGCTTATCCCTAGGAATAAGCAGGATGGAACCTATTTGGTATCTGGGACTCGGGCCAGGTACTTTTGACCCAGACTGGCCACTGTTGGAAACAGGATACTGGGCTTGCTGGACCCTTGGTCTGACCCAGTATGGCCACTCTTATGTTCATTTAAAAATGTAATCGTCATTTCTATTATGTTATTCCATTAATGACCTCCATTATCTGTGCCCGTGCACCTAAATGCTGACAAAGCACCCTGTTATATTCCAGTACTGAGGACCCCCGCCCCCCCCCAAACACAGCTTTCAATCCTGCTCAGTCACCCCACACCTACCAACCCCATCTGTGAATGTGTCGCCACGTCACAGGTCACTGACACAGCAGCCTATCTGCCATGGGCCCAGCTATCTCTGGGCTTGACAACCTATCACGAGCCTGGCTTCATTCTGTTTCTTGTGAAATACGACTTTGGTGTTCCTGTCATCTGAATATACAAAGCTCAGAATGAAAATCCATTTAGATTAAAAGGGAAGAACAAGAAGACACAAACACAAGTAAAATGTGCAAGTCAAATTATATTTCAAGATGTTGTACGGCTTTCGTTATCTTTGACAGTTTACATTTACAATAAAGCAAGGCACAAAGCAAAGTTATAAAATGTCCTGAAATTTAAAAAGGCTGCAGCACTCTGCTCTGAAATTACTGCTGAATTAAAAAGTGTTGCTATCCCAGCATAATCATTTTAATGTAGAACCTCTGATTTCAGAGTCAAACTCAATCTGAACCTGCAGATGTAAGCACGTTACAGCCTGGAGCACCTGTAAATCGAGACCATAAAGTTAAAAAAAAAAAAAAAAAAAAGATACACAGAAGAAAGGACCAGCACAGACAGAGAGAGAAATGCAACAGAACACAGACTGGCAATTCAAAAAACTCATATACTGACAGTTATTAGGATGCTCAAAAAAAATGCCTCTGGAGGGACTTTGTGGTGTGTCCCTCATTCCCATATCCCTCACTGTACCTTATGGAAGACGGCCAACCCTAACAGTCACAGACTCAGCTGAGGGGAAACAAAAAAGCCCAGACAACCTGTCCTTCCCATAACAGGCACATGAAGTGATATCACCAGTAAAACATATGGTTCAAGCAGCCAGAAGAGAGGAGGAGACAGACTCAGCACAGCGTATCTTACAGTCTTGCAGGGTCTATGCCACTACATTTTAGCCAGTGGAGAAGGCATTTCAACTTGGCCAACTGTGGAATGGGCCAGGCTGCAGTGCCTCTCTAGCCAATGCCGATGAGGGCACTGGGTGTTTAACTGTTCCTGCGAGAGGAATCCTACCCAGCTGAGCCGTGTATCGCGTCAGTCACCGTGCACTCTCCCGTCACGCCGTTTGCATATAGTTTGTTAAAGAGCCCTATCTTCCCCTGCAAAATAAAAAAAGGTTCAACATAGCTCACTGCCAAAATGCTTGAAATACATAATGAGGAAGATGCATCAACATTTCACGAGGCCTCGTTTCCTTTTTTGGTACAGGAATTTGATTATTAATTAGGACTAATAGCCAAAGACAGAGCAGTTTTCAAAAATTCTCATTTACATCCCAATGGGCTCTGTTCTCCCTGAGATTACAACTGATGTTGCCTCGTTCTCTACAGCAATCTGAGAAACTAAACAATTGTAAGTAACTGTACGCATGTGTGTGTAGGGGAGACAGGGGAATCGGGGTACATAAGTATGAGGTTGGGGGGGGGGGGGGGTTATCATCTGTAGCCAAAATTTTAATGAAATTGGATGAACTACGTAAACGTAATTAGGAGAGCGGAGGCACATATGAAGATTTTATAAGGCCACTTTCCCTGCAGGGCACCTACATAAAAATAAAGTCAGTGACTCATCATACTACAGATAAGGTTCCTCTCGTGTCTTTCATGTAAAAGCAAAGGAGGTAGCTTCAAACTGTGCTGCTACAGGAAAAGTCGGTTACAATGCACGCAGGAGTGGCAGATCCTGAGCTCTAGGACAAGGTGCCTGTACGAGAAGGCCTGACCTTCTCCGTCACTAGGCCAGTGTGGACTGGTACCCGTGACCCCAGAAACGGAAGAGCAGCCTGCTTGGGATTTCCCCTGTGCAGCTGCAGTGCTTAAGTGTAAACTAGGGCTGGGCATGATGGGCACACCCAGAGAGAGGCAGAGCAAAGGCTCTGGGGGTGAGCACATTTACTGGGAAACAGACAGACAAGTCTGCATGAAAAATCATGGCACATATGCAAGCTTCAGCCTCTCTCAGCTCTCCATGTTTGCGCTCTCGCTTCTCCAGAGCGCTGGAAAGGATGATCGTGCCCCGGGAGGGACACACCTTGAAGCTGACAAGCAGCCACATCAGCAAGAGCGAGCCACCCACATCCAGAATGGGCCAGTAACCTCCAGAGCCCTACAAGAGCAGGAAGGAGACACAACCCAAGTCAGCTGGCGTCCAGCTAGCTGCACCTTCCAGGATTTCTGCAAGATGCGTTATATGATGCCCCTTCAGGGTAGAAGAACAGAAATAACTGCAGATAAAGATTGTAAAGCCCAATGCCACAGACCTCATCTCTGGCTTTCCTCTTTTTTTTTTTGTAGCCAGGGATCCTCTGGGCTTCTCTCAGGCTTTCCTTGCCATGTATCCAGCACCCTCTCTCTGAAGAAATATTTCCTATTGCTGCTCTTGAGTCTGCCCCTCCTCTCATGCCCTCATGATCCGGAGCTTCCTGTCCCCCGATGGATCCAGGTTTGCTTCTTGGGCCTTGGGTCTCTCTGTATTATATCCCCTCCCTTCATCTCATACCTGGGGTGCAAACTTTGCATGCTTTGGGCGGCCCCGTTCAGTCTCTCTCCTTTCAGAGGCTCAGCCTCCTTTCTGCTTTCAAGTACGCCATATAAATGTGTCCATACGTACAACAGGAACAAAACCTGACAGAAGTATTTATTAATAGTGTGACAAAAAGAATAAAACATGCAGCTATTACCTGAGTGCATTTAAATAATGGTTTCAGTTATTCAGGTTTGAACATAATTTCATGTCACAAACTTTCCTGACCAAAGTTCTCTGCATTTTTAAGGGGGGGGGGTTTTCAATAAATAAGGGGACTTTAAACTGTTTTGATGCGCTACAAAAATGCACCTTATTTATTGACTGCCCCTTGTACAAAACCTGCTTAGGAAGTCATCGGAATCAGCTTCTTTGGTTTGTAATTTCTCTCATCAACCTCCATCCCTGTCCTAAAATGGATGTGAAAAACCCATACAACTAACCGGACACAAAAGTGACGTGGCCTTGTTGTGACAGAGTTATTTGCATACCTGTTAGGCAGCACTGAAATGCTTAACACAATACAACTATTCTCAAGCCCTGCTTAAAAAAAAAGAGTTAGGAAAAGGCCATGCCTTTGACAAACTAAAGTCACATGCAATGTAAACGTTTCACAAAGCCAGTAAAACTCTCGCGCCACGGACAACCATACCTGTTAAGAAGTGTAAAACAGAGACAAAGCAACCATGGCGTCTGCTTCATGCCTCACCTACTTGTATAATAATAATGCCAAACAAAACCCTCGCGTTCTTCCCTGGTCTCTTTGTGCAAAGGGTTTTACAGAGCGCGCCAACATCTCCTGCAGAACCACTAGCAGCAACTGCCTCTCCTTATCTACCCAGATAACACAGGAGGCTAAGAGCTGAACATACATAGGCCGCCAGCTCTGCACAGACACCCTAGAGCTATCTTATGTTAATAAATAAATATTCCTATGATAGATGCTTTCCCTCAACTCCCAGCAGCAGTTACAACATTTAACCCTTGCTACTCTAAACAACTTATAGGTTCTAACAGCAGCAATTCTCAAGGGATATAAGTGCCCTTTAGACCTCTAATGCTTCAGAAAGATAAATGGAGCATAACATGGCAAATTTAAAGCAACAGGGGTGAGGAAATAATTGTTTCATTACCAGTTTATTTTATTTGGATTCCATCTTTCAGCCCCTTCAAAAGCGCATTACATTCAGGCACTGTAGGTGTTTGGATAATCTGAAGTACTGCAATGAACAGTGACTTGCCTACCATTATTTTAACAAGGATTCCAGCCCTCATCTCTGCTCTGAGCCCCATCTTCAGTAGTAGAGGTCTGATCACTAAGCATCTGTTTAACTCTCCCCTAAACCAGTGTTATTACAAGATGCTTTTTCTAATCCTTCCAACATCACCACTTCTGCAGCCTCGAAGATAAGCCTCTCACATTCTACGGAAAGGCAAAAATGTCTGACAGCTGGTGAGGGGGGGCATGGGACAACATCATTACAACCATACATCCTCCATGCTTGTGCCTCCCATGGTCCTTTCCACGCCAAAGAATCCAAGCTGATCAGACAGGTCTGCTGCCCATGCATAAAACTCAGGTGGCGCACACCGAAGGAAGCCAGAGGCTTACAAATACAAAGAGGTCCAATGTTCTAGGACCACCAAGTGACATCACCAGCTTTCTTGGTATGCATGGCATCAATGGGCATTATGACTGACACACAGGGCAATCAGAACATACCCTGAGCTCACTTCTGGCAAGGGATGGGGCAGAAAACTGCAAAAAACCCCACTCTCTCTTCTAAACCACAGAGAAAAAAATAAAGCAGTAGGGCAAGGAAAAAAAATGCTGTAAAAAAACAAACAAAAAAAAACCCAAAAACAAACTAGTAAGCTGCAGAACTGCAGGATTCACACCCTCTGCCATCTGCTGGAGACAGAGAAATACTGAGGAACTGCAGGGGGCACTGGGGTTTATGATGCAGTGTCAGTTAAGCTTTTCTCTGTCTCCATCTGCTGGCAGGGGGGAATGAACCCAGGAGTCTGGACTGATCCGGGTACATATAGGGAACTGTGAAACCCCCACTCTTTCTTCTAAACCTCTCCCTCGACTACGGCGTAAAGAGGGTGGGATAATGTTGATAGCCAGAAAAGATTTACATTTAAAACTAACTCCAGTTTACTATTACGCAGCCGTATGAAGTTGCTCTGTTTTCTGCAAATAATTTACAAGTTTGCTTGGTATACTGTCCACCAGGGTTGTTAGAACATAACATTTCCCCTATAATAGAACTTTTTACCAATGAGCTAAAGTTAGATATACCAGCCATCATATTTAACTTACATATTGACATTTTGCCCAGGTCGACAGCATGCATCACACTAATTGAATCCTTATCAGCCTTAGGATTTGATCTAAATCACGACAGGCCCTACCCATAAAGCAGGACATACACAATTTTTTTATTTTTTTTTACACCAGTTTTAAGCTTCTTGAACCCCCCGATGTAGAATGCACCAAAGTATCATGGTCTGATCACTTTTTAATACAAGCAAAATTAATGCTGAAAAAAAAGACATAATAAACAAACCTGATTCACCAAAGTCCTTTGTCATGAGACCTCCAATTGTGATTGACAGATATGAAAAGGAAATTGAACGGAATATTACCAATCTTTAACTCACAGATAGTGAAAATGCCACCAACTCCTGGTTATGATTCACTGATAATACTGCTGATAAACTAACCCCTCAAAAAACTATCACAATTTAAAAAAAAAATCAAAAATCATAAACCTTGGTACTCCAACGTTATTAGGGAAACAAAAAATGCCTCAGAAAAAAGGAAAAAAGAATGGAGAAAAAAATTCTACAATACCCAATTTAACATCTAATAGAACTCTATTGGCTCAATAAAAAAACTAATCAATAACTCCAAAAAAGAATTCACCAAAAAAAATTCAGAATTTTTTACATAACCCGAGGACCCTCTTTTCAACAGTCCAGAAACTTAAGGATCCAACTGAGACCAGTAGATTTTCAACAGAATTTGATTGTTGCGACCTAGCAAACTTTTTCAATACCAAGATATAAAAAAAAACTTACTAATCGGTACAGAATCTGAAAAAATTCAAACTATTAAGCGAAGCACGAAAGAATTCCCCCATTGGGAAACATCTGAAGAGATATCGGCTGTTGAAGTTGAAAAATTGAAAATAAAAAAAATCTGAATTCTGAATCACACCCATTAGATAAAATGCCTATCACTGCTCTGAAAGCCACCGCCCATCTAATTTCAAATACCCTAGCATCGATAATTTATCATTAACACAAGGTCACTTCCCTCAAACACTTAAAACCACTACTATAAAACCTTTATTAAAGAAACCGCTTAACCCAAATTTACCTATTAATTATCGTCCTATTTCCAACTTAACCTTCCCTAGCTAAAATGATTGAAAAAGTTGTCCAAATTCAACTAACTAATCATTTAGAATCAAATAATATATTGTTCCCCTCGCAACATGGCTTTAGAAAACATCATAGCACAGAAACACTGCTGATAGCGTTAACAGATACCATCATGAGAGGCTTCGACAATGGCCAAAGTTTCTTATTAGTCCTGTTAGACCCATCAGCGGCGTTTGACACTGTCAACCACCCAATTCTATTAGACTGATTAATGGGAAATAGGGCTATCAAACATTAAAATGGTTCTCCTCCTACTTAAAAAAATAGACATTTCCAAGTCAAAATCAAAAATAAGATTTCAGATACAACTGAATTAAACACTGGAGTCCCACAAGGATCCTAGTTATTGGTTATATTATTTAATATATATATATATATATATGATACCAATTTGTCATTTTTTAAGTGGCCTTGGTTTAATCCATTTTATATATGCCTCTGACATTCAAATTATCATTCCAATTACGTCATCTATTGAATCCACCCTTAAACTCACAGCAATGTATCTATCCCTCATTAAAAAATTTGTTACAAACATGAAATGAATACTAAACATGGAAAAAACAGAAATTATATTACTGGACAGGAGACACGGATACACTGAACCTGCATTCATAATGCTGGATGACAATACTACTAAGCTTCAAATTTCCAATAACGCCAGAGATTCAGGAGTAATCATAGACTCAGAGTTATCAATAAACAATCATATCAAATAAGCTTAAAGATGGATATAATAAATTGTATACTTTAAAATGACTGAACCTTTACTTGATGAAAATAGCTTCATGACTTCAATTACAGTATTACTATTTGCAAATATTGACTACTGCAACACCCTACTTCTTGGTCTTCCTCAGAATGCGGCAGCCCGGATTCTTACAAACAGTAGAAAGTATGACCATATCACACCAGTTTTAATTAAACTACACTGGCTACCTATTGAACAATGCATAGAGTACAAAACTATGCATTATTCATAAAATTCTATATGGAGAAGCCACCGAATGGCTGAATGCCTCAATTAGACTCCATACTCCTCAAAGAAAACTGCGTTCTTGAAATAAGGCCCTGCTTACTGTTCCACCTATACAATCGGCACGTCTAACACAAGTGAGAAATAGAGCAATCTCCATAAGTGGTCCTAAAATATGGAACGAATTACCTGAAAATCTAAGACTTCACCAAAATATCCAAGATTTTAAAAAAGAGCTTAAAACATGGCTCTCTCACAAAGCATATAGTGATTATACTACACAACAGTGAGCAAGAAATCCCATAACACTAAAGGAAATGCAGACACTTTACCCCCTTATTCTTATTCGGGCTCTTAGTTTATTTTAATTATTTTAGATTAAATTAATGCATGTGATTATTTTATATTTCTTCCTCTCTTATACTTTAACTATTTAATACTTCATGAAGTAATATTAATGTATTTATTATTTTATTTACTTGATTTTTTGAACATTGTGTAAACCGTTGTGATGGATTATATCTTAATGACAGTATATAAAACCTGGAAAATAAATAAATAAAATAAACCACACAGAAAAAATAAAGCAGTAGAGCAACCACAGAAGAAAAGATGTAACCTTTCTTCCTCACCAATGAGCTTTTCAATTCTCGTCTATAAAAAGGTATTTATATATCACATTAGCTCACATTTCAAACAACTATGCTCAAGTGGAAGGGAGGATTAAAGCCAAGTTCAGATACAAATCTGAAAATGTTTTGTGAAAGCAAACATGGAAGTTAAAATAAAGTAAAATAAATAAAAGAAACAGACAACAAGAAGCTACAAATTAGGATGATTCCAATTCTTCTCTCAACCTACAGATGCATGTATTCCTAAACATCAAATCAGGTGCCAGATCCCAAGACCGGCTGGCTCACTGTTGGTGCGTAGTTAGATATCATTCTCCTGGGACAGTATTTTTTTAAAAATGAAGGGTTTAAAAAGGCAAAAACTGGCATAAGTATTTTGGTTTGGAAAGATTAATGGAAGGAAAAGAGGGCAAAAACCAGTGTTACACAAGCTCATAGGGTAGACTGTTTGGAGGACATATGGACATGCAGTCAGATTTTTAATGATATGTAAAACTGTTCCCTTTTTCTTGAGATTGAAAATATTTTTTTTAAAAAGTACCTTATAATAGTGTTCACTTGCCCTGGCCATGGGCCGAATCTTGGTCTCTATTTTCACTATCATTGGGCATTAATTCTGCTCCAAGTCTGTTCCTGACAATAATGCCCTAGTCATCTAACAAACACTTAAACCAGTTATTAGAATGATTCTAGGCTGACGTTGTTGTACAGAAAATGTCTCAGTACCATCTACCTTTTTGGTCAGTACCATACATGGCTTTTCTCTTCCTTGTGTAAACAGAGATGCTGACAACAAAATTGTGTCCTGCACTTGAGTTGCTGGCCAGCACTGTCTGGGTCCTCCCAGCTTGCACCATCTATAATCAGTCAATTGGCGATGATGGAAGGCAACAGCAGCTAGGATCCACATCATACCCAGCAGCATTCATTTCATCATCTGCGTCTCTTCGTTTGCATCATAATATTCATCGTTTTCACTGTCACTGTTCATCGCCAGAGTCTCATGGCCTCCCGACTGTTGAAAGAAAAGAAACAAGTCAGTGAAACCGCATTGTGACCTTGAAGTGGCACTGCAATGACAGTTAAACTGTAATCAAACTGAAGCAGAGAAAGTTGCGCGCTGCACCAAATTAATGGTCTCCCAAAATGATGGCGATGTGGCGGGACACAGGTGCCAGCAGCCATTTTTTCAGAGATTGGACTCTGAGTCACCAAATGGCTGCATATCATCGATATCCCACTGTACGTCAAGAGTTCACGCTTCCTTTCTCATTGAGATCAGAATTATAAGTTCATAGATGCAACTGGACACGGTCAGCATCGGCTCAACCTGTCTTTTATGGACTAAGGACCATCTGGTAACCACCCTGTATGGTTTCAGAAGTATCATTCTGGATGATTTCTCTCCGAGCTCAGTCACACATGTCCTGCTACTCACTACAAATGTTAAAATCCCTTTACCCCAGTAACTTGGCCTACTGAAAGTTGTCCCCCCTCAGCCTGGCTGGAAGCAAGCACAGGATTCATGGTGCATGTAAAGCAAATGTTGCTTACCTGTAACAGGTGTTCTCACAGGACAAGCAGGATGGTAGTCCTGACAAATGGGTGACATCACAGGATGGAGCCCTGTACGGAAAACTTTTCTGTCAAAGTTTCTACAAAGCTTTGACTGACACTGGCACACTGAGTGCACTGAGCATGCTCAGCCTGCAATTATCCCTGTGAGCCACAGGTGTCTCCCTCAGTCTCGTCTTATAGCTAAAAGCGCAAGCGAAACTAAAATAAAAGTAAAAACGTATACAGACCCAACACCACAGGGTGGTGGGTGGGTTTCGTGAGGACTAACATCCTGCTGTCCTGTGAGAACACCTGTTACAGGTAAGCAACATTTGCTTTCTCACAGGACAAGCAGGATGGTAGTCCTCACATATGGGTGAGTACCGAGCTGAGGATGCCCGAGAGTGCACCAAATGCACCCAAGACGCGCAAAAGGCACAATGATGTTGGTGGAATTTGGAACGGAGGGCATCCTGAAACCCGTAACGGGTTGGTGGAAGGATGATGGGTAGTTAAACCGAAAAGAATAGGAGTAGACGGACTGGCAAAACATGGAGCATGCCGGCTCGCCGTATCTAAGCAATAATGGGCTACGAAAGTATGGAGAGCGCTCCAGGTTGCAGCCTCATAATATGTGTACAAGCGGCACCGGCCGAAGGTAAGCTATGGAGGCTGGGACGGACGCAACAAGTATGGTTACACACAGTGATGTAGTGAAATGCCTGCTTGTTGGTAGGAAAAAGATACAGACCGTCAATTAGGAGGAATAGGTCTGTTTGCCCACTGGAACTCACAGCTTGGCTCTTGCCACAGAAGAAAAGAGTTAGGTGGAATTCCTATGGAGTGTGGTGCGATCTAGATAGAATGCAAGTGCACTATTACTGTCCAAGAAGTGGAAAACCCTCTCGCCCTGGTGAGAGAGAGGTGTTGGGAAAAATGGGCAGAGTATATTCTCAGTAAGGTGAGATGCAACGTCTACCTTAAGAAGGATATGAAGTTGAATACGTAAGACCACGCGGTCACGGAGGAACGCAGGGTCGGATGAGTATGTAACAAGGTGTGGAACTCACTGACCCTGTTGGTAGAAGTGATGTCTATGAGGGAAAGAATTCCCCATGGCAGACTGTTAAGTAAGGGGAACGTAGGAGTCTTGTAAGCACGAATTACATGTCCCATTCCGTGACTAGTGAAAACAGAGGCAGCTTGATCAGTGGATAATCCATGGTAAGCTGACTCAAAAGGGGTTGACCATTAATCGGGTATCCCCACTCCCAAGTGATACGCCAATTGGAACCAAGGTGAACCCATGTGAAGAATGTCTGGGGAGCAGAATCCGAGGGAGTACTTGCCAGGTTCTTATGGCCTGGATTGGAAACAGGATGCTGGGCTTGATGGACCCTTGGTCCGACCCAGTATGGCATTTTCTTATGTTCTTATGAGTAAGAAAAAAAAAAGAGTGGTGTAGAAAAAAGAAAAAGGGTAAAACCCTTTTGTAAGCAACATGTGGTAAATCATGCCATTTTGAATGGTAGGATTTGGGTATGGAAGGGTTATTTTAGTTTCGCTTGCGCTTTTAGCTATAAGACGAGACTGAGGAAGACACCTGTGGCTCGCAGGGATAACTGCAGGCTGAGCATGCTCGGTGCACTCAGTGTGCCAGTGTCAGTCAAAGCTTTATAGAAACTTTGACAAAAGTTTTCCGTACAGGGCTCCATCCTGTGATGTCACCCCTATGTGAGGACTAACATCCTGCTGTCCTGTGAGAACCTTTAGCCTCAGAGAGGGGCAGGGAGAGGAATGGTATTTAGGTTTGCCAAGTAAAATATGCACACAGAATGGAATTTTAAAATCTCCCGGCCCACCTCCCCCAGCAGAAAAAGAGGTGCAGAGTCCACAGGTACCTTTTGTCACCAGCTATCTGTATTAGCAAATTTTCAAAAGAAAAACTATGCACAATTTTCTTAGAAAATTGCCTACCAGGACTACTGAAAATCTGCCCCCTCCCCCCCTTTTTATATTTGTGTCATCTATGGGGCCTGGCTGCTTTCAAAGAATTTACCCCAAAATTAAATAGATCTCAGTTTTAAAATCTGGCCACCCTATGTCACACTGCTCCTTCCAATGAGAGAGGGTGGTGGATGCGTGGAACAACCTCCCTGTGGAGGTGGTAGAGACAAAGACAGTATCCTAATTCAAGAAGGCATGGGATAAACACAGGGGATCTCTGAAGGAGTGAAAGGAATGTAAGTTGAATTAGTTAGTGTGGATAGGCAAAATAGATAGGCCATAGGTGAAATAACTCAGTCATCTCTTATAATAATTGAACAAAATAGAACCAATTATAAAAAAAAAGACAGTGCAACCAAGGATAGTCACAATTAACGTGACAAGACATACCGATGTGCCAGATAATGCCTGTAATGCCAACGCCTCTTCCCCCAGTCTCCGGTAAGAGTACACCTGCAGGTCCGAGACAGTCTCTGGTAAGGGTTTGTTTAGGGTTTCTGGCAAGAAGAGGCTCAGGAGACCCGAGGACACTCCAGCAACACCAAATATTATAAAAGGTAAAGATGAATGCACAGTTGTCTGCAGGGCAGAGAAATATGGGAAGGAAGAGAGTGTTACATGGACTCCAACCACTTCTCTATCCGCTAATGAAGACCGTGCTTAGGACACACCTAGTCAGGTTTTCAGAATATCCACAGTGAATATGCAAGAGATGTTTGCATGCAATGCATCCACTGTATGCAAATCTCATGCACATTCATTTTTTTATATCCTGAAAACCAGGCCTGTTTGTGGCTCTTGCGGACCAGAGTCCGCAAAGCCCCTACTTTACATGATGTGATTAGTTTTACTCACCCACGAGAGCGAATAAGAGCGAGAGAGCGAATGAAAATGAGAGCATGAGAGCGAATGAAAATGAGAGCATGAGAGCGAGAGAAAATGAGAGCGAGAGAAAATGAGAGCGAGAGAAAATGAGAGCGAGAGAAAATGAGAGCGAGAGAAAATGAGAGCGAGAGAAAATGAGAGCGAGAGAAAATGAGAGCGAGAGAAAATGAGAGCGAGAGAAAATGAGAGCGAGAGAGAGATTTCCTGGGGAAGAGGTCAGCACAACATGCAGAATTTTACTGGAAAGGGGGCTTGCACAGCCAGACAATGCAGGTTTTTTCCCCCTGATCCATTTTATCAACATACCAATGCAGGGATAAAAGGAGCAATTATTCCGCCAACCCGGGAAAACATGGAGCAAACACCCATTCCAACATTCCTAGGAGGAAAGAAAGCCAGAAGGGTAGATTAGCACGTGCCATTCCTCAAGGGAAGTGAGTGGTGAGCAGACTTAAGCACTCAGCAACAAATTCTGTAATATCCCACATAAAGTTACAGCAATCTTCAAAAACAAGCTTACATGTATTAATTTCACTTTGAATATTACCCTGCCAAAACTACCCCCACACCATTATACCTGGGTGGTTTTTCTGGGAAAAATTTACATGCTTATTTAAAAAAAATCAAATAAAAAAAAAAGTCTGTATATAAATGAAGACGCCCCTCCTGAATGCGGGTTAAGAGCGTACACATGCAGGTCTTACAGGTGCGCTTTTACTTCCATATTGGACGGGCGATTTTATAAAAGCCCATTTGTGTAGCACTTGACCCACAGAACTGCTTTTAAAATTGTCCTGAAAGGAGAACACGGAGCTTAAGAGCGTCTCCTGCTGCATTACGGACCTCTCTATTATGCTATTCTCTAATCTTTTTTGATACTCAAATACAGCATGTTCATAGCCTCCATGTATTTACTTTCAGTTAAAAACAAACTGCATTTTAATTTTAATGCTATGCATGACTGCAGGGGTGACAGCTTAGAGAGTCCCACAATTCTATGTTGTAATGGACCTTATATGCCACTTAAAAAAAAGATTAGATCTCCATTTTCTAGTGAATTTAGTGTTTGGTTAAAAAAAAAAAAGTTGCCAACACTGGTGTAGGCATGTTAATGCTGGGGGATCTCGGGTCACAGATCTATTATTGCGGAGGTGAGGTCACAGAGCCTTAAGTATATTATTGGAGGGAAGTGGGCACATTTGAAAACCGTGAGAGCAAGTGCAAAGTCCTCAGTATTTTACCCCAGTTCTCAAAGGGAAAGTACTCACATACCCAAAGTAGTAGCACCTGCAGAGATCTGCACTTGCATTTTTTTCTGGATACTTTTTCCCGTAATTTCGCCCTGACCTAACCCCGCCCCCAGTAATGCCTCCATGAGAAATATAGGTTAAAAAAAACAAAACAGTCCATGTTCCCCAACACACACTGGGGGGGCGGAGCCCTCTCAACTAGGCACTTGTTAAAGTTATTAAATGTGGAAACACTACCTGATGACGGTAGGATACAACTCAGATGTGTAAATGTAAGCAATGTTAAATGAGGCACTGATCATCATCTTCCCCAGCAAAGACAGCGATCGACTGTTCACCAGCGAGAAGACTCCAGACTCTAAGAAAGAACACACAGGTCACACACAGATCTGGAGGGCAAAAAGAGGGCAAAAAAAGAGACTGCAGCCTACGCGCCACCCTACAAGGGAAGGCTGCAGGGTGAAGATTTGTGCCCATGGGCGACTCGACTCTTAAAGGGAAAGCATTTCCCTTCGAAAATAGTACACATGCTGTTTTGAAAATGTCCCCCTTAAAATATTAGATGAAATCTGATTATAGTTTATAAAAACTAAATTATAATTTAATTCATGATGAAAATAGTTTTAAAAAAGCCTATTACAAATTGTTCTTTTTCTTACCATTCTCTCACATCGCCAGCTTCAGCTGGTCCATCAGAAATGAATCAATCACCCCTTGTCTTTGTTCCTCTTATGTTTTACACACAATAAACTATTGCAAGAAATCAAGAGAATAACCACTAAAACTATGCTTGTAAATAAGAATAACCAATAAAGCTAGAGCTGGACAGATAGAGAGCCACATCAAAATTAACAGCACTTTTGAAATGTGTTAAAATGTTTTAACACTTTAAAATATACTGTTGTGCCTGATCTCTAATAAGTAACTATTTCATATTACTGTAATCCCATTCATTCACAATCCTTCTAAGGACAAGAAGTGGAGTATTCCTGTTACACGCTGCTTACAAAGCAGAAAGGAAGCGCCGTTAATTTGTAGGTGACCTTTACCTGTCCACACTCCACCACCATCTTTTTATTAAGGATAGAATTTTTATTCAAATCTTAATCCTAATGAGGTCAGTATTCAAAACTAAAAACATTTAAATGGCCAACCTGTGAATTATTCATCTAAATGCCTTTGAATATTGACCTCCGTGTATCTACCAATACCCAACTCTATTCCAAAATACCCATTGCCAGAACAAGGAATGCTCGTTTCACTGCCTGCAGCTTCATCAGGGGTTAAAACTTATCTGCATGAAAATGTCAATTCCTCCTCCATAGGGCATGTATGGCCTGGACAAGTCTCCACAAAACTTTCCTCATTTGCCTCCTTCATAATACTAGTATTACTGTAAAGTGCTGGATTTCCTAATTCCATTGAAGCATTTTATTATCCCACAACTGCCAGCACAGATGGTGTTCATGCGAGTGAGTATCATGAGTGGAGTGGGATGATTAGTTAAAGACGGCGCTTCCTTTCTGCTTTGTAAGCAGCGGGTAACAGGAGTACTCCACTTCTCGTCCTTAGTTAAGGACTGTGAATAGGCGGGAAGTGTGAAATGACTTGGAGAGCAGGCACGGCAGGATATTTTAGTGTGTTGCAAGCAGTGGTGCGGAGTATAGCCTCACTTTTTTCTTACAGAGTGGTTTTAAAATATGTTAACCCAATCAAATTCAAAACAAACCAAGTCTTTCCTTTAGGAAACAGAGTAAGAGAAGAAGACAGCATGTGTATATGCCATTTGGAGGAATGCGTGTAGTATTTCACCTTTCTTTTGCGGTAGAAACATGACAATCAGGCAGGCCAGGCCCCCAAAGCACAGGAATCCCAGCAGTGTTCGTCTACGGCCACACCTGATGAGACACAATGAAGGCGTTGCTGAAACCAAGAAAAATGTGTTGGACCAGCCTCATTGGCAACCTCTCAACAGCAAGTTTGCTTTGACAACCTTTGATGACATCATAATCCTAGAGCAATTCAACACTCAATTACCAGCCATGCCATCAGCCAATCAGATGCTGCCATTCACTTGCCTTTAATGTGCTCATACTCAAGAGCAGTGCTTGAGTTCACTCCACTCTAGAGAGGTCGGGAAATGCTTTCCTCCCACCTGTTACAAAAGAATCCTAAATTACTTAGCAAAAACCTATTAAAATGGACACTTCCCTGGTCTATGTTAATGGCTCAAACCAAATTAACTCTGTTCATGGCACTGCATTCCAACAAGCCTCAACAACATTGTTTTGCCTAGCAGCTATTCACACAATAACAATCTTAAAATAATATTTCCCTGTGCTGTGTTTAATAATAAAGGTGGTTTGGGGGGCCCTGAGAGAGAACTGAAGGGAGTGAAGGAGAGCCGTCCTGGTAAGGATCGCAGAGACTGCCAAAAACACCTGCAGGTTTTCTCTCCGTGAGCGGGGAGAGAACGGAGCTGGGCTTAATTGGAGCCAGCTGATCCTGTGCTCCTGACGTCATCATCCAGGGACCGGGCCTACAAAACCCGAGGAACGTCGGCGCGTAGTGCCGGTCGGCACGCTGCCTAAGCCGCGCACGCGGCTTAGACCGGCTTTGACCGCGAGGACCGCGGCCGGCTGGATAACCCTTGGAACTTTGCACCCAGTGGCACTAACTTATGGGTCGAAAAAGGAAGGCGCGTTTTGCAACATCATCGCCAACAGCTGTGAGAATTGGTCCCATGGACGCACATATTAATCGGCAGGGAACCCCATGTATGGACTCTACACGAGGCAATTTTGAAGCCTCTTTAAGTCCAGGCAATCAACCGACCCCTCCTCAACCCCCAGGAATCACAGGAAAAGATCAGCAAGCCGAGAAGACTTCAGGAAATGTGAGTGCACAAGAAATGCAATCTCCATTGACTGTAGTCGATTCGATTGCCTGCCCTGTATCACAATCTACGGAGGCAGATGTAGGTAATATAGTAATTACCTTAGACCGGGCACAGATTGATTCTGTGGACCCGGCTAATGTGACTATGGGGGATTTGTGGAGGGTTTTGACAAAGTTGGACTCTAACCTAGTCCAAGTTAATAACTCATTATCTTCATTAGTAAATGTTAACAGGCTGTCTATTGTGGAACAAGGAAAAAGACTAAATCAAGTAGAGTCAACTTTGAAAATGGTAGAAGGGAAAATACAGAATGTTCAAGAGAGAGAATGTTTGAATATCACTGATTGTAATTCCTTACATGCTGAAATAGAAAATGTGGAGAACCTAATGAGAATTAAAAACCTAAGGTTTGTTAATTTCCCATTTACTAGATTATTATCACCTATAGAAATGTTTTTGAAATATTTAAAAGAAAACCTAGCGTTTGAAGATAAGGATATACTGGTGATATCAAAAATTTATTATTTCCCAGTGCGTCCTAGTGATAATAATGGTCAGTTAGAGGATAAAAGTATAGGAGTATCTACTTTTTTAGAAGAGTCTACTGATATTATAAATAAAAGGGCAACATTATTTGTTTCTTTTTCATTGGAGAAAGATAAAGATATAGCATTGGGGAAATTCTTTAAGAATAAGGATTTGTCATTCTGTGGCCAAAAAATTTGTGTTTTTCCGGATGTGTCTAGACCTACACAATTGCGTAGAAGACATTTCCTTATGTTAAAGAGTAAAACCCTGGAAATTGGTGCTACTTTTTATTTGAAATTTCCATCGAAATGTTTTGTCAATTACCAGGGTAAGAAATTTTCCTTTAATGAGCCATCCCACTTGGAGAATTTCTTAAGGGATAAAACTAGTCTAGGAATGAGTGCCAATCAGTCAGAAATATCGGTTGCTCAAACATAAATAGAAATCACTCCCTTATAGTTTGATTAATGTAAAATTTATGGTTAGTCAGGACCCCCCACATTATAGTTCACATGAGAGATATATTGAGATGTTTGTCTTAGTTGGTTTTGTTTGAGATTTATGAATGTCTCATAATGTGATTACCTTTATTATATGAAAATACAATGTTGTATTATGTTTTAATTTGAAAAATTTGAATAAAGAGATAATAAAAAAAGGTGGTTTACAAAGCCGATATGTACCATTGCCTATGTGCTGTAGGATGTACAGGTGTTAATGTATATTCGGTTAATCTTATGGCTTCTTTTTTTTTTTTTTTTTTTAATCAACCATGTACATAGTGACACACAATAAAAGAGCTATCACACAAACGTAAAAACAAATAAAACGTGAGTGTTCTTATGGGCTGTTGCAAGCAGCAAATAAATGCATTTTAATCTCTCTAACCCGCTAGTCCTAAAAATACTTGCTTCTAGCGACTAACAATTAAAACAAATAGACAATATTACAAATAGACATATAAGCTAACAAGGATGAGGAGACAGCACCACTCCCGTTTTCTTGGCATTCGTGTGCTGAAAGACGGTTAATCTTTCCTGTTTCAGTTGTTGCAGAGATCAAATTGGGTGAAAGAAGAATCCATGTATTGTGGCTCCGCGTCCCCTCTCCATGAATTAAAGACAAGGCAGGTAAAATGGTAATCTCAAAAATCACTACAGGAAACCTTATCTTAGAGTCATCCCTTTCTGTCTGGTTTGTTATGCTCTGAATTTTTTAGCCCACCTGACCTTTTGTCTAAACACTTTACCTGAAAACTTCTGGGGTGCACAGTGCCCTATCCAAGGAGAGAGAATTTATGGCAGAACAGGGGCTGGAAGCCTAGCATGGGAAACTTTAGACCAGGGATGGCAAACGTGAGTGCCACAAAACAGGCCAGGTTTTCAGGAAATCCACAATAACATGCACAAGACAAATTTGCATACAATGGAGGCAGTGCATGCAACGTCATTGTAGGTATCCTGAAAACCTGGCCTGTTTGTGGCACTAGAGGACTGGAGTCTGCCATCCCTGCTTTAGACCAGGTTTCTCCCTTGATATTAGCTGTGATTGGGGTTTAATGTATTCAATAAGATATGCAGATAAATTCAGTTTATTTTCCATGTTAATAATTGGGACTTCCTTGCAGTACCATTCTAAGTTACAAAAACATACTGCTGCTTTAATAACAGAAGCAGAACAATCTGCCATGCACAAGAAAAAAAAAAAAAGCAGAATGGCTTTTAGGCGAAATCAGTATCTTTTCTCTGGGGCTCCTTTTATCCCATACTCACCATTTCTGATTAATCAGGTAGATACAGATGGGGTATGAGGGGATTTCCACCAAGCCAGACATGGCCAGGTTGGTATAAACACTTCCACTCAAATCCCCAGCATTCAGGGTTAAGCCGTAATAAACCAAACTGCACACAAACCTGTAAAAAAGAGCGAGCATCAGTGAGGGGGCAGGCAGGGAGAGTCCGATCCCTGTTACATAAATACAGGGGCCCCTTTCTGTAGCACAGGAGTGTTTTAAAGCAGAATTGCAATGCCACAAACAGTGCTTCAGCCTGAATACGAGAAACGTGGCATCACTACTTAATAGAACTCTTAATAAACGCCTGCATTTTCTGATTCTAAAAGCTCCATATTTGCTAAATATCCCTTTGCTTTTTATTTCTCCCCTCTCTGTTTTAATTACTTCTTCTGCAATTTTTGCGATGGGTATGAGGTTTCCTCCAAAGGTACGATGAGCAGCCAAAATCACTCCGCTCACAGGAAATGGATGGAGTGCAACCTGTATGGAACCTGAATCGCTAAATACTCCATGCAGACCAAAAAGCTGCTTCAGTAACATGCATGTAGCTACACGTGGGGCTAGTATGGTGACAGTAGTTTCCTTGTTCTCAGAGCAGCTGTCATGACACCGGCCACATGCATGTTACTGAAGCAGTATGATAGAAAGCACCTTGGGATGTTTGGGTGAAAGGTATAATTATTGGTGCCAATAAGCTCCCAAAATGCCTGCCCCCCCCCCCCCCCCCCCCCACGGGACAGTCATGTCACGGCGCTCACCAGATATACATCAAGATCAATGTGCGCACCAAGAGGATCCTGTGGCGGAAGATGTCCAGAATGCTGCCCGGCTCCTGAACGCGCTCTGTGCGAGGGGTCAAACAGAACGTGCACTTGTGCTTGCGGTTCCTCTTGGCCAGGAGATACAGAACATCTTCAGCTTCACTCAAACGTCCCTGGGAGTACAGCCAGCGAGGGGACTCGGGAATGAACCTGGAGCGCGCACACACTGTGGGTTATACTTGACGGCAGTGGAAAGTTACACAAAAAACATGGCCGACGAGGACCACTTCAGCCATTAGTTCCTGCCTACTGTGCTGCCACAGGTTTTTGTTTTTGTTACTTGTTCTGTGGCGTTCTCCCTCCCTTTGTTATTGAGGTCCTTTTGTGTCTAGCCTGTGCGTGTTTGACAAAAATCCTAACAAGCCAATTCACACACAACCCCACTGAAACAAATATTACAAGCAAAACCCAAAAGCTTGTAGGGGGTTTTTTTTTTCATAATTTACATGAAGTGTGAAAAGTGTCTATGAATCTCCTATCATCATCAGGCAAATGACCAGAGATAACTTGCCCAAGCTTTCCCCACAGTCCCGCTCAGGTAAGAAAGGAAGGGCAGAGGGAGCGTAGAGATGACGAGTGCCATAAAATGCAGCACAAAGTACCAGGAATAAATCAGAGCACCAACTGGAATCCAGCCCTCAAAGACAACCTCCAAAGGGAATTTCCCCAAAACGCCCTGTTGAAGTCTTCCATCAAATCAGTACTCTCCCCCCCCCCACCACTTCGCCAAGACAGAAAAGAAGACGCTCTCACCTTATCAGCTACCAAACCCCCAACAGGCCCACATCTGCATCCCTCCTCTCCCTGTCTCACTACCCTCGACATCAGGGAAGCTTACAGCGAGGGGATGAAGATGACGACCCCCTGCACGTTGACGACAATTTCAAGCATCCTCCAGTTTCGGATGAAATATCCCAGCAGGGCATACTGTGCAATTCCTACAGCGAAGAACACACTGCTGATGGACCCTAGAGAAACATGGAGGCAAATTGGAGAAGTGTGGTCAGAGTCCCGTGCAAAGAAACTGCAATCAAAAGCGCTCATCCAAACCCAATCAATCCAAAGATGTGCTTTACAATTAGCCTAAAATACGCATGCAGCCACCTCTAGGGTAAAGAGCCTAGCAGCAAGAGGAGAAAGAACATTGCTTTTATTGCACACTTAATTTTATGAAACTTTTACAAAGCAGATCTGTAAGGCTGCACTACAATCAGATGCCTCTGCTTCAAAAGAGTTAATTACAGTTATTAGGGAGGGACTCAGACTGCTGGGGCCCAACCCAATATGAGAAAAACAGGACACACTGTGTTAAAATTGTTTTGTGAAAAGAATTTATATTCCTTAAGAGGACTTTTTTTTTTTTTTACACTTTGGTTTCCTCCTGCTCTTTTCAGCTTCCAGCTTAACAAGAACAGGCCTCAACTGGGCCTACGGTACCCCGAGGCTTCATTTGCAAGGAATCGGCCCACAGTCACTGCAGCAACAACAGACCGGAACCAGAGTTTGGCCACTGGTTGTCACTGTTGTGTGGTACAAGTCTCCCTCCCCAAAATAGGTGCACATGGTAACCCCAGCCCTAAGTGCCTGAGGAGGAAATAGTAGCCTCAAGGCTTAAACCTAGGTCTTATACTGAAGAAAGACACTATGAGGTCAATATTCCATGCCATTTGTCCGGCTATATTCAGACATCACTGCATCAGCCCATCCTGCTGAGCTGCACTGCTAATAAAACTGGAGGAGAAGTCCATTAACTGCTATTCATCAAGCTAACTTAGGGAATAACTGCTAGTACTGGCATCAGTAGCATGGGATCTACTTAGTGTTTCGGTGCTTCCCAGGTACTTGTAAGCCTGCATTGGCCACTGTTTGAAACAGGATGCTGGGCTTGGTAGACCCTCAGTCTGACCCGGTATGGCTTCTTATGTTATGTTCAGTGTCGGCCACTGTAGTGCTGCACACAGCAACCCAGTTCCTTCACAACAATAAACTGGAGGCTAGGCCCCTAACTCGGGCATGGTGCTGCACAAGAGACAACTCCTAGTTTCCTCCCCGATGGGGCTGGTGGTGGGCTCAAGGCCAGGGAAGGAAGACAAGAAAGTCCCTGCTGGCCACAGAGATACAAAGGTGCTCTGTGGGGCACAATGTCAAAGGCAGGGTGATGTTAACTGGCTGAGAAGAAGAGTCCTGGTGGTGCAAGAACGTGCGCCTACACTACAGTGCTTTACTGCTAGAGGCTCTCTAGAAATGCTTTTCATATCATCTTCTGTTTGCGCTCTATAGTTAGATCTATGGTATGCTACACCATTACATGGCTGGGAGTAACAATTAGCCAATCTATAAAAATCAGTTAATAAGCAATGTAAATGGAAACGTTTGCAGCAGACTTCTCACCCAAAATGCATTGGAAGACATCTCTTATACTGTTGCTCTTTTCTGGGTACCACTAAGTCACCCTGATCAGACTACAAAACAGATTGTGCTTTGGCATACCAAACATGCACTAACAACAAGCAGTTATTAGTTAACTAGCCTTGGCAGTGGCCCCATGAGTCAAAGCGAATGATGCAATCTGTCTGAACTAGGCTACTAGATCCCCTTGATGCTGGTATGGTGCCACTGTCACTTTGGATTAGAGCGAAAAGTCATGGAATAAGTGGATGGGGATCCCTAGAGAGGCTGTTTTACAACGTATTACTTCCAGCTAATGCATCTGACGAAGTGGACTCTGCCCTTGAAAGCACATGCCTCAATAAATTGGCTATAAGGTGCCATCCGCCTCTTATTTTTCCTACACCAGACTTAACACGGCTCTCCCTCTGAAGAGCTAACGTCAGGTCTCACGGATGCTTCCAACAGCACAAAACACTGCACCATCAGCACAGGCAACCTAGAAAGGATAATATTTTATTTATTATCTATTACAAGGGACTCTAGGCGATGTACAATAAAATGATAACACACCAAAAGACAAAATTAAAAAAAAAAAACAGCCATCGACTAAAGCAAGATAGTACAATAATAAAACCACAAAAAAAAAAAACCAAAACCAGAAGGACTAGCTCAAAATCAATTCTTGCTTGAAGTCCCTTCGCCAAGGCTCATCAGATTGACAGTAACTCATGCGCATGCCTTTTCCCATCGCTGGCCCAATTATATGGAAATCTATCCCACTTCACATAGGAGCAAAGGATTTAAAAAAAAAAAAAAAAAAGAGCCCTGAATCATTTAGTTAAGTAGATAAAGATCTCAAAAGGCTTTAATTTTTTTTCAAGTGTTAATAGTGCTCCCCAGCACAGCTTGTTTTTTAGATCATGCAAGTCTTTTTAAACCTTTCCACCTAGGCTTTTCTTTGAGAGTCTGCCCTGATCCTGGGAGAGGAGGTCTGGGGCCGTCCCCAAATGGATCAGGTTCCACCTGGACAGAACCAGACCTGTCTTGGCCAATGCAGGGCAACAAGGATCATGAACCCCCGGTCCTGCCGAAGCTTCAGGAGAGTCTTCGTCACTAATGAAAGAGGCAGGTAGGCATACAGGTGGCCAGTCCCCCAATGGACGGCAAAGGCGTCCGATCTGGACAGAGAGCAATACTGGGGAACCTTCGTGTTGCTGGGGGAGGTGAACAGGTCCACATCCAGAGTCCCCCAGAGATGGAAGATCTGGTCCGCTACCTCCTGTTTCAGGGACCACTCGCGGGGCCGGAAGGTGCAACTCAGCCGGTCTGCCAGGGTGTTCTCTGCACCCAAATACACAGCCCGGAGAAACATCCCCTGCGCCAGCGCCCAGTTCCAGATTTGTACTGCTTCCTGACAAAGGAGGAAGAATATTCTGGTACCTCCCTGCTTGTTGATATTCCACACGGCCACCTGGTTGTTCGTTAGAACGTGGATGACCTTGTTGGCCAAGCAATCTCGGAAGGCCCACAGGACATACCGGATCACCCTCCGTTCTGAGAGGTTTATCTGAAACTGCACCTCCCTGTGTGGTCCAGAAGCCCTGAGTGCGGAGGCCATAGACTTAGGATCCCCACCTGAAGAGGGATGCATCCGTGGTAAGCACAACCTGAGGTGAGGGTGCTCGGAAGGGAACACTCTGCTCCAGGTTGAGGGGAGATGTCCACCAAGTCAGGGAGGCCAGGAGGGGGGACACCTGGAGGCTCTGGGTGGCCTGTTGCCACAGGTAGTGATGTGTATGGTCGCGGCCATGTGTCCTAGAAGCTGCAACATACACCGCGTCGAACCTAGCTGGCTCTGTTGAATCTCCCGCACAAGAACGGTCAGGGCACATGCCCTGTCGCATGGCAGGAAGGCCTTTGCCTATATTGCATCCAGCTTGGCCCTGATGAAAGCCAGCCGCGACAATGGGCAGAGATTTGACTTCGGGGAGTTGATTAAAAACCCCAGGTGCTCCAGGACCTGAATGGCATTGTGAAGTGCCCCCAGCGCCCCGGCTTGTATGCCGCTCTGGACCAGCCAGTCGTCCAGATATGGAAACACCTGGACCCCTAGCTGGCGCAGGTAAGTCCCCACCACGGCTAAGAAAGGAAGTAAACCAGTCTAAGGTCATCATGCCTTCAGCTCCAAAGCCTCCCGAAAGACAATAAGGAATATCCTGGGTCTACAGAGTTGAAGGCAGACAACAGATCAATGAGTCTGAGCCCTATTGAAGCCCAGTATTAAAATCATCAACTAATGCCAAGAGAGTAGTCTCAGAAGAGAAGCCGGATAAAAGTACAACTGAAGTAAACAAGATCAAAATCCTCCAGGAACTGAATAAGCTGCATCGCAGCGTCTCACCAAATTAGTTACCGGAGCTAGGGCAGTATTACCCAATGCACTAACCCAGAGCCTTATGAACAATCAGCTTTTTTTTTTTGAGGGGGGGGAAGGGAGTAACCATTATGATCTGTTTACACAATTTGTATCTTCTTTTATTAACTCAACAAATAGCTGCTTTGCAGGTCTTCTCTCTTACCTGTTTAAAGAATATTGCAGTATTTTTTATATACACACAGGAATTGGGCACACCATTACAAAGCTTTAATCACAATGCAACTCAAACAATATCAGATTTATAAGAAATAGATCACGGTTCCCTTTTATTTCATCAATCTCTTCTGAACATCCTCTGTAAAAGGACCAGATTGGCAGCTGATTTAATGCTAGTGGGAAGCAAATGGCCTGTCTATCGGAATGTAAAGGTTACTGTGGCAAAACAGGAATTTGACTAAGGGAGGTGCATATTTCATAAGCCAGCGAATGTATAAATTATCTTGCTAAGTCAGCCAGGTAACTTGTCCCAGATATTCAGCGAGATACATGTCCCACTGAATATATTTGCCTAAAATTATCCAGCTTTATATAGCCAGATAACTGAAAAATCTAACCACATCCGGCTAATCTAGCCATATAGAAGTGAAAACCAGCTAAGTTAGGCAGATAACTTAACTCCTCCCCAAAACGCCCCAGAACACCTTTTATCATCCAGGTAGATTTTAGCCAGATAACTGGCTCAATATTCAAACCATTGCCATTTGGACAGATAATGTATGAGTTATCCATCTAAATGGCTTTAAAAATTAATCCCCTAAATCAGGGGTCGGGAACCTTTTTGGCTGAGAGAGCCATGAACGCCACATTTTAAAATGTAATTCACTGAGAGCCATACAAGACCTACCAAATTAATTTACTATAAACCCCCCTCTCCCCCTCCCCCAAGACCTGCCAAAAGTCCCTGGTGGTCCAGCGGGGGTCCAGGGCTCGCAGACAAATCTTTAATAAAAAAGTAAAAAAAATCTAACAAAACCCCCCACGACCTCCAAAATTAATTTACTACAATCCCCCACCCTCCTGACCCGCCCAAGACCTGCCAAAGGTCCCTGGTGGTTCAGCGGGGGTCCAGGAGCGAGCCAGGAACGATCTCCTGGACTTGGGCTTTCGGCTGCCAGTAGTCAAAATGGCGCCGACGGCCCTTTGCCCTCACTATGTCACTGGGGTCGACCAATGGCGGTAGCCCCTGTGACAGTGAGGTCAAAGGGCCGTCGGCGCCATTTTGACTACTGGCAGCCAACAGCCCAAGTCCAGGAGATCGCTCCCGGACCACTCCTGGACCCCCGCTGGACCACCAGGGACTTTTGGCAGGTCTGGGGGGGGGGGGGGGGGTTTGTAGTAAATTAATTTTGGAGGTCTTAGGGGGTGTCAGGTGGGTAGGGGGTTTTGTTAAGATTTTTACTTTTTTATTAAAGATTTGTCTGCGAGCCAGGTGCAGCCATCAAAAGAGCCACATCTGGCTCACGAGCCATAGGTTCCCGACCCCTGCCCTAAATGTTTAAAAGTGAATCTTCAGTGCCACTTAACCAGGTAAATTCCGATTTAGCTGGCCAAGTGGTGCTGTTTAAATATTCAACCATGCTGCGCAGTTGCCACTTAGCTGGATAAGTGAGGGGCAGGATAGGGCTTTCTGGGACGGAGCTTCTTATCCACTTAACTTGGGCTGAGGGGGCAGTTTTAGATACACCGTCACAGGTACAAACAGCACAGCAGACACCTGTGAAGACTGGGTATCATTTGGAGCACTGAGTTGAAAGAAGTAGATTTTTACACTGTACTTTCTACCTAGCCTGCTCCAAATGATACCCAATCTTCACAGGTGTCTGCTGTGCTGTTTGTACCTGTGACGGTGTATCTAAAACTGCCCCCCAAGCCTTCCCCATCCTGACCGCTCACTGCAAGTTTTAAGTCCACCCTATTATAATACTATAAATAGCAAAGAAACCCTGCTTTGCCTATATGTCTCTCTCTCTCTCTGACATCTTTTTGGCAGTTTGCACTGTTGCAGAGTCTTGGGGGTTGGAAACTGTCTGTGGAAAGTAACAGCTGGAAACAGCTAAGAGACTGACACAGACCCACTGCAGCTGGGATACACCACTGGGGTTATATACTGTCACTGCTGACAGCAGGGGCAGCCTTCAGCCCTGCAGTCAGGTTCAGTAACGTTACTGTGTAATCCCCTTTTCTTTTTCCTCTACCTGCTGTAACACACTGTGAAAGTGCTGTGCTTGCAACTGATTGTATCCCAGATGAGACACTGGGTAATCCTAATGATTGGCCTACGAGCTCTGGAAACTGTGAGGTCCCTGATCAGTAAGAGGTTGCACAGTCCCAAGACAAATCCTCAGGGAATAGCTCATGGGCGGGATATTTGCTCAAAGGCAAGCGGAACGGTTGCCAGGAGAGAGGCTCATGCGTAACTGCAGGTGAGACCTAGGCAGTGCCTGCTGGGATCCTCAAGTGGCCATAGGTTCAACCCCTTGGCTGGGGTTACGAGACAGCACAAAAAGGATCCATGACAGTTGCCATTTATGCTCGTGTGGTTATGAACAAGTGGAAACTTGATAGAAGGCTGGCAATTTCCTGCCAAGTGATTTGAGCTCAAGCTTAATAAAACACTGCTGTCTCATTTCCCTTAGTCCTTGAAGAATAGGTGCTAAGATTTCAGCAGCTTCCATGACAAGCTCAGAAGACACGATTGATGAAGGGTTGTCTCCCATATAGTGCTTACAAGTAAAAAGCTTTCTAGCAAGAACCAAGCATTCAAAATGTTCTCTCCACATACACATAAAATGGCCCAAGATCTTGCACGTATCAGGCTCCATCACTTAGGAGAACACTGTAGCACCATACCCAGTGTCCATATCCCAAACCCTACTTTCATCCTGGATGAATTCCAAATTATTCTTTCAAAATGATATTCAGGAATTTAATGCCAAACTTTTTTTCTGTCTTGTGGCCATCTATAAAGCCAGCACTGTGGATACAAAAATGTAGTTACATTTCATATTTTTCTTCTTTACGTTTTATAGCCAACAATGGGCTCTGATCAGATTGATAGTACTGTACTAGTACAGGTATCTGTGTACACTTCACATGCCACACAGTATTCTTTTCATCTGGCACATTCAGATATCATTGGGTGTTGGTTGGATAAAAAGAAAAACCAGAGTGAGGCTAAGCTGCTACCGTGCCCAAGACCATCAGCACTACTTATCCCCCTGTATTTGCTATTTTTTTTTTTTTAATTTCACGTGAATCTTTGCTCTCCTGACTACTTTCCCCCAGCTTTTATCTTTTCCAAACAGCTTTGCCCATCTTCCTCTTTCTGTGATCTCCTGTAGTTTATGAATATTTTTTTTTTAGGTCTGGGGCTTTATTATTGTCACAAAGGGAAAGCTTGATGAACCAAAACTAATTCCCTGGATGGTCCAAATATCTGTACAATAAATTACAGAGGACCACCAGTCCAAGTACATGACTTAATAAATGTACAACATTGCATCTGCATCTTGCTGAGGAACCTTCTTTCAAAAAAATAATCAGTATTGCATAGCTGTTAAAGCCATGTGTTTAGATTGGATTGCCTTCTAGGTCATTACTGTAGCCTCTCTCTTCTCCCCACTCAGCAACAGCTGATGGGAAAAGTCAGCAAGAGCTTATAGAGGAGGGTGAGAAGAGAAACAGAGGTTAGACGTAATCTTGACCACGTCATAACTTCCTTGTGCTCACATTCAAACTGGATTCCACTGATGTAAGTTCATATAAGCACAAGATTAATATTGTATTAAGTTCTGTACACTAACACTGCTTCATAAACATGTTTGTGAAACCTCAGCAGTTATTAAAATGGAAGCAGTACCTGCCAGGGCCCAGTAGGTGGCGCCAATGTATTCGTTAAGTAACACGAAAGCAACCAATGACATTCCTCCGTTCATCACACCCACCAAGAAGCGGGAAGCAGCAAAGATGCTGTAAAATGGAGCAAGCCCATTCACCAGGGAGAACAGGATGTCCAGGGCAAAGCCTGGGAAAGGAAAACACAAGGCTTAATTTCAAATACTCTCTGCAAAAGAGAAGCAAACAAAACAGTTAGGAAAGCAATTCCAATTTCAGGGCAAGGTCTAATCCAGACCCTGTATATAAAGGCTCTCTCTTGATTAATATCAGGACTCATGTGTCATCAGTAGAGCAAGTATATCTATTATAAAAAAGATGGATGGATAGCAAGGAAATACATGGATACAGTTAGCACAGCAGCATATGAATTTTGTAGAGGGATTCTCTGCATAGTAATACACAGGGGTGAATTTTCAAAATATTACCTGTAAAACCTAGTATATATGCACACAAGCAGCATCTACTTGTGTATTCCATATTTTATAAAAGTAAAAAATACACACATTTTCATTTTTTGCATGCCCATATACGCACATTAAAAAAAAGGGCAGTCTAGGGTGTACCAGGGTGGGGACCAACATTTACACACAAGTTGCTATTTTAAAATGACAATATGCATGCAGATTTCCCAATTTATACCTGCTAATTATCTGACTGTGGGTGGACCTGCCCCATCTGCTGGAGACAGAGAAAGACTGACGAGCTGTGGGTGGCGCCTTACTATATGTAGGGGTGCCCGACAAGTTTTGCTCTGTCTCCATCTACTGGTGCGGAGTCACAACCCAGGTGTCTGGACTGATCCTGGTACATACAGGGAACGTTTGTTGTGCAGTACTGACTGGGAGGAAGGTGTGGGTGAACGGGGGGGGGGGGGGAGTTCAGGCTGAAGAACCAGGAAGATCTCGTTGATCTGGACAAACTGGTGGACTAACTTAAAATTTACAGTGTCCTCGATGCACACCGATTTAAGCATTAAGTATACATGCGTATATTTTTATAGTAGGTAGGAAACATGCATGTTCAAAGCACTGAAATACTCGCTTTCAATGCATTACTTGTATATGCGCTTATGTTGTGGGGTACAGACATGCATGGGTTATAAGATACTAGTGCAGATCTGCTCACTGCAGCGTATATGCTGTCATGTGCATTTGTCTGAAAGTTACCCTCCCAGCTCTCTAAACGTGGTGCTTGTCAGGGACCAAGCTGGGGTGCCTCTGGCTGCGAGGGGGCTGGGAATGCACTCACATGCTCAGAGTTTGCACAGAGCACACCTCTGCAGGACCAGAGGGATGCCGGGACCACAGGACTGGAGGCAGGTGCAGTGGCTCCCAGGACAGGACAGAGGAGCAGCAGAAGGAAATGGCAGCTTAGGTTGAGCTGGGGGAGGGAGCTGTCAGCTTCATTGCCCACCCCCCCACCCCCCATGCTTTGTGGCGACAAGCCTAGTACTTTAAAATTCAAGCCTTTTGAAAGGTGGATTTTGTGACTTTTTTCAGCTCCCCCCCCTCAGCAACTATTTTAGAAACTAGTGCTGGGTTGATCCAACTTTTGTGATCCATGATCAAGTTTTGTGATCCACCCATTTCAGATTACAAATAAATAGCAAAAAAAGAAAAAAAAAATCACACTGAGCACAGCAGAAAGGTGCATTACCTAACATGTACCAAATGGAATACATCTCTCTAGATTCGGCCATTTTTTAACTCGGGATGAGATCCTTAAACAGTAGCTAATATTTATAAGCATTTTTCCCAAGGTTCAAAGTGGCATACTTCATCAAGCCTTCCACACCAGCATTGGATTAAGGCAAACAATGCTGCATTATTGTCATTCATTTTCAAATATGTATACACAGATTCTGTAGTCTGTAAATGTCCCATATCACAGAGCGTTTTGTGAAAATGACTTCCTAAGAGACAGGTCGATACAGTAAAAATCGCGGGAGAGCGGGGTGAGCGCCCGCTCTCCTGTGCGCGCGATTCAGAAAAAAAATTATCCAAATTAGTGCCCGCGGTAAAAAGAGGCGCTAGGGACACTAGCGCGTCCCTAGCGCCTCTTTTTGGACAGGAGCGGCGGCTGTCGGCGGGTTTGACAGCAGACGCCTGTTCTCAAATCCGCTGACAGCCACGGGTTCGGAAATCGGACGTCGGCAAAATTGAGCGTTTGGTTTTCAACCCGCAAGCCGATTTTACATTTTTTTTAATTTTTGATTATTTTTAACTTTTGGGACCTCCAACTTAATATCGCCATGATATTAAGTCGAGGGTGCAGAGAAAAGCAGTTTTTACTGCTTTTCTGTGCACTTTCCCGGTGCCGGCAGAAATTAATGCCTACCTTTGGGTAGGCGCTAATTTCTGAAAGTAAAATGTGCGGCCTGGCTGCACATTTTACTTAGTGAATCGCATGGGAATAACTAATACATGCATTTGCATGTTGCGGGCGCTATTGCTTTCGCGGGGGGGGGGGGGGGGGTGGACACGTGTCCAAACATGGGATAACAGTGCGCTCCGCCGGAGCACACTGTACTGTATCGGCCTGAGAGCACTTAACTAAGGGGCCAACAAAAATTAACAATGGGCAGACCTCGGTCTAGCAACAGCATCCGCAGCAGTGCAGGCGTGACCAGAGATTGCTCCTGCCTTATGAAGAAATTTCAGCCTACGGGGTAAGAGGATCTACAGGAAAGGGGGGGATGGGGGGGGGGGGGGAGCAGAAGGGCCCGGGAACGTGGCTTAGATTTGTATTTTTTTTGCAGTGACAGCAGCTCAACATATTTTGGATTTAGTACTCCGACATTCTGTCATAATTGAATTCCTATTTTTGTTTGATATTCTAGATCCTCCAGTTCTCTTCCCCCCCATTTGGAAGTATTGTTGAGTTTTATCGTGTATTAATCTAATGTTACATTATTATTGTTCATAATCTTATTTTGCTATAATTTAATTTTATTGTAAAGCCTGTTGCTAATTTAATGTTCTCTGTAAACAGAGGTGATGTTTGCTAACGAACCGCGGTATATAAAAAACTTGAAATAAATTTAGCTTAGTTTTACTTTTTTTTAAATTTCATTTGTTTTTATATTTTCCATTTTAAAGAAAAAAAAATAAAATGAAGAAAAAAAAAAGAAGACGACATACCCCTGCTACAAAGGTTGATATTTTCTGCCAAAAGCAATCAGTGCTACAGGGCTGGAAAAAGATGTACTGTTTTTATAATGACCTGCCTGAAATTAGCAGGGGTTAATTGTGGTAAGAATTACCTCCTAGGCTCTCAGTCACACAGTAAGAAGACAGCAGCAATACTGGGGGAACTCTATAATGTTACAAGAAAAAAAAAAAAAAAACCCACGACTTTTCTTCTGTTAACTAACAGAAGCCAGTTAGTGGCACACTGTTGGCCCAACAAAGCCAGCTTCTAGCTCCGTACGCTGTGGCACAGGTGTGGGGGACGGAGGATAAATGAGACACTCCTGGAACAGATGACAGTCTCATTGAGACCCTCTTTAATAAGGACGCCACTGGTTACTTTCCCAGGGCTAACATTCTTTTGCATGCAAGAATGTGCAGTGGCTCCTGGGTGGAGTACCATCAAGACAGGATGTCTGTACTTACTCCACCTTGCATACATATGGGATGTCAGCAGAATATATGGAAGGCTAAATAAACAGACAATGGAAATGGATCCAAATAGAGGACCTGGAAAATGCCCTACCTACTTTGGAGTACCAGACAATGCAACACAAATCTCGCTGCACAGAGAGCAAAAGATGGCAAGTTTTACAGTTAATTTACAAACGACTTTCCATAACAATAAGCAATTGTCTTTCTGTGACTGATGTGCATTTTATAAAGGAGCTTACATTTTTTCATGGCAGCAGTGTAAACATGGTCACTAAACTTCAGCCTGGGACCTTCCTCATGAAGACTCTTTAATTATACCTGTCTGAACAATAAATCTGAGCAGCCTTGCTTAGGGAGCGCATCCATATTGTGCTAACAGCAGCAGAGCAATCAGAAATGTCAAATGTTGTTCCCGATTTCCTACAATGGGGCGTAGCATGCTGACAAACCTATTCCACTACTATTGGCATGTCAAGTCCCATTACGGAAGTAGGTAGCATGCTGGCAGTCACACTGTTATTGTTAGCACAAATAAATATTCACAGCAGCAGGCAAACCTGTTCCATGTTAGCTAGCTCACCATCCACTTTGTGTTGTCTGGCAAGGCAGGAATTTTCCACAGGCTCAACAATGAATTCTGGGCAAAAAAAGTGTTTGGGTTTTTTTTTCATGATGAACAAAAATGTCCATTCTCTTTCCTTCCTGCGGTCCACCAGTTCTCTTTTCTGTAGATTTTTACCTGAAAGATAGACCATCCTCCTCCCATAGCGATCAGACAGCTGGCCAAACAAGATCACGCCTACCAGCACGCCACTGAAGTAGAGTGAGCTGGCAGCACGGATTTTATACTCCATGTCACCTAGCAAATACCACTGAGGGGCAAGAAGCAGAAAAAAAAAAAAAAAGTAAGCGCGATTACCAGGGTCCATGTCATCACACCTCATGTGTTACAACATTCCTATTGGCTGAGTTACTGCATGAATTGAAGAAATGTTCTTAAACACTTCCAGGTCACACTGAGTTACAGCTGACTAGGTCAGGGAGTGCAGGTTGACAGGTTTAAGGAAATCTGATACTTAACAGCTAAGTTGGATTTGCTTCCCAAAAGATGGTAAAAACATTGGCGGGCTGCATAGCATTTCAAAAACCAATTCATTTAAAAAAAAAAAGGCACAGTTGTTCAGCTTCCGCTGTGCAGGGAGGAATAACATAGCAGATGTACACAATGCTTTCTGAACGAGTGTCACAACTTAGGGAATCATTTGGAGACAGCAGATGGCAATGCACTAGATAGACGTTCACCCAAATGACTGAGGAGCTCTTTCTAGTGCGGCAAGGCTAGTCGCAGCTTCCCAATTATTACACTCCTACCTACAGGCGGCCAAGGATTCCTTCCAGTTTTGTTTGCAATGTGAGAGACTGAGATCCCAAACTGCTCACAAAAAAATTAAATGGGCAAAAATGAATGGGCGTGCGAGAAATCCCCAATCTGCCAGTCTGGCCCATTTAAATACCGGCAAAGGAGGGGTAGCACAGATATATTTCTCCTTAAAGAATATTAGTGAAAATGAACATGGCTATCACTTACTAGAGGTGGCTTGAGCTTTGGAACCAGTTTCGGTTGTCTATTTGTTTAAAAGGGGTGATGGCAAGGGATTACATTTGTGTATGTGCTACAACTATGCTAATAATCCTCTTTCAGTCATGCCTGCAGGCAAGGATAGCAGCAGCTGTTTCACTGAAAATATTAGGTGAAGAGGAAAATCAGACAGAGTAGGGCAAGTAGTGCAGGAAGAGGCTGTTTCTCTATGCAACAAAAATATATTAATTTAATAATAACTTTTAACCCCCCCCCCCCCCAAGACAACTGTTTGGGTGAGTCAGGTCTCTGCAGAGCACAGCCTGGAAGAGAAGCCTCCTTGTTAGTATCACAGTGCGCCAACAGGTGGGGGGGTCATGCCTGCAGCAAGCAAACATCCAGGACCAGAGAACATCACCTCTGCAGCCAAGTGACAAATCTCCCTTTGCAAAGATGGAAAACATCCGATAACAATATCAAGTCGAGTATGCTGCAGAAGCAATTTTCACAGCCCCTGGGCAGAGGGAATCAGGATCATCACTAAGGGCAGCACAAGATGGCTGGATTTAGGGTTCTGGAAGGAGCTCTGGTCCATGCCTCAGGCCTGTCAGGGCAATGACCAGTGAGGGGATGGGGTTTATTAAAATAAGAGAACAAATCCCCAGGTAGCTGTGAATGAACTCATGGAGCCAGAATCCCAACCCTGGCTCCAACTAACTAGAAGAGAAAGAAAAATTGAAAAACTACAAGACAAAAAAAAATCCTTTAAGTAGTACTACTGCTTTAGTGAAACAGGTAAATATAATCTGTTTACTCTTTCAGATAATTCAAGGACTAAGAGGCACTCCATGAAGTTAGCAAGTTGCACATTTAAACATCTAAAAACATTTTTTCACTCAACACTTAATTAAGCTCTGGAATTTGTTGCCAGAGGATGTGGTTAATGCAGTTAGCTTATCTGGGTTTCAAAAAAGGTTTAGACAAGCTCCTGGAGGAGAAATCCATAAACTTAGTCAAGTAGGAAATAGCCACTGCTTATTACTGGCAGTAGTAGCATGGAATCTGTTTAATGTCTGGGTTCTTGCCAGATACTTGTATCTTGCATTGGCCACTGCTAGAAACAAAATGCTGGACCCTTGGTCTGACCCAGTATGGCAACTTATGTTCTTATGGAGCAAACAAAAATACTGGGAAAACACATTCTTCCCCCAAACTATAAGAGAAGCTGCAAAGAACAGAGCCCTCTTATATTTCGATCAGATAACTTTAGAGATGAACCTGGGGAGACCTGAAAAAAAGATCTTACCCCACTACTCTGAAGAACATTAAACGTGGAGATAAACACAAGAAAATCTGAAAAAGGGTCGGTCAAATAAAACTATGATCTTCAAGAAAAATCTTTGCATCACTCCTCCCCTATACTGCAGAGAAACACTCTGCCTTTCCCTCCCCAAACAAGGTACAAAATAATGACCATAAGCAGGGCACAAAATCTAAAGTCACTAGCACACAAATAATTTAGAATTAATGATGAGTTAGTAAGAACTTCTTCAACATGTATCCGGCACCATTTACTCAGCAAGCACAGCGCCCAATCCTTCCCCACGCAATAATGTACTGAATGAAGGATGAGTCACGGCGCTCTGCCCCATCCCTCCTCATCTTATACTGAACATAAAGAAGTGCCATGCTGGGTAAGACCAAGGTCTCTGACGGTGGCCAATCGGAGTCACCAGTAGCCGGCAGAGCCCACAGCGCTCTGCCCCATCGTTTACTGTACAAAAGGCCGAGTTATTACCTCCGAAGCAATGGACGTGAAGGTGCCATTGAAGTGCACACGCCGGCGCAGCTCGCTCTCATTGGCTGTCCGGTACCAGTCCCGGAAGGCATGCTCGGAGCTGGCCGACTGGTTGCCATGGTCCCAGGAGTAAGGTGGCATCGCCCCCACCAGCGCGACAAGGATCGCCTCCATGGCACCATACAGCTGGGAGAAAGCAGGGCAGAGGAGCAACATTATTCACTGCAGAGACCTCCGCGCGGAGGGGGCTCGGGCAGCTCGAAGCCAATCACACCAAGGAGCCAGGGATTCTGGAAAACGCATCCGCCACAGACCGGTGACGTTGAACAAGTCCCTTGGCCTCTTTTTTTTTTTTTTTTTTTTTTCTAAATTTCATACTATAAGCTCTTCGGGGCAGTTTCTCTCTTACCAGACCAGAAATAGTTTTTTTTGTTCAGCTGACATGCAGCTGGCGAGGGGCTCACCTGTAGCAGGACGGCCAGCAGGAAGCACAGGTACACCTGGTAGATGCCCATCTCCCCCACCTGCTTAAAGGCCTCCTCTACGTCCATGGCCCTCCCCACGAGACGCTACCGCCCGGTCAGTAGCGCAGGCCAGTCTAGAAGCGGCGGCGGCGCCGCCCTGCCGCGGTCCATAGAGAGGAGGAAGAAGCGGCGGGGCCCCGCCTGCTCTCACCGGCCGTCCCGCTTCGATGCCGGGTAGGACATTGCAGCGTGGAGGCAGGCGCGCGCACGAAGAAGACGAGTACCAGTATCACGCGACAGCCGAACAATCAATCGTCCGGCTCCGCGAGGATGACGCCAGCCTGACGGCAAAAAAAAAAAAAAAAAATCACAATGGAAGGGAGGAGCCTAGCTCGGACTTCCCGCGCTGACGAAAGCGCAGCAGGAAGAGGCGGGATTGGAAAAGAGTTCAAAAAAAGGCGGGTCCAGATTCCAGAGTGAGGCTTGGAATGCCAGGGGACGGAGTGGGTTTGTTCCGTCAACTCACGGCTGCAGGCGTGTCAGCAATAGGGAGATCACGCCTAAAGTGACCCAGTGCACGGTGGAGCTTCAGCTAGTGCCTGGTCGCTGCCCGAGCCCTTTTTCTCTCATTTAAGTCACTGCAATAAGTTTTATGCTATGTAACATATATGATATTAAGGGTCAATAAACAAGTTGGAGGTGAGATCTTTTTCTTGGACTAGTGAGAAAACAGTGGAGTTACACTGGGTTTAAATAGCGCATTAAGTCTTAGGCTGCCTGCAAATGCCAAATATTGTTCAGGGAAATGGGTAGGGCTTTACAGATGTAATAAGACAGTTAAAAGGGCCTATATTTGAAAATGGGTGAAAGTCTATCTATCTATCTATAATACAGTTGTTTTTACATCGCTATAGTTAGACAATCACTGCTTAGTGAGGCCAAAGTAACATTTGCAAACATAGTTAAATGCCAGAGTTCAGGGAGCTGCATCAATCCTGAAGAAGACTGGATTGTTTGCAGCCATTGATCATTTTTTGTTTCATAAAGATAATAATATGCTTGAGTGTTCCAGATCACTCATGGCGTGAAGATACGTGTGATTTACATTTTGTAAATCCTTGTGGTGCTTCTCAGTTGTCACCAACAGTGGGAGAGCATAGCCACTCTTGAGGAAGGGACTTGACAGGACAATTGACATGGGTGTGCAAAAGCCAAGCAAATGTTTCCTGCACAGCAGCATGAAATGGGATTGTTCTCTCCTTCAGCAAAGTCTGCATGTATTTGCAAATCCTAAACCAGTTTAAATCTACCCTGGGCTTGGTATTTGACCATGGATGTGCCCATTCTTAAGACCTGCCACTAGCCTCACCAAACATTATCATATTTAAAAGACCAACTTTCCTCTGTCTCCTGATCCAGCAGCAGGGATACAGTAAGCCCATATTCCCAGTCTCTGCATTTGCTCCTCTTTTTTCTGTGCTTCCTAATTACAAAGAAAGCATATACTGGGGGGAGGGGAGGCACAGCAGCTTAGGGGATGGAGAGCATATGCTTACCATATCCCCACATAACTGACCATAGTACTGAGCCCCAAGAAACAGATACACCTGGAGGGATTGAGAGGAGCCAGGGAGAGTGGATGAAGATAGAAATCTGAGGAAGAAGGGGGGGGGGGAGGTACATTGAGGTACAGTAGGATTTTCCCTGCCTCAGAGGGTTTACAATATTTGTATTTATTTATAAATTTATGTATTGCTTTGAGGCAATGGAGAGTGAAGTGGCTTGCCCAATATTACAAGGAATGTCAGTGGGATTTGAACCCTGGTTCTCAGCCTATTGTTCTAACCCAGGGGTAGGCTGCTTTGGTCTGGAGTGCCCACAAACCAGTCTGGTTTTCAGGATATCCATTTGCTAAATGTTATTTTTACCTTCAATGTTCCTTGTAATAATGTTTAATGGTTGATTGTTATTGTTCAATGTTTAATGTTCTATGTACAAAACCCCGGTCTAACCTCCCAGACCAGGGCAACCTTTTCGTTACTTGTAAACCAGAATGATTTGTATTGCATACAGGAATTCCGGTATATAAAAATTAAAAATAAAATAAATAAATAAATATCCACAGTGAATATGAGGTATATTTACATGCACTGTGTAAGTGATGTGAAACCTTGCTGCTGTGGTGAGATTGAAGCAGCCTATTGTCGAAATCCAGATGAAGGGTCAGATCTAAGAGTCAGTCCGTAGGGAAGACAAAGAACAGGGAAAAGGGACTCACACAGCGGTATTTATTTTTTATTTATTTAGAATCTTTTATATACCGATGAACGTTGGGAACATCTCATCAGTTCACAGTAAACAAAAAGCAGCTAAACGAGCTTTACAGAGAACAATGAACAATGCGAGTAAAATTGAACAATAAGAAACAAGGAGGCAAAACCACTGGGATGAACTGCAAAATTAGGCTAAACAATTTACAATAACTGTGGGATCAAAGCAAAGTTAAAAAATATAATTAAATAAAGTATGGTATGGGTACGGTATGGGTGGGAAGCTGGATATGATGCGGCAGGGCAGGTTGGAGAAACGAGGCTGGACAAGGGAGGGCAGACTGGAGAAACAAGGCAAGGCAAACAGGAGCTAACAACACACACTACACTAGGTAGGAGGACCTGTTGCTGAGGCGTCCGACATTCCTCCAAAGGGGTTTAAATAGGAGGAAGTTGATGACATCATCAGAAGGTGCTGCAGACAAGTTCCTGCCACAGGCCCTTTAAATGTGGGGCTGCCGAGCGCGCGCACATCTATGGGAGGCTGGAGGAGCGGTGGTCAGTAGCATCTTGTGCCACGTGGAGCAGCATCCAGAGGCCCTGTTGCATCTGCCTTTCCCGGCTGCGAAAGGAAGATGCCGGCGTTGGGTTGAGTGTGGCGGCTTGCAGGCACCTCCTGCGAGCCACCAAATGTAATGCCCTGCTTCCATTGTATGCAAATATCTCCTGCACATTAAGGGGTAGATTTTCAGACGAGCGCGAACAGCCTACTTTTGTTTGCGCTCCAGGCGCAAACAAAAGTACGCTGGATTTTAGTAGATACGCGCGTAGTCGCGCGTATCGGCTAAAATCCTGGATCGGCGCGCGCAAGGCTATCGATTTCGTATAGCCTGCGCGCGCCGAGCCGCGCAGCCTACCCCCGTTCCCTTCTAGGCCGCTCCGAAATCGGAGCGGCCTAGAAGGGAACTTTCCTTTGCCCTCCCCTCACCTTCCCCTCCCTTCCCCTACCTAACCCACCTGCCCGGCCCTGTCTAAACCCCTATCCTACCTTTCTCGGGGGATTTACGCCTCCCGGAGGGAGGCGTAAATCCCCGCGCGCCAGCGGGCCTCCTGCGCGCCGGGCCGCGACCTGGGGGCGGGTACGGAGGGCGCGGCCACGCCCCCGGGCCGTAGCCACGCCCCCGTACCCGCCCCCAAAACGCTGCCGACACGCCCCCGCAACGCCGCGCGCTCCGGCCCCGCCCCCCGACACGCCTCCCGACACGCCCACTCCGAAAACCCCGGGACTTACGCGAGTCCCGGGGTTCTGCGCGCGCCGGTGAGCCTATGTAAAATAGGCTCACCGGCGCGCAGGGCCCTGCTCGCGTAAATCCGCCCGGTTTTGGGCGGATTTACGCGAGCAGGGCTCTGAAAATCCGCCCCTAATTGTGGATATCCTGAAAACTAGACCTGTTTGTGGCACTCCAGGTCCAGAGTTGCCTACCCCTGTTGTAACCACTACTGCTCTTCCACTCCACTCCGGCACCTGCACCCTCATTTTATAAAATTCTAGATCTGCTCGTGTGTGTCAGGTTTGAAATTCAGTCAAATTTCTTTTTTTCATATATGCTTAGATTGAAAAACAGGACAATTGTACATCCTGCTCTTGCCTAAGCAGGACATAGGGCAATTTGTTAATAAAGAGGACACTGAGTTCACAATGCTGAGAGTGTTCTGGCTTCATGCACCAGGCAAGGTCATCCTTCTAATCCAGATCTCCTTCTGTACTCAGGGCTACAAGAACGCTCTTCTACAGGCAAGATGGAGGCCAACACAATCAAGAATGGAAAGAAGGTTTGCTGTAGAGAGCCGATTGCCTGAAACATCCTCTGTCACCCTTGCCGTGCCAGGAAAGAAAAACAATGTCCCAGAGGGACTGCCCAGAGAGGCGCCAGTGTTCCCCCCCACCCCTGTGGGACATTCTTCCCTTTCTGCCCGCATGCTTATGGCAGCGCCCCCATGCCCTGGATCTCCTTGCCCTACCCTACCAACTTTCCCCAGCAACCCAGTAGAAGGATTCCCCGTCCCCGCTCCTGGCTGAGCTTCCTCTCACTCCTGGCCTGCTGCTAGCAAACTACTGCTCTGTGATTGCAACACAACACCACCTGCTAGGCCTTTTCAGTGTATGTAACATGGGATGTTGTGCAGAGATGAAAAAGGACCTAGACAGATGGATAGAAGGACAGGACCGGAGCATAAGGCGTTCTTTTTTTTTTTTCTTTCAGAAAAAAACACCTAAGAAAATAACTTGAATAAAGAGTGATATCTTCCAAGTGGTCATGCCTCTATGACTGATAATTAGGATAGATCGTTAGCAGTATAGACCAAAATAATTGAGCAGACTGGTCTAAATCTGCTGTCACCTACTGTGTTTATCTCAGTCAGTTCCAGAAAGGAAAGGCCAGCAGATCTATGAGTAAAGAATGCTTAAAATATGAACATGGGAGATGTTTTGGAACAAGATGGTGGGTATTGCTGAAGGTATCTGTCTTAAGATGATGACAGCCTGCAGGCAGAGAGAACTCTGCTCACTTCAGTCTTTTTGTTCAAACTTGCACACTCTGCAGATGATGGATACTTGGTCCATCCCATCTGTCCATTAGTTCCTGCCTCCTATGCTGTCACAAACCCTATTCAGTCTCTGGTCTCCTCCCTCCCTGTCCCTGCCTCTAAGGCGCCTTTGTATCTATCTGAATCATATTTGAATTCTGTCACTGTTTTGGCTCCTTCCTTGCTAAGTCCAAGTAATGCAGGAGGGAGGCAGTGTGGTTGACTAAACTTCCTGGACTGCAGGAAACAGCATATTTTTGGAAACCTGTTCACTTGAGTGCCACTGAGGTCCTGCAAAGCTCGTTGCTGGAACAAGCTCTGCGCGCCAATATCAATGGTGACTGTAACCACTAGGTGGCACAAATGTACTAATTCAAAGTTTCTATTTTCCATATGATGGTCCTGACTACTAAAAGCCAGGCGCTGAAAAAGCATAATGTACATAATATCTACCCTCTCTCCTCATCATTCCTCCACCTCATTCAGGGGTTTCATTAAATTTTAATTTTGTAAAGTCCAACAAATTCCATGCATCCAAAGTTGGGCGTGTTCTTGGGATTTTGATATTCAAAATAGTAATAAGACTCTAATTAAGAAAGAACAGTTTGTGGAAGACAATTATCTTTTCTTTATTTCATAGGACTTAACATTGTTAAAGACAGTATTGTAAACATGAAGAGCAGAGAGATGGGAACTCAGAAGGCTACAGTGCTCAGGAATACAGATCCTTTTTAAGCAGGTCGAAGGAGGGCAGTAGTAGTCAAACGGAAAAGTTGTTCCACCAGTATCATGGAACCAGGAGGGAGAAGGCATGATAATGAGATCAAGCCCTAGACAGAGTGAATCAGGACTATTCTGCACTACCTACAGAGAGACAAGATAATCAAGTATCTAGATAAGCAATTATAGGGCAAGAAAATGTGTGCAGAAAGATACAGAGATAGTAACAATTGTATTAGGCACCACTGGCCAAGCACCCGTTGACAAGTTACCTGTATATGTTATACCTAACAAGCTGCAGGAGGGAGATCCCTTTGGTACACTGCAAGCCTTAAGAAGAAACGCAATAAATCTGAGATTGAGATGACTCCCAGTGTACCCTGGTTTAAGAGCGGGATTCCTTCCTGCCCTAGGAAGCACCAGAGCAAACCCATTTTGAGACATTAACTGAAAGAATTTGTAACACGCAAAGAGTGAGTGGACTGGTGGAAGGAGAGCATATGTTTATCATTTGTTTGGGGATTTATTTTTTTTTTATAATTAACATTTTTATTGAAATGTATAGCAACAATCAACATGAACATAGACTTATAAGTAGTCAAGTAATAACAAGATTCATGTACAAGCCATTGATCTATCAGGCAAATAATGTCATTAAATGCACCGTCATACAATATCCTGTGTTCCCCTCCCCCCCCCCCCCCCCCCCCCATGTTGAAGATAAGGAAGTAAGTAAGAGTGGGAGATTCTCTAGGCAGCATTGGAGAACTCTATACGGCCAACCCTTCTGCTCGTTTCCGGATCTGCCAGGTTCGAAATGGGAGCCAAATCTTCTGATTGGATCCCCCCGATACAGGTCGGCATGGGTTCTGATGAACATGTGTAAGGCTCAGCGTGCGGAGCCTGGGATATATTTTCTCAATGAGCAGGGGACCAGCCGTCTTCCAATCCCGGGCAACTACACACTTTGCGGCTGCCAAGATATAGGTAATAAGTTTACCCTGAGCTTGAGAGACATCTAGGGGTAAATTCAGCAAAACATGGTCCGGAGAGAGGATTACCTCTATCCCCAAAATGTCTCGTATTAGGTTCGTTATGGAACCCCAGAAGCTGGTCAGGTAGGGACACGTCCACCACATGTGGTAAAAAGTACCTAACTCCCCGCACCCCTTCCAACACCGCGGGTCGTAGGTGCTCTTGTACTTATGGATCTTGGAGGGCGTGCAATACCAGCGCAAGAGAATCTTATAGCGATTTTCAGCTAATTGGGATTGTGGAACTCCCCTCTTAGTGTACAGGAAGACCTGATCCCAAGTCTCATCCGCAAAAGTACGGTCGAGATCTCGTTCCCAGGCCAACATGAAAGCGGGTTTACTCTCGGGATCCCTATTGAGATAATTGTACATCTGAGACATGGCTCTCCTCAGGGTGTCTGCTTGCTCACACCAAACCTCCATCTGTGTCTTCCCCTTAGCTAAATCCCTCCCCACCTGCTCCGATTGGAAGAAATGCCGTACTTGTAAGTACTGATACACATGCATTGGTGATAAATCGTAAGAGGACAGCAAAGAAGGGAACACAACCATACCAACCCCCAGAGCTGCCCACATCTATGGATCCCTTTCTCGTCCCATATCCGGAAAGCCTTAGCGGAGCCCCCCAGGGGAAACAGACAATTGTGATATAAATTCGTGCTATAAAAATATCGTCTGTCCCCCGTTAAGCGATTTTTCCATTTCTCCCATAACGATAATGTGTGCTGAGTTGTGGGTGAGAAAAGTCGTGGAGACTGTCGTGTGTGTCTGGGTTGCCATATAAGGGAGCCCAAGGGAACTGTACCCGCTTGTAGTTGCTCAATCACTGCCCACGGTTTCAGCTCACCCTTCCTATGCCAATCAAAAATAGCTCTAAGTTGGGCAGCTACATAATACCACTTCAAGTGCGGTACTCCGAGCCCACCCCTCAGCTTGGGTCTGTACATAACACTCCTAGCGATCCGTGGGGGTCTCCTTTTCCAAATGTAGGAAAAAATCCGCCTTTGCCAACTGTTGATCAAGGTGTCTGAGAGGTGTATGGGAAGTGCCTGAAATAAATATCCAAGCCGGGGGAGAATATTCATTTTGACCGAGGCTATCCGGCCGAACCAAGAGAGGTACAGCTCCGACCATCGATCCAGATCTTGGAAAATTTTGTGAATAAGTGGGGGATAATTCAACTGGTAAAGGTCTTTGGGATCTTTGCTAATATATACCCCCAAATATTTAATTTTTGTGGCCGCCCATCGAGGGGATTTATTTTTAATAAGCTTTCTCATCTTCCTCCCATTACTCTTGACTGCAATGAAGGCTTTTCTCCCCTTCTGTGTCTATGAGAAAAATGCTTAGTAAATGAGGCCCTACATTAGTTACCAAGGAATTTGGTCCCAGGAGGGAAGACTTTTGGTCAGTCTATTACTGTGACTACTTATTTCTATAGCACTACTAGATGGATACACGTAAGAGACAGTTCCTGCTCCGTGGAGCATACAGTCTAGTCAAGACACACATAAAGGACAAATCAGAGGCTTCAGTCATTTTTGGCCTGGCTTACTGGTTAGAGTAATGCAATGTCAGTTTCAGGTCATGCTATTCTGGTAACCCAGCACTCACTGCCTGTTACAATGAATGGGGAAAACTTATTCTATTGCATACACAGTATAACCGTAAAAACTAACTGCATAACAATCTCAATAAAAAATCAGTACAAGAAATACCTATAAATTAAATTGAATACATATAACTGATTAATTACATAATATAACAAATTACATCAGCATAAATATTACCACAAAACAGATCCATACAGAACAAACCCTCTTTCAAATGCCATCTACCTCCCAATCCCAATAAAAACCACTAAGGACCCCTCAGTGCTAGCCCTATTCCCTCCCTCAAGGGGCTGAGAGACGGAGAAACCAGGGTTCAGATCCCACTCCTGTCACTGACACTCCTTGTGATCTTGGGTAAGCCGCTTCAGCTCCCATTGCCTCAGGTACCAGCTTTGACTGGGGCAGCAACTTATCATACCTGAATCCTAATAATGCTGTAAGTTGTTTGGCAAGATGGGCTACAAATTTATTTTTTTAAAACCCCTGGGTTTGTACTTTCAAAGCAGCCTTAAAAAGGTGGAGTTTTTTAAGGCTGGATTTGGATATGGCCAGAGCAGGGGTGTGATGCATCAACTCTAGTATATTCCTGACATAAGGCACAGCAAGCTGGAAAGTGCAGAGTCGGGAGTTGGTGATGGAGGCGAAGAGAACAGAACAGATAAGAAAGATTTGCCTGATGAACTGAGTTTGTGAAGAAAGGAGTAGGAAGAGAGTTTTTCAATTTACAGCTAAATGCACTGTGATGCATGTAGTTCATTTGAAATCATCACTACAGGTACCAGAATGCACCAGGAGAAAGCCAGGGCGGCTGGAAAGCCTCCTTCCAGAATCTGGGTAACTCGTCTATTTAATGTAAGCATGTTCTCCAGGGAGAAAATGGCCAGTATGGGAGTGTTCTCTGTCTCCATGGTACACTTACAGGTTAGAAAGGAAGCTCGTAGGGAGGAAGGGACAGGTGTCCACAGAGGCAGTAAACATCCTTTTTTTTAGGCTGCTTTTAAATCTTAACTTCTGATTCTCTTGATCACAGCTTTGTTGGTATTAGTTGTTTTCTTAAACAATGAAATTCCCAAAGTATCTTTTTGTCCTGTATATTTGCCTTTTGACTAGATTGTAAGCTCTATGTAGCAGGGACTCCCTGTTGTGTGTATTTGTACAGCGCTGCCTGCATCTAGCAGCACCTCAGAAATGGAGTAGTAGTAGAGAGATCTAGTGGAGTAGAGGAGATGTGGGGGGAAATCCCCAAAACACCAGGGAAGTCTGCAGGAGAACATTAGGCAAGTATAAATGGCACCGCTTGCTGCTGGGAGACACCTAGATGGGAACTGCAATCTGGAATTCTGAAAGTATACAAACAAGCTCTATTTTAATTAGTTGAGTTTGGAGACTAATTAATATGCAAATTAACAGCTTAACAATATTAATCATCTGTTTTACTAGGGCTTTTTTTAAACTAAAGAGCTCCTAACGAGTTGCAAATGATGTTCCATGACATTAAAAATCAACTAAGGGCTTGTCTGGGAAGGAAGTTTAATAGATGCATTTTGTGAAGGAGAACAATATGTGCTGAAGATTGAAATTTAAACAGCATTTGGCAAGTATAAAAGCATACAACATGAATCATCTTTTAAAACAAACCACCACTTTACTCCAGGAACCTAGCAAGACTGTCATGCACTGTCTACACTTTCTGTTCTGCTATCATTGGAAATCATTTTCCTTGGACCCTGGTGCATTGGGGAACCAGGTTCAAATCCCATTCCTACTTTTGCTTCCCATGCTCAGACTTTGAGATAGGGATTTTTCTTGAGTAGTGCTATGTCAATAATACCTTTAGGGTACATCAGGGTTGCCCATGTCCCTGATCATGAGTGAATGGAAGAGAGTCTATCGCTCGTATATGGTGAAGCTACAAAGTTCTAATTGGTAAAGGGAGGAAATCAAAGGGAAGTCTTTTAAAACTGCAAGTAACAGAAAGTTCTATCCAGAGCTAATGGATCCTACTTTCCGGGGTTGCATTTATAAGCAAGTCTGCAGTTCGCAGATACGTGTGAATCCAAAAAAGCCTACCCCTGTTAGAATCCTCATGTTCCCCCGGAAGTCTTCTGAAAGGTTTGGCGAGGGTAGGACAGAAAAGTTATTAGAGAGCACAGAAGTAGTGATCTCGCAAGCTGCCTCCCCCTTTGGAAAGTAGGGCTGAAAATGGAAGATTAAAATAGAATTGAAAACATCATAAAAAAGAGAATGCTTTAAATACAGTGCATCACTGGGGGCTGAAAGCGTCTAGGTGCATGGGAACTGCAAAAGCAGTGGTTTCATTGGGCAGACCAGTACTTGTTACAAATAGTGCTAATAAGTGATATTAGGCTGAATTATCAGGAAAACAAAGGAAGGCATAAGAACATGCCATGCTGGGTCAGACCAAGGGTCCATCAAGCCCAGCATCCTGTTTCCAAAAGTGGCCAATCCAGGCCATAAGAACCTGGCAAGTACCCAAAAACTAAGGCAGCAAAGGTGGTTAGAAGAGCAAAGGTCCAAACAGAACAGAAAACTGCCCAATTTTAACAAGAAGAGATAAATCCTTTAGATGTCTAAGGGAGAAGTGAAAAACAAAAGAAGAGTGAGTAAGTGGGAAGAGGAGGACAGAAAAAGGCAAAAATCTTTAATAAGTTCTTTTGTTCACTATTTAAAGAAGACGAGGAAGGTGGTGGATCTAAGATAGGAAATACTCTTAATAAATGTGAAATGCTTATAAATCAAAATACAGAGGGGGAGGGAAATACCATTAATACATTTGAAATGATCACAAACTAAACTGTTTAAATCATCTACTTGTAAGAAGGATGCGGAAAAGAACATGTTGAGATATCTGTATGCAAACACCAGGTCTGAAAAATAAGATGGGACTAGAGGAAGCCACTGATATAACAGGCATCCCAGAGACGGTGGAAAAAGGACAAGCAGTGGTACAAGGCTACAAAATATATCAAAATGACAGAACAGATAGAAGTGGCAGTGGTATAGCACTATTTGTCCAGGATTCCACAGAATCAAATGAAATCAAGATTCTGCAAGAAACAAACTACAGCCTGGAATCTTAATGGATAGAAATTCCATGCACGACAAGGAGAAATATAGTACTGGGGGTGTACTGCCACCCACCCAACCCCAAGATAGTGAAACAGACAATGAAATGCTAGGAGAGATTAGACAGGCTACTACATGTGGAAACAATAATGGGATACTTAAATTACCCTACCATTGATTGGGTAACTATCACATCCTGGCATGACAAGGAGATTTAGTTTCTGGGCACCATACATGATTGCTTCATAGAGCAACTGGTCTTAGAATCAACAAGCGGTGGGGGGGGGGGGGGGGGGGGGGGCTACCTTAGACCTATTTGTCACTGGAAGACAAGATATGGTGCAAGGGATAGCAGAGGTGGAACCGCTTGGTAACAGTGACTATAATGCAATAAAATTTGAGATAGTAACTAGAGCAAAAATTACATAAGACTACCACAATGACATGAGAGCACCTAGCCATAATGTCCTCTCCCTAGATAGGTATTTATATCTCTATGGGAGGCCCACCTAGTAACTGGAGGTGAGGTTTAGGTATTAGTGTAGGGGGTTAGGTGCCACTTTCACATTCAATGTGAGATGTACAAACAGAACAAAACAGTGCTCTCTTGTGAACATTTGATGACCCTCGGAGAATGAGATTTGTGCAATGTTCTCTCCACCTAGCTTGATGTTACCCAGGTAGAGTCCATCAAACTGACACATCCCCCCTCCCCCCCCCAAACTTATGGCTGGTGCAAGGGTATTAGGTGCCCTAGGCAAACCTTGCACAATACCCCCCGCTCCATTCCACACACACACAGTTAAAGAGTTATGCTTTTATATTATAAATGAAAAATATCAAGTATTCTGAGGTAAAAATATCGCTTACATTATATTTACAAGCGCTGCTATGATGCCATCTAGAAATCCCTGCAAAAAAGACATTTGGAACACATATAGTATTAGGCTGTGTGTTGAGTGTGGGGTTGACCCTCCGAAAGCCCAAATACACTAATACACTTCCTATTAGAAAAATGCCTCACTTCAGCCACACATGCAGAACATAAACTGACCCTCACCAAATAGAGAATAGAACAATCATAAAGTAGAAATACAAATGCACAGACAAAAACTAAACTGGAAACTGCAAGAAGCCGGACACTCTGTGCAGTGCAACAATGAAAAAACAGAACCATCACCATTCCTCAAACATCAAACAATAAAATCAAGAAATAAAATAAATACATAACCATAATACTAAAAACATACTACTATTTAAAAACTGATGAATAAAAGATCAAATAATTAAAATCTCAAATACAAGTTGTTTTTTTTAAATGTCCCAAACACCAATAAAATATTTGAAAACAGAAGACACAGCAAATAACACCTGAAAAATAAAAACAAAAAGGATTTTAAAAATTCACACTCTCCATACCTGGGAACTTTTGATTTCCAGATGTTCTGAAATTGCCATGGATTATCAGGAAGAGAGTAACTGGGGTAGTTGTGCTCACACATGCTCCCTCTCATACACACACACACATGCTGTCTCTCACTCCCCCATACACAAGCATACATGCTCTCTCTCACTCACTTCCCTTAACTTAGCAGGCAGCAGCAGCAGCAAAGTCTCTTCCTTCAGCCCCCATGGCCAAAGGAACGACTTCCGGCCACGGGGCACTGGATTACTTCCTGCAGGGTGCGCTCCTCTTCCTCCTCAGCAGCGTGGCCCTGCTGAAATCGATGGTGTGGTCAGCACTGCCTTGAAAATGGAAAAGCAGCACAGCCCTGCTGGCAACGCTGCTGATTTTGGCAGGGTCGCGCTGCTTTTTCTTGGCAGCACGGACCTCTTTCTTCTGCCGCCAGTGGGATCGGGTACACCGGCAGCAGCACGGGCCTCTCCCTGCTCCCAACACTGCCCCACCGGATGTGCTGCCCTGTGCAATTGCACGGTTCAGACACCCGGTGGCGCTAGGCCTGTTAATCACCCAAAAAAGGATCTAGGTGTCACTGTAAACAATGCATTGAAATCCTCAGTTCTTTTTGTGATAACGACCAAAAAAGTAAACAATGCTAGGAATTATTCAGAAAGGAATGAATAAAGTGGAAAACATGATACCTCTGTATAGATCAACAGTGCCACCACACCTTGAGTTTTGTGTAGAATTCTGGTCTCCCCACCTCAAAAAGAACATAGAAGAAAAGGTTTAGAGAAAGACAATAAAAATAGTTAAGGGTTGGAACAGCTCCCTTATGACGAGAGGCTAAACAGGTTAGGGCTCTTCAGCTTGGAGAAAAGATGGCTGAGGTTGGGCGGACAGTGAGTAAGATTGAGGCCTACAAAATCATGAGTGGAGTAGAATAGGTAAATAGGGAACAGCTATTTACCCCTTCAAATAACACTAGGACTAATGAACACTCCTTGAAGCTAACAGATACCTAATTTAAAACAAACTGGAGAAATTATTTTTTCACTGAATGCACAATAAAGCTATGGGATTCATTACCAGAGGATGTGGTCAATGCAGCTAGCATAGCTGGGTTTATAAAGGGTTTAGACCAGTTCATGGAAGAAAAGTCCATTAATAGTTATTAACCAAGTGACTCAGGTAGACTCATAGGGAGTAAACAGCAAGAAATTGAATCTTCTTTTAGAGATTGGCCACTGTTGGAAACAGAATTCATAGACCTAACATGGTCTGACCTAACATGGCACTTCCCATGTTCATATAATTCTTACCAAATTACAGAGAATGAGGTACTAAAACACTTGTGCAAACGAGAGTCAATAGTGCACATCCCAGGATACTAACAGGCCGAATCAGAAAAACGCACAGGAGAGCTGGCGAGCGCCCGCTCTCCCGGCGCATGCACAGGCCACTCTCCTGGGCGCGTGATTCAGGAGGGTGGTCGATGCAAATTAGGGCCCGCAGTAAAAGGAGGCACTAGTGACACTCCTTTCTGACAGGAGTGGCGGCTGTCAGCGGGTTTGACAGCAGACGCTCAATTTTGCCAGTGTCGGTTCTCAAACCCGCTGACAGCCACGGGTTCGGAAAACGGATGCCGGCATAATTGAGAGTCTGTCTTCCGATCCGCGAGCCGCGGGCTGATTTTTAATTTTTTTTTTAATTTTTACTTTTTGTTTTACTTTTGGGGCCTCCGACTTAATATCGCCATGATATTAAGTTGGAGGGTGCACAGAAAAGCAGTTTTTACTGCTTTTCTGTGCACTTCCCCGGCGCTGGCAGAAATTAACGCTTGCCTTTGGGAAGGCGTTAATTTCTGAGAGTAAAATGTGCGGCTTGGCTGCACATTTTACTTCCTGTATCGCGCGGGAATGACTAATAGGGCCATCAACATGCATTTGCATGTTGCGGGCGCTATTAGTTTCGGGGGGGGGTTGGACGTGCATTTTCGACGCGCTATTACCCCTTACTGAATAAGGGGTAAAGCTAGAGCATCGAAAACATGCATCCAAATGTGGGTTAACACACTGTACTGTATCGGCCTGTAAATGAGCTGAAGAGTTTGCTAAACAGTGCCCCTCATGGCTCTATTCAACTTGTCTTGGAAGCTAAAGGAAATTCTGAGGGGATTGAAGACATCAGATGTAGTCTCGCTAGACAAAAGAGAGGGCAGACAATTACAAATCTGATAGTTTATCTCAGTAGTGGGCAAAACAATGGAAACACTTAAGAACATAAGAGGTACCATGCTGGGTCAGACCAAAGTCCATTGAGCCCAACATCCTGTTTCCAACAGTGGCTAATCCAGGTCACAAGTACCTGGCAGATCCCATAATTTAGATCTAATTCCTGTTACTCACTCCTAGGATAGCGATAGTAGCTTTCTTTAGTCTACCTGGCTAATGATGTTGATATGGACTTTTCGTTTAAATGCCACTATGCTAATCGCTTTCATCATGTCCTCTGGCAACCGATTCCACAGCTTGATAGTGCGCTGAGTGAAAAAGTGCCTTCTACAATCTGTTTTGAATTTACTGGTCAGTTTAATTTTGAATGGCCTGAAGGGATATGAGAGCCACTCAGAGTGGTGGACAAAATACAGCCTTTACTGTACCAAAACTTCTTCAATGGAAACGATTTTACAAACAGTGCATTTACATTACATTTAATACATTTATATGCCATGTAACAGTAAAAATAATAGAGGTAGTTTACAACGCGATGTTCACAATCACATACACAAACATTGTGGAGAATCTGCAGTCTCCATTCACTCATCCAGTAAACCAGTCAGGTTCTCTTTACTCTCTCTCTCTGGCAGGGTCTCTTAAGGTCTGTCTCTTTTAGGACACTCTTGTACCTGGAAGTCCCATTACACCCGCATCTCTGCAGAATAGACTCCTCTCCTTAAGAACTCCCCATCCCCCACCCCAATATGAAGCACCGGGTTGGGCCCTGGTCACACTGGACAAGTCAATATGCTTTGCCCTCTCTCTTAAGATCTCAGCAGACTGCTGAGTGGATCTCAGATCCCTTCTGGACAATTCAAAATGAAACTCCTGTTCCAAGGATATGATTCTTTCCTTCACTGAAAACTACCAGCTCTTGGGAAACTCTTCGACCTTAGGACATTCAGACGTACTATTTAGAAGGAAAGCCTCTGCATTATTTTCCCTCCCTGACTCCTGCCTGTGAGCCTGCAGCTGCACCACACCACACACTGAGCTCTGGGGAAACACGAGAGATCCCTTCACAGAAAAGGGGGCTCTTAGAAATGGACGTTATACTCCTTACTCAGAAAATAGGTCTTTGTAAATAAATAGGACACACATAGGAGTGGGGAATTCAAGGGGTAGATGAAGACAGAAAACTAGCCATTGGCCCATCCGGTCTGCCCATTTATTTATTTCTATCCTGTAAGGATACATCTAGGACTTTTATTTTAGGTTTTAACTGATAATTGCAAATATTTTTAAATAAATTAATAAAATACTCTTTATGCAAAAAAAAAAAAAAGTCTTTGCTAGATAAAGATGAGAAAAACAGCACTGCCCCTATTACTCTCTCACCTCTCTCCTGGCCGCTTTGCCTGCCTGGGATCCTCCACTCTATTTTTGTACTTTATGCATACTGATGACTCCTTAATTGCACAAGTTTTTAGCAACTGATAGGCCTCAATTCTTCTTTTCCTTTCCCACCGGCTCTACTGGACCGCTATCGCCACAGAATGAGCAAGAGTGAGGAGTTTGAAAGTGGTAGGGACATAATTGAGGAGAGAGAGTGCTGAGGTGGGGGGAATGGGGGGGACCAGTGTTGGATGGCGGGGCGTATGCTGGTGGCTGAGGAAATGTGAGGGCTGTGTACTGGTGGGGGGGAGGGGGAATGTGATAATGTATTTGTTGTGGCATACGTTTCTGTTAAGGAAATGATTCATCTGGAAAAGGAACTCCAAATCACAGATAAACATAGATATTTTATACCCTCAAAGAACCCCAAATGAATGTCGGAATATAAAAATAAATAAATAAATAAAATTAGCTGGAAAAAAATACATATAGAAATGATGACAGATAAAGACCAAACAGTCCATCCAGTCTGCCCAGCAAGCTGCTTATGGTTCCAACTGCTGCTCTGTGCAGGTTACTCCCAAGCCTTCTGTTAAGGGGAGTAGTACAACCTATATTTGCAAGTTATGAACACTTGCACAATGGGCAGGTAGGAAGGTGGAGACTGTACTTCCTAGTACAGGTTCCCTCCTATCTAGAAGATCTTGAAAACCCAACCCATCCCCTACAGAGTCAGGTGATGAACACCAGGGGAACATGAACCCCTTGCTGTCTGGTCTGGAAGATGCCATTCCTGTTCATCCAACAACTATGTAAACTGTATATCCCTAGCTCTGTAGTTAGCCAGGATTGATGCATTGTTAATGATCCGCTCCCCCAGAGGGGAGGAGTTAGCAATCTGTTATGGATCAGCTCCTCCAGGGAGGAGGAGTTAGCAATGTTATTATCTTCTGCTAGGAGGCAGCAATGTATAATGCTCCATAGATGGAGTTAGCTGTCTGTTAGCGATGTGGCTAGAAGGTTAGCAACCTGTAGTGATCTACTCCTTCAGCGTGGCAGTCTATTATGATACTTCTCTTGTAGTGAGGAATGAACACTTAATGTAAATTGGTGAATCCTTGGGCCGATGGCAGATGACAGCACCCCCAGAAGGATATCCTGAGAGGGACCACCGACTAGGCTGGAATATGGAGACTGACACAGATAGTTCTTTATTAGACAGATAGTAGAACCACCAGAGGTGGCAGTAGTGAGCTGATGTGCCCGGCAGGGCTGAAGTCCTTCTGATACTGGAACTGCTATCTCCGGGTTTGCTGAGCTGTAGAGAGAGAGACTATAGATAGTGAGTAGACAAGGTATGCTGGATACATAACCAGTACTAGATGATACACTCACAATTGTATATATCTGTAATGGCTTTCATGCAACAGAGAGTCTTCAGTATATTCAGGAGCAGGAGCCTCCAGGCGAGTACTGGTTCCTATATGCAGTCTGGAATGAGAACTCACAATATGGGGTACATTTTAAAAAACAGCACGCCAGCGTACTTTTGTTCGCGCAACTGGCGCCCTTGGTCGTCTATTAAATACAGGGGTTGCAGGTTAACCCTAAAATAAAGAAAGCATTTTTTACTTGTAAAATGTATGGACATAATAAATTAACTTTGGATGAAAAACGAATGGTGACGAGAGAAGGGTGGAGAGTCGAGAAGCAGGACCATGTGTGTTTGGAAGGAAGACGTGCTACTGCCGGGAACACAGCGAAGGAAGCTTCTGCCTCTTTAATGGCTTTGTTAATGTCTTTTTAAATGCAATTAGCGCTGTTTTCACAGTTCTTTGTTCCTGGAGCCTGTCGTCCTAGTCAGACGGGGTTAATAGGATCTTGCGGTTCCCAGGAGCTGCCAGGCGTCGTGCAGCCACGTGGGTGGCACCGCAAGGAGCCCCGCCAGCTGAGCACCGACAAACTCCCTCCTGAGCGGGGAAACGCCCCCTCCAGCCGCTTCCGGTTTCCCCTAATGTTCGCCGACAGGGCTCCTTTCTCCCCTCCCCCTAAGGCTGGGAGGTGGCAGAAAGTCTTCCTTGGTTCTCCTATTAGCACTAAAATGACGGCGAGGGAATTTTCAGCCGCTAAAAGCGCATTACAGAGGGGGAATGAACAGCGAAGGGAGTGCGCGTCGCCTGCAGGAAGCGGGGACAGCGTTAGCCAGCGAAAACCACCATTGGTTCAAAGCCAGCCAACAGGCTATTTGGATAAGATACGGGGAGGAGACTGCTGAAGGCCATTTACCCGGGTTAACTGCCCCCCTACTTTTATCTACCTTGAGGGGAGGAGGGCAGGGGTGGCACGGAGTGGATTTGCAGCAGATGTTTGCCTGCACACATTGCGGGCGCAACCCCCGCTGGCAATTTCCAAAGGAGAAGTACCCGCCTAGTTTCTCTTGGGATAACCTGCCTTTGAAAATTAGCTACAAGGGTAAAGTCGGCCTGCAGGTTAGGCGGTAATTTATTGCCCCAATACTTTTATAAGGCTAACGAGATCCCAGCAGCAATGCTTGCAGAAAATCTTGCATGGTAAAGGCTGAAATAGGAATCGGTTGTTAGCCTTGTCAAGGTCCAATGTGGATTCAAATCCTGACTTCAAATGATATTTACATTCTAAACATGGACTATGTGTGAGCCTCGGGCACGCCCCGCTTACCTCTCGGTGCCTGAGTCCTAGTCCCGGCTCTGTGTGTGACCCTGGGCTTTATCTCCCTGTGCCTCAGTTATAATCCCCGGCTCTGACACCGATTCTCCGAGACTTTTAGCGGGTCGCTTTATCTCCCTGCAGCGCTGGGACCCAGTTGTCTTTAATCTGACTCTCCCGGTCAACAAATTAAATTATTAAACTCGTTTGGGTGAGGATTTCTGGGTGCTGTTCGTGTGCACAAGCAGCCGAGATTTCCCTCTGTGTGAACCTTGCTTATCTGGGTGTGGCTTTATGCTGTGTGCCTGTGTTGCCTAGAGATGTGGATTTATTTGCACTGTACAGGTTGGAATGTGTCATAAATGGAATTATAGAAGTGATTACAATTAATTTCCTGAAAATTCTTTACCTTGACCCCTCAATTGGCCCTCTGCAGTTACATTTGATCAGGAGAGTTGTCCAGCTTGAAGACGTGGAACCTAAAGCCTATGCTGTCAAGAAATATGAAACTCAAACAGCCAGAGACTCCAGGGCAGGGCAATGTAATGGGAGATAAATTGCCTATTGCTACAGAAGCCCCAGCTACTCGGCGGGAGATGCACAAGGGAAGGATGAGGACCTACGAAATTTACACCTCAGATGCTACCCAGGGCTGTGATGGATGGCGATATTTTATTTTTCTTCATGAGGTTCTCTAAAAGTACAGGGCCTTCCTTTCATTAACTGTGGATCCTCTTTGTGGCTGTCAAGTGCATTAAATTCTATTATAATGTGGTGTGATTGAATACTGTCCTATGATTGGCTGAGCTACCCTGCATTAATGTACCACTGAATATGCACCCTCATGCACCTGCATGGGTTGGTTCATATTGTGATGAAAAAAAAAAACCCTCTTTCTGTTGAAAAAGCTAAATAAAAAAATATGTTGTTTAGGGAACAAAAAAAATTAATTGCATATTCCAAATTAAGCCCGGGAAACTATTATTATGTATCATTTCCAAAGCACTGTGTGGAATGACCCCCCTTAATAAGAGAGATTTTTTTTTTTTTACACATTTTTTTTTCAAGATAAACCTTCTTGACCCCATCCTGTCCACATGCAAGAGGAAATGACCAAAAATTCCTGAAATAAAACACAACTCTTCTAACAGAGCTAGGTCAAGGAAGATCCTGCCCCCCTTATTCTGACACTGTTATAAACTCAGTCCTTTTCGTGTTTTTCCCTGTACAGTCATCTTCTCCTCTGTATCTCCCGGAGCTACAAGCACATGAGCAGGAGTGCCAGGCCTGAATATGTGCTCTGTTCTTCCTGCGTTTCAGGGAGATGGAAAAGTCAGTGTAAAATATGATGGAAGAGGCTTTCAGTTTCTCTAAGGCATGGCCTGACAGCCCCGGGGCTGGAGAATGTGTCTCTCTCCCAACTACTCTGTCACCCTGGTTACCATGGAGACCAGGAGGATCGATTAGATGCCAGCTGATCTCCACCTCATAAAAAAACCAGGCAGCAGATGGAAACCAGGCCTCAAGCCCTGTCTCCAGAGAGAGAGAGAGAGGGAGGGAGGACAGTGCAGGCGAGACAGTGCCTTCGGAGGAAGGGAGGGCAGGGCAGTCAAGAGACACAGACAGACCATGCAGTCGGGGGGGAAAGCCAGCTCGCCAGGGCCTGAGAGGGTAGGGCAGTGCATGAGAGACCGACAAACCGTGCAGCCACAGGGAAGGAGGGCAGGGTAGTGAATTCATGAGAGACAGACAGGTGGGAGAGACATAGATAGTGCAGTCAGAAGCAGGGAAGAAGGACAGAGAGACCTACTTGAAGAGAGAGATGGAGACAGGAAGGATATGAAAGGACGCAAAGAGACACATTAAGAGAAATCCATGCTATCTTTTTTATGCCCTGGATGCACCAGATGAATCAATGTTGATAATACACAATTTTGACCTCTTCTCTTTGCTTTAGGAACCTGGACAGCTGCCTAATTGGCCCGTGCTTGGCACACTTCTGCAGGGAGGGATCCAGATGAAGGAAGAGGACAGGAAAGTGAGAGAGGGAGAGGTAAAGAGACAAAGGAGGGGGGGGGGGGGGAAGACGGAATAGGGACAGAGAGCGAGAGACAGACAGAGAAGAGAGAGACAAGAAGAAACAGGTTTTCATTATATCTTAAATACTAGCAGAAACCCCGAGAGGATCTGCTGTCAAGTTAGTATCCTCCAGTCTGTCCCCACCACTCTCTCTCTCCCCCAGCCTCCCTCGGCACTCTCCTTCCCTTCATAACCTATTCCTAGCACTCTCTCTTTGTCTGAGTCCCATTGCTGTACGACCTCGCTAACCTCCATAAATCTGCAACTGAAAAAACACTCAGGAGCCTTGGCTCGGGTTATTCCACGTTTTCCACGTTTTTACATTTCTCCAGGTCATGACTATCTTCTGTATGAATTTCAGTCCTTGATTCCATCTGGAAGTGCCCCCCAAAAAAGTATGACGGATTCTACCTAGGTTTATACATCAGCAAAAGGCAAATAGAGAAAACAGGCATTGCATTCAATACAAGTTTCCATTGCTTGTCTGTTGTTATATTGGGGGACGGGGGGGACATGTGGAAGTGGGGATAGCAAAAGCAGGGGTTAGATTGAGGCACATCTGGTTTGCTACCATCGACGCCAAGATTTCAGGGAAGTTGTATGGCGACCCGGGGTCGTGATCTGAGGAACTCTACTGGCAAATCCAAGGTGGGGGGTGTCCTGCTCATTCCTAGTCAGGAGTGAAGGGAAGATAAAAGCAGGAAGCCCGAAGCAAGAACGAGAGAAGAAATGCAGGCTGAGGAGAGAACTGAGAGGAGGCCTGCTGATTGGAGAGGCTTTGGATATACTCTTGCCTGGTAATTAACTTCTTTAGAAAAAGCATTTCCTAAAAAAAATACTGTTCCCTTCTGTATCTGCTTGTGCGGTGCTTTGAAGTCAAGATCCTTCCGCTCTAGCACCTCAAATATTAACACGTTAACCACACACCCGGATACAGTTTGAACTGTATTACCCTCAAGTAAAAATGTCAAAAGTATACTTTGTTTATTTTGATGTATTATTTTCTGCATATCATGACTATGGCTTTTATCATTTCTGTTTATCATGTTATACTTCTAAGTGTATGAAGACAGTAGATGGCATCTCTCTTGCCGTCTGCCGCGACCTCCAATCTCAGTGCCATTTCTCCCTTGTAAATGTTTCAGGAACCACCAGGCTCTGACTCAGACACCAGGAGAAATGCCTCACAATGAAAGACTAGAGATGCCAACTGTTAGTAAATCTGCCGTCAGTTAAAAAAAAATTTAGACTTCCATAAAAACATCCCATGCCCTGGGTTCAAAGGCATGGCCATAACTGATTTTTGGAGAGGCCCAAGGTTAAGATGAGGGGACACTGCTAGCCTTCTTACCTCATCCCCAATCCTTATCCCATTTTATACAGGTCTTTCTGGCAATAGCTATATAGAAACATAGACACATGATGGCAGAAAAAGACCATATGACCCATCTAGTCTGCCCATCCACCCAATTAATTTAGCATTATAATTCCTATCACTTCCTTAAGAGATCCCCTGTTTTTATCTCATGCTTTCTTGAATTCAGATACCACTAATAGGCCGTTCCATGCATCCACCACCCTCTCTATAAAGAAATACTCCTGAGTCTACCCCCTTTCAATCTCATTCCATGACCCCTTGTTCTAGAGCCTTCCTTCCATTGAAAGCTTCGTTATGCAAGCGTTAATCTCTCAAGATTCTGTACTACAATTATATAAACAGACTTCTAACTACCAGGCATCCCTGAACTTTAAGATGCTGAGAGGAGGAGGGATAATTACCTGCCAAAAATAAACAGAAAGACTTTGATGGCCTCAAACCTTTACAGGATTAGCCCAAGGGTAGTGTTTCCCTATTCAAGTTAGCCTTTTTAAAAGTGCAGGGGATCAAGGACTGACAGTGATTCCAGTGCCTCCAGTCCTTCTAACGGCTGCACCTTTAAGGGCTGACTCAGAAGTGACATGATCATGCTGCTAGGGGAGGGGACCTGAGCCAGATGTGAGGGGGGAACACGCCCCCAGGCCAACACCCCCTCCATAGCTGTGCCCTTGCCTGGGGCCTGTCTTTGATGCTGTGGGCTCAGGCTCTGTGAAGCTGCATTACTCAGGAGTTGGAAACAACATCTTATTGCATAAAAGGGGTCATCTCAGCATAGTGGGAGTACATTTCAAAGACTTACATGGGGATTATACACGTAAAACTAAAATACACACGTGAAAGTAGCTTCTGTGCATAGTAAGTGAATTTTCAGAAGGGTGGGAGTACACCTGTACTGCCGCTGCCAGGCAGAACAGTATGCTCGGAGAAAGAGGGCATTTCAAGGGTGCTCCAGCATGGGGCTTGGAAGCACGTGCCCATTTATCCATTTTGTAAACAGAGTATGTGCATACATCATGAAACGTGCGCATGCTTCTACTCCCGCTAAGCAAGTCACAGATATTAAATCTGGCTTCTGTTTCTGTCTGTAGTTTTTTGTTTGGAGGGGGCACCTGGAGCAAGTAGTGAAGGGTTTTGGAGGGTCTGAGTCAACTGGTGGAGGTCTCAGGAACCAGGCTTGGAAGAATGCACACAAGTATGGATGCTCTGTGCATAAACTGAGGGTTATTATGCGTGCATGTTACCATTATTTAACTCGTTACAGAAGGCTTAGGGGTAACCTGCACGGAGTACTAGTTACTACACTAAAAAAAAAACTTGCTGGGCAGACTGGGTGGACCATTTTGGTCTTTATCTGCCGTCATCTACTGAGTTACTATGTATGCGTGTGCTTTTATACAAATAGGTGTCTAAACTATGTGGATTCCTACATTAAACAAATGTGTGTGCCCTGAAAGATATGTGCAAACCTTTGGGCTGGTGATAGGCAGTAATGTGCGGCTCCCAACTGCACAATTCATAAAATACAGGCCGCAGGCACTATAGGCACGGCGGCACAGGAGACTCGCATCCCGGTTTGCCTTCTGACAAGGCCGGCTGGGGGTTGCAGAAATGATGCTCCCCATCCCAGGAGGGGAGGGAAGAGAGTAGCCGCTTACTGCAGCAACCCCTATTGGCCAAAGGTGGTGGGGGGGGTTTCTATGCAAAGAAAAGGAAGGTAATGTGTGGGAAAGGGAGGGAGGGAGGTGCAAAGAGAAATGTAAAAGAAATCAGCTCAATAGGTAGGGAACAGACTCTAGAGCACTGGAAGCCGGAATCAGGGCAGGAGTGTGGAAGTCTGGATCCCCTCCTGACGGGGATGTCAGTTTGGGGAGATGGGATGATGGTGTTTGTATGGTCCCCGCTGGCGCACCCTGCAGGCTCCTTGCCCTTCAGCATCCCGTCCCAGAGGATCACCTCGCAGTGACAGCAGAATGCAGAGCTCAAGGTTGCCTTCTTTCTGTGGCCGATGCTGTGCAAATTATTAGCGGACACGTGAGAGAAATTTGCATACATTGAGTCTCCCAGGCATGCAAATGTATCTCATGCATATTCACATCCTGAAAACCCAACTGGCTGAGGGGAGTCAGCAGGAGAGGGATGGGAATCTTTGGTGCAACAGCATCAGCCACAGGAAAAGCTCATCCAAAGCGTTGCCTTCTCTTTCTTCCATGAGGTTAGCCACCTGGACAGCTACAAGCAGGAAGTCTCAGGATGCTGAAGACACACCCTTGCAAGCAGACGGAGGGAGACCCCCCCCCCCTGGGGATGATGCTACAGCTTTGTAAAGATCTGCACACCCCAGCCTTGTTACTGCTTACGGCGGAGAGCCCCTCTCATCTCAGAGCCACAGAGTCCAGAACTGAGGGCAGCCCAAGGGGAGCAGAATCAGGTGCTGGCTCAGGACAGGTTCATTTTCCATCTTACTCTTGGGACGTTTCTCCATCCATCCTTCCTGTCACTTTTTCTCCGCATCATTTCCTCCTGCGCTCAAGTGCAATGTCTGTTTTGGGGTTAGCCCTTGCTTCTGTGACACACAGCGCAGGCCAGAAGAAATATCTTTCTGCAGAAAAGGCTTCGTGGGGGCACGGCCTGGCAGGTGTTGAATAAGAGCCGAATCGGATGAGAGCTTTTACCTGTGGCCTGACCACCACGGGGCTCTGAAACCCTGAGAGCAGAGAGAGACAGGAAAGCCACCTACAAACCAGCCCTAAAATACACACAATCCCACAGAGCACGCAAACCCCATCCCCTCATCCCCTCAAATATACAAACTTATGCTCATGAGGCCCATTCCAGCAGAGCCGTAGCCAGGCAATGTGGTGCCTATGGCCAAGTGAAAAACTGCATCCTCGCCCATTACACAGCGCATAACACCATGAGTTGGGAGACTCTGTTAAATGTTTGTACAATAATGCCCATGGCCAGTGCAAGGGTATTAGTCGCCCTAGGAAAACCGTACAACCTTGTACCCCCACCTCATCACACCTTCTTCGCACACAAACATTATGCATTTATAATAACAGATTTTACATGAAATAGGACATTCAAAGCACAGTCTTCAGAGGTAAAAATATCACTTACAATACGTATATTATATTTACATGCACTGCTGTGGTGTCAACCAGAAAACCCAAGAGACACTTGGAACTCATATGATATTAGGCCTACTGTAATGCATCTTGGGCATGGGCATGACCCTCAGAGAGCCACAAGAAAACAGAATTACAATGCAATAAACTTTCTGTATCAAAACAACACTAACTGTCAGCACTCAAACAGCAACAACTCTACCTATGAAAGGTAACACTGCAAATATTACACCAGGCCTAAAACACCAATACACCCCCTATTAGGAGAACAGAACAAGCCAAGCTGCTACATACAAACTGCACACTATTGGAATAGCTTACGCAGTCACTCATGCAAAACACAGATAGACCCTCAAATAAAGAATAAAGAGACCATCAAATATAAATAGAAATGTACAGGCAAAAACTGAACTGGAAACCACAACAAGCCAAATTCTATATGAACCACAACAACCAAAAAATCAGAAGCATTACCATTTCTCATAAAACAAAATTAGTAAAACCATACTGATAAAAAGAATTCAAAACTAATGAATAGAATAGCATTTATTAGGTAACAACTCACATAAAAATTTTCCAAACATCAATAAATTATTTCCAATAACACATTGAATAATACCCAATAATTAGACCTAATAAGGATTTTAAAAATCGCCAGTTATCCATATCTGGGAACTTTTGATTTCCAGAAACCCTAAAATTGTCATGGCAGGTGCATGATTTCCTTAATGCTGCTCACCCCCGCGGGATCCTACCGCGATCCCCTCATTCACCCTCCCTTCTCCTGAAGAATGGAAGGATCTCGGCCTTGCAGCGCGGGCTGCTTCCTCACTCCCGGCTGCCGGTGCCCGAATGACGTCGTCAGGTGGTGGAAGCAGCCCGCGCTGCAAGGCCGAGATCCTTCCATTCGTGGGGAGGTGAATGAGGGGATCGCGAAAGCACCCTGCGGGGGGGGGGGGGGGGGGGGGGGGTGCAGCAAATTATGGAAATCATGCGTCGTCCCGCTGCCACCAATGAGGCTTCGTCCATTTTTGGCTGCACCCTGATTCCGATACTGACTCGAAAAGCAGCACGGCTCCGCCAGAATCCTCAGCGTGGCCGGCGGGCAGCGCTGCTTTTCCACTCACTGAGGCCCCCTCATGGTGGCGGCACTAAGGCGCCTTTTGGATAGCGGTGCCTATGGCCGTGGCCATATTGGCCTTAGGCATACTATGGCTCTGCTTTCCAGGCACACCCGCCTACACAAAAGACCCTCCTGCGCATTGAAAGGCACGCACAGCTCAACCTCACACACGCACAGAGAAAATGTATTCCCTGGTGCAGAGAGCATTTTACTTTTATCCCATGACAAATGTAGACATTTATTTCCCCCTCCTCCCAACACCCAGATCTACAGCACACTCTCACCCCCTGACACCACATACACCTGGGTTTGGGTTCCACCCCGATGTGGGCAATAATTAAAAGAATAATTGTATATGTTGCCATCCCATCCTCAACCCGCAAATGCAGCGATGAAATCGAATACAGTGAGTTCTGGTTCATTAATGCACTGAACTAACCTGTAGAACCCTTGTATTTTTCAGTGCTTTTGAAGGCCTGTTAAAAGCGTTTAGCGAGCTGGTTCAATCTGTCAGTCTGGAGCATCAGAACTCCCACTAATCTGCACCAATCGGGTTCCCACTTGGGGAAGAGGCCCGCCGTGGACCTACAGCGATGCAGTTTGGAACCTGATGAGGTTCAGGACATTTTCAGTAGCCTGACACTGAAAAGCGCTGGGAAATCCCTGCACAGGGATGGTTGCCCCTTCCTTCCTTGCTCTGCTGAGGTTGGATATGTGTGGCCATGATCCACCGGTATGCACAGAGTAAAAAACAACCCAACACACTTGTCAGACTCCTCAAAGTAAGCTAATAATAAAAAGGAATGGGGAAAAAAGAGATTCTCTTCTCCCCCAGGCTAAGATTTCCATCAAGGAGTCATACTGTATTGCTTGCCACTGCCCTGATATGCTGCTGGTCATATTTAACAGATTCAGTGCTCCCTGGATGCATCCAGCAAGGCTGCCGTGCCCCTGGGCAAGTCTCCGTACTTCCTTGCGCCTGGGGGGTATATGCGGCCCTCACTGGCCACCAACTATAATGTTGCTTCCTCTTTTCCAGAGGTGGCTTCATATAAGATGCTGAAGTCCCCAGAGTGTAAATGTCTGGGAGTCGTGCTTGGAAGAAAATGCTGCACAGATGCTAATTTGTATCATGCCGGCCACTCAGTAATTTCACTGTAGCTCAATAATCAGTTACTAACTATTCCCTGTAGAGTATTTTCCCTGCACTGGAAATCTTGTTTATTCTCCAATAGTATATACAGTATATTGTGCTTAAGGAAGAAGGCATGGCAGGCTGGATGTGTTTTGCTGGTGATGTTTCAGGTTTCTGGTGAGCCACAAGGAAAAGCTGAGAATTCAACCATTTGAGACGGGCTGATATTCTACCACCGTGTGCTCAGCGGGGAGCTTTATTGCATTCATCAAATGATATTTTTTTTTTTTTAAAAACCCACAAAAATAAATGTCACAGTGTTTATATTTGTCCTCTGCCCTTAAGCTGGTATATCAATATGGACACCTGAAATCTGTACTCCCTAAGCCCCTCCCTCCTCACCCACCATTCCCCACCTCCCACGAAAAAAAAAAAAAGAGCAAAAAATCCCTGCAGAAAGTAAGACCTGATAGGAGCCATCTCCTGCCTTTTGCCTGCTCTGCACCCCTGCTCCTATCTCTGGTGAGACAGCGCCCTCTACAGGAGGCCGCTCCCTGTTTTTTTTTTTATGACATTGTTGTGGCTTCACTGTGAGGCTGAGCTGGGCAAATTGCAGCCTGGGAGAGCCCTGCTGAGTGCATAACAGCAAAACAGCCTCATTAATCAGCAGCAGCCCCTAATCTTCCTTTCCCAATGACACAGGCTGTAATTTCACTCACCCCTGAGATGACGAACTGTGAACGAATGGTGCTCTTACGACAACTGACTGCGGGGATGGGTACAATGCAGCAAGAAGCAACGTATGGCCCCTCAGCATCTGAAAGCACGCCGGGCTTGCTAGGTCTTCGCTTCTCACTGGAGACCCTGTTGGAAGTTTCCTCAATAAAGGAAGGAGGTCAGACTCGTGAATATCAGAAAGCAAGCATTCTCCTTCTAACAGATTGTACGATGATGTCTGTTTTGTATCCTTGCGGTCGCTCTTATTAAAAGTATCCCTGTATTGCTATTTATGATATTAGGGTTTTTATTATCTGTATAATGATTGTGTATGATGCCTGGGGTTTTTTTTTTAATTGTATTTTACGTTGCATGGCTTATTCCCAACCTAGAGCCGTTGGCTGGAGAGGCAGTTGTATAAATGTAGGCCATAAGTAAATAAATAAATCATTGCCATCTGGGCTAATAGTGAGTGAAGTTCACTATTGTTGCACTGCAGTTCAGTTTTGTTGATGTTTATTTTTTTATAAGCTGAAGATGTAGTTGCCCCGCTTTGGCAAATGTTGACTCATCAGCATGTCCCTGGTGGGGACACTGTGGGGTCAGAGAGCTGGATGTTAACCTCTCCATATTTTACAAGCTCTCAACCTCAGCCAAAAGACCTCAGGCCCTGTGCTTGGATCTTAGCCAGAAGGTCGATATGCCCATAACCATTCAGCAGCCTATGAAAGCTGAATAGGCGGTACTGGGCTACGAATGGGCATTTGAGCAGGCTCTCTCTAAATGTGGTCCTTCCCGTTCAGGCTGGAGGCCCATCAGTGACAGAAGCTTGACCACCACTGCCCAGAGGGCTTGGGGTTTTCAGTGGCAGTCAGACTGGTACCTGCTGTCAGCGCTGTTCGTTCACTCTGAAAATGGAAGAGGAAAAAGAATGAAGTTGTGTGTAGTGAACAACAACAACACAAAAAAAAAGAAAAGATTTACAATTATCTGATGCAGAGTAGAGCATGTAGAGGGCAACACTTGCAGGCTGGGATCCATCGTTCTTACATCCCATGTGTGTCTCTGCTGGTAGATGGCTGTCATCAGGGGTCAGACTTTTGGGTTCGTCCCCTCCTCCAAGGGCAAAATCTACCAAAACATCCAGGGTACGTGGGACCCAAAGATGAAGCTTAAATGTGTTCATTTCAATATACTGATATTCCATCGAGGTGTATGTGAGTAGTAACGTGGTCTGCCCTGAAAGGTAGTTAGTGGCAGGTCTGATCTGAGACCATGTGGGGCCTGCAGTATATTCTGAGTCCCAGGCCACTGCCTTGTCTCACCCTCCCCTTTACCCAGACTGTGACTCTCAATCTGAAAAATCTGTGACTTGATAACTTGGGAAGAACGTACAGATAGGATTCCATATGTCATGCACAGTCATTTAAGCAGATGCTAGTAGTGGATAAACTAGGAATCTGAAAATCTCTAAAATCTAGTCTTCATTTTTGTAGTCTTTTAGCTGTTATTTGAATAAAATTATATGTCATGAAATATGATAATGAAAAAATAGGAAAATTATGTAAGCATATACAATAGCATTAGGAAAAAAAACAATAAATATGGAAATGGGAGAACCAGGAGACAGAAAGAAACAGATCAAAAAAAATTTACATTAAAATTCAAGGGAAATAGCTGTTACAGACTATGTTGCAAAGCTCTAAAATAGTTCAGAATGAACAAAAGCGTTGGAAAATAAAGTGGACATGGTCTTAACTGCTGTCAGAAAAAAAAAAAAAAAATATATATATATAGCCTGCAAACTGCCCCATCACAAACATCCAGCTCTAACTCTACCTAGAGCAAGCAGTATTAAGGATCTTGGCAGCCTGCCGTGACATTCACAGGGTAGGACATTAGGCAGGGTCAGTTCTCCCATTAGGCAAAATAGTCGGTCACCTAGGGCTCCAAAATTTGGGAAGGGCGGCATAAACCTCCAGATACTGTCTGCCCAGTTTTAAGTCACAGCAGCACAAGAGAGAAAGGAATGGATGCTGGGCAGATGTGGGCAGATGTGAGTGTGTGTGTGTGGGGGGGGGGGGTAGAGGGGAGATAGAGAGGAAACTAGGTGGGTGGGGGACTTGTGGAGGGAGGGTGCTGGGCAGGTGAAGCTGGCGAGGGGTGGGGAGAGACCACTCTGGTCAGGGAGGGGGCTGAAGAGAAAGGATTCTGGGCACTGTGAAAAGGGAGCAACGAGATTGGGGTGTGAACAGGGAGGGAAGAGATGAAAGAGGAGTTTACTGGGGAGAGAAGATGCTGGACAGGGCGACACTGGGCACTCTGGACAGGAGCAAAAAGGAGGGGGCATGCAGGACTTGGCAGAGGGTGAGAGGAGAGTGAGACGTGGAGGCTGACTGGGGCAAGAGAAGGGAGCCACTGCCAACAGGCAGATGGTGTGAAGGGGAGGGCACAAGATTGAAAGTTCTGATACCCTTGCAGCGGCCCTGACATTAGTCCTAAGAGCTGGATGGACAGCACAGAGTTGTGGCCCTGGAGATGGCTCTGGTTCTAGTCCCCTGGCCAGCATTCACTGTGTAGCAAAAGTGACAAGAGGCGGGTGGCACCTTATAGACGAACCCATTTATCGAGGCAGGAGCTTTCCAGGACAGAGTCCACTTTGTCAGATGCAGCGCCACTGGTCTTGTAGGGCAGCCCAGCCCCTAGAGAAACGCCAACCATGAAAATCTGGCAGGGGACCTGCAAGCCCTTTGCGCTGACAGGCCCTAGGCCCCCCCATTCCCTCCTTCCGCACGGGCTTCCTGTTACTCTGAGGGGACAGGGCCGCGCAGTGAAGATGGAGTTGCTGTAGGGCTGGGCTGCTCTCCAGAATGAGGGGGGAGCACTAGGAGAGGAGAAGGATCTCGAGCAGGGGGAGCTCTTCCCATAGCTCTGATGACTTTCAGTTATTGAGGGGACCTGGGGGTGCCACAGTTATAAATTCAGCTCTGGTGCCTTCCCTCCCAGCGGGGGACAGAGTAGTGTTTTGGACTAAACCATTTGCTATGGCCTTCCCCTATAGATGAGTGGCCACAGTGGGGGGTAGAGCAGCCCGAGGACATTCTGTTTAGAAGGGGTACGAGTTAAGGGTGAGAAAGGCCAGTGAAGGGGGTGACGGTCTCTCTTCTGACCCAGTGCACCAGAGATTTGAATGAGTAGAGAGGGCCACCCACATAGCTCCCAATATCCTGTTGCAGTAGCTGCTCCTGAGGGTCCCAGTGCTAGGGGTGAAGAGTATCCTGACACCGAGGGTGGCTTTGTCCTTTTATGGGGTATGGAGAGCCTTAATCGGATCTGCCCAGGACCGGTGAAAGGAGAGTGCCGGGTGCCCCTTTGGGGGGTAACTGATTTTCTGCGCAGAGAGAAGGCAGGAGAACCTCAGGGTCCAGCAGGAAGGAGGTGCGTTGGTGGGATTCAAGCATTGGAGATTCAGGGTCCTTGAATGCCAGGGAGCCCGTCATCTAGGTAGGGAACCTTAAACACCTGTCGAAGGATTAAGAGGATCCCTGAAGGCTGTACCGGCGAGGATCCAGTCCCCCTTGATATGTTCCAGTAGCTGCTGCATGGATTTTATCCCTGAAAGCACTGCACCAATTGCCACATTTGCTCTGAAACATTTTTAATTTTGGAATACCAAACCCATTGTCGAATGTTAGCTTGGTTTATGCCATCCAAAAGCCTTAGGCTCTGGAGGTTTTTGGAGAATGTATGCCAGAGTTGCAGGAGTGAGTCGGGACTGCTCCCTGGTACTGAGTGTGCTGACCACTTGCACTGAGAGGCTGCACATCAGGAATAGTTAAAGCAGTCAGCACAGTCTCCGGTTATTATCATCTTGTCAGTTCTGGGAGGGAGACAGTTTGAACTGGATCCCAGGATATTTTACAGTGATGAGCTATTAATATGCTCTGTCAGGCACTAGAAGGGTTTCCAGCCTTTGTGTGCTTGGCTTGATTTTCTGGCTCAGCGTGGCTCTTGTTTTCTCAGTCTCTGCTCATATTTTTGTTTTCTTGCTCTCCTGGGTGTCATTCTTTTTTCTCTCTCAGTCCTTTCTCTCCCTTTGCTTTCTCTTTCTTTCTCCCTGTCTCCCCTTTCTGGTTTTCCTCTTCCTGCTGCAGAGGGGATTCCTCAGAGCCGCTGGGGCTGCTCTCTGCTTTCCTCTCCTCTCACGAGGAGACCCCGAGGTCTCCTGCGCTCCTTTCCCCGGTTCTCCTCCATTACCTGCCCTGGATCTCTCTTTTTCCCATTTCCCCAAATTCAGGATCCTCTCTCTCACACCCCATCCCCAGTCCTCTCGCCCTCCTCCTTTCTCCCATCATGGGTCCTTTCTCCCTCTCCCTCCACCCAATAACCAGTCCCCCTTCATTCTTCTTTCCTCCTCAATCCTTTCTCCCTCTCCCTATCCAGGGTAATCTCTCCCTCCTTCTCCCAGCCCTCTCTCCCTCAGTCCCTGATTCTCCCTCTCCTTCTCCTTGCACCCTTTCCCTCTCCTTCTGGGTCCTATCTCCCTCTATCTTGGATCCTCTGTCCTTTCCCTCCCTTTTATCACCTGTATTCTCTCTCTCCCTGCCCCCTTTCACATTTTGATCTTCCCTCTCCTCAGTCCCTAGAGTTCTGGGCATCCCCTCCCCCAGAAAGCTTGCCTCACATCCCTCAACCCCCAAAAGCTCTCCCCAAATTCCTGATACCCCCCACACATTTCCTCCATGCCTCCAAAAGTCTCCACACATCCTCTGACCCCTTGAAAGCTCTTCTCACCTCCATTGGACCCCTCTGCCCCAAACTGGGAACACTCCCTGCCCTTTAAAGCTGTCCCCCACATCCCCTCCCCCTCCCTGCAGACGCAGGTTATGGCCCCGGGCCCCGATAGCCCATGGGCAATGATAGTCACGCTTGTGTTCAAATACAGATGCGTTCATTGGCTTGCTTATTGTAGAGAACTGTATAAGGAATATATATTATAATGAACCTGTTGTTTATACATCTGCCCACCGCAGTTCTTGTGCCTTGCCTCCTCTGTATTTTCATTCTAAACTGGCATCCACCTCTAAATACAGGGAACAACGCGCAAAGGGCTGCTTCCTCTGGGTTCTGTATGCAGTCTCCCACACAAGAGTTAGCAGTCAGTGCCAAAATGTCTTTTTTAAGCTAAATAACCAAAGGCAAGCCTGCTACCCCCAGCACAGAAAAAGCCCCAACCTGTTTTTCTGCATCCAGTACATCCTCTCCAAATTTGTCACGCTGTGACCCACCTCAGCCTGCCACCAGTGCCAGCATGGCTAGGAAGACATTAGAAGAGCCGATGAAAACGGAGCAAGCTGGCCCCCCATCTTTCCCAGACCTGCCAGCACTCCAAAGTGAGGGAGCAATGGCCCCCGTCCCCCTCCCCCTCCTCCTGTTGCTTTGCCTTGCACATTTCTAGCTTTTGAAGCTGCCTGCCTCGGAAGCATGACATCGGCTTTCTGCTGCCTAGCGCCCATCCACATCTCCATTCTCATAACGCTCCGTGATCTGGGAGCCCTTGCCCAAGCGGCGGCTTCTGCTGAACCAGAAATAAGATAACATGAAATAGCTGGGAGTGCCCTCACACAGCTTATGTCAGCTGAAAGCCTCCATTATCTGTGGAAGAAACATATGTCACACCATATGTAACAGAACCGTGTGTGTGTGTGTGTGTGCGTGTGTGTGTGTGTGTGAGTGTACACGCACGGAGAAGTTAGAAAGCCTTGCTAGCCTGCAATGTCCTAAACAAAACCTTTGGCTTGTAATAATGAAGAGAATAAAGCATGCGGAACTGAAACCTATCATTTTGAGAGAGATGCAGACAATGTGAAATGGAAATGGGGGTCAAAAGTATAGCTTTTGCCTGTAGTTTGGTGGCAGTAATAGGACCCTGATACCATAGGAAGTTTTGTCGTTTATTTTCTTGCTACCAACTCGCAGCCCTGTACAGACACACATATGGAGACAGTACCTGCTCCATGGAGCTTACCAGCTAGGCAAGACAAACATGCATGCAAACAAGTCTAAGGGAAGTCTATTTCTTGTAGAGATTAGGACTCACTTTGATCTTTGATCATGAACCAATAAACCCAGCCATGGATGAATATCCAGATGATGAGCTGGGTCCATAAATGTGATTTTTTAGTTTATCCTTACTCTGAAGGATTAAGAAGCACGGGAAGCCTGGCTGTTCCAAAACTGCTGATGAAGAGCCTGCCCTCCAGAAACATTTCTCGATGCTGACACATGGCTTCTCGCTTGCAGTCATGACGGCCATCTGTTAGGATGCTATTGTGTCAGTGCGCAGCGTGTCATGCTAGCCAAAACAGGCTTGGGATGTGACTGTCGACCTACAATCTTTGGAACTCTTCTAGCCACACTGGTTTTCAGGCCATCTCTAATGAATATGCATGAGATATCTTTGCATACATTGGCTCCAACACATTAGGCTGATGCATGCAAATATATTTAATGCATATTTGTTAGGAATATCCTGAAAACAAACTGGCTAGAACAGTCCCAAGGACTGGATTAGATTATAACCTGCAGTAGATAAAGGATTAGAAATGATTTTTTTCAGGCCGGCCCAGTGGCACAGTGGGTTCAAATCCAGGGTCAGGTCTTCCTCTCCCTGCATCAGACAGAACTGCTGATGCTGCAGAAGCAACATTCACAGTCCCTGGAAGGGAGAGAATCCCAGCCATCGTGCAATGGTGACAACTAGGACCCAGGATTGCAGGGTTCTGGAAGGAGCCCTGAGGCGTGGTTCCCCGGCCCAGGACTGTGGCTGCAATGATGGGGCTAAATGAGTTGGGAGTGACTGAAGAAACAGCACCATAACCCACCAGGGACCAGTTCTAATTGAGCTGTAATTCCTATCAAGCAGGAGAAAACGGCAAGGCTAAATCTCTCTCTCTCCCTCTCTCTCTCTCTCTCTCTCTCTCTATATATATATATGTTGTGGTAGTATAGAGGGCAATATTCAGCACTATTTACCTGGTTAAGTAGCCACGACTAAATATCCAGCCTCACTGAATGGCCACTACTTAGGCAAATAAATAGTTATCTGGCTAAACAGTTAGCTGGCTTAGTGGTGGGTGGAGCCAGGGCACTCCAGGGAGGAGCCAACTTACTGCCTGATTCACTAAGGCTTTTCTCCCATTCTGTGTTTATGGGAAAACGCCTTGATGAATCAAGCACTTAGCTAGACAGGTTATCTGGCTAACTTGGATATTCAGAGTTAGCTGGATAACTTATCTGGTTAAGTCTGGTCGGCCCATAGGGCTGTTCTATACTTATCTGGCTAACTTTAAGATAGCTGGATATATTCAGTGGCATGGCCACGCCGTTGAATATATAGGATAAATTAGCTGGATACGTTTATCTGGCTAACTAGTTGAGCCACAGAGCGGCTCAATATCTACCTCATAATAAAATAACTTAGCATAGAATAGCAACTTGTAGTAGATAAGGGCCTCTTGGTCCATTCAGTCTACCCAGTTGCCCCTGTCTGCCAAGTCACTACAGACTGATCTCTAGTCAGCTCTGCCTCTTGACCCAACTGCTGCTCTCTGGCTCTGTTCCAAGTAGGCTTGCAGGCTCTTGATAGCTGTAACCTCCGCTGGAAAGAGATTCAAGGCATCCACTACCCTTTCAATAAAGAAGTCTCCCTCTCTCAGACTTCCTTTTTTGATCACATTTAAAACCCAAGAGAACAATGTGTTTTTCAGTTCTGGCAAAAACAAACAAATTATTGATTTCAATTAAAATATTAAGTTGTTAACGTAGTAGATGACCCATTCAGTCCGCCCAGTGTTTTTGCACTCCGGTTCTCTACCACTTGGGTAAATGAGCACATAAACTCCAATACTTAAACCCCAACACCAGTGAACCCCCATTGTATTCTACTCATCCTGTCAACCCCATTCCTACCGCTGCCCTCTAAATCTGTCCCAAGCACGTGAGTGCTGGCTTCCAGCACTTCTACTGACAGTTATTGTAGGCCTTTGTTGCCGTTCTCTTTGGTTCTTACAAGTCCCATAGTCTGACATCCAGATCCTCTCCATGTCTTACCACCAAACTTTCAGGCCGGTACAGTAAAAATCGCGGGAGAGCCCGCTCTCCTGTGCGCGCGATTCAGTAAATAAAAATATTCAAATTAGGGCCCGCGGTAAAAAGAGGCGCTAGGGACACTAGAACGTCCCTAGCGCCTCTTTTTTGACAGGAGCGTCGGCTGTCAGCGGGTTTGACAGCCGACGCTCAATTTTGCCGGCGTCGGTTCTCAAACCCGCTGACAGCCATGGGTTCGGAAACCGGATGCCAGCAAAATTGCGCATCCGGTTTTCAACCTGCGAGCCGTGGGCCGATTTTAAATTTTTTTTTAAAATTTTTAATTATTTTAACTTTTGGGACCTCTGACTTAATATCGCCGAGAGAAATTAACGCCCACTTTTGCGTAGGCGCTAACTTCTGAAAGTAAAATGTGCGACTTGGCTGCACATTTTGCTTACTGAATCGCACGGGAATACCTAATAGGGCCACATGCATTTTCGACGCGCTATTACCCCTTACTGAATAAGGGGTAAAGCTAGCGCTTCACAAACGTGCGTCCAAACGCGGGTTAACAGTGTATCGGCCTGTTAGTAATAATCCACACGGCCAACATAACTAGGGATGCTGTGGCCCAGTTTCCATTTCCTCAGAATAATGGGGAAACATGGAGATAGTTAGTCAGTGGTAGAGGCCTGCACTCACTTGTTAGGCTATAGTCTACGGATGAGCTGACCCAGTTGTCCGTGCTCACTTTCATAACTTCTGATCAACGGAAGAGCTTGTCGGCTATTTGTACTTCCTTCCAAAGCTTCTAGCCAACGACTCCGCTCTTGCAGTTGCCTTTGTGCCCTTCCGTAGGGTTCCACTGGGATCTCTTTTAAAGGACTATGGCCTAGTAGTTGGGTAAGGACAGTGCAGAGAAGAGAAATGAGGCTGCAGTGCTGGTTTGCTCCTGCTTTGATTAAAGCAAATAACTCCCTAGTGTTCTGAGTGCATTTTTAGTTTCAGGAGAGGAGGGGCATTTCCTTTCATCCTTTTAATTTTTCTAAGTAACGTGCCAAAGCCTTGGCTGAGGGGTTTTAGAAAGTAAAGAGAGTGGTTCGCAACCCGCATCCAATTGGCTGATGAAGTATCTAAACTGATTCTTGTTCTTAAGTATCCCGAGATGTTTTTGTGATGTGAGAGGAAATTTTTATCCACCTTTCCAGCCGCCAAGAGAGGAGTCAGAGAAGACATTTATTGAGGGATCCTACTATCATTAGTCCAAGATATTCCTTTGTCCATCTGGCAAATAAGGAAGAAGGAAAGAGGATTCCCCTCCAGTATCCACTAGATGAAGAGGAAGTAAGGAGGAGGGAGATATTGTACAGCACTTAGGTCAGATGTTATGCTATAGGCAGTAAATAAGTGTTTCTAAATAAATAAATATTGTGTTTAAACACAGCAGATAGAGAGGAGAATCCAGGAGGTTCTTAACCAGTACAATAGAGAAGCAGAAGACAGGAAAATTTGGAGAATTCAAGATCAAGCATTTGGATCCCAAGTATTTGAACAGGGAATTAAAATGGAAAGAAGGCTCCATACTTCACAACAACTTAGGGAGGCTTTCACATGCTAGCAAAAACTAAAGATGGGACCCTGAGGGTTGGATCAAGGGATCACAGATCCACAGATTTACTGGGAAAGACTCGTATCTAGGACCGGTGCTTCCATTAGCCAAACTAGGTGATCACCTAGAGTGCAAGGATTTTGGGGGTGGTAAAATCCTGTCAACATAAGGTCCAAAGGGGTGCTGTACCAGAGCCAAAACCACCAAAAATGGGAGCACTGGTTCTGGATCCATTGTCACAGGAGGGAGGGAGCGCTGTGCTGGATCCATTGCCACAGATAGGAGGGAGGGAGCGCTGTGCTGGATCCATTGTCACAGGTGGGAGGGAGCGCTGTGCTGAATCCATTGTCACAGGTGGGAGGGAGCGCTGTGCTGGATCCATTGTCACAGGTGGGAGGGAGCGCTGTGCTGGATCCATTGTCACAGGAGGGAGGGAGCGCTGTGCTGGATCCATTGCCACAGGTGAGAGGGAGCGCTGTGCTGGATCCATTGTCACAGGTGGGAGGGAGCATGTGCTGGATCCATTGTCACAGGTGGGAGGGAGCGCTGTGCTGGATCCATTGTCACAGGGGGGAGCGCTGTGCTGGATCCATTGTCACAGGAGGGAGGGAGCACTGTGCTGGATCCATTGTCACAGGTGGGAGGGAGCGCTGTGCTGGATCCATTGCCACAGGTGGGAGGGAGCGCTGTGCTGGATTCATTGCCACAGGTGGGAGGGAGCGCTGTGCTGGATCCATTGTCACAGGAGGGAGGGAGCGCTGTGCTGGATCCATTGTCACAGGTGGGAGGGAGCGCTGTGCTGGATTCATTGTCACAGGTGGGAGGGAGCGCTGTGCTGGATCCATTGCCACAGGTGGGAGGGAGCGCTGTGCTGGATCCATTGTCACAGGAGGGAGGGAGCGCTGTGCTGGATCCATTGCCACAGGTGGGAGGGAGCGCTGTGCTGGATCCATTGTCACAGGAGGGAGGGAGCGCTGTGCTGGATCCATTGCCACAGGTGGGAGGGAGCGCTGTGCTGGATCCATTGCCACAGGTGGGAGGGAGCGCTGTGCTGGATCCATTGTCACAGGTGGGAGGGAGCGCTGTGCTGAATCCATTGTCACAGGTGGGAGGGAGCGCTGTGCTGGATCCATTGTCACAGGTGGGAGGGAGCGCTGTGCTGGATCCATTGTCACAGTTGGGAGGGAGCGCTGTGCTGGATCCATTGTCACAGGAGGGAGGGAGCGCTGTGCTGGATCCATTGTCACAGGTGGGAGGGAGCGCTGTGCTGGATCCATTGTCACAGTTGGGAGGGAGCGCTGTGCTGGATCCATTGTCACAGGTGGGAGGGAGCGCTGTGCTGGATCCATTGCCACAGATAGGAGGGAGGGAGCGCTGTGCTGGATCCATTGTCACAGGTGGGAGGGAGCGCTGTGCTGAATCCATTGTCACAGGTGGGAGGGAGCGCTGTGCTGGATCCATTGTCACAGGTGGAAGGGAGCGCTGTGCTGGATCCATTGCCACAGGTGGGAGGGAGCGCTGTGCTGGATCCATTGTCACAGGAGGGAGGGAGCGCTGTGCTGGATCCATTGCCACAGGTGAGAGGGAGCGCTGTGCTGGATCCATTGTCACAGGTGGGAGGGAGCGCTGTGCTGGATCCATTGTCACAGGTGGGAGGGAGCGCTGTGCTGGATCCATTGCCACAGATAGGAGGGAGGGAGCGCTGTGTTGGATCCATTGTCACAGGTGGGAGGGAGCGCTGTGCTGGATCTATTGTCACAGGTGGGAGGGAGCGCTGTGCTGGATCCATTGCCACAGGTGGGAGGGAGCGCTGTGCTGGATCCATTGTCACAGGAGGGAGGGAGCGCTGTGCTGGATCCATTGCCACAGGTGGGAGGGAGCGCTGTGCTGGATCCATTGTCACAGGTGGGAGGGAGCGCTGTGCTGGATCCATTGCCACAGATAGGAGGGAGCGCTGTGCTAGATTCATTGCCACAGGTGGGAGGGAGCGCTGTGCTGAATCCATTGTCACAGGTGGGAGGGAGCGGTGTGCTGGATCCATTGCCACAGGTGGGAGGGAGCGCTGTGCTGGATCCATTGCCACAGGTGGGAGGGAGCGCTGTGCTGAATCCATTGTCACAGGTGGAAGGGAGCGCTGTGCTGGATCCATTGCCACAGGTGGGAGGGAGCGCTGTGCTGGATCCATTGTCACAGGAGGGAGGGAGCGCTGTGCTGGATCCATTGTCACAGGTGGGAGGGAGCATGTGCTGGATCCATTGTCACAGGTGGGAGGGAGCGCTGTGCTGGATCCATTGTCACAGGTGGGAGGGAGCGCTGTGCTGGATCCATTGTCACAGGTGGGAGGGAGCACGTGCTGGATCCATTGTCACAGGTGGGAGGGAGCGCTGTGCTGGATCCATTGTCACAGGAGGGAGGGAGCACTGTGCTGGATCCATTGTCACAGGTGGGAGGGAGCGCTGTGCTGGATCCATTGCCACAGGTGGGAGGGAGCGCTGTGCTGGATCCATTGTCACAGGTGGGAGGGAGCGCTGTGCTGGATTCTTTGTCACAGGTGGGAGGGAGCGCTGTGCTGGATCCATTGCCACAGGTGGGAGGGAGCGCTGTGCTGGATCCATTGTCACAGGAGGGAGGGAGCGCTGTGCTGGATCCATTGTCACAGGTGGGAGGGAGCGCTGTGCTGGATCCATTGTCACAGGAGGGAGGGAGCGCTGTGCTGGATCCATTGCCACAGGTGGGAGGGAGCGCTGTGCTGGATCCATTGTCACAGGTGGGAGGGAGTGCTGTGCTGGATCCATTGTCACAGGTGGGAGGGAGCGCTGTGCTAGATTCATTGCCACAGGTGGGAGGGAGCGCTGTGCTGGATCCATTGTCACAGGTGGGAGGGAGCATGTGCTGGATCCATTGTCACAGGTGGGAGGGAGCGCTGTGCTGGATCCATTGTCACAGGTGGGAGGGAGCATGTGCTGGATCCATTGTCACAGGTGGGAGGGAGCATGTGCTGGATCCATTGTCACAGTTGGGAGGGAGCGCTGTGCTGGATCCATTGTCACAGGTGGGAGGGAGCGCTGTGCTGGATCCATTGTCACAGATAGGAGGGAGCGCTGTGCTGAATCCATTGTCACAGGTGGGAGGGAGCATGTGCTGGATCCATTGTCACAGGTGGGAGGGAGCGCTGTGCTGGATCCATTGCCACAGGTGGGAGGGAGCGCTGTGCTGGATCCATTGTCACAGGTGGGAGGGAGCATGTGCTGGATCCATTGTCACAGGTGGGAGGGAGCGCTGTGCTAGATTCATTGCCACAGGTGGGAGGGAGCATGTGCTGGATCCATTGTCACAGGTGGGAGGGAGCATGTGCTGGATCCATTGTCACAGTTGGGAGGGAGCGCTGTGCTGGATCCATTGTCACAGGTGGGAGGGAGCGCTGTGCTGGATCCATTGTCACAGATAGGAGGGAGCGCTGTGCTGAATCCATTGTCACAGGTGGGAGGGAGCATGTGCTGGATCCATTGTCACAGGTGGGAGGGAGCGCTGTGCTGGATCCATTGCCACAGGTGGGAGGGAGCGCTGTGCTGGATCCATTGTCACAGGTGGGAGGGAGCGCTGTGCTGGATCCATTGCCACAGATGGGAGGGAGCGCTGTGCTGGATCCATTGCCACAGGTGGGAGGGAGCATGTGCTGGATTCATTGTCACAGGTGGGAGGGAGCGCTGTGCTGGATCCATTGCCACAGGTGGGAGGGAGCGCTGTGCTGGATCCATTGTCACAGGTGGGAGGGAGCGCTGTGCTGAATCCATTGTCACAGGTGGGAGGGAGCATGTGCTGGATCCATTGTGACAGGTGGGAGGGAGCGCTGTGCTGGATCCATTGTCACAGGTGGGAGGGAGCGCTGTGCTGGATCCATTGTCACAGGAGGGAGGGAGCGCTGTGCTGGATCCATTGTCACAGGTGGGAGGGAGCGCTGTGCTGGATCCATTGTCACAGGAGGGAGGGAGCGCTTGCTGGATCCATTGTCACAGGTGGGAGGGAGCACTGTGCTGGATCCATTGTCACAGGTGGGAGGGAGCGCTGTGCTGGATCCATTGTCACAGGTGGGAGGGAGCGCTTGCTGGATCCATTGTCACAGGTGGGAGGGAGCGCTGTGCTGGATCCATTGTCACAGGAGGGAGGGAGCACTGTGCTGGATCCATTGTCACAGGTGGGAGGGAGCGCTGTGCTGGATCCATTGTCACAGGTGGGAGGGAGCGCTTGCTGGATCCATTGTCACAGGTGGGAGGGAGCATGTGCTGGATCCATTGCCACAGGTGGGAGGGAGCGCTGTGCTGGATCCATTGTCACAGGTGGGAGGGAGCGCTGTGCTGGATCCATTGCCACAGGTGGGAGGGAGCATGTGCTGGATCCATTGCCACAGGTGGGAGGGAGCGCTGTGCTGGATCCATTGCCACAGGTGGGAGGGAGCGCTGTGCTGGATCCATTGTCTCAGGTGGGAGGGAGCATGTGCTGGATCCATTGTCACAGGTGGGAGGGAGCGCTGTGCTGGATCCATTGTCACAGGTGGGAGGGAGCGCTGTGCTGGATCCATTGTCACAGGTGGGAGGGAGCGCTGTGCTGGATACATTGCCACAGGTGGGAGGGAGCGCTGTGCTGGATACATTGTCACAGGTGGGAGGGAGCGCTGTGCTGGATCCATTGTCACAGATGGGAGGGAGCGCTGTGCTGGATCCATTGTCACAGGTGGGAGGGAGCGCTGTGCTGGATACATTGCCACAGGTGGGAGGGAGCGCTGTGCTGGATACATTGCCACAGGTGGGAGGGAGCGCTGTGCTGGATCCATTGCCACAGGTGGGAGGGAGCGCTGTGCTGGATACATTGTCACAGGTGAGAGGGAGCGCTGTGCTGAATCCATTGTCACAGGTGGGAGGGAGCGCTGTGCTGGATACATTGTCACAGGTGGGAGGGAGCGCTGTGCTGGATCCATTGTCACAGCTGGGAGGGAGCGCTGTGCTGGATCCATTGTCACAGGTGGGAGGGAGCGCTGTGCTGGATCCATTGCCACAGGTGGGAGGGAGCGCTGTGCTGGAGCTGCCGCCAATAGTTAAATTGGGGGGGGGGGGGGGGGGGTAGGGAGGGAGTGAATGACCAAAGGTTCTCCTAGATAGGCTTGTATTGGCCCTGCTTGTACCATGTGCAATATTACATGTATGAACTGCTTCATCAGTAAAGTTATGTTGGAATACGGTCTTTGTGTGCCGCTTGGTTAGTTGGCACTCCCTAATGCAACAGATAGCTAACAGCTAGGGTCGGGAGGTAATCCTCTCCTTCTCTGGAGAATGCTGTAGATCTGGAACTGAAAATGCCCCAACTGCCCGTTTTCTCTTGCATAGCCTCTAATGCATCAGCAGAGCTCTTGCAGTAGAATGGGCTTCATTTCCACCTCTAACCACTGAAGGGAAATCCCCTACACCTGCAGGCCATTTCGGCCTCTAACCTTTTATGAAACCAGTAATCTCTCCCTTCCCCACCCACCTTTTCCTCACAATACATAATTGTTTAATTATTTCTGTCACTCTAGTTAACTAATTTTACCCACCTCGAGGAAAATAACTGTCTATGGCTCTGTGTTTGATTAACAGCAGTAGGGCAGGTGCAGTTGGATTCAAATGTTCAGGCCTCCTGGTCCAATTGCATATTTCAATGAATCTCTAAGTGAGTAAAAACTGACACAACCTCTACATGGTATAAAGTTAAACATTAATAATCCCCCCAAAAAAGGTGAAAGGAAATTACCAAAATTCAAACCCACATAAAGAACTTTTATATATTTATTTCTGATTTTAATAGACTGAAAATGAAATAGTGAATATGATATGTACAAAAGTTTGGACGTCCTTCCAGTTGATTCATTATTATTTTTTTTAAATTGTTAATAAGGCCCAAACAATTGATTGACCCATTAAGCTTTTAGTTAGTCAGGTGAAGACAATTCCATGGCTGAACAATTACTCTGATCCTTCCAGCCTCTCAGGTTGTGATTGTTGTTCTGTCTACTTTCAACAACCATGAGCTCCTCTGACCAACTATCTGAACATTTGAAAAGGAAGATACTGGAATTCACTTTTTACAAAGCAAGGAAAGGCTATAAAAAATCTCTAAATGCTTCCAAACAGAAATTTCAACTGTCAGAAACATTATTAAGAAATTTAAAGTACAGTATCTTATGTGGTGGTGGCAAAACAATTCAAATTTTGTTTCATCAGTCGAAAGCACTTGGATCCTAAAAGTTTCAGGCATATCAAGATTATGTTTTGCATACATTAGAAGATAACATTTATTATTAGGTCATAGTAAAGACTTCCTTCTGACAACTCTCCCATGCAGATCATTGTTATGTAAGCAACACTGTATTGTGCACCTATGGACAACTACTCCAGTGTCAGCTAAACTTTTCAGCAGGTCATTTACAGTGGGTTCTGTTTTACAGATCTGATTAATTTTAGGGCAGTTCTATCTGAAATTTGTCTTGGTCTTCCAGAACTTGCATTGTCCTCAACAGTTCCATGAAATCTCTATTTCTTAACAATATTTCTGACAGTTGAAATTGCTAGCTTGAAAGCATTTAGATATTTTTTATATAGCCTTCTCCTGATTTGGAAAAGTAAATTTTTTTCATTTTCAAATGTTCAGATAGCTGCTGCTTAGAGGAGCCCCTGGTTGTTGAAAGTAGACAGGAGAACAATCACAATCTGAGAGATTAGAAGGATAATTTTTCAACACTGGAATTGTCTTCACCTGACTACTTGAAGGCCTAACGGTTCAATCAATCAGCAAATAAATACTAATTTTGCATTGAAAATTGTAGAAAGATGGTGTGCTTAACTTTGTGTCATGCAGAGATTGTATCAGTTTCTATTTATTTAGAGATTCGTTGAAACATACAATTTGACTTGGAGTGCCTAAACGTTTGCATGCAACTGGCTACACAACCAGTACCATTTTGAAGTATGGCACCGGTGGGACAGGAGTGACTAGGGATTGCTTCTGCCCTCTTTGCACCAGGGGACTCCTTGTGGAGTGAGCTGGAGAGTCCTGGGGAGATGCAGGGGGATGGGGCCATTGGGGGAGGGGGAGTTGTTGGAAAGACTGGTTGGGGACAGGGTTTTGAGGCTGGGGAGGGAATTATAAGCTGGGAAAGGTGGATTTGGAGACCACGGGTGCTAGCAGAAATAATGATGTAAGGAAAGAGGAAAAAACAACATGTGACCCCAGGGCTTTCAGCAGCAGGGACATTCATTCGGGCCTTGAAGTTACCATAGCATGTTGCTGCTCATTCTGGATTTTTGTTTTAATGGTTTTAGAGTGCATTAAGATGGAAAAAAAAAAAAAAAGAAACAACACAAAACAAACCCAAAAAGAAACTAAAAAAGAAATAAATAGAAATAGATACAACAAAATGAAACTGATAATGAACTGTAAATGCAGACCTGCACACCTGTATTCCCTGCCACAGCCTCTGGATTTGTGGGTCCAGAGGACTGTGAAGACCAGCGGAGTGGCAGATTCCTATTTAATTGACTTCAACTGTTGTTTCTTTCTGTATAAGATACACTGAAAACAAAGGTCTGTTTTAGTTTTCAGAACTTATTTTCCCCAACTCTCAGACATCTCCTTAGAGTTTCTTCATGTGTTGCTTTGTTTCTATGCTCCCTTGGCTCAGGGGTTGTGGCACAACCCCATATAATGTAGGCTGTGCTCTCCTTGCCCCTCACTGCTTTCCATTTTCAGCTTCACCAAGACAAGTCAAAAAGGCATTTCTATAACATGGATAATTCGGGCTAAAATTGCTCAGAGCTCTAACCGGCGAGTTTATTTCATTGTTTTTTCCTGTGATAATAACCCACCCACACCTGTCCTCTGAAATATGAAATACTGCAGCGAAGCAAAAAAAAAACAACAAACAACCCTATCAAAGTGCAATAATTAATTATTACTCCAGTAAGAAAATACCAATGACTAAACTCTGTCTACCATTAAAAGGAAGCAGCACGGTGGGGTTTTATAGAGCCGGTGATGTGATGTGATGGAGCCTGCTCCCTGGCTCTTCTGCCGTGTCCTGATTTTATTCTTCAGGCTGCCTATATTGGGGGGGGGGGGGGGGGGGAGCTGCCACGGATCCACTCTCCCCTTGCACTCATCCGATCTGCAGCAATGTCTGAGGGCCGTGCAGCACCTCCCCCCCCCCCCCCCCCGACAGATGTCAGCTCCAATTAAGCAGCTCCTGATGGGCTCTGCCATCCAATCGGAATTCCCATCAAAGATCAATTCCATTAAATTCCAGCCTTCAAGGCCCCGCCAGCCCCACCCCCTTTATCTCGTACACCATCTCCAGGCTCCCTCCATTGGCACCCAGGGAGCCGGGATCCAAGCCTTTCCGTCTGGCTGTCCCTCCCACCCTCAGTCATTCCCTGCCACCGCCGAGCACTTTCCCCACTTTCCAGCAGCATCTCGGGCACCGGCACGCAGGAGCCGAGGCGGTCCAGGTACCATCGAGGGGGAAGGAAAGTCAGCCGGCCGAGGAGCCTGCTTGTGAAGGGGAAGCAAGACAGGGGGGGGAAACGGGCTCCCCCCCGAGCTCTTCTGCACCGGGGGGGGGAAGGAGCGGAATCCGCTGGAACAAAGCGTTATCTGCGCGATCCCTGCTCTGATCTTATCGGCTCCGCGCCTCATTGTCTTCGCCTGGGCCCGGGGCGCGAAAGGAACCACCCCCGAGACATCGCGCGCCCCCGGCCCGAGCAGCTCCCGCCGCGCTGAGACAAGAGGTGGACGGAACCGGTCCCTTCACGCGGGCTTTGGACTTCTCGCCGCATCTCCGGGGTGATCGGGTGCCGCCCCTTTAAAGAGAGCTTTTAAATACTGATAAGGACAGAGGCAAATCAAGCAACTCACTCCTCAGCTGCAACTTTCCGGGAAGAAAAGATCGCTGAATTCTATACCAAGGGGAGCGCAATTTTACGCGTACTTTTTAGTAAACGGACAGAAAAAAAAACCACCCCGTTCAGATACAATCTTCCTCTCCTTTTAAGAAGGAATGACACTGTCACCTCATCACATAAACCAGAGCACACGTGCTTCTTTTTGAACAGATATATATACAATTTCTTAAACTTGGGGCGTATTTTTCTCTTACCTTTTGGAGTTTTATTTTAAGGGACAGAATCTTGTGAAAAAAAAAAAGATTAGCCGAAAAGATTTAAAACAGGTAAGTTTCCTCCCCTCTCCTTCAAGATAGCTAGATTCATATTGCATAGCTCGATATATTTTTGGCTAGGTTTCTCAAAAGCAGAATTATTGACACGATTGGAATCCTTATTAATTAGGAATCCCAACTAGGGTGCAAGTTACCGTTGAAGTTCAACACAGGCGAATAGAAAAAAAAGATTGGAAGCATGCATGCAAGTTTAGCTGGAAAGAGAAATATTACTAAAACGAATAATTTTCCGTTTGTGCTTGGTGTGCTAATGATTTCGGTTGTACAAACTACGTTTTCAGCTGTACCTTATTTTTGCTGGTGAACTATGACTCACACTTTATGATTTTAAAAGTAAATAATCGTTCTTAACAAAAACAGATGCCTTATGTCACATAATTTTTTTTCAAGACAAATATTCACGTTACTTAAACTGATCTCAGAAAAAAAATGCAAAGCAAACAAAAGTCTTAAGCCATAATAATAACTAGAAACTAGCTAAAATATTTTAAACATAGTGTACTGACTGTTTTAAGTGACGCCATACGCTGTTTGTAAACTCAAACAGCCAACTTGTTTGCACTAAGACGACGAAGTGCAAACTTTATATTTTATCAAACTTTGCCAGCTCCAAAATGTCATTTCGTTGATTCCCCCGGCCTCTTTCCCCACGCCCCACCTTTTTCTGTCCAAGGTTATTCCTTGGATGCTCGATCCATTGTTTTATTACATGTTGACACGGCCAGAGGAGTTCCTGAATGCTATTGCTGTCTGCATGACAGATGGTGCTCTGTGAAGGCTGCAACAAGATATGATTCAATTTTCTCTTCCAACACAACTCCATTTTTGCTACTTTTTTTTTTTTTTTGCAAGAGTACAAACCGATTAAAAACAGAAAAACAAATTGGGAGCTCGCCATTATAAAATCTTGAAGCAGAATGATCGTAAGCGATAAATTATGCTAATTGTATGCACGCCCAATTTGCATAATAAAGTAGCCCCCCTGCCAACCTTGGTACAAAGGCAGTAACTTCTTTTATTAAATTCCAGAATAGAACAATGTAAGATTGAGCTTTCACTATTATTGTTATTTTCACCTTTCTGCTCGGGCCTGTTCCTTGCCAATGGCCTTTGTGCCTTTATTCGATATCGGAATAAAGGAGAACTTTCAGCAGAATTCGGTTTGGTTTTATGGAGTCGTGCATTTTTTTTTTTTTTGCTTGTTTTAGTATTTTATGTTTGAATTTTCTTTTTAAGGCTTACAAATCAAACCAAAAGAAGAGATCCAACGACAAAAACGCAGTAACTACATTTGTTAGAAATGATTTTCAGAATTGCAAGATGAATGTATCTTTTGCTTCTGTGGCATGAACTGCCCCGTTTTTATTTCAAGGTGCCTGTAGCAATATTTAGCTGGCAGATCCGGTTAGGAATCTACTAATGGCACAATTTTATTTTACTTCCCCTCTGGTTAAAAAGAATGAAAGTTGAAATAATTACACTACAGTGTAACTAACCTACAAACATATATATATATATATATATATCTATATTTATGTATAGAAGGGTTGGGAGAGGCTAGGTGTTGTGATAACAATGGCAGATTCTTCTAGGAATTGGCACATCTGTCCCTCTTTGTGATGATGTCTTTGTTTTAAGCCCACACTGGACAGCAGATCTTCCTGGGTAGCTTTCCTAGCAGCCTTCTTTCTATTTTCCTCTGAAACACTGTTCTGTATAATAATAATAATGATTTATTATTATTATTATTATTATTATTATTCCAATTCATTCTCGGTTTCATATTTTATTATATCAGAGACAAATCCAGCGTTCTCTTTTCCCCTAACATTACAGGGGCCTGATCCCTGTAGCAGATGCTATGGGACTTTTATCTGGGAGGTTCTGCGTTCACCAAAATAAATAAATACAGGAGCACCCAAGGAAATGGCTGCCTAGTCTCAGAGCTCCTGTGTCTTGAAGTGGATCTTTCTATGAAATATTATAACAAAAGAGTGTAGTCAATGAAATGTATTAAAAACAGCTAAAGCAGAGATCCAGGAGCCTGGAAAACCTCGAACAAGAAGAAGAAGAACAACAACAACAAAGAGAGAGAGAGAGAGAGAGAAGCTAAAATGTAATCTTTGAACTGCTGAAAAATCAAGTAAGAGAGGCCACACAAAGAAGCAGCAGGAAGAGGCATCCGGCTAAATATCTACCACCTCGTGCTGGCATGGTGGAGGTGATTACAAAGATATTTAATATTATCTGACCTCACTTCCTAAATACCCAAAAAGTTTGGTGGCAGAAAGCAATCCATGTTTTTTTCCCCTTGAAAACTTTTACTATTTTCTGAAAATAGCAATCTGCAAGTGATCCCTGCAGGAGATTTGATTCAAAGGCTGTGTGACTAATGTTTGTTACCAGAAATATACTTCATATTCTTTTTTCCTATACTTTACCGCCCAGTGGCCTACAATGATGCAGAAAGTACCTTAAGCCCTGCCATACAAATAGGTGAATTTTCAAAGGAGTTATGCGCCTAAATGCAATTTTCAAAAGCCCACTCAGTCCAATAAAGTGCATTTATGCATGTAAAACCCAGCTTTACATGTGTAAATGCCTTTTAAAATCAGGCCCTAAGGGTTTGTTTGGGGTTTTTTTTTTGTTTGTTTGTTAAATCGGATGGTATTTGGATAAGGAGGCTCGGACCAGAGACGGGGGAAATGCGGAAGCAGCAGGAAGGTTAAGGTGAACGCTGTGAGAGCCGAGCTGCTGGACTGAAACTTCTGAAGAGGCCGAAAGGACCTCCTGGACTTTTATTTTGCTTTCAGGGCAGTGAAAAGGCACTGTTTCCCCAAAGATCCCCGTTCGGCACCCCCAGCTGTAAATTGCGTGCGTGAAAGCCCCTGGCGGCCTGCAGAGGCGGGAAGGGAGCCAGCTGAGGCTGCGCAGAAAGCTCATCTGCACCTAAACATTCAATTGCTTTTCTGGTTCAAAAAAGCAAACAAACTTTTCTGATTACAATGTAGAAAAAAAGAACTTGCCCTCAGATATTTTTTGTTATCCCAGCATTTTTTCTATTGTGAAAAAAGGGTTTTTTTTTCTTATCTCTTCCCTTCTTTTGTAGAATTCTGTGATTTTAAGATGAAAAGCAAGTACCGCTAGTTAAATATTGTGAGGGAACAAATTACTAGCTATAGTACTAAAATCAACTGTAGTCCTATTCAATTATTAGCATAGCCTAAGTAAAACGTGCTATTTAATACAGCAGGGAAGGAACTTCCTTCTGTTGACTCAGTGCAGCACTGAATTATTTAAGGACAGGAAAAGTTGAGTCTTTAAGCGTCACTGAAAGTATGATCTAGAAATGAGTAAGAAAACTAAATGTACTTTCAGGCGGACAGAGCTGCTAGAGAATTACAAAATCAGAGTCAAATATGACTGAGAGGCATCTAAAAAAAAAAAAAAAGGGAATGAGAGCAGTGTCCCACGAGATACAGATGTTGCAGTGAGCACAGCTGACAGCGGTGCACGCAGGATGGAAGTGAAACGAGCAGGGTCAGGCGATGGAGCTGAGAGCCCTGAAAGGGACCGTTTTAACCCCTCCCCCCCCCCCGGGAAAAAAAATTACTGTGCTGGGATGATTTGGAAATTAGGCAGCGTCATTGGAAATATTTGAATTTGGGGGTTCCTGAGGAGAAAGAAGGACACGTCTACTCTGGTCCCTAATGGGCAATGAAAGAACAAACTGGGGCGAGAGGACAAAACATTCAGGAGAGAAGGGGCTAGTGGAAATAGGCCAGGAGTGAGGACTGCCTGCTTGCATGACTTTGATGAAAAAAAAATCAAGAACTCATGGCTACCAGAGAAGAAGAAAAAAGGAAGCGGGGGCAGATGCACGTGGGCTGTCCCGTTTTGCTTTAATTTTCCGTACGAAGGGCAGAATTCTTCCTTCACCGCTACTGAAGAGGGAGGTCGGGCCGTCCAACGAGGAAACCCCCCCCCCCCCCAGGATCAAGGGCGGAAGATCAAGCAGCCCGGAGCGATCGCACTCCTTCCGCAGAGCCAGGGAGGGTGGAAGCTGCGTCTGACACCAGGGAAGAGCTGCATATTGACTCCTCCAGAAAAGATCTCACCTTAATAGCCACAGAAGGAGTGTGCATTTATTCTTTCTCTTTTATTAGGTTTGTTTGTTTTTAATCTGTTTTTATTTCTTTCATTTCTTTTGTAGTTTTTTCATTTTTTAAATTTCATTTTTATGTAGGATAAGGTATACATAGGGACCTTCTTTTTGTTTTTATTTTAGTTTGCCTGGGGATTTCAACGATAGAACAAAAAATAAATAAACCAGAGGAAGAATGGCTTTTCCTCTGATTTTTCTCCTGTGTGTTATATCAAAGTCATTTTCCCACTGACTTTTTTTGTTCTAACACTGATATTCCTAGGCAAAATAAAATAAAAACTGAAAACGAAGGTCCCTAGATATATTATATATAAGACTGTAGGAGGAGATCTAAAGAAAGATATTTGACAATGTGTTTGCCATGTTTCCATAAGATCATTTAAGTTATTTGTGCTGTTGGAGATGTTTGCATTGTGACCTTTGATTAGTCCTGGCCAGGTGCGCTCCTAGCTGTGGGAAACCTTAGGACTGGACCAATGATTGGGGCTTTTAAAGGGGGATGTGGGAGCTAAGAATGGGAAGGTTTATGGAAGGCTGGGCACAGATATTAGTTCTGGTAACAGTTTATCTAGCATTGCATTCTTTAGGTAATATTGAGAAAACAGATAAAGGCAGCATTCCGTGTAACTCTCTTACAGTGAAGGAAAGAGAAGTGATTCTGTCCAAGCTGAATTTTGATTGGTCAAATGATTAATCTTGGGGTGATTATATGGAATGGATTAGAACTGAAATCCCCAATTAAAAAGAACACAAATTTTACAGCTTTCCCCCAACAAAAGGCCATGATTGCTAACCTTCAAGAAACCCACCTAAATGAGAAAAAAAACATTCAAAACTTAAAAGAGAATGGATGGACAGTTGCTATTCTGTTTCCTCAGAGACCAAAAGGGCAGGCTTAGCCATCCTCTTTCACAAATAGGTTCCTTTGGAAGTTGGAAAGGTCATTAAAGATTCCTCTGGGAGATATATTATTGTAATTGAGAAAATATTTGAAAAAAAAAGAAAGAGTTGATATTGTGTAATGTTCATGCCCCTAACACTTATGATCACATTCTTCTACTTTATTTAAACAAATAGCTTGTTAAGGCTGTAATACTATTGGTGATCAGAGGAGAAGCTGACCAGGCAATGGATAGATCAAGCCAGTAGGGTGGAAAATAATAATAAGGATATTGGGAGAATTTACAATTGACATGTTCAATTGGCATGTCAAAAGCACACATGATGCAATCTAGAACAGATATTTTTGTTTCTGCAATTGTATTTTCTAGAATTAGTAATGTTGAAATTGGCCCATTAGCTATTTCTGATCATACTCCTGTATGGATAGATATGTCAAGCAGAGATGGTAAGAACTAAAAAAAATGATATTTTTATCACTAAATGGAAAGTTTGCACACTTTAATGCCACCTATTCTACAGATCCTGCCTTGTTCTGGGAAGGGGTAATGCAAGGTGAAATGATTGCCTTTATTGCTAGATAAAAATAAAAAAGATATTAATACAAAGATTTTGGACTTGGAAATACAATTGCATTAGACTAAATGTATCTTAGTGAATAACCCTTCTAATGACCACAATGAATAATATCTGACAATTCAAACTACTCAACTCTTTATTGCAGTAGAAATCTCAGTTTTAATTGTTATAAGCATAAACTTGGTAACAAATCTGATAGATTATTAAGCCTGATTGATGGTTCAAATACAAATTAGATACAGCACATAAAAATTTAAGCTAATGATGGGATACTGCATTGCTGCAATAAAGATACGTGGTGTGCTATGTGATTTTTACCAGAAATTACACTCATCAGAATTGAAAGGCAGAACATCCAGAAAACAATTATGGAGAGAAAATGTAAACACATTACGGAGACACAATTAGAAAACTTAAACTCTCCCTCTACAATGCACGAAATACAATTAACAGTAGTGAACTATAAAAAACTTTAAAGCCCCAGGTCCACTGGTTTAAGTACTGAATGTTATAACATTTTAGGTGAGATTATAATACCTTCTCATAGAGATACTTTTGCTAGGGCAGTATCAATTGGCAGGCTACCCTTTTGTCTAATAAAACTTGGATTACACTAATTCCAAAAACAGATCCTGAGCAGCCAAACTCTTATCTCCCAATTGTTCTTCTCTATCAGGATGTTAATTTATATGCAACAATTATTTCAAATAGATTTTATCAATTTATTCCTTCATTTATATCTGAAAATCAGGAAAGTTTTCACAGACAACTGAATCCTCCCTGATCAGTAAAGATGCCGAAAAGACTTTTGATAGTCTCATGGAGGTATTTGATGTATACTCCGGACTGATCTAGTATAAAAATCCAAGTTATAATAATCCCAAAACTGCAATTTTAGCAAATGGTCTGCTATCTGAAGAGTTCTCCATATCTAGAAGAACAAGTCAAGGTAGCCCACGCTCTGCTCGTTTTTTGGTTTTTTTAACTTTAGAGCCCTTGCTTACTTCATCTGATTTTCAGGGTAGTTCGGTTGATAAAGAGGCGATCAAATTAACTCTCTTCACAGATGATATTCTAGTTATGATATTTATTCCCAACTCTGAAACTTCTCTACAATTGATTATTATATTCATGGAGAATTTTAGCCCATTTTCTAGTTTTAAAGTAAGCATAGAAAAATCAATAGTTTTCAATCCAGTTGGGACACTGAAGGAAAGATGAGTGGTTCTTTTTTTTATTTCACTGGGCTACAGGACATACTAAATATTTTGGGGTTAACATTTCAACTGATTCGGGATCAATTTATGGCCTCAATATTTTTTCTACTGTTAAGAGCCTGGAAAAACTTTGAATAAGTTAGCAAAACCTTTTGGTATCACTCATAGGAAGAATACAGTTAATTCACATGGTGTTATTACCCATATACCTTATATGATGCATGATTGAGGTGCAAACTATTAATAAAGATATAAGGCTGATATGCTAAAGTGGGTTTACAAATAGAAAATCACATGCATAATGGCATTTGCATATTTTAATGTGCATTATTTTGTGCATGGGAACATAAATGGAAAACTTATGCAAGGTTGTTAATCAGCTGAAGGATCATGCAAATCAACTTGTGGCTTTCACACAGTTAACGTTTGTTCAGAAAATTGTGCAAATCAGAGATTTTCTGCAAAATTGAACTACACCTCAGGGAGGCATAGTTAATTTTTTATGCAATAAAGTCCTCAAATGTGCACAAACTTTACCATAAAAGAATATTAAAAAAATCCAGTTTGCATATCATGCTAATGAGCCATTATCGTGAGAAAATTATTTCATGTAACAGCCCATTTCTGCAAACTGCAATGTGGCTTAGTATATTGGCCTCTATATTCATTTGGCAGGGAAAAATCCAGATTTACAAATAATACTTTAACATTGCCGTATAGAGAGGGAGACCTAACTGTTCCATATATCAGAGAATATAACACAGCATGATATAACTCAGATTGGATTTGGGAAGGAGAAGATTAGTGGTTAGAGAAGTAAGCTGTGAACCAGGGATGTCAAATTTTAAATTCTTAATAATACCCGCGATAAGAAAAGGGGGCATGTTTAGGGAAATTTTAGAATTACCACACCATGCAATAACATAACTGCTTTGCATCAGTAATAATCCTTATTTTTCACTGAGAGACAGCGAGAGACTATCTAAAAGGCCCTCATATGTTCTCTCACCCTAGCTTGATGGACTCTACAACAGGGTACCATCAAGCTAAGGTGAGATAACTTTGTACAAAATTTCATCTTTGTGAGACTTTCTGCACTCCAAATGACGTCAAACCTTCACCAAGTTGTACTGTGCTGTTCATACGTCTCAGTCTACATGAGAAACTGGCCCCTCTCTCTCTCTCTCTCTCTCTTCTCCCCCCCCCCCTCCTGATGCCAGTAATAGCAGAAGCTATTCCCTAACAAGCAAATTTTAAAAGGCCGCTGCACATAAAAAATGGGGGTTGCACAGGCCACGTGCATTTTACAAAAGGCACAGTTACACGCATAACCCCTGTAATGTGTGGGGGTGGCCGGGACAGTGCTATTCCATGCTGTCCTAGGGAAGCACATGCTGGCCGGCTGCTGGCATGTGGAAATTCCAGAGGAGCAGTAAGTAGTAAAATAAAAAATTTGGGGTTAGTTAGTTTAGGAGGAGGAGAGGGGAAGAGGGAGGAAGGGTAGGGTTAGGGATAGGAAAGTTCCCTACCAGTCTGCTCCTTAATTGGAGTGGACTGGGAGAGAACTGGGGGAGGCCCGATTGTGTCACCATGCATAGCTCATAAAATCCTCCCCCCCCTGCGTGCACAACTCATGGGCCGCCCGCACATGCATGCATGGATTTTAAAATCTGGCACGCACATGGACTTCTCTAAGGGGTAGATTTTAAAAAGTGTGCATGCATATGCGCATGGTTCCCAGCGCGTGCACATGGACATGCATATTTTATAACATGCGCGCGCATGTTATAAAATCCATGGGCCGCGCGGACCATGCACGCCGGACTGGGAGGGAACTTCGCTACCCTCCACCTAACCTTCCTACCCTTTCCCCTGTCCACTCTGACCCCAACCCCCTACCTAAGTAAAATAATTTTTTACATTTTTTTACTTACTGCTCCATTGGAGCAGAAGCAACTTGTGCGCACTGGCCAACTGCTAGTGTGTGCTTCCCTGGGACAGACCTCTATCATATCCCCCCTCAGCCGTCTCTTCTCCAAGCTGAACAGCCCTAACCTCTTCAGCCTTTCCTCACAGGGGAGCTGTTCCATCCTCTTTATCATTTTGGTTGCCCTTCTCTGTACCTTCTCCATTGCAATTATATCTTTTTTGAGATGCGGCGACCAGAATTGTACACAGTATTCAAGGTGCAGTCTCACCATGGAGCGATACAGAGGCATTATGACATTTTCCGTTTTATTCACCATTCCCTTTCTAATAATTCCCAACATTCTGTTTGCTTTTTTGACTGCCGCAGCACACTGTACCGATGATTTCAATGTATTATCCACTATGATGCTTAGATCTCTTTCCTGGGTGGTAACTTCTGGTATGGAACCTAACATCATGTAACTACAGCAAGGGTTATTTTTCCCTATGTGCATCACCTTGCACTTGTCCACATTAAATTTCATTTGCTATTTGGATGCCCAATTTTCCAGTCTCACAAGGTCCTCCTGCAGTTTATCACAATCTGCTTGTGATTTAACTACTCTGAATAATAATAATAATAATACCAACCAAGAGTAAGTCCTCTGTCTCTAAGTACTGCTTTTCATGCTAAATCAAAATATTTTCCAGATCTAATAAAGTAAAATCTATTTGTTAAGTTGGTCAGATCATTATGGTCTTGGTCTACAGAAGGGTTTCCCAAACCTGTCCTGGGGACACCACAGTTGGGTTTTCTGGATATCTGTGATGAATATACGATAAATTTGCATATCATGGAGACTCAGTATATGCAACTGTATCTCATGCATATTCATTATGGATATCCTGAAAACCCAACTGGCTGTGGTGTTCCCAGGTCAGGTTTGGAAAGACCTAGTCTACAGCATGGAAAATGCTAGGACTATTCTCTAACTATTCCATTTTCCTATCCCCCTGCAGGGTAATGCTGAATTTGAGCCACGTCTTTCCAACAAAATCTTTAGTAAATGAAAAAATGTGGATTGATATTAGCAAAAGGATTTTTCTGTGCCTATGGGCAAATAATTTGCACATTCCAAGACTTGAAGATTACATTTAGTTTAGAGAATTGTGAATTTTTTATTTTTTTTTTGCCTTTCTACTACATACACATTATTTCAAGCACCAAAAGCAGATATAGCCAATTCTAAAGTTGAAATGATATGGATATTCAGATCCATTGCAATTGGCTGTGTACTAAGGGCATGATTTGTTTTAACTCTCTGCATTGGTGCAATGTTCAAAGAGGGAGTTATGTGCACACTTTCACTTTGAAAATGACCTAGGAAGACTAACCTGCTCACATTTACACCTGCTAATTTGTGTGCAGGGGCGGATTGGCCTATCGGGGGATCGGGCATCCCCCAATGGGCTGATCGCTCCAGTCACGTGGTCTGCCATGCGTGGCCGTGACAGAGCCGCGCTCGGCAGACCACGTGATGTGTCCGGGCCAGCCTGGGTGGTGAGTACCCGGGCCGGTCCGACATCGTGAATCTGCCGCTATTTGTGTGGGTTGTTTTCCTGAGGAAAAAATACATACATGCTTCTGAAATTTCATGCTCTATTTGTCAAGAAATTAAACAAAGCAAAGTGGCCCTGCCACCAGTGTCCCTGACCCTCACTTACCTCTTTTGTGGGGGTCTTGGCAGTAGAAAGAGACAAGTACCATCCCCACCTGCTCCTGCCCCACCACATCTATTTAAAAATGACCACTCAGTTCTGAGACCAGTGCCAAGGTGATATCAGCGCTGGCTGGTGCCATTTATTTGTATGTCCGTACAAGAAGATAGCCTTGGCCAGCCCCTTGACATCGGTCTCGGGGCTGGGCGCCATTTATAAATGGACGTGGTGGGGTAGAAATAAGTGGGGATCACTCCTTCTCTTTTCTCTTGCCACAACCACCATGGAAGGGGTAAGTAGGGGCCAGGGAGATAGGGGGGGGGGGGGGGGGGGGCTCAGAAGGGCCAAGGGAGGCCCTGGCTGGGCATCTTACCAAGGGTGGAGGGTTTGGGAACACCCCAGAAAGCCCTGGGAAGTGGCTGTGGAGGTACAAGGAGGCCTCATGGCTGCTTTTTTTTGTTTAGTTTGGGGTGGGGAAAATTTTACTTTGGTTCGCCAAACAAACCAAACCAAAATAAACATTAAAACAAATTGAAAAATGGGAAGACAAAAGTCCCTGAAATAAAAACTAACCACAACAAACAAAAAAAAAAATGTAATCTTCACATCCCTATATTATACATGAGTAAAGTGGACATTCATTAAATCAGTGCATTAGGAGTACTAGAGACTAACTCTGCTAAGGAGAAATATGTTAAGCTTTTCCTTTGGAAAAGTCTTCTAAAAACTAAAAAATGAATCATGTTCAAATGGCTCAATAGAAAGGCTCCCGATCAGACAATGTAAAGAAGGCAACTGCATCAGGTAGTGGTAATGCAATGCTTGTCTGGACCAGACAGCAAACAACCAAGTTGGGGGAAGACTTTAAATTTTTTAATTTTGGCAACCTTAATACTCCACCAACTGAAATCTGCAATATGATCTTTAACACTCATCCGGCAAAGAACAGAATAAGCTAAATCCTTAGACTTAAATAACCAGAGTTTTAGAGTAACAATAATATAATTTACAAGTTAGTTTTTATGTATTTGCGGTAAGGATTAGCACCGGTGTCAAGAGTGGTCAGTTTTGTGACCTGTCTGATATGTTGCTCTTGTTTCTTTTTTAAGGTAGAAGAGCGTGGAGAGGAGTGAGGGGAATATTTATTAACATTTATAGATATTACTTTACTGACAACTTCTGTGATATCTGAGATAGAACCTGAATAAGGGAGGGGATAGCATAATAATTGAGTTCAATTGCACGACTGCTACATATTCTATTTTAATTGTTATAGGAAGTGTCTTATGTATGTATGAACTTCTCATTGCAAGTTGATGTTATATTCAAATGCCAATGAAATAATTGTAGATAAATGCATGCTACTAATAATAATCAAACAATGATGCTGATGAAGATGAGTAGAATAATAATTATTATCCTCAATAACCCTGTTGTATTGTCGGTGCTGTGAATTTCTCTAGCCTCTCGGAAAAAGAGTGTATACATAAGACCATGAGAGATGCCATGCTGGGTCAGATCGATGGCATATCGAGCCCAGCATCCTGTCTCCAACAGTGGCCAGCCCTGGTCACTTGGAAGTACCCAGCAGATCCCAATAGGAAAGTCGATTCCCCATCTCTCACTCCCAGAAGTAAGAGGATGTAGACACCCAAGTCTGTCTGACTAATAATTATTTATGGACCAGAAATTTGTCTAAGCCTTTTTTGAAATTCAGCTATGCTGCTAGCCTTGATCACATTCTCTGGCAACAAATTCTATAGCTTAATTGTTAGTTTGCTCATAATAAGAATAACATTATCACTGTTAGTATCATTAGAATGATATTTCTGATTCTCTTCCTTTATGCACTGATGTTACCCACTTTCTCTCTCTCTTGTCCATTTAGTGACTTTCTGTGCACTGCCAGAAGATGATGCTGAGCCCGGACCAGGCTGACTCAGATCATCCCTCGGCTCAGTCGGACCCAGAATCACTGGCCAGTGACCTCAAGGTGGGCTGCGTGTCGGACCTGGAGGCAGGGGAGAGCCGGGGCCGGGCAGCACACCCACAGCAGCTGAGCCGGGAGGAGAAGCGCCGGCGGCGGAGGGCCACGGCCAAGTACCGCTCGGCCCACGCCACCCGCGAGCGGATCCGGGTGGAGGCCTTTAATGTGGCTTTTGCAGAACTCAGGAAGCTGCTGCCCACGTTACCCCCTGACAAGAAGCTGTCCAAGATCGAGATCCTGCGCCTGGCCATCTGCTACATCTCCTACCTGAACCACGTGCTGGATGTGTGAGGGGGGCCCCCTGGGGGGCCAGCCAGGGGCTTGTAATATATTCTGCTCTCTGGGAAGGGGCCAGATGGGTCAGGGGCATCCCATGCTTCTATTTCAAGAATGAATCCTCCTCCCTCCCTTCCATACAAAAGTCAAGTGGGATTCCAATTAATAGTGTGATATAGCTATTGGGTCAATAAGTTCTGAGGCAACTGGAAAAAATAGCATTATTATTAATTATTATTGATTTTATTATGTGGATAAAGGGAGTAGGGACTGTGTGAGAAATGCACACACCTTAAGGCTGTTTAATTAGCACTTATCTAAAAGGGAAACCAGAAATAGAAGAAACTGAAGAAATATGTTATTATTTATTTATTTTTAGCACTCCGTTATTTATTTATTTATCTATTTATCTATCTATCTATCTATTTATTTATTTATTTGATGGCACATAAAATTGTAAAAGAGGACAGGAACTCTGTGCCACAAATACATCGTGTGGGTTTTTAGCTCGATGTATTTAAACGGTAACCTGAGCCGACTTAGTTTGGTTGAATTATTGCCTTTATCATATTATTATTATTTGTTATTCCTGGGAGTGTGGCTTTTGTTATTAGAAAACGACCAGTCATTTTGGAAGTGACTGAGAGGCAGGGAAGGGAAATAGAAGAACTGATTATAATGATCGAAAAACAAGGTGCTGCCAGCCGACCAAAAGGATCGTACTGCGAAGGGGAACACTAGAGGGAAACGGTGCAGAGTATTTTGCGAGCGTTTCTCCAGGGCTGCGGAAGGAGGAACTGTTTGACTTTGCTGAAATTTAAGTGCGTGGAGGACAGTGGCAGATGCAAAGTGTCCCGTCTGGAGGGTTGGCAGGCTAAGTGCCCCCGCCCCTCCCCCCTGACCTTCAGCGTGTCCCCTGGGCGCAGTTACAAATGGCATTGTGCTTTGTATTATTTATTGAATATTGAAGGTGAAATGTCCACGTGTTTCCCAAGCATAATTCAGGTTTCTAAAAGGCAGCACTCCCATCTCTAAGGAAACATTGGATGTGAGCAAATACAAAACGGGAAATGTGTTTTTGTCATCTGTAGGAGAAACCAAATTCTAAGCAGAACTAGTCGGTGCATGGTTAGTGTGTGTGTGTGTGTGTGTGTATATTTATATACACACACACACACACACACACACATACAACTTGTATATATATATACGTGTGTAATATGGTAGAAACGTGCTATATGTCAAAGTGCTTAGCAAGTTTCTACCACATCCATATGTGCATACCTGGGATCATATTACTGTCCGCTGGGCACGACTTACGCTGCGTTTTTCTGAATAGTTTCAAGGAGTCCCCCCAATAAAAATGTTTCCAGAGGTCCAGCGCAATGGCCAAGAGGTTAGCCCTCTGCCGTACCAAGCAAGGCCATCCTGTCTTGTCTACGGATATATTGGTAGATCAATAGTCTTGGGTGGACCCTAGCTTCTTTTCCTGCACACGGGATCCCAGGACAGTGCTTCAGAAGCGTGTGTACAAGCTTGCTTCTTCTGCTTCCCACAGGGCCCAGGCGAGAGATTTATGAAGCTTTTTCTCCCAGTCTGCATCTCGGGAAGAAATCCTTGATAAATCAGGTCCAAAGGTCGCACAGAGAGCAAACGTCAGAGTAGAGACAGCAGATCCTGCTCTAAAAGCTTCCCAGTACTTTTATGTTATTAACTTGGGGGGGGGGGAGGGGGGGGTTAGGGGAGATTTGCATTCGCAGGAGGAAAGGCCCCCATGCATTTCTGGATTACTGGCGGGAGTTATCTCCCGTGCAGGGAGGGTTTAACACCCGAGAGGGGAGGGGTGCACTTGGTGCTGGGATATATTCGGAGATGAATTGATTCTGGGTGGGTGCTGCTGGTAGTTCAAACAATTTAGATCTTAATTTAGCAGCTTCAGACCTGGATCCGAGGCGGATGTCAGAAGATTTGCCACTCGGATTCTGTGCGTGTCGACAGGCACACATCCATGCAAGTCAGTCCGGAAAGCGGGGAGCAAACCGGAGACTTACTATATCCTGAAATACAACACAACACCCCAACTCCTTTAGTCAGTTTTGGGCAATCACAGCAGTGCCCCCTTTACGCCTCTTTTATGTTTTCAGACCTTTGTTTGATTTCCGGAGGGGTTGCTGATTTTACGTTGAAAGGATGATTTTGTGCCAATTTCGTTTTCTCTAGTCGAGTGTTTACACTTTTTAATTGTGAAATGATCCTGTCTCCTCTTTTCTGTGTTCGTCGGGCGTATAGAAAAGTGAAGGGGTTTTGTTTGTTTTTTTTTGGGGGGGGGAGGGCGGGGGTCTCTTTTTATGGTTTCACTCCTTTCTTGCACTTGTTCTGAAAAGAAGAAAAAAAAAGGAAACCACTTTCTTTCTTATTTCTAAAACCTATTTTCTATTATATTTGGGCGTCTGTTCTTGTACATTTCCTGTGAGATAGTATTTCACTACCGAGTAACGTTTGCTGTTTGAAATCCCTGTTCGTTTCTTTTCTTTTTTCTTCACTTCTGACTTGTACTGATGTCTGAAAAGTCCTTACAAACCGTTATAAGGGAGCTGGTATTATTTTTCTAAATGTACCTTTCATTACTCTGGAAAATGTGTACAAGTGATCCTACTTTTATTTTTTTCTTAAAAGGAGAGCTGCCTTCGCCCTCGCCTGCCTTTGGGTTTTACAGTGCAAGAGGACTGGTGCTCAGCCCTGCATTGTGGTGTCAGACGCGTTTTATGTCAGAGATGATGCAAGCCAATCAGAGAGCGCCCTTGTAAGGCGCCAGTGACGTCATCGGCAGCATGGCTGACCTCGGCAGGGCGGCTGGGGAAGCACCATGAGAAGGGGAAGGGGTGTGGGGGGGGGGGGGAATCACAAATCTCATTTTTTCTGAATGCGACGAAGCAGTGAATTTATTTTCGCCGGCGGATCGCAGCTCTGCCTTAATTAAACCCAGCTTTAATTACTCGCTGCGCCCAAGCTGTCGGTGGAAATGGGGACTGTGAGTCAGGGCGGCGGTGGCTCGGTGGAGGACAGGAAGTGTTAGGAGAAGGAAGTGTTAGGAGACAGGAAGTGTTAGGAGAAGACCAGATGACACTGACTGCCCGGTTCTGGTGGCTTGTGTTGGGTTCTGCAGGAAAATGGACCAGAATAGGACTGATCCAAAGGCGATGTTGATGAGCTTTCGGGGGGGAACACCCCCCCCCCTCCCCATTTCTCTGAATGAGAAGATGATGTGCGCTCTTATCTGAGGGAAGGCCCTTGAGCAACATCATCGGGGGGTCACCCTGTCCACAGTCCTTTACAAATCGATTGGTCCTCATTTTATCTACCTCAGATGGATGAAAGACTGAGTTAACCACAGGATTTCAACCTGTCAACTTCAGGTTTGTCTACACTTAAAGGACAATGCCTTATCCAGCAGAGGCATCCCTCTGCGCCTTTCCCAGTGTATGTCAGAGGACACCACGCTGAAGGCATCTCAGCCAGTCAGGAACCAGGTTCAAAGGGCATTAAATGACCGCACAGGGCTGGCTAGTCTTGTAGCTCATTCATAATCATGGCAAAGCCTTGGCTGTCAGGTAATTTTAGGTTTTTATAATTTCTCACTACAGGAGTTCATATTTGGGTGGGAGGGGAGCAGAAGGGTTACAGGAACAAGAAAGGCTTATAAGGATGTGCCTAAACTGTAAAACACCATCTCAGAATAGCGATAACTAGGAAGGGAAGGGGCTGCTTTGGATGGAATCCAGCTGCATTCTGAGGTGGGGGATTCAGTTTTACCCTCAAACTAGTCAAACCACAGCTGGATCTAACTGTGAACAGGGACTCCCAAAAATCTAGGCCAGCTCCTCTCCAGAGTTTTTGGGTCACTAGGCAGTGAAATGGACATCGGTTGGTTGTATCCTTGCCGTAGCGGAGCTGCCAAGGGTCCCAGGGTAGAGGTGGTGGGAACTACTGAGATAGGGAGAGCTCTTCCTCCTTATCTCACAGTGGCCAACATGGAGACTTGGAGCCAGTCTGGATTAAAATACAGGACTGCTTCCCACTAAAACCCAATCGGAACATTATTTCAGAAGTGAGCCAGCCCATCCCTCTGGGTCCAGTTTCTGATTCATCGTCACCTAAAGTTGCCACCTCGGCCAGGTCAAGGCAAAGGCTGAGCCAGCCCTCGTTTTGCCTCGTGGCCTTGCAGTTCCTCCTTTTCTTAGGGAAATCAGAGTGACATCTCCATGCGTTGCCATCAGGATAGAAACCAGGAGTGGATCAGATTCTTAGGACTGACCTGGAGAAGGTGCCCCCCCCCCCCCCCCCCCCCATTAACCCTGAGGCTCAGGACGAATATCTGAGCCAATGGGCCAATATGTCATTGTAAAGACCGAGCTGGGGCAGAACCACAGCCGCATTGCAGCATCTTGCCAGGGCAGCACGAGTCAAAGGCAGCTCTCCTTCCCAAGAGCACAAATTCCAGGGCCACCTCCCTTTGTGACTACCAAAAAAAAAAACAAACTACAAAATACTAGCCTAAAATGTCTATCGTTCTCAGCCGTGAACTTCTGTATCAAGAAGTGAGTTTTTAGAGAAAAATCAAAAATAATAATTAAAAAAAAAAAAAAACACACATCTGCGATCCAAAGATCTGAGTCTTTTTCAGGGTTTTCTTGTGTCTCTTGTTGCTTTATATAACGCAATATTTTGTAGTGAAAATAGATATTATAATCTGATTTGTATCTAATGCATTTTTTCATATCTCTATCATGGATGGTGCACTGTTTTTGAATATAAATAAAGATGTAAAACCAGGCGGTGGTGGTGAGCTGTGTTATTTTGCCGCGCTGATGTGGGGCCCTGGGTCTCCTGTATCCCTGCAACCACAGAGACTGAGAAAGCAGAGACGGGAGAAGACCAGGGAGACTCTAGACTGGCCCCTGTCTCCCCCCAGCCCCTCACCACCCGCATTGCAACAGCTTCCTTATTGGCTGAAAAGAGATTGCCTACAGCAGCCCCCCACTCCCCCCCCCCCCCACCACACACATTTTTCCTTTTCCAGGAGCTCTGTCGCTGGCAAAAAAACAAACCAAACCCTACTGCAAGCCCTTCTAGTGCAACAGGAAGCTGTAAGCTGATGCTCTGCTGAGTTCTGAAGGTGTTGTCAGTGCTGGTGCAGAGCTCCCCCTGCAGGGTGCAGCAGGCAGGGCAGAGGGAAGTATGCGGCAGGGCTGCCTATGCCCACACCTTACAGGGGACGTTGCGCTCCTCCTGCAGGGTGCAGCAGGCAGGGCAGAGGGAAGTATGCGGCAGGGCTGCCTATGCCCACACCAACAGGGGACGTTGCCGCCAGCCCTGTTCCTTGCCTCAGCCTTCAGTTCATGACCCTGATGTGGTATTTTTTTGGGTGGCCCTCCCCCCACCCACCAAATTTTGGCAATCTAAGTGACTGCCTAGGTTCAGCCAAAGATAAAATCGGCCCTGCTCTCTTCCACATCTGCCCCCTGCCTTTTCCTCCCATTTCTCAACATCCGGCTTCCCGCCTCTTCCTAGGACCTGCCTCCCAGCCTCTTTCCCCTTCCCCGGCATCTGCCTCTATCCCTCCGTAGTCCTCACCCATCTGTACTCTGCCTTTTTCCTCCTTTCCCTGTACCTGCCACCTCCAACACCACCACCCCCCCCCCCCCCCCCATCAAGTAATCTAATGGTGGAGCTCATCCTACCGCTGTTGGCAGCTCCAACCATCTGCTGGCAAAACTCAAAAGTCCCTACGTCTTGATTACTGATCTTGCGCCTTACGAGCTCTGTAGCCAGGAGGCGCCGGGCTGAGTTTTGAAAATGCTGGTGTTACTGGCACAGATGATGCAGAGCAGTCAGCAGAGGTGGGATGTGTTCCCGCTGCTCATCTGGCTGGGTACAGGCTGTGAGGACATGTCATGCATCTAACAGGGAATGTTGGTTCAGAAGGTGTGGCGTATCATATCATTATCCCCTAATCCTTCCCCATTCTTACACTCATTCTTCTCCCTCTCTCTTTCCCCCTTCCTTCCAGGTTCTTCTCCATCTCTCTCCACCCTCGGGTTCCTTTTCATCAATGTCCTCCCATTTCTCTCTATCTCCACACAGCTTCTTCCCAGTCTCACATTCCCCTTAAATTCATCTCATTTGACCACCATGACTGAAACGAGATATTGGATGTTTATTTACAAGGTGAAGCATCGTTTGGACTTGCCCACCCCTACAATGTGAGTCATTAGCCTAACCCCATCTAAAATGACTTAGCTGCACAAAAGCCTTGTCCTGTTCAAAAATGATTTAAAGCAGTTAGAAGAGCAATTCCACTGAAATCTTTGGAGATGAATGACATGGTTAGGATGATGCCATCAAAGTCTCTGGCGTTGAATGATATGCTTAGAAGAGTAATGCCTTTGAAGTCTATGGAGGTGAATGACATGGTTAGGAGAGGGATGCCTTTGAAGTCTATGGAGGTGAATGACATGGTTAGGAGAGGGATGCCTTTGAAGTCTATGGAGGTGAATGACATGATTAGGAGAGGGATGCCTTTGACATCTTTGGAGTGAATGATGTGGTTAGGTGTCATAGTGGATAACACATTGAAATAGTTGGTTCAGTGTGCTGCGGCAGTCAAAAAACCAAACAGAATGTTGGGAATTATTGGGAAGGGAATGGTGAATAAAATGGAAAATGTCATAATGCCTCTGTATTGCTCCATGGTGAGACCCCCACCTTGAATACTGTGTACAATTCTGGTCGCCAGATCTCAAAAAATATATAATTGCAATGGAGAAGGTACAGAGAAGGGCAACCAAAATGATAAGGGGAATGGAACAGCTCCCCTATGAGGAAAGACTAAAGAGGTTAGGACTTTTCAGCTTGGAGAAGAGACAGCTGAGGGGGGATATGATAGAGGTGTTTAAAATCATGAGAGGTCTAGAATGGGTAGATGTGAATCGGTTATTTAGTTTTTCAGATAATAGAAAAACTAGGGGGCACTCCATGAAGTTAGCATGTGGCACATTTAAAATTAATCAGAGAAAGTTCTTCTTCACTCAACGCACAATTAAACTCTGGAATTTGTTGCCAGAGGATGTGGTTAGTGCAGTTAGTATAGCTGTGTTTAAAAAAGGATTGGATAAGTTCTTGGAGGAGAAGTACATTACTTGCTATTAATTAAGTTGACTTAGAAAATAGCTACTGCTATTACTAGCAACGGCAACATGAAATAGACTTAGTTTTTGGGAACTTGCCAGGTTCTTATGGCCTGGATTGGCCACTGTTGGAAACAGGATGCTGTGCTTGATGGACCCTTGGTCTGACCGAGTATGGCATGTTCTTATGTCCTTAGGAGGGGGATGTCATTGAAGACTATGGAGGTGAATGTCATGGTTAGGAAGGGGATGTCATTGAAGTCTATGGAGGTGAATGACTTGGTTAGAAGGGGGATGCCATTGAAGACTATGGAGGTGAATGACGTGGTTAGGAGAGGGATGCCATTGAGGTCTATGGAGGTGAATGACATGGTTAGGAGAGGGATGCCATTGAAGTCTATGGAGGTGAATGACGTGGTTAGGAGAGGGATGCCATTGAAGTCTATGGAGGTGAATGACGTGGTTAGGAGAGGGATGCCATTAAAGTCTCTGGAGGTGAATGACGTGGTTAGGAGAGGGATGTCATTGAAGTCTATGGAGGTGAATGACATTAGGAGAGGGATGCCATTGAAGTCTATGGAGGTGAATGACATTAGGAGGGGGATGCCATTGAAGTCTATGGAGGTGAATGACGTAAGGAGAGGGATGCCATTAAAGTCTCTGGAGATGAATGACGTGGTTAGGAGAGGGATGCCATTGATGTCTATGGAGGTGAATGACATTAGGAGGGGGATGCCATTGAAGTCTATGGAGGTGAATGACGTTAGGAGGGGGATGCCATTGAAGTCTATGGAGGAGAGTGACGTAAGGAGACGGATGCCATTGAAGTCTATGGAGGTGAATGACATGGTTAGGAGAGGGATGCCATTGAAGTCTATGGAGGTGAATGACGTTAGGAGGGGAATGCCATTGAAGTCTATGGAGGTGAATGACGTTAGGAGGGGGATGCCATTGAAGTCTATGGAGGTGAATGACGTTAGAAGGGGGATGCCATTGAAGTCTATGGAGGTGAATGACATAGTTAGGAGAGGGATGCCATTGAAGTCTATGGAGGTGAATGACGTTAGGAGGGGGATGCCATTGAAGTCTATGGAAGTGAATGATGTGGTTAGGGGGGGTGGATGCCATTGAAGTCTATGGAGGTGAATGACATGGTTAGGAGAGGGATGCCATTGAAGTCTATGGAGGTGAATGACATGGTTAGGAGAGGGATGCCATTGAAGTCTATGGAGGTGAATGACATGGTTAGGAGAGGGATGCCATTGAAGTCTATGGAGGTGAATGACATGGTTAGGAGAGGGATGCCATTGAAGTCTATGGAGGTGAATGACATTAGGAGGGGGATGCCATTGAAGTCTATGGAGGTGAATGACGTTAGAAGGGGGATGCCATTGAAGTCTATGGAGGTGAATGACATAGTTAGGAGAGGGATGCCATTGAAGTCTATGGAGGTGAATGACGTTAGGAGGGGGATGCCATTGAAGTCTATGGAGGTGAATGACGTTAGAAGGGGGATGCCATTGAAGTCTATGGAGGTGAATGACATAGTTAGGAGAGGGATGCCATTGAAGTCTATGGAGGTGAATGACGTTAGGAGGGGGATGCCATTGAAGTCTATGGAGGTGAATGACGTTAGAAGGGGGATGCCATTGAAGTCTATGGAGGTGAATGACATAGTTAGGAGAGGGATGCCATTGAAGTCTATGGAGGTGAAAGACGTGGTTAGGAGAGGGATGCCATTGAAGTCTATGGAGGTGAATGATATTAGGAGGGGGATGCCACTAAAGTCTACGGAGGTAAATGACGTGGTTAGAAGAAGGATGCCCTTGAAGTCTATGGAAGTGAATGACATGGTTAGGAGGGTAATGCATTTGAAGTTCTGGAAGTGAATGATGAGGCAAGGAGGATGATGTTGCTGAAGAAATGAATAACATACAGGCCGATTCAGTAAAGTCCGCAGGAGAGCGGACGAACGCACGCTCTCCCGGCGCGCGAACCGGCCCCTCGCCGGTGTGCGCGATTCAGTATTCAAATGAGGTGGTGCGGTCGAAACGGGGAAAAGGAGGCACTAGTGACCCTAGCGCGTCCATAGCGCCTCCTTTTAGCCCGGAGCGGCGGCTGTCAGCAGGTTTGACAGCAAACGCTCACTCAAACATGTTCCCTCTCTTACACAGATGATCTCAGGTTCTCGAGCCCGCTGACAGACACGAGTTCGGAAACCAGACACTGGCAAAATTGAGCGTCCGTTTTTCGGCCCGACAGTCGCGGGCCGAATTCACTTTTTTTTTTAAAACTTTTTTTTACTCTTCGGGACCTCCGACTTAATATCCCCATGATATTAAATCGGAGGGTGCACAGAAAAGCAGTTTTTACTAGAGATGTGAATCGTGTGATCGATCGTCTTAACGATCGATTTTGGCTGGGGGGGAGGGAATCTGATCGTCGCGGTTTTGGTTTTTTTTTTTTAATCATTTAAATCGTAAATCGGGGGAGGGCAGGAAAACCGGCACATTAAAACAACCCTAAAACCCACCCCGACCCTTTAAAATAAATCCCCCACCCTCCCGAACCCCCCCAAAATGTTTTAAATTACCTGGGGTCCAGTGGGGGGGTCCCGGTGTGATCTTCCACTCTCGGGCCACAGCTGCGTTAATAGAAATGGCTACCTTTGCCCTGTCATATGACAGGGCAAAGGTAGCGCCGGCGCCATTTTGGTTCCTGTCCCCCGACGTCACGAGCGCAGGAGATCGCTCCCGGACCCCCGCTGGACCCCCAGGGACTTTTGGCCAGTTTGGGGGGGGGGCCTCCTGACCCCCACAAGACTTGCCAAAAGTCCATCGGGGGTCCGAGAGCGACCTCCTGCACTCGGGACGTATTGCCGTATTGCAAAATGGCGCCGGCCGTATGGCCATACGGCCGGCGCCATTTTGCAATACGGCAATACGGCAATACGGCCGGCGCCATTTTGCAATACGGCCCGAGTGCAGGAGGTCGCTCCCGGACCCCCGCTGGACTTTTGGCAAGTCTTGTGGGGGTCAGGAGGCCCCCTCAAGCTGGCCAAAAGTCCCTGGGGGTCCAGCAGGGGTCCGGGAGCGATCTCCTGCGCTCATGACGTCGGGGAACAGGAACCAAAATGGCGCCGGCGCCATTTCTATTAACGCAGCCGTGGCCCGAGAGTGGAAGATCACACCGGGACCCCCCCACTGGACCCCAGGTAATTTAAAACATTTTGGGGGGGGGGGGTTCGGGAGGGTGGGGGATTTATTTTAAAGGGTCGGGGTGGGTTTTAGGGTTGTTTTAGTGTGCCGGTTTTCCCGCCCTCCCCCGATTTACGATTTTTGACGATAAATCGGGGGAATTCCTATTGTATCGCGCCTCTAACGATTTTTGACGATTTAAAATATATCGGACGATATTTTAAATCGTCAAAAAACGATTCACACCCCTAGTTTTTACTGCTTTTCTGTGCATTTTCCTGGTGTCGGAAGAAATTAGCGCCTACCTTTGGGTCGGTGCTAATTTCTGAAAGTAAAATGTGCGGTTTGGCTGCACATTTTACTTTCTGTATCCCATGCGCATACCTAATAGGGCCATCAACATGCATTTGCATGTTGAGGGCGCTATTAGGTGCCGCGAGTTGGACGCGCGTTTTCCTCCCCTTACTGAATAAGGGGTAAGGGAAAACACCCATCCAAGAGCAGGCTAACTGTGCGCTCTGTCGGAGCGCACTGTACTGTATCGGCCTGATAGTTAGGGTACTGACTGTCTTATGAGGCTGCTCCTCTTCTAGTAAGGGGGAGCTGGACGGTATGGGACAGTGATCATAGTAACTATAGAGAACCTGATTTATATTAGTAAGGAAGGCATGTGTGGTTTCTTTATACCATTGTTATGAATGCTAATTTGACCTTTGTACTTCTGGTATAAATGGTAATTTTGACCTTTGCACCACTGGTAGAAATACTGATTGAACTTTGCTTGGCTATTTCTGTATATTTTCACATTTATGCCAACAGCAATAAAAAATGAGCATAATCAGATTTATAGAAGCAAATTTATAAGCACCAGAAAGACATGAATATACTGCCATAACGTTCATGGATCATACTGGATTTGGCGTGCATTTATATCATTTCTACTCATGCAGCCCTAAGATGCTGGTTCACTGAGCTTTCTTCTCATAGGCACAGAATGGGAGTAAAGTCTTTGGGCTTGATTTTAAAAAGCATTTACGTGCTTAAAACTGAGTTTTACACATGTAAAAGCACCTTACCCGTGTAAGTGGTCTTTTGAAAATTGCTACAATATATGCCTTTGAATTCTCCTTAGAATATTTAGGTATAAGTATGCTTTACCTAGATACATGGCTTCTGACCTGAGATCATCTGTGTAAGAGAGGGAACATGTATGAGTGAGCGTGTTTGTATGTGACAGAATGAATGTGTGTGAGGGAGGGACACAGGAAAATATTTGTGCCAACCACCCCCACCCCCTAATAATCAATGAGAGCAGCTGAGAGGCCGAGGCCCCCCTGCATTGCTTTGAGAGGCTGGAAGAGAAATTGTTGCATGTGTGCAGCCCATCAATTCATTATTGCATACACAGATACAGTGATTAGGCACTTCACTGGCAGGATCTAACATTTATGCAAATGAGGGTCATCATGTCTCTTCTCCCCTCCTCCCCCCACCCCCAGTCCTCAAGTGTCCAGTCCAGGTCTGTGGAAATGTTGGCAACCCTACAATTCCATGGGCTACTGGAAGTCTCTCCCTTTAGAGAGAGCAGTGTAAGCTGGACAGGGGTATCTACTGACTTAGGATACAAAACTCAAGGCATGGATTCTCTCAGCCCAGAAATGCAAAGCCCGCTAGGCTTTCCCCACAGAATACAATGTGGAGGTTTCTGGTTTCCTGGGAGTGTCCATGGGAGTAGAGTTGCTTGCGAGTGATTGGCATGGTCCATCCTCCATAGGGTGGGTTTGACTGGGTATATACCCAGGACCCCCAGAACACCTTGAGAACAGCTATCAGGATCTGGTCCACCTTAAGGCAGGGAATTCTCTGCTGGCCCGGGATATAATGTGGGCTGAAAGGGGAGCAAAGAGAGGCCCAGGACTTCAGGAACATGAGTAACAGGGGATAGGCAGCCCCTTTGAATAGCTGATCTGTTAGCGTTATTGGGTAATAGGGAGAAGGCAGTTCTTTTGCATAGCTGCCTGAATTGCACTGAATTGGATTGTGTGAACTGTGCATCCTTGCGGTTTTGTTGCGTTGTAAAAATAAAGCACTTAAAAGAAGACAAAAAAATCTTGGCTGCATGCTTCCGTGCCACAGTGAATCACTGCCCAACATCTATATAGGTACCTCCATGAGGCCCTGGGAGGAGCTATCGACCAAGAGGAGCAGCGGGGAGGCAGCAAAAGGTTCCAGGAGAGGAGAGGGCAGAGTGGGTGTTTTGCTTTCTCAGCTGGTTGGAGGGGGGTTCCAGAAGAGACCCCGATGTTGCAGTGCTCTGGAGGAATAAAGAAACTCGTCTGGTAGACTGAAGGCATCAACCAAGTATTAGATACTTGATACCAAGGAGGAGAAGAGATACTATATACCAAGGAAGAGAAGCGATACGATATACCATGGAGGAGAAGAGATACCATATATCATGGAGGAGAAGAGATACCATACACCACGGAGGAGAAGAGATACTATATACCATGGAAGAGAAGAGATACTATATACCATGGAGGAGAAGAGATACTATATATACCACGGAGGAGAAGAGATACTATATACCATGGAGGAGAAGAGATACCATATATCATGGAGGAGAAGAGATACCCTATACCATGGAAGAGAAGAGATACTATATACCACGGAGGAGAAGAGATACCCTATACCATGGAAGAGAAGAGATACTATATACCATGAAGGAGAAGAGATACTATATACCATGGATGAGAAGAGATACTATATACCACGGAGGAGAAGAGATACCATATACCAAGGAAGAGAAGAGATACTATATACCATGGAGGAGAAGAGATACCATATACCACGGAGGAGAAGAGATACCCTATACCAAGGAAAAGAAACTATATACCAAGGAAGAGAAGAGATACCATATACCATGGAGGAGAAGAGATACTATATACCATGGAGGAGAAGAGATACCACATACCATGGAGGAGAAGAGATACTATATACCAAGGAAGAGAAGAGATACTATATACCATGGAGGAGAAGAGATACCATATACCACGGAGGAGAAGAGATACTATATACCATGGAGGAGAAGAGGTACTATATACCAAGGAAGAGAAGAGATACCACATACCATGGAGGAGAAGAGATACTATATACCAAGGAAGAGAAGAGATACTATATAACATGGAGGAGAAGAGAGCTTTTTAAAGCAACAGAGGCCTACTGGGAGCAAGCGGAGATCCGAGTTTTCTGCAATTTTACATGAATGTTTTTTGTTTCTTTAGCTTGCTGAAACTCTAATGAATAAATATACAAACATATACCTGCATCTATTATAAACACAAATTTTATTAATTTTTTATAACTTAATTTCACATACATGTAAAATCTTCTAACATTCTTCACTCATACCACATTCATCCGCATAATACAATATTGCACCTATCCCTAATACAGTATTGCACCTATCCCTATTATATTAAAATACATACATATATTTCATGTGCCAATAATTATACAATTGTAAACATTTCCCTCACATTAATTATATTTTGATGTTCTTATTCAATTTCAACAAAACATCCAACAATGCTTCCTTGCACTGTATTGATAGGTGCAATACTGTATTAGGGATAGGTGCAATATTGTATTATGCGGATGAATGTGGTATGAGTGAAGAATGTTAGAAGATTTTACATGTATGTGAAATTAAGTTATAAAAAATTAATAAAATTTGTGTTTATAATAGATGCAGGTATATGTTTGTATATTTATTCATGATAGAATAATACCTGTAGATTACCCATTTGTTATAATTTATATTTGACCATTGTGAAACTCTAATGAACCATTTTCTGATTTTTGTAATATTTTGCAGCACGTATTTTTGTGTAATTTTGTTTTGGCATAATGCTCATCCTATAGGAACTCTTATTGGAGTGACTGTGTGTGATCCCCCACAGGCCCAGGAGTAGTACAGGCCCCTACCTCCATCCCACTGGAGAATCTTATGCCATGACTTTAGCAAGTTTTGTCCAGACTTTGCAGCCTTTGAAGGTGGCCCCTCTGTTTTTTCCAGGCACTCCCAGAAAAGGGCAAGAAGCCATCAGGGCTGCAGTGGCTGCAGAAAACCAGGCTGCAGTCCCAAATCAGGATTCCTCCAGGGGGAGGCTGCAAAGCTGTAAGAGCCAAGGGGAACACTCACACAGCCTCGCCAAAACGGAATGCCCACAACTGGGTGCAGTTCTAAGCCAAAAGATGCTTTACTGCAGCGGTACAAAAACAGGCAAAATACAAGAAGCCAGACATTCGCAGTCTCCAACCCATAATTGACTCAAAACACTGCATTTTTGGATTAGAGACTGCGAATATAAAGCTTACATATTTCCAAAGGATCAGCCTGTGCTATCATGTCCAGAAGTGCGCGCGCTCTCTCTCTAGCTGTTATTTCTCCTTATATGCTAACTGCTTGGGAAAAGCAGCAATGTTCCCTGCCTCTGAGTTCTTATCAATTTCAGGTTCAGACTCTTGCCTGTTTGTAAGCATTTCACAGCGCAAAACAGTAAATATGAGTTTCCTCAGAGGTTGGCCTGTGGCTTTCAAACTAGTCGGTGTCTGGGTGAGAACTCTGAATCCATACGGACCAACCTCCACACACATCCTCAGCCAAAGTAACAAAGGATGACTCCAACAGTTGTCTGTTCCTACATCCGGGCCTGCTTCCAAAGGTATAAAGCAGGGGTAGGCAACTCTGATCCTGGAGTGCCGCAGTGCCGCAAATAAACCTGGTTTTCAGGATATCCACAATGAATATGCAGGAGATAGACTTGCACACAATGGAGGCAAAGTAGTTGAAGCTCTCAGTTAAGAGCCATGCAAATGTTGCTAAATGTAGCAGCCAGATTGATTTTGAGTTGTCCTCTTAGAAAATATATATCCCCTATGTTGCAGAACCTCCCTGAAGAACAGCAAATAATGTTTAAATTGTTAATATTGGTCTTTCGTCTGTTAAATAAGAAGGATCCCATTTATTTAAAATCTTTACTTGATTGGTGCCATTCTGTCCACACATTCCGATCTGCAAGCTCACAGTTATAATAGTCTCTGGTTTTAGATTTGTATGGTTAAAAGAGACCTGTAATAGTACTTTTTCTAGGATAGCTCCTGCTCTGTGGAAAGATCTCCCTCCATCTTTATGTTAGGTATGGGAGTATAAGCTCTTTTGGAAAATTTAAAGAAACTTTTGGTGTCCTGAGCAGATGAGTTATTCTTGCATTTTATTGTTGGATTAATCTCCTTCGGAAAATGCTTATTTCGAGGAGCTTTTAGCATCTTGGGCAGATGTTTCAGGTTTGCAGTTTATTTTGTTTTCTCAACATGTGTGCTGTTGGTATTATTTTGATTTCTATGATATGTGTTGTTTGTTTGTGCTTCTTGTTTTATTACTATGATGTGTGGAATTTGTTTGTATGCTTTATATTATTTATGCTCTTGTGTAATCTGCCTAGAACAGATATTCTGGAAATTAGGCAGAATATAAATTGCTGTAATAAATAGAAACAAAATTACTGACCACATAAACAGGCCTGGTTTAATGGGGGGATGTCAAAATGGTTTTTGCACAGGGATATTTTGCCTTACCAGTTCACTAGATTTTTTGAAGGTGTAAATAAACATGCTGTTAAAATTGAGTCAGTTGATATAGTGTATTTGGATTTTCAGAATGCATGTGACAAAGTCCCCCATGAGAGGAAATTGGGAGGTCATGGGACTGGAAGCATTGTCCTCTTGTGAATTGGTAACTGGATAAAAGATAAGAAATAAGAGGATAGGTAAGTTCCTCCAAATGGAGAAAGGTTGAGCGTTCCAGGTGTTGCGAAGGAGATGGACCCTTGGGCCGAGGTGGGGTTGACACTACCCGTAGGGGAGGCCCTATGGGTCCCCACCATTGGTAGACGGAGTTGGCTGACTGACGGAGGCCGACTGGAGCCTCGCCAATAGCAGCCCTCGTTCCCCGCAGGTTGAGCCCTTGGGTGCCGGGGCCGGCTGGAGTTAGGTTGGCCTCCATCTGAGGGCTTCTGGTAGATGAGGAGGAGGTCAGCCAGGAGCCAGCAACCATAGTAATGGAGAGTCTGTATTGGACGAAGCAGAGTCCCGGAGACCCGGGTGCCAATAGGAACAAAAGTCAGACGGGGTGCCCGGGTAAAAGCAGGCCGAAGCCTGAATGGTCAAGTCCAGAGTGGAGTCTGCAGAGGTATTGTAGAACAGGCTCAAGTCAGGGCAGGCAGCAAGCAAGAAGTAATGGCAAGGCTAAGGTCAGGTCCAGGAGATGATCAGTAGCGTGGTCGGGCAAAGCAAAGGTCAGGTCCAGGAGATGATCAGTAGCGTGGTCGGGCAAAGCAGAGGTAATTCCCGGGAGATGATCAATGGCATGGTCAGAAAGCAGAGGTTGGGTCCAGGAGAAGATCAATGACGTGGTTGGGCAAAGCAGAGGATGGGTCCAGAAGTCAGTCCGTAAATCAAGTAGAGCAAATACAAGGCACAGGAACTAGAAGAAGTAACAGAACCAGGATCAGGAACACAGAAGGAACAGGAACCAGGAACATGAAGGAAGTCACCGGGGGAAGCAACGAAGTACACGTCCAGCGTGGAGACCTGTTGCAAAGGCAACTAACTGAGGCTGGGCCCAGCCTTATATACCGGAGCCCAGTGACGTTATCATTCAGGGCTGCAGGTTGGTTTCCCACAGCGGCCCCTTTAAAAGGAAAGGAGTTGCGCGTGCCTAGGGAGGAGTGCAGCGCGGGACGGCAGCGTCTCTCCACGGACCACGCGGGGAGGCCCGCTGTGGAGCACAGGTGTCCGCGGTGGAGACAGGAGCACTGGGGATGACCCGAGGTTGGAGGCGGTGGCCCACAGCCACAAGGGAAGTGGAGCCAGATGCTGGAACAGGCAGAAGAGGGTAAGAGGACCTGGCCGCGGAGCTGCCGTGGCCGGCACACGCAACACCAGGAGCCTGTCCTGGGATCTGTGATATTTAGCATATTCATAAATGATCTGGAGAAAGGAACCACAAATGAGGTGACCAGATTTTCAGACGACACAAAATTGTTTTGAGTCATTAAAATAGCAGCGGATCGTGGGGAACTGCAGAAGGACCTTGTGAAACTGGGCATCTATATGGCAGATGCAATTTAATGTGACCAAGTGCAAAGTAATGCATATAGGGCAAAATAATCCCAACTACAGGTACATGATGAGGTTAGGAGTCACCATCCAGATAAAGGACCTTGGCGTCCTTGTGGACAACACCTTGAAATATTTGGCTCACTGTGTGGCAGCACTCAAAAAGCCAAATATAATGTTAGGAAATACTTGGCATGGAATACAGAACAAAACTGAGAATATCATAATGCCTCACATTGAGTATTGTGTACAATTCTGGTCGAAAATCTCAAAAAAGATACATCAGAATTAGAAAGAGTACAGAGAAGGGCGACCAAAATGTTACAAGGGATGGAACGATTCCCCTATGGCTTGGAGATTAAGAGGGGATTTGACTGAAATGTATAAAATCATGAGTGGTTATTTACCCTTTCAAACAACACGAGGACTAGGGGACACTCCATGAAACTGATAAGCAGCAGATTTTAAACAAATTGTAGGAAGGTTTGTTTTTCACTCAGCACACACTCAAACTATGGAATCTGTTGCCAGAGGATGTGGTCGAGGCAGCTAACATAGTGGGGTTCAATAGTGGTCTGGACAAGTTCCTGAAAGAAAAGTGTATATACAGTTATTAGCCAGGCAGACTTGGGGAAAGCCAGCGCTTATCCCTGGGAACAGGGGCGTAGGGTGACTGCTGAAATTGCTGGTGCACCATAAAATTTGCTGCTGCCAGGTGCCCTAGAACACAGTCCACCCTCCTACATTACCTTGTGAGCACACTTTTCTTTGATGTAAAAAGCCTGTCAATTTTATGCCTACAGCAACCCAATCCTAAGAGGGAAAATTAGCTAAATCCATCCCTTAAAATGATCGTCTAATCTATTAACATCAGTTACAATAAAATATGTGAATGAAAAAAATATTTTCTCCAAGAACATTCAAAACCATTTTCTGCATGCAAATGAAATTAATAAAGAACAAACTTCTGTTTAAATTAGAAATAAGGAAGAGAGGACCCTAATGCTGTAAAAGCCAGTGATGATAAGTACCATAATTTTCACAGCAAGAATTCAAGTTACATAAGAACTGGACCTTTAAAATATAGACAGCCCCTCCCAAATACAAAATAGAAATGTGCCAACAACAACTATACTGGAAACCAGAAGCCCGACTGTATTATTATTCCTCATAAAACATCAAGCAATAAAATCAAAAGATATAAAACATCATTCATAATATTAAAACCTTGATAATAAAAAGAATAAATGTTAACACAGCTGACGAACATCCAATAATTAAAAAAACGTGCATAAATTTGTTCTAATATTTGTTATGCTCAGGCTTGTGGACCCTTGGCCGACGAGAGGATGGTATACCTTTCGGAGGGTCCGTAGGCTCTCTCGTCAGGAGGTGAGGCAGAACAGGAGGCAGGACCAGCTGACCCTTGGCACTGGAGACTGAGGCGAACACAGAGACAATGAAGAGACGAGATAAGGCACTGTGTCTTCACCACTGGTGGTCTGCGGTCCCCCCGGGAGGAGCCCGTAGGGACCCGGGCCGCTGGGACTTAGGTGGGCCCTTGGAGACGGAGTCTTGAAGGAATCCTAGGTCGAGTGCCAGAGGGTCGTCGCTCACCAGTCCGAAGTCGTGCACCAGAGAATCACCGCTTGCCAATCCGAAGTCAGGAACCAGAGAATCACCATAAGCCAAGCCAAAGTCAGGAATCAGAGAATCACCGTAAGCCAAGCCAAAGTCAGGAACCAGGAACACCAAGAAGGAACAGGATCCAAAGCTCAAGGACTCACCGAAGCAAGCAGACTGGACAGCGCTGGAGGATGTTGCCAAGTCACTGGATGAGCAGAGGAAGCTGCCTTTTATACTTCCTCTGCCCTGGCTAATAGAGAACAGGTGAGGCCATTTAAAGGGATGGGTCCCTTCAATTCTGTGGAGGGGGCGTGGCCTCGTGCTTAAGCATGGCAGTGGCCATTTTGGATTTCCTCTGCGGAGGGGAGACGCAGCTGGGGGGAAGCAGGACGGCTTCCCCTGCAACGGGCAGTGCTGGACGCCACGCGGGCGCAATGGCCCGAGTCAGAGCCCTCCCCCGGGGCTCCCGCAGCACCGCGAATCAGGTAGGGGGCCGCGGTCATGGGGCGCCACGGCCGTGGAGCACAACATTTCACAAACATCAATAAAATATTTCAAAACATCTGATGAATAAAACATCCAATAATTAAAAAATGTTCTTTATATTCCACCCCCCCCCAAAAAAAGCAATAAAATGTTTCAAAACAATAGAAACATCAAATTACACCCAATAATTAAAACTAATAAGAAATAAAAAATCTCTTGCTCTCCAAATCTGGGACCTTTGGATTTCCACTCATTCTGAGATTATCATAGATTGGGGGAGGTAGGAGAGCTCTCATTCACACACACAAACACATTGATTCTTTCACACACTCCCTCTCTCATATACATGCTAATGCTCTCATACACACACAGGCCCTAGAACACTAATACACCACCTATTGGGTGAACAGAACAAGCCAGACTGCTACAAATTCCTACAGATAAACTACATGCTAATCAAAATTCAAGATCAGCATAGAGCACATACTGGCCACACGTGGTTTGAAGGCCAGCACATAGAGAAGTGGGAGAACAGGCTTCTTTCTCTTCTCGGCTGCTGGCAGCCTCCTGGGTCTCTTCTTTCTTCAGCCGTTGGTGAGATGCGGTCCACCGGCGGTATCACGGGCTTCTTCCTTTTCTTGGGAATGAGACAGAAGAAATAGATCAACTATTGGGGATCTGCCGGGTACTTGTGACCCGGACCGACCACTGTCGGAGACAGAATGCTGGGCTCGATGAACCTTGGTCTGACCCAGCATTGCACCACTCAAGTTCCTAGCAATGCATGCAAATATCTCATGGATATTCATTATAAATATCCTGAAAACCATAGTAACACACATAGTAAAGACAGCAGATAAAGACCAAAATGGTCCATCCAGTTGCTTAGCATAATAACTGTTGTTCTGTGCAGTTTACCCCAATGCAGAAATGTAAACTTTAGGGGACAGATTTTCAAAGGCTACGGGCATAACATATGCGTGAAACCTGAGAAAATCTGCCCCTGCAAGCGCCGAGCCTATTTTGCATAGATTCGGTGGCGCGCGCAAGTCCCGGGACGCGCATATGTCCCGGGGCTTTAAAAAAGGGGCAGGCTCGGGACGGGGCCAGGGGCGTGGCACGGGGGCAGTCCGGGGCGGGGCCAAGTGCTCCTGCCCAGCGGCCTGTGCCGGGGCATGGCGTGCCAGCAACCGGCCAGCGCGCGCAAGTTATGCCTGCCTCAGGCAGGCGTAACTAATGCAACAAAGGTGGGGAGGGTTTAGGTAGGGCAGGGGGGTGGGTTAGATAGGGGAAGGGAGGGGGAGGTGGGGGGAGCAGAAGGAAAGTTCCCTCCGAGGCCGCTCCGAAATTGGAGCGGCCTCGGAGGGAATGGGGAAAGCCATCGGGGCTCCCCTAGGGCTCGGTGCACCCCCTTGCATGCGCCGACCCTGGATTTTATAACATGCGCACGCGGTTGCGCGCGCATGTTATAAAATCGGGTATAGATTTGTTCGCGACGGGTTGCGCGAACAAATCTACGCCCGCACGTATTTTTTAAGGTCTGGCCCTAGGTGTAACAGAGTTTATCCCATTTCTTAACTTCCATTCTCTGGCCACTAAAGATCCTCTGTGTTTGCCCACAAACCTTTGCATTCCTTTACCTTTCTTGTCTTCACCAGCTCTTCCAGGAGGGCATTCCATGCATTCATCACCCTTTCCATGAAGAAATATTTCCTGACGTTGTTCCTGAGTCTTCCCCCTTGGAGTCTCATATCATGACCCCTATTTTTAAAACTTCCTTTCCATCAGAAAAGGTTTGATTTTTGTGCATCAGGTATCATATCCTCCAGGTTATACAGGTTTAGTTTCGCCAGTCTCCTTTCTTAAGGTGACCATTTTGGTTACCTTTGTCTGAACCGCCTCCATCCAGTACTCCTGGTAAGGCCTCACCAGGGACCTGTACTGGGGCACTGTCTCCTCCCTTTTCCTTCTGGTTAATCCCTCTCTCTGTGCAGCCCAGCATCCCTCTGGCCTTAGCCACCACCTTGTCACACTGCCTCGCTACCTTCAGATCATCGGTCACTGACATCCCGAGGTCTCTCTCCCAGTCCTTGCACATCAGTCGTTCTCCCTCCCATTGCGCGCAGCTCCTGTGAATTACTGCGCCTCAAATGTATGACCCTGAACTTCTTGGCGCTGAATCCCAGCTGCCGAATCTTCAAGCACTCCTGCTTTTCTTAGATTGCTTCTTATCCTTCAGGTGTGTCCACTCTGTTGCTTATCTTGGTGTCATCAGCAAAAACCCAAACATTGCCTTTTAATTCCACCACAATATCTGTTATGTTCGTGGACCCTTGGGCTGGTTAGGACAGAGGATGAAGTGCTGTAGGAGTCCACAGCAATCGTCCCAACCAGGAGGCGATTCGGAAGTTCAACGCAGGCTGAGACCCCGGACGTATGGTGGAGCCCTATGCGACCAAGGACTCGGTACCCTGTGGACGGACCGACGAAGTGGGAACCTGAAGATTGGAGAGTCTTCACCCTGGAAACCAACGCTCCCCCGGGAGGAGCCCTTAGGAGTCTGGTCGCTGGGACTTTAGGAGATTCACCCTGGAAGCCGAAGTCCCCCCGGGAGGAGCCCGTAGGAACCCGGTCGCTGGGACTTAGGCGACTTCGGAAGGTGAGAGTGGTCCGGATGCAGGCGCCTCCTGCAGGTCGTGGTTCCGGACGGCTGGCGCCTCCAGCAGGTCATAGGAAATCCAGAAGTCGGTCTTGGAGTCGGAGTCCAAGGGCGGACCGCAGCCAGTCCAGGGGTCGGTATCCAGAGAGGGGTCCACAGCCAGTCCACGGGTCGAAGCCAGAGAGCGGTCCACTGCCAGTCCAAGAGGTCAGAGCCAGAGCACAGTCCAATACCAGTCCACGGGTCGAAGCCAGAAGAATCCACAGCAAGGGGAGCAGACAGAGGCGGGACGAAGACAACCAGGAACGCAGCAACACAGGCAAAACCCAGGAACCTTGTTGCAAGGCAAAGGATCCCTTCTGAGCTGCAGGGTGATATACCCTGCAGCGTCTGACGTCATCCGCCGGCATTTTTTAATCTCCCGCGCTGGCCCCTTTAAGAGGGGAGTCCTTGTGCGCGCATGCGCGCACCTGGGGAGCAGAGCCAATCGCGGACGTCGGCGGCGTCTCCCTCACGGTGGGGACGCTGCGGGAGGAAGCTGCGGGAGGAAGCATATTCACTATGGATAGCCTGAAAACCAGGCTATCCATAGTGGTGTTTCTATCCTTTAATTAAGTCTTGTCTCCATCTTGTATTCTGTACTTCTCTGTGTGTGACCTTGAAGTTTACAGCTTACTAGATGGAGAAGGGAGGGGAAAGAGGCTGCAAAGGGAGAGCTATGGGTTGTGGACTGCGGAGGGGGCTACCCAACTGCCCAGAATCCTGTAATTTCTTCTGTATGTTTTCAGCATTGCAAAACATGAAAAGAAAAGGGTGTGTCCAAACACTCAAGTTCATCTACAGACAAAATGTGTCTTCAATGCATAAAGTAAATTCATACCTTCAGAACAGTGAAATACGCACTCAAGACTGCCGAAACGAATAATGCTGGCAGTCAATTTAAATACACTAAAAACTCTGCCAAAAAAAACATGGAACCACCACGCACAAACTGACGTTGGGACCTGCAACTTCACTCCGCAAAGCTGTTCCTTTACCCATTAATATACCCAATCAAAAAAAAAAAATCAATCAGATTCATTTGACAGGACCTTCCTCTGGTAAAACATGCAGCCTTTTCAGCAGAGGCTAGTAAAACACCATTATGTGACTATACAACTGCTATAGGGTTAATATCTTTCTTTGTGACATGTTAGTTATTTTTACTGGCATCACAAAATGTTTTTTGTATATGTTCTTCCAATGGTGCTTGTATGTAAACATGTGATGTAATTGCTCAATTCATTGGAGAGTTTAACAAAGTTTTAACAAATTTAAAACTCAAAAAAGAGTTTTTGTAGTTTTAAGCTGAGGCTGACAGGTCTATAATAAGCAGAGAGCGTGAATAGCCACATGAGGGAATTCAGAATTAAGGGAATGTGACTGTTCATACATTTTAAATAAATTGAACTCAGTTTAATAGTATATTAGCATATGAGTACCGGGAAGATAATTGATTGTTTTTATGACTGATTTATTTTTGTTTTAGATTTTATGTAGTATTTGAATTTTTGTATGTGTTTTATGATTATGAACATACCATTGTTAACTGCCAAGAAATGGTGTTTGGCGGTCTAGAAATGTTTTAAATAAATAAATGTTTTTGTATTGCTCCAAACCATTATAAATTGACACATTGTATCTTAAAGCAGATTCTTCAAAATAATACATTTTCTGTTTCTTGGCTCAGACTTTTTTTTCATTCTTACTCCTAGGTCTGCTTGCTTTTTTTTTTCCTTCAGGAACAGAGACTTACAGATGCTTGGGTAGGTCTATGTGTCTGTGTGGTCCCCCTTTCAGGTCCTAAATGCCTAGAGCAAGCTGCAACCAAGCTTTGTGTGAAGACAGGCCCTGGAGAAGGGGGAGGGCCACATCTTTCAAAGTTTGGGAGTAATCTGGGGGGAGGAGGGGAGTGCACATGATGAGGGCAAAGTTGACAATTTCCCCATTAGAAATAAATGGAGGGGGTAAATTCAACTCCTCATATCTCGAGAACCATGGGGTCAATTTTACTGAAGTTTGAGATCTGGACTAGGGCATAAGGAAATGTTGGCAAGTGATTGGTGGGACTCTGAGGCAAAATCAGAAATCTGACACTGCCAGCACAAAATGCATGAGAGTCGAATGCGTCATATTTCGAGAATCACTGGGCCACTACTCGTGAAATTTTATATCTGACCATTGGGTACAATGGTCTTTCATTGGAATGACTGAAGTACCAGTTGCTCCTTAGTTGCTAATTGTTTACATGACGATATGGCAGTTTCAATCATGTATGGTTTCCTATGAAACCTTTTCCTTGTCCTTCAGTTTTTAATTATCGCCAGCCTAGCCCTGATTAGTATTGACCAGTCACGCACAGCGGAAGTTTGGTGTAACTTGCCCCTCTGAAATTTCAGATTGATCGACCATGCTCTTTTGTATTCCAGGATATATTTCAAAGTTGGTCACAAAGGGCAAGCTTTGCTAGACGTATCAATGTTTACATCCTTGGTAAGATTACAAATTGGCAAATTGGCACTACTTGCCCGCCCACATGAAGTGTGTGGGGGGGGGGGGGGGGGCGGTGGATGGGAGTTCTGATGAGGAACAGAGCAGCAGCGCCCTTCTTTCTCCCCAAAACCTGTTTTAGGTAGATTTATTATGGGGGTGGGGCTAATAAAGAGGAGCTTTGAAAAACTTTAAAATTGTATTATCTCCTCCAGCCTTAAAGATCAGAACAAGAAGTGGATTACCTAAACATAATTCTCTCGCTCTCTTTCTGTTGCTGCAGTAGGGATGATGACTTTGTGTGTGTGTGTTATTCTGGTATTTGCATGTGTGAATAGTTTTTTTTTTATTCCTACCCCCCCTTCTCCTCCCCATTTTGGCTTCTCGTATTGTTTGGGATGAAAACTGCTCCTCTCCCCTGGGAGCGGGGGGGCAGGTGTTGCTCCAGTCGAGCGAATGGAACCAAATTACAAGGCCCGTCTGTCGCCTCCTCTGGGAGAAGGTGGAGGGAGGGGAGAGGGGGTGCGGCGCGGGATGGAGGAGAGAAGCAGAACGTCGGATCCGTGCAGCTGGGCTCCTGAAAACTTGATTTCTCGCTCCCAAAAATAAAAGCCAGGTGTCTGGCGAAAGGCACGGGAAAGAACAAAATCACAGAGCAAGGGAGCAGATCTGCTGCAGCCCGAGTCCAATTCCTTGCTACTGCTGGTATGAATAGAATTTGCATCAATATTATTAACATTAATATTAATGGTTAGTGATGTGCATTTGAGGTACTGTTCCTCTCTCTCTCTCTCTCTCTCTCTTTTTTTTTTTCAAGTGTGATTTCAAGCTGCCGTGCAGCTAATAAGCAAACATTACATGATTAAGATTTTAATGGCAGCAGCAGCAAAGTGCAGAGCTGGAGTCCGCCTGGATTAATCTCATCTCAAATATTCATTTGGCTGTCACTTAAATAAACAAAACAAACCTGGACAGCAAGATCGGCAGGTTTTTAGGAAGAGAGAAACTGACACCCTGGGGATCTGGGATTTCGCCTCGGGTGGAGGTGGAGGGAGGAGCGGGGGGCGTGGTTTCCACTCCCAGTTTATTCCCTGCGGTCCCCACCTATGCCAGTAAATCTCCAGGATCAAGGACTGGGGGGGGGGGCTTTCGGGATTATGTTCCATCTCTTCTTTTATACAGACGATCCAAAAGTATTTTATTGCGCCCCAAAAAAAGGCGGCTTCCTCATTAGGATGCTCTTAAGACATACAGCCAAGCGATCGGCTAGGGGGAAGCTCTGGAGTGAGCGGCGCGGGCCCCCTCTCATGCTCCAGCGCGGGGCCTGAAGCCTTTGCTTCCAAATGAACTCGGCCCCTCTGCAAAATCCCTGCCAGGCCTCCGCTTCGTGTCCCTCACTGACCCAATATGTGGCGGTGATGCGCCGGGCCCTCAGGCTGCAGAGGAGCTGCTCAGGTTCTCCGATTCCATTCTGTGGAGATTGATCCGCCCAATGTTTTCACTTTCTTGGCCGCTTTTTGCAGTTCAGCTTGCACGGTTCGCCTCTGTGAAATACCCCTGCACGATCGGCAGTGCCAGGGACCATTCTAGGGGACCCTCTGGAGGCCAGACCTAGTGCAGGGTTCTCATCTCAACCCAGCCCTCGGCACACCCTGCCGGTTGGGCTTTCAGGATATCCGTAATTAACATGCAGGAGATAGATTTGCTAGCATTTTATGCAAATCCACTTAATGCATGTTCGTTGGAAATATCCCGAAAATCTGGCTGGGTGTGCCCAGGGGTTAAGAACCACTGCTCCAGTGGATAGGGCAGGGAAGTGAGGGTTCAAATCTAGCTTACTCCCACTAATGCTTCTTGGGTCCTTGGGCAAGTCATTACAGGGTCAAACTTAGGATGTAAGCCTTCTGAGGCAAGGAACTACCTGCTATGCTATATACCTTATTCAGGACAAAAAGGAGGGGGAAGGGAGGCCAGTGGGGCTGGCCTGGTTACCTTGTGTCTCTTCACCCCTTCTCATCCTCTCTCATAGCTTTTCAATTGTGCCAAAAAAGCTGCACAAGGCAGTGCGGCTCCAGCACTCTGCTCTGAACGAGATGAACCTGCCAGCCCACCACTGGCTCTGCTCCGCTTCTGCAGGGAGCTGGGACAAAAGTGGCAGAGCGCTATTCTAGCCCCGGCTAAAAGACAGACATAATGTAGAGCTTATCAAGGCCAGGGTTGATTTTCCACCTAAGTTTCAAACTTGTGCTAATTCAATCCCTCTTTTGTGTCCCTGTTTTGCTCTGCAGCATCTGCTTCAGTATTGCCTTCTGCTCCTCCTGTTCCTTGCAGAACAGGAGAGGAGGAGAAACAAGCAGGAGGGAAGTGGCTGGATTGGGGAGGAGAGTAGTTGCTCTGCCTGCTCCAGGCTCCCCCTCCCCGCTTCCTTACAGGCCGCCCGAGAGCCCGAAGTGGATTATATATTCTCAGAACGGAACACATCCAGGATGAAGTTTTAATATTTAGTAGTTTACAAAAATAAATGTTAAAACTTTAGATTTAATTCTGCAATACAGCAGCAGTCAGTGGAGTGCCTGAAGAATAGGAGTGATAGCTGCGCCGGCCAGAATTCGCACAGCCAGATTCTGGACTATTTATAACACTCTAATGGTGTTTGCTGCTAACCCAAGATGTGTCAAGACTAATGCTTGCAACACTGTCTGAAAATCTTGATGATCCAAGTTTAAAAAAACACAACCCTTAACTACCACCTTAATCTGTGAGCGTAATGACAAATCAGCTTCCAGCCATACACGGAAATTCTTTATGCAGGCTGAAATAGGAAGCTCACAATCCTGAAACCGAAAGGTAGAAGGGATATCGTCAGACAGAAACTGATGGAGGACAGTTGACTCTGTTATCGACGTTGAGGGGTCAGCTTGTTATGGAATAACCGTTGTTTAATAGCAGACACCAGAGGGGATAATAAAGCCAAAATATTAGATGAATTTGATTCCTTGGCCATTAAAGATGCTGGGCTGCATAGAGAGAGATATAACTAGAGAAAAAGGGAAAGGATGGTGCCCTTGTACAGATCCTTGGGGAAGCTTCACCTGGAGTATTTTCAGTTCTGGAGACTTTATCTCAAAAGGGATAGAGACAGGATGGAAACGATTCAGAGGAAGGCGACCAAAATAGGGTGGGGGTCTATTTTAGAAGACTTTTGAGGAGAGGTTGAAAGATATGGATACCTTGAGGAGAGAAGGTGCAGGGGAGATATGATACAGACCGTCAGATACCTGACAGGTAGTAATGCATAAACTTCAAATTTCCATTGGAAAGGAAACGGTAGAACTAAGGGTCACAATATGAAATTCCAGGGGAGACGACTCAGAACCAATATCAGAAATGTTTCTTCACGGAGAGGGTGGTGGATGCCTGGAATACTCTTCCAGAAGAAGTGATGAAGATGAGAACAGTTAATGAATTCAAAAAGGGCATGGGACAAACGCTGCAGATCCCTAAAGGCTTGAAAGAGATGGTATAACATTTCTGCATGGGGGTAACCTGCATGGAGCAGCAGTTACTACCCTTAACAGAACTCATAGGGGTAACCTGCACAGAGAGGCAGTTACTACCCTTAACAGAACTCATGGGGGTAACCTGCACAGAGAGGCAGTTACTACCCTTATCAGAGCTCATGGGGGTAACCTGCACAGAGAGGCAGTTACTACCCTTAACAGAACTCATAGGGGCAACCTGCACGGAGAGGCAGATACTGCCTTTAACAGAACTCATAGGGGTAACCTGCACGGAGAGGCAGATACTACCCTTAACAGAACTCATGGGGGTGACCTGCATGGAGCAGCAGTTACTACCCTTAACAGAACTCATAGGGGTAACCTGCACAGAGAGGCAGTTACTGCCCTTAACAGAACTCATAGGGGTAACCTGCACAGAGAGGCAGTTACTACCCTTAACAGAACTCATGGGGGTAACCTGCACAGAGAGGCAGTTACTGCCCTTAACAGAACTCATGGGGGTGACCTGCATGGAGCAGCAGTTACTACCCTTAACAGAACTCATAGGGGTAACCTGCACAGAGAGGCAGTTACTGCCCTTAACAGAACTCATAGGGGTAACCTGCACAGAGAGGCAGTTACTACCCTTAACAGAACTCATGGGGGTAACCTGCACAGAGAGGCAGTTACTGCCCTTAACAGAACTCATGGGGGTAACCTGCACAGAGAGGCAGTTACTACCCTTAACAGAACTCATGGGGGTAATCTGCACAGAGAGGCAGTTACTACCCTTAACAGAACTCATAGGGGTAACCTGCACGGAGAAGCAGTTACTACCCTTAACAGAACTCATAGGGGTAACCTGCACGGAGAAGCAGTTACTACCCTTAAAAGAATGCATGAGGTAACTTACACATAGCGGCAGTTACTGCCCTTAACAGAATGAATGGGGATAACCTGCACAGAGAGGCAGTTACTACCCTAAACAGAACTCATAGGGGTAACCTGCAAAGAGAGGCAGTTGCTGCCCTTAACAGAATTCATGAGGGTAACCTGCACAGAGAGGCAGTTACTATTACTACCCTTAACAGAACGCATGGGGGTAATCTGCACAGAGTGGCAGTTACTACCCTTAACAGAACTCATGGGGGTAACCTACATGGAGAGGCACTTACTACCCTTAACAGAACTCATGGGGGTAATCTGCACAGAGTGGCAGTTACTACCCTTAACAGAACTCATGGGGGTAACCTACATGGACAGGCAGTTACTACCCTTAACAGAACTCATGGGGGTAACCTACATGGAGAGGCAGTTACTACCCTTAACCGAATGCTTGGGGGTAACCTGCACGGAGAAGCAGTTACTACCCTTAAAAGTATGCATGAGGTAACTTACACATAGCGGCAGTTACTACCCTTAACAGAATGAATGGGGATAACCTGCCAGAGAGGCCGTTACTACCCTAAACAGAACTCATAGGGGTAACCTGCACAGAGAGGCAGTTACTGCCCTTAACAGAATTCATGGGGGTAACCTGCACAGAGAGGCAGTTACTACCCTTAACAGAACTCATAGGGGTTACCTGCACAGAGAGGCAGTTACTGCCCTTAACAGAATTCATGGGGGTAACCGGCACAGAGAGGCAGTTACTATTACTACCCTTAACAGAACGCATGGGGGTAATCTGCACAGAGTGGCAGTTACTACCCTTAACAGAACTCATGGGGGTAACCTGCACAGAGTGGCAGTTACTGCCCTTAACAGAACTCATGGGGGTAACCTACATGGAGAGGCAGTTACTACCCTTAACCGAATGCTTGGGGGTAACCTGCACGGAGAAGCAGTTACTACCCTTAACAGAATGAATGGGGATAACCTGCACAGAGAGGCAGTTACTACCCTAAACAGAACACATGGGGATAACCTGGATGGAGCGGCAATTACTACCATGGGCAGATTGCTGGATGAACTGGATGGACCATCTGGCTTTTATCTGCCGTCTATACTGTATTACTATGTAAAAAACCTGAATGTCATCTGCATAGGTCCTGTACCAAACTCCCAAACTTGACATGTGTGCCAGTGCCTGGGTAGCTTCCTGTCTGGGAATGGACACTCCTTTGCATTAAAAAATAAATAAATAAATAAATATATATATATATATATATATATATATATATATATATATATATATATATATATATATATATATATATATATATATATGCCTTTGTCTGTATTTGGAGCACTTTTTAAAGTTGATTCTGTTGAAAATGACCTTACCCTTATTGAACTGAGTTCTTTATCAATAGGGGCGGTATCAGGTCCATACTGCACCTTCTCCTCAGTTCTGACTCTGAGTGGCCCATGGAGACGGGGATTATCATGTCCTCAGCAGGCAGGCAGGCAGGCAGACGGATGGATGAATCACTGCTATTGCACTTTCAGCCCTGGCTGAAAAGCTGTAAAAATAACCATTTCTCATTCTGTCCTGCCATCGAAAATCCTTCCAGTCTCGCACATGTCAGTGGATCTCTGAGACGGCTCCAGATATCCCTGATGCTGGCATTTAAAACCATTCCCCCCACCACATGCCGATTTTCATATTTCTGCCTGTGCCCGTCACACTGGGGGTTCTCCTGCTGTGCACCTCCAGGAGACCTGGAACAGCCTCCTAAGGGATGTGTCGGGGTTGTGTGAAAGCCAACCACAAGCAGAAAAGACCCTTAGGGACTGATTCACTAAGGCTTAACGGCTTTTCTCCCATTCTGTCCCCATGGGGGGACGGGGGACGGTGACTCGGGCCCTTAGTGGCAGGGAAAGCTGGGGATGAAGCAGGGTCTGCGTTACTGCAGCAGGTAGGGGAAAGGGCCAGACCAGGCCAACCTGCAGGTCTTTTATGTGCCATCTGTTTCTGTCTTTCTCCAGGAGCACATCCCCCCCCCCCCTCCCCCTGCCGAACTGCATGAAAACTTCCAAATGGGAGAAAGGAAAGCAGGATTGCTGTTCCTGTCTGATGACAGCTCTGCAAACGGAGTCAAAGGCGGGGGAGAAAGCCACGCGCAGCATCATCGTCATCGCTGCGTCACACGCTTCCCGCTAACGGAGTTCAAAGCTGTTCCGGCAAGCTGGACTCTCCATCAAAGTCCACGAACCGTCATTAGCCAGACAGACACGGGAAAGGCCCAGCTTATCCCTGGGACTGGGCGGCAAGGAATGGATCTGCCGGGTACCTGTGACCCAAACGGAGACAGGAGGCGGGGCTGGATGGACCTTGCTCTGACCCAGCGTGGCTCCTCTTGTGTTCTTACATGGGTCCTCATCAAACTACATCCATTGGGTACCCGCGCCTGGGATAACTTTTCAGTATAAGGCACAGGATCCAGTATTTAAAGGGACAAGGAACAGCCTCGGAAACCCGGCGCCCCAGGCAGCAGCACAGGAGGAAGGAATGCGGGCTTTAAGGGTTTTGCTACATCTCAGGCCGTCTTTAGGGGCCGGAGGGTGTTTCTTGAGCGGTGGGGGCCCCACCCTTCCGTTTCTGGCCCAAGACCGCTTCCAAGAGCCATGTGGCTAGTAGTTTTCTGAAAACCAGCAGGCTCGGGGCTGGTCTGATGCGGCAGCACGGGGGATTTGTCTTTCCATCCCGGGCATCCTCCTCCCCCAGGGATGAATTGCTCCGACCACTGTATCCCACAACCTCTTGGTAAATCACGGTGCTTTAAAAGTAAGAACCTTCAGAGGACCTGGTCTGCCTGCCCTAACCAGCGGAAGGAGATTGCATTCGCTGTATTTGCTTTGTGGCTTTGAATGCTTTGTGAGATCCATTAACCAGGAAGAGAGAGAGAGAGAGAGAAGCTGCTCATCTCTCTGCGTGGCCATGTTCCTTACCTTGTCGTCCCCCCCCCCCGTCCCCCCCGGCTCCAGTGTTCTTTGTGTCTGGATACACATATGGTCTCAATAGATGGGGAGTGCGGAGGAGTCCATGGCTTGCTCCCGGTCCCCAGCACTGCGGCAGGAGAGTTAATGAGAGCTGCCTGCCGCTTCCCCTTTGCTTTCCCCCTTCCCCGCCTCCCTCCTCCCCCAGCCCCATCTGTTCAGACAAAAGGCTGAAAGGGAGTTGGAGGGTTAGACCCTGCTGGTCAAGAGGGCCGGTAATAATAACCTGCATCCTTGGGCTGCATTGCAACACATGGAACCCTTGTTTTGAGTCCCGGCCGGCTTTGTCCCACTAGAGAGGTAGAGAGGAGCACATTCACAGGCCCAAGTGCAGGGAGCCGCAGCGGCCCCTCCCCGCCAAAGTTTGCATCTCAGCCTTCTCTTCAGAGTGAGCGGCCCCCCCCCCGGCTCTTAGCAGCATGTAAAGGCTGGGAGAAGAGCAGCCCGGCCCGGCAACAGATTGCAGGAGCTCCAGCTTATTGTCCGCACTCTCAGGCTTTGGCATCTGTAGGATCACCTTTGTCTTCCAGTCCAGCCGCAGCCGAGGAGCTTATTGACCCGCGGTCATCGATGACCTCAGACACGTGTCGCCTGGCAGTGCGTCCACTGATTGGCCGTCAGCCTCTAAGGCACAAAAAAGGAGTCGAATTAGTACAAGTTTGAAAGGTGTGAGCAGTAAAAAAAAAAAATTGTTTTTAAAGCCTGCGATGGCGGGCACTTTCGGCTTTTACAAATTATTCACAAAATGAAAATATCTTTCACACATCCGTAGAGGCCTTTCAGCATTAACCCTTTGGTTCTGCGATGCTTTTGGTTTCCTCGCAAGAATTCACACCCTAGCTCCATGAGAATGTGATACTTTTCACAAAGGATTTGCTGTTACCTTCCACCCCCATGGTGAATGTTTTTGTCATCTTCCCCTCCCCCAAAAGAGGCACATTTTTCTTTTGTGAGAAATGTTCTTGTTGCAGATCCTTAATTATTTCAGCAGCCTTGACAGTAAATCTTCAGGGAGCTGCATCTGCACCTTGCCCACATGGGGGTGCTGTGGTAAAAGACCCCCTACATTGTCAGGGATTGTGAGTGTGCCCGAACCAAGACCTCACCTGCTGCTGAAACACAAACCTTTTTGGAGAAGCTTTTATGATATCCTCCTATTTTGATAATGAGATTGTAGGTTTCTGAATCTTTAGCTGCTCAGCTTTCTGGCATGAGTGGGCAGTTTGACTCTTTATTTGTGTTGTTCTACCATCTCTATGGTGCCACAAACAAGGAAAGGTAAATAACTGGAATGATTAGTGTTCCAGATTCCACTAAAGGTATTCCCTGCAAGGTGTAAGAACAGGTAAGAGCAGAGCCTCCCAAACCTGTCCTGGGGACAGTCTGGTTTTCAGGATATCCACCATGAATATGGCTGAGATATATCCACATGCATTGGAGACTGGGTATATGCAAATTGATCTCATGCATATTCATGGTAGATATCCTGAAAGCAGACTGGTCGTGGAGTCTGGGAAGCCCTGCACAAGAACACAGGGCCAAATTTTCCACTGTACACAGCACCTGCACCAGGCATGGGTTAAAAGTGGGTATGTAAGCTTATTTTTAATGTACAGCCCCTTTTGGCTCTCTGCCAGGTTAGGATTAAACCAATTTGTTTTTTTGTGAGAGGTTTCTGCCATTTGGGAGATAGCACACGGTGACTTCCTCTGATATATAAATACTCTGGCCACCATTTCACCGTGTGGAGGATTTCGGTTTCCCTTGCAGGGGCAGCCTGCTTCTGGCTGTCTCCTGTTTTGGATTATGTTGACGGGGTAAGGCCTCTTGGGTCTCAATGATGAGTCGGCGAGCCATTCGTTACTTTGAAGAACCACTTTTGATAACAGGCGTTTTGCTGAGCTGGGAGTTTTTCCCACCCTCCTGGACTCATGGGAGGTTCCCCCCCCCCCCCCCCCTGTGTTTTGCAAAGAGATTTTTATTCTATTTCTTGGATTCCCATTAACTAGGGGCTCAGTCTTTTGTTTTGACCACCAAAAAGGAAGAAGGTTCACTTCGCTGAGAAGGAACCTGGGATCATCTGGATCCAGAGGAGAGAAGGAAAAGTAACAGTATCAATCTGGTGCTTGGAGGAGAAAGTGAGTACATCAAGAAAACCGCTGGAGAGGGAGAAGATAACATTTTAAATGTAAATTGGACTAAAACCTTCTATGCATCATCTACATAGGAGGGAAGCTTAGCACTGGCCCTAATCCAATACAGGAGAAAGAAAACCACAATTGTCTTTTATATCTCTTAAGAAATTGACATAGTAAAGAGTGTCATGGGCAGGCAGGCTGGGATCAGGGATTCCCCCTACTGGGGCGGCACGGGACTGCAGGACAGGACCAGAGACCTTCTTCTGCATGGACCAGCCACCTCCCCCGCAGGTTGAGCCCTTGGGTTCTGGTAGCCGGCAGCTGGAACCAAAGGCAGGGCTTGGGCTGGAGATAACGTCGGCACTGGAGGCGGGCAAAAGCTGGGTCCAAGCAGGGCTGGAGACACGGGCTGGAACCGAGGCAATGCAAGCAAGAGCTTGAACTGAGGGCATGGCCTGCACTGGATGGGACAGGACAAGATTAGACTAGGACTGGACAGGACAGGACTAGAACAAGCAAACAGTAAACAAGAAGGTCCAAACGGGGCACAAGGCTGGGCTAGGCGAACCTAGAAGGCCCGAAGGCTGCAAGGTGGGATAAGAAGGCCTGGAATGTTATAAAACGGGCGCGTCCCTGGAAGCGGGCCGACGAACATGTGCACATGTTGCCATCTTAGGCCTGGATTCATCATTCCTCGCAGAATGATGAATCCTGTGAAAACGGGGGGCGGGCGGTGCGCCAGCTGCCGGCTTTCGCATCGAATAGCGCCACTGTGAAAGGTGGTGCTATTCAGCGCGCTACCGCCGACAATAATGTTAGTAACATAATCGCCAGCAGCGAAGACACCGCCGACTCTGCCCCTCCCCGCCCCTGACTCCTCCCCTCCCCACCCCGACTCCTCCCCTCCCCCTAATTAGCATTCTATTGCATGCGAAAAGGCCCTTTTCACATGCGATAAGCCTTTAGAAAATAACCCCGTTAGATTGTAAGGTCTTTGGGGGCAGGGAGCTATCCCCATTGCACTGCACATGTCTAGCAGCAACTAGAAAAATGAGTTTTGCTGACTCGGAGGCCATCCTTGTGGGTAACCTATGTGGCACTGTAGCACTACGCACCTGGCCAGAGTGGGCATGGCTAGAGGACATTCAGGTGCTCCCAACTTGCAGGAAAACTACAAAACGGTCACTTTTTCCTTTAGTTCACTGAGGTTTAAGGGCTGTGCACCCAAAGGGACATTTCAGCAGGGGCAATTCTTGAATGAGACAAATTTCCAAAATTCGCCCTCCTCCAGTACGACGAATGAATGCATTTTATAGTTTTCGATGTGTTTTTGTACTTTGCAGTATTGTTTCCATTTTCTCTGTTAAAATGTATTCTCCAGATGCATTTTATTAACGGAAGGCCATCTTACATTCTAGTCTTATTGGGTACCACGACCTGCCCTGCTCATTGCAGAAGGTGCCTGGGCCAGGGGAAGGTTCAGTCCCTTCTCACTGAACAACCTGTTCCTTCTGGGAAAAGGGTAGGATATGCCTGCCTTGCTTCATGCTGAAATGTTCATCCTCTCATCTGGATTTAATTTCTCGTCAGCTCAAGGTGAGTTTATTGTCCACCGGCATCTGAATAGTTCTCACCTTGACTTCAGGGACACCTCGTAAATGTCTTTTTTTCTTTGCATCCTGTGAGTGCCAAAGACAGAAACCACTGGCACACAAAGCATTTTTTTAAGCCTTTAGATTGTGAGATCTTTTCTGGTTCGGCCACATTGTGCATGTTGAGTTGTACCCATTGGCGGTGGTGGGGGTCATGTGAGACCAGATGTGTTGAGCTGGTTTTTTTGTTTTTCCTGGGATTTAGGTTAACTCATAGGAAGCAGATGGAGATGACTTCTGCCCAGTTAATCTTTGGCCTCTCTGCCAAGGGTGGCAAATCCACAGCTGGTTAGGTTGAAAGGAGATCAGAGGTTCATCTTGCCTGACCCTCCTGACAGGTGTCTCTACATGGTGACATGGGGCAAGTAGAAAGCCCAATGCATCTGTCCCCAGTTCTGCAACAGGGAAAATCAATTTTGTTTGCATCCTCCAAATGTGGTAACTGGCTTAGCGTCCCTGGCTCAGCACTTTTCCCTTGAGTGCAGCTATAGCTCCACAGCTGCCAAGATCCCTTTACCTCTAAAAATCTGTCCAGTTTATCTTTGGACTTATTTACTGCTGTAGCCAAAACTGATTCTGCTGGCCAAATGCTCCACAATTATACCACAAAGTAGGAAAAAACCCCAAACCCTTTCTTCAAAGGGGGAGAAATTTATTACCTCTTAACTTTAGAGGATGCCCTCCTTAGTAAAATCCATGCCAGCTGCCAACTGAATTCAGGCTACTACAGCTTCAAGGCCCACAGCTGCCTGAGTCGCTTTTCAAAGCATCTGAACGGGCAACAGAGGCCAGAAGCTCCGCATCCTTTAACCAAGCATTTTCAGCTTATATATTATAGCAAGCGGGAAGACTACTCCAGTCCTGTCTTTTATATCTCTTAAGAAATTGACATAGTAAAGAGTGTCATGGGCAGGCAGGCTGGGATCAGGGATTCCCCCTACTGTGGCTACAGACAGCTCTGGTTTTCATGCTATCCACAATGAATTTGCATGAGATAGATTTGCACACAGTGGAAGCTGTGCATGCACATTCATTCTGGATATCCTGACGACCAGGCTTGTTTGCAGCACTTGACGACCAGAGTTGCCTACCCCTGTTGTAGCGCTATAGGTTTCTATATTTATATACGGTATAAGCGGCTTTTGAGCTCACAGTTTGTCTGTGTTTCTGCACAACAAAGCTGTACCACTGCTAGTCCACTCACTCCTACAGATTTCCTCAGCCTTAAAGGGCATTTTATTTAGGGTTAGCAGGTGACCCTGGGTCATGGGGACAAACTCACCCAAACCCAGTTTATTCATGATCAAAGGGGACCTGCAATTTGGCTTTTCTCAGAGACAGCAGAACTATGAGTCAGGGCCTGCAAACAGGCTGACACCAGCGCTGGCTCAGCCTGGCGCCATCTTTCATCTCTGTTACTTTTTGGGGGGCATGGGGGCTAACGCACCTCACTGTCTTTTTATGCCAATGAATGAGGAGCTTTGAAACATCCCATGCCAGGAGTGCCCAAGTACGAGCAGGAGAGTAGGAGACGGCTGGGGCTTCTGACAGAATGATCGGAGCTCAGCACCAGACAGCTGTCCTGGCAAGCAGCTCCTAACTCAAGTCACATTCCCCTCATCCTGTTTGGAAGGGAGACCCTCGGATTGCCAGATTCTTTCCAGTAAACATGTTTCCAGCCCATTTTGCAGCTGCATTAGTGCAGTGCAAGCAGCCACCACAGGGGTGCATCTCAGGCCTGCTTTGGTTCCAGGGCAAGAGAACTAAGAGCAGCCCCTGTGCCAGACCACAGCTGCGGCAGATGAGGTGCGGTAGCTGGTGAGGTGAGCAGGGCTAAGGTAGCCAGGCTGAGAAGAGGTGAAAGAAGCTATAGTGACTACATCCAGATCTGTCAGGGCTGCTGTACACTGGGGCCACAGGACAACAAAGAAAGTTACAGTGATACTGTTACGCTCCTTTTTCCAGGCCTTAGTTCTTAAAGGGAGCTCTTCATAGATTTAATGAATTTTGCCTGGCTGGCTGGCTGCTTCTCTCTGCCCCTGCAACACAGGACCCCTAGCGATCTACCTGGCAAGATGAGGACCGGGTCCCCGTCAGGAGGCGCAGCTGTGATCAGGAGGCACTGGGAGCAGTGTGCAGACGGGATTTGTGCCTTAGACACAGTCAGCCCTCTCCCTTCACGTCAAAATGAAGGATTTTGTCGACAGTGTGCTGAAAAGAAACCCCTCCTGCAGTGACCCCCAGGATCTCTCACGTCTTCCTTCACACCAGCAGGGCAGTGCCACCCCCTCCGAGTCTATGAACTGTGATAGACTGCTGCTGCGGCTTCAAGGTTTATTTCATCTGCGTTTCAGACTTACGGAAAACGATTTTCCTACTTCGCAAAAAAAAAAAAAAAAGGTTCCTGGTCGCAACTTGCTTTGGGCTATCGGTTTCCTTCTACACCTGCCCCTCCTCTTCACGTCTCTGGGTCCTGATTTAGTCTGAGCAGAACCATTGTTAGAGCTTTGTTCTGTCCACATCTCTTCAACTCTGCTTTATATTAACAGCAAAGAGCCCCAGGAACACCAGCACCTAGAAACAGCAGGGTTTACCCCGTCGCTTAGCTGGACTTTTCTGAAGAAAAGCAGAACTCCCTGCATGCAATGGGGCAAAACCAGGTTCCTTATGGCATGGAGCCAGGTGGCATTTTTTGGAAACAGGAGCAGGGGCGGTTGTATCATGAGGCAGGATGACGCGGCGGCCTCAGGCGGCAAAATTTTAGAGCCGCCAAACGTGCCCCCTCAAAAAACACCTGTGCTGGCCGCCTCACTCTGCATCCACACCCAGCCAGAAACAAATCGCCAACCGCCCCAAATAATGGCGTGTCCATGGGGATACTGGGCCCCTTCGGGCAGAAAGGAGTCTGATATGCCGTGGCCAGGAGTAGGAATTGCCTGAGGGATTCCCAAGCCCTGCGGACAGAAAGTCATTAGCGACAGCGGCACGGGATTATGACGTGCCTGATGGGATCCCAAGCCCGCGGGCAGGAAGACATACCCCCAAGCTGGTGGCACAGATTTATGACGTGCCCGCGAGGATTCCAGGCCCCGCTGACAGGAGGAAAGAGACGCAGTGATTGAAGTGAAAGGGAAGAGATGGGGGTGTGAGCGGGGGAGGGCTGAGTGAGAGAGAATAGCATGGGGAAGGGGGTTAAGTGAATGATATGGGATGGAAGGGAAGCAAAGGAGGCTGAGTGAGTGAGAGCGGAAGAAAAGGAAAGTGTGGCAAGTGAAAGAGGAGGAAAGGAAGAGAAGGGGTTGAGTGAGGGACAGAAGGTAAGGTGAACAAGAGGGAGCATGTGAGAGAGTATGAGCAAGCATGTGTGTGTGTGAGCATGTGAGAAAGTGAAAGCAAGATGTGTGTATGTGAGCATGTGAGAAAGTGAGAGCAAGATATATGTGTGTGAGCATGTGAGAAAGTGTGAGCAAGATGTGTGTGTGTGAGAGCATGTGAGAAATTGTGAGCAAGATGTGTGTGTGTGCATGTGTGAGTTGGAGTGTGTGTGAGTGAGCATGTATATTTGAATATTTGAGCATGTGATTGAGCATGTATATGTGACTGAGTGCATGTGTATATGTATGCGGGTGTGTGTGTTTTGAAAATGAACTTGCATTTGTTAGAAAATGTGCTTCTATGAAGGAGAATGGACAAAGTTTGTGTGTAGCTCTCCTTCCTACACTAATCCAGTACCATTTCAAGGTGACTAAATCAAAAGTTACCAGGTATGGAAAACTAGGAATTTTTTTATCCTTATTAGTTTTAATGATTATTGGATGTTATTTGATGTATCTGCTGTTTTGAAATATTTTATTGGCTTTTGGGAATTTTTTCAAAATTTGTATATGAATTTAATTATATAATCATTTTCTATTTATCAGCTGCTTTGAAATATGCATTTTTATTAGTATGGTTTTATATTATGATTGTTTTATATTTTTTTATTTTATTGTTTTATAAGGAATGTGATGTGGTTTTTTTTCCACTGATGCATTACATACAGAGCTTGGCTTTTTTGCAGTTTCTAGTACAGTTTTTGTCTGTGCGTTTATCTTTATACTTTATGGTCACTTTATACTGTATTTGGCAAGGGCCTGTCTATGTTCTGGTGTGTGATGGAGGTGAGGTTTTCTGCTTCTGTGTAGTTTCTATGTAGGGATCTGTTCTGTTTTTTTTTATAGTATTGGTGTTTTAGGGCCTGCTGTAATATTTGCAGGGTTGCATTTTCATACATAGTGTTCTTACTGTTTGAGTGCTGGCATTTAGTGTCATTTTGGTATGGGAGGTTTACTATATTGAAATTGGACTTCATTGTATTCATGTCTTTCTGAGGGTGAAGCCCAAACCCAATGCCCATTTTACAATATGCCTATGGGCTCCAAGTGCCTTTTTTGCAGGGTTTCCTCATTGTTGCTACAGCACTGCATGTAAATGTAACATCCATGTTGTGATATTTTTACATTGGAAATCTGAATGTCTTTTTTTTTCATATAAAATCTGTTATTATAAATGCATAATTTGTAATTGTGTTCATGGTTAGATTGGGGGGGGGGGGTGCAAGGCTGTAAGGTTCGCAGAGCACCTAATACCCTTGCACTAGCCCTAAGAGAGTGAGCTAGGCACAGACCCTTGCCATTCACTTATCCCCCACGTTCCCAGGAAGCAGATGATCGGGTCCCCAGCTCCCTAGAAATATTATCACTGAGAACTCTGTCCTCTGCCTGCCCACTTGCACAGCATTTCAAATCATCCGAAGGGACAAACTCCAAGGGACCCTTGCCTCCTCCCCCCCCCCCCCCCCCCCCCCCCCCCACCTTCCCAGGGCCATCTTGGTGATTTGACCTGCATCATTCATTGGGGGGGGGGGGGGAGAGGGGCACTATCTCACCCCCTCGCCTCAGGCAGCAGATTATCTTGAGCGCCCCTGAACATTGACCATAGAGAAGTGGAGCTGAGACATTCTGAGGTCCATATTCAAAAGCCATTTAGATGGGTACCTCAGCCATCTAAATGGCAAGTTTTGGTATATTCAGCCTCCTATCCAGCTGGATTTAAGCCGGATAAGTAAGTCATTATCCGGCTTAAATCTAGCCAGATAAGGGGCGTAACTGGGATAAGTAGTAGCAATATTCAAACTTATCCGGCTAACTTGAAACCTGATATTGATGAGCAGGTCTCAGCCGGTCATCTTATCTGGCTAACTTTAAACTTATCCGGGTATATATTGTGGCATGGCCAAACCACTGAATATCCCGGCTAAGTTATTCAGCCGGCTGTGTCTGAATAATGAGCTCTCTGTGATTGATGACCCTCAAGAGGTAGCAACTGAGTCGGAGAGCTGCCTCCAACTGACCTAATACTCTTATTATTACCAGCGAAACAAGGATTCTAGCACCTTCATAAAGCAAATCATCATAAAAAATAAAAAAGGTTTGCTTTCAACGTTTCGCGTTCTCCTGTAATGATGATACAATCCATTGCTGTGTTTTCTAAAGTTTCTTTGCAAGCGGACTTGTCTGGTAAGATGACATCACAGCCTCACGCTGGCCCAGACGCCATCTTTCAGGAAGGGGGAGGGATTTTAAGATGATTGAACGTTTTTTCTTTTCCCATTATGTTCTGTCAAGCTTTTGACACCCAGCGGCGGGACTGGAGGGCGAGGCTAGGTGTCCCCTCTCAGAAACTGAAAAGCGGGGAATTTCACCCAGAGATTTGAAAATGGGGGATGTTTCAGGCCACTGTGGCACCGGCCCACTGCTCCTCTTAGGCCTGAGTATGTGGTGCCTTCAGAATTTGGCATCCTAGGCAGATGCCTATAACGAAATCCGGGCCTGATGTGGTGTGAAGAGAAGATGGGGCAGACAGGGGCGATAAACCGACAACAGTAACTGCTGAGGAGAGAGGGAGCAGGCAGGGAATAACCGCTGGGAGCAATACCCAATAAAGCAGTTGATTTCACAGACAGCAAAAATTGCAGCTGAAGATAGGATATTTATAAAAGGATCACATGTCTGTTATGTAATGATCAGTGTGAGGGAGGCTGGGAGCTTCATTTCATGAGTTCTAATCCCCGTTCTGTAACTCTGGGTGTGATTTAAAACAAATCCCTTCTCTTCCGTCGTGCCTCAGTTTCCCCAGGTCTAGCTGAGTGGGAACAATACAAGATTTATAACCCAGACGGCCGCAATCCACGAAGTGAGGGAAGAGTTCTCTGTTTAATGGCTGAGCCCTTTCTACTTGCACCTCGGCCAAGCCTGTTAGAGAAAGGGAAGGAATCTGCCAAGCAGTCCCGTGGAAGCACTAGAGACGGTCACTGCCCCATACGCTCTGCCATGGAAGGAGTGCCCTCTAGTGGCAGGAAATCAGATAACAGGATTCCCTCATGCTCCTTCAGTGTTGGGGGTGAGGTGTCCCAACAGTCCATGTCACTTGGTATTCTCTCTTACAGGAATGGCTCTTCGCTGCCTCCGATAGTAGGGCTACTGCTGGAGCACTCATTGGGCATTGGAGCCCTGAAAAGCGAGAGAGATTTTCCAGATCGACGTGACAGCTTAGATGTTGTTTTTTTTTTCCCTAATTATTTTTTATGCATTTTCAAAACGGTAAATAAAAATAACGTGCACAATCTGCAAAGACAAATACTTTTCAAAGAGGAGAACACACAAGTACACAGAGCAACCAGTACATGCAGGTATCTCAAAGACCCTAATAAAAAAAAAAAAATGCAGAACCAAATATATAAGGAAACAAAATCAATCTAATGACAACATTGTGATGCAACAACAACAACAACAACAAAAAAACAAAACATACGGAAGCTTCATAGTATAAGGACCCAAAACTACTCTGCAGAAGAGAAGGAAGAACAAGGATCCTCTAATTTTAGCTGGGCCAAAATCCGGCTGATCTAGATCAGTGTTTTTTTAACCCTTTTTATACCAGGGACCGGCTAGCTTTCTTCCTTCAATTACATGGATCTGTTGCAGGGCTCCTCCTCCCTCCCAGTCAGCCACCAGTTGATCACTGGCTCTCTCTCTCCCTCTCTTCCTGCCCTATGGCCGGTCCTGAGGCCTGACCTCTGGGAGGGCAACAACTACAGCTGAATGTTAATGAGCTGCCATGAGACTGAGTCAGTGCCTTCTCGGGCCCTGCAGTGCCCACCCCCTCCCCCTCCCCTCCTGGCTTCTGTACAGGAGGTGGGGCCTGAGAACGGAGCAGACCCTGACTCAGGCTCACGCCAGCTCATTAACATTCAGCTGCAGCTGCTCCCCTCCCAGAGATGGGGGTCTCGGGAAAAAGTGGTCTGCAGGGCATGGGATGGGAGATGTTGGGGAAAGTCTCTGCTGGCTGCAGTGCAGGGTGCATAGCTTCCTCTTCATCCACCTGCAATCACTGGCATGGGGCAGCAGAAATGTTGGGGACCAGTGCCAGCGCATGGTCCGCTGGGTTCAGAAACACTCATCTAGATGACCAGGTTCATACAAAGTATATTGAAGACCCTTATCAGCCTCTTGGCATTGGTCTGCAACCCACAGGGAGAAGGAATTTCAGAAGCATTCGGAGTCCCACCCTCACCACTGATTGGTTTCTTATATAATTTTATTTACATTTCTTGATTACTACTTCCAATGGCTCTTTACTAACTGACATATCCTAAATGCATTTAACAGCAATGTAGGCAGGGCTTCCGTATTCCTTTTGCCATTCTTCACAGTCTCGCTTCCAATGGCCTTCATTCTTGCAGTATGCACACTGATTCTTTCCCAAGAGGAGGGGGAACAAGGCCCAGAGGACATAATTGCAGTATATATATGTGTGTGTGTGTGTGGGCCACTACTTGTCATTTGGGCCGAATCATATTTGATCTTGTTCCTGATCTTGCATAGTGGCCCCTCCTCTTGCCCACAACTAAGTGGCCCCATGCCTTGCTGCTTTATTCAAAGCTGTCTCCTCCTCAGCTAATCCCATCTGGTTTAGCTCTTCCAAATTGTGGCCACACTGTTTTAACTCAAAGCCTCCTATTTATATATTTTTTTTGTCTGTGTGGTCTTGACCAGATTGTAAACTCCAAAGAACAGGGTCCGTCTCTTACCAGGCATATGCAGTGCCTGCATATGCCTGGTAGCACTATAGAAATAACCATTATTAATAATAATAATAATAATAATAATGATAATCCCCTGCATTAATCACATGCTCATGCTTGACTAGGAATTTTTTTCCCCAGCTTGGGTAGAATGTGCCACATCTGGAAACAACTGCATCTGAAGAGATAGAAAGCTTTTATCCTTCTGCTTGAAAGAAGTTTTCAGGATTAATCACTTATGTGTCTGAAAAGCCATTTCAAGTTTAAGGATAGGCTGAGAAGTTGGCAAGACAAAGATTCTCAGACAAGCTGGGAAAATCCAAATGATTTTGTCTTGGTTCTTTAGGGATAGCCCTGGCCTTAGTGCGTGATTTCACTAACCTGGGCAGAGCTTTGCTGGGAGCTCGAGTCCTGATGTTGGTCACTCAACAGGCTGAGTGCCTGGTACTGGTGCTCCAAAACCATGAATTCACACAGCCTGCCACTGCCCCGGGAGAGGAGAAAATCTCCTGCCTGTTCCATGAGACAGACACCACAGCAGCTGCCCTTGCAGAGAGATAAATAGACAAAGGGAAACAGATAGAAAGGAAGAAGGAGGGAGAGAGGATAAAAGGTGGTGAGGCTAGAAGGATGCACATAATCACCCTCCTAGCCACATGATTCACTTCCATAGACTTCAGTAGCATCACCCTGTAACCATACCAATTGCCTCTACAGAATTCAATGACATCACCCTACTATTAAGTCATTCATCTCCATAGATGTCAATGGCATCACTTTCCTTACTATGTCATTCACCTCCATAGACTTCAATGACACTCCCCTCCTGACCACATCATTTACTCCCATAGACTTCAATGACATCCCTCTCCTAACCACATCATTTACTCCCATAGACTTCAATGGCATCCCTCTCCCAACATCATTCACCTCCATAGACTTCAATGGCATCCACTTCCTAACCACATCATTCTCCTCCACAGATTGCAATGGCATCCATCTCCTAACCACATCATTCACCTCCACAGACTGCAATGGCATCCACCTCCTAACCACATCATTCACCTCCATAGACTTCAATGGCATCCCTCTCCTAACCACGTATTTCACCTCCATAGACTTCAATGGCATCACCTAACCACGTCTTTCACCTCCATAGACTTCAATGGCATCCCTCTCCTAACCATGTCATTCACCTCCAAAGACTTCAATGGCATCCCTCTCCTAACCACGTCTTTCTCCCCCATAGTCTTCAATGGCATCCCCCTCCTAATGTCATGCACCTCCATAGATTTCAATGGCATCCCTCTCCTAACCACGTCATTCACCTCCATAGACTTCAATGGCATCCCTCTCCTAACCATGTCATTCACCTCCATAGACTTCAATGGCATCCCCCTCCTAACCACGTCTTTCACCTCCATTGACTTCAATGGCATCCCTCTCCTAACCATGTCTTTCACCTCCAAGGACTTCAATGGCATGCCTCTCCTAACCACGTCTTTCTCCTCCATAGACCTCAATGGCATCCCTCTCCTAACCACGTCTTTCACCTCCATAGACTTCAATGGCATCCCCCTCGTAACGTCATTCACCTCCATAGACTTCAATGGCATCCCTCTCCTAACCACATCATTCACCTCCATAGACTTCAATGGCATCCCTCTCCTAACCACGTCTTTCACCTCCATAGACTTCAATGGCATCTCCCTCCTAACGTCATTCACCTCCATAGACCTCAATGGCATCCCTCTCCTAACCACGTCTTTCACCTCCATAGACTTCAATGGCATCCCCCTCCTAATGCCGTTCACCTCCATAGACTTCAATGGCATCCCTCTCCTAACCACGTCATTCACCTCCATAGACTTCAATGACATCCTTCTCCTAACCACGTCTTTCACCTCCATAGACTTCAATGGCATCCCCCTCCTAACCACGTCATTCACCTCCATAGACTTCAATGACATCCTTCTCCTAACCACGTCTTTCACCTCCATAGACTTCAATGCACGTGAAGGTGGGGGATATATATGAGAGCGCCCCTCTCTCTTGTCTGTAATTTAGAATTCTTGGTGGTTGGTACACAAATACATTTTTCCCTTCGGATCACAGTGATCGTGTTGGGTTATACCATTGAATTCTTTTCTTTAACCTTACAGGAATGTTCTGCATATAGAGGCTTAGGTGTTATCACTAATACCTTCAGTTGGGCTCTATACTTAACTAGTAGCCAATGTAATTCTTACAAAGCTGGGTTTTATATTGATCGTATCTCATCACCTCTTTTATCAAACATGCTTCAGCATACTGTTTTAGTTGTAGAGCATGAACCAGCTTCTCTGGGAGCCCTATGCACAAACTACTACAATAGTTCAGTTGTCCCAGGACTAAAAAGTGTTGTGTAAACCTAAACATGACCTCCATAAGCATGTTCCCTGAATGGTTTAAACATTTTCAACCTATAAAAGCTGCTTTTGGACATGTGCTTGAAATGTTGGGAATCCAGCAGTTAAAATCTAGTCTGCCTATTTCTGCTGGAAATGGAATGGAAATGCTGTCTATCTCAACAGGAGGTACTCCTTCCTCTGGCAACGTTTTTTCCTATCCACAACAAACTATGTCCTTGCTATATTAAGTCCTAATCCATTGTTCATAAGCCAACCTTTTATCTGCTTCATACATTGCTTAACAAATCCTATGGGAAATATTGTCTTGGACCGACAAGGTATATGAATCTGTACATCATCAGCACAGATGAAAAAAGTCACATCCAAATTTCTTTAAATATGGAAATACTGGAGAAGTCTCCTTTGTTAGTGCCTCAGGAGTTCAGGTCAGGGGAGGGAACTGTGCCAGGCATTACTGCTGTTCAGAACATGTCTTGTTAGACAGGGCTCACTAATGCTGGCAGCTGACTGTCCAGGCCATGCAGTCCATGTTCTAGAAAGGTGTAAACACTGGAATTTCATTAGCCTGTTAGCATGCATCAAACCCTTACAGTAAGCGCTTTCTTTCAAGGATCAACTACCTTCTTTATCATTCTCCAGCCCTGAGAACTCAGCACCTACAGCCCCTCATCAGCTAGTGCTCCCAGCTCTTCACCCTGCCGCCACACCCTTAAGAACATAAGAAATTGCAATAATGGGTCAGACTGAGGGTCCATCAAGCCCAGCATCCTGTCTCCAACAGTGGCCAATCCAGGTTACAAGTACCTGGCAAAGCACCCAAGCAAAAAATCGTTCCCATGCTACTATTCCCTAACAGGCCGATACAGTACAGTGCGCTCCGGTGGAGCGCACTGTTAACCCGTTATTGAACACGCATTTTCGACATGCTAGCCTTACCCCTATTCAGTAAGGGGTAATAGCGCGTCGAAAATGAACGTCCAACCCCCCCCCACCCGAACCTAATAGCGCCCGCAACATGCAAATGCATGTTGATGGCCCCTATTAGGTATTCCCGTGCGATTCAGAAAGCAAAATGTGCAGCCAAGCCGCACATTTTACTTTCAGAAATTAGCGGCCTACCCAAAGGTAGGTGTTAATTTCTGCCGGTGGCCAGGGAAGTGCACAGAAAAGCAGTAAAAAACTAAAAACTGCTTTTCTGGGTACCCTCTGACTTAATATCATGGCGATATTAAGTCGAGGTCCTGAAAGTTAAAAGTAAAAAAAAAAAAAAAATTTGAAATAGGCTTGCAGCTCGTGGGTTGAAAACCGGACGCTCAATTTTGCCGGCATCCGGTTTCCGAACCCGTGGCTGTCAGCGGGCTCAAGAACCGACGCCGGCAAAATTGAGCATTGGCTGTCAAACCCGCTGACAGCTGGCACTCCTGTCTGAAAGGAGGCGCTAGGGACGCACTAGTGTCCCTAGCGCCTCTTTTTACCACCGGCCCTAATTTAAAATAAATTAACTTACTGTATCGCACACACAGGAGAGTGTCCTGTGCATGCACCGGGAGCGCCCGCTTCTCCCGCGATTTTTACTGTATCGACCACATAAGTCAGCTTGATTACTTGCAGTTTATGGACTTCTCCAGAGAAACTTGTTCAAACTTTTTTCAAACCCAGAGCTATGTGAAATGCCTTAACCACATCCTCTGGCAAAGAATTTCAGAGCTAATTGTGCGTTGAGTGAAAAAGAATTTTCTCTGATTTAGTTTTAAATGTGCTACTTGCTAACTTCATGGAGTGCCCCCTAGGCCTTATATTATCTGAAAGAGTAAATAGCAGTTTCAAATTTACTTGTTTGTCCTTTCATGATTTTGTAGACCTCTATCATATCTCCCCTCAGCCATCTCTTATCCAAGCTGAACAGCCCTAACCTCTTTAGCTTTCCTCCTGCCACCACTTCCCAAACTCCTCATCCTCTCACTAACTCCTGCTCCTTCCCCCACCACATCTCCAACCAACTCCTCACTTTGCCATCAAAACCCATCATTCCTCCTGCCATCACTGCTCATCCCCCCCACCACTCCCTTGCTCCTAACTCCACCACCACCCCTTCAACCACTCATTTCTGCCACCATTTCCACCTTTCACGTTGCCACTGCCCTAACAATGTTCCTACCACCATAAGAACATAAGAACATAAGAAAATGCCATACTGGGTCAGACCAAGGGTCCATCAAGCCCAGCATCCTGTTTCCAACAGTGGCCAATCCAGGCCATAAGAACCTGGCAAGTACCCAAAAACTAAGTCTATTCCATGTAACCATTGCTAATGGCAGTGGCTATTCTCTAAGTGAACTTAATAGCAGGTAATGGACTTCTCCAAGAACTTATCCAATCCTTTTTTAAACACAGCTATACTAACTGCACGAACCACATTCTCTGGCAACAAATTCCAGAGTTTAATTGTGCGTTGAGTAAAAAAGAACTTTCTCCGATTAGTTTTAAATGTGCCCCATGCTAACTTCATGGAGTGTCCCCTAGTCTTTCTACTATCCAATCCCCACTTTTCACTCTGAAACCACCCCAGCACTACTCTCACCACCCTATCCCATCACTTTTGACCACTCAGCCTGCCAGACACCACCACCAACCTTAACCACCCATTCTACCCCCTCAACCAATTCCGTGTTCTGCCACCACTCTCAGACCCTTGTCCCCTCACCTCTCCCAGCATGTTGCCCTGCCACTGTCCTCCAGTAACCACCCTCAGATTTTTGCCACTCCTCCAGCCACTGCTCCCAGTTCCTCATGTTGTCACCACTCCCAGCCTCTCACTATCCCTGACAATCACATGCAGAAGGATTGGGGGTCACTCTGAGCTCTGGGTAGAATGAGGTCTTGCCCTGCAGACAGTTGGCAGGCAGGGAACAGGGGCACGTTTTGCCAATGCTGACTGTCCTTGAACTGACCATTCCCAGCCACCTCCAGGACGCTGCTCTCCCTGCTGCTCAGCATGGCATCATTTTCACCCTTTTGGAAATTGCCTTTGTCTCTCTCTCTTTCCCTCTCCACCCTTGTATCTGCCAGCACTTCCAGCCCACTGGTTACTGCTGATTGTGCTGGGACCCTGCAGCCCGTATTGTAATAAAGCATAGAGACACAAAACAGCTGAGCTCCGGCAGCTGATGCAGACTATCCGTGTGTCAATGCATCCCTCAGCGCTCTGATATCTGCCCTTTCTTTTCATCCAGGCTTTTATTTTTAGCCCTGAAACAACTGCTTCCTAAAAATGGAGCTCTGAGTGCCAGCAGAGCCTGGCAGAGCTATGTAAGGTATCCTGGGGGGCCAGCCTCCCACTACCTCCCACCAGCCTGGGCCCCTGGTCTCGCTCTCCTCCATCTGAAGGGAGACAAGAAAACATTTGCCTCGTCCCTGAAACCCAGGCCTCCCCTGGTTCCTGTTTATCCTCCCATCCCACGGCAGCTTTCTGCTTCTTTGCTGGCCTTTTATTCCGTGCAGAGGACAGAGAGAGCAGCCCAAGCTCAGGGATGCAGGCAGCCTGCTTACTCTTGGCAGCTTGCTGCCTTCTGTCTCTCTGTGAGGCAGAGGAAGGACTGGATTTCCCCACTTACGATGGGAAGGACCGGGTTATTGACCTGAGTGAGAAACATTTCAAGCAGATCCTGAAGAAGTATGAGGTCCTGTGCCTGCTGTACCATGAGCCTGTGCTGGCAGACAAAGTCTTCCAGAAGCAGTTCCAGATGACTGAGATGGTGCTGGAGGTAAGTGCAGGGGAGAGCAATATCAGATCTAGGGAACTGCTGGGGGGGGGGGGGGAGGGGGAGGGCAGCACAGAATGGGGCAGCGAAAGGAGGAAGGACCCAATAGAGAATGCATGGGCGAGGTCTCATGCAGCTCTCTGGACTGCAGTGCCAGGCAGTGTCACTTCAGTGCTTTATAAACATGTAATTTACAAGTGGCAAACCACTGGATGCTGGGGAACATAATCACATTTCTGTGGAGATCTGTTGCCTTCTGGGTCAACACAAAAATAGTAGTAGCCCAAACTGGGGTAGCATGCTGGAGTTTGACGGACTTCCATCATTATACCTGGAACAATGTCACACTGAACAGTGACTCCCACAGCACAGCGTTCTCTAGCTCACTCAGGGCTGCCAAGTGCTAGTCGAAATCTGGGATCAATGTAAGATTGTGTGTCACAGAGAATGAAAGATTTTAAGTCAACACTGGCTTCCTAAAGCTCCATCTTCGTTCCAGCCCAGTGGCTCAGTGCTACTGCTGCACTGCCACGCCGGAGACTCAGGTTTGTTTCCTGAGCCCAGCTTCTGCTCCTCAGACTGGCTGCAGCTCAGGATGCTGCATAGATTGCACTCACAGCCCAAAGCGAGTCTCAGCCATTGTGCCATGGTGACACCTAATAGTCAGGCTCAGGATGCATGCGTGTAGGGCTCCAGACAGCTGGACTAAAATGCAGAGGTGCGAGGTTTAGAAATGGAGGAAAAACTCGCTAATGGAGGCTCCTGGAGCTGTAGTCCCAGTAAAAGCTGGTTCCAGTTGAGAGTTGGGAGCCAAAAATTGCAGGAGAGCCAAAAAGACAAGCCATCTCAGAAATACTGGATGCAGGATTACACATCTAATATTTCAGTGCCCACCTTATTGAAAAAGCTTAGCACAAGGCCATTCCTCTAAGGTGTCCAGATCATAAAGGGATCTGATTGTAGGCATGCAGCTGTGATTTCATATTTCTCTCCACGGAAGCACCTCCCTCCCTCCGTTTCACCTCTCTCTTCCTATTTTAGGCATCTAATGGCCATACTCTGAGCTTTGATTATGTAGCTCGGTGTGGATCTCACCTAGCATGGCTTCCCTGAAACCCTGAGAAGCTTTGCTTTATTCTGATCTTCTCAATGGCTACAAAATGAAAAAGATCTTCTTGCTATTAGTTTGACACATTTCCCACCTTCTCACCCCCACTAAGCATTAAGAACAATATGTTTTTTTTCATCATTTGAGCTGAACATTTAGAAACACGATGAACTCATTAAATGTGTTTTGCTTAGTTGATTTCTGGCCAGCACTTTCTTCCTGCCTCCTTTGGGCTTGAGCTGAGTTAGAATTTGCCTTCATTAGGCTACATGGGACACAACATTTCATAGGTTTTGATTCTCTCCAGTTTGCTCCCATGTAGCCTAGGCATCACATGAGAGGCATGGACCACCATGGTTCCCTCCAGAGCCCAGCACACATGCAGGCTTCACTCATCCAGTGGGCGTTCTTGTCAAACAATGGTTGACCTGCTGTCTTCAGCTTCTGCCAGCCCGAGGAGAGAAAAGTCAAGCCTGGGAATCAAGCTGGTGTCTTCCTTGCGACAGCACTGTTGCCAAGTCATGAATTCAGCTCAATTCCCACAAACACTGCTGGGAAATAAATAGAGAAGATGAGAAATCTTGAGTAGGACCTGGTGGTTAATGTGCTGTATATGGGGAAAGCTGTGTTCAGCTCCTGGCCATGCCCTTTGGGCTGGTCATAGCACTCTCTGCTCCCTGGGTCAAGGTAGAGCCCAGTACCTGCCCCATGACGACACCTAGTGGTTAATCAAAAAGCAGCAATAGAGGTAGTCCAGATAGAGAATGCTCATGAAAATACATGGGCAACTGTAACTGGTCTACATCTATTGCTGCCCGGAGAGATGGCTCTATGGAAGCAGAGGGTTTCCTCCGTGTCTCCTGGCAGGCTGCCACTTCTTTAAATGACCACAGCCTGCTTCAGGTTGCTATACAGATTGACCAATAAACCAAGCCTTTAAAAACACGCAAGCTCAGAAGCAAAATAAGGAGGCTCTCCAGACTTGCAAATCTGAGTTCTTACTGCCAAGCCACATCTCCCACCTCATACCAAACGCCGTGTGCCACATGCACTGCTAGTGCAGGAAAGAGAAGAGCAGGAGCTCATTGGTGCACATGGTGCTATAATGCAGCAGGAGCCAAGGTAATAACACCTGCCCTGCAGTGGCTTTAGTGTTGCCACCTAGGCACGGGCACACTGGCATGGAAGGGTGGGCGCACTTGTAAAGGAAGTGGGTGTTTTTGCTCTGAGACTCAATCTTCTTGCATATGATCAATTTTAGGTAAAATTACTCAAGTTTGGCATCATCCGGTTTTATAGACAACTCAGTCATTTCATTTGTGAACATAGTCAATAGTATACAATGTTTTGTGTTAATCAGGAGTATGATGTCACCTCATCACATGGCATTAGGTGTGATGATGTCACATGCTTTCTTGTAATGACTGGAGCACAGGTTGATAGCTGTTCATTGAGGAAAGGTCTGTTGACATCAGGAAGTTTATTTCTAGCCTTTCTTTGTATTTATTAAGTGAGTTTAGTGATGTGGCATACATTGGGGGAGGGTTCTGGTATCAGTCTGGCCCAATCTTGTTCAGGGACAGAACCGGGTAGTACTGGAGGGACCCCCCATGCCTCCAGGAGAGACCCTTACTATGCAGTGGAAATGGCTCAGAACTCTTCAGTGGCAACATGCAAGGAAACTGGGATAGAAAACCAATAAGCATTATATACGTAGTTACATGGCTCTGGACAGGTGCTTGTGCTGGTGTGATGGCATGGCACAGAATAGGCAGGGAGGAAGATGGAGAATCAGACTCAGCAATATGGGTTACAGCCTATCTAGGTAACCCTTGCGGTCCCATCCCTTCTCATACTGACTCAGATGACACAGCTGGGGAATGTTAACCCCTTGCTGTCTGGTCTGGAGGAGGACATTTTCCTATCGGTCCCTCAACAGAATAGACCAGCATGAAAGCATTGGAAATTGCAGTCTTCCATTTATCTACAGAAGAGAAGCAGCACAGACCTCAGCAGAGCATAAGAACATAAGAAAATGCCATACTGGGTCAGACCAAGGGTCCATCAAGGCCAGCATCCTGTTTCCAACAGTGGCCAATCCAGGCCATAAGAACCTGGCAAGTACCCAAAAACTAATGCCCTTCCTCCCTACCTCCTACACAGGGCCCATTGCTGGCAGAGCAGTCTTGGGGGTGGGGTGGGTAGAGAGGCAAGGCTGGCTGCAGAGGAGGGCAGGTTCTCCTTGGATGATGCCAACTGCAGTTGAGCAGTCATGTACACATTAGAAGAGATCCTGGCATGGAATGCTGATATGCCACCCCCCTGAGGTGGCATGCTGGCAACGCTCCCCCCCCCCCCGGGCCTGCACCCATCTCACCCACCACTTCCAATGGCCTTGCGCGCACACACACACACACACACACACACATATACTGCCCTATAACTGGTCAGCTTCCCTGTCTGTCCTATCAACATCCCTCAACCTTGTTCAGTCTGTGACCTGTCCTGGCTAGAACCATAAACCACATGAGGTTTGCTGTCTAGGAAATGCCACCGATTACACTGGCCACTGGATTTCAGTCAGATAATAAGGACTTGCAGTCACTAAAACACTCATGCCACGGAATGTGATACGTTTATGGGACAAATCATTATGATGTTTTAAACTGTAAAGTGCTTCCGGCTGTTTTTTAGTAGCTGCAGTCCATATATTTAAGTGCAGAATTACTGATTTGAGTTCCGGGCATCCCTGGAAAAGCACTGACTGGGAGAATCCACTAACCACCGGAGAGCTCCCTAACGGGGGGAGAATCCACGTAACCACTTCAGACTTAATTATGCCTTTCCAAACCCAAGCTTAGTTATAAATTCAGGTTCCAGCGGGCTTGCTTTACTCAGAGGCTGGTATTCAGTGGGGTGTTGTTTCTTATCCGGTTAACATAGCCGGATAAGTGGGCCAGACTTATCCTGCTAACTTAGTTGGATACGTGGGCCAGAGTGATCCTGAACGGGGTGGGGAGAGAGAGAGAGTTAGAGAGAGTTGATCTGACACTCTATATATCTCCCACTGTAAGAGGGGCACTTTCAATTCAGCGTGGGTTTTGGGCACCTCTTACAGTGAGAGATACATAGTGTCAGATTGTCTAACAGAGTCTCTCTCTCTCTCTTTCTCTCCCTCTCCCCCCCCCCCCCCCCCCCCAGGTCACTTGTGAGTATGCATGGTAGGGATATTTTATTTGCACGCACAATATAAAATTAAGCATATTTTTGCTCACATGCCCAATATGCATGTTTATGGGCACACGCGTGCTCCTTTTAAAATTTACCCGACAGTCTCCCAGTAAGTCAGTGCTCAGGCAGGTGTTAATCTGCACCATGCCCTTACTGTAGAAATATAACACATACCTCCTCCAGCCCTCTTAAAGACCTGTCAGCATACAATATCAACATACATACAACATCTCTGATGTTCGTAAGTTCTATCCGGTCTGCCCAATTCACCTCCCTTTGCAATGCCCTAGATCCCCCAACTGTTTCAATCAGTTCCCTTTCTATGAGTTCAAATCCACTCTATGTATGGTAAGAAGGGGCAGGAGAAGACCTGATTCTAAAACAGGACTTCTATGGTGCAACTCAGGTTACTGAGACCTTGGCAAATGCACTCAAGTCCTAGCTGCTTTCTGTTACTCAGATGCCCCTTGAATTCCAACATCCACTCCCCAGCTCACTTGGCAGGGTCTCTTCCAGCAGTGAGTGACGGGGCATGCCGCAGCAGTACGTTCTAAGATTTCCTCTGTTATAATCCAGCTCACGCCAGGGCCATCGAAGGCCACTGTAACAAAAGCCTGCCCTTTATAAATAGCCCAGGTAAACGGCCATGCCACTAGAGGAATTCCATAGACCCCCCCCCCCCCCCCAAGGATAGAGGAAGCTCATCAAGGTAACAGCTACCACTGATGTCTGCATAACATTTTTTTCTATCGTATATAAGCACTATACAAAAAAAAAAAAATCCATGGGGTGCAGAATCCCTGCCACGGAGAGCTTACAATCTAAGGGCCTCATTTACTAAGCACAGACACAGAATGGGAGAAAAGCCTTTGATAAATCAGGCCCTAAGTTTGAGACAAGGGAGGTGACAGGACTGGCTTAAGGTCACACAGTGAGGGGTGGAAAGGAGAACTAATCCACAATCTCTGGATACACAGCTTAGAACTCTTCCACATTGCCTGCTGCAAAGTTTTTCTCTGTCTGTGAAAGCTACTGCTACTGTATGGCACTCTCTTGACGGCCCTGTAGGTTTTACTATAACATCCGTACTCTGCCTCCTTCCAAGGATGAGTGAAAATAAGCAGAGTTTAGCCCTTTTCCATACCAGAACCAGCTCAGCGTTGGTAACATCTGACTGTGGGATTCAAGCTGACTTGCCCACCCTGCAGACCATCGTAGACTGACTGCCCAGCGTCAGCGCCTCCCATGGCACACCAAGGGCACGGCGTCGCGTCTCAGGAGGATTTGCTGGGGTTCCTTTATCCATGTTTATCCACATTAAGCAAAGCAGTGGGACCACATTCCACCTTGGCTTCCATTCACAGAACGGAGTCCAGCTTTAGGAAAGAACAAGGCCTGCAGACCCAGATGGGTACAAGGCTCTTAGTGCAAAAATGCGTGCAGGCAGAAAGGGACAGGGATACAGCTTAGATGAGAGAGAAATTATTACTGACAAAGCTAGAGGCGGGGGGATGTCAGAGTCCTGCATTCTAATTGGCTGTCGCCCAACATTCTGCTTTCTTCATTGGTCCTCTTAACTCATCGGTGAGGACCCTGTGCAAGAAACAGCGATCAACGATATGGGTCAAAAAGAGTTCTTAAGTTATAAATCAATAATATATATATATATATATATATATATATATAGCTATACTGAGGGTGGAAAATGGCCTGGTGTTAGTAACTAGAGCTGGTTCCATCTCCTTGACATGAACTAATATCACCACTATTACTAATGAATAATGTGCAATCAAACATCAGCTTTCATCCAGCCAGGTACTGTAAGACCAGCTGAACACTTTGACAATTTTAAATCATTGCAGCTAACTCTATGAAAGCAACTACAGATAATAAGATACTTTGTTTGCTTTCTATATGGAGAACTCTCCAAAGCCGTCTGTAACTAGTTACTTTGTATCTGAGAACAGTAACTAGTCTTTGTGTAACAGCAGCTGGTTATTTTCAAAAAGTGAATGCACAGTGCGTTCCGTGCTTGACATCCTGCCTGACTCTATCACACCCGAGGTGTCAAAAAGCACTTTAATGGGGTAGTGATCAGCTATTCTAAGATGAAGTATCAGGCTTTCAGCACACACTCAGGCTGAAATAACACATGACAACCCAACAGAGCTTGTCAGCCTTAACTATCTTGGGCTGGAAACCTCCGAGTCTCGCATCAGATGGTGTTACAGTCTGGAGTAGGGATACCAACAGATGTCAGCACACCGGGATAAAGCATCCACTCCTGAAGGCAGCACGGCAGAGGAAGCAAGGGCTCGACAGAGACTATGGGTGTCCATTCAGCTCCTGCACAAGAAGATCCTGCAATCTGGGACGTGGTTGGTGCCCTTCATGATCTGGCATCTGCCACGCAGAGGAGCTTGTGTTCAATTTCCAGCTCAGGTCGTCTACTTTCTGGATCAGCCCGGGCTGAGGATGGTGTGTGGAGGTAGTGCCCACAGCCCATGCGGGGAAACATAGTCACCGTGCAATGGCACCACCTCGTGGCCAGATTCAGGCCCCATGGTTACAGGGATGCGGAGGGAGCCCTGGTGCATGAGCCCTGGCCCAGGACCATCCTTACAGTGACTGGACTAAACTAAGCTGGGAGGAGATAGGAAATAGAAGAAAAATCCCTTGGTGGTTCTGAATGAGTGCCAGAGCCCAGTCTTGGTTCCAAATGAGCTGGAAACCCAAAGAAGCAGGAGAAACTTTCTGGGTCAAAAAAAAAAAAAAAAGAAGAATGAATGAATTCTAGTAGGTTGGCTAGAGTCCCTAAGATTTGCTGGGACAGGATGCATGGACAGAGGGCCTTTGTCTTGTACATCTTTGGTGGGAGTGAATCATATCCTGTGAAAGAAGCCAATAATGTCAGTATGGTGCCCACCAACAAGTGTATAATGGCTAACTACTAGCTAGTATCCTTGTCAGCAGGGCCTGGAGAGATAGCAAAGACCTTGCAGTTAGTGTTGTGGCCCCGGTCGCCTCTCTCGCGACCAGGTCCGTGCCCACTTATCCCTGCCCTGGGCCACGGCCGGAATCGCCGCGTTTCAGGCCTTCTAGGTTGCATGGCTGCGGCGTCTCCATGAGGGAGACGCCGCCGAGGCCCAATGCTGGCTCCGCCCCCACGCGGCTACGAGCGCGTGAGGGCAGAGCATTTAAAGGTCCAGCACCCGGAAGTGCTGGACCGCCCCCTGGATGACAACAGACGCCAGCACCGTACTTAAGCCGGCGTCTGACTCCCAAACGATGCCTTGCAACGAGGTTCCTCTTCGGAGTGTCTAGTTGCCTTCTGTTCCTGCTGCCCTCGCTGTTCCTGTTGACCTCGCTGTCCCTGCTGACCTCGGACCCTCCCGGTGTTCTTGCTCCGGCTTCAGCTCCGGCTGTCCCTCGCTTCTGTGACTTCCTGGTTCTTGACTCCAGCTCGCTTCTGACCTATCTTGCCTGCCGCCTGCCTCGACCCTCGGACTTCCTTCTCGTCTCCGCACTCGTTGCCTCCTAAGACCCAGCGGTCCAGATCCCTACGGGCTCCTCCTGGGGGGATCTAGGACTTCCAGGGTGAAGTGGTCTTCGGTGCGTCAGCTTGGTTCCGCCTCCCGGCCTGTCCAATACGGAACCTCCAGTTCCATCAGGCTGGCCCAAGGGTCCACACCAACCCGCTACCGCAAGAGTTAGTACCTTCGGAGCAGGGCACTCTCAGGTCCCTCTGCCTGATAACATGTCCCTGCAAGCATGGGCTAAATATCATTATTTCATTCTAGCAGCAGCATGATCTCTCCTCCTGCCCACTTCCTATTAGCATTGTGATTACAGAGACATTTCTACCACTGTTAATTATTATTAATGGCCATAAGGTCTCTACATTTACTGATTTACCACTTAGTTGAATATTGACTATGTGAAAGAGTTGGGTAGGGTGGTCATAAGGTCATAGGAGATGAACTGAGTCAGGTCAGGTTGGGACCTGCATGTATGGGCATATCATGATTTTTGTGGAGAAATCAAAACTACAAGCTCATACATGCAATGGGGCAATCCTGGGATTGACTCTTCCAGTTCCTTATGACATAGAAACCTTACTATTTATTAGGCATGCATTTTTGGAACCTTTAATTTATGGAGCAAGTGACTGGAGGAAAGAGAGTGCAGATAGTTACATGGACAGAACGAGGAGAAAGTAAGACAGAGAAAGCAAAATTGCTTACCTTGTAATAGGTGTTATCCCAGGACAGCAGGATGTAGTCCTCACATATGGGTGACATCGGTAATGGAGCCCTATGTACGGAAAACTTCTGTAAAAGTTTCTATGAAACTTTTGACTGGCACCAGAGTGCCTACTGAGCATGCCCAGCATGTCATGATATTCCCTGCCACAGGGGTCTCCCTTTAGTCTTTGTTTGTAGCAAATAGCGTTAGCCAAAAATAAAACAATAAAACGTATCGGACCCAACTCCGCGGGGTGGCGGGTGGGTTTCGTGAGGACTACATCCTGCTGTCCTGGGATAACACCTATTACAAGGTAAGCAATTTTGCTTTATCCCAGGACAAGCAGGATGCTAGTCCTCACATATGGGTGATTAGCGAGCTAGAGGCTGATTCATTCGGTGCTGAAACGACTGTAAGGTATTGTTATTGGAATGAATCAGTCGAAATCCCAGCAGGTTGGATGAAGAAGGAGTTGGGGTTAAACTGGAAACAAGTTCTTTAAGACAGATTGTCCATATGCTGAATCTTGTCTTCCCTCTTTGTCTAGACAGTAGTGAGCTGCAAAGGTGTGAAGAGAACTCCATGTTGCTGCTTTACAAATGTCCAGAATAGGTACAGAGCGAAGGTGTGCTACTGAGGTTGACATTGCTCTGACTGAATGTGCGTTTACTCGCCCTTGGAGAGTAAGGCCTGCTTTTTCATAACAAAATTGTATGCAATCTGCTAGCCAGGTTGACAGAGTATGCTTACCCACTGCTTTACCTGGTTTGTTTGGATCATAGGACACAAACAGCTGATTTGATTTTCTTTGGGCTGCAGTGCGGTTTAAATAGAAAGATAACGCACGCTTACAGTCCAAAGTGTGTAAGGCTCTCTCTCCCTGGTGAGAGTGAGGCCTAGGAAAAAATGTAGGTAAAACTATGGTTTGGTTTAAATAAAATTCCGTGACAACCTTAGGAAGGAATTTGGATGTGTACGGAGGACTACTCTGTCATGAAGGAACTTCGTGAAGGGTTCGTAAGTTACTAGGGCCTGCAGTTCACTGACCCTTCTAGCTGATGTAATGGCTATAAGAAATACCGTTTCCAAGTAAGGAATTAAGGTCACAGGTATTTATGGGTTTCAAATGGAGAACGCATAAGCTTGGTTAAAACTACGTTCAGGTCCCATTGAATGCTTGGGGAATGAATTGGAGGTTTAATGTGAGTTAGGCCTCTCATGAATTTACTGACGAGAGGCTGCGTGGAGATCGATGCATCTCCTAGCTTGTTATGATAAGCTGAGATTGCACTTAAGTGTACCCTTACAGATGACGTCTTAAGACCAGAGTCTGAGAGATGGTAAAGGTAATCTAGTAGCGAGGTAGTGGGGCAAGTGAAAGGATCTAAATCTTTCTGAGTGCACCATAAAGTAAACCTTTTCCATTTGTAGGAATAATTCTTTCTAGTGGAAGGTTTACGTGCAGCTATAAGTACCTGAGATATATTAGTTGAAAGGTTGAATGGTTGTAAGATCAGGCTTTCAACATCCATGCTGTCAGGGACAGGGATTGAAGGTTGGGATGGCGCAACTGACCCTGTTCCTGAGTTATGAGATTGGGAGCTACTCCCAGGCGAATTGGATCCCTGACTGAGAGATCTAGCAGTGTGGGGAACCATACTTGTCGAGGCCAATATGGGGCTATGAGTATCATTGTCCCCTTGTCCTGTTGTAGCTTTACTAAGGTTTTGGTTATGAGCGGTATTGGTGGATACGCGTATAACAGGCCTGAGTTCCAATGGCGGGCAAACGCGTCCTTTGGTAAGCTGTTCTGCCGGAAGAGGAGAGAGCAGTAATTGTTCACCTTGTAGTTCAGATGTGACGCAAAGAGATCTATTGTTGGTTGACCCCAGCGTTGAAATATCTTGATTGCTAACGCTGGGTCGAGGGACCACTCGTGTGGTTGAAAGTGACGGCTGAGGCGATCCGCTACTGTGTTGTGGATGCCTGCTAGGTAGGTGGCCCGTAGTAGAATTGAGTGTGCTAGGGCCCAGTCCCATATTTGAGCCGCTTCCTGGCAAAGGAGGTACGAGCCCGTACCACCCTGTTTGTTGATGTACCACATGGCTACTGTATTGTCCGTTTGGATCAGAACAGTCTTGTGTGAAAGGCAGTCCTTGAATGCATATAGAGCATAGCGTATAGCTCGAAGCTCCAGGAAATTTATCTGAAAGGAAGCTTCTTGCTTTGTCCACTTGCCCTGTGTTTTCAGATGAGCAATGTGCGCTCCCCATCCCAAGGTGGACGCATCTGTAGTTAAAGTCACTTGTGAAACTGGTTGTTGAAAAGGTAGGCCTTTGAGCAAGTTGAGTGGTGATGTCCACCAGAGAAGGGAATACTTCAGCTCTGGTGTTATCTGGATGTGAGTGGACAGTGGTTGAATGGCTTGAATCCATTGAGATTTGAGTGTCCATTGCATTAGTCGCATGGTCAGTCTGGCCATGGGAGTGACGTGAACTGTTGAGGCCATGTGTCCGAGTAGGATGAGGCACTGATGAGCTGTGACTGTATATTGATTGCGAATAGAATGTACTAGGAGAACGAGCGATTGAGCCCGGTCTTTCGGAAGAAAAGCCTTTGCTGTGATGGTGTTGAGATCTGCACCTATGAACTGCAACTGGTGAGATGGTGTGAGATGGGATTTGTCGTAATTGATGAGAAATCCCAAGGAGTGAAGCAATCTTATTGTGAGATGGAGAGAAGTGACAGCTCCGCTCTGTGTATGACTCTTGATGAGCCAATCGTCCAAGTAGGGGAACACATGTACTTGTTGCTTGTGAAGATGTGCCACCGCTACTGCTAGACACTTTGTGAACACTCGAGGTGCTGAGGCAAGGCCGAAAGGTAGCACCCTGTATTGGAAGTGTTGACCTTGTACCAGAAATCGTAGGAACTGTCGATGAGGTGGAAATATGGGAATGTGAGCGTAAGCGTCTTGAAGATCCAGAGAGCAGAGCCAATCTCCTTTTTGAAGAAGAGGTAGCATGGTGCCTAAGGACACCATCCTGAATTTTTCCTTCTTTAAAAATTTGTTGAGATTTCTTAGGTCCAGGATAGGACGTAGACCCCCAGTTTTCTTTGGAATGAGGAAATATCGGGAGTAGAATCCTGTGCCCCACTGAGGCCTGGGAACTCTTTCGATGGCCCTGGCAGTCAGGAGGGTAGATAATTCTGCTTGCAGGATTGTGTAATGATGAGACACTATCCAAGACGGAATAGGGGGATTGTCTTTTGGTACAGTGAGGAAGTCCAAGTGGTACCCCTGAGATATGATTGAGAGTACCCATTGGTCTGTAGTGATGGAGGTCCAAGTTTGAAGATGGTGAGCAACTCGGCCTCCAACCGGTACTTGTGGATAGGGATTTTGATAATGACTCATGCCCTCTGGTTGAACTTCAAAATCCGGAAGTGGACGCCGCAGGCGGAGGTTGTTGAGGCCTAGCAGGTCTTTGGCGAGGCTGAGGCCGTTGAGCAGGTCTTTGTTGTCTGGGCCTGGCTACTGGCGGATAATACCGCCTAGGGCGGTAATATGGCTTTCTTTGTTCCCTTCTTGGAGGCCTCCTAGAAGGTTGATGTACCTCTTGTGGCAGCTGAGAAAGCTGTTTTGAGGGTTTCTGTATGGTCCTTGATGGTGGCTACTGCCTCCTTGACCTTATCGCCAAAGAGGTTCTCTCCTAAGCAAGGCAGGTCCGCCAAGCGCTCCTGTACTTCTGGTCTGAGCTCTGATGATTTAAGCCAGGCCCATCTTCTCGCCGTTATTCCAGCTGCAGACAATCTGGAGGTTGTCTCGAATGAATCATACGTGGCCCGAACCTCGTGTTTCCCTGCCTCTAGGCCCTTATGTACTAGGTTTTGAAAACCTTCCTGAAGATGGTCAGGTAACTGCTGAGACAGGGATTCAACTTGCTTCCATAGGTCACGCTGGTACTGGTTCATAAAAAGCTGGTATGAATTTATTCTAGCTACCAGCATAGCAGCTTGGAAGATTTTTCGACCAAGATTGTCCAAGAACCTATTATCCTTTCCAGGAGGTATGGAGGCGTGTTGCTTTAATCTTTTGGCCTTCTTTTGGGCCGACTCGACCACCACTGACTGATGCGGTAGTTGAGTTTTTTGGAACCCCGGGATGGGTTGTACTAGGTAAGTGGCATCCGCCCGCTTATTAACAGCTGCCACCGACCCAGGGTGTTCCCATATCCTGTACATAAGTTCTTGTAAAACTTCATGAACAGGAATAGCAAGAATTTCCTTGGGAGGGTCTACGAATTGAAGCACCTCCAAGGTTTTTTGTCTGCTGTCCACTTCAGAGATGAGAGAAAAGGGAATTGTTTGAGACATCTCCTTAATAAAGTTGGAGAAAGAGAGATCCTCCGGTGGTGACTTTCTTCTATCTTCTGGGGGAGAAGGCTCAGAAAGGAGGTCTTCATCCGAGGAGAATTCTTCGTCACTATCATCCAGAGGGAGCTCCAACGGCCTAGTAGGCTTAGTTGGCATTTCAGAAAGTGGAGTCTGAGGTCTGAGGGGTGGTGGGACACCCGAAGGACCTGGTATTGGCTCTTGACTGTCATCTACATCTATAGGATGTGGTAGAGATGAGAAGCAATGTATTAGTGAGTCCAGCTTGTCCATCAATGGTTGAAAAATGGACTCTTGAGAAGGCATCGAAGGTGCCATCGGGATCGATGGCCGTGGTGGAATCGATGGTACTCGGGGAATCGGCAATGCTGAATCCGGTGGCTGCGGCCTAGGTAGAACCGGCAATGGAATCGGCGCCATCGAGGAGAGCGGTGATTTCCTTGGCATCGGTAGTGAAGGAATCGGTGATGGAACCGGAGATCCTCCTATGACCGGTGTCGATGGCAGAACCGGAGTGGCAGGCCGTGGCATCGCCTCGATAAAGGCATCCTTAACCGCTTGACGTATGTAACTGTCAAGTTCCGCCCGCATGGATGATGTGAACAGAGCACCCATGGGGGGAGGCGGTGGTGGCGACAGTAGTACGACCTCAGGGCCCTGAGGAGGTACGATTCCTTCCGCCGGAATCGGCGAGGGTTGGCCTGTCGGTGGCTCGGAAGCCTTACTTTGGAGCCGGGCTTTCTTACTCGGTGCCCCGTCTTCCGCCGATGGCTCGCCGGGTATCGGAGCGATGGTTGCTGGTTGCGGCCTGCGATGCCGATGGCGATGTTTATCTTTTTCGCGCCCTTTTTCGCTACTCGATGTGGACGCTCTGGACGATGGTGAGGGGGAGGAAAAAGGAGCATCTCCCGAGTCACCGGAGTGACGTTTCTTCAAGACCACTTTCCTAATCGCCCCAGCCGGAGACGATTGTGTGGAAGTAGATGGAGCAGTAATCAGTTGAATTTTGAATAATTGCTCCATCTTGTCCATCCGTAGACGTCGACCTTTCGAGGTCATCGTAGCGCATAAGGGACAATTTTTTACATCATGACCTTCACCAAGGCAAAGTACACAGTCTTGGTGAGGGTCTGTAATAGACATATTTCTCGCGCATTTCGGACATTTTTTAAAACCTGTAGCCATTTTGTGGCCGGGCAGCCGTCGACGGCCTAAGGCTCAGGTAAATTTTGTTTTTAGTCAAAAAACGGCACGGAACCGCGAGAACGGGAAAAACTCACCGCGATGATCAAACTAAGGGAGACCCTCTGCGTTTGAAGTTTTTTAAAGCTTTCCGTAAGGAAAATATGTGGAGAATCCCACAGGACTCCTGATAACCGCGAGGCTAATTGCTTCGCGGAAAAAAGAAGACTAAAGGGAGACCCCTGTGGCAGGGAATATCATGACATGCTGGGCATGCTCAGTAGGCACTCTGGTGCCAGTCAAAAGTTTCATAGAAACTTTTACAGAAGTTTTCCGTACATAGGGCTCCATTACCGATGTCACCCATATGTGAGGACTAGCATCCTGCTTGTCCTGGGATAAAAAGAATGCGTAACCTGATCATTCTGAAATTCTGGATTTCATCCATTCGTCTGTTCTGAATATCAAGCATAAAAATAGGACACAGTGAATAGAATTAGAAACAGTCTCACTTCAATCTAATGCAAGACTTCAGGGCAAAGCCGTGCCCAGCCTGGTGCAAGAGAAACTCTTCCTGCAGGTGTCACATGGACATTGCTGCCAGTTCAACTCTGGTCTGTGGGATGCCCAGAGGGCGTCACGAGTGGTATGCATCCCTCCAGATCTCCAGCGCCAGAATGACCTGCGAGGGCTGTCAGACCCACGCTGGACCTTCTGGAGGACTGTCGCTGGAGACCTGCCGAGTCTGATGGACACTGGAGAGGCACCGCATTGATTCTCAGGTGGCTGCAGATGCCAGCAAAACAAAATGTAGCATCCGTGGGACAAAAGTGCTGGGGATTCCAAGCAAAATGCTGATGTCCAGGAAAGAGCCATGTGGGAACCATGTTTGAAAAACAGAAGTCTATTGGCTGGGTGCACAACTGGTTATGTTTCCTCTTTGAGATCACCCTAAATGATGCACACCTAGTAAGATGTGGTCAGAGACGGGAAGGACCATCTTCATGGTTATTTACCCTTGCAAAGAGCAAGTTACCCAGGTAGCCTGGCTGTCTGAAATTACCCTCAGTCTGCCTAAAAGTACATGCAGGGATCCACAGCGCGCGTACTTTTAGCTGGATTGAGGGGAGGCGCTCCCCTAGGCGTGTTTCAGGCAGGAGTGGAAAGTATTGCACGTAGCCCGTATTTTCACATCTGTGTGTATTTATCTTCCGTAGATATTTAACCCGCATGAAAAGCAGGTGCAAAGGTCCCTGGGTCCTTTGCACCCATGGCAATCTTTGAAAGGGAAAATATGGGGGTGCTTTCCCTTTGAAAATGAGGTTCAAGATCCGTAGATATGAAGGGCTCAATGGACTCTGCACCTAGGTGGACGGTTTGGCTACAGAATTCCCATGTAGTTTCTCCTTGAAAGTAAGCAGGCTGAAAGCACCCATGTATGTTGCACGTGCTGTTCCTGTGGGTGGTGGGGAGGGAGGGTAAAACAGCGCGTGTACTTCTGAAAATGGCATGCACTCGTGCTGTTTTAATCCGCCGACTTAAACATGCCCCTCCTCCCCCCCAGGGACACCGCTTCATAACCCAGCTAGGGAACCCCACAGGTACTTTTTACTGCTGTGAGGAGGCAGTTTTCTGACATGGCAGTCTACCCAGTTAAATCACTATCTGCCCAGGTAAATGGCTTTGATAAATGCCCTAAAAAATGTACTTTGAGTCCAGGTAAGGATCAGAGGGCAAGTTAGCTGTTTTCTTTAAATAAAGCATACCTACTACCCGGTTAATGTGCTTCAAGCCATCTGTAGGAGCACTGCCGTCTGCAGGATGGGGAAGGGGGGGTTAGATCTCTCTGAACTTGTCTTTAGCTTGTCTCGTTGCAAGGTCATTGCACAGAGTGTCTCTTGGTACTAAGTGTGGTGTGCTCTGGAAATTACAGCGAGACCCTAGACTCATTTTACATCACGGACCCCTAAGAGTCTTTCAGAGGACCACCCATCCACAGTAAAAAGGGAAAAGGTCACCTAAAAATTAAACGCTTTCTATTTCATCCACCAGGTTAGCCAGTGATGGCCTACAAGTAAAAAGCTTTGGTATCCTCATTGTAGTATAAGCACGCCCCTACTTAAAAGCATTGACCTTTCATGAAAACCATTTTTAAGATGCCATAGGATTTGGAAAATAGGCTTCACCCATATTTTGATTTCTATTTTGTTCTATGTATGTGCTGTATTTCCCCAAATTCGCAAGATTTCAAGGTCAGCTTCTGCCACCTTTAAGAGGTCAGCACAAGAGCTTAGTATGCTCTGGGTTACAGAGAGTCAATAGTCCTGGGGAGGGGGTCACATGCTCTGGGTTACAGAGAATCATTAGTCCAGGGGGTGGGGTCTCACGCTCTGGGTTATAGTCATTGGTCCTGGGGGTACACGCTGTAGCAGTGCTGGGTTGTATTTAATCAGAGTAAAGTGATATTTTTTTGTCTCTAGTTTTTAAATTCTTTTAATCTTCTCTTAGCTTGCTGCCCAGGTTTTGGAAAGCAAAGGCATTGGGTTTGCACTGCTAGAATCCAAAAAAGATGTCAAGCTTGCAAAAAAACTTGGTAAGTGTGTTTCATATAAAACAACTGGCTGAATCTGAATAATTTTAATACTCTTAGAATTTAGGTATTAAAATCACTGTCCTAGCATTGGCTTCCCTAAACAGCTCAGCCAACTTACCAAAAGCCTGCTGTACAGAGCCCTCTGCTTTGCTTGTACGAAGACCCATTCACAACTCTTCCAATGCATCTCAGTCCTGCCCTGCAGCACGCCTGATATTCCAGTATGGAGACCCAGACATGACTCTTGTCAATAATGTACCTGTCTTGAGCCAACATTTCAGCACTAAGACTCTGCCAATGCACCTCAGTTCTAATGAGTAACACCTACTTTCATTATTACTGAGCCCCATGCAAAACTCAGCCAACATACCTCAGGGCCGGTCCAAGAGTGTTTGGCGCCCTAGGTGAACCTACGATCATGCCCCTCCGTTCCCCAGTCTACCTGTTGGAGGACATTGCAGCACAGTGCTCCCTCCTATTGACAGTAGTGTCTTTGGCACAGCGCCCTTCTGGGCCTCTGGTAGGATTTTGCTGCCTCCCAAAAGAAATATTTTGGCACTGGAGGGGACCGCCTAATCTGCTAAATGGAAGCACTGGCCCTGGAAGACTGGTATTATTTCAGCCCGTGACTCGGGTACATCTCTGTTATAGCAAACTCCTCCTAGTCTGTGGCAGAACTTGCTAGAGTATTCATGCTCTACCAGTTAGCTCGGACATGTCCTGCAGTATCCCCTGATCCCTGCTATTAAAACCTGGGCTGGGCCCTGCACAGCCACCCTCAGAAAGGATAATCCGTGGGATCACTCCAGGGCACTGCATGAGCGGGTATGGTGTTACCTTTAACTAGGCCGGAGGCTGCTGCACAGGGAAAACTGTGAACTGTGTCTGACCTCCTGTAGACCCTGAGGACTTTCTCTCTTTTACCCAGGCTGCACAGAAGAAGGGAGCATCTATATCTTTAAGGAGGAGAATGTGATCGAATTTGACGGGGAGCTTTCAGCTGATGTCTTGGTGGAATTCCTCCTGGATGTAAGCACCAAACAGAACGGCTCTGATCTAAACTGTGAGGGAAATGTCAAGAGCTTTGTTAACCCAGCCCTTGTGTGCACTCAGGAATGTTACATTAATAGCGTCCAGGGTCAGGGACTTTCAGGGCCTATTTTAACAGCGTATTAACATGCCTCCTCTTGCCTGCAATCTCTCCATGACAGCCAGATGCTGCCAGTTCCTTATCAAGGGGCTCTGGCCCTCTCAGCTCAGTCAGACATTCTTTGTTTTTCAAAAGTAATTTACAAGGGCCTCCTTGGAGCCTCGTTCAGCCCCCCCCCCCCCCCCCTCATTGCTCCAAACCTCATAACTTGTCTCTCTCTAGCAAAATGCATCTCAGAGGGTGAAGCTTGGTGCTCCTGGGAATCTACCAGCACCCCATGTCCCGGGATGGCCTGGGAATGAAGTTCTCCACAGATCATCCATACACTGCCAGCTTTCCAGGGGTGCCCTGTGCTGCTCCTTTCATGCCTCTGCAGCATGGAGCAGTAAACAGATAGGGACCTTTTTTCAAACCTTCTCCCCGTGGAGTGGTGGTCCAGTCCGGCACTTATGACCTCACAATCATTCAAATTCTAGAACAGCCAAACGGGCTCAGATTCAAATACTGCCAAGACCTGCAGGATGAGGTAAGGGGCTTCCTGCCTTAGACACCTCTGGCCATCTTTCCTGCCATTTCTAGAAGGCACACAATAATATTACTAAGCCCTCAACATAGCACGCCCATCATTCACTAGCACATCCACATTCAAAATGCCCTAAAATTAAAGCCTCAGTGTTGGCTTCTGTATCTTTCTTAGCAATTTGTTTCATTCGTTGGACTCTGTTTTTCCCTTTCCTGGTGTTGTTTCATGTCCTCCTTTTTTGCATTGTCCTCTTTGCTTACATTATTTTGCAGTTTTGAATTTTTATGACATCACCACTCCTTTTCGGAAATTCTTACCTGAGGTCATGTGTCAAGTGTTGATGTTCTGCACTCACCCATGCTGGCCTCCCAAATAGCTCCACCACGCCCCAAATAACTGATTTCTCAGGAGGCTTCTGGTTATTTGAGACAGATGAGATTATCCTTCCTCCAACACTTATCTTGTACCCAGGAGTTTTCAAGTTCTGATTCTGGGAAGTAAAACAGACTTGCCTGTCTCAATTCAGTGAACTGAAATGTTAAATTAGGATTTTCAGGTGATTATGGTGGCTTAGGTCCATTTGGTAACTTACACTGACCTGGGACATTTGGAACATGAAACCTTTTGGATTTTCAGAGGTCCACATGAGGGCCAGGATAAAGCCAAACTTGACTGGTAATGTAACGGCAAGTCCTGCCTACTCCAGACCAACCCCAGTATACTGCAGTCAATATCACTGAATGAAGAAGTAACTTCTTTTCCTTTCTTTTCTTCTTTTTTTTTTTTTGCGCCGGCAGCTGTTGGACGATCCTGTAGAGATCATCAACAGCAAGCTGGAGCTGCAGGCCTTTGACAGGATCGAAGATGAGATCAAGCTCATTGGCTTCTTCAAAAACAAAGACTCTGAACGTGAGGCCGTTAGAAAGACACTGGAATGCCAACTTTTTTTCACAAATGCTTGCATGTTTCTTCTCTTCAGTCTCTCTGTCGAGATATTGCTTTCTGCTGTCCTGTTGCTAAGTCTTCCAGCAGTTCTTAGGTAGGGTACAACCTGTAGATGCTGTCATTGATCTCATAATGAGCCACAGCCAGCTCGTACAAACTACTTTGCTGTGTTTAAAAAAAAGTAATTATGAAACAGTCCACATAGGCTAACGTCTGTGGGTGCATTTTACCCATGGACTTTAGCCTGAATTTTCAAAGAAGATTGATGCGCATAAATCTGCTTTGAAAATTTGCGAGTGTGCATGGAAACAGTGCCGACAGGCATGCACATACACCTGCTTGAGAGGGTGAACAGTAGAAAAAAACTCTAATATCAACTCTCATAAAAGCAGGGTACTCAGGAGATATTCAGCAGAGAAAAAGATTCATTTCAGCAATGTCCCAGAAGAAGTTTGGGTCCCAGAGAAGTGAATAGTCCATAGAGCACAAGCATCTCAAGTTCATCAGTTTTGGTGAACTTCTATTTCTCTTGACCTCTACTTGATCCAATCTGTCCTCAGTTTACCAAATCCCCCCAAAGGTTGGCTGCTGATGCACTGCTGCTTCTGCTCACGTAATACAAATCAAAGAATGATGATGTTTCCAAAAAATGCTGGTTTTCTGTTTATTTTGCTTTAGATTATAAAGCCTTCGAGGAGGCAGCTGAGCACTTCCAGCCATATATCAATTTCTTTGCCACGTTCGATAAAGGTGTAAGTAAGAGTGAGTGAGATCCATGTGGCTTCCGTCTGTCATCTTTTCTTTCTTCTCCCTTTCCTATCACTACGTTGTAACACTGCTTTCTCCAGCACTTCAAGTAGGATATCAACAAAGCCAGCCATTTTAATTGATCTATTACTTCTGTGTCATCTGGATTAGAATATAGAATTTATTGCATTTCAGAACACTCACAGAGCATTTATCTCCTTTTTTCAAAGATCATACTCATTCTAAGCCACTGTAATTGCAACAGGTTGCCAAGAAGCTAACTTTGAAGCTGAATGAGGTGGATTTCTATGAGGCCTTCATGGATGATCCCGTCACGATCTCAGAAAAACCCTACACTGAAGAGGAACTGGTGGAGTTTGTGAACAAGCATAAGAGGTCAGAGAACCAGGCGCACCATGACCTGGGTGTAGAAACACTGTGAGCTTTAAGGAAGAGAGGATTGAAGGTCTGATTGGTAGTACCCTAACGTATCTATTACACTGCCTTCAGAGATGGTATCTCCACATGGCCAATGAAGGTTTAAAGATACAGAGCTTTGGGAACCATTGATGTTCCTTCCTCAGAAAATGTCCATGGGGTAAATTGTGAGGCGTAGGGCCAGCTTTGTGGGTGTAGTGGGTGCTTGAGCACCCTCAATATACCCTCAATATTTATCAAACTCCTTCACTGAGTCCAGGGAGGGTAACTTGAGATGAGTTTGGCTCACCCAATCATTTTGAAAAGTTGACTCCCATGAGGTGTTTTATATTTCATAAAGCACAAACAGAAGGTCATGTTAACTTGGCAAAAATATTAGTTAAAAGAAAAGCAGCAGTGTACAATGGACTTTCTCAGTTTTGAAAGCTTGAACTTTTAACCGTTTGGTAGTTCTACAAGAATATCATCTCTACCCAATTATTTTACTGGCTTTCTTTTAACGGGTGTTCTTTTTCGGCAGCCTGGTTTATTGATCCCTTCAACCCTCCCAATATTATGACAACTCTAATTTATTTCTTTGAAGGGAGATAAACCAAAAGGAAAGCCATCGTCAAATGTTCATAGCTGGTGTGGATCATTTCAGTACAGTACCAGCTGTAAAATATGAGAAGGGGGCCATCCCTAACTCCTGTCGCTTTCAGCTGCTCATTATCCCCTGCTTCAGATCAGTTACTTGAGGAGGTTTAAGGGTTAACTTGCAGTGCTCTTTAAATTCTCCTGGAAATTTCCCTTTGGAAATGCAAGACATTAAAGACAATATTGGTCCATATTTTAAAAGTGATTTGTGCTAGAAAATAATGTTTTTCTGGTTCATGGCCAGTTGTGAAGCAGGCATCCCAAAATGCAACATTGTGCATTTGCTTTTTCAATTTATGTTTATGCTTGTTGACTATTGGGCTTCTGATAGCTGATATCAACACAACTAACTAGAACGATTTCTAAAACGAGCAAATTACCCTCTTGTGGGAACTTGGGCTTGGATGAAAACAGCACTGATCAAGCACACCAGTGAACAGGCCAAACAGGGTTTAATTAGCAGTTTCAGGCCACAAAAGAAAGGGCGTTGTTGATAGCAGTAGGAACACAAAAATCACAATTTATCTTCAGCTTCCTCACCTTAATAAATAAAAAACGGCAATTACTAATGAGGGGTGAATTTCAAAAGCCTGGCATGCGCCAAAACCGGGAGATGCGCGAGTATGTCCAGCTGGCATGTGCTGCACGGATTTTAAAAGGTGCCTGCATACACGCGTATCTCTCGGTATGTGCACAAATCAGTTGCAAAAAAGGAGCTGGGAGTGCGCATGGCCTGGGTGGGGCATGGGTGGGACACAGGCATTCCAGCACTTTAACATGAAATGTGCGTGTAAGTATTTACACGCAAAGGCGTACGTCAGGGTCTCCTGCTGCGTAACTGTACTACCGCGCTGGATGAGGAGTAAGTAATAAAATAATTTATAGGCTGGTCAGCGGGGTTTTAAGGATTGGTGCTAACAGGGTAAAAAGGAGACTATTTAACTAGGGGGTTAGGGAGTCCTCTCTTACCTGGGCAGACTGGGAATGAACTGGGGAAACTGATAATTGCACTGGTGTGTGCCTACTAAATCCCCCCCCCCTTACGCGGTAGATGCAGCATTTGTGTGGACAAGCGTGTGTCCATATTAAAATTGTGTGCACATGTATGCGTGTGCAGCCTATTTTATGCCCTGCACACATATACGCGTGTATGTTATAAAATGGCCATGTCCATTCGCGCGAGCCGCCATACGCGTGAACATGTGCGCCCGTGCACCGGTATCAAAGTTACCGTCACAGTGAGGGTCTCTCTGTTGGCAAGAGCGTCTGCAACAAGTCAAAAGGCTCTGCAGTCCCTCTGACTTCTAAGCAACAAGTCAAGCTTCTTAATCTTCTCCCTGATCAGGGGAGTGCCTTCCCCTAGAGAGAGTCAGTTACACCCCATGAAGGCTACACTCCTAGTCTGGCCCAGCCAGCTTGCAGCAGGAGAGCTAGAAACCCTGGCCTGAATTCAGACATTTAATTGTCAGTCTGTAACAGCAGGTGTCTCTGTCCTGTTACACCGCTTCATTCCTTCAAGTTACTATTTAGATGTCTGTGATGTGACAGGAGCCCACTGTCACCTAGAAAACAAATTTAAAAGCGTGATCATTAAAATCAAATTTACATTGAACTTAAGATGCTTGCTTCATAATCAGCCGTGGGACAGAAAATAATCTGTCATTGGATAATGTAGGGTCTTCCCAGATCTGTTGTGGTGACCCCACACAGTTGGATTTTCAGGATATTTACAATGAATTTGGCATGAGGTAGACGCGTATACATTAGAGATCCATTATATGCAAATGTATGCCATGCATATTCATTGAGGATCCTGGCTGTGGGGTCACCAGGAAAGGCTAGGCCATCTCTGGGACAATGGCATCCTTCCACTTCCCGGTTATTGTCTGACTGTGGCTTGGGGGTAAAAGTCAAACCTTTCTTGCTTGCGCTGAGATTTTCAGAGTATGCCTGTTGAGTTTATTAGTTAAAAGAATGTTTTTACAAAAAGAAAACCGTGCACCCATTGGCTGCAGTGGAAAACTGAGTCTCTCAGTAAGAGCCTTTGGCTGCTGATAGCAGAAGCAATGCAGACTTCCCAGAGCATAAGGTGGGCTGCTTTTAATATACAGGGCAATAATTAAAGGATTCTCTGCAAGGGAACCGAGGTTTACCAGCAGACAAAGTCCCTTTCAGCATTGCCTTCTCTCCTTTAGTGCAGGGAAAAGTGGTGGGAACAGGACTGCCACAGCAGAGAACACGCAGGGAGTTTATTTTTAACTCCCTGCACGCAATTCCTGGCAGGGAGTTTGCTCATGTAGGCTTTGCAGGTATTTATGTACCTGCAGTACCTGCTAGGCAAGATATTTTCAAAGGGGAACCCCTGCAGGCTTTTTGAAAATCTGTGTCTGTATTGCAGGTCCACTCTGCGGAAGCTACGTCCCCAGGACATGTTTGAGACTTGGGTAAGGAATGAATGAGCGCGCGACAGGGAGCTGAGCCCTCTCTGTACTGGACAATGGTTCACAAGTCCAGTCAACAAGCAGAGATTGGCCTCTACAGCATGACGTCAAGAAGAGTAACGCAAGGTTGCAGTCTCCATGCTGCCCCAGGCTTCTCCCTGTTGCGCGTGCTCTTTTGTTTATAGAGGAGACGTGCAGGAAGAAGGCGAGGCACCGAGGAGGCCATGAGCACGTGTGTCTCTTCCTGTTCTCATGCCGATGTCGAATAAAGGGAAGCCAAGGTCATGGACTACAATGGCTGCAGCCCTAACATTCAGGTCCAGGTTGACCTGGGTGCCCTGGAACTGCAATTGTGGAGGAAGGGGGAAAGAGAGCCAGAAAGGGGAGATTGGAGGGAAATGAAAGGGGGGAGGAGACAGCCAGAGAGAGATTTCAGAGAAGAAAATTTGGAAAGGGATGAGATGAGCTGGATGGGGAAGAAGAGATCTGGAGAGGAAAGATTTAGGAGGAAAGAACTGGGGTGGAGGTGGGAGAGAGAGCTGGAGAGGAGAGATAAGAGGAGACAGCCCAAAAGGGGAAAGTGGCTGTGGAATGGGAGCGTGGGGAAGACCCATTGAGGAGAGATGCAGAGGGAGAGACTTGTGAGATGGGGAAGACACAGATAGAGAGAGAGAGAGAGAGAGAGAGAGAGAGAGTAGATTGTGAGGGAGGAAAGATCCAGAGGATTGTGAAGAGCTGATTTCCAATCTTATCTTGTATCAAGTTCAAGGTACTGAGTATGGTTTATACTGATTCAGAGAGATCGACCGCACTGCTTGTCAAATGTTCTTGTTCATTATCAGCTTGTTAGGTCCTTGCAATCTTCTAAAAAAAAAACCCCCAAAATTATAACTTTTTATATTAGGGTGGATTCAACAAGATGCTCAGCCTTTTCTTATCAAGCAGCAAGGTGATAGAACTCTTTACCTCATGACATCCAGGCAGAAAAGAATTATTCTAAGTTTGCAAGAGTATTAAAGCCTTGCTTTTTTGTCAGGCATTTAAATTATTTTCTTTTGCTACTGACTTCTGTTGATGCTTTTACACCAGCACTCACTAGGCAGCTGCACAACTAGCAAAGTTAAAAAGATAGGAACTGAAAATAAGAGAGTATTTAGCATAGAAGCTGAACGTTACCTACAATTAGAGTGCAAGCTGCTGCGTGCACAACACTTCTCTGGTCCTCTCCCCCTTTATAGCACCCATTCCGTGGTTCCCCCTCATCTGAACTCTTCCCTATGAATCTCCCTCCCTCCATCTCTCCCCTCTTGCTCCATCCATGGTTGTGAATGCAGCACGGAGACTGACGTTGGGTCTGGGGTGTCACTTATCCGTGAAGATGCTCTGAAGGAGTTGCTTACAGTCCTCCCAAGTTGTCCAACTCCACAAGGCAGCCTCCGCAATTACAATGGACAGTATGTTAAGCTCACAGGAAGCTGTGTTGGAAGTGCTTCCTATGACCTTTTCTTAGGGGACGTTGCCACCAGGGGCGGATTGCTCTATTAGGGGATCGGGCTTTCCTCAGTGGGCCACTTGCTCCCATCATGTAATTTTTTTTTTAAACTTCCCGGCCAAAGAGAAGAAGAGGGGCTGCTGCAGCCCAAAGAGAAACCGGCGGGTCCGCAGCAGAGAGCCATGCGGGGCTTAGAGAGAGGCTTGCAAGGCCGCGGCAGAGCCCATCCTGCTGCAGGCGGAAGACAGTCGTGCGGGCCGGAAGAGAGGCCTGCAAGGTTGCGGCCAGAAGGACCGGGAGCAACTGCAGCACAGCCCGCATGGCTAAAGAGAGGATCCGGAGCAGGACGAGAGGATCGGGAGCAGCTGCAGCCCGCGTGGGTGAAAAAAGTGTCTTCCCACAAATGAGAGAGCGAGGAGGCTTCCTGTTGCTGTGGTGATGCAAGAAAATGGTGATGAGACGATGATGCAAGGAAGAGGGATTCAGTTTTGTTAGGAACTGGGGAACCTTTTGGGGAAGGGGGAGTCTCTTCCGAAGGGATGGGCTCCACCTTAACCAGGGTGGAACCAGACTGCTGGCGCTAAGCTTCAAAAAGGAGATAGAGCAGCTTTTAAACTAGAACAAAGGGGAAAGCTGACAGTCGCTCAGCAGCGCATGGTTCGGAGAGAGGTATCTTCAAAGGATACTAATGATGCATTAGAATTAGGGCATCCCGACAGTGAGGTTCCAATAATTAGAAAAGTAGTCCAAGTGCCTGTAACTAAAAACTCACCTGAGCTAAAAAATTCTAACTTATCCCTATCAATTAAAAAGCAGAATGAAAATACAAACAAACAAACTTTGAAATGTTTGTATGCTAATGCCAGACGTCTAAGAGGTAAGATGGGAGAATTAGAATGTATAGCAGTGAATGATGACATAGACTTAATTGGCATCTCAGAGACATGGTGGAAGGAGGATAACCAATGGGACAGTGCTATACCGGGGTACAAATTATATCACAATGACAGAAAGCCTGTGAGGGAGTCAGTTGGACCGTTAGATGATCGAGGGGTTAAAGGGGCACTTAGAGAAGATAAGGCATTGCGGAAAGATAAAATGATTTCTTTGCTTCGGTGTTTACTGAAGAAGATGTTGGGGAGGTACATGTACTGGAGAAAGTTTTCATGGGTAATGATTCAGATGGACTAAACCAAATCACAGTGAACCTAGAAGATGTGGTAGACCTGATTGACAAACTGATGAGTAGTAAATCACCTGGACCGGATGGTATACACCCCAGAGTTCTGAAGGAACTGAAAAATGAAATTTCAGACCTATTAGTAAAAATTTGTAACCTATCATTAAAATCATCCATTGTACCTGAAGACTGGAGGATAGCTAATGTAACCCCAATATTTAAAAAGGGCTCCAGGGGCAATCCGGGAAACTACAGACCGGTTAGCCTGACTTCAGTGCCAGGAAAAATAGTGGAAAGTGTTCTAAACATCAAAATCACAGAATATATAGAAAGACATGGTTTAATGGAAGAAAATCAGCATGGCTTTACCCAAGGCAAGTCTTGCCTCACAAATCTGCTTCACTTTTTTGAAAGAGTTAATAAACATGTGGATAAAGGTGAACCGGTAGATGTAGTGTACTTGGATTTTCAGAAGGCGTTTCACAAAGTTCCTCATGAGAGGCTTTTAGGAAAAGTAAAAAGTCATGGGATAGGTGGCGATGTCCTTTCGTGGATTACAAACTGGCTAAAAGACAGGAAACAGAGAGTAGGATTAAATGGACAATTTTCTCAGTGGAAGGGAGTGGGCAGTGGAGTGTCTCAGGGATCTGTATTGGGATCCTTACTTTTCAATATATTTATAAATGATCTGGAAAGAAATATGACAAGTGAGGTAATCCAATTTGCAGATGATACAAAATTGTTCAGAGTAGTTAAATCATAAGCAGATTGTGATAAATTGCAGGAAGACCTTGTGAGACTGGAAAATTGGGCATCAAAATGGCAGATGAAATTTAATGTGGATAAGCACAAGGTGATGCATATAGGGAAAAATAACCCATGCCATAGTTACACAATGTTAGGTTCCATATTAGGTGCTACTACCCAAGAAACAGATCTAGGCGTCATAGTGGATAACACATTGAAATCATCGGTTCACTGTGCTGCGACAGTCAAAAAAGCAAACAGAATTTTGGGAATTATTAGAAAGGGAATGGTGAATAAAATGGAAAATGTCATAATGCCTCTGTATCGCTCCATGGTGAGACCGCACCTTGAATACTGTGCACAATTCTGATCACTGCATCTCAAAAAAGATATAATTGCAATAGAGAAGGTACAGAAAAGGGCTACCAAAATGATAAGGGGAATGGAACAGCTCCCCTGTGAGGAAAGACTAAAAAGGTTAGGACTTTTCAGCTTGGAGAAGAGACGGCTGAGGGGGGGATATGATAGAGATGTTTAAAATCATGAGAGGTCTAGAACAGGTAGATGTGAATCGGTTATTTACACTTTCAGATAATAGAAAGACTAGGGGGCACTCCATGAAGTTAGCATGGGGCACATTTAAAACTAATCGGAGAAAGTTCTTTTTCACTCAACACACAATTAAACTCTGGAATTTGTTGCCAGAGGATGTGGTTAGTGCAGTTAGTATAGCTGTGTTTAAAAAAGGATTGGATAAGTTCTTGGAGAGAAGTCCATTACCTGCTATTAAGTTCACTTAGAGAATAGCCACTGCCATTAGCAATGGTAACATGGAATAGACTTGGTTTTTGGGTACTAGCCAGGTTCTTATGGCCTGGATTGGCCACTGTTGGAAACAGTGGCCAATCCAGGGCTTGATGGACCCTTGGTCTGACCCAGCATGGCATGTTCTTATATTCTTATGTTCTTAAGGCGTGCAATGGAGAAATTACTTACCTGATAATTTAGTTTTCCTTAGTATAGACAGATGGGCTCAGGACCAGGGGATTATGGTCCCCTGCCAGCAGATGGAGACAGAGTCACGTTTCAAAGATGACATCACCCTAGGTACACCCCTCAAGTGACCTCAGTCCTTCAGTGGACATACTATTGAAAAAGCTTAATTAAAAACTTGATTAAAAACGGATAACCGTAACTGTACTCAACTAAACATAAACACCGAACCCCAGTAAGATTATAGATACCCTGATCTAAGGACTGGATAATGGCTTACCTGTAATCTCTTGGAATCAATATTCACTCCACAGGCTAATCCTTGGCACTGTTCTTTGGCAGCCGTGGGCGGGATGCTGAGTCCATCTGTCTACACTCAGGTTTGTAATTTCTTCATTTCCTAGCATGTAGCCAGATGGACTCAGGACTGATCAAGGTGGGAGGCTGCCCGCGCTCCAGTTAACACCACCCTTGCAAAGTCTGCGTCCTCTCAGGCCTGAACATCCAGGCAATAGAACCTGGAGAAGGTGTGCAAGGAGGACCACGTCACCGCTCGGCAGATGTCGATGAGAGACTTAGGCTCCTGTGACCACTTCTTTAATCCAGTGAGCTATGGTAGCCTGCAAAGCTGGTTCACCCTGGTCCATCTTTTGGAACGATTCTGAAACTTCCAGATACCGCACCAAAAGCCTACTGACATTCAAATGACGGAGGAGGCGGTATTTTTTCACACCCTTGTCCTTATGTAGGGATGGTAATGAAATGGACTGATTCAAATGAAAGTCTGAGATTACCTTGGGCAAGAAAAATGGAACAGTACAAAGCTGTAACGTTCCTGGAGTCATCCAGAGGAACGGTTCCCGACACGACAAGGCCTGCAATTCCGAGATGCGACGTGCCGCGCATATAGCCACCAGGAACACCATTTTCAAGGTTAACAAAGGCAAGGAAAGACTGCGCAGCAGCCAAAATGAAGGCCCTGCCAAAAACTCAAATACTAGATTAAGATTCCACAAGGGAACTGGCCATCATAGGGATGGCCAGAGGTGCTTCACCCCTTTCAGAAAATGGGCCACATCTGGCTGAGCCAACAGGCGGGTTCCATGCACCTTGCCCTTGAAACAGGAGAGAGACACTACCTGGACTTTCAAAGAGTTAAGGGTCAAACTTTTATTCAAGCCATCCTGCAAACATTCCAGAATTAGTGGGATTTTGACCATCTGAGGGGAAACACCACATTCCTCGCACCAGGCCTCAAATACTCTACATACATCCTGCACATATGCTAGGGATATAGAGAACTTCCATGCGCAGAGTTAGGTGGCAATTACTTCCGCTAAATATACTCGCTTCATCAGGCGAGCCCTCTCAAGGGCCAGACCGTAAGACAGAATTGAGTTAGATCCTTATGAAGGACCGGTCCCTGCTATAACAGGTCCCTGTACAGGTGGGAGGCACAGGAGTCTCCGCATGTCCGCATACCACGGACGCCTGGGCCAATCTGGCGCTACTAATAGGACTAATTATCTGTGGTGCTTGATTCTGTGAATGACCCATGTCCAGCAGGGGCCATGGAGGGAAGGCATATAGCAACTCCTCTTCCGGCCAGGTCTGAATGAGAGCGTCAATCCCCAGGAACCACTGATCTCTTCTACGACTGAACAATCAGGGAATCTTCGCATTGTAAGATGTGGAAAATTAAAAAATTGACATTAAAAAATTGACTCAGCCTTTCCATTCTGAGCTGCTCTGCATGTTTTTGTATTTTGCAGCATATATCAGTGGTGCAACTTCTGCTTTCCTAGAAGTTTTGTATTTTAAATTCTGCTTTTTCCTCCTTCCTATATGAAGAGAAATATTGCAGAAGCTCTATATCAAACATGTTAATAGAGCTCATGCTGGTTTTTTTTTTTAATTAATTTTGCTGCTTCATAGTTGACCTATTGAAAATCTGCTGCCAAATAAAATAAGCCATAATGAACTTTTTTTTTTTTAGCTGATTAGCTGGTACTCTAACTCTCTTTCATCTAACTCTCTTTCCTCCCCCAGTTAGAAAAAACCTTGTTTAATGTAACTTTATGGTTCTATGCACCTGTTCAATGTTCTGTTTTCACACCCCCTTGTTTCCTGTAAACTGGCATGATGTGATTGTATCACGAATGCCGGTATAGAAAAACTTTAAATAAATAAATAAATAAATAAATGTGGCCAGCAGGTCGATGGACAGGAGACCCCAGCGATCTACTATCAGCTGAAAGGCTTTGGCAGACAACGCCCACTTTCCTGGATCCAGATTCTCCCTGCTTAGAAGGTCTGCTTTGGCGTTGTATTTTCCTGCGATGTGGGAGGCTGAGATCATCTGTAGATGTATTTCCGCCCATTCTAAAAGGAGGTCTATCTCCTGTGACACTTGCTGACTCTTTGTTCCTCCCTGGTGGTTGATGTAGGCTACCGTCATTGTGGTGTCTGACATATTATGCAGACCACTTGACTCTGGAGTGTATGGCTAAATTGTAGACACACCAATCTGACTGCCTGGGCTTCCAGGTGGTTTATGTTCCTGAGGGCCTCTTCCTTGGTCCAACGTCCCTGGGCCTTCAATTCTTGACAGTGAGCTCCCCAGCCCCGGAGGCTCGTGTCTGTCATGAGGACTAGCCAGTTTTGAGAGGACAGGGGTACATCCATGCCCAGATGAGCTTCCTGCAGCCACCACTGGAGCCGAGAGCATACTTCCATTGGTAATGGAGACAAATCGAATAGTTTTGAGACTGCGGGTTCCAATGTAACAGCAGGGAGCATTGAAGAAGTTGCATGTGTGCTCTTGCCCAAGGCACTACTTTCAGGCACTACAAGAGCCGCCATAAAACCGAGAACATGAAGATAGCCGCCATCAAACCGAGAACTTGAAGATAGCTCCACACCATCGGGGTATCATGCTCATCAACCTACACACTTGGAACATCAACTTTCTTATCCGCGTAGTCGGAAGGAAGACCTTGCCCTGCTTGGTGTCAAATTGGGCTCCCAGATATTCCAAGGACTGGGAGGGTTTGAGACTGCTTTTGTCCAGGTTTATGACCCAACTGAGTTCCTGAAGTAAGGAGGTCACCCTGTTGGTCTCCCGGAGACTCTCTTCCATGGACTTGGCCCGGATCAACTAGTCGTCCAAGTACGGGTACACCAGGATTCCCTCTTTTCTCAATGCTGCCGCTACGACCACCAGAATCTTGGAAAATGTTCTGGGGACAGTGGCCAGGCCAAAGGGCAGTGCCCAAAACTGATAATGGCGACTCAGTACTGCAAAACGTAGGAAACGATGTTCTTGATGGATTGGAATATGTAGGTAGACCTCGGATAGGTCTAGGGAGGTTAAGAATTCTCTTGATTGTACGGCCATTAACACTGAGCATAGGGTTTCCATGCAGAAATGAATCACTCGCAGATGTCGGTTGTCGCTCTTGAGGTCCAGGATGGGGCAAAAGGAACATTCCTTCTTGGGTATGATGAAATAGATGGAATAACCCCCGTATTTTCCTGGGATGCAGGTACTAGAATTATAGCCTCATCCTCAGCTATGATGTATATACTTTTATTTTTGGCCTAAATTTAGCTTTTTCAGGCTGAGTATAACACTTTTTTACTATTGGCTCTAAAGTAGCTTTAGCTGGGCACAGAGATTCAATACAGTTTAAAACTTGCTTGTAGATTGCTTTTCAGCTCATTTCTTGCAATTTTACACTGAATGAAGCACTTCTGTACCTTTTCAGAGTGAGAAAACCTGAGGGGCCTTATCAAGGTAGACACCACTGGCTGCTTCTTGTGCTGGGAGTGGCAAGGAGATATCATGAACATGTCTCGAGGAGTGCTGCGAAATTCCAGCGTATATTCTTCTTGTATGACCTCCAGTAACCATTTGTCTGAAGTGATCTCGACCCACCATTGGTAGAAGAGGGTCAGTTGACCCCCTATCTCCTTGTTCCAAGGGTGGGTTGGCAAATTTTCATTGGAGGATTTGGGACGAACCCGAACCTGAGCCTTCCCTTCTCTTGGCTGTCAGCTCCAAAAGGACTGAGACCTCCCAAAGGACTGAGACCTCTGAAATGTCATGTTTCTGTAGGGGCGAAAGTGCTGGGAACCCTTGGGTTGACCCCACATAGGTGAGGGGCACTGTAACTGCTTTCACTTATCTTCTGGTAGCCAGGGAACTGGAGATTCGCCCCATTTACTGGCCCACTTTTCCAATTTGCTTCCAAAGCGAAGTGATCCTTTAAAAGGCATCTTTGTGAGATTTGCCTTGGAGGTTGTGTCTGCTGACTAATTCCGCAGCCATAACTGTCTTCTTGCCACCACCACTGAGGCCACTCCTCTGGCCAAGGTACAGACTAGGTCCAAGCCTGAATCAGCTAAAAAGGCAGTGGCAGGTTCCATAACCACTCTGGAATTTGCCCCCGAGTCATCCACCTCCCGAGAGAGGAGCAGGCACAAATGAGCTACCAGGTCACGACAAGAAGCAAGCTGTAAGGTCATTGCTATTGCGTCAAAGGCCTGTTTAAGGATGGACTCCATCCGTCTATTGTGCGCATCCTTTAAGGCCACTCCTCCCTCCACTGGGATAGTTGTTCGCTTAGAGATGGCACAGACCAGTGCATCCACTTTAGGGAAATGCAAACGTTCTCTTGTTGCTGGATCCAGTGGGAAAAAAGCTTCTAACGCTCGTCCATCTTTGAAACTTGCTTCTGAGGCTTCCCATTCCAGGTCAATCAACTCCTGGATAGCTTCCAGTACTGGAAAGTAGCAAGAGGCTTTCCATAGGGAAATCAGAATGGGATTCTTCTTTTGTTCTGTCATAGAGTCTGCCCTAGGGACTCCCAGCATCTTCAGGGTCTGGGAAACCAGGGCTGGCAATTTGTCTCTATGGAAAAACTGTAACATGGTCTGACACGGTTCTAAATCAGGGGAAATTTCCCCGTCTTCCAAGGAATCTGTATCCTTCGTCCATGCTGCTCGGGTCCCTGCCAGGGATACCCGTGGTGAGGTGAGAAATGCTTCAAGGTCTGCTGATAGGACTGAGAGAGGGAGGGTTTACCGGCTGAGGTTCCATCAGGACAGAGGCAAGTGAGGTAGTAGACTGCGCCTGTACGAAGGCTTGAAGGCCTTGAAAAACTTCCACCCAAGAGAAGGCAGCCGGGCCCATGCCTAGCCCAGGAGGTACTGGGGTAGGTGCCGCTGAATTTCCCTCTCCCATTGATGACTTAGTTCCAGAATTACTTCCAGCTAAGGCTGTGGCTGACCCATCCTCTGAATGGGAGGATCCGGGCTTAGCAAAGTCTGGGAAGGCCAACTCTCCCTAGGCTTCCTCACAGTGCTGACATAAGCAAGAATCCACGTCAGACTGTGCAACCCTAATATGACAAGCAGCACAAAGAAAAAGGCTGCTTATGTTTCTTTACTGCCAGAACCATTAGCGACAGTAACTGCTTATTCAGTCAGCTCACGGTTAAAATTTTATGTGCACAGATTTTGGGCACTTACGCGGGCCATGGCGAGGTGCACGCATAGCCCATGCATCCGGCATTAGTTGAATTGTGAGCTTAGTAAGTTGTGCATGTATGTGGGTGCACGACATTATGCACACAGCGCGTGTGCAGAGCTGACACACACTACATGTATTGACGCTCTATGGAGGGCACAAAGATGCACGCAAGATGGTACCACCGCAACCTACCATGAGGTGAGCCGACCAAGCCTAAAGTGGGGCCTAGACTATTGGAGGGCTGCTCAAATCACTCAGAAGCCCACTTCCCCTTACCCCAACGAGATCGGGAATGATGTTGGTATGGCACGCCGAGTGAGGAGACCAGAAGAAATCTTCCCGAAACTCCTCCAAATGTCTCTAAATCGATTGGCAATCCTCTTCTTTTTTTTTAACTTACCTGGGCTCAACACTTATCGGCTGAGTACAGAGAAAGTCTCCGGCTGCGGGGGGAGAGGGCTTTGGCCGTCACTGCCATGCTCAGCTTCCTGCACCCCACTGCCTTTCAGCTGCTTCAGCAGCAAAGTCCACGCCAGGAACTGGCTACCAGACCAAGGCACACCTCTGAGGGATCTCGGAAATCACCTCAGGAATTCTCAGCTAGGGGAGGGACCTTTAGGTATCACAGCAGAAGAGCAGAGTTCAATTTTTTCTCCAGTTTAAAAGTAGAATTTTTTTCTTCCAAAAAGTACAGCGATCCCCATAGAGAAAACACGTCTTCTATCTTCTGAAGACAGAGACATACTGAAGGGCTGTACGTGTACGTAGGGTGATGTCAGCTTTAAAACCTGACTCTGTCTCCATCTGCTGGCAGGGGAGCATAAACCCACTGGTCCTGAATCCATCTGGCTACACGCTAGGAAAAGAGGTTTTTCAGCCATTTGGCAGCAAGAAATTTTCTGGTGCACCACCAGCTTAGTCACCCTCCGCCTATGCCCTGGGATGTATGCATCACTGCAATACACATAGAACCCATCCAGGGGGGAAAGCAGAGGAGCCTGGGTGGGGGAGGAGGGCTCAGGAAGGAGAGGTGAAGCAGATTCCTACTGTTCCTGCTCGTAAATGTTCTTAGGCAAAGGTTAAAAAAAAAAAAGGCAGCAAGAAAAACTGATTTCTGCTTTGGTATAAAACACAACCAAGATACTGGAAATGTTCTTCTGTTTCTCTGTCTCTGGCTGGAATTCCTCTCCTTTCAATGCACTGCAACATTTTTGCTGTTAGCTGTTGTCTGTCACCTTTGGTCTTAGAGAAGGGGGAGGGCAACACCCCCCAAATTAGCATTTAGATGGCTTTTCCTTCTATTAAAATAAATTGAAATGGAAGTGAGGAGCAGCAGAGGATTGTGTGTGCATATTCTTTTCACTGGGGTGATTCTAATGTGACAAAGTCAGCTCTGCTATTCCTCCGGACATCCTGACACATCACGGCCTACGATCCAACTGGATTTCTGAAGACATTGGATGAAAATGAAAGTGCACAAGGGCTGTGTGTGTCATGGGGATACGTGTATGGTATGGTGGCAGGGTGGGGGCCATACGGCTCCAGAACAGAGAGGGTGTTTTTTTATTTATTTTTTAAATTATTATTTGCTTTCAATAAATTGCATAAAAGCATAATGACACAGAAAGCAAAATGCACATAACGTCACAAGAAAAATAACCAAGTACAGCTGATTAAGCTAATAAGAATCAAGAATATAATATCCATTCGTGCATTATATACGAGACCAATGTATCTAAGAGAAAAGACTGGGAGGGCTACAATGAATAAAGGGAAAACTGAAATCTAGAAAGAGAGAGAACAAATAAATATCATCTCTGACCTCAGAATATTACAGAGGAGAAGATTTCTTAGGCTCTGTGAAAAAGTGCAGTTGAGAAGGCTCTCAGAAAACGTACTTGCTGCTAGTAATACTGGTAGACGTTTGCAAGGAAAGCGTAACAAATAAGGATGTGCTAATGGCAAATTGGCAGTTGCCTCTTGGCGCACAGCCAACATATTTTTTCCTCCTTTCCTGGGACTTTTAATGCCCAAGCAACATTAGCAACAGGAGTTTTGATTCTGCTGGCATTGTGACTTTGCACATGGTGGGCTGTGTCTGTAATTTGCTCTGGGAGGCCGTGTTACGCGCGCTGTAACCCTACGCTAAGCCCATACCGATCCATCAGCGGTGGCCTCGCAGCAAGGCCTGTGATAACCCGTGAAGCGATCAAGCGGCAGGGGGCACAAAGCTGCTAGGATCCAGAAATAAACCGGGAGCAACTGGGCAAAAAAAAAATACAAAACAAACAAACAAACCTTGAAATATCCAGGAGTAATTGTCGTATAGCCCTGTAATGGCTCTGGAGCAATGATATAATTCGACAGGAACCCTAGAGTAAAAATGTCACTCTACAGGGATCCTGGGATGATGCTAGTCTGCAGTGAGCCCGAGATACTGTCACCCAAGAATGACCCTGGATGATATTACCTTGCAGTGATTCTGTATGATGTTATCTTTCAACATCTTTGGGGGGCAGTATCACTATTACAGCTACTTTATGTGCACAGTGCATATACACAGGAGGGACAGGGAGCTTACGGCCTAGCCAAGACCCTGCAGTGACTGTGTTAATGTCTCTCTGCAGTGAGCCTGGTATCTCCTTGTAACATTTCTGTCTTCATGATCTTCACAGGAGGATGACCTGGACGGAATCCACATTGTAGCCTTCGCAGAAGAAGACGACCCTGGTGAGTCCGCTGTCCTCAACTTAATGTTGTCCTTTGTTCCCCATTAATTTCTAATAGGAGCAGTGACGTGAGGAGAGATTGGGGGGTCTCATTCCTGGCTTAGGTCTTCTGCTACCTGGATTGATGCTGCAGAGGTAGCGTTTGTAACCCTTGGGTGGGAGGGAGAGAGTCACAGACTTTGCACAATGGTGACTCCTAGTTGCTAGATTTAGGGCCAGTGATTGCAGGGTTCCTGAGGGAGTCGGGACCGTCACTACAAAGACAAGGCTAAAGTGGAAGGCAGATCCCCAGGTGGTTGCGAAGGAAGGGCTCATGGCATCAGATTCCAGCTGTGGTTCTGACTGAATTGGAAGTCCAAAAAAGCAGTAGGAAACTACTGGGTCAAAAAATCATGAATATCTAATGGAGGACCCAGTTCACCACAGAGGAGAGTACACAGATATGTGGTATCCAGGGCTGGATTTATGAGGTCTGTGCCTATAGCAATGGGGGGAGGGGGGGTTGTCTGCCCCCCCCCCCTCCACCACCACAGGGACAGGAGATAATTCCTCACCCCAACCCCCTCTGATCAAATACTCCCCCCTCACTTCTGTATCATAGTGCATGGTAAGCGTGGCCTTATTAAGTGGAAAAGCAGTGTGGTCCTGCCAGAATCAGCAGCATTGCCAGTGGGGCCATGCTGATCACACTGCTGATTTTGATGGGGCCTTACTGCTTTTTCTTTTGTTGAGGCCCCGCTGGCCGCAGTGCTCTCGTTGGAACATGACAGCGCTATGGCGCCTTTTGGTAGCGGCGCCTATGGCCATGGTCATATTGGCCATAGGCAAGCTATGGCTCTGGCTGGCACGCAAGAATCTGCTATGTCGGGGTCCAGTTCTTCAAGATAATCCAGATCAGTTCTGTCTTAGTTTGGCCCTTGAGAGGACTTAATTCTTAAAGTGTGGCTATTCCTTGGAAATGGTAAGCACATTATTACGAGCTTGAAAGATTTCTAATTTGTTGGCATGCATTCAAGTCTGGAGAATTTTTGAAAATTGGTGCTTGGATTGGTCTTGTCCCCCCTTCGAAGGCAATGATTCCCTTAATCTTGGAATTTCTTCAGGAAGATCTGAATAAAGGGTTTCCCTCGATATGTTAAAGGTGTAAGTGGAGGCCTTGGCATGTTATCGGTGATGGGTTCAAGGTAAACCTCTTTCCTCACATTCGGATGTTTCTCGATTTTTGAGAGGAGAGAAGCATATTCAACCGGCGTTGCAAATTCCAGTGCTGCTCTAGGATCCTAATTTGGTGCTGACTTTTTTGCCAGGTCTCACCTTTCGTCCTCTTCAACAGCTTTCCTTGCTGACCATGAAGACAGAGTTCCTGGTTGCTATAAGTTCTGTGAGGCGAATTTCAGAACTGCAGGCTCTTTCTTGTTGAGAGCCCTTTTTCGTCATCACCCCAGACAGGGTGCAGATTAGAACTGTATCCTCCTTCTTGCCAAAGATGGTTTTGGATTTTCACTTGAATCAGTCCATTTCATTACCATCTTTGGATAGAGTATGGATGAACAGGAATTTCAGATGTTGTGTCCTTTGGATGTGTGTCAGTATCTGGTGTGCTACCTTAAGGTTACCAATGATTTTCTCAAAACCAATCATCTTTTCCTTCTTCATGGTGGCGAAAAGAAGGGGGAAATGGCTTCTCGAGCCACTGTGGCCCATTGGATTAAGGATGTGGTAACAGCGGCCTATGTGGATGCAGGGAGATCTTTACCCAAGTAAGTTAGGGCTCATTCTACTAGAGCGCAGGCAGTGTCTTGGGTGAGTTGACAGAGATATGTAAAGTGGGGAAGTGATCTTCCTTGCATACTTTCGCCAGACCTTATAGTTTAGATATTGGAGCAAGTAAAGATGCGTCCTTTGCAAGGGGTGGGGGTGGGGGATTCTAATGGGAGCACAGGCAGTCTCCCAGCCTTCTGGGGAGTAGCTTTGGTACATCCCACTTGTGTGGACTGGCCTGCCTGCATGAAAAGGAAGGTGAAATTACTTCTTACCTGATAATTTCCTTTCTTCTAGAACAGGCGGGCCAGTCCACACTTCTGCCATGGCTGTCCTGTCCTGTTTGATATCTTTCAGGGGCATTCTCAAAGGGAGAACGAGGATGCCAAGGAGCACGTGGAGACCACTGAGAATTTCCGGGTTAGGGAGGGACATGGTAAGTGTGTACCTTCTGGAGGGTAGGTTTGTTCTGTCTTTTCACTTCTGAGCCTAATGTTTCCTATTCTTCTGGAAGTAGTAACGAAAAAAAAAATGTAAATGATTGTTGTTGAAGTTTGAGTTTTATCACTTTTGCAGAAATACTAGCAGACTGATGTCTGTGCAGGGCTATATGAGGTGGCATCAGCAAAACAGTGACCTCTGCCTCAATCTGCTGGCTAGAGTGCATGACCCACATGTGGACTGGCCTGCCTGTTCTAGAGGAAACAAAATGACCAGGAAAGAAGTCATTTCACCTTCTGGAACAACGCCAGTCTTGTGTGGCTGAGTGATTTATGCTGAGAAATACAAAGCTGAAGAGGCTGAAAACTTGCCTTTGCCCCCCCTGCTGGAGGAATACCGGAAGCCCCATGGGGTGTTTGATAGCCCCTCAGCTCCCAGCAGTGCCGCTGAGTCAGGATAAGTCGTGGACCAGGGGTCTTTTGTGCTTATCTCAGGGGTTCTTGAATTCCATTCCTGCTTTAAGCTCCATCACCTCCCCTGGGACGCTGTTCCCTCGTGAATATTTTCTGATGTTGCTACCACTACTACTGCTATTTATCATTTCTAAAACGCTACTAGACATTCACAATGCTGTATTCTACCTTCTTGGAGCCAGAGCATTCTTTCCTCTGAAAAATTGCTTCTTGTGCCTGATTTATACCTTTGAGATGTTTGAAGGTCTCTGTCGTATCCCCCTCTCCTCTTCTCTAGGGTATACATATTTAGGTTCTCAATTCTCATCTCATATGGTTTTTGAGGTAAACCGTACACCATTCTGGACCATTCCACCCTGACTATATCCTGTCAGACATACAAGCTCCAGAAATGGACAAAATATTCTAGGTGACCTGAGCAGAGGAATTATCAACTCCTTTTTCCTAATGATTTTTTTTTCCTCTTCAGTATTAGCTCAAAGCGGTTTACAGCATTTTTTCAGATATGCTAAGTCCCTGCCTCTAGTGGTGCCTGAGACAACAGTAGAAAAGGTTACAAGAAATGTCGGCGCATTGCTCTGACCAGTAGGCCTGTCCACTCCACTCGCAGGCATGCTCGCGTCTCTCTGGCTTTGGCCACTGCCTTACCTAGCCCCTTTGCCACGTTGAGATCATCAGACACGATTGTCTTGAGATCCCTCTACTGGTTAAACAGATACAGTGGGTGCTGAGGAGGGAAGAAGCCTGCCAAATGACCCCAATTAAGGAGGGAGATTTTAGGTGAGTCCTGTTTTTCTGGCAGCTCCTCCCCCCCCCCTTCCCCCTTCTGGTTTCTGCAATGCTAATTTCAAATGGAAGAATCAGGGACTGCAGAAACCACAATGCACTGGAATGGACGTTCACAAACCAGGACTGGACAAAATTATCCCTGGAGGAAATGGGTCACTTGGCAGCTCTGAAAAGGATCTAGCTCATGTGAAATCAGTATTTAATTTGTGGGGAAGAAAACAGGAGAAATTAAACATTATAAATCATTTGCATCTTGTTCTTTTCATTCTGCTCAGGGCTGCATAGGTAGCTGGCACCTCTCCAGGCCTGCCCCATCCCCGGTCCTCACACCTCCCCGGTAGTCCTTAAATGCTAGAGCCTCCATAAGTACATAAGGCTTGCATACTGGGTCAGACCAAGGCTCCATCAAGCCCAGTATCCTGTTTCCAGCAGTGGCCAATTCAGGTCACAAGTACCTGGCAGGATCCCAAGGGGTAGATTCCAAGCTGCTTATCCCAAGAATAAGCAGTGGATTTCTGCAACTCTACCTTAATAATTCCTCCAGGAACTTGTCCAAATCTTTTTTAAACTCAGCTATAATAATAGCTTTCACCACATCCTCTAGCAACGAATTCCAGAGCATAATTATGCATTGAGTAGAAAAATATTTTCTCTTATTAGTTTTAAATGTATTACCCAGTAACTTCATTGTGTGTCCCCTGGTCTTTGTACTTTTCGAAAGAGTAAACAACTGATTAAAGTTTACTCGTTCCATTTCACTCATTATTTTATAGCTCTCTATCATACCTCCCCTCAGCCATCTCTTTTCTAAGCTGAATAGTTCTAACCGCTTTAGCCTTTCTTCATAAGAGAATTGTTCCATCCCCTTTATCATCTTCGTCGCCCTTTTCTGTACCTTTTCTAATTCTGCTATATCTTTCTTGAGATGTGGTGACCAGAACTGCACACAATACTCAAGATGAGGTCGCACCATGGAGCAATACAGAAGCATTATGATATTCTCTGTTTTATTCTCCATTCCTTTCCCAATAATCCCTAGCATTCTATTTGCTTTCCTAGCTGCTGCTGCACACTGAACAGATGATTTCAATATATTATCAATGATGATGCCTAGATCCTTTTCCTGAGTGTGACTCCAAGTGTGGAACCTTGCATTGTGTAGCTATAATTTGGGTTACTCTTCCCTGAGTGCATCACTTTGTACTTGTCTATATTAAATTTAATTTGCCATTTGCATGCCCATTCTCCCAGTTTGGCAATGTCCTCTTGTAATTTCTCACAATCCCCTTGTGATTTGACAACTTTGAATAATTTTGTGTCATCGGCAAATTTGATCACCTCACTTGTTGTTCCCATTTCCAGGTTATTTATAAATATATCAAAAAGCATCGGTTCCAGAACAGACTCCTGGGCACTCCACTATTCATCTTTTTCCATTGGGAAAATTTATCATTTAGCCCTCTTTCTGTTTTCTATCTTTTAACAAGTTGGCAATCTACAGTAGACACTAACACCTATCCCATGACTTTCTAAGAAATCTCTCATTAGGGACTTTGTCAAATGCTTTCTGGAAATTTAGATATACTATATCAACTGGCTTACCTTTATCCATATGCTCTCAAAAAAAAAAATGTAGCAAATTTGTGAGGTAAGACTTCCCTTGGATATTGACTTTGTCCCATTAAACTATGCTTATCTATATGTTCAGAAATTATGTTCTTTATGATAGCTTCTACCATTTTGCCTGGCACAGATGTCAGATTTCATGGATCACCCTTTGATCCCTCTTTAAATGTTACATTGGCAACCCTCCAGTCTTCAGGTACCATAGATGATGTTATTGATAGTTTACAAATTTCCAATAGCAGGTCCACAATTTAAGTTCTCAGTTCTTTCAACACTCTGGCATGTATACCATCTGGTCCAGGTGATTTGCTACTCTTTAGTTTGTCAATTTGTCCTAGTATATCTTCCAGGTTCACTGAGATTTGTTTAATTTCCTTGGAATCATCACCTTTGAATATCATTTCTGGCATGGATATATCTCTTACATCTTCCTCAGTGAATACCGAAGCAAAGAATTCATAAAGTCTCTCTGCTATGGCTTTGTCATCCCTAAGTGCCCCTTTTACCCCTTGATCATCTGATGGTCCAACTGATTCCCTTGCAGGCTTTTTACCTCGAATGTACCTGAAAAAGTTTGTTATGAGTTTTTGTTTCCACAGTAAGCTTCTTTTCAAATTCTCTCTTTACCTTCCTTATCAGTGCTTTGCATCTAACTTGCCAGGGCTTATGCTGTTCCAGTTTTCTTCATTCAGATCCCTTTTCCATTTCTTGAAAGATGTTCTTTTACATATTATAGTTTCTCTCACCTCACCTTTTAACCATGTTGATAGTTGTTTAGCCTTCCTTCCATCTTTTCTAATGTGTGGAATACATCTGTTCTGGGCTTCCAAGATGGTATTTTTAAACAACATCATTGCCTGAGCTAAACTTTTAACCTTTGCAATTGCTCCTTTCAGTTTTTTCCTAACCATTTTCCTCATTTTATCATAGTCACCTTTTTGAAAGTTAAATGCTGTTGTAGTAGATTTCTTTTTTGTGCTCCCTCCAGTTATTGTCTCCCTGCTCCTCACTCCTCCCTCTTAGGTCTTCACCGTTGCATTCTCATTTCTCGCTCCTTCTCCACAGGCTTCCCTTCTTACTGTGTGCCTTCTGCCAAACATCCCCCAAGTCACTCCTCTTCCTAAAAGCACTCCCACTTCTCACTCCTCCACCTCCCCCCTCTCTGTCCAAGCACCCTCAGCCTCCTCCTTGTCCCTCCACTGCTTCCTTCAAGTATCGCATGCCTTGCATCCTTAGTTCCTTGTAAACCAAGCAGGTGAGCGATTGCTCATGCATTTCGGAGCATCGCTCACAGGTTTCACACGGTCACTCACATACACTTTTCTTTGTACTATATATAGAAATGCGACACTAATACTGGCACTCAAAAATTGTTGGTTTAAAAAACTGTTTACTTACATAAAAAAAAATAAATTGCACACACCTAGTCACTTCTTAGAAGGAGGGTGTTGCTTGCACCTCCTCTGCTTCCCCAAGCAATTCCCCGCCTCTCGCACCTCTCCTCATTCAAAGCAGCATGTGGCTGTGGGCCCTGTGCCTATCAGTTCATGCTACCAGCAGCACTCTCTTCTTGAGCACTGGGACTGAGAATGGTGCTGGAATGGGTGCTGGAATTCTGAGGAAGCAGTGGTGTTGATGGGGAGGTGCCAAATTTAGAGCAAAATTCCTTGCGCCAGTCCTGCTGCTGCTCCTTTGGGCTGCCAGATCAATTAGAACGTGCCTGCCCCAGCTGGGGCTATGGCACCGTGAGCCACCATTCACACCTACCTACTGTTTTGCCCCCATCCCTTCTAGCAGTGGCAGTGCTATGGCTGGGATGGCTCCAGAACCTGGCATAGGTGTGTGCTTCTGCCAGCCAGCAAGGTTTTGCTATTGTGCAATGTCTGGGACTCTCACCTCTCCTCTCTGGGGGGTGGTGAACACTATCGTTGCAGTGTCTTCAGCCTTGGCCAGTCCCAGGCTCTGGAACTGAATCCTCATTTCCTGTGAGGCAGTGCACAGGACTGCTTCTGAGCCATCAGTCTAGTCTAGCTAAGTCTTTTTTGTAAAATATGGATGCAAAAGCTCTCTCTCTGCATGTGGCGTGGCAGGGCAGGAATCTCAGCAGTGTGTGAATGATAGATTTCTATCCTTCCCCTTTAGATGGTTATGAGTTCCTGCAGATCCTGAAACAGGTTGCCAGGGACAACACAGAGAATCCTGAACTGAGCATTGTGTGGATCGACCCAGATGACTTCCCCCTGGTGAGTCCTGCACAGGTTGTGAGACAAGAAAAAATATATTTTTGGATTTTGCAGTATGTAAGATTTTAAAACAAATAAATAAATAAATGCATCTTGCCAGGTGCAGTCCTACACGCTGCCGCATGCACATATCAAAGGGTTGGGGGCTGGAGAGAGGGAGGCTGTGCCACTGCAAGCAGGCCACGTGTGGCAAGACACTGCCCACGCACTACAGCACACGCAGAACACAAGAGGGAGGAGGAGGAAGAGGTAGCAATCGTGCCATGGTGGACACGTGCGTGCAACACTGTGGCATATACACCACTTCCCTTCATAGCACGTGGGGAAACAAACGCACCCCTTCAAAAGCATGCGGTAGGGCGTGCTACGCCCCTTCAGAGCAGGTGGACATTCTTTGTGGTACAGTCAGATGCCTACCTGTGGCATTCATCGCACCCGCATCCAGCACCACAGAGGTTGCAAATATCAAGGGGGCCTTCAATTCCTGACCTCTTCCTTGCTTCCATTCCTGCAGCTGATCACTTACTGGGAAAAGATCTTCAAGATTGACCTGTTCAAGCCACAGATAGGCGTGGTGAATGTTACGGATGTAAGTACCTGATGGGAGCCAGCCTGCTGAGGCTTCTTTATAAATTCTTTAGAAACTATTAAACATTATGGTTTATTGAGCTGAAAGCAGCAGCACTTCCCACCAATCTTCTAACTACTTCTGCCTTTATTAGTTCATCAGAAGATTAATTCCCAATTTTTATTTCACGAGCAGAAATATGCATGTTTAGTTGATGAAGTTATCTCTGCTTAGCTAAGCTGAGTATTCTTAATTTAATTGGGAAGAAGGGGGCTGCTGTGCTGATCGTCATCACCAGAAACTGTTGAGGGTTACCAAATGACGCTGTGTCATATAGGACCAGCAGATCCAGGGCTGGTTTTGCCCTATTGCATCTATGGGCCTGTAGTCCTGGTTTTTCATACCGAAATAATAAAAAAACCCCCCCCAAAACTACAGGTCCCTACATGCTATGAGGAAAATGCCAGGCCTAGCCTGATGTATTGGCAGTGAAACAAAATTGTGTTCAGCGCACTGAAACATCTAAATCTAAATCTGAGTTTGTCTGGGAGTGAGCCCAGAGTACACAAAGCTCGAAGAATATGGAATAAGTCATGCATTTATTGCTTTTTTTTTTTTTATCTCTAAACCATTATTCCATTGCATGAAGTGTTTGTGAAATGTGGCACATTAGCAGCAGCACTGGAAACCAAAGTCCTCCGGCTCCATTCATCCATTGTACAATATAGCACTGGCAGGGTGGTGGATGTTTCCCCAGTATGGAGGGATGTGCCAGAGGGGGGTTTATGAGCACAGAACTGGTGACAGTCTCTTGAGAGAAAGCCCCCTCTCCTTGCTGTGCAATCTTTTGTCAAGAAGGGGACAATCAGTGTCGATGGACTGACAAACCACCAACTCATTTCACATAGGCCACGAAAACAGCTTTCAGATGCTATTAGCCTTCTATCAGAAATCCTAAGGAAAAATACATATAACAGGGTCTGAAAAAGCAGAATATAAAATCAATTAATAAGGGGTGAGACCCTGATGTCCATGAAGCAGGGAAGAGACCCCCCCCCCCTAGTGATTATGTCTGACGGTGTGACAAATGAATGGGCGGTGCCGGAGGAATGCTAGGGTACCCAAGGGGAGGTACGAGCAGAGGGGGTGATTCGGTTGCTGTACGGGTGGTTAATGAGGTCTCACCTGGGGCAGGGTGCACAGTTCTGGAGGCCTTTTGTCTTCGGAAGAACTGAGGCGGCCCACAGAAAGGCTTCCAGCAGGGCCAGGGTCTGCCCTACGAGGTGAGACTTAGAAATCTGAACAAGAAGAGGCCAGTCAAAGGAGAACTGCTAGAGACTTTCAACTACCTGAAACGTATTAATCAGACACAAGAAACAAACCATTTTCAAGGGAAAGGGTCATAACCTGAGGCTCTGAGAAGAAATGCCAGGTAATATTTCAGAATAACAGGCCGATACAAAACAGTGCGCTTGGCCAAGCATTTTAGACGCGCTATTATTACCCCTTATACTGTAAGGGGTAGTAATAGCACGTGGAAAACGTGCAGCCAACCCCCCAAAACTAATAGCGCTCATCACATGCAAATGTACGTTGATGAGGCTGTTAGTTACCTGAAATACATAGAAACATAGAAATGACGGCAGAAGAAGACCAAACAGCCCATCCAGTCTGCCCAGCAAGCTTTCACACCTATTTGCTTTCATACTTATCTGTGACTCTGATCGCTGAGGTCAGGGCCCTTATTAGTAACTTTTTGGTTCTAATTCCCTTCCACCCCTGCCATTGATGTAGAGAGCAGTGCTGGAGCTGCATAAAAGTGAAGTATCTTGCTAATTGGTTAGGGGTAGTTAGGTTAGGGGCCAAGCCGCACATTTTATTCTCAGAAGTTAACGCCTGCCCAAGGGCAGGCGTTAACTTCTAAGCAACCTTGAAAAGTGTACAGAAAAGCAGAAAATACTGCTTTTCTGTACACCCTGTGACTTAATATCCTTAGATTACCCCGTTTCCCCTCGTTCCATAGTCTTAAAGATCTAAACATGTATACCCTGGAAGAAAGGCGGGATGAGGTGATATGATCGAGACATTTAAGTAACATTTTATGTTTACTGTTTTATACATATGTGAATGTAAAGATATTATGAATGTAATTATCATTGCAAAGGAAGCAAGTCTCTTTCAACGGAAAGGAGTCTATGGAAAGAGGGGTCATTGGGTGAGAGAGAAACGGGGTAATCTAAGGAAACATTTCTTTACAGACAGTGTAGTGGATGCAAGGAGTAGCCTCCTCATGGAGGTGGTGGAGAGTAGGGATGTGCAGACGGAAAGTATTCGTTAGATTCGGTATTCGTCGGGACCCAAATACGTTGTATTCAGTCAATGGGGGGAAACCCGATCCGTCCATTAGTTGAATTCGGTATTCGTTGCCCATTAAAGTTGTAAAACAAAAAAAACCCCACTCCAACCCTTTAAATTGAATTAACTACAACCCCCACCCACCTGCCCCCCCCCCCAAGACTTGCTAAAAGTCCCTGATGGTCCAGCGGAGGTCCTGGAGCGATCTCCTGCACTCGCGCCGTCGGCTGCCGGTATTCAAAATGGTGCCGATAGCCTTTGCCCATACTGTCACAGGGGCTACCAATGCTATTGGTCGACTCCTGTCACACAGTAGGAGCGATGGACGGCCGGCGCCATCTTGTGCTCCTACCATGTGACAGAGGCCAACCAATGGCACCGGGAGCCCCTGTGACATAGTAAGGGCAAAGGCTATCGGCGCCATTTTGAATACCAGCAGCTGACGGCGCGAGTGCAGGAGATCACTCCAGGACCCCCGCTGGACCACCAGGGACTTTTGGCAAGTCTTGGGGGTGGTCAGAAGGGTGGAGGGTTTAGTTAGTTTTGTTTAAATTCGCTCCTTAAGATGGGGAAAAATTTGGTAATGATACGTTGCATTCGTGGGGGTTCACCATGCATTTCGCAGACCCACGAATGCAACGAATAGGGACCTATACGTTACGGAATGCGCATTCGTTCAAAATGAATGCACACCCCTAGTGGAGAGGACAGTATCTGAATGCAGTAAAGCATGGGATAAACACAGAGGATCTCTGAGGGGTGCTAGGGACTGTAGAACTAAGCAGTTGTGTGGACAGGCAGACATGGTTGGCTGTATGGTCTTTTTTTGCCATCATGTTTCTTTGTTTCTAAAAGGGAAGGGAATAACAAAAAAAAAAAAAGAATGTGTGTGGTGAAACATGGGGAGAGGAAGTGATTTGCCAAGACTTAGCAGTCTGGATAAATGACAAAGTGGGACTGGAATCAGCATCTCATTGCCCCTTCCTTTGCTATTCATGTTATTAAGTGATGCTGCTACAGATCAGGCAGTGACTATGACTCTGGTCTCCTTTTGTGCACTACAGGCAGACAGTGTCTGGATGGATATTCCAGATGATGACGACTTGCCTACATTCGACGAACTGGAAGACTGGATTGAGGATGTCCTTTCTGGGAAAATAAATACAGAGGATGACGACGATGATGACGACAATGATGATAACGATGATGATAACGATGACAATGATGATAAGGATGGCAACGATGATAACGATGACAATGATGATGATGATGATGACGATTAGAACTGAATCGGTAGCAGTCCCCCTCTCGTGCAAAGTGGAGCCCTCATCTCTCTCATTCATTCAGATATTTGGAGAGAGGCTGAATACTTGTGTGACTGTGAGCAGTGATTCTGTCAGTCCTTTAAAACCGTAGTCCATCTTCTCCAGGACACCTGTTAATGGCCTTGCTTCCATGCTTCTCTGGCAGGCTCGTGATTTCTGACGAGAACAGCTAAAGTGATGTTCAGGTGTGTCTCGCTTGAGGGGTTAAGCATAATGATCTTTCCCTCATCTTTGATATATTTAAGATAGAATGAAATAACCCAGCATTAGCACCACACTAGCACTCAAAACACACACTACAGAAAGGAAGGCTCTATGCACTGCGCTGATAACGCCGATTCACCCATAGACTGCACACAGCATTGGTAGCACCTACACTACCTGAAAGTAATCTGCTCTGAAGTGCCTGAAAAGCAGAATATCAATCACACATTAATTCTCAGGAACTTCAGGCACTTATAATTAGAAAACAGCTAGCTTCTTGAAGCTTTGTATTTTTTAAGTCAAAAGCTGTTCAGATTTATTCCTGTTCTCCAGGGTCAGATTTTACTGGTGGGTTGTTGCTCAGCACAAGGGCATCACAGAGATTAAGAGTTTTCCAGAGTCTAATTGAAAGCAAGACTCATCGCAGGCATGTTTAACCACGGCCAAAATGAACCCGAAAAACCAGGCTAACCAGATGCTTCCGTGCCATCCAGAAAGGCTGAGCCAATCCTGGTTTTTCTCCATCTCATCCCAGGACTTGCAATCCCACCTTTCTTAGAAAAACTCAGAGATGCAGTGGGGTAAACTCAGGCCTCACTTAACCTGTTCAGGTGACCTGGAGTCAGGTGGTAAGAAGATTACCAGATAGCTGTAGGCCAGGGCTTCTCAGCAAGGTCCACAGCCAGACCTGGTTTTCAGGATACCCTCCACAAATTTGCATCAGATATAGCTGCATGAATGGGCACCCCTCAATGACTGAAGCTGAGGACACCAGGGCTGGGTCATCAGAGACCGTCTTGAGCCAGACCTGGTTTTGCCCCCACCCCCATTTCTGAATCTGTACTTCCTGTTTCAGGCCCAGATTTATTTATTTAGGTGTTTTTTATACTGTCGTTCCAAAAGACGATCACAATGGTTTACAGTATTATCAATCATATTCACGGTCAACGATCGTGTGCTTTGTGTTAACATTCACCCGACTAATTCAATATCACAGTGAATACAAATTTTAGATCATAGTTATGCATTGTCAAGGATGTCAAAGTGGTTCCTATCCAATTTAGTTCCTACTTATTCATCGTAGGCAGCTGCCTAGGGCGTCAGATTTTTAAAAGTGCCCAAAATATCCAGGCCAAAGAGCAGGCCTGCCTCCACTTGCTTTAGAGCTTCAAAAGGGCAGCTCTGTGGCACTCTGCCCATGGATGCCAGAATCATAAATCTGGCCCTGCCTGCTTTGCTTAAGGTATTGGAACCACAAGTTCACAGATGCAACAGCATAAAAGCAGCTCAGTTTGATAAGCCTAACCCAATGAAAACCTGTCACTGTGCCAAGAGACGCTGCATGCAAAGCAAGATGACGGATTCTGCCCCTTACCCTCCGTCCAGTCCCTCACTCCCAGCCTTGTTTAAAAACACAAACTCAGAGAATTAGACGATGCACAACGATGAATTTCTTATCTGCTAAACCCAAATTTGATTTAAAGCTTGGGGGTGGCGGGGTTTTACACCCTGTAGAAGCCCACCTGGCTTTTTCCTCCTTTTCTGCCACATAATTCCTGCTGCAGTGTTTCAGGACAGGCTGATCCAGTGCCGGTATTTACCCTTCACTGCATGCATGGACTTGGTAGTTCTGAGCTGGCCAGGAGAAGCAGATCCATCAGGAGACTAGTGCAGCGGTTATCAATCAGGATCAAATGAGTCTGTGCTGAGAAACCGGACCCGGCTGGGTGGGACACTGACGTTGGCCAGAGGCTTTAACTCAAGGCCCAAGGTTGGGTTGTCAGTATTGCGGCTGAAAAATAAGGGATGGTTCCTTTACTGAATGCAAATACCGAAGCTATCTTTTTATCAATTCATGGGACAATTGTAAAGGGTTGTAAGCAACCTCTCTGGCCTGGCACTATTTTCCTCTTCCTATTGGGCTCCTCTTCAGGTAGGTGCCACAAAACAAGCCCTCAGCCGATGTTTCATAGCCAACACACAACCCTGAAATTGCATTGGATGGGATGGGTGGGGGGTGGGTGTCAGTCACGTGCCTGCTTTCTTTCTGGCGCAGTATAAGGTCGCTGTCTGAGGAATGTAGGACTTTGCAGGTAGTGGAGACCCTCACGACTGCTTTTCCATTACTGCCTGCCCACGAAACCCACCGGGCACAGCACCTCAACCCAGGCTGGGCAGACAGTCCTGCCCTGTCAGCTGACCCACTGCCAAAGCATCAACCAATCTGTAGCCCTGATTTTCTCATTAAACACCTCCCCATTAGGGGGTACAGGTGTAGGGGGGAGAAGGGATCAAAGACTTCCACACAGGTTAGTAAATGATTTAGGATTTCCCTAGAAGTCCTGTGGAGTCTCAGGAAAGGTTTCGTAAATGGACCATGCAGAGAAATCTACTTTTTGCTGGTATCCTGCTGCCTTGCTTTACAGCAGCCTCTGCGCCGAGTCCCTGGTCCTGTATATTATTCCTTTTAGTGGAAGCCCCGATTGCTAAATATAATTCTAAATGGAGGAGAGGGGGAGCCCACCCTAATGATGGCAACATTTAAACAAACGTGAGAGGTTTGGGGGGTTGGGACTGCACAGTCCCACAGGGTGGCTTTTACCATGATGGTGGGGAAGGGAGAAACTCGGCCGCAGGTCCATTTTTGCTTTTATAGCACTTCTTACCCAGATTTCTTCAAAAACTATCCAGCTAAGTCGCTAGTGATCAGGCCACACAAGGCCCAATAACTTTAGATTTGCTCTGAGGCAGGCCTAACGGTATCTGGCTAACTTAAGGCCTCATTCACTCGCCATTTTCCTCCACAGAGACAGAATGGGAGAAAAGCCTTAGTGAATCAGGCCCTTAAGCTGGACAGAACTGAAAATCGGCTAAGTTAGCCAGCTAAAACCTAGTTGGGATAAGTGGCGCAATTTTCAAATCCTTGGCTTGTAGATGGAGAACTTCTTGACCTCATGATGGCCATGCACTGCCCAGGGGGCACCTATAGAGAGAGGCTTTAAAAAAAAAACAAAAAAACCAACCACACGCACTACTCAATTACTCCTTTTTCTTTTTAAATTCTATCAGATACTCATAGCAAGTCTCCATGGATTTCAAATTTCTAAAAAATACAAAAAAAAAACCACACACACACACTGCTCTAGTCTAGGACAGCCTACAGAGGGGGACTGGGCCCACTAGAAAAATATTATTTTTAACTTATTTTGGTATAAAAATGTACAAATCTATTTCTGTACAAATAATAAGAAAGAATCAGACAAAACGCTGTACATTTTTCATATAATTAAAGCATAATTGCCACCATGGTTCGGTTCTGCTTAGATTATTTTGATCTTGCTACATTTTTACTGAGCTTTGTTGTCCATTCTGATTACATTCATCTTTATATGGACCAGGGCTCTGCTGAAAACTGTCACTGATGACTTCATCTCATATTATTTATTATATACCGGCATTTGGATATAACCATCCTATTGGTTTACAACATTTGTATTTAACTAATAACAGACATCATATACAATAACATCACTCTCTCCTTATTAAAAATTAAACATACTTTACAATTTAAAGTCAAAACTTGAATCAGTCACCGAGACATTCATACCATTAACAGTTTCACAGGTCTCTGCTGCGTGTTACCAAAAGATTATTTCCATAAGTTCCTGCCATATTAACAGCCAAGGAGGGATATAGAATGATGCATTTTAAGGATAATCTCAAAAAGTTTGTCATTGAAAGAGGACTGGCTTTACATGCATTGGCTTCTCTGTTTTAATACACGCAGGTTTGACAGATCCTCCGGCTCCTTCACCTTCGCATTGGTTGCTGGTTTGTGTGAGATTATTTGGCACTTTTCCCAGTAATCCCTGGTTATTTAATCCTTTGCTTGCACTGCTGTAGTACCTGAAGGCTGATGTATGTCAATAAGTTTGTTCTGTGCTTCCTTATGGCTGGGCTTTTTTTTTTTTTTTTTTTTTTTAACTCTCCTTGTATTTTTTTCCAAATAGTTTTTGGTGTCTCTTCAATTTGCAGATATTAAGAGAATTTATAGTGAAACATGGCTCGTGGCAGGGGTTGGCTGTACAGGCTGCTGGGACATCTCTGATTAATGTAAAGCTGTTAGCCGTTTGATGAAAAACTTTGAGTTTATCCTTGCTAAAAGTTATCAGTTTGCATTGTATTTGAAGTTTGTAGGCAGCCCTGCTCCATTTCTACCAGCTTCTTTGGTTATTATTGGCATATGGTTTAGTAATTACTGTGCTGATTTTTATAATTCTCCAATCATCTTAGGCACCAGCACTGGCCAAATCCAATTGGTTGATTCACATTTACTTGTATAAAAGCCAAAGAGCAGGGATCATGCATAAAGCTTGAATGGCATCCAATGTGTCTTTTTTTGGAAAACAAAATCATGCTTCCTTTTTTTTTTTTTTTTTTTTTTTAAATGAAGCTTGCTTGAAGTTTTAAATGTCTTGGTCTGAGCAGAAACGCGAGTTCAAAACTTTTGAAGCATGTCTTGGCCTCAGCAAGCACACGGATACAAGAGACGCCTACAGCAGAAAAAGCTAAAAACGGGCTGTGACCATAATCAAAACAGGGCACACTTTATGTATTTATTTTTTAATTTTACAACCTGGTGAAATAAGAGAAAAAATAGCCATTGGCTTATGAAGAAAGTCACAAAGAATAAAATCAAAATTAGGTATAATGGCCACGACAAGGCAAATTCATATTTTAAGCAACTTGACGCACTCCAATTACTGCCTTTAAATTCAGAAGCCTTGTCCCCCACTAGGATGCATTTGGCCTTCACTGCTCCTGCGGTGGGCAAGGTCAGTAGCATCAAGTACAACTTTATGTGTAGGCTATGTGAATTGAGGCAAGATATTAGCACTTTAATTGTAAATTTATCTGATGCCGCATTAATGGCTGCTACTGGAAAACATATATACTTTGCTGATAATATTTAATAAGACTCTTGACATTTCTTAATTTAAAAAAATTAGCACATGAGAAGGCAAGGTCTGGAAATGACCTTCTGGATGTATTCCCAAGCATATAGCTGTCATTTTGGCCAAGAACAACGTATGGTTGGAGTCACGAGCAGAGGATGGTCCTGTCCTTTCTTCACTGGGATTCAGAACCTGTACATGATGGCCGCTTGGCTCCACTGAGAACAGAAGAGTCCCCGGACTCTGACCAAACCGGAAGAATTAAAAAAAAAAAAAAAAAAAGAAAGTGCACGAGACGCTGTATTCATTGCAGCAAGAGGACAAGGGTAGTATGTGCATCGGGTTTGCTGTGACCTCGAGCCCCATAATGCAAACTATCCACACAATTCACCATTTCTGTTTCTGAGGTGAGCCCAAAACGAATACTGTCCATGTAACACAGTGGCCTCCAGCCGAAGGCGCGAATGCTTCGTGGCTACTACAACACCATAAAATAAAAAGGCAACGTTTAATTTCAAAAGGTGAACAGAGAAAATGAAGGATCAAAGACCCAGAACTGATAGGTACATTAACAATAACAGACAGACGCTGCTGCTAAGACTTCCGCATTTTCATTTATTTTCTGGACAAATATGCAGTGTGTAAAATGTTCTCTTTGAAAAGATCTGTTAAAAAATAATAGATACAAATTCAACAGAACGCAGCCTGTGACAGGACTTTGGACTATTCTACACACTCTGGTTAATGACAAACACCAGGACTCTGCAGCTTAATGTAACAAACAGAGGAGACCCCCAGACCCGGTTCCCAGCTTCAAAGCTAAGCAGGCAGGAAGACGCTGGTAATGTCAAGTTGTACATGGAACATGGCATCGTCCATCTTAATCAGATGGTTTGCATATAAAAAAAAATATATATTAGAAAAAAAGTCCATACAGCGCAGTAAGAAAAGAAGGGGTCACCCAAAGGTAAATAATGAGATGGCCCCCAGTTACAAACTCAACACTGACTTTAGGAGAAAGTGACAGCAGCATGAAAACCCACAACCCTGCATAACTAGTATATGCCAAGTCCCCTTTTATTATAAATATACACTATCCCATCAGGAAATACCTAACACTACCAGAAAGGAGCAAGGGAGACATTTCTCCAAAAAAGTTTTTAAGCTCCTGTAAGGAGGCATTAAATCCCCAGGAAAATCCAGCTGCAGTTTCTCTTTGGTCCCGGATAGCTTTCTGGGGAGCAAAAACCATCCAAAATCCCCCAAGAAGAAAGCAGCTTGTGGTTTGGGGTTGATTGGGGTGATGATCAGAGCTGATCAGGATATTAATGCCCTGGGGGTTCAGCCGGGAGGCGATCAACAGAGCTGAATACTCCTGGTGGCTGCCCTGCCACATCCACGCATCTCAGCGGTCAAGAAGCCCAATGTGAGAGGAAGCACTAGTGTGACTCCACAGGCAGGGCAGAAGGGCTGGGGATCCTCCATGACCTCGCTGACCTTCCCCCCCCAGCACCTGTTCAAATCCCACCTCCTACCCTTTCGTTTTCCTTTGGTGAGGTAGTGATGTCACCGACAAGAGGCTCGCCTCCTTAAATGTAAACCCACCTTACCCTGCATGGTGCTGCTGTCGAGATGCCACACACGGGCATCCCGACGAAGAGTAAAGTGCAAGCAAAGTGCACCCTCCTGCTGAAGAGATGCAGAACGGAGGTCACGGGCAATGGCACCGCTAAACAGAATGGCTCCTTCCATGGCACATGTTTCTAACCACGTCTGCAGCACTGTTCCCCTGTGGGTACCCCTCCCATAGAAAAGTCCTGGCCAGGGAATGATTCTGTTGTTCTGGAGGTGGGGGGGGACCCGTATCAGACTCATTTCTCTCCTCAGCTGCTCCATCCCCACTAACTGAACAAGACTGCGTGCGCTCTTTGGTATTCTCCAGACTAACTGCGGCTCCTGGCTTGCCAGAGCCCACGCCCTCTGCCAGAGAATACCACCACAGCCACGGGGAAACCTTGCCTCAAGAGCAGCTGAAAAGACCTGAGGCTCCCAGCGAGGATGTTCAGAGCTCCTCAAGAGAGAGGACAGATGGACACCTGCACTGTGAAAAACGGAAGCGAGATACCACCTCGGACACAGAGGAACCTCCATGCCACCAGGAAAGGGGCCCATGCCTACAACCTGAGGCTCTCCTTGATCCTCGGGGGGGGGGGGGGAGGGGAGGCCCCGATGGTCAGCCCCCCGCAGAAGAGGAACAGAGAGGGAAACCAAGCTGCTCCCCCAACCCTCCCCTAAGTGGTTTAAGGATGGTGGTTGCCACAGTACTGGTCAAGAGAACTGGTGCGTGGTAAAAGAATCCAAAATAATCATCGCTGTGGCTCTCTTAACGTGCCAGGGACTGCAGGCCGACTTTCTCTCTCCTCCCCACCCTTCTATGCTACAGAGCTTCCCTCTTTCATCTCTTCCTCTGAAACACAAGCCTGAGACTTTTCCAGCTCTGCCTTTCTGTAGTGCCCTGAATTTCGTTCCCCCCACTGTACCGCTGCAGAGCGAGGGGAGTCTCCCCCCCCCCCGTTCCAGGGGCCAGCCAGCTAAAGATTCAGCACATCAAAAACAACCACTGCAAGGGAAGGGGAGGCCGGCCTCTGAGATGTGCGTTCCCAAAACAGGAAAGAGCACTTGTGGCAATCCGGGAACGAGAAGAAAATGAATCAGCGCTGTTCCTTGATGCATGGAATAAAATGTGTCTCACTAACACCAGGGGCACAGGAATCCTTAAACATGACTGGTGTGGAATATTAATTTAGTTACTAGTTAGGATAAGCTCTTGCTTGTCTCAACTACTGCGGGGCCAACCTGTTTGACAAAAGAAGCTGTTTTCCTGTAAACAATCCACAAATGGATTCTAGTTTTCCTTTGATGCTCCTTCGAGTCATGCAGAAAACGTAACTAAGCCAGCAGGACAGACACACAGATGGCAGGCTTCTGCACCACCAAAGCCCGCCTCACACAGACTGACCCAGGGACTCATGGACATCAAAAGACATTACATCAGCGTATGCACTATTCCACCATCCTCCTATGTCCTGCCAGGAATGCACATGTCCACTGAACCTTAGAGAGACAGACTGGGAGTAAAGCTGTAAGATTTGCCCTTAGGAAGGTGCCTAAATGGGGGATGGAAGGCTACTGGTGCAGAAGATGCCTCCCCCTCCCCCACAACAATTGTAAGGCAAAGATTCAGGTCACCCCTCCCCTGGGCAAGAGGCGAAAGGTAATCCCTGCTGATGTCGCTCCAGCAATTTCCTATAGGACAGGCAGGGTAGTCCCGGAAAGAGATCCCCTTCCCGAATAAAGTGCAGGCAATCAGGTTATGCACAGTGCAACTGGTCCAGCACACAACAGGATCAGCCCAAGCTGCAGGAAGCAGAACAAGAGACCCTCTCTCTCTCCCATTCACTTGCCACTCTTAAACGGAGGTCTCGGACTGCAACTGCAGAACAAACTTGTGAGACTTGGGATCAATGAACTCCTCGGAGAGCTTGATGAAGGGGATTTTCTTCACACTGACGACGAGACTGAAGTCCAGGCACTTGAGAACAAAGACTAGGCCATCGCGTAAGCCGCTGGTGACCGCCTCCTCACTGACCAGTGTCCACTGCCGAGCAAACCACCGCTCCCGGTCATACTGCAGCGTGGGGCCGGGGCTGAGGTACCGCTCCAGGAACGCCTATGGGGAGGGGGGGACGGACAGGGAGACATCAGTGCCCTAGAAACTCCCAGAGCAGGACACAAAATTTTTACAAACTCAGCCTTCAAATGCTTTCAGAAAAACAGAAGAGGCGAGAGACTGTACAGCGCCAAAGAACAGAGATTTCAGCATTTTTATTGTGAAGCAGCTCATTTTTTTCAGAGTAGGGACCGTAAAGCTTTCTTGGGACTGTGCTGGAGAGTCCGGCCACCCAGACCTTTAATGTAAGAATTCATCATCCGGCCACAGTGGGATAAAGTGTCATAGCACTGATGACATCAGGAAATCACCCCTTTAGGGCCTGGAGTTTGGTGGGGCCATTTGTAATTACTTTCCAAGCTAGACACTTTTATGATCTAATTGTGGACCAAGTTGTCAAATATATTTAGAAAAAATATAGAAAATCTGTAATTTCATTAGACACATTTTTTAAAACAGTGATTCTGCAAAAGCACCTGCTAGCCCATCAGGAAAAGGATCAGGCTTGTCTTGGGGCCATTAACTAAACAGGAGCTGTTCCCTCTGCCACTTGCTCGGCTAGATCTCTGCATGTGAACACAGGATTCCTTGGCAGCTTAGGGTACAATCCCGTTCCCCCCCCCCCCCCCCCCCCCCCCCCCCAAAAAACAACTATGATGGGATCAATTTCAAACGTAATATCTTCTATTTGAGGGTCAGTGGAGTTTACATTAACAAGATCACTTACATGGTAATAAAAAGTGCCTGCCCAAGAAAGCTTGGAAGTATGAGCACAGGGAGGAGCTAAGTGCCCGAGAGTGGATAAGGAGCTCTGCAGCCTGTAAGGAGGGGGAAGGGAGGCGCAAGTTACCTTTGCTGTCATGTTGTTGGTGATGGCAAAGCAGAGATGCTGCAGGATGCTTTCCATGGTGTGATAATGCTGCTGCCGCGTGGTGCGGAGATACTTCTGCAGTGCTCGGGCCATGGATGGAAAGATGGCCTGTGCTGCCTCCCGAGGGTCCATCACCTCACCTGCACCCTTCTGTTGCTCCTCCTCCTCCTGACGCTTGATGTGGGTGAACGCTTCTTCCACTGCGACCACAAGCCTGTCAAGAGAGTCAAAGATGGAGGGGCAAAACGGTGAGCGAGGTGGGAACACACTATTGCCGAGGGCATTCAGTGTCCATGTACGCAAGCAGGGGGGAGGAGGGAAATCACGGAGAAGCTGGCCATGCCCCTGCGGCAGGTCTCCTGCACACTTGGCCTAAGGAGATGGTTGGCTCTCCTGTGCATGACCACCAGACACTTGTCACTGGCCTCCTGGCTGTACTTGCAGACGTCTTTGGCTTTCAGGGTCTGAGAATGAGGCAGTTCATCTATCACTGATACACATTTTGGAGTAATGGGATCAGAGTGGGGTGAGCTAGCCTCCCCCCCTCCCCCCTTCTGTCTGCATTCCCACGGCTTGGTATTGAGGACCCAGAATTCAAAATCTGAAGACCCAAGTTTGAATCCCAGTGTCTCCATTCACTTGCTACGTGACCCCGAGCAAGTCACTTAGCCTTTAACAAACAGCACTGCAGTGCCCTGCAGACCTGGGGTTCCAGTCCTGTCCTAGAAATGTTAGCTTATGGCTCCGAGATCTGCTGTTTTCCCCAGATGTGACCAGAGGGCAGAATAAAGGAAACGTATTACCTTCAGCTCTCAAGCTTACAATGTGCTATATACCCTTAGGAGATAAAATATGCACTAAAAAGTTGGGCATGTACTATTCTCTCCCTGAGTCTCCAGAAAACCATGTACAACAATCTAGCATATCATTTATGTACAAGCCATCATTGAGGAAGAGGACACTGATGTGGTTGCAGTAACTGAATCATGGAGCAGTGATAATCAGGACAGGGAGAACACTATAACCAGGATATGGGGAGGAGTAGTTTTATATACTAGGGACAAAATAAAAGACAGATACTAAGGGAGTAAGGAGCAGCTGAGTTGCTGTGGGATGTCTTGGAGACCTAAGGCGACCAATATCTATGCACATCTAGTCTATAGGCCACCAAAGGCTAACCTGCCTCTTGCTACTTTCTGAAATTGCTCGTGTGTCCAATTCCTGGCCTGTAAGTCAATCTTCTTTTCTAAGCCTGCTTCTTTGTGAACTTGTTATTCACTCCGGCTTCCAGCCTGCAAAGTCCAGCTTTTTGTTCAAGCCTGCTTCACTGTAATTCTGTTTCTGACTCCAGCTTCTGGCCTGAAAAGACAGCTTCCATGTTAAGCCTGCTTCTATGCAAACTGTTTCTGACTCTAGATCCTGCCCAGCACTGCAGCTTGCCACTCAAGCCCACCACTGTTTCTGTGAGCAACCTGCCAAACTTTTTCTAGCCTGTCCTAGGGCCCGGTCGAGCTCCCCTCAGCCTGCTGTGTGGATCTGAGTATCTGGAGGGTGGGAACCCAACAACGTCCTATGCAACAGCTTATACATCAATTCCACTCTACGAGTGCATAAGGATATTTTGTGTGCAGCCTTCCAAATTCCTTTCATCCAATTTAGTGCCTAGATCTCGCTTCCATTGTGCTATCAAAGGCAAAGGAGGTACCCGTCCCTCATAAGAGAGCGGGATGGCCCTACCCAGTGATATGATCTCTTTCCTCAGCCAGCACTGTTTTCCACTTTTGTAGGCATTCTTATAACCCATAAGAACATAAGAACATAAGAAAATGCCATACTGGGTCAGACCAAGGGTCCATCAAGCCCAGCATCCTGTTTCCAACAGTGGCCAATCCAGGCCATAAGAACCAGCCAGCCCTCTCGATCCTTATCGTTGCTATATATCTATCTCTCTCTATATATATCTATCTATCTCTCCCAGGATTCTGCTCACAGCCCAAATTCACTTTTTTAAGTTATCAGATGGAACCCAGCCTTCCTCGTTCTATAACTGACCCAGAAATCTCACCCCTGATTCCCACCAGTCATCCATCTCCATATTAAACGCAGTAACCGAGTCACTGGGTTTATCCTTCAAGAGAGAGATCAGTGATATCCTACGTGGGATTCTTGCGCCTTTGCATAATGAATGCCAGACCTGGATTGTATGACCCACTAAGGGGTCTTAGCACTCTCCGAACCTGTGGAGATGAGAGTGGAAGTACTAGAAGGGAGGATAGGCCTATCCCCCCCACCCCCCATCTATCTTCTAGAGATACCCAGGAAGCTGCATAGTTTCTGATTTTAAAGTCATTTTTATCCCGTCCCAAGGCTGTAGAGCTCTAGTTTCCAGCCGGCTGTGTTGAACTCCATATCCTATACACACGGGAGGGAGGTGGGGGGATTCAAATCAGCCAAGAAGACTGCAAAAGCTTCCTCTGGTTAGTAGAGGAGGAGCGGGAGCTGCATGCAGGCTCACCTCTCGCAGATGTGTAGGATAAGTTATCCTGCCTGTTGCCCTACAGCCCCCCCCCCCCTCACCTGGCTTTGCGTTTCTTGACCTTGCGCTTGTGCTCCGCCTCCTCGTAATACAGCTCGTTGTGGCTGGAGTCCCGGCGGCGGGCAGCAGCGGCAATCAGAGCTCGTGACTGGCCAGCTGCATTGTTTCCAGGACCTTTAAAAGTAGAAGGGGGAAGGAAAGCTAGGATTAAAACCTCAGCAGACAGCAGTTAACAAGCATCAGACACAAGGGTTTCCAGATATTTTATTGATCGGATCATCGTGTCATGAACGGGATACCATGATCCGATATCCCCATTTTGCAAGTGCAAGGACTCCTTTAAAATTAATTTATAAAAGGTGACAGAAAAATAATTAAGCAATCATTTCTCACCAGGTCTTAAGTTACCCAAAATTGTCCCTTAGGAATTGTAATTAAAGAAGAAATGTCATTAAAATGCGTTTGCCTTCCATGCATGTCCCGTGGGGGGGGGGGGGCATGTGTGTACATGCACAAACCGCGCTTCTGAACGCTGCCCGGCATATCCTTGTGGGTAAAAGTGCACGTTCACGTCCGTGTGGAGAAAGAGCGGCGTTCCCGGGGGCAAGGCGAGGAAAGCACGTTTGCCGTTTTGCTCTGTCATTTTTGACAAGCCCTCACACTAAATTTCCTAATAACTGAAGGTCCATGGGGGCTGTCTCATGCTACCAACTGAGACACAGATGATCTTTGCTTTGCTGCAAGGTCCTAAATGCTCAGGAGATGAAAACTTTAGAACATCTATACCTGAGAATGGAAATTATCCTGACCATTAATTCCTGTTTTATCTACCTCCGGCTGCTGTCAGGACCCATGGGCACGGCTGCTCTGACAATGTAACAGCATCCTCAAATTTGTCCTGCCACCACCAATCCAGGATCTAAAATCCACATCTCCATCTTGCTCTCTACCACCATGTACATACCATACAAACCAGCAGGTCCTGCACTTCTAAACAGCTTACCCAAAACATGCACGGAGGTCCAGCCCAGACCGACATTTATGCTTCTCAAGAAGGAGGCGGCAAAACCTCCTAAAGTGGGATTAACAGTACCTTGGGGAAACTCGACTCCCAAATACCACATCATCAAATGCCCACTTGCCACTCTGTGATATTTTTTGAAGGTATGAATGCAACCCCATGCCTTCTCTCTCCAAAACGGGATTCAGATTGCTCAACCTTAATCAAACATTGAAAATGGAAAAAAAAAAAAAAAGAAACCATTTTACAAAGTGGTGCATCCGAGAGAAACTGTGTAACTGGACAGCATGGATCAAAAATGCAAGCTGGGGAAAACACCCAAATGGAGGAATACAAATCAAAGAATACAATGGACAACTGAGCTCCTACCAAACATGGAAATATAATTGAATCGAACAGTGGTAATGGTCTTTTGTCTTGTACTAACAAACTACTCTAGAATAGTATAATTTAAAGAAATCTTTGTTATGAAAACAACCACTATGTCATAAAACCATAATCTACTTCTTTATCAAAAAATATTAGCAATGTTATCCATCTACCGTAATTTACATTATACCTAAATGTCTCTTAAAAAGACCATATAAATATCCATGAATGTATTATTCCATTTAAATAAAACCCCCCTACCACTCAACATACACATCTATTCTCATTCTAAAACACACAACTCTATTCACCACCATACAGCTAACCGATTTAATATCATTGATTTACAGTACAAGTGTAGATGACACACTCTTGATAACGTCAGTGTCCAGGACAAACAAACAAAGCAGTTAAAAAATGTTATTGACTCATATCGCATAAACGCTTATCGTTATGTTCGCTTCCAGCGCTTGTAGATGAGCCAAAGCTTCTACTTAACTTGTCTCAATCCACTGAAAGGTCCGGCGTACGTGAAATTTACTCAGTGACCCATTGGACTCAAGGATACATTCCAATACTGAAGTTATATTTCAGGCACTTGCTGGATTCTTCCTCTTCTTGACCGCTTTTTAAGCACTCAAATCAAATGAGCAGTGCTTCAATTGTACCTGATATATATTTATATTACACTTTTCCAAGAACTAAATTTGTCCAAACTGGATATCATCACATAAGCCAAAAGAAAATATAAATTGGAACACATACATTCCCTTCCATACTGAAATCTAGAGTAAAACAGGCACCTACACATTCTCGAACAATGAAAATCTTAAATCTAATGAAAATCTTAAATCTAAAAACAGACACATTTAAGAAGAGAACTAACTTGAATGCCAGTATTTCTCCATTGTTAATTAATTAGGCAAAGGTCACATGGAAAATCTAGCCTGACCTAATTTACTCAAATGCTTGAATGAAGAACCAAGCTACAAGAGCCTTCCTGAAATTCACAGAATTGTTTTAGAACGATCTCTTGTGGTTAGAAATTCCAGTGGTTACTGCAATCACTGAAAAGTTAGTATAAAAAGCAGATATTAATTCACGCCTATGCATTTAAATATATTCAATATATGTATATATAATCAGTGCCTCTGGAACACTACAAAGTTATTTATAAAAAGGAGAAAGGTGTACATATTAAGATGTTTTCGCTGTAGTATCATATAAGGTGCAAACAAACTATAATATATATATCTGTAGTGCTTTGAGCCATAATCACATGCCAACTTTTTGTTCAATTAGTTGTTGCATTAAAAACTGTCTCAAAGCCAAGCCTACTCTATCACAGTCTTATCAACCACCCAACTGTTGATTACTCAGCTACCAGACCAAAAAATGAAAGTCCTCCAATACTATAATAAGCGCAAAATATGTATTTAACTTGGAATGGCTCGCAAATGATGATGACGACTTGATGTAACCCCAAGTTGAAACAAATCCACTCAAAAGATGCAAAATGCAAAGGACTGGGTAAGTAGAGTCAAGCTGTACATCAAGGGAGAAAGTGCCCGACACGGTCAGTGTTTCGATGGAACACGGTCTGCTTCAGCATTGCTTGGTTATTCATTTTTTTTGTTTTTATATTGTTACTCATAAGAACCATGCCATTTTGTTTGTGCAATTTGATTGGTTCCTTTCACTTTAAAACACTTGGGTATTCTGACATGCGATGTGGCCATGTTTTGAAGAGAGGTGAATCCTTGGTGGTGGCGTAAGATGTTTCTGGAAGGTTTTGGTTTTCCTCTGCTGAGCTGTAGGTAAAAATGTTGGTCTCCATTTGCAGATTCGCCAAAGGGCCCTGGAGCAGACTGTGTTCTTTTGAAATACTGACAGCACTTAACCACTTGGTGACAGCTTGAATCTACTTACCAATTCCTTTGCTTATTACATCTTTTGAGTGGATTTGTTTAAACTTGGAGTTACACTGAGTCATCATCGTTTGTGTATCCTCTGAGCTCAATACATATTTTGAGCATATTAAAGTATTAGTGGATTCTTTTTTTAATTTGATTTCTTGGACTGGTATCTGGGTAATCAACAGCTGTGTGGGTGATAAGACTATGATGCAATATGCTTGCCCTTGAAGGGACAGCTTTAATGCAATAAATAATTACACAAAAAGCTGGCATATGATTATATCTGTAGTGCTTTGAGCCATCTATATTATAGCTTGTTTGCACCTTATATGATACCAAAGTGAAGACATCTTAAAATGTACACCTTTCTTCTTTAAATAAATATTCTGGTTCTGGATACCCTTATAGGGTATATTAATTCTTCCACTATTTGCAATTTTTTTTTCATTAACTCTGCTAATTAAAACTAACAACCACAGCAGATTTAATTCAAAGGGTAGAAAGTACTTTTTCATTCAGCACACAATCAAGCTGTGGAAACTGTTGGCAGAGGATGTGGTCAAGGCAACCAGCAGAGAGGGGTTTTAAAGAGGTTTGGCTAAGTTTCTGGAAAAGCCTATAAAACATTTTTGGCTTTCCCACATCAATCTGGCCATCTCTTATGCCTGAGAGTGAGCAACAAAAAAAACCACAAAACAAACAGATCTACTTTTTGGGATGCTCCAGGTACTTGTGACTCAACTGACCACTGTCGGAGCCAGGATGCTAGCCTAAATGGACCTAAGTGACTCAGCGTAACAAATCCTATGTTTTTACGTTTAATTGGCTGTTTTGGTTCACTGTACTTTATTTTTCTCCACTACTTGTAGTTTTGATCCATGCTGTCTAATTAAACAAAAGTTTCCTGTGGTGCACCCTCCATAAAATGGTTCATTATTGTATTAATGGTTCAAAAAACCCTGGTTTTCACCTGAACTAAAGAAACTAAAACAAGAGCTAAGACATAAATAACATAAGTGGCGTAAAGACCCCTCCCCAAATTCGCTGACCGCCTACAAAACCTCTATGCGCAGCTACAGGACTACCATACTACGTACAAAAAGAGACTTCCACGCCCGCAAAATACACAACTTTCACTACGACGTGAAGGCCCTGTTCTCGTATGTTTCAGAACTTACAAAATCCACCACCCCCTCTATCCCCGATAACCAAGCCCAAACTAAGTCCAACGAACTTGCAACCTTCTTCCAGAAAAAAAATTTCCAATCTCTTAACCCTGCTCACTTCCACTAATACCTCTCCCATACCCACTTACACCTCCAACCTCGACCAGAGAGCCAAGTTTGATTCCATTGAACTCACTTCATCCCTTGAAATCGAATCCATCCTCAAGAACATGAAACCCTCCTCCCATCCCTCCGACCCCATCCCGACAAAATTACTGCTCACCATTCCAAACACCATTTCCAAATCCCTGGCCAAAATTATCAACTGCTCCCTGTCTCAAGGAATAGTCCTTGACCCTCTGAAACTTGCCACCCTTAAACCCCTACTGAAGAAACCAAACCTTGATCCAGGAGACCCCCTCTAACTTCCATCCCATCTCCAACCTGCCATTTATCGCCAAACTCATGGAGAGGCTAGTCAACGTCCAACTCTCCGACTATCTAGACAAACATTACATTCTCTACCCCGCGCAGTTTGGCTTCCGTAAATTCCTAAACACAGAATCCCTTCTAATTTCTCTCACGGATACCCTTCTCATAGGATTAGACAAAGGACAACCATACCTACTAGCACTTCTGAATATCTCATCTGCGTTTAATACCGTGAATCACTCCACCCTCCTCAACTGCCTCTCAGACATAGGTATCTCAAGAACAGTCCTCAGATGGTTTGAGTCATTCCTCAGCAACAGATACTATAAGGTCAGAATAAGCAATAAAGAATCCCCTCCCATCAGTTCTACCCTTGGAGTACCCCAAGGCTCTTCCCTCTCCCCTATCCTCTTTAACATCTATCTCTTACCCCTCTGCCAGCTCCTTGCAAAACTAAACCTAACTCATTTCATATATGCTGATGATGTGCAGATTCTGATTCCCATAACAGATTCCCTCTCCAAAACTCTTAAGTTCTGGGACAGCTGCCTTCACTCCATCAACTTCCTCCTCTCCAGTCTCAATCTCGTCTTCAACATGGCCAAGACTAAATACTCCTTATTTCCTCGGACCACAATCACCTTTCCCTCCCTGACCCCTCATCCGCCACACTTCCCAAGCAAGAGACCTCGGCGTAGTACTGGATAACCGACTAAACTTTAAAAAATGTGTTAACACAACAAAAGACTGCTTCTACAAATTACAAATTCTGAAAAAACTTAGACCACTCCTCCACTTCTATGACTTCCGGACTGTCCTCCAAGCTACCTTTTTCTCTAAAATCGACTACTGCAACTCCCTCCTTCTAGGACTCCCCGCAACTACCATAAAACCCTTGCAGATGCTCCAGAATGCCGCCGCCAGAATCCTAACCAATTCCAGCCGAGGAGATCACATCACACCCATCCTCAGAAATCTCCATTGGCTCCCTATCAGCTTTAGAATCCTTCATATGTCTCTCATTATCATTCACGAAGCCATCCACAATCAGCACTCGCTCGAGCTAAAAATCCCGTTACGACTCCACACTTCAAAAAGACCAGTTAGAACTGCTTATAAAGGAACCCTACACGCTCCCCCCCCCCCCCCAAATCCATTCTTCACACCTCCACTAGGGAACGTGCCTTCTCCGCAGCTGGGCCATCCCTATGGATCACCATGCCTTCTCCACATGCCTTCTCCGCAGCTGGGCCACCCCTATGGAACACCATGCCTTCTCCACAGCTGGGCCACCCCTATGGAACACCATGCCTTCTCCACAGCTGGGCCATCCCTATGGATCACCATGCCTTCTCCACATGCCTTCTCCACAGCTGGACCACCCCTATGGAACACCATGCCTTCTCCACAGCTGGGCCATCCCTATGGAACACCATGCCTTCTCCACATGCCTTCTCCACAGCTGGGCCATCCTTATGGATCACCATGCCTCCAGACCTATGCCAGGAACACTGCCCACTGACCTTTAAAAAAACAAAACCTAAAGACATGGCTGTTCAAACAAGCCTATCAATAACCATATATGTTCCTCTCTCCTTACTCTCTTCCAACCTCCAAGTTCCTGTAACCCTCGTTCTTTGTAACTTACTACTTACCACTTCCCTTAACTCTACCAGTAGCTCTCTAGCTATGATTATTGTTAAGTTAAACTCCCATGTTTGATGTGAACTGATGTGATATGACTTGTGCATGAATGTCGGTATAGAAAAGAATTAAATAAAGTAATTAATTTTTTCTTTCAGTGTTTAATGAGCAGGTTGAGAATTCTGAACTTTCTTTTGGTACCATTTACTAGCTCTGGATTTGGCTCTTTGGTCCTGTTCGTCAACTTGCGAGGCAGAAGTCTACTCTGTACAAGATGCAGAGATTTCTCTAGTTGACAGTGTTCGGAGGAGTCCTTATGGATCTGGTATGACTCAGAGATATAAGATCATGTGGATAAAGCTGGTAGACCCTTCTTGCCGGTACCATACAAGTTGAACAGCTGTCCAGCTCGTCTTTTCCAGGCTATATCTTAATACCCCCCCTCAAGATCCAGAAACTGAAGTTTCACTTCTTGAGCTTTGGCTGCAGGGAAGCCAGTTTGTAACCTCCCTGTGGAACTTGCAGGTATACCCATGGTCCAATAATCTCCCCGCAGCGATTCTCTTTGACAATATTGGGCTGGGCAAGGACTGCACCGGGGGGGGGGGGGGGTGGTTTAAAAATAAACTCTCTGGATGTACTTTGCCAGGATAGTTCTGGTGCCACCCTTCCCCCCCCCCCACAGGGGAACAGTATGCATGCTGTGGGCAGCACACACCTTTCCCTGCATGGGGGGAGGGCAATTTTCAGCCGAGAAGCCCTTTGAAAATTGCTCCTAATATGGGCAGAAATTAATTTTCTTAATGTGAAAAGGAGAATTAACCATAGGAACAAAAGCATGGAACAGTTCTTAACAGCAAGAAAAGGTGACAGGGTGAACAGTGCTTTTTGTTTGTTTCTTCTCCTGGCTGAGCAAACTGCATCTGACAATAGCACCTCGATAACAGTCGGAAAACAGAGAGAAGATAAATCCTTAAATTAAACAGAGGCTCCAAGACAGCCTGCACCACCAGATTGAAACTTCAAGGAGGAGGTGCTTGCTATACCTCAGGCCTTTGCAAATCCACTGTGAGAGGAGAGAAAAGGCTCAGGCTGGCTTTTCAGGTTTACATTCTTTTCAGCTCAATTTTATTAAAATTTAACAAACTATAGGCTGCCAAGCTTTTAAACTTTGGGGGCAAACCAAAAATGGTCTACTTTCACTTCAGGCACGACATCGTCCTGGATCCTGTGGCTGTAGTAAGTCTGGCCTGTGTTGGCTTCTATTACGTCTCAAGCCGGCTATCCCTCAACAACAGGGTTTGTGTTCTCCAGGCTCAGGGTAAATAAACAGGGAAGCAGTCAACAATCACCAATTTGTTCTTTTTTCAGAATACAATACCAGCCAGCTTTTTAGCCACAGAAACATCTCCTCAAGCCGCAGTGGGCGACTGCAGCTAGCTCTGCTTTCCGGCCACACGGTTCACTAACTATGTATCGATTACATGATCAGAGGTGCCTGCTGTCCTGTGGGCATTCCAAACCTGCCCTCTTTCCCAGGGCACTAACTCCCCCAAGGACCCATCAGAATACAGTATAGACTTGGTTCAGCCAACATGCAAAATTACTGACTCCACCCGGAGGCAGAACTGTCCTCCTCTATAGTACAAGACATTTTGTCTGGATTTATCCCCTTCGGCACAGATTCCCTAATGCAGGGCCTAACTACTTTGTGTCACACAGCATGCCCAGGTCAAAAGAAAAATACCAACGGTCCAACTCTTGATATCAGAAATACAGGCCACATGAATTCTCTGTGTACTAACATTCAGGCCTAAATCCTGAAACAAAGTTCAAAACCAGACTAAGAGTTTTGAGGACCTGTGCCCATCTCTGTCGCACATGGCAAAATGCCTCCAATTAGCATAAGCACCTGATATGATTCTATCAGAGAAGCCGCTGGATCTCATGGTGCCCTTCTCAACCTCGGCTTCAGAAACGGTTTTTTGGGAGGAAGAATGGGTCTTTGTCCTGCTGACAATCTGAGAGATTCTTCTGCTTTCAGATCCAGAAATTCTGGAAACCAAGGCCATCCTCGTCAGGCAGGTGCAATCAGTACCAATTTAATTTAAAAAGGATTTATAGACTGCACTACCCAGTGCTCCGAGCGGCTTACCAAAGAACATACACAATTATGTTAAAACAAAAACAAAACGACAAGCCTACAGGAATCTTATGCAGCTCACGGCCTAAAGAGCTGCCCGCAAAAATAAAATACCAATCCGAACGGACAGGAAGCAATCTCTGCAATACAGAGAACCGCAGCTCTAGTGCAAATTGAACGCCTCTCTAAGCAGGAATGTTTTCAGGTATTAAAAACAGGAGTCCTTTCGGAGTGCTTCAGGTAGAGCATTCCATAATAATGAGCCGGAAATGGAAAATGTTTGTCACACAACTCAGTGACCCACACTGACCGCACAGTGGGGACATGGATGGCCCAACAGATCTCAGAGCTCTGGTTGGCTGATAATTCTTATTTAAAAGGGAGCTGATGCCGGTTGTGCGTCGTTACTTAGTGCTCTGTGAATGAAAGTTGGGGGGGGGGTCTTAAAACCTTTATCCTTCAATGAGGGACTGTAGGATGGAGGCAATAGGATTGGAGCGAGCGGTGCCAGCAAGATCCAGTGGTGCCGAGTTTTGAATCACCGGCAAAGCTTTTAAAGCGGAGGTGGGGGAGACCACGGTACACTGAATTGCAGCAGTTGAGCTTTGACAGGTCGAGCAATTGCAAAACTGTGCGGGTATCAGTCAAGCTTGGGAAAGCTTTACGTTTACAAAGGAGTCAAAGTTTAAAAAAAAAAAAGAAATTCGTACAACAATTTCTAGTCTCCCTGTGCAACATGCAGATTTAATCTGGGCACGAAGAGACAAGCCGGAGGGAAAATGACTCATAAGTTGCTAACCTGATTGACGACAGGGATAGTGTATTCATCAAATTGAAAACTGCTTTTTAAATTCTTAATCTTTGTTAGCCCTAGAGATGCCATTGCCTATGAGGAAAATTATATAGAAGCAATTTCATTCAGTCTTAGGCAACTGCATCCACAGTTATCACTGATGCAACTGAACCACCTCAGCAGCTTCATAGTTGTGGGTCCACACTATCAGGTCCAAGACTAGGCTGCCCCACCGAGTGCACACGAGTAGGAAGAGCTCCCACTCCACCAGGGCCAGAAACGATCCTTGTTCAAATGTCTCACAATACCAATTCTTGGCAGATTTTGTTCTGCACAAATAAAGCACCTTGAATGTCTTCTGATAATAGTAACAACTTTTTATTCTACCATATTTGTTCAGAGACTCTATTGTCACTATTCTGTCTGATCCGATTCTTGTGCACTTGTGATAATTCTGAATCTAACAAGCTTTCAAGGAAAAAAAAAAAAGGACATGCCTCATTTCAAGCAGGTTCACATATACATCTTTGTCTTGTGAAGCCCGGCGATGCGGACGGATGTCTCCCCACCCTCTTGAGGTTTGTGTCCATAGTGATCTATACCACTGTGCCATACTTGGACTCGCCTCTGCCTAGATATCATCTAGTCATCAACCCAAAAAACGATTTAACCACACGCTGCTTAGGCTCAGCTGAAAGGGTAGGTTTGATCTATGTGCAGGCTAACTTGAATATGAGCTAGGGCTGCAGGATTCTCATATGAAACCATCTCTATGGTAGACACCACGACTCTCAGGATCTGTAGGTGACGAATGGCAGAGACCGATTCCAACATGCTGTCACATTTCTATCAGAATAATCTGGCTAGGCTCATAGCGGTACAGAATCTTGCTTCTAAGTGAGATACATCTTATGACCAGTCTAAAAAAAAACAAAACTCTCCTTCCAATTGTTAATTTATCCATGTTTTTGCACCAAGGAAAATAGCCTTGTTATATAGGCCTTGCAGCTGTCCAGGTTCATCCAGATATGGAAAATCAAATAGGGCCTGCATGGAGCTTGGCAATCAGTTACCAACACCAGGTAAACACTCTGAAGCAGAGATGAGGAACAGCCTTGTATAGATAATTTTGGTTCCCCAAGGTGAACCTGAGGTACCTCTGACAACAGGACAATCAGGATGTACAGAAGACAGATCTAAAGATTGCAAAGTCCCATCGTCTGACTGCTTGGATCACAGACACATGCCCAATGGATCACAGACTGCAGTAGACATCAGTCCAAGTCTTTCTTGGTGATAGTCTTTAGAGCAATAGCGCCCTCTATGAGAATTGTCTTGTATGCTACTACAGACAAAAAAAAAAAATGTATATGCCTGTGCTCGGTTCATTTTATTCTTTAGATCATATGTACACACCTGAAAATATACACACACACACACACAATATTAAAACATTGCCACATTCCCAACAAGGGCCCTATGTTCACTGGAAATTTGGCTTCGAAGTTACAACACATAAGTGCACATTTCCATTCCATTTTAGTTCGCACAATAGCTGTGATGTATGACAGTTGGCCTTTTTTAATTTCCAAAGGAGTTGGTCATAATTCCCATCTAAAAATAACAAAGAAAGCGTGTTATATAGTAACAAAAGAGCCCCTTAATATCAATAAGCCATTTAGAATGTGTGTCTACCAGAGCTACTTACATTGTCACAATTAAAATGCATGCGTAAATCATCCCCTCTCCCCACTGTCATACAAATGTATCTTAGCAGCCTACAAAAATGATAAACAAAACCTAAATATACATAATATAGTCTACACACAATTGGACACATCTATTCTAAATAAACCATTAGTCACATAAATCCAGCGCAGCCAGATTTTCATCATGCTGCCAAAGCTCATGAATATGGCACTGGCAATTTAAAATGCTAAGCATGCATAATATGTATTTGCCTATACAAATACAATGGAAAAGCCCACCTCCTCTGCCATCATCTGTACCGTGCCATGCAATTGCTACATGAATTGCACATCCTCTATTAAATCTACAGGGAAATATAACAAACTATCTTCTACACAAAGACTTCAAGCATTTAACACTCCCCAAAGAACTGCATCCCGCAAACCACAATACAGAATTACAAAAAATCTTCTATATCCTGGTTCAACCCACTGGTTGTAGGGTATTCCATTCAAAGCTGAAACGGTGTTACTTCTGTATAAGAATTCTTGATATGTCACCGCCACACTGTAAAGAAATCCAGCATAAGACCACAAATCTTAGTGCATCTATCTCTCTCCAATGAGCAAGGATAGGCAAATTAAAGAAGTCCAACATTATGTCAAACATCACAGCTATTGTGTGAACTAAAACGGAATGGAAAGATGCGTTGTAACTTTGAAGCCAAATTTCCAGTAATACTAGGGCCCTTGTTGGGAATGTTTTAATGGTGTGTGTGTGTGTGTGTATATATACACACAATACATACATATTATATACACCCACAATATATGTATTGTGGGTGTGTGTGTATATAGTATACATATTATACACACACACACGTAAGTGAAAGAGTATAAAAAATGAAGGAACAATATTATCTAATAAGCAAATTTACTAACAATTTATTACAAAAAACAGTGTAACAAATCTTTTAAAAAAATACAATCTAATACAGTCAAATATAACAGCCACAAAAATAATAATCTTAATTCATGGTCATGTAATGACGAAATCCACTTTCAAATAAATAATAAATTCTGTAGAGTCCATGCAAAGAATACAGCCAATGCAAGCAAATAGCATATATGCACCATTTCTTCTATCCACAGTAATCAAATGTGCTGAATCCGTACACAAGGCACAGCAGATGCAAACCAGTAGCTTTATTTAACACACACACATACACACAATTTTATATTATATATATATACACATACATACAGAGAGAGAGAGAGAGAGAGAGAGAGAGATTTTCAGTAGTGCGAATATGATCTGAAGAATAAAGCGAAACAAGCATAGTCACATTTTTTGTTTTCTGTTTGCTGATGTATGTTATGCCTGACAATACCTCCCACCGCTATACTGCCTTGGTGGTTTCTTATATGCTACTACAGCAAAAGAGGAATCCAGGGCTTAAAAAAAGCCAGGTGTCTAAAAGTCAGTGCCTGCCAATGTTGGAGGCCCAGCTTAAGAATCTACTCCTATCAAACTGAGAAGCCACTGCTGGCAGGGCCTGGGCTGAGATGCCATTGGTCCAGAGCTGCCCTCTGTCCTAGTTACTAAGTCCTGTAACCTGTGGGCCGGGATGGAAGAAAGTGTCCTGGTGCAGAGGGAAAGAGTGCCAGGAGGGATGAAAAGTGGCGATAGTGCATGGAAGGAAATAGCAAAAAAAAAAAAGGAAAAACATTAAACTTAAATACAGAGAGCAAAAAAGAAAGAAAGAAAATTCCAGAACAACTTCAATAACCACCCCCTCACTCCCATCCCCAACAAAAAAAATAAAAAGCAAAAAAGTGAAGGGAAAAAAAGCCAAAGTTCCTCTGGCCCCTAAATTGTTTGCTAACACATTCTCTAAGCCTTTTTTCCACACCAGACCAAATCCATATTAAGGGTCTTTGCCCCCAGTTTTACCCTCCCCTTAGGATATGCCCAGTCCCTAAACCCCCATACAGCTGGTGATGCCAACAGGATCTTGTTGCCTTTAGCATCTGTTAAGCAGAAGCTCTCCAGACTGAGGGCTATGGCCACTTCCTTTGCGATAGCTCATGCAGGACCTACTCAAAAATGTCAGCCTTCTCTGATTATCTAGATACTCAGATGAGTCCTAAAAAAACAAAAGGATGCATTGGCCTCTTCAGTGGGGAGATCCGCCAGCATTCATCTTTTGCGTTTGAATGCTTGTGCCAGTCTGGAGCATGTGCACCATCTCCTGGTACAAGGGGGTCAGTACAGACGTTCTGGGAAGAGCCCAGAAGAGTTGAGCTCTTAAAGGATCTGGCCCACAGTCATATCAAAAAGCCAAAAAATCCCATGCCTTCAGGTCTTGCTTGACAGATTCTGTAGTTTGCAAAACCTGGCTCTGAGATGGTGCCCATGAGGCCTGACACAGTTTGGCCACACATGGTGGGATCAGTAGACTGCTCAGGGTTCAAGGCAGCACTTCCTCCACCTTTTTGAGACCAGCAGCAGCTCTTCACTGGAGCGGCTGTGCGTTTACCCTGCCCGAGACAGCAGAAGCTACTAGGTAGGATGTGGAAAGGACCACTCCAGGAGGAGAAGGAAACAGGCCAGGAATAAACCTCACTGAGCAGTAAGTGCCTCCAAGTCTTCACTGCTTGGGAGGCTACAGAAATGGAGCACAGAGACACTGATGTCATGGGAGAGACACACAGAGACAATATCACACCGTATTGTCTCAGGAGAGAATCGCTCACTTCTCTGCCTATCTTCCCATAAACTCTCCATTCTTATGCTGGTAACCAGACTTGTATAGCTAAGCAACTGAGGCCAAGGGGGAAAGGAGTTTATCCAAACCTTCTCCCACCACCCCAAATAGCTAGCGTTTAATGATACCCAAGTAAATAGAGAAAATTATATTTTAACTTGCAAGCCTCCTTTTTCAAGAAGAATTTAAAAAATGACGACCTGGCCTTAAAATCCTTAACAGATGGGCAGATACCGCACAGTACTGAGTTCATGGCTTTCTTGAAACCTGAAATGCAAACGACCACAGAAGGCCCAACCGAGATCAGACTCCCCCACCCCCCAAATTGGGTAACGTGGTACATACCATCCACGTTGTACACTTTCAGTCCAGTCATGTGCTTGGCTGCCCGGGACTTGGCCATGGTCAGCAGAGTTGGGTTATAGACCGTGAAATCTTTGTAGTAATTCTCCAGAACCACCAGAGCTGCTCGCTGGATGCTAGAAGACAAAACCAAAAGACAAAGTCATGGGTAAGGGGACAGGACAAGATCCAGGGGTCTCTTCTGCTGAGCAGCCTTTTCATACATGCTTAAGTCCTGGATATTTCCTGCAATGAGATTTTCAAGGTATTTTATTATTGCCCATCACAAAGCCATTCTCCCTTTTATCACTATCCCACCCACATCCCTCCTCCTTGCACAACCATTAGCCTCAGGAACGCTCAAAGTAAAGTTAAGCAAAGCAGGTGCATGGTAAGGATCTGCCTTTGCAGGAGGACTGGCAGTGCCAGGCGTTTATGTCCAGAGCTTAGCTTACTGAGAATCAGAACAGAGCCACGTGTACGCAGAACCAGGTCATTGGGCACCTATGTCACCCTGGACACAACCTACAACAGCACGCGCCAGGAGACTCTGCTAAATGTAGGGGGCTTTCACCCAGCAGTTTACTCCGGTTTCTTTGGGCTTCCAGCTCAGTCATTACCAATACAGAGATCCTGGCGCCATGAGCCTTCATTCACAAATACTGAGGATCTTTTTTCCCCTTATTTTATTTACTCCGCTCACTGCAGTGTCAGTCATGGGCCGGGGGCCATGCACCTGGGCCCCCAATCCAACCACCAGCTGTCAGCCCTCTCCCAGTCATGCCTTCCCCACACAGAATTAAAAATGATGCATTCATATTACCAGATTTTACATGAAAAAGGACATTCTGAGGTAATGAGATCACAACATCTATATTATATTTGCCTGCAGAAAACCCTGCAAAAAATGTAAAAGAAAAAAGGCATTTGGAACCCATACGGTATTAGGCCTATTGTAAGGCATGTTAGGCGTAGGCTTGGCCCTCAGAAAGCCAGGAGTAAACTGAATTACAATATAATAAACCTCCCACACCAAAACAGTACTACATGCCAGCACTCAAACAGTAACAATCCTACCTATGAACAGGCAACACTAAGTATTACAGCAGCCCCTAAAACACCACAAATACACCTCCTATTAATAAAAAAAAAAACCGAACAAGCCAATCTACTATAGACCCTATATAAAACTACAAGAAATAAGTTATAATATTAAAATTGTATTAATAAAAATTATATTTAAAAAAATCGACAAATAGAACAACCAATTAAAAATTCATAAATTATTTCCAAATGCCAATAAAATATTTCAAAACAGCCGATACATAAAATAACACCCAATAATTAAAATAAGAAAAATCAATCCCTTGCTTTCCATACCGGGGAAATTTTGATTTCCAGATGCCCTGAAATTATCATGGATTAGCAAGTGGGGTGGGGAGGGGGATTGCTGCACACAAAACTTTCTCCATGATCTCTCTCTCTCACATTATCAACCATATACACACACTTACTCATGCGTTCTCTCATATGCTCAATCGTATATATACATACAAAACATGCTCATTTGCTCTCTCTCTCATGCTCAGATATACGCATACACACATTTTCATTTCTTCTCTGTTTCATAAGCTGAACTACACACACACATGCTTATACGCGCTCGCTCTCTCTCTTGTGCTCAAACATACATATCACATGTTTGGACACTCCCTCTCTCACATGCTCACACACACACAGGCTCATATGCTCTCTCACATGCTCACACACACACAGGCTCATATGCTCTCACATGCTCGCTCACTCACACACACACGGGCTCATATGTTCTCTCACATGCTCACACACACGGGCTCATATGCTCTCTCACATACACACGGGCTCATATGCTCTCTTTCACTTGCTCAGTCACACAAACTCTCTCTTTCAAGTGCTCAAACACACGCCATTGCTCATAGGCTCTCATATGCTTTTTCACATGCTCAGATACAAACACACACACAGGATCTTTATTTCCCCCCCCTCTGGAAGCACAAGGGGCAGCAGCAGCAGCAGCCTCCTCCTTCAGCCTCCAAGGACCAGCTTTCTTCTTGCTTTTATTTGTGCAGTGCTGCTCCATCTTCTGACTTGGGGAGAAGGCTGGGAGTATGCAGAGGGAGCCAATGCTTTTTGAACGCTGTGGACCGTGCTGCTTCTCACTGCTGAAGCAGGATGAGAGAGGCGGCGGCCAGTATGTCTCATGGCCCCATGGGCCAAGCTGTTCATTACCAGAGTGGCTGGGGGAGGCCAATGCATCTTGGGACCCCATGGCCGCACTGCTCACACTGCCGGGGCGATATGAGAGAGGAGAAGGCCGATACTTTTCACAGCCCTGTAAGGCTGCAGCTGCGCTGTTTCTCACTGCTGGGGCAGTGGAAGGAAAATGAACTTGCAGCCCTATGCTCCTCACTGCCAGGGTGGGGCAAGGGAGGAGGAGTCCGATACCTTTAACTGCCCCATGGGCCGCGCTAATTTTCACTGTGGAGGGAAGGAGGGGAGGATACTGCCGATGCTTTGGAGCAATGGTGCTCCTGGTGAATGGCCCCTATGACCCTAGCCAAATCAGCCACAGGCTAGCTATGGCTCTGCGTAGAGCCCTTCTTGACACGCTGCCAGGACTGCAGGAGACAAGACCTCTCTTGTGCAGCATGCTAGCACCAGATAAAGCACAGAAGAGCTGATTCTGCTGCTGGGCAGTTTGTGAGCTGTGTTAATATTTGATCTTGTTGGTGTCCAAGGTCTAATACTATACACACAGACTTCTCACCTCAGGGGGTTAAGAGGGGATGCAGAGGAGAGGACAGTTCTCCAAGAGAATGCAGCATTTGATTAACCAATCTAGATGTTTGATGCACGGTCATACAGCCACATACAAGGTCTGAATCAGGCCCTCCTGCTGTATGTTAGCTGCCGCATCGCTTACCACAGTGGCCAGCCCTCAACCCTGCAACAAACTGTTGTGCTCAGAAAACAGACAATAACCCCTGAATTACACTCATCTTCTCCTGTCATGCTCATCCAAGATGTTCCAGCGAGACTTCCTGAACTTAAACAGGAGGACTGGTCAACAGTACATTTTGTTTTGAAATGTGTATTGAAAGGTCTTTGTTTCTTTGGAAAGTAACATGTGTCTTTTTCAACGGACTCAGCAGAAAACGAGCAGGCTTGGGAACACCAAGGAGGTGGTGGTGGGCGGTGAGGGAGATAAGGCCAGAGGATGGAAAAACCATAATCAGAGGGCATGTGGCTAAGATGTGAGCTATGCGGGTGCTGGGGGTGTGCAGAGCAGAATCACAGCTCCTACAGTTGCAACTGGCATTTTCTACATCAGTCAGAAAACTACTTCCACATTTTACAGCCTCTGTGGCTGACAGCAGTTGTAGAATAGACGTATATTTCATTAAATTACAAATAAAATGAATTGTTCAAGTTAAAAGGGAAGAGGCACTGACAGAATGATTTGCACAGCCCTGGGCCTGCATGGAAACAGAGCTTGAGATCGATGTCCACGCACAAGCAACTCACAGGGACAAAGAGCACAAACCTTACACCTCCAAGGGTGAGACCATGCTGCCCCCATCCCCCAGGGAATTCCTGCTAGAGGCAGTTCAGTTTCAAGCTTGTGTGACCGCGCCTGCACCCGTACACAAGTAATTTGGAAATCAATAAAGGTATTCCAGGAATGTGCAGTTACAATTCAATGGAAATGTTTCACCTGAAGCCTGGTTTCAGCCAGCTCTGCTTTTACAGAGTTTGCACTTCTTCACGTGAAACCACAGCAGCTTTGAGAATACTATTCCCATCCACCCAGCCTGCAGGATCAGAAAGCAAACCAAGCTTCCAAATACATGCAGACTATTTCAGAGGTAGCTCTTCAGAGAATCGTACAAAATCTGAGCCTTTCCTCTTCCAGCTGTGATGCTCACATGAACAATATACCTCAGTCCTGCCCGACAGTACCCCTCTGCCATTCCAGCAGACGACCCAACGGAACAGCATCCCGGTCTGCTGAAACCCTTGGAACTTCAACACCCAGTTTCACCCAAACTAGAGAATGTTTTGTACCAAATTTTCAAGTGCGGTAGGAAAGAGGCAGGCTTGTAGTATAATCAGGAGGTGGAAAATGGTTTGCACAACTTAAGGTTCTAGCCCAGATTTTTAGGAGCGTTTAAAATAAATAAATAAATAAATAAAATCCCTTTAAAGGTTGTTTTGTTTTTTTTTAAGAAACTAATTTTGTCTGGGTCTTCCTAGGCTTATTTTGCATTTCTTCATCTGTTTTTGTACTTCAAGTTTTAGTCCTAACCCTAGCCCTCTTTCCTTCTAGTCTCTCCAACCTCTATGACCACTCTGTAGCTGCCACCCTTCCCAGCTTCTCTTCTCACCTCCAGGGCTGCAGTTCCTCTTCTCCCAGGTATTAAAAGTACAATGCTGGAAACCTAGAGAAGCTGGATCAACCCTTTCCTCCTACTCTGATAGCAGCTACTTTCATCACTATTAGAAAGGGCGGCATTCTAATAAATGGAGACAGCTGGAGTCTTTGTAGGTTGTAAAACAGTAAGGTATTTATTTATTTATTGCCTACAGACACCTTAACGATTTACAAATAACGCACACAGTAAAAAAAAGCAAATCAAACTACAGCAAAGGTAATATCAATGATCCAAAGGAACCAGAACAGGCACCTAATCAAAGGTTTGCTGTGCCAAAATGCCCATTTAAAATGGAACATAACCTTGTGGCTGCCAAGCCTGGGTGTGGGGTCCAGCATTTAACCTTACAATGGCTTTTAGATTCGTGTTTAAGGGGACAGGATACTGATGAAAGCAAATGCATAACGGCTGCGGAGAATGACCCACTGATCTCCCAAAATCGTCTGTGTTTCAATCAGACTTCCAGAATAATCAAGGAATAAACATCTTTTAAAAAAAAAAAAAGGAAGACCAACTTAAGATGCCTGCTTTATAATCATCTGCAATCTGGAAAAATGATTCTCCTATAATCCAAAACTCCCTCTACCTTCTTCCACCTTACAGTATCCTAATGCACTGTCTACAGGATCCAGGTTGCATTGGGAGAAGCTCCGGCGATTTTCTCTCTTTACCTGCTTTTAATCTGCTGTTTGGTCTTGAAGATGGTAAAAAGGAAAAAAAAGAGTCCTCTGTTACATCTTCCTTGTGCCAGTCTTTGATTGCTGAACTCCTAACAAATGCCTTCTGCCCTGGGGATACCAGCTGGGTCAAAATGCCAATAACTGCCGGCACCAGAGCTGCCTCGTTCCCTCCAGTTTTTTCCTCTGGTGTTGTCTGGGCTGGATGAGGCAGGCCCTGGAGGAATAATGCAGACTGGGTTACCTGCCGGGGGACACCTCTACGCCTAGTGGTCTGCTTCAGGCTGATCTCCAGGAAGGGGTGGGCTGGATGTTGGATCTTGTGAGGGCTAGGACCTTCTGAGTAAGGGACGCTCTCTTGTTAAACCCTCTACTGGAAACCATTTGAGGTGTACTGGTTTCAGTGCAGCAGTCTCTTTCCTCATTATCCATCGTTACTTCAGATATACATGCTTGGATGTCTACCCAGGAGAAGTAATCTTGTGTCACATGGGGTTAGGATAGACTCCTTGGAAGCAAACAATCAAAATTTCCTCAGTTCAAGAAACTTTGGTACAAGATAAAAATGTTGGGGCGGATTTTAAGAGCCCTGCTTGCCTAAATCCACCCAAATCCGGGCGGATTTAGGCGAGCAGGGCCCTGCGCGCCGGTGAGCCTATTTTACATAGGCCTACCGGCGCGCGCAGAGCCCCGGGACTCGCGTAAGTCCCGGGGTTTTCTGAGGGGGGCGTGTCGGGGGCGGGCCCGAACCGCGCTGCGTTTTCGGGGCATGTCGGGAGCGTTCTGGGGGCGGGCCCGGGGGCGTGGCTACGGCCCAGGGCGGTCCGGGGGTGTGGCCGCGCCCTCCGGATCCGCCTCCAGGTCGCGTCCCAGCACGCTAGCGGCCCGCTGGCGCGCGGGGATTTACGTCTCCCTCTGGGAGGCGTAAATCCCCCGACAAAGGTAAGGGGGGGGTTTAGACAGGGCCGGGCGGGTGGGTTAGGTAGGGGAAGGGAGGGGAAGGTGAGGGGAGGGCAAAAGAAAGTTCCCTCCGAGGCCGCTCCGATTTCGGAGCGGCCTCGGAGGGAACGGGGGTAGGCTGTGCGGCTCGGCGCGCGCCGGCTATACGAAATCCATAGCCTTGCACGCGCCGATCCAGGATTTTAGCGGCTACGCGCGTATCCGCTAAAATCCAGCATACTTTTGCTTGTGCCTGATGCGCCAGCAAAAGTACGCCAAATCGCGCGGTTTGAAAATCTACCCCATTATGCATAGGAGACTGCCAAATCTTGAGAACACTGCAAAAAAATAAAAAAAATAGACACTCAATTTGAGAGTGTTAAATTTTCCTAATTTTCCACCTATGGCTATGTTTAAGAAACATATACAAGAGATTCCACAGCAAGCCCTAATATCGAATTATTTCTTGTTTTCCCCTGAAAAGCCTATGAATGCAAATAAGACACTAGTACTCCTCAGTGAATCTGATGTATATGCTGGAATCATCTCAAAGAGATAATTTGCTAGTGACTTGATTTTCCTCAGGACAGAGATTCAGTACTATATTTATTTTTCCCCGCAATCTCAGATATCCTCTATGGGTTTTACAGTTTGTTTTTTTTCTGTATTTATGCCAGGCAAGTCAGGAGAGGAATAAAATTTGTGTGTGTCAAGATGTACTGGGCCTGAATATCTTTTCTTATGTTTCTCTTGCAAATGTATAGTGATATCGTCTGATCTGAAATGTTTTCTTTGAGCCATCCCAGTTAAGAGTTTCTGTGCAATCGAAAAGAGCTTATTCAGCCCAAGGCAGTAACTAGAACTGAGGGTAGACTGCAGGCTATTAGTCTACGATTAAAGTACTCAGCTGCCATTGCTTATTCACCCCACTCCCAGGTTTTCCTTGGATCCCCACTCCCTCTTTTGGGTCTGTGATGTGCATCAAGATGGGTTATTTCTTTGGATATATTGTTTTGGGTTTTTTTTTTTTATTTGTTACTGTACAAGTTTCACTTGTAAAATGCAAAAAAAACCCCAAAACCCGACAACTAAAGATGCCTGCTTCCCAGTCATCTACAAGATGGAAAAATGTTTCTTCCTAGTCCAAAATTGCCTCTACCTTCTGCTTAGATCCCAATGCAGTGTCTTGTCACAGACTGCCACTGCACAGGCAGGCACTATATGGGGGTGGAAGAGTGGTCATGTGACAGGTAAGGGGCCCGTGAGGCTCAGGCACCTGTCCACAATTGCAGCCAGGCTCTGGCTTCTTTTATCTTTTATTTGGGCATACAATAAGAGGAGGGAGCCAGCAGTTCTCTCATGCACTGTTGAGCTTCCAGCTAAATACGAACCAGTGCCAAGATCCGGAATCCTGACCTTCCCCTTGTAACTACCTGGGGATTTTTCCCTGATTTTATAGCCCTCCCAACTCATTATAAACCAATTGCAGCAATGGGGACAACGCACCAGAACTCTTTCTGGAAACCAGCAATTATGGGTCCTGAATATCACTGGTGTGCAATGACTCCCTTCACCCTGCAGCATTCCCAGCCCTTGGTTGACTTGAGAAGTGGAAGACCTGAGCTGGGATGGTCCTGGCTTCCTGTCTTGCATGCCACTTCCTGCTTCCTTCAAAAAGGTGATAGGACAATGCCAGCAGGAAGTGATAGCTTGTACCTTTTACAAACCAACTTTAGTTAATTTAAGAATGACAATCCAGCTGCATCACAGTAATTTTTAAAAAGGGAATGGGTGCAGGAGTGCTTGTCATTCTGTAGAACACATTACCTGTTCCAGCAGAGAAAACCAAGGCTCAATTTGAGTTCCACTCCCCTGTCAGATCACCGTTCTTTCCCCAAAGAGCTATGAAAGCATCTCAGCCATTCAGGGCAGCATTGCTACCTCTTAGTTTCTCTGCAAATTCACATCACCTTTGCCTGTGACCTTCAGAACAGTGTTAGATTGCAATAGCAAATAAAAGCACTGTGCTTTCTGTCCCCAAATACTGAACAAACAGAGTGAAAGTTCAAGCTTGGGATAGTGCAGAATGTGTTAAAGAGTTTGTGTCAGTGCCCCAGAGTGCAGGGCACAGAAGTCAAACTGCCCTCCTCTCCAGGTCACCCCCAGCGCGTAGGAGATCTCAACAGCAGTGGCAGCAAACACCAAGGGCCACGTGTACAACAAAGACAGAGCTGGCTGTAACCTGCCTCACCTAGGTCTTCCTTTGCATCAGAAGAACCTCCCATGGCTCTTTCTGAAAAATCAAATTTTCACTACCTCTATGCATGCCTGGGCTCAAAGCAAGAATTTTAAACAAAACTACTTCAAAACAAGAGCCCACAAAAAAAGAGCTGTCAGACTCTGATGACATCACTGTTGTGCATGAACACCACAGAAAAAGTACATGCAACTGGCTCAGATTTAAGTACATTTAAATCATTATGAAAATTTACTATTTTCCAGTTGAAGACAATTATAGGAAAGAAAAGCAGTTTAAAAACTGAACCTGTCACATATCTGAAAGATATAAAATGTGCACACTTCAGGCAGCCAAATAAGTCGTCGGGGGAAAAAGTGGATTTTTTTGCAGGTCATGCTATACTGGGCCAATAAGAAAGCATCAACCTCCAATGATTCCAATGATTACCTAAAAATAAGACACTTCTCGTCACATGTATATTTGTTTTATGGCTATGCGACACGTTTCCATGAGCAGCCGGAACAGGCCCGGGTTTCACTTTCAGTGGCATTTCTTTAGGGACGTTCAAGCCAGACCTCCAGGAAACTGAGTGGGGGATCCACACAAGGTGTGCACTGCCCCACCTCTGAACATTTTAGCTCCGTATTTTATGAATACATTCAAAACGAATTCCTGCCAATCCCATATAAATTTCAATTGGGGGGGGGGGGGTCAGGAGCTAAAGAGAATTCGAGAAGAGGTAAAGAACATCCTACTTCCAAAAATAAGCATTTTAAATGACGCACATCAAACATACTTACAAAAAATCAGGCACCCAGACGCATGTTTGTAACGGTCAGATTTATACCCAACTACATTTTGGCTATGTATTTTTGGCATGCTGAGCTCAAATTTATTATTTTTAAGTTTTTTATATTCTGCTTTTCTGCACTCCAAAGCAGTTTACATTCAGGTACTGTAGGTATGTCCCTGTTCCCAGCGGGCTCACAATCTTAAGTACCCGATTCACTAAGGGTTTTTCCCGTAGATACTAAATGGGAGAAAAGTCTTAATGTACCTGGCCCTAGGTTTGTACCTGTAGCAAAGGAGGGTGAAGTGACTTGCTCAAGGTCACAAGCAGCGGCAACCCATGCTCTAACCACCCAAATATTTGTTGGAAATCTAAGCCTTCTGTGCACATTGCGTTCTGATGTTAAGGAAGCCCTGGTCTGAGAAAGGCTGACAGACAGAATCCATCTGCTGCAGCGAGCGCTCGGATGAGCAGAGATGACCCCCCTCTCGCCTGCCACAGACCAGCAGCACAGAGGAAAAGGGATCAGTGACCCAGTGGATGAGGTGGGAGAGCAAAGGAGCCGAGAAACTGGCCACATAGGTCGGCCATGGGTGTCACATTCAGCAACCTGGGGAGAAGCTGCCCTTCCTCTACAGCGAGCATCTCCCAAGAGCACGTTAGAGGCAGGACTAGCAGAAACATTCAGAGAAACAGAATTGCCAGCTGAATTAACATCTCCCTGTAGTTTTGATCCATGCCTAATATGACACTTTTCTGAAATCTTCTCCCAGTTGCTGTCATCAGAATCCCAGGCAGATATTACTATGATGCAAGAAACCTATGAATACTGAGCTAAAGAGGACTAAAAGGTAGGCGGGTTCTGAAAATGAAGCACAGCAATAAGGGAAATACACCCTAAAAGTATAACAATGTAAGTAACACAATTGGATTGAGAAAAGAAAAGCAAATGCCAAGAAAAAGAGCAAAAGAAGCAGACCCACCTGATGTGTCCTGAGCTGTAGAAGTGCGACTCGCCATCAGTGGAGCGCACAGCCTTCAGTGTGAACATTGGCTGCAGTTGGCGCAGCTCCAGTAGCACAATGGCCAGATAGTGGATGAAGAGCAGCGCATCCACCAACGAGACCGCATACTGCACGATGCCTTGGTAGTTCCGGTCCCGAGAGTCCAGGATGCGCACACCATAGAAGAGCCAGTAGGAGACCACAAAGAGGAAGATGAGGACCAGCAGCAGGCCACGGAAGACGAAGATCCGCGGCAGGTCCGCCCGTGGTGGGCGGAAGAACAGCGCCCAGGTGCCAATGAAAAGGATGAGCAGCTTGAAGGCCACAGAGATGAAAAGCCCCTCGCAGACTGTGCCACAGGGCTCCAGCTCCTCTCGCCAGAGCAGATGAGGCAGGAGAAGGAAGGCTATGGGGGTGAGGAAGACCAGGAGACCGAGTACAGCAGCTAGCGTTAGGCCCAAGTAGCGCCTGCAGTCCAGGCCTACACTGTCCTCCAGGTCTTTGCTGATGCGAGCAATGTCCTCCTGTGAGATGCTGTGTTCTGATGTGCCGGTGATGGCGGTCGTCGTCTCGCCCCAGTTATCATCCTGAGAGGAAAGCAGGACAGAGTCAGACTACAAGCCTGCATCTCTCCCCACAGGCTGATACCTTCTATTGGATCTACCTAAGGATCATCCAAAGATGGTGATATACATGATCTGAGATCACATCGGACACTCTTATGCAGGCACCAGAAACATTCCCACATGTCACCAATCTTTGGATAATTCTTATGTTCATCAAAAAAAGGTATCAGAACCTGCAAAGAGTAGTATATAACATTTACTTGTAACACAGTGAGCTCTGCTCCAGCACAAGACCATCTAAACCTCTCAGCCTAACAATTTGATCAATTTATGGTTCTATTACTTTCACATTCGGTCTTATTCCAATATCTCCTGTTTTTTATCCTACGATATTGCATTTTGTATTCAGACTTTTGAAAGTAAAGGTATGCATCTTATTATGACTAAAGAGTTCAGAGGGAGAAAGGGTGAGAGACGGAAGGGGGGGGGGGGGGAGACCAAACAGAAGCTCCTCCTGAGCCAAAAACAAGCTCCCACACTCTGCATTCTACCAAACCCCATTTGGGGCTGGGAACCTTACACAGAGCTTGCTCAACTGGGAAGCCTAGCCTACCATTTGCTGACAATACAGCAGAAGGGGCTAACAAATGTAGAACTGCGCAAAAATCCACCATCAGGTCAGGCAAAGCCCAAAGTCTGGGAGTAAAGTTCCAGCTGCACCAGGCAATTATGTCCTGTCCTCTGCTGGAGACAGAGAATGCTGGCATTTTGTTGGAGCTGCACCATGGTAACTAGCAGTGATGATGTCACAGAGAAAGGTGTGTCCTCTCTGTGACATCATCCTGCTACATCAGTTCACATGCCTGGACTGGTGTAGCAGGATAAGGAAAAGTGGTTGGCCTGGAATTTTCCTCTTGCTCCTTGGAACTACGAGCCTTCATTAACAACTAGCCTATCACATCACCAATTTCATCCCTCTCCCTCCTTTTCAACCTAGTTATCAGAGGCCATCCTTGAGCTGGGGCCTCAGAATGAGGCTCCATCTAGAACCATCTGTTGGTAGTTTTAGCAATTCGGTCCTGACATTTACAGGAGAGACCCATAAAAGGGTATTCTCCGCTGCAGGGCCAACTTTGTGGAATCTGTTGCCTGAAAACCTTTGAGACAGAGGACTATAAGTTTCAGGCGATAGTTTATGGTGCTTTACTTCCAAGAAGCATTTGGGTAATAAGTGGGAGCTGGGCTGTGGAAAATAGTTGTTCTTGGCAGGTCAGGGCACTTGCTAACTTTTTTTTTTTAACACAACACTTGATGGTTATGTTTGTTTTGGGTCTGTTTTATTCAATGTGTTTTTTATGTTACTTGAATATGTTGTTATAATCCGCTTAAAAGGATATGTTCAATGTAAGCAGAATATAAACTTTTTAAATAAAGATAAAAAAATAAAAATAAACCAGCACATGTGACTACTAGATGCCGCTGTGGCACAATGACCAGGAATCCCTCGACATGAGGGTCTGTGTGCTGCCTACAGCCTCGGAGTCACCCACAGAGAAGCACGGTACTGCCAGTGAGCTGGCCTGGGATCTATTTAAATTCTTACTGCACAACGAAAATAGCTTATATCAAGATACATACTATTCCTAGCACCATTCAGCAATTAAATAATTGTCCTCTAATATCACCTTTACAAAATAAAATGAATTCTAAGTTTCAGATTCTAATATCTTTTTACTGAACTTATTTCCGGTTAGATGCACTGTTTTCTCCCATTTTACATCTATAGGCCTAACTGTTACAATGATATTTTAAAATGAGCAGACATAACTTGCCACATATTGGCCACCGACGTGACTTGCTACGGGTAGCCAAGAGTTATCTACGGCTTATGCCCTTGAGATTGCACAGAATCTCTTCCATGGCCTAAAGTGACACTCGTTCGGCTTCGGTAATGAAATATTTTCGCTCTTGTTAATGCAGTTAATGTAAGACTCTGAGTGCTGGCACGGTCCGCCTCACTGCCTCAGTTCCCGCACCTTTGTTTCTGTTAAGTGGGAGATGTCCTACAGATGAATGCCTTCATTTCTGCTCCAATAATCTCGCCTCAGCTGTGTGCAATGTTCTTCCCCAGGAGCCTTGCCCAACAAATTCAGGCCAGGCCGGGTTCAGGGGCAACCTTTCTGCCACCAGGGAAAACAGGTTTTACCCCCATGGAGCATCACTAACACTGCTGAAATAGCCAGGAGGGATTCCAGTACCCCGAATCACAAGCTCTGCACTCCTGCTGGCGCTCTAGAAATACCTATCATGGGTTCGCTGGGATTTCACTCCTAGGGTGCTCCAGAAAATACGATACACAAAAGGGATACACAAAAGGGTGGAAGGGAAATAGAACCAAAAGGTTACTAAGAGCCAAGAGTAACAGATAAGTACGAGAAAAAAAAAAAGTGCAAAGCTTGCTGGGCAGACTGGATGGGCCATTTGGTTGTCTTCTTCTGCCTTCGTTTCTATGGATACATCCCTGGAAGCATGTAAAAAGGTGACCAGTGGCTTTTCTTACTCATTATTTATTTTATTTATTTATTTAAAGTCTCTTCTATACCGATAACCGTTCGCACATTGTATCGGTTTACATCAAACAATTAACTTTTGGGCGGGGCCCTTACAAGTAACAGTCGATTTAAGAACATAAGAGCATAAGAAATTGCCATGCTGGGTCAGACCAAGGGTCTATCAAGCCCAGCATCCTGTTTCCAACAGAGGCCAAAACCAGGCCACAAGAACCTGGCAATTACCCAAACACTAAGAAGAACCCATGCTACTGATGCAATTAATAGCAGTGGCTATTCCCCAAGTATAATTGATTAATAGCCATTAATGGACTTCTCCTCCAAGAACTTATCCAAACCTTTTTTGAACCCAGCTACACTAACTGCACTAACCACATCCTCTAGCAACAAATTCCAGAGCTTTATTGTGCGTTGAGTGAAAAAGAATTTTCTCTGATTAGTCTTAAATGTGCTACTTGCTAACTTCATGGAATGCCCCCTAGTCCTTCTATTATTCAAAAGTGTAAATAACCGAGTCACATCTACTCGGTCAAGACCTCTCATGATCTTAAAGACCTTTATCATATCCCCCCTCAGCCGTCTCTTCTCCAAGCTGAACAGCCCTAACCTCTTCAGCCTTTCCTCATAGGGGAGCTGTTCCATTCCCTTTATCATTTTGGTTGCCCTTCTCTGCACCTTCTCCATCGCAATTATATCTTTTTTGAGATGTGGCGACCAGAATTGTACACAGTATTCAAGGTGCGGTCTCACCATGGAGCGATACAGAGGCATTATGACATTTTCCATTCTATTAACCATTCCCTTCCTAATAATTCCTAACATTCTATTTGCTTTTTTGACTGCTGCAGCACACTGAGCTGACGATTTTAAAGTATTATCCACTATGATGCCTAGATCTTTTTCCTGGGTCGTAGCTCCTAAAATGGAACCTAACATCGTATAACTACAGCAAGGGTTATTTTTCCCTATATGCAACACCTTGCACTTGTCCACATTAAATTTCATCTGCCATTTGGATGCCCAATCTTCCAGTCTTGCAAGGTCCTCCTGTAATGTATCACAGTCTGTTTGTGATTTAACTACTCTGAATAATTTTGTATCATCCGCAAATTTGATAACCTCACTCATCGTATTCCTTTCCAGATCATTTATATATATATTGAAAAGCACCGGTCCAAGTACAGATCCCTGAGGCACTCCACTGTTTACCCTTTTCCACTGAGAAAATTGACCATTTAATCCTACTCTCTGTTTCCTGTCTTTTAACCAGTTTGTAATCCACGAAAGGACATCGCCTCCTATCCCATGACTTTTTAGTTTTCGTAGAAGCCTCTCAAGAGGGACTTTGTCAAACGCCTTCTGAAAATCCAAATACACTACCATCTACCGGTTCACTTTTGTCCACATGTTTATTAACCCCTTCAAAAAAATGAAGCAGATTTGTTAGGCAAGACTTCCCTTGGGTAAATCCATGTTGACTGTGTCCCATTAAATCATGTCTTTCTATATGCTCTATGATTTTGATCTTGAGAATAGTTTCCACTATTTTTCCCAGACAGAGGAATAGGACAGGAGTGCCCACTATCCCCAGTATTATTTGCTCTTATAACGCAGATGGAGCCACATTCTGATGCCCCAGCTCAAGGATGGCCTCTGATAACTAGGTTGAAAAGGAGGGGAGAGGGGTGAAATTGGTGATGTGATAGGCTAGTTGTTAATGAAGGCTCGTAGTTCCAAGGAGCAAGAGGAAAATTCCAGGCCAACCACTTTTCCTTATCCTGCTACACCAGTCCAGGCATGTGAACTGATGTAGCAGGATGATGTCACAGAGAGGACACACCTTTCTCTGTGACATCATCACTGCTAGTTACCATGGTGCAGCTCCAACAAAATGCCAAGGGCTGCGTTATAAGGCATCGAGAGCGTTACTGGGAAGGCAGCACAGCACAAAATATCCCTTTTTTGTGGACGATATGTTTATGGTTGCAAACTCCCTTCTGACTTTACCAGTGCTTGTGAATGAACTACAAGACTTGAATTATTTAAAGATTACAAACAGCTAATCAAGTTATTCTCCTCTAGTGTCTTCAAGATTCGGAATCATGGTACACATTTAATCTAACATGGTTTGGGCACATTGCCAGTATCTAGGATCTGCTACTTATAGTAATTCTGGATAAGGATCTTGAAAACACTGCAGGGACAAATGGTAACTTCACAGGGAAATGGAGGCCACCAGGAAAAGCAGGTGTTCTCTTTCAAAAGGCTGAAGGGGACTCAGGGTTGCAAAGGTTAAATATTACTACAACTCTGTGTACTGCAAACTGTATCTAAAATCAAGCCATGGTTCCTGATTGAACAAGAAATTCTATGGGATACCCTGCTTTGACTCTATGCATGGCTTCCAAAACAGATTTGGTTGCCCAGAGGGTTAGCTAATCCACACTGGCCACACAGTTCAGCTGTGGGAATCGCGAAGATTCAGGCCATCTCCAGGAGGGAGACGGTCACCTCTTTCGCCTAGAAGGTATAAAAGACTTTCTTCCTGCTTTCAGGAGGCAGGAGGAAAGTGGTGAAAGTGTTTAGGCCCGATGGTGGACTTTACACAAGAAATGCCAGCTAAGAGAGATGAAGACGTTTAGTTAAGTCTGAGTCACTTTATAGAAAAATCAACCATTGCTCTTCCTCAAGAATCCTACTTACATCTTTCTCTCATGCTGTTATGTCTTGTTTTGCCCAGAGAGGGAGGAATTTGGGATCATATAAAAGCTTAGAGACGAGTCCCTTAGTTTTCTGCTTTCTACAACTCGTTGCTTCAAGCAGGTTTTGCTCCCTAAGCAACCCTGCCTTCATTTCTTTGTACTACAGAGAGAATAAACAAAACTTTGATCTCTGCTAATAAGGTACAAACTTTTATAGAGATCGTTATCATACTCCTGATAAATTTCATTTCATTTAATATTTATACACCACACATACCAAACTTACAAGGCAGATCAGGGCGGTTCACAGCAAAATATCACATATTAAAATCTCCCATCTCCAAACATCCATTAAAACCCATTCTTTCCTAGCCCCTGATAAGGAAACGACATCTCAGAGTTTTTGCCACTTTACTTCTTTTCCTACCTCCAATATAAAGACTCCTCATTGCCTAAAAAGTCAAGCTTTCACTTTCTTCCTAAACAAATAGTCTGCAAAAGATTTATCTGAATGTGGGAAAAAAAAACAAACCCTGTTGGTGCAGCTGTGAATGAGGTATTTCAGATCTACTGGGAGAAGGAAATTTAACTGATTTACAAAATGACAAAAGATTAAAACATGCTAAGCTGGGATATATCAGGAGGGGACACTTAAGATGGATAAGGTGGATACTGCAGCTCACTTCAAGGTTGCAGGGGTTCGGGAAAAGGTTTATCTTCCCTCAGAAGACTTTACTACCTAGGAGCATTCGGAATGTCTACTTTCTGGGGACATTTACTGCAATTCCTAACACTAAGTTGTGCCAGTTTCATTATATCTGGAAACCGCATGAAGAGTGGTGTGGCCATCGTTTAACAGACGACCCCTGGGCTTTTCGGCCCTGAAACGAGAACTCCGATTACACCGCTGCTGCAGAAGGAAGAAGAAATATCCCCCGATGCAGAAAGCTCAGTGCGCTCCAAAACAAGGACCATGCCGTTAAGGGCATACCTACTTTGGTTTTAACTGCAAGTTCTAAAAAACAAAAAAATGAATAAAATATGGTACAAAAAAACAAACCTATGGTTAAATAAAGGGCTAAAAAAAAATCAAGTCATCATTAGAGTGGCCCACGAGTATGATGGTCCTATTATTAATATGCAGTAAGAGGGTAATATTTAAATAATCAAAAGAATTATTTTGTGTGGACAGTTATCAAGAGGAGATACTGGAGAGTTAAGAGGGATGCAACATACTTTGATGTCTTACATTCCACTATCAATGAAGAGAAACGATGTAAGGGAGAGGAAGTGGGAGTGAGAGAAGTTCATTTGGGTAAACAAGAAAATTTGGACTGAGACTTTGACAATGGTTATTATCACTGTGAGTTGAATGCTCAAGGTCGGTATAATTTTTTATCCAATAAAAACGGAAATAGTAACAAAGAAATACCTATTTATCCAGCCCGATCACCCAACCTGCCTCAGGCTATTAAAGAAATCAGAGAGGCTGCAAGCTTCCCAGCAGTGAAATATTAAAGCTGCCTTTACAAACAGATGTTTTTGTTAAAGCCGTAGACCACCTCAAAGCTATCATTTATACTAATGCTAAAACAGAGAGACTCAGGAAATGTCACAGATATTTAATGTAATGCTATAATTATCATAAAGCATACCCTGCAGCCTCAAAAGGAGAAAATGAAGTTCGTTTCTCTGTGATTCGTGGCTTGCTTCCAGGTGGGGTATGTGTACAGGCTGGGCTGTCTTCCTGAGCAAGTGTTTCAGTTGCTTTGGGGTTCTGAGTCAATGAGTGTGAGGGACGGCTATTACTAGTCCCTGGGCATATATTTCATAAATACTGAATACTGGTTCTTCACCATCTCAGTTCTGTACATTTTCCAGATTTACAATTAAACCCTCTACAAAGCCAATGACCAGTTCTAACCTCCAGCAAAATAAAAGCCCTTTATTCTCACTTTAAAGTAAGCCTAAGGCAGGGCAAGCTTTCACTTTAAGTCTTCAGGCCTAACCGCTGTCCAAAGTGATCCTCCCAGTGATTTTAATCAAAGATGCACCCAGACTTTCCGCCCAATCAAAGGCTTTGAACTCAATGTTCCCACTCATGAATTTTAAACCTGTATTAATTTAAGGGCTGTTCAGAGTGTTACCATGGGCCCAGTATGTGATGTCATCCTCCCCTCCGCCCAATATATAAAACACATTGCCCCTCTCCCCAGTATATGCACCATACACTTCTTTATGGCTCCTAGCACAAACATTAAATACTAACAGGGTCACCCTAGGAAAAATCTGTATTTATCCAGATTTTCCCAGATAAATATTTAATTTATATTCCACTTCTTTAGGCCCTTCAAAGTTTCTAGGCAATGGAGAGTGAAGCAACTTGCCCACGGTCTCAAGGAGCAGTAGCGGCATGAACCCTGGTTTCCCTGGGTTGCGGCCCACTGCTCTAACCACTAGGCTACTCCTCCACTCCAGGCTAGGTGAGCTGGGCCAGCTCGGATTAAGTCTTCATGTTGCCACAGAAGGCAGAAAATCCCCACTCACTGTACTAAAAGAAACTAAGGCAGAATATTAGAACAAAACAGCTCAACACCCTACTGCCACAGAATAAACTGGATTTGTTTTCAAGGAAAACTCAGCCTTCCTGCAGAATCCCTGCTAGCTCTTGCCAGATATTGGACGGGAACACGAAAACTGCATTAACTCCTTTTAACCCAGTGAAATGGTTTATCCACTGCTGCAGCAGGAAGTAGGAGACACGCCCAAGAATTCTCCTCTTCCAGGGGCTGGGCACAGCTTTTACAGCATAAGCAAAGTTTGGGAAGTACCCTCAAGCCATCCTTTAATGTACAGCATAAGGTAAAGTTATCTTCAACCTTACATAATAAGAACAAAAGAACTCTGGCTCTCTGAGCCTCTCGCCTTACCTGTACCTCCTCTTCATGGGTGGATTCATTCCCCAAGAGGGGGTCTGCAGGGGGTGTCTGGATGGTAACAGATTTCTCAGATCGACTGCTATCTTTACTTCGCGATTTGTGCTTGTCTCGACTCCTCTCCCTATGGGCAGATAGGACATGATCATTTTTAACAGTTCCCACCCTGCTCCTCAGTAACATTTGGTATCCTTGAGATACATCCTTGAGGCATGAAACACACTGAGACAAGAAGCTCTCTTTTAAAAAGTGTCTTTGTTTTGGTTAGATTTTGTCTGTGATGCTGCCATACTGACATCCTGTGTCTGAGATCTCTGGAGATCACAGAGTCCTAAAACAACATGGCTGCAAGGAATGACAGGAGCTCATCCACCCACTACCTCCACACAAAATCCACTATACTTAAACCATCCCAGACATTTTTGTCCAACCTTTTTCTTTAGAAATCTTCAAAGAAAGAGATCCCAGCAGATCCTAGGGCAACTTGTTTCCCCGCTCATGCATACAAAGATAGTCTCGACGTTCAACCTAAATTTCTCCTGCTAAAGATGACTGTATCCTTCCTGTTTTGAAGGTTAGTATCAAATCACTCAAGTGTGGGATGTGTGATGTCAAGTGGTGAAAGGCAGATGTCACAAACGTTTCTAGCCCTACATTCCAGAAGCCGCACACTGTTGCCCTTACATAGCATTTGATATCTTATGGCACTGATATGTCCAAGCATTTCCAGGATCAAACAGAAGCATTTCCCTATGGTTTCTCAGAAGAAATCTTTGCACAGCACACAAAGTAAGCTCTGCCAAAAATTGTCTATTATCAAGTAACTTTAAGGATAGCAGATGGAGAAATGTCCTTTCAACACTCAATAAGCACCAGTCACAAAAGAAAACAGTTCTACCATCTTAACACAATTTTAAATGTACAGTTCAGGTGAGTCAGTATCTTCTCTGCATACACACTCCCCTCTCCACTGACCCATGCACTCTTTCTCAGACCCCACTCAAACACACTCCACTTGCTATGTGTGCCACAAACCTTATCACTGAACACACACAGCTGCTTCCAGAAACATGCCTCCTGAGGATAAAATGCCAACAGAGATCCCCTCACACAAAGCAGCTTTATGCGAGTGCTGCAGAGCAAGAAATGTTTTTTCCTATTTCACATGACTTCATCAAAGCTGATGAAGTTCTATATGTACTCTGTCCAATAACACATCCTGAGCTTTATAATCTCTCTACACTAAGAACAATTTGTAATGATGTAATTTTTAACGAGAGCTGAGCAGACATAAATTGAAAGTTACAGAGAGTAGCAGCATAGGGGACTCATTCTTTCCTACTGATTTACCATCAGAAAACTGCTGCCTTCACATTCAAAGGAAACTGGGGAATGAGCTCAAATCACTCCCACTGAGAAACTAATGCTACCCAACCTCACATGTGCATTAGTGACACCTGGAGTAAACTGCTGGACTCTAAGAATGTGAAAATTCAGGAGGACATGTGAAAACAGAAAAAAACCCTTTAACATGGAACAGCTGCTCTGGGTAAATAGAACAGGGACCAAAATCTGGAATACACGAGTCACTGATCTGGAAGCAGCCAGGCCTGTATGCGGTTTACAATCTAAAACAGATTGGCAGGGTCAGAGGGAAAAGCCCAGGGCAGAAGGCCTGACCATGCAGGATAGATGATGGTTTTAAATGAAAAACTGTCCAAATCTGCCACTACCTGTGCCAGGGAAGAAGAAATTTCAGCCCTTATGTTCCCTGGACATGTGTTTAACCCCGAGCTCTATCATACTTCCCAATGGCCCAGAGAATTATTATTCTCTACAGCTGCCCCATTTTATCATCATGTTCCTCTTCACTGGGTTTATGTAAATAATAGTGAATGCTGTGGTTTGAAACACCAGCTACAATTATTCATACATTGCACAGTTACGACGGGCAGGAGAGGTATACAGCCCAACAAATTACCCGCTATTCTATATTACTAGGATGTTTGTAAAGGGAAGAACCTGAAGGGAAGATTCCCTCTCATCTGATCTGAGCTGCTAAGCTTTTATCCCTGCAAGTACTTCTCTCAGAGCAAGAGCACCGGAGACAGACCAGCCACATTATTCAAAGTGGCTACATCACTATCAAAGACTGCATGTGGTCCAGCAAGATAAAAAACAAACAAACCCCATCCACCTTAGGAATAAATAATATTGAACATAGAGACATCATAGGGACAAAAAAAAAAAAGGTTCCATTTAGTTAGCCTGAGCATGATAAAATACATTTAGCTCTCCTACCCCAGTCAATACTGAGCTATGAGGCAGCTAAACAAAACAGGAAGAACCTACACGGCCTGTTAAATAGAAAACAAAATGGGAAATATATTCTAAAACTAGGTTTTAGAGCTACACTCACAGGACTCACTTTGGTCTATGTGGGAGGATCTGCATCTTGCAAACCCAGTCAGAGCTCTGCTACAGAACCAGAACCCAGGAAAGTCTGGGACAAGCCCAGAGGCGTCTTACTTGCCAGGATGTGAAAACAATGACAGACAAAGGAAGCTCCGTCATATAGGAAGGGAAAAAGGGGGCCCATGCAGTTTCTTAAACCTATCGCCAGACCGCTGTCTCCCAGCTCCATCAAGAGTTTGTGGCGGAGATGTGTATTTAAGGAAAACGTCCACTAGGGAACAGCAGGATGCTGCACTTCCATGGTCAGCAGGTACACGAACCTGCTCCCCAGGGTTCTTTGCAGCTCGGGAAATAAAAGAGGAGGGAGTGGCAGGCGAGCGTGGGAGTTAATGAAGCCAGCAGCAGGACTGGCTGACGGCCCTCATGCTTCACGAAGCTGAGATCGGTGCCTGTCCTGTCAAGGGGAAAGCACTAGCACACATACAGTGAGGTCTCCATCAGGCGAGGCCAGATAGAATACCATGGACTCGCATGCAAGCGGACTTCACTCAATCCCCTACAAGTTTCCAGAAAGCGAATTGCATTCTTTGGATGGCGTCGCCTGTCTTGCACTCTAACTGTACTGTAGCAGCGTTCGGATCAGCACCACCCAAACACAACCGCCACCCCCACCAGACAAAGCAGTGCCCATTGCATACCCTGGGGGTCTGTGAGCCTTCTTGGAGTGTCCCGAGTAATGGGAGTATCCGGAATATGTGGATTCGGTATCCATGGTAACAGGGCACTGGCCCTCCAGAGGAGGGGCCCAGACTTCTTGCCTATGTTGCTCCTCGCCGAGCCCTTCCAATGTTGCTCCTTAGACTGCCCCTGCCACGGGGGGCACCCAGCCTTGAGACAGTCTGTGAAACTTGCACGGCCACATGAACCTAGCGGAGAAACAGAAAAATGACATGTCTCGCCCGCTTATCACTGCAGAGGGGAAGTGGCCCGGAAAGCTTTCAGGAACGCTCCCTGTGAGCCGCGCGCGGGCCACGCACGACTCGCGGGCCTGCTGCGCCCAACCTCCCTTCCCCGCGCACTTGCCTGGGGTCCCAGGCACCAGACGACCAGAAGAGGAGCCAGCGCTACAACGTCAGCAACCTCCCCGGGAGAGGAGAGCAACCGAGGGCAGGAAATGACATCAGCCCCTCCCCATCAGAGGAAAAGCGAGCGGCGGAGAACCGGAAGTGACATCGGTCTTCCCCCCAGGAGGGGACGCGATAGAGGGCAGGAAATGACACCAGCTTCTCCTCTCCGGGGGAGGAGACAGGCAGAGGGCAGGAAATGACATCAACCTTTCTCCCGCCTCCTTCAAAGGGAGGGAGAGTGGAGAAGTTGTCACTGCTGCAGATGAATGAAGCTCGGTAGTAGGAAATCTGGCTGCAAAGGAGAACTGCCTTTGTCTTCCTTAAAAGGAAGTGCACCTACAGCTGAAATTGTGAGTTTAAAACCGAAATTTGGCTCTTAGAACCACTGTTTAAAAGTTGTGTGATGAGTGAGATTGACAAGGAGAGGACTTATTCGGAGGGTTTGAGAAGCTGAACATTTACCAGGGGAGGTATAGGCTTGGAGGGGACGATCGGTTCTAGAGTGCGGCGGTTAGAGGAGCCCGAAAGGGGACGGGAAGTAGAGCTAGAAGGGCGATATGCTCCCAAAGGGGTGTAAACCTAGTGCCAGATAGACTCCCGCCACATGAGGAGGGAAAATGGTCAGGTGTATCTCATATGCTTCACGTGGGAGCGGTAAACGCCTACTCGGGGGGGGGGGGGGGAAGAGACGAGGCAATGAGTGCAGCACACACCCAATAGCTCTGTACTCCCTTCTCTCAACCTACTGTCACGTGCTCAGAACAGCACTAGCGGAGGGCGGGGGTCTCTGAGCACTCACTGAGCTTCCTGTCTCTGCAGCCTGCGTGCTTCCTCCGTCGGCATGCTTCCAGTTCAAATGAGGTAGGCAGCGCGGCACTTGCTCAGAGACCCGGCAGCCTGTGCTGATGTCACTGTTCAAAAGAACTTTGGTGGGATAAGAGGAGGGCAACAGAAAAGGATGAAGGAGGGAAAGGAAGGCGTGGAAAAGTGGTGGGGAAAAAAGATGACGGTGGGGAAGGAAGAGAGAGTGTATGTGTGAGGAGGGATGTGTGGTACCTATATGTGGGGACTATATTGGTGTGCTCTAGGAAGAGGGATTAGATGTGGAAAAAAAAGAGGGGGGGAAGGGAAGAGTATGGTAAATGCCATGAGATAAGTCAAAGAGAAACATCAAAAGAAAACAAGACAAAATGGGATGTAGAAATGAGATGAGCAAGAAAAGACAAGGGCAATAAGATGAAAATATCTAGAAGAAAGAACAGAATAATAAGTTAAGTGGAGGAGTAGCCTAACGGTAAAAACAGTGGGCAATGAGCCAAGGACACCAGGGTTCAAATTCCATTGACAGTTTTTGTGCGCTCAGGCAAATCACTTCACCCTCCATTTACTCAGGTATAAACTTAGATTGTGAGCCCTCTGGGGACAGGGAAATGTAATCTGCTTTAAAGCATCTAAGGATGAACTCGAAATAAATAAAGCATAGAAATTAGAGGAGAGGAAATATGGGAAATAAAAGTGCAGAAATACAGACGTTTGAACATTTTTACTAAAAAATATTCTGTTACATTACTGTGTAAACTGGCAGAGCAGGAAAATCAGGTAGTGGTAACTTTAGAATTGTTTGAGCCTTAGGTGAGAGTCATTTGGGGGCTCCTTAGAGGCTTAATTTTGATGACCTATAAGCAAATTTGATATTTTCAATTTCTCTGCCCTATCCATGGAATTGCAGTGGAAGTTGCATCCTGGTTATTTGTAACTGTCTTTGGTCGAGTGTTAACATGCAGATAGTCACTTCCTTACAAAAACTTTACTTGGTTGCAAAAATGTGAGGTCCCCTCATGTAGGAGGACCTGGGTAGTTGCCTGGTTTGCCACTTCTTGAAGCCACCACTGGTACTGGGGCAGAGGTGTAGCGAGGGTCTCCAGCACCCTGGGGCCAATGTATTTGTGTTGCTGCCCGGCACACCCCCCCCCCCCCAATCCTCCTTGTGGTAATGCTTAGGGCAAGAAAGTCACACTAATAGAAACCCCAGAAAAAAATGAACAAAAGAAATTGCCATACTGAGTCAGACCAAGGATCCATCAAGCCCAGCATCCTGTTTCCACAGAGGCCAATCCAGGATGCAAGTACTTGGCGAGTACCCAATCATTAAATAGATCCCTTGCTAATAATGTCAGTAATCGCGGTGGCTATTCTTTAAGTCATCTTGACTAATAGCATTTAATGGACTTCTCCTCCAGGAACTTATCCAAACCTTTTTTAAACCACATCCTCTGGCAACGAATTCCAGAGCTTAATTGTACATTGAGTGTGAGAGAATGTTCTCTGATTTGTTTTAAATGTGCTACTTGCTAACTTCATGGTGTGCTCCTTAGACCTTCTGTTATCTGAAAGAGTAAATAACAGATTCACATTTACCCATTTTAATCCTCTCATGATTTTATAGACTTCTATCATATCCCCTGAACAGCCTTTCCTCATAGGGGAGCCATTTTATCCCCTTTTATTATTTTGATTGCCCTTCTCTGTACTTTCTCCAGTGCAATTATCTTTTTTTGAGATGCAACCAGCATTGAACACAGTACTCAAGGTGCGGTCTCACCATGGAGCAATACAGAGGCATTAGAACACAAGAACATAAGAAATTGCCATGCTGGGTCAGACCAAGGGTCCATCAAGCCCAGCATCCTGTTTCCAACAGAGGCCAAACCAGGCCACAAGAACCTGACAATTACCCAAACACTGAGAAGATCCCATGCTACTGATGCAATTAATAGTAGTGGCTATTCCCTAAATAAACTTGATTAATAGCAGTTAATGGACTTTTCCTCCAAGAACTTAACCAAACCTTTTTTGAACCCAGCTACACTAACTGCACTAACCACATCCTCTGGCAACAAATTCCAGAGTTTAATTGTGCGTTGAGTGAAAAAGAAATGTCTCTGATTAGTCTTAAATGTGCTACTTGCTAACTTCATGGAATGCCCCCTAGTCCTTCTATTATCCAAAAGTGTAAATAACCGATTCACATCTATGACATTCTCAGTTTTATTCACCATTCCCTTCCTAATAATTCCTAACATTGTTTGCTTTTTTTGACTGCTGCAGCACACTGGGCCAACTATTTCAGTGTATTGTCCATTATGACGCTTAGATCTTTTTCCTGGGTGGTAACCCCTAACATGAAACCTAACATCATGTAACTACAGCACCGATCCAAGTAGAGATCCCTAAGGCACTCCACTGTTTAGCTCTCTCCACTGACAAAACTGACCGTTTAATCTTCTCTGTTTCCTGTCTTTTAACCAGTTTACAGTTCACAAACGTACACTGCCTGCTATCCCATGACTTTTTAAAAAAATTTTTAGAAGCCTCTCATGGGGGACTGTTGTGAACAGTCTATGGGGCAAAAGCTTCCCAGGCTACAGACAGGCTGCCTACTTTGGCTCTGCTCCCTGATACTGCAAGCAAACCAACATTCTCTGAAGAATTGGTCAAGGGCTGTGACATTAAATTTATACATTCTTTCAAAATTTCCACTTCTGACCTGCACACATCGCTGCAGCCTCATTACAGCACACTGCCTGCCCCCTCACCGAGTACAGAATAACTGACGACAAATTAGAAAGAGAAACGTGGAGACAAAAGCTGAACTGGAAACACCCAAAAAGCCAGACTCTGCCTGCAGTATAACGCCAGAGAAAGAAATATAGAAACATTCAGAGACACATTTCCCAAAAATGACAGAGAAAATCAGATTCTGCTAATTCCCATCTCAGAGAAACAAACAATAAGTCTGTGGCCTACCATCCCCAGTCCCCAGCAGTCCTGCTCCCCAGCCAGACTCGTATGCAAGGCAACAATGCAAAGAAACAGAATCGCCACCATTCCTCATGAAACAAAATCAAGAAATATAAATCCATAGTAATAAGACAATTTCAAAACAGATGATGAACAGACTAACAAATAATAAGGATAAAAACAACTTTAAACATTTCCCAGAAATTAATTAAATATTTCAAAACAGCAAGTTCCTTTCTCATACCTGGGAACTTCTGATTTCTTCAGCCTAGATTGCCCTGGATTAGTAGAGGAGGGGAACCCACAGATTTTCTCTTCTCCATGTACACACGTTCATTCCACGTACGCATCCTTGTCCTCTCCTCACTCCCACCTTCCCCACTTTCCTTCCTTCCCTCACTCTTGCCTCCCTCACCCCTTCCCATCCCCTTTCCTTCCCTCTGTCACAACCTGCCATATGATTCTCCTGTATCCCAATGGTCCTAGTGTTCTTCCTGTTTGGCTAGGTGCAGGAAGTCCACTGGCAGGTCATCATTTGGGCCACTGCTAGGCATTTAGTGCCTAGCTCCCCCTCTCTCATATGCACATGCATTTCCTCTCGCTCATACACGTTTTCATGCATATACACAGGCTCTCATATAAACGCTCCCTCTCATTTGCATAGGTTCTCACACACATGCACACTCTCTCATACAACTCCAGCTTTCTCTAGAATCAATGCAGCTATCGGAGATCCACATCACTGACCTGATGAAGAAGCCAGTTTACCACATTGAATGTGTGATATCGTACAATAAAAACAGAAAATCTGAAGGAAATGTACCAAGGTCACATGAGAGCCCAAGAACTAACCATCTTGTCCAGTACTTACTAACCCCAGTACAACGGCAGAGTGAGGGGGGGCCGAGGCCCCCAGGCGTCGGGCTGTAGGGGCGCCCAGGGGCCTTTTTTTCAGTGCCCGAACTCTCTTGAAAACTCCGGGCTCTGCTGCAGAAATAGGCCCGGCACAAGGCAGCCAGCAAAAGAACAGAAGGCCCGCAATGCTGCTGGTGGTCCCACCTCACACTGGCCAAGAAGAGGGTGCCAGTGGACCTCATCCCACTGGTGCCAGTGGACCTCATCCCACTGGTGCCAGTGGACCTCATCCCACTGGTGGTGAAAGAAGAGGCAGCCGGCAAGGAGGATGCCCGTTCTCCCTTCTCTGTGCCACAAATGCCCCTGTTCCTCATGCACAAGCTCTCACACACATGCAAGCTCCATCTCCCTCGCACACACCCGCATGCACATGCTCCTTTGCTCTCTAACACACATCTTCACACACAAACTCCCTCTCTCATACACTCAGGCTCTCACAAACACCCCGTCTCTCTCATAAACACACTTACACTTCACACTTCAGAAAGGCTCCTATTCACGCATGCGCGCACACTCCTCAGTCAGGTTCCTACGTGCGCACACGCCCCAGTCAGGCTCTCATTCATTCACATTCACACACACATACCAGTGGGAGCCAGTTGCGTGCCGGCCCCTGCACTATTCCAGTCTTGTGAGGTTAGCACGTCCTCTCTGATCTCGTGATGCACATGCTAGTTGCATGGGTTTTGGATACCACACACTGGCACAGAGAAGGGAGAACGGGCATCATCCTTGCCGGCTGCCTCTTCTTTCACCACCAGTGGGATGAGGTCCACTGGCAGCCTCCTCTTCTCAGCTGTGGACATCCTCTTCTTGGCCAGTGTGAGGTGGGACCACCAGCAGCATTGCGGGCCTTCTGTTCTTTTGCTGGCTGCCTTGTGCCGGGCCTATTTCTGCAGCAGAGCCCCTATTTCTGAAAAAAAGGCCCCTGGGCGCCCCTACAGCCCGACGCCTGGGGGCCTCGGCCCCCCCTCACTCTGCCATTGTACTGGGGTTAGTAAGTACTGGACAAGATGGTTAGTTCTTGGGCTCTCATGTGACCTTGGTACATTTCCTTCAGATTTTCTGTTTTTATTGTACGATATCACACATTCAATGTGGTAAACTGGTTTCTTCATCAGGTCAGTGATGTGGATCTCCGATAGCGGCATTGATTCTAGAGAAAGCTGGAGTTGCAGGCTGTGGTGCGACCCATTTCTGTTTTGGTTTTTTTTAAGGCATCAGAACCTACGGTGATTTCCTTAAGAATGAAGGTGTTTTATAACATCTGACTTCTTTCAAGAAAATGTTTCAGAGATTGCACCATCTCCCGTGCATGGCTATTTGGGTAAACATGCTTGTCACATGGAACCCACTCCACCCACTGCTCACTTGCACTAATTCACAGAGCACACCCCCCAAAATATTAGCGGGAACATTGTGTTCCCTGCATTGGCACATCAGAAAGCTCCTGCAGTACTACTGCAGTGTTCTTTTCCACACTTCATAAACTGCCAACCTATATATAATTTTTATCATGTTTAAGTTTGCACTCAACTTTCCACAATAAAACATGAAGTTCTTCACATTCCAGTTAACATACCCCTTTCTTTATCCCTATCTCCCCACCCCCAACAGCATGTGACAGTTTAGCCTGAAATAACTCATTGCACACACACAACTATCATACTTACTAAACTATACATAAACGTTTGTACACATGAGGACCGTACGCCCTTACTCCGTGCTCTAACATGCAAAGACTGCATGTGGTCCCACCCCATGGCCAGGAACATGTCGTTCCTCTCTGATGTAGAAGTCCTAGCCGAGATTCATGCATGCAAAGCTTCCAGTGTTAGCACTGGTCAATCTGATGTTATCCACTTCTCCTATATCGCCTTTTTTTGCAATGAGAAATGACTTCCGAGGGAACAAGCCTTAGTTCTTTGTATAACCTCAAAAAGACATCTTTGAAGATAAAGGAAGTGTAAAATGAAAGTTTCCCAAGGTAACTCAGAACCTCTTTCCAAAATAGTTGGATCTGAAAGCACTCCCAGAAACAGTGAAATAAGGATCCTCTCATCCGTTCACATTTCAATCACACTTTTGCTTTAAATGATCAATATCAGGAAACTAGCATACGACGCAAGAACTTGAATTGCATTTCTTTTAGCAGAATGTTCTCTGAAGTCTGAGAGATTGTCAAAGTATCTCTGTATGTCCTGAAAAGACATAGGTATAGCCAGTTCGTGATGCCATTTTATATCTAGGTCCTGCAGGGATCCCAGAGTTTTGATTGTAGTTATGGCTTTTACCAATGAGACACAGGAGTGTGTCTCATTTCCCCAAGAAAATGTTATCGTAATGAATAGTGCCAAGTTTAGATGCTAAGCCCACCCCCACAAAGCGCCTGGTTTGCAGGAAGGGTGTAGAAGTTCTTGATAAATCAAACTTGTCCCGCAACTCTTCAGATGAACAGAGAGTACTATTGTCAGTTTGAGAAAAGTGGTACAATCTGCATAAAACTTTGAATACTGGATCTCCCAATCCTGGCATGAAGTGAGGATGTCCAGAAATCGAGAGCCGTGGAGCTACCTCTCTCTTCACCTTGATCTTATCACACTGTACTTTCCGTACCTGTCTACATGCTTAAAATACCATATTACACTTTGTGATCCGGTAAGTCATGGTTCTGTACGAGTAATAGATTGCCTAGATGAAAAGATCAACACCGGGCCTGCAAAAATTCAATAGGCGAACATACACCTGTATCTAGTAAGCATGCCAAATTATAATTTTTGCGTATTAGGGCATCCCATACCCCCTTCTGGTAGTGGAAGCATCATCTTCCGTAGGGCCAATCATGCCCTTTGTTTTCTCCCAAGAAAATTGTCCTAAAGCTCGCTGTACCTCTATTTGGTCTTTCTTTCTTATCCGTACTGGTACCATTTGCCACAAATAAAGCCATTTTGGCTATTCCATCATCTTGAACAGCTTATTTTGCCATTCAGTGATATTGGTAGTGTTCGCCACTCCGCTAGTTTCCGTTTCATCTTAGTCAATGGGGGGAGGTATTTCTAGTGTGGATGTTCTGTAAATCCACTGGAATTTTAACCCCAAGATACTTCAGCTCAGATTCCACCCATTTAAGGGGCAACAGCTCTGGCCAACGGTGCTTCAAATATCCTAGAACATAGAAAGCCTCTGACTTGCCCAGATTATGTGGTATGCCACATAACATGTGGCATGCCACATAATGTTATGGTGTGCCACATAACATTTTTGTTAATGTAGGTGTGCCTTGGGCATGAAAGGGTGGAGAAACATTGGCATACTTGATATAGAGTACATAGAGAGACTGGCATTCATACATTGACTGTTATTTACTATGTGTTTTTTGTAATAATAATTTTAAATCGTTTTCACCTTTTCTATAATCTCTTACAAGTTAGCCCTGTTATTTGCCCTGTTATTTGTAACCTCTTGCTCGATGTAATTTCCAACTTTGGTTCTATGTAAACCGACGTGATATGTACCAGTACATGAACATCGGTATATAAAAGCCTTTAAATAAATACATTTATTTTTAAGCCAGAAAACCTGCCAAAATGCAATGAGTGCACTGGGTCTGTTCGAAAAACCAAAACTTCATCGGCAAAGGCAGCTGTTTTAAAACATCTCCTTTCCCACAGTGAACCCTGATGCCTTGGTATTTTGATCAATTCTCCTTAATAAAGGATCCCTTCTTAGGATATATAACAGGGGCAAAAGTGGGCACCCTTGCCCTGTGCCATGTTGTAGCCTGAATTTTTGTGACCCAAACCCATTGGCCAAGGTGATGGAACTGGGATTTTGATAAAGTTCTGAAATGTATTGTATAATATTTCCCACAACACCATAACAGGGTAACGTCAGAAAAAGATAAGACCACGCCACTCGGTCAAAAGTCTTCTCAGCATTGAACCCCACCACTAAAGCCGGCATAATCTGCCATTTGAACTGCGTCCTTGCTGTTACTAAACGCACAATCTGTTTGGCAGCTGTCTTCCCTTTAACAAATCCAACCCAATTAGGAGTAGTTAGAGATGGCAGGATAAGATTGTCTTCTAGCTATAACCTTAGCAAACAATTGCAGGTGAAAATTCAGTAAAGATATGGGCCTATAGGCTGCTGGATTCGTAGGATCTCTTCCACCTTTCGGGAAGACTGTAATGTAGGCTGTAGTTGCCACTCTTCACCACAGCCTCACAATAATCCCTCGGGGTTATTACCTACAGAAGATGTTAATATTTTATAAGAGTCAGTCTTTAGGCCATCTGGACCTGGTGCCTTGGGCACGTGGCTGTATTTGATACACTCCACAATTTCTTGAAGCTGAAGTAGGCCATTTAAAAATGTTAATTGTTCCTCAGTTACCCTTGGTAATTCCAATCCTGTAAAAAAACATTTTTTTCCTCTTCCTTCCTCCCCCCTGTCGACTGGGTCATTCTTATACAAAGTCTCATAACATTCCCCCAAAATTTGGGTTGGCCGCTGTTCTCCTAGCTCTACGCCCGTCAATGTAAGTTTTCCCTCGACTAATTTTTAAGCATGTTTGCCAGAATTTTCCCTGCTTTATCCCCAAATCTAAATAGTTGGTGAGACACATACAGTGATCTTTTTTGCATTCTCTGATGGCTATAGCTATTTAGAGAAGAGAATTTCTCCGTGCCTCTCTTTATTTACAGTGGTGGGGCAGGCATGAGATTAGCTTTAGCTTTTTCTAGACTTGACCTCCTAAATCCAGAATCTGTCTATTTAGAAGCTTGGATTTCCTGATTAAATACGCCATTCTCTTTCCCCTCATCACTGCTTTTCTCGTTTCCCATGAAACATCGGCTCTCTCATGGTTGTGCCCTTCAAACTCAAGCCTCTTATTCTGCAGATATTCTTTAAATTCCCTATCTTCCGCAAAACGAGCGGGGAAACGCCATCTCTTCAAACCCTGTTGCTGTCCCCCCAAGGAGACCATTCTGACCACACCATGGCATGGTCGGCAAATTCTGTGGCCCCCTGTTTCCGTTTTTTTCCCCCACCTGCGCAAGACAGTCACTGGCGACCAAAATTTAATCCATGCAAGACATGGTCATGTGCGCTCTAGAGACACGGTATTCAACCTTTCCTCGGGATGTGGAGTTCCTCACAGATCTAAAAGCTGCAGCATATTGCGCACATGTGACATGCCCTAATTTTTCCCCAATCTAGGTACCGAGGATGGTGAGGATCCATCAATCGAGTCTCATACAGGGTTAAAATCCTCCCTCCCCCCTAAGATCACTGGGCCCCTCCTATACGTTGCTAAGGCCACGACCAGATCCATAAAAAGCCGATGCCTTTAAGTCTTGGGTGCATACACACTACAGATGGTGATCTCCTGTCCTAGTAATTTCTCCACCATCGAAACATACCTCCCCTCAGTATCTTTGTGAATGAGGATGTGTTCAAATATTACCTGCTTGGCAACCAATATTGCCCCCTCCTTTCCTATTTATTGCAGGGTAATGGTAAACCTGCCCCAGCCAGTCACAATTCACTTTATTTGCATCTAAATAGGCTTCTTGTAAGCATACAATATTTTGCTTGTTGTCTGTGCATCGATTGGAGCAATATTCCATGATACAACTCTCTCGTGCTGTCGCCCATGTTTGATCCAGAACAGAGAGACCATTTTATGCACGATGTCCCTTCGTCGTTCTGCACCAGCACACTACTTCCGCCTGTGAGCCCTAACTTTTCATGAATGCTGCCATAAGGGTTCTGTTAGCAGCCCTACACACACCAGAGACTCCATCCACCACCCTCTTGATGATTTTAGGTAACGGACTCTCCCTCCGTCAAATATTTATTGCAGCTTTTGGCCCACTGACCCTGAACAATTCACAGAAAAGCATTTGAAGCGATATCGACCCTTATGTTGTGATCATAAGTTCTCCTCCTCCTCCTCCTTGGGCTTCCTTAAATGGAAAGAGCATTATAACCCCTAGCTCTCTTTCATAAGGGTGTCCAGAAATTATTTTTGCTTCTACCACTGAGTCCAACACCCACCAATTGCCATTTACTGCTACTCGGAGCCTCGCGAGGTATTGTAATGAAAACTTTGTCGCTTGAACAGCTCTGCGCAAATTGGAAAAAACTCTTTCTTCTTCTGTGATACCGCATTGGAATAATCTTGGGAAAATGAGAATGTGTCCCTCATAGGTTAAAGTTTTTTGTTTTTTTTTTGCGGTAGGCTTGTAATATTTCCCACTTGTCCACAAAATTCAACAGCTGTGCAATAACTACTCTGGGTCTAGTAGAGCCTGCTGACCTAGGCCCCAGTCTGTGTGCTCTCTCCACCTGCCATTTGCCTTCCATATTCTGCAGTCTCAGATCTCGCACGAGCCAGCCCTCCAATAAAACATGGACTTCGCAATCTGTTAAGGATTCGGGGAAGCTGACAAATCTTAAATCTGTTTTCCAGATCATCCGCTTTAGATTCCAGCAGCAGCACTTGCTTTTCAAGTGCCTCTTCTATCCGCATCAGCGACTGTGTATTGGATTCCACTCCTGCCATTCTCCCCTGCGTTTCCTACATTTGCATTTTTATTTCATTTAAGGTTTCGTTGCTCGTCGCTACTGCTGAGATAGTGCCGCAAACTTCGCCTCCAAGGCCTTCACCACCGCATTTGTAGCTTCCTCTACCAGTGCGTCGCTGGAGGAAACTGGGCGTGGGCCCGGAGGGCTGTCAGCCATCTTTGGTTTCTGCCTGCTTAGCCAGGACCTTATCCTTTCTCTGCGGCTTTGCAGACATTGCAGTGTCCCCACAGATCTCAAAATTGTCCATAAACCTGTACAGCAGGTTGCTCTATAAAATCCACCATAAGTCAAGATTTTACCATTTTTTTTTCTGCTGATATAAGGGGGAGACACCTGGAGATAACTCACATTATGTCCTACCTGATCATCGGATGACTTGGTCTCCCCCCAACCTAGTATATTTTAAAAATAATCTGTTATTTGAACAATGCATACATACTGTCTGAAAGTTTTTACACATGCAGGGAACACTATAAATGTATGATGTGTGTTACCACTTAGGTAATTATGCGGACAAATGTACTACATTAGACCTGATTAATTTCTGGACAGCTGATCACATTGCAGAGGCCTAATATGCACACAGCTATCAGCCTGTGACGGTAATGGATCTTGGTGATTAATACCTGGTACCAGGAACTAGCAGGCTGCTGGAAGTCGGTTCTGTAGCTCTTAGCGTACGCTCCTGTTCTCTTGGCCAGCTAGACCAGACTGGCTGAAGTAGCACTCACAGCCCGAGGATGGGAGAGCAGCTGTCAAGAAGCTGCATCCAGCTTGATGCCATGGGATGGAAGCTAACTGACCCAAACTGGACAGGACCGAGGCTGCACTGCCCTGAAAACACCCGGGTCCTCCAGGCATCGACCTTTACCTCTGATGAATCGCAGCCACCGCTGAAGATCATTTTCCACTACTCCAAGAACCAGTCCGTACTCTCTCTCTCTCTGCCGAGTAATAGCGGTGCATTATTGCAACCCCACAGCCAAAACTGCACCAGGGCCCCATGGACCTCCAACCCCCAGCTCACCTGCTAAAGCGGCAAGAAGTGCCTGACTTCCAGAAGCCTATGACTTCAGTTCTCCACGAGATTCAAACCTACACCTGGCAACCTCTTTCCGGCTGCTCTCTGGCAGCTGTGCATCTGACTTCCTGCAATTATACCATGGGGTGGGAGAACGGGAAAGGATCAGCCCCCAGGGTTTTCCCCAGGAACATGTTAGAAGCAATGCAGCTGTTGCATATCCCGGTTACGCTGAGCATTAAAAATATCAAACGCAAGTAGAAAATCGGAAACCTGAAACCCCTTACTTTATTATTCAGGAATTTAGCAGGGCTGAGACTCTATTTTAACAAAAGAGAGAAAAATGCAGCAGAGTCGCTGACAAGAGCGGGAACTTTGGTTTTTCAGATCATTTCAGTTTGATTGCAAGCCAGGCCAGTTCCTAAAGCAAAAGAAAGGGGAGGGAGGAGAGGGGGTTTTGACTTCCTCCCTCCTTCCACCCCTTTCCCCTCCAGGGTACAGAGCCCGTGCAATCAGTAATCTCGGGCTGCATTAGAGCTCGGCTCTAGCCTGGAACTGAATGCTTTTCTAGACAATGCCAGCCCTGCTCAGGGCACCTGTCCATCTACAGCTGTAAAAATGAACAGAACAGACAGAACCTCCCTGGATCTGTTCAGACAAGCAAACGAGATTATAATAGCCCCTGTGAACATCATCCAAGCAGGCTTCTTGCTTCCTGGCCCCAGGCAATCTTGGCAGCAGCATTCACAGGGGCTGGCAACACAGAGGCCCCATGCTGCTCTCTGCCATCCTCTCTGCCTGGTACAGAAGAGAGGAGATCTCACGGTTACAATCCAGCAGGCAGGCTTCTGCTCCATAGCCGTCGTACACACCACCATGCTCAGACCTCTGCTCTTGTGAAACGTAAGCGCACAGAACCCCGACTGCAGACTTTTGCTAGGAGCTGAAGCTCTGGGCTATATTTAGGCAGCATTATACACATTTTAGAAAAATACACTAAGTGCAATTAAAACAATTTAAAATCTGGAATGGCTCAAAATGCTACAGAACAGGAAGCTTGAAAATAATCCCAAAACACAGTCCTTCCCCCCCCCCCCCCCCCCCAGCATTTGTAAAATACAAAAAATAAAGGAAACAAGAGCCTGTCACTTCCTGGAGAAAGCACCCAACCCTGCGTTCTCGGTGGTTCTGCTGCTAAGTCATTAGGTACTACTGAAACTGTTGCATTTAGTGTTGCGGCCATTCCATCACTGCAGCGAGGAATGAGCACCCCAAAGCTCAGGATGAAGCCTCTCTAGCAGACTTCAGGAGCACGCCCAACACCAGAGCTGCTGTCGAGTGAGAACCATTTCTGGCAACCTAGTCTGCACATGCCCAAAAAACCCCAACTGGAGACTACAGTCCTCAGCACAACCTTCAGCTCTACCGGTTAAATGCTGAGATTTAGAGTCCCTGAAATGTTGAAGGGCGGTGAGTGTTAACACATACAGCGACTCTAAACAATAGACCTGTTTTAATCACATTGCCTGGAACTCTCTATACGTTTCAAGTTCCAAAATCCAAATTTTGAGGCCTTCATAAAAGATTCCACAGCAAGCAAAAAGTTGCTAGCTAAGGGAGGGTGTAACCGCTGGAGTGTGTTCCTATGATCCAGCGAGGGAGGCAGAGAGCACAGTCTGCCTCTATTCATCCTCCCCAGGTGGCTGAACCCAGTCACATTCTTGCTTGGAACAATCGCCACCGTGCTCTGCCACCCTTGCAATCCAACTACACTGGCACGCTTGTCCAAAACAAACAGCATCTCTGTGCACACTCTGTGCAAAAACACTAGCTCTGGGGGAATTAGTTTAACCTGCTGTATTTCCCATAAAATTACAGGAGACACACAAAAAGGAGTTGAATTGGCATAAGTTTGAAACTGCCAAATTTAAAAAGGAAGGAAAGGGATTGTTCTTAACAACCCCCCAATCATCTCATTACTTTTTCACAAATGCTTCTGAACAACTAAAACATATCTGTGATAATTGAGAATGTAATAGATCAGATTGAGAAACTGAAGAGTATCAAATCACCAGGACCAGATGGCATCCACCTCAGAGTTCTAAAAGAATAAAAACATGAAATGGCTAACCTGTAACCTATCATTTAAAACAGCCACGGTTGCTGAAGACTGGAAGATGGTCAACGTAACACCAAATTTTACAAAGGGCTCCTGGGGTGATCTGGGAAACTAGAAACCGGTGAGCCTGATGTCGGTGCTGGGCAAGACAATAGAAGCCCATCTTAAAAACCAAATCATTGGCCATATAGACAGACATAGCTTAATGGGGAAGAGTCAACATTTAGGAAGGGGACGTCTTGGTTTTACTAGGTTTTTTTGTTTGTTTTTTTTAAAGGTATAATGTAAATAAAGATGTTGATTATAGTGTGTGTGGATTTTCAGAAAGCATTTGATAAAGCCTCCTGAGGAAACTGCAGTGTTTTATTGTGAAAAGGCAAGAAGCGGAGGGTAAGACTAATCAGTTTTCCAAATGGGATCAGTACTGGGACTTGTGCTGTTTAACATATTCAGAAATGATCTGGAGAAGGGAATGATAAAAGTGATCAAATTTGCAAATGACACAACTGTATTCAAATTTTATTAAAACAGTAGCAAATTGCGAGGAACTGGAGAAGAACCTTGTGAGACTAGGAGATTGGGCAACTGGCAGATAAAATTGAATGTGGAAAAGTGCAAAGTGATGCACATAGGGAAAAATCACAACTCCAGGTCCATGATGCTGGATATTCTGTATTGGGAGTGTTTACCCGAGAAAAGGACCTTGGAGTCCTTGTGGACAGTAAGTTGAAATCCTCTGCTCATTGCATGGTGATGGTAAAGGAATGGAGAATAAAACTGAAAATACCATATTACCTCCATGTCCAGTACTGAGTGCAGTTCTGATTGCCCCCATCTCAAGAAAGATATAGCGGAACTAGACAAGGTGCAGAAAAAGGCATGGATAAAGGGGGATGTAACATCTCTCTTATGAAGTGAGCTAGGGCTAGAGATGGTAGATAAAGGGACATTATAGAAGGTTATAAAATCTTGAATGGGGTGGAAAGTGTTATTTACAACACTAAAACAAGGGGACATGCCACGAAACCAACAGCCAGTAGATTTAAAACAAATTGTAGAAAGTACTTTTTTACCCAGCGTTCAAGCTATGGATTCAGTTGCGAGAGTCTGTGGCCATGGTGATTAGTATAGTGGGGTTTAAAAGAATTTGACAGGTTCCTGGAGGAAAAGTTTACAAATCATTATTAACCAGATGGACTTGGGAAAGCCATTGCTTTTTCTGGGAATGAGAAACAGGAAATAGATCTACATTTTGAGATGTCTGATGTCGCCGGGTACATGCAGTTTGTATTGGCCACTGCTGGAGACAGATACTGGGCTTGATGGATCCTGATCTGACTCAGCATGGCATTTCTTATGTTATGTTTGTACAAGACACTTCCTAATCTACTAAGCAAACCCATTTGTTTTCTGCTCTGAGGCAAAGGGCTTACACTGCACAACAGTGAACATTAACCATCATCAAAGAGTACAGCAGCCTCTGGATTCCCAGATGAGACCTACAGCTTCAAACACTTCATCCATTACCATCTTGTTAACTGAGTTTTCAGCTACTTTGGCCTGCTATTTGCTAATGAAAACCACACCTACAAATAGCTCTGTTAAAGGCATCAGAACTTCTGTGAATTCTTTAAAGAATCCCAGTCTGGGAGTGCTTTTGAAAAGGTTTTTTGTTTTTGTTTTTTATGCCAGATTAGTTAAATAAAAGATCATTACTGCACTGTGAAATTGCACTGATCAGACTTATGAAAACTATCCACGGTTGCTGAAATGTTAGAATGTATGCCCAAAATCAAAAAGTATGTCAAGGAGTCAGCCTTAAGTTCCTTTCTTGCCTTCTGGGCTCCATTTTCAAGAATTCACTCTTATTAGCATATATGGGGGAATTAATGCCAACCAATTAGGTAAATGTTATGCATACTAGCTCATTAACATGTAAATTAGAGATAGTGACCTATTTAATCTATTATATCAACAATGTTCTCTGAGGCTACTTCTGAATTGCTTTTCTGGTAATGGCATTCTGCTGGGATATGCCACACTTTATCTAAATAAAGATCCTTCTTTAAGTTGCCAGTATTGTGTTTATTTTATAGCTCATACAACACTAGCATATAATTCAAATTTAGGTTCTTCTGTTATGTCTCTGACATGAAAACCAAGCTAGGTTTTCTCCCTGCTTCCTTCCTGATACTACCTTGGTCTATCTCAGACTGTCAATGCTGCTGTTACAGAATACAAACAGAAATAAACATCACATAAGGGAAGCACATATGCCCAGCTATCTGGAAGGTTAAAAGTCAAAAGGGAGAGATGACAAAGCTGACCTGCATGAAGTGGGAGTACAGTTTCCTTACTATCTCCAAACACTCTCCTTCCCACCTCTCTCCCAGATTCTTGGCACTCTTCCCTCCAATCTCTGTCCTATGAATACCCAAGGGAAGAGAACAACCCTAGGGTACAGTTTACCTCTCTGGGCCCTCCAGAGGTTGCCACATTTGTCTCTTCCCCAGCTTTTTCCAGTGGTAACAGCAGCTACATCTGGTTCCAGGCTAGGGCACCAAAGGTAGCCATACTACATCTCTCTGTAGTATTTGCTGGCACATCTTTTCCTGGGCTGTGATGGTGCTTCCCGGTATGATTTCCAGCCCTGAACATTTTTATTAAAACCACGTGTTCCTATAAATGAATTTTTGACAGTTTCTTAGATCCAGATTATTAATTGGGGAAACCTTGCATGAAAATTGCAACCTGATCACATCTTCCCAGGGCCTGAAGTACAAAGTGTGTGCCAATCGATCAGGAAGCATTGCAGCAGGCAACTATGCCCCAGTAAACCAATGGGAGAACACACAAGGGGCAACTATGCCACAGTAGGTGCCTACTTTGAATATCAAAGCATGCCATCTGCTTCCAAAGAATCACGCTTGTTTCTGACACGGTCATGCCACACCCTGACGACAAAGTAAGGGCACCTGATTCGGATTCAAAAAACTTTATTGGCATAACAATTTTATATGCGTTGCCAAAGTCACGTATATTATAAACCCAAAACTCATTTTTGAAATGTGGGTCTGGAGAGACGCTTGACCTCGATTTTAGGGTACCTGCTTTCAGCTTCAGATAGCTACCTGCTGGCACAAAGCAAAGGAGCCAGGCACACAGAAGGCCCGTTAGGCTGGGTGGGGATTTGAAAAAGCAGCACAGGCATCTGCACTTAAGGAAGTGATCGCCGCTGTTTGTTCCTAAATAAGGAGATCATTAGCAGGTGCTATTAACAGATGCTTTCGTACAGGAAATATCAACCTCTTTAAGAGAGGCTGAAAGGGCCACTTAAAAGGTGATCTTTTACACCTCAAATTTGAAGTATTCATATAGAGTGGGAGGTTCTGGGAAGGGACCAGCGCTGACTCCAGCTCCATCTGGGCGAGGGAGCAACACAGAGCAGGCCCAGGACACTTCTTGGTCACTTTTCGCCCCAACTGTCCCCACCCTCCTGTGCTCCCAGATGGCCACCCATAGCGGGTGGGGCTGGAATGACAGCCATTTATCAGAGTGAAGCAGGGGTTGGGAATGGGGCTGGGCTAAGGCATTGCCTACTGAAGAGAGAGAGAGAGAGCTGCTGTGTGCCCTTCGGGGAGAGTCATTGGGTGGGACACTTGGCAAAAAGCCTGGGGGCCCGAGATCAGGGAGAGGAGGTGAACTGAGGCGAAGGCAGTAGCAGGGATAGATCTCCGGCGGAAACTAAGCTGCCCTGTTAGGGTAAGACCTGGATTTTGGGGACAATAACCTCCCAACCCCACCCCTGCTAGATACCATCAGTAAGCTCCCAGGCTGTCAAGATCATCTGTCTAGAGTAGCGAGCCGTAAACCAGGGTTCAAATCCCACTGCTGCTCCTTGTGTCCTTCGGCAATCCCTCTGGGGATAGGGAAACAGCTACAGTACTTGTAAGGAATCGGCTTTGAAGTGCCCAAAGGCGAAATATAAATACATAAGAAAACATAAGTCAGTCCTGTGTTTGTCGTTGTAGCAGCTTAGCAAGTTATTAGGCAACACTGCTGGATTTGTTTGTTCTTACAAAGCTAAGACTGGGAGAAGGACATTTAGGAGATAATCCTTGTCTTTGAAGAAGAAACAATGGAGAGAAAGGAAGGGCGGGCCTGGCCAGAGGGAAGGAAAAATTAACTGGACGGGTGGCATCCATTTCCCAATCAGTAGGCCTGCCCTGCCAGCAGGAGCCCTCCTCTGCCTGAGAAGAGCCAGACCGCAGACTTTCTGGGGCAAGGTGAGAGGGGTTTGCCTTTGCAGCTGGGGTAGTAATAGCAATATTCCTGTGCCAGGAGGTCTGCTTTACACACAGAAACGCTCCCATCCTTCGCCCTGTGGGGAACAGACACCTCCCCAACACCCACACACAAAATGGAGATGGGCTCATTTGTTTCCCGGGGCAGCAGGAACTCCTTACTCTCCATCTCTGGGGAAGCAGCTTCTCCACCAAGGGTGGGGAGGGGGAGAATCTGCTGGCCTGGGCCCTCCTTTACAGAAACACATCCTTCCAGCTCCCTTGAATCCTTAGCTGGGTGGGGTGGGGAGAAGCTGGTTCCCCAAAGTTGGGAAGAAGGGGGTTCTGCTGCCCTGCTCTCTGCAACAATCAAATGTTCCCATTTGGGCTGCCTCCCTGAGAATTGAATACTTTCATACACAAAGGGGCCGATGCAATTAATTTTGCAGAAAGCGGGCACTGCCTTTTCAGCGCCAGCATTCTTGGCACATGCATGGGGCCCGCATGGCCTGCTCCAGGCAGGCGTTAATATCTCAGACGCACATTTATCTTTTTGCATTTGGAGTGAATGAGTAATAGCCTCATTAACATGCATTTGCATGTGATGAGCACTAACTCATTCACTCCGCGTCAGACGTGCATTAAATAGGCGCTAATCCCCCTATTGCATTAGGGGGTGGATTAGCGCCTATTTAACCCGCGTCCGACAGCGGGTTAAACAGTGCGTTCGTGTGAGCGCACTGTATTGCATCGGCCCCAAAGGAAATATTTGTTCTTACTTTGTCTTGGCGAAGAAGTCCATAACCGCTTTTCTCTGCTCCAATGGAGTCTCCTTTCTTTGCTTGAGATTCAGACCATCAGTAAGGAAAGATTTCTAACAAAAAAAAAAATGCCAAAAATGCATGTTGCTAATACCACTGGTGAACGCTCCGCTGTCTGCTCCACTGGATTTACTGCCAAAAACAAGTTCCAGGATGAAGAAGAATTCAGCTGTGAGGACATGCCCTCAAAGCTCAGCCTTCCTGCTATGAAGAGAAAATCCCTGCTGTAAGGGCACTTAGCTGTTTTTAGGAAACGAGCAAAGCAGATTTCGGCAGCTCTTGCATGGCCAATGACATGGACGTTTCTCTTCCAAAAAGCTCAAGAAATGGGGAAGCATTAGAAAGATTGCAGAGCCATCAAAATTCATGCACCATACAGTCGCACAGGCTATTGCTGCTGTTAAAGGTGTGGTAACTGTGCAAGTCACGTGCTCAGAAGGCAAACAAGAAGCAAATGCAAGAAGCTAGAAAAGCATCAATTGATGATTTTAGCATCCATCCACGAGTTTATCCAGATTGACCAGAGGTTTTCCGGAGGGTAAGCGGTTAAGAAGGAGTTTGGACTTGTGTGCATATGCTTGGATTTCCAACAGCAATGCATGCAAGTTTCCAAGAAATGGGGGGGGGGAGGTTGCCCCAACGGGGGCAAAATTGTGCGAAGGGAATTCTCCATGAGCATTCATGCAACACTGGTGTAGGCGAAGAGAGAGCGATGGCTGGGCTGCCCTTATATGGCAAGCTGGACAAATGGGAAGCCCCCAGCAACATTATTTATCTCATATGGGCTGCCCTCCTATATGCTGCTAAATTACCGCCAGACACCTCACTAGGGCATGTAGTCATGCCGTGCATGGATGTGCAAAACTCTAGTCTGCGGCCTTGCATGTATACAGATGTGTGGAACTCTAGGCTATGACCTTACGGTGCACATTTCGTGCACTTGAGAGCATTGGAAAACCCAGCAGTGGCTTAACTGCCTGTCGCAGCAGCCTATGCTTTCCTCACATGGCTGACTGACAGACAGGGACGCGACACAGGAGCTCAGGAGCGTGTTTGCCAACCAAACTAATACCAGAAGTACCATCAGTACACCGCTCCCCTCCATTTCTCCCGTAGTTCAATCAGAGGTGCAATGGGGGGGTAGCACTAAGGGGGGAAAACAGCCTGAATGGTAAGGGGAAACCCCCTTATTCCTTTTTTTTTTTTTCCAGCCTAAACCTGGCAAGGCACAGAGGCTCAATAGCTCAACTGAGGGAGAGTACCAGACTGGTTTCACCTCAGGAGCTCAAATCTTCTCTCTCTTTTAAAAGGGAAAAAAAAAACAACAAAAAAACAGGCAATCCCCACTAAGGAGATGCAAGTCCACCATCTACTGGAGACAGAGAATACTGGCAGGCTGATGTCAGTGACATCAGCAAATCAGCTGTCTCTGTCTCCATCTACTGGTGGTGTGCATAACCCTCTGGTGAGGATTGGCCTGCCTGCGTTCAGAGTAATTTAGGAATGTGGTTACTTATGCGGCAAATACACACAAGAGTTGCAGCCATTTTCAAAGGAAACATACAAGCATAATAAGTCCTCTTTGAAACTTATCCCTCTGAAAGTATCCACATAAGTTACAGCTGCTAGCTGAAGCACAAAAATTCATGCGCATGCTTTTCAAAATCAAAGTATGTGTACAAGTAAAACTCCACCCTTGCATCCAGGAATGTCTCCACACAGTTGAGTAAACTTATGTATGAATAGGGCATATGCCCATATGTTTATCAGTTTTAGAACCCATGGACCCCAGCTGCCTTCCCTGACTCACCAGTGTACATCTCCTGCCGTCCAGCAGCACTCTGCCATTACTGCTCGCCAATGCACCCACAGCAGGGATCCGTTGACAGGTGCTTAAGGTGTGTGCACGCCCAAGAGCACACATTATGTACACACCTAGGTGGGAAACCTCTGCAGTTGCTCTTGGATGGTGTCACCCACCTCTGGCTTTTTAAACCTGCTCAACCCCATGTTCTTTGCTTTGGCAACAGGTCTCCTCAGTGATCTGCTCCTCAGTGTGTGTTGCTTTTCCTTGGCTTGTCTGCCTGTGTTCTTCTTGCTTGTGTTCCCATGTTCCTGCTCCCTTCAGTAGTCCTGTGTTCTGGACTATTTCTCCTGCCCAGTCCTTTTCTTCTCTGTTGTACCTTGGTCCTGTCCTGTCCTTGTCTCGCCCTGTTTCCTTTGGCTTGACTTCCTAGTTTGACCTTGGCTTGTTCTCAGACATCCCTGTTTGCCTCCTGGCCCTGACCCTTGCTTTGGATCCGACCCACGTTGTCTGCTGCCTGCTCAATCTTAGTCTGCTTACTGTATTTTGCTGTCTGCTGCCTGCCCAACCTTTGCCTGGACTTGGACTTTCTGTCTTGCCTTTACCCCAGGGGCCCTCCTAAGACCTACCGGCAGTCTGAACCAAGGGCTCAACCTACGAGAATAACTGTTGGTATAGACGAAGCTCCAGCCAGTCCTATTGGAGGTACATCTGCCAATGGTTGGTGTGAGCCCAACAGGTTTGTCTGTCAGGCTACATCACTGCACAATGGTCCACAACTCTTAACTATCAGCAAATTTGACAGGCAATTTTATAAAATTCCATTTCTGCACATAAGTGTTTTACACATGGACTCCTGTCCTGCTGAGAAAATCTGCAGTGTTTAAATCTGCATACAAGTCAATGGTAAAAGTATTAGTGTTAAATGTAAAAATCCACTTTTTCCCTGTTTATTGCTTGCAGCTTTTCAATTTTGTGTTTACTGTACATCCTTGTTAATAATAAACCTTTTAGTTTGCTAGCACTGTGTCTGAGACTGATCAATAATTCAGATTTCTGAGTGATACCTCCTGATAAAACCCTGAGGTGTGGATGCCTCTTTGAGAGCTCTATGACCTTAGGTTGCTGCGAGGTTGCAGTGTCCCCAGAAACCATCAGGGAATAGTTTGTGGAAAGGGCACTTGCCCAAAGGCAAACAAACACAGATGGGAGGTTTCCAGGATATGGGCACATGCACAAGTGTTGGTGAAGCTTGTACCATGTGGCCAAAACTAAACCACTGGTGGGTGTTAAGTCTACCTGATATCTGGTACCGTTGCTAAGCATGAACAGTTTGTTTTGTTTTTTGTGTATGATTTGTACTTTTTACTGTTTTTATGTGTTAAATTTTTTATTGTTGTAATTATGTATTGTAATCTGCTTAGCAAGTTTTATTGTTTATAAGTGGAATATAAACATTTTCAAATAAATACCACGGAGGTGTTCCATGACAGTTGCATACTCATTTTTTTTCCATCCTATCCACAACAAATTTTCAGGACACGTCACAGGCACATGAAGATTCTGACTGGTTATATTTGGATCCACATAGCACATAAATACTCTCCTGCAATTGCCATCCCTTAATAAATTTTGATTTTTTTTCTCTGTCTCCATCTGCTGGAGGGGAGCTTAACCTACTGTCTGGACTGATCCGGGTATGAACTTGTTATTTTGATTTTGCATCTAATTCACACCAAATTTTTAGGTGATCCGAATTGGATCTATGAGGCTCATTACAGGGGCAATCTGTTTGGGATTCATACAATTATCGAGTGAATTTTTCCAAACGTTACACACAAAATTAGGCATATATGTGCACGTATTCATTATTTGATAAAATTTGAAAAAACATTTTCACTAATGCGTACACATGTGCATGTAAAAGGGGTGGTTGAGGGGCATTCTAGGGTGGAGCCAACACAAGTAAGTTGCTATTTTAAAAGACATGAACATTTGCCAACTTACTCACATTTTTATGCCTGCTAATTATCTGGCTCGGTGCTATAAAACGTGTTTTGTGTGCAGTACTGGCTAGATGGGAGGTCTGGGTGAACTGGGGGGGGGGGGGGGGAGTTCCAGCTGAAGGACCAGGCGAGCTGCTAGAGTAATTGGTAAAATTGGGCATTTCAATTAATGTACGTTTTAAAACTGACTTTACTTTTGCTTGTAAAATATGTGCGCATAGTTTTAAAATAGGAAAAGTACGCGCATTCAGTGCCTTGATATATGTGGTTTTAATACACAGCAACTGCGCATGTATTGTGGCATAGAGATTTATTTTATAAAACGCAAGTACATCATATGCACAGACTATAAAATAGTAGCAAAGATCTGCTCACGACCATATCTGCTGCTGTGTGCATGTTTTGCAAGTTATCCTGCCTGTGTGTACAATTATGCCACCTAATAACGCTGTGGTTTTCATCAAGTCCACACCTACATTTCAGGAGATGTCAGGCAGTTCAAGGTGATCCTGACAAAGGGTTATTTTCCCCCCCTGTCCACACATTCCATGAATAACTGTGCAGTTGTTGCCCCTGAATAATTTTCCCAAGGTTCAGGATGGTCCAAGGTGATCCCGAAAGGGGTCATTCTAGTCTCCTTTCTGAAGGGAACAAGGCTTATGAGATTGCTGTGTGTCCCCTCCTAAGTAACTTTTGTGTTTGGTGTCCAGTCCTCACCAAATGTTTAGGACCTGCTGAAGCAGATGAGGATAGGGATATTTATTATAATCTTAAATATGCAAATGTAATAGACATTTTCAATCTAAATCTTTTTTCTTATATATTGTTTTAGACATTAAGATTATAGACCATTTTCACCCTCTGTTGCTACAGGTAGAAATTTTCTGAAGTGTTTGGACTCTTTAAAATTTTTCATATTAAATACAGTTTTTGTAATCCTGGTATCCCTTTTGTCTATAGCCCAGCTGTTTCAGCCAGAGTCCTAGCCCCTCAGCACTGGGATGTATGCAACCTGAGCCTGCCCCATAGGTGTCACTGTTGTGTGAGAGTTGGATCTCCCTTCCCTCTCTGCAGTATCTCCAGGAACAGGAGCCAGATTTGAAAACCAATTTGGGCCTCTTGCACAGCAGCACTTGGTGTTACCACCGGTCAGCCCGCATCTCTCATTTTCAATCCACGTCGGTAGGCAAGAAAAAAAAAAAATCAAAAAATGTGTTCATAGATTTCATTAGGGCATTTAAGTTTTAAAAAAGTCCTCTTATTCAGAAAAACTATAAAAAATAAAAAAAAGAGCTAATGAGGCAAATTAACTTCAAATTTGACTGTTTTTAATACCAAGTGTAAATGTTGATTGCAGTTTATAAACAAATCCTAATCAATGACATTGTTCTTTTGCAAGAGGACTTAGTAATTTTTAATTCCTAATTTTTTTTAAAATAAGAATTCCTTTGGAAAAATTCAAGTGCACATAATATAAAAATACTTACACGGAATGCATTCCCCATGTCCAGGACACAAGCTTCTGACCAGATGCCTTATTGCCTTGCTTCTGGTTAGCAACTTTTATCCATCCATGAGGTCAACCTGCTTGTAAACCAAAACACTTCAGACCCCGGCAGCCAGCCACCTGTGGGGTCGATAGCCATGCACATTGGCTCACACAGCCTGTGGCAAATCTTAGACGGGAGAGGGAACACTTAGCCCCAAATCACTGACTTTAACAGACACATGGCAGTGACATATCTGGGATAAAATGCTTCCTTTTCATGTTTGTTTTATGACTTTTGCTCTGTTTTTGATGGATTATCAGATTCCAGAACCCTGCAAATCATGAACCTTAAAATCCAGCCATAGGATTTTAGCGTTGCATGATGATTGGACCTCCCATCTCTCCCAGGGGTTGCAGTCCCAGCCCATGATTGGCCTGGGGAGCAGAAGAACGGACCTAAGCATGAAACCCAGGTTCTCCACATGACAAGTGCCCTGCAGGGCCACTACACTACTCGATGAGTTACACTCACTGTAGCGCGGCTCAGTGCCAGCTTTTACTATTGGTAATCATGCCAAAGCAGCAAAGTCCCTGAAGGGATCGCAGACTGTCAAAGAAACATGACGGCTGCAAAAGATTGTACGGCCTGTCCAGTCTGTCATTTTCCCTCAGACTTAGCACTCAACAAGGTGGGCTGCTGGTGAATGCCAGGATTTAGGGGTAGGATGTACAGCCTTCTCTTAGTCCAGCCCCCATTCTTCCAGAACCAAAGGAACTGCAAAAGCAATGCTTCCTAGCCCAACTTCTCCAGCTCTGGAGCCAGAAACGACTCTGCTGTAGGGAGACTGTAATTACAGACTTGCTGGGAAGGGGTCATCAGTACAAACAGTGCAGTTCTAGTTACAGTGATCTGGAACCCTTGCCGTGAACCTCGCAGTCATGATTCAGCCAGCTAGTGTTCTAGACTGATTGCCATGCTGCCCAAAGGAACCTGCGTTCTAGGCATTTGTTTTTACATAGGTCCTGTTTTGTACAACCCACCCAGGGGTTTTGGTACTTCTACGGCCAGGCAGAAATACTACCAGAATAGCAAAATAGAGCCGGTTTCCATGCTGTCTCTGAGTTTGCATGTTAGATCAGAGGCCAGCCCTCGGTTTTCAGAACCTGCTCTCTCATTGGGCTCTGCTGGGGGGTCGGAGAGCTGTGTTCCCAGCTGGATGATACTGTGGGGTCTGACTACAGTTGAATCCCTGCCCTTCCTGGTTGCTCTCTGGACCCTGCTGTAGAGTAGGAAATTAGCCTGGCCTTTTCTAGCTGCTGTCCAATTGGGCTCACTTGGGGGGTGGGGTGTGGGGGTAGATGGAAGCCTTGTCATTGGTTTTTTGGGAGGTACTCTGTGACCAAACCCAGTATCAGTACAGGGCAGACACAATCACAGATTCCTCCCCCCAGAACTGTTCTCCAACTGGGCCTTGCTGTGGGGGGAACCTGATCCCATCACTTTCCTATACTGCTCTGAGGGAACAGGTAAGGGAATCCTTACTCTAAACCCCAAAGCTGAAAAGTTCCAGTCATGCACTGCATCCATTCGATGCAGGCACGTTAAGGGGAAACAGGATCTTTAGCCAAAATGCTTCTGCAGCAGGGTCCAGATTACTTACCAGGAATACAAAGTTTACTGACAGCGGTGATCATTTTGAAAGGCAGTGTTACATACGCATAAAAAGCTTTTACTGTTTCTGGTGGTGTCCCATAAACCTCAGACTAAAGATCCTCTGAGTCGTAGTCCAGGAACCAGGGCCGGGCCTCTGAGGGGCAGGAGAGAAAATCCCTGGCGCCTACAGCTCGGTTCGAATTTGTATGGGGGGAACCTCGCTGTAGTTTTCCCTTTTCACTCTGTAAAGCAGGAGCTTGGCGTACTCGGTGAGCAGAGTCTCCCAATAGCAGGAGACGTCCTCCATCCGCAGGTGATCTGTGATGAACTGGTGCCCTCTGCAGGAAGAAAGAGACAAATGAGGGGGGAGCCAGAGCTCCCCTGACCATTGAGGGACAGCAGTTCCATAAAAGCTTTTCTAAATTTAGTAAACAAGCAGGAAGGGGTCAGCTTTGTTGGACGTTGCTACCCCTGCCCATCCTCACTGCCATGGCGCTCCTCAACATCTGCAGCGCACTAAGGAGGGTTTTGTAACCGCCAACAAACTCTCAAGACCTGTCCTGGGCTACAGTTTCTTTATTTAAAGCAGCAGCTCCTCCTACTGTAAGAATGAGACAACACCTCCTTACAGCCGAAGTGAATGAAAGTTTCGATGGAGGATTAAGGGAGAGAATGGGAAGAGGGGGTGGGTGCAATGTGAACAAAAGCTAACCCGAGGAATACCTGTCCTAACGGGCACAAATCCGAGCCTCCCGGGGCAGAGCACGTGCAGGCCATGCCCGCTCATGATGGGGAAAGTGTACGATGTGAAGTACACAAAATCTCCATGTGGGTGTGCATGGGCTGAATCCCCAGTTCTCTAACTCTTCCCTCACTCCATCCACTCCTCCCTTAGTATCCCCCCAAGCCTCAATCATCCCGTTTAGTGGTCCCACTACCCCTCCCTAGTCTCAAAATCTCTCCTTAACAGCAGCTCATGCCCTCATCTCGGGAAAAGAGATCAGTACCTCCCCCAGCCTCAATGCCTTCCTTCCGACGGGATAGTCCCCCCCCCCCCCCCCCCAGCCTCAATTCTGTGTCTGGGGGAAGCTCCGTGCAGGAACTCAAAGAGAAAAAAAAAACAACCCTTGGGGCTCCAAACTACTGGCTGGCAGCGCGGATGCCTGGCAAGCAATTCAAAAGCCAATCAGTCTTCATGGGGTCCTACCCCCTTTGACGAGCCCGTGACAGACACGTGGGCAATGGCATTTATTACCCAGGGTATCACATTATCCGAAGAGGAGACCAGCGTCAAAGTGCCAGCGTGGCGCCTTAGGGCTGGATCTCTGCTGAGCAGCGGGGCAATCCAGGAGTATTTTGGGAACTTTAAGGGGTCAGTTTTCTAAGAGTTGTATAAAATTGGGTCACGTGTGTATGTAACCTTTGTACGGGGTAATCGAATTTTCAGTGGGTTGGAAGTGCGTGGTTCCTTCTATGCCAGTGAAAAAGGAGGGCATTTCGAGGTAGTTCCAGGGCTGGGTTTGGACACATGCACATAAGCGTTGTGTGCGCGTGACTTAAATGCACGCTTTTGCGCCCGCTAGTCGAGACATGGAAATGAAATTGTTCTGGTCGTTTGCAGTTTTTGGGTGGGAGGTCAGAGGTAGAGGGATAAGCCAGTCACCCTAAAAAGGAGAGACTAACTTATGCCTATGCCTGAACCAATCTGTGTGCAGGCCTGAGCAACACAAGATGGAAATCGATCCATGTGATGGCCCCTACAGTTTTAATGTGATTGCCCGTAAGAACTATTCTGAGGAGAAGCTGCTATTGTTCTCCACTCTGAGCTGTCGTCACTTTACTATTTAGCTGGTATTGCTAGCTTGTGGCCTTAACAAACTACACTGTATCTAGTTATGACGGCCAGTATGGTTCACCAGGTTTCTTCTAATTCACGTTACCATCCATGTGAGAATCTGCATACATGAACCAGCTAAGAAGTCATATCGAAAGCCCAACTATCCTATGCCAAACAATCTCGACTTTTGGATCATATGCATGATGTCCCAACGAAGAAAAGACTATGGCCTTGCAGCTTTGGGACCACCTCCACCTATGGGACTTCACACCCTAGGCTTTTCATGAGTCTTTTAATGAAGCTCAAGCCTAAATTTTGCCTTATTAACGTTTGAGTACTTGCTGATCTCATCCTTACACAAGCCTTTGCAAGCCAAGTCAATCTTTGTGCCCGCCTGCACAATTTACAGAGTTTCCGTAAGCATCAGGTCCGCTCTCCTGGGCTGGTGGTGTGAGCCTGTTGTTTGCACATTGGAGGTCTAGCTGACAGCCTCCGTGCCAGAGACAGGACCCTGAGAGGGATGGCCCGATTGCAGTGGAGCATGAGAGAGCCGGTCCCTGAAACATCCACATGCACTCCTGACCAGCACAAGCTGGACTGGTTAAATTACTACTTTAAGTGGGGGAGTTAATTGGCAACGTGGTGGAGAAGTGCAAGTTAGCTTTAGGCTAGTCTACTTCTCATCACCTTTGTAAGAACAGTGATTTACTCTATTTATTATCTACCATATCTAAAGCCATTGTATATCTTACACTGCTATAATAAATTATTATTCTCAACCTCAAGCAAAGTGTAGATATTCTGCTCAAAGAAACAGGGAGTAAAAGACAAACCCCTAAAAAACCAGCAGATGCTGCAAGGTAGGACCGAGGTGCACCGGCAGAGCTGTGCGTGTGGCTCCTGGTACTGGATGGGCAGGGGGTGCTGGGGTTCAGGACTGAGGTGCACCGGCAGAGCTGTGCGTGTGGCTCCTGGTACTGGATGGGCAGGGGGTGCTGGGGTTCAGGACTGAGGTGCCCCGGCAGAGCTGTGCGTGTGGCTCCTGGTACTGGATGGGCAGGGGGTGCTGGGGTTCAGGACTGAGGTGCACCGGCAGAGCTGTGCGTGTGGCTCCTGGTACTGGATGGGCAGGGGGTGCTGGGGTTCAGGAGTGAGGTGCCCCGGCAGAGCTGTGCGTGTGGCTCTCAGTATTGGATGGGCAGGGGGTGCTGGGGTTCAGGAGTGAGGTGCCCCGGCAGAGCTGTGCGTGTGGCTCTCAGTATTGGATGGGCAGGGGGGGCTGGGGTTCAGGAGTGAGGTGCCCCGGCAGAGCTGTGCGTGTGGCTCTCAGTATTGGATGGGCAGGGGGTGCTGGGGTTCAGGACTGAGGTGCCCCGGCAGAGCTGTGCGTGTGGCTCCTGGTACTGGATGGGCAGGGGGTGCTGGGGTTCAGGACTGAGGTGCCCTGGCAGAGCTGTGCGTGTGGCTCCCGGTACTGGATGGGCAGGGGGTGCTGGGGTTCAGGACTGAGGTGCCCTGGCAGAGCTGTGCGTGTGGCTCCCGGTACTGGATGGGCAGGGGGTGCTGGGGTTCAGGACTGAGGTGCCCTGGCAGAGCTGTGCGTGTGGCTCCCGGTACTGGATGGGCAGGGGGTGCTGGGGTTCAGGACTGAGGTGCCCTGGCAGAGCTGTGCGTGTGGCTCCCGGTACTGGATGGGCAGGGGGTGCTGGGGTTCAGGACTGAGGTGCCCTGGCAGAGCTGTGCGTGTGGCTCCCGGTACTGGATGGGCAGGGGGTGCTGGGGTTCAGGACTGACGTGCACCGACAGAGCTGTGCGTGTGGCTCCTGGTACTGGATGGGCAGGGGGTGCTGGGGTTCAGGACTGAGGTGCACCGACAGAGCTGTGCGTGTGGCTCTCGGTATTGGATGGGCAGGGGGTGCTGGGGTTCAGGACTGAGGTGCACCAGCAGAGCTGTGCGTGTGGCTCCTGGTACTGGATGGGCAGGGGGTGCTGGGGTTCAGGACTGAGGTGCACCGGCAGAGCTGTGCGTGTGGCTCCTGGTACTGGATGGGCAGGGGGTGCTGGGGTTCAGGACTGAGGTGCACCGGCAGTGCTCTCTGTGCGGGTCTTGGTACTGGAAGAACAGGGTATGCATCAGGGCAGAATCAAGGTGGCACTGGCAGAGCTGCCGAATGAAGTGGGTCTTTTAAAACGGTGCTTCCGCTGCCCTCATGTTCATCTTTTGTACTGCTTGGCTGGTGGGTGGACCGCGAGATGCTTTGAAGGGTTCATCGGTACTGGACTTACCTCTCTGCGATCTCTTGGGCTGTTTTGTCATTCTCCTTCACAAACTGAAGCAGCTCCCTGGATGGAAGAGAATGAATGAACCAGAAACTGAACACAAAGTCGTACCAGTGATCCTCACCCATGGAGGAAGTCCCTTTCATCACACAACTGCATCAGCCAGAATGTCCCGTTCAGGCCCCGGGGAAGGGAAGCCACAGTTTGTGATTGAGAACCGGGCTAGACATAGCAAGGAGAAACAACCCCAGGCGAGTCTGTTTCCAACTCAGCTTGAAGCCCAGAGGAGCAGTAGGAAACTCTTGGGCCCAAATATGTCCCAGAAATAATTGTGAAATCTAGTTAAGAAAAAAAAAATAAGATTTTGTTGATGCTTGCTCACTGTGCAAGCTCACTTTTTCTTATTGTAAAACATTTTTGGGGTCAGGAAAACTAGTTAGTTTGGAGGTGGTAGGCATGAAGCAGCAGAATGGGTCGCTTTGTACCCATATTCTCCAAGTCTAGGTTCAAAAGAAGACCAAGGGAAGGTGAAAAACTCATTCTGCAACTATAGGTCCGTTCTACAGTCGTGAGCAAAACGTCCTTCCCTCCCCCAAATCCGCCATGTGTTTCCCTAGCCTAGAGAATGGCTGGATCAGCAGATCCATCTGAAGAAAAACCCCTACGGGCTGGTAACGTGTACAAAACGAGGATCTTGATTTAAGCTCCAGTGACCCTGAATACACCTTTCTTCCATGTGTGTGGAAGAAACCGCGCCCTTGATGTCCGCCGTGTGCTTTTTCCCCTTCGGCCAGCCCGGATGGTTCGCCGCCTACCTGAGATCCGAGAGGTCCTGCTTGACGGGGATGAAGTGCACCCAGGGCTTCAGCTGCGGGTAGAAGAATTCCAGCCACTCCCTGCCCACGTGGAAGACCAGCGAGCCGCACAGGAAGAGATGCTTCAGTCGGAAGCTGGCGGCCACACCCCGGAAGTTAAAAAGGTACCTGTGGAAAGAGGGAGGTGAGCTGCTGCCATCCATCCCTGCCCAAGACTCTGGTTCCCAATCACAGGATGCCAGGTATTCATTATTCACATGTCAGGCAGGAGGTTTCCCATAAAAGTATTCTGGGATTAATACAAAAAAATAAAAATCCTGTTTGAGTGTCATGTACAATAATTAGTGTAATATAACGTAACTCCCATCTTTCTTAGCTGAGATTTAACTTAAGCGGGACGTGTTGATGACGATGTATGGTCATGGATTACATCGTGTAGCCTTTTAGCTGCAATATGCTATTTGTATTTTGTTTTTATGTTGGCTTTTTATTAATTACGCATGTTTCCATGAATGCAGGATATGTGCGGGCCGCAAACATTGTAAAATAAACAAAAATACTAGGGCTGTGTGGGATGCCTCGTTCTCCAACCTGGAAATAGTCAGGCACGAGATCCTCGCACTCTGCAATTTCAAATCCAACTTCCACCCTCGCAGTTTTGCTAAATCCCCAATGTCACCGACCTTCCCATCCCCAGGACAAGGCCCCCCAGGTTCCCTCTTGATTGGATTTATTCGTGAATGTGCTTCGTATGATTTGGACGCACTTGTGTGCCTTTCTCCCTGGCGCACTGCGTCCAGAGATTTGCTTTATAATAACAGAGTAATTCAGGGCATGGCCATACTTATATTTGCAGTGGTCTACAAGAGGAACTTCTTTCGCTGCAGGTTTCCCTAGTGTGTCCTGGAGAAAAAAAGGAAGGAAAAAAAACCAACCCCAAAATCAGTTTTCTACTTGTATTTTATCCCAATTCCCATATTTACGGCTGCAGCTATTTAAAGGTTCCCGGCATTTGCAGGCAGTGGCTGTGAGAGCTCTGCAGGGGGCCTGGAGCACCCAAAGATTGAAAACTTGTCCCAATTCATGGCTATAAGCACGTACACATTATATTCCCACCAACTGAAGACAATAGTGCTAGATGTGAGTGTTACCCATCCTTGGGGAGCACCTTGACTTGCCAGCAAAGTTGAAATTCCTGCTTAAAGAGACAAAGGATCACAGATGTATCCTCTGTCCTTCATTTTACCGCCCTGTCCGTCAAACGAGGCTCCTCCTCCTTTTCTCCTGTGTATTCCAACTGTCCCTCATGTCCCGTCCCCCTCCTTCAAATATTAATCACTACCCAGGCCTAAACTGGCTATCTGCGAAGACCTGCCAGCCCATCGTTAGTCCGACATCTCTGCATTATCTGCACGAGAAGCCTTCGCTCACTCACTTTTTCGGACTTCCAGGCCTGATTTTTGGTGTACCTGGCATCCACCAGTTCCGGGTCCTCACGAGAAAGGAGAATGAGGGGGTCTCGCTCCGGGCTGGTTCTGAATAAAGAAAAGCACGACAGCGTCACAAAACAGCCCCTTTGCTTCCCTCGTCAGAGGAACTCGCCGACACGTCGCCGCGACCGAGAAACAAATTCTGTATCCCCCACTACCCCATCTCTCACTGATGGGCCGTAAACCATCCCCACTGGCTGGAGGAGGGACAGGAAACTCCCACCGAGGCGGAGCCTTCCGTGCTGCTCCTGTGCCAGCAACTATAAAGCGCCCGGGCAGCGTTCAGCCAATTAGAGGTGCGATTATCCGATTTGCCTCCTCCCCGCTCAGCACCCCTCTCCCTCGTACACACTGCCACGGACTGTGGAAGCATAGCAGGTGGACTACTTACACTGTAGGCCGTGGGGGAACGTTTTGCATAGCGATTTCTAAAAAAGGGAAGAACCCCTAACCACGACCTGTGTAGGTGCTTTATGAGTTAAGAGAGGCGGAGGCCTGCGTCTTTCAGTACAGAAGCATGTCACTATGTGGTTGCTCACTGCTTTGGGCTTAACCCACGGTCCTCTCGGCTCACAGGTGCTTCCTCCATGTATAAGAGATCCATGCCATTCTGGGAGGCAAATCCTCTTGGCAGGGTAAAGCAGAATCTCTTCTTTGCAAGCTCACCTGGAGCCTCGGAAATATCCTTTGGAAACCTTCTGCTCCCATGGCCACTGCTGTGCGGACCTGCAGGTGTGTGGGAGTAATTTCAATATAACACAACAATACTAGGAAAGGAAAAAAAACGAGGTGTCCTGGGATGGGCAGAGCGTGTGTGAGTGTGGGAGGGGATGCTGCCCCTGTAAACAAACCACCTCTATAAAAAAGGTCACTATCCGGCTGACTCGGGCTGTCCTGAAGTTAGCTGGACAGGTCTAGGGGACAACCAGACTTAGCCATAAAAGCTATCCGGCTAACTCTGAATGTTGAACTTAGTCAGATAACTTATCCGGCTAACTCAGCTCCTTCCAGTTACAGCCCCGGAATGGCCCTGACTTGTCCAGCCCAATTTTAACCAGATCATAAGGTATCCCGGCTAGTATTTAGCCGGATAACTTCTTCTGAAGATGGACCTCACAGTAATTAAAGGGCCATGTCATGTTTATACCATTTTTTGATATTTATTTATCTTTATTTTATTTTATTTATATTCTGCTTTTCAGGCACATTCAAAGGAAAATTACATTCAGGTACTGTAGGTATTTCCCTGTTCCCAGATGGCTCACAATCTAAATTTGTGACTGAGGTTCAAGTTTGACAGCCTTTGATAAGTTATTATTGGGTGCTTCCCAATAATAACACATTACAAACAAATAGATTTTTATGGACGTTATATGTGACAGCCAGAGACTACTGGATCCAGCTGCCTGGCAATCGCAGCATCAGGCAGCCCTGGCTCCCAGTATCTCTGATTTGTGTTTCCTGCTGATGATGACAGGATAGAGTCAGGGGAGAGAAATGGAAGGTAGACCGGGACTACGGAAGTCGCAGCAAGCTGACAGCTGGCCAAACCGCGTGGAATTTTTTGCTGCTGCACTCTCATTTTTTCAAAATATCCACCGTTGGGTAACATCCACCCGCACAATAACAAGTCACAAAAGAGCTGTCAAGCTTACCAAATGGGGTACCCTTGCCCGATCCACATGGGAACATTTGGTGGAACTGAAACATGTGCGCCGAAGGTGTAAAGATTGATCTATTTAAGTCAGATATACGAGTTGCCTCGTCTCTACCCGAGCTCTAAGCAATGTCCAAAATGTACATACAAACATATAACAAATAGAATAATAATTTAAAAAATCACCATAAAATAAATTAGCAACAGCAGATTAAAAAAAAACAAACCCTACATAAAAAATGAGCTGCAGCCTCATCAAGGGAAAGGTACTGAAAACAAAAATCAAATCTTGCAGCTTTCCCTAAAGGAAATCGTCACAGATGGCTCTCATCTCCTTCAGAAGTGAATTCCAGGAAAAAGCCCTTTTTTTGTGTATAGCTCGATGTAACATCCGACAGGGGGAAGCAAAAAGAACATTAGCCGAGTGCAGGGACCTTACAGGTCTATTCAAGACCAACTTCTCTCTTAGTATTTAGGCCCTGCCACATCGCTGTGGACCGATAGAAAGATTTTAAAAGGAATTCTGAAGGTCAGAGGGAGCCGATGCAGCTGCTCCACAGCTGCAGGAAGGTAAGGGTGTATATCTTGAAGCCCTTCCAAACCTGAGCTGCCATATTCTGGACAAACTGCAATCTAGCAAGTTGGGGTTTTTTTCTCCAGTTCCACAAAAAAAAACACACTGCAGGAATCAAGCCGACCCAAAATCAGAGGTTGAATCACGGCAGCCAGATATGGGGGTAAATTCTAAACTCCTTCCAATTGCCCACAAGATGTTTTTGCAAGGTTGGTAACTGTGTGGTTGAATCGTAAGCTCAGAATCCAAAGTTATCCCTAAAATCTTAACTTTGCATTTAACCTTTAATTGATACCCATCTAACCTTGCAGAGGGCAAGTCAAAGACCATGTGAGGGGCAGAGGGATTAACCCCCAAAGATCCATCTTCTGAGGCTTCGATCTGAATTTCTTTTTTATTTATTTATTTCGGTCGTTCCAAAAGAAGATCACAACGGTTTACAATATTTGCATTCATATTCATGATCAGCGATCACATATTGTGAGTCAACGTTCACCTTCTAGTTGAACACCATAGCGTATACATATTCTGCTCCATGATCGTAGATGTTCTGGGATATCACTCCAGCTACTGCTATATAATCTAGTTCATATTCATACATTTTCTTGGTCGACCTAACAGGAAATACAAATTCCAATTCTGCTAACAATACACTTTACATCGTTCTTTACTTATTGCTCGCTCCACTAACATCCTCTGGTACTAATGTAGCAGTTATCAGCATGCTGGTATTTTAGCTCAAGTCATATGCTTTTCTAAAGAGCCACGTTTTCAGTTCTTGCTTGAAACTCTTTCTTTCTGTTATCTGGTGTATTGACTCTGGAAGGGAGTCCCACAGCTTGGGGCCTGCTATGGAAAACATTTGGTCTCTTATTTGCATTAGGTACCATTAGAAGTCCTTTGTTTTGTGATCTTAGGGCTCTCGCCGGGTGTGTAACGTTGAAGTGTAATGCCTAATAAACATGGGTTAATATTGTTGATGAAGGTGAAAATTAAAGATAATACTTTATAATGAATTCTTGACTGTACAGGAAGCCAGTGCAGGGCAATCGGTGAAGGGGTGATGTGTTCGAATTTCCTTGTCCCTAGTAAGAGTCTAGCAGAGCTATTGTGAAGTAACTGAAGTGGTTTTAGTTGACTTGAGGGGAGGCCTAGTAAAAGGATGTTGCAGTAGTCCAAGTTTGAGAATATTAGTGTTTGTAAGACAGTGCGGAAATCCTGTATTGTTAACAGGGGTTTCAGTCGATGTAATATTCTCAGCTTGGAGTACCCTGTTTTGATTAATTTGCTTATATGCTTTTTCTTAGTGAAGTTCTCATCGATCAGAATTTCTAGGTCTAGGGTTGGTGGTTTGATTGTCGTGTTATCTCTCCTGCACCGCATAATTTCTGTTTTTTGGGGTTTAGAGTTAGTTTCAGTTGAGAAAGTTTTTGTTCTATGACCTTCATGTATGTTGACAGAGATGATGCAGTTTTTTCGAATGCTTTCTCGCATGGGGTATAGAATTGTATGTCGCCTGCATATAGGAAGAAGTTGATTCCTAGATTTGCTAGTAACGCACATATAGTCAGCAAATAGATGTGAATAGTGTGACCGAGAGTGCTGAACCTCAGGGGATGCCTGTATCATTTGGGAAGGTGTCAGAAATGTGATTGCCCAGTTTGACTTGGAATGTCCTATCTTTTAGGAAGGAGCAGAACCATTTGTTAACATTTCTGTCTATTCGTCCCTCACCTGGCAGCAAAACAGGGTATGGTTAACTGGGTCCAATGCAGCTGCTAAATCTATTAGTACCAGGATCTATGATTCATTATTGTCAAAGCCTTGTCGTACAGGGTCGGCTAAGGAAATGAGTAGGGTTTCTGCTGAGTGATTTGTTTTCTGAATCCAAATTGGTTTGGGTACAGTATATTGTTATCTTCTAGGTGGTTCTCCGTTTGTGTTTAAAATTGCTTTTTCTAGGACTTTTGTGATGAAAGGCAGGTTGGCTATTGGTCGGTAATTGACCCACTCATTGATTCTGCCGGTTTAATTTTTTAGGACTGGTTTAATCACAGCTTGTTTTGCCCTGTAGGGGACCAGTCCTTCTGCTAGCGAGTGGTTTATTATGGGTGTGAAAATCAGGGTTATTGCACTGTTTACAGTTTTCCGTGCCCTTGCAGGGATAGGCTCTAGTGGGTGGGTAGCGGACTTCATTTTAGTGATGATTTGGTTTACTTCAAGTTTTGATATTGGGTCGAATGAGTTCCATTTCACTTGACCACATTTTTCTTCAGGTTTCTTTTGTTGGTAAGCAGTGGGAGAATTCTGCCATCCAGTTCTGGATAGCTGGTAGGCATACTGTTAATCCAGGTAACCTCTCAGCTCACTGTTCTCCTAAATCAGTTTATTTATTTGGATTTAGATCACACCGAGTTAGATTGTAAGTCCTCTGTGGACCTGAATGTAAGGGCCTGATTCCCTAAGGCATTTCTTCCCTTCTGTGTCTATGGGAAAATGCCTGGATGAATCAGGCCCTAAGTTTGTACCTGAGGCAACGGAGGGTGAACTGACTTGTCCAGAGTCACAAGGAGCAGCAGTGATCTAACAACAACACCACTCCTCCACTCAGAGATGAAATTAATGGCCTCAGCATGCATCATGCACCTGAAACCCAGGCCACTGATCAATCCCCCCAAGGCTGAATGTACAGACTGAACAGCATTGGAGAAAAAAAACACATGAGAAGAGCAGCTGGCTGCGGAATCTGATCTGCATGCAACTTACTTGCCGAGCTCAACTCGCATGAGGTCCCAGCGCCCAAGGCCTGTTGGATAAATTGGCCAAACAGCCGGCCCGCCTTCCCAAAAGGTCCATGCAGGGTACATGATGTCCTGGTAGTCTGAAGTCTAAAACAAGATGACCACCACAGTCGTTTGTATTAATATGGGGGTCGGCTTTGCTGCCCAGTTATCTTACCTTAGAAAGATGTGCGATGCTGTAAGTAGGCTCGCGTGACTTCCAGGAGAGGAGGTGGGCCTGTGGTGAGGCTCACCCGATCACATCTCCCCTCCTGCTGACCCGAGAAGGGCATCTTTTTCCCCCCCCGTGTCTCAAGCCACCTAATTCTGCTTTTCTTACAACATTCTATACGTCCCAATACATTGGCTAAGGCTCATTACTGCATTGTTCCTTGTCCTCCTCGGAAGCTTTCAGACAGTCCAGGTATTACAAAAAGAAATCCCCTTCCAAAGAATGCAATACAATACAGAATAACAACCTGTACTTATCCCTCTCTTATTCACGTACCAATTTAAATGCACACAAATAAAGTACATTTAAATTGATAACACAATTAAGAGAGTGAGGGGTACAGGTTGTTATTTATTTGTGCAGGTATTACAAACACACAGCCAAGGCACCCACCCCAGAGATGGCGGTTTGTAAGAATATACAATACCAATGGTAAAATGCATCTTGACTAGATGAAAACCACTAAACCTGGGCGAGGGATGACCAGAACAGGTCCTAGTATCCTGGAACAGAGAGGGCAGAGTTCATCACCCACAGAAGGGGCAGAGAAGGGGTTCGCACTCACCTTACTGAAAGAGAAGATGGGCAAGACTGGCTTCATCCACCCAGGCACCTGGGGGTAATCTCGCACATTGATCACCATCTCCATGTCTGGAAGGCGGTCGATAATCTCCAGAATAAAGTGCTCCACCCCACTGCATCTGTCGAGGAACAGTGAAAAATAACAGCCTGTGCACCACATGGGGCAGGGCTCTACCCAGTGCCTACCCAGACTGTTTGTACTGGGTTCTTAGGCAGGTAATGCGGATTCATTTATTCCCTGTCACACAGGCTGCTTCCACCACTTAACAAGAACCATCTTTCTCATAGTAACTGGGTAGCTCTTCCTTCACTTTTAGCTAGCTAGACTCAATCTACGCCACACTCACTCCGAAACAGTGTAAGATTACACCTGCACGTCATTCTCAAGCTGCCACACTCGGAGTATATGGTCTTACCTGGCTGGATCTCCTTTAAATAGCCAACACCAGTTAGAAATTACCCAATGTTCTAGACGCTCAACTACTGATGAATATTATACTGCTGTATTTATGACCGTCATAATAGGCATCATCGTTTTTGCTTTCGCGTATCTCAACTCTGCCTTATATATAATCATATGGTCATTTCAGTTCTTATTGGAAGACATTTTTCATTTTTTTCAAAAAGTTTTTTGATGCATTTAAAATGTTTAATAAAAATTATGGTGCCAAAATTCTGCACTTATCTTATTTTTCACACTCCATCAACCTCCATGATGATCTTGCTTAATCTGCAAGAACTAGTTGACCCAACACTGAACAGTGTTTCAGACTGCTGCAAACATTTCTTCAGTCCTTTATCAAGGGTACATGGTTCTGCGTCAAAAATTAAATTTTAGTAAACTTACAATTCACTTTTTATTAAAATGCTCCATAAAACTGGACTACAGCAATTCCGATAACGCTTGCGGTATCTCAATGTACTCACTTTTGATCTTTTTTCTATTTTACTCCATTTCAACTCCAGTTTCACAAATGGCGACCCGGCGTTCTTTTTGATCTTGACAGTGATTGTAGTAGCATAGAGGGCGGAACTAGTATATACTAGTATTTAAGACGGTTCCGGTTAGGTGCCGGATGTCAAGATCAAAAAGAACGCCGGGTCGCCATTTGTGAAACTGGAGTTAAAATGGAGTAAAATAGAAAAAAGATCAAAAGTGAGTACATTGAGATACCGCAAGCGTTATCGGAATTGCTGTAGTCCAGTTTTATGGAGCATTTTAATAAAAAGTGAATTGTAAGTTTACTAAAATTTAATTTTTGACGTAGAACCATGTACCCTTGATAAAGGACTGAAGAAATGTTTGCAGCAGTCTGAAACACTGTTCAGTGTTGGGTCAACTAGTTCTTGCAGATTAAGCAAGATCATCATGGAGGTTGATGGAGTGTGAAAAATAAGATAAGTGCAGAATTTTGGCACCATAATTTTTATTAAACATTTTAAATGCATCAAAAAACTTTTTGAAAAAAATGAAAAATGTCTTCCAATAAGAACTGAAATGACCATATGATTATATATAAGGCAGAGTTGAGATACGCGAAAGCAAAAACGATGATGCCTATTATGACGGTCATAAATACAGCCGTATAATATTCATCAGTAGTTGAGCGTCTAGAACATTGGGTAATTTCTAACTGGTGTTGGCTATTTAAAGGAGATTTAGTCGTTCCCGATACAGTTAACAACATAGCTAGTATTGCTCTCACTCTGTCTTTTGTGGACTTACCTGGCTGGAAACATACAGTCCTGCTCCCGGTACAACCTGCCACTGATGATCTGGTAATGTGTTCCAAGCTTACGAGCGACCATACTGGAAACCAGCTCCTTCGTTAAACCCTCCCGAAAAGGAGTCAGGTCCTGTTCTAAAACACTAGGAGCCAGAAACCATACAAAAGTTACAAATGACATTTCAGTTTTGCTTTTTTTTTCCCCTTATGAAAAGACTGACTGGTAGCCTGCACTCATCTGGGGAGATGATCCACTAAGCCAGAAGCTCACACCAAGCATAAGAAGTGAACGGCGAGGCCCTCACCTGCGGTGGCATCTGCAGTCCTGCGTCTCGCATGGCACGTGGTTCTCCAGAGCTTGCTCAATGTGTTCAAGAAACTGTTTCCAGTGTGTCTCTGGCAGGAGACAGGAGATTCCCAGGAGAGAGAAAAGATGAAATTAAACAACTTTGGTCATTGGAGAGACAGCTAAAAACTGAGCAGGATCCCTGAGAGTCACGTCTGAAGGTATTTATGTGGTCTCAAAAGCTCACATGCAGTATCTCTGAATAATTCCTATATCAATGCAATAAAAGTAAATTTTAAAAAACAAAAAAGGAAAAGAAAACAAAAGCACACCCAGATACCCAGAATATGAAAACCTGGCTTTTCAAACAGGTGTGTTTTATTCCTTTTATCTTTTTGCCTTTTCCCATTTGGTTTCTGTTAGGTTTGAATTTTGATTGTGTTTATTAGTTTTTTCATACTGATTTTATTTTTATTTTACTCATTTTAATTAGTTTAATGGATTTAATTTATTTTATGTAATGATTTTAATTGTTATTTACTGAATTGTATTTTTAACATGTTGTAAACCAGTATGATTGTATACAAATACCCTAAATAAAATAAATAAATAAATGCTAATCTAAAATTATGGGTCTGGGAAACACAGACTCCAGGTTACAATGATAAGCAGTGAAGAAGCGAACTTCCTGTATGTAAACTCTCCACCATGACACTGCACAGTGTCATTTACCCATTAACAACCATAATGGCAACAATAAAAAAAATTACACCTGACTTGTACACATTTCAGCATTAGGGGGAGGGGGGGGGCAACAATCTGTGGAGTTTGCACCAATAAGCAAAGCATAATGGTATATAAGTAGTTTTGCTTTATTGCCCCAGGAAAATATACCTGCAGTGATCTGTACCTGCTTTAAATTACGTGCACTGCTGTCTCCTCTGACCTAACCCCCATTGACGGGAACACCTCTGAACTACAAGGCCCCATGCAATAAGGTCTGCTTGGCCCAACACATAGTTTAATCCTCAGTTGTGGGCACATATTTTGAGCAAAAACGTTAGTGCTGATGCAGCAAGGACTCTTGCACACAGCCATGGGCAGTAGTGCCCTTGCATGCAAATCCTAAACTAATGAGAGCATTAGCCATTATCCTCCCCATAATGCCGAGAGGGGTGCTGGCTTCCCTCTTGTCTTAGCGATATTTATTTATTTATTTAAAATCTTTTCTATACCGCCGTTAAGCTAGATGCCGTCACAACGGTTTACAATAAGGCACATAAATTAATACTGCTAACTGTATTAAATTATATCAACTGAACAGGTACCATTTACGTTAACATAGTTTCATAAAAATACTAATTGGTGGATGTGATAAATCATGTCCATTCCTTTCTGTATCAGTTTTAAAATAGATTAATACATGTATCTTAGCCTTTGTTGGTGAGCGAAAATAAAAATAAAATACACACATAGGGGTAGATCTTTAAAAAGTACGCTGGATTTTATAAGATACGTGTGTAGCCGCGCGTATCTTATAAAATCCGGGGTCGGCGCGCGCAAGGGGGTGCACATTTGTGCAACCTGCGCGCGCCGAGCCCAGCGCGCGCTGCCTGTTCCCTCCCCCCACCTTCCCCTCCCTAACCCACCCCCCCGGCCCTATCTAACCCCCCCCCTAACTTTGCGCGCACCGGCCGGCAGACCCGCTCCGTCCTCCGGTCCCGGGGGCTGGTCCGGAGGCCTCAACCACGCCCCCCAGGCCCGCCCCCAAAATGCCGCGTCATTTCGGGAATGCCCCCAGACACGCCCCCTCCCGCCCCTTTTCGAAAGCTCCGGGATTTACACGTGTCCTGTGGCTTTACGCGCGCCGGCAGCCTATGCAAAATAGGTGCGCCGGCGCGCGGGGGCCTTTTAAAATCCGCCCCATATTGATTAAGGTGATATGTGTGGGTGTTTTACTAACCGCATCCTACATTTCTCTGGATTCTACTCTCCATTCTCTTCTTGTTTAATTAGCCAGGTTTTTAAACTTTTCCTGAAGGTTTATTGTCTCTTTGTAATCTGATTTCTAAAGGCATGGTGTTCCATAGTATAGGTCCTGCTAAGGACAGCACCCTTTCCCTTACTTGCTTTAGTCTTGCTGTTTTGATTGAAGGAATAGTTAGTAGTGCTTTGTTTGCAGATCTCAGGTTTCTGTGAGGGATGTGTACGTGAAGGGCTGTGTTCAGCCATTCTGCTTTTTCGTTATGTATTAATTTATGCATGGTACATAGTGTTTTGTACACTAGTCTTTGCTCAATGGGTAACCAGTATAGTTCAACTAGTCTGAGGTGGAGTAAAGTTGCTAGAGCCAATGTTAGTCTACCTGCGGAAGCTGGAATTCCAGTGCCAGGACCTGTAGACAGAATTTTATGTTTTCCACCGGAAAATATGATTCATGTGCATCTTTCTGCACTGAAAACATTTTTTGCATGCATTCATTCATATTTTATGCACAGAATACATGGTGTGTATGCAGAAATGATGTTTTCTGCACTTAAATCATGTTTTGCTGTTTACTAAGGGGTCGATTTTCCACTGTGCTCATGTGCTTCCTGGCACGCACACATGGACGTGCTGATTTTCTAACATGCGCCTGCCAGAAAATCTGTGGGCCGTACGCACATGTGCGTCTGATTTTATAATCCACATGCGTATGTGCAGGCGCCACGCGCAAGGGGGGGGGACACTTTTGCAGTTTCCGTGCAGCAATGCATTCGGGTCTTCCCCAGGTCCCTCAAAGTCAGCTTCAATTAAGGAGCGGACTGGGAGGGAACTTCCCTACCACCCCACTCCCCCCCCCCCCCACCTAAATTCCCTCCCTCTTCCCCATCCCCTAAACTGTACCTTTTTTTTGTTTGTTTTTTTTCTTTGTTTTACAACTTACTTCAGCTCCCGAGTCTTCAGGATAGCGATCAATGGCACTGTCCCAGCCCCTCCCTGCCCAGAACACGCTCCCCCAGCCTGCCCCTTCGAAGAAGCCTGGCACTTGTGCGCGTATTGGGCTTTACGCGTGGGGCCGGGCCCCTTCGAAAATTTGCTTGGCACACGTAAAGCCCGGATTTTATGCGTGCAGGGCTTTCAAAATCCGGGTGTAAACCTTTTGTTTGCGCACATTTTCTAGTTTGTGTGCATTTTTAAAACTCCCCATATATTAGAACATCATTAGCTCCCTGCATCCGGAGTTTAAAATAATAAAAAATTAGCTTGTGCATTAAGAAACTTGTGCACTGAATTTCAGTGCAATTTTCAGTTTTTTACATCGGCCCCTATATAGGTAAATTTATAGGTGCATGTAATTTTACCAGCAAGTGGGCAATTTTCAAAGAGCCCATTTCGATGGCTTTGAAAATTGCCCCTGTCCATATATATATATATATATTTATTTATTTTTATTTATTTTAAATTTTTATATACCGGAATTCCTGTATGCAATACAAATCAGTCCGGTTTACAAGTAACGAAAGAGGTTGCCCTGGTCTGGGAAGTTAGACCTGGGTTTTTTTTACATAGAACATGGAACATATATATATACACATATATATATATATACACACGTTTGTAACAAGGAGTATGACTTCACTAAAATATGCTTTTTAACTCATGCAGTGATCTACCCTTAAAACCCTAGAACAAAACGTCTCAGTTAAATTTTTGGCGGAGCATGACTCACCCCGTCTCATTACATGTCAGGGGTGTGATGGGTTTATTTTATACCGTGGAGATATTATTACTGTTCTTTATGAATCCGTTTTATTATGGCCAATAATTAAATACCACTGCGTCTCTGGCGTGCATCAGCATTTTGGGTAAAGGTATCGGAGCCTACAGCGAGCCGTTTTCTTTTGGACCAGAATCAATAATCACGATTATTAGGGCAGGCACCATCGGTTCCAGGTCCTCATGATAAGTAGAACGAATCCTGGTTTTGCCCCGGTGCATCTATGGAGCTGTAGTCCTGCCTTTCTTCGTAGCCACCCGGCAACCCCGGGTATCCACACCTCCGTGTTTATAGCGTCACAAAGAGCCATTTCTGACTGTCACCTGCTACAGTGAGAAATGTCTGGGTAAAGTCCAGCCTGCACTGCAGAGGAAGGGTAGGTGAGCGGAGTTACCTGAGGCGCCGGACCCCAGCTGGCACAGAACCGGCAGCACCAAAACAACGCAGCAGGCCCCCAGCATCATCCTCCCGCCAGCAGCTACCGACGCCTGCCGGCATCCATCGCTCGGAGATCAACCCCAATAACCTTTGCAGGGGGCGAAGCGGGCTCTGCCCCCAACAAAGAGGGCCGCCTCCGGCGCGGACACTTCCGCCCCGCCCGAAGTGAAAGTCTCGGCCATAGTTTCCGGAAAGGCTCACGGTGTTTTCTGGGAACTGTAGTTTAGGCTGTCAGACACAGCCAAGAACGTCGCATTAGATGTGCGATTTCTAGATTATCTATTCATGAGGGCCATATATGCAAGAGCTTTGTCCCCAAATCGAATATCATCTCGTTTTAACAAGAATCTGCTGCCATTGTACACACTTCAAAAGTGGAAAACTACTAAAATGGCCGACGAGACTTTGAACAATTTCGCTCAAATCCCGTCATACACGTTATCTGAGAGGCGCCCTGTAAAGCAAGAGCAGCGGAGCGGCGTTGGATTGCCAGTTTGCTGGCAGGCGAGGAGCCCCAGTGGGGAGGTGAGGATCGTAGCCTGTTAGGACCTTGTGGCCTGTATTATTTCCTGGTGTGTAAACACATGCATGCCTAGTGACCCACCTAAGAAAGGCGATTTTAGGGTAGTCCTGTGCTTCCGACAAGCTCTCGTCCTGAAGCGCTGATTTCACGTGGGAGAAGCAGGGACCACAATGACCCGTATTCCAAAATCAGTGGCAGCTTTGAAATGTCACAGCGGAAGGACTGGTAAAGTAAAGCTAGTGAATAATTCAACTGAAAGTTACATTTATTAAAATCTACATTTTCCATTTCACTTCTGCTGAGCTATTGTTTATATGTTTTTTAAAGCTCATCTTACTTAGCCACCCTCGCCAGTATAACCATAAGTAAATAGGGTTGCTCTTGTGCTGATCATCATTAGAGCTTTTCCCCACCCAGGTAGGTTTCACATGCAAAGCAGCAATTATAGCACAGACACCCAAAATTTGGACTCGAGGAAGGAATGTTTTACAAACAGGAGGTGTGGCCATGATAAAAGGTGCCAAAGTATAAGGAAGCCTAAGAACATAAGATATGCCATACTGATTCAGATAAGCTCCATCAAGCCCAGTATCTTGTTTCCAACAGCGGGCAATCCAAGTTGCAAGTACCCAAACATTAGATAGATCACAAGCTACTATTGCTTATTAATTACTGTAATAGTTTATAGATTTACTAGCCGTTAAGCCCGTAACAATGGGCTACATTAAAAAAAATGTTTCGGTCCATTTCCTTCCCCCTCCCCTCAGTCACTCCCCCCTCCATCACTCCCCCTCTCTCAGCTCATTCACAACCCCTTCGGATGGCACAAATGGAAGATCTCTGGGGGAGGTCCCTCCCTCCCTCCCTCCCTCCCTCGTGCGCGCCGCCGCTACCGCCCCTCGCCGCCGCTGCCATGTTTTCAAAGAGCTGACGCTCTGCTCTGACCGACGTGTTCGCCCGCACATGCGCAGTAGAGCTGCTCTCTACCGCGCATTTGCGGCATGTCGGTCAAGCCTCATTTATCTAATAGATCCTTGAGGAACTTAGCCAAACCTTTTTTTTTAAACCCAGTTACACTAACTGCTGTAACTACATCGTCTGGCAATGAATTCCAGAGCTTAACTATGCGATGAGTGAAAAATAATTTTCTTTGATTTGTTTTAAATGAGCTACTTGCAATATTAGGACAAATAAAGGAGAACTAGGGATAAGGCAAAAAGCAAGTACAAATAGGCAAAAGAGAGTCAAGCAAGTTAGTATTCTGAGCAATCTATCTACTACTATTGAGGGGTCTCTTGATCCCACATGGAGGTTTGACTGCACAGATCCTGAGATGAGTGTTTATTTGCCTAAGCTGCCCAACAACAGTCTTGATTTTCCAAAACTAGGTAAATGAGTTTAATAAAAAAATGGAGTAAAATGTAATACAAAAAAATTACAAAATGACCAATAAACCTCCAGGGTTTATTAAACATATTTCTTAGGCAGTTTGAAACTGGAAAGAAAAATCTTCTCTCTCCTTTCCTTCCACCTCATGAAGAAAGTATCACTGACAGACAGAGGTGTGGACAGCCTGACTCCATCCTTCAAACGCTCACTCATCTGGGGGTCACAGCCACATAGTCCATTCTGGGGTGAGGGGGAGAGGCCTGGCAGGGGGAAGCAGAGGCACCCCAGCTGCTGGGAAAACTCCAATCTCACTTGCCACCGGGGTCTTCTGGCTCGACTCCTTGCCCATCCTGAGCTGGCACCAGGCTGGATTGACTGAGCAGGTCTGGCGCTGCTCTTCCTGCCTGTTCCAGCTTTTTTTTTTTCCTCTGCTGACCTGCCATTCCCTCTCTGCGCTCCCATTCTCACTGCCTCCTGGATTCTCGTCACTTCTCTCCCTTTGCCACTGGATGTTTTCCTGGTTCTTTCCCTAGCATAAGCCTAGAAGCGAGCTGTTAAACCTGGGCTTGATGAAAGTGCTATCCAGCACCATGTCCCGGACAGCTCCTCTGGCCCGTGGTAAAAGACAAGGAAACAGAATCCGTTGGTCCTTCTGGTCCTGCTCAATATATTTATAATCCAAAAAGCATACAGAAGACAAAAGAGCACTCCAAAAAATTATCCACACAAAAAAAGGGGAGATGCAAAGCAAATAAACACAGTCCAGAGATAAGCACAAGTAAAGAAACATAGAAATGAAATGAAACATAGAAATGACGGCAGAAGAAGACCAACCGGTCCATCCAGTCTGCCCAGCAAGCTTCACACATTTGTTCTCATACTTAACTGTTTCTCTTGGCTCTTAGTAACCTTATGTTCTAATTCCCTTTTCACCCCCACCATTAATGTAGAGAGCAGTGCTGGAGCTGCTTCCAAGTGAAATATTAAGTTTGATTAGTTGGGTAAGCGGCAGCATAGCTCTCTGCCATGAAGCAGAGGGCAATGCTGGAAATGTGTGAAGTATCAGTTTTTCTTTTCCCCTGTCATTGAAGCAAGGAGTCATGCCGGACATGCACCGAAAGTGAAGAATGCCTTGAAAGTCACATTAACTATCATCAAATATTGAAAAGCCTAATAATTGGTAATACCTATAAGCCCATGAACCCATCCCTGTTTTTTTTCTTTTTTCTTTTCTTTTTTAATTGGGAGATGGATGCCCTTCATCCTTCTACTCTGTGAAGGTGGACACCTACCACCGGCCACTGGCATCCCGCTCCGTTAATGCCTCTGTGGCTACTGCCGCTCCATGCAGTGTTTTACTACCTGCTCTTTATATGCGTCCTCTAGAACTGATGGATCCCATCCCTGGGTTTTTTTATTATTTATTTAATTGGGGGATGACAGCCCTCCATCCTTCCGCTCCGTGAAGGTGGACACCTACCACTGGCCACTGGCATCCCGCTCCGTGAATGCCTCTGTGGCTACTGCCGCTCTGTGCAGTATTTTACTACCTGCTCTTTATATGGACACCTACCACTGGCCACTGGCATCCCGCTCCGTGAATGCCTCTGTGGCTACTGCCGCTCCGTGCAGTATTTTACTACCTGCTCTTTATATGTGTCCTCTAGACCTGATGGATCCCATCCCTGTTTTGTTTTTTGTTTTTGTTTTTTATTTAATTGGGAGATGACAGCCCTACATCCTTCCGCTCCATGAAGGTGGACACCTACCACTGGCCACTGGCATCCCGCTCCGTGAATGCCTCTGTGGCTACTGCCGCTCCGTGCAGTATTTTACTACCTGCTCTTTATATGCGTCCTCTGGACCTGATGGATCCACAATATTTATCCCATGCCCCTTTGAAGTGCTTCACAGTTTTGGACTTCACCACTTCCTCCGGAAGGGCATTCCAGGCATCCACCACTCTCTCCGTGAAGAAATTCTTCCTGACATTGGTTCTTAGTCTTCCTCCTTGGAGCCTCAGCTCGTGACCTCTGGTTCTGCTGATTTTTTTCTGTTGGAAAAGGTTTGTCATTGTCTTTGGATCGTTAAAGTTTTTCAAGTATCTGAAAGTTTGAATCATATCACCCCTGCTCCTCCTTTCCTCCAGGGTGTACATATTTAGATTCTTCAATCTCTCCTCGTATGTCAACCGATGAAGACCCTCCACCTTCCTGGTCGCCCTTCTCTGTACCGCCTCCAACTTGTCCTTGTCTCTTTGTAGATATGGTCTCCAGAACTGAACACAGTACTCCAGGTGAGGCCTCACCAAGGACCTGTACAAGGGGATTATCACTTCCCTTTTCTTACTCGATATTCCTCTCTCTATGCATCCCAGCATTCTTCTGGCTTTTGCAATCGCCTTGTCGCATTGTTTTGCCGACTTCATATCATTAGACACTATCACCCCAAGGTCTCTCTCCTGCTCCGTGCACATCAGCCTTTCCCCCCCCATCGAATACAGTTCATTCGGATTTCCACTCCCCAAATGCATGACTTTGCACTTCTTGGCATTGAATTTCAGCTGCCATATCTTCGACCACTCTTCCAGCTTCCTTAAATCCCGTCTCATTCTCTCCACTCCTTCCGGCGTGTCCACTCTGTTGCAGATCTTAGTGTCGTCCGCAAAAAGACAAACCTTACCTTCTATCCCGTCCGCAATGTCGCTCACAAAGATATTGAACAGGACCGGTCCCAACACCGATCCTTGCGGTACACCACTTAAAACCGCTCTCTCTTCAGAGAAAGTTCCATTTACCATCACGCATTGTCTTCTGTCCGTCAACCAGTTTGCAATCCAGGTCACCACTTCGGCACTCACTCCCAAGCTTTTTGTTTTATTCACCAGTCTCCTGTGCGGAACCGTATCAAAAGCTTTGCTGAAATCCAAGTAGATGACATCTAGCGCTCTTCCTTGATCCAATTCCTTGGTTACCCAGTCGAAAAAGTCAATCAGATTTGTCTGACAGGATCTTCCCCTGGTGAATCCATGCTGCCTCTGGTCCATCAATTCTCCGGACTGTAGATATTTCACTATTCTCTCTTTCAACAGTGACTCCATTACTTTTCCCACCACCGAAGTGAGGCTAACCGGTCTGTAGTTACCAGCCTCTTCTCTGTTCCCACTCTTGTGAAGCGGGACCACCACCGCTCTTCTCCAATCACTCGGCACCACTCCCGTTTCTAGGGATCTATTGAACAGGTCACACAGCGGACCCGCCAGCACATCTCTGAGCTCCCTCAGAATCCTTGGATGAATCCCATCAGGCCCCATGGCTTTGTCCACTTTCAGATTCTTTAGCTCTTCCCATACATTTTCTACTGTAAAATGATTTTCATCTATTCCACTACCCTCCAGCTTCTTGTGTAGAAATGGTCCTTCTCCAGGGTCTTCTTTAGTGAATACAGAGCTGAAGTATTCATTTAATATTTCTGCCATTTCTTCGTCTCTCTCCACACATTGATCATTTCCACCTTTCAATTTCACTATACCACTATGGACTTTTCTCTTTTCGCTGATGTATCTGAAAAATGTTTTGTCACCATTTTTTATCTCCTTGGCAATCCTCTCTTCCGCTTGACTTTTTGCCAACTTGATTAATTTCTTCGTCTCCCTCAGTTGAATCAAATATTCTTCTTTGTGCTCCTCCCTTTGGGATCTTTTATATTTTTTGAATGCTGTTCTTTTAGCTTTAATTTTGTCAGCCACCTCGTTTGAGAACCAGATAGGTTTCATTTTCCTTTTGCTTTTCTTTACATTTCTAACATAAAGAGTAGTTGCCTTGGTGATTGCTCCTTTTAGATTGATCCACTGCTGATCCACATCTCTCTCATTCTCCCATCCATTTAGTTCTTCCTCTAGGTACTTCCCCATTTCCTCAAAGTCTGTGTTTTTGAATTGTAAAACTCGGGTCTTTGTGGTTCTTTTCCCTATTCTTTTAGTGATATTAAACCATATTGTTTGATGATCACTGGTGCTGAGGTGGGTGCCCACCTCGACATCAGAGACATTATCTGCATTAGTGAGCACTAAGTCGAGTATATTTCCTTCTCTCGTGGGTTCTAATACCATTTGTTTGAACAAAGCTACTTGCATGGCATCCACTATTGCTCTACTATTTTAGATTCTGCAGATGGGATTTTCCAGTCTACATCTGGCATATTAAAGTCACCCACGATCACCACTTCTCCCTTCTTACCTATCTTATGGATGTCTTCAACCAGGTCTCTGTCCAGCTCTTCCTTTTGGTTCGGGGGTCTGTAAACCACTCCAATATAAATTGATGCTCCATCATCTGTTTTTAGGTCTACCCATAGTGCTTCTTCCTTGCCCCAACTTCCTTGTAGCTCAGATGCTTGGATATTGTTTCTGACATAAAGAGCCACACCTCCCCCTTTTCTATCCACTCTGTCCTTCCTTAACAAGTTATAGCCTGGTATTGCCGTATCCCAATCATGAGATTCTGTGAACCATGTCTCTGTGATAGCAACAATGTCCACTTCTGCCTCTATCATTAGGGCCTGCAGATCTGGTATTTTATTTCCCAAACTATGAGCATTTGTGGTCATAGCTTTCCAGGTACTCTCTTTAAGATTATTGCTTTTCCTGTACTCCTTATGAGACTTTAGTTGAGATTTGTTATTCACTTCACTCTTTCCTTTTGCAGTTGTGCCACTGATGCCAGAGTTATCCATCTCAATTTGCTTTTTCTTTTGGTTATGTATCTTGAAATTCTGCATGCATTGGTTTTCTCTCTTTTCTGGTAACACTTCAATGTTTTTCTCTAGGACTTCAGTTTTTAATATAGGGAAGGCTTTTTGTTCTTGTTGCATTTGATACTGTGTGTGTCTCCTAGTAACTGGTCCAATTCTACCAGAGCCCACTGTAATCCTGGTTTTTAATGATTTACTTAATGACCTGCTTGAGTGGGGGGGTATACTTGTTGGCTGCAAATCTGTCACGAATGGGTGACTATGGGACACATGTGTAATCCTACCTGAGCCTACTGTATTTCTTTTTCTTGACTCCTGGTTATTCTTTGGTATTGGGGAATTATTTTCTGAGTAATGCAATGTGGGTGTATTTTTTGTAATTAAAGCTAATTGAGCTTTAACCTCAGTCAGCTCCTTTTTCATAGAAGAGAGTTGTGCACAGATTGGGCAAGTTCTACGTTTCCAGATGTTTTCCCTCAGAATAAAGGCTCCACAACAGTTGCAAAGGATAGTTCTCATATTGGTAAAGTTTTGGGTTGGTGATTCTTAGATGGTAACAATTTACTAATTTATCTTGTTGCTAATGCTAATTTAGTCAGTCTATATTAGAATCTAAGGCCAGGGGTGGGTGGGTAGAGGGGGAGGGTGGGAGGGAAACAAACAGTTGAACCTGGGACAAGCTGAGTAGAGCAGGACACTTTCTGGAACTTTATTCGTCCTTAAGCTATTAAAGATCCCTCAGCACTTCTGTGCCAATATTAAGCAGATTATTAAAGAACAGCTATACAAAATAGAAATGCAGTTATACTGGATCTTAAAAAACAGACAGTTTGCAAGGAACCAATTATAATTATTATATAATAACAGACCTAGAGAAAGGTATAAACTGATTTTTTTATAGGATGTGTTTATCTCTGGACTGTGTTTATTTGCTTTGCATCTCCTCTGCTCAATATATTTAACAGGAAATGTTTGCAAGAGCATATGGTTTCTTGTGTGGTGTTTTTATGATAGACAAATGAAGTGGCGTGTAATGTGTGTTAAGAATCAGACGAATTTGCATATCATTTGGTGACCTCTTGATCTTCTGAGAATTTGGTGCAACAAAGTTCAACTGTCAAGTGCTGGTCGATTTGCCTCCATTTAACTGGATTTATTAATTTACAGGAAAACTTCAAAAGCCAGTTACCCACATAGATCCCGCTCTGGAAACCACTCGCCTATTACCCGGCCAAAAGGACGCAAGGAGTTCCACGGCACCCGGGCATCGGGAGGGAATTGTTCCTGGAGGGGATGTTTAGGTGCCCGTGGTGATTTTCAAATAAAAAATACGCATGCACTTTTACTTTGAAAACTGGCACAAAAAAAGGGCCCGGGGGGAAAAAAGTGCCAGCGGGCTCTGCTGCATCGTGAGCAGGGTTTAAGTTCCTTCTCGCGCGCACAGAATCATTTTCCACTTGCGGTGCTCGAGATCAGCCCCCTCTTGTTTTATTTCCAGCCACGGGGGGCGAGCCACGGAAATGAAGAGTCCGGATGGGGATGTCGGGGCGAGGACGGGCCGGGGCGCTTCGCTGTCTGCCGTCCCGCAGGCCTTCGCACAGGCGGGCGGGATCTCTTCTCCCGCCAGGCCGGCTCAGGCGGCCCTGCCTCGATACATTGGCCAGCCGCAAGCCCCCGAGTCGGGCTGGGACCGGATCAGAGAGCTCTTCCACAGAGAGTGCGTATCAGGTTTGAAATGCTTGTTTCATTTGATCACAGCAGGTGAGAGAAATGGACAGGAAGGCCCACCATCCTGAGGGAAAGTGTCTCTCCCAAGGGTTTCTAGGCCCACCTTGAAGCACAGTCGAACAAGATGGGGGTTTTCCAGGGTGGCCAGAGTCCTGAGATTGTTGCTGAATTTTTTATTTTTATTTTTTTGATGCACGTAAGATAACTCACGGTACAGACTGTGCAAAGAAACAGCGCAGCTCAGGCGAGCTCCCTGCTTGGCAGTGCCAACACACGCTTCCTGTCTAAACTCTTCAAAAGGGAGCCCCAGCATCCAGTCTCTCAGGGGGGCTTAGAGGAAGTGTAGTCCCTCCCCTCTCACCCCCTGAGGTTTCCAGCAGTCGTGATTTAGGGATGCGTTTGAATCCAGGGTGACATCCCTCACTCAGCTTGGTGAGAGCCCTTCCTAACTCTCTGCTTTCCACCTTTGCTTTGATTATCGGCGATAATGTAGCGTCATCTGCACATTTTATCAGCTTGCTGCTTAATTCCTTTTCCAGATCGGTTTTGAAGATATTGAACAGCCCTGAGCCCACGGGGCCTTGTGGGACTAGCAGCCCTGCATCTGCCTGAGAAATCCTTTTCGGTCGCTCCCAATGCCCGGGCCCACAGGACCGATGTTAGTGATATAATAATTTTTATTAGAGAGACATTATTATCTAGCAAAGGGCCTGGATGACTTCAGGGATGCAGACCCTATCCGATCTAGGTCACCTGCTCGTAGCCAGCTCAGGTTAGAGCGCATGGCGGTCCTTACCATCTGCAAACCGTGGCATGAAATGAGTTGCTGTGTCAGATATCCACGTCTCCAGTGGCACCAGTTAGGTCAAATTACACTTCTCCTAATCCGTTTCCCCTCAACTTTGTACCATTGCAGTTTATCCAGTTTAAGGTGGCACAGAAGGCTCCCAATAAATAAAACCTACCTCCAGCATCCAGCTGTTAGTCTTTTGTAACCGAGATATTTCTGTTCTAAGGAAATGTTTTCTCATCAGGTTTGCAGAAAAGCAAGCAAACACTTTGCAGATTTCTTTGGCACAATAAAGCCACAACCTTTGACTCTGCTGTTTCTTTGCCCTTGGCAGTGAGCTGCAGGGATACTCGTCGGAGGTGATAAATATCATAAAGGGGACCTTCACCGGAGCGATCCTGGGATGGGTGTATGGAGGGGTGCCAGCTGCCCGTCATGCAAGGACCCAGTACATAAAGCAGAGCCAGGCTGAGATGTACCAGCATCGGGTGGAAGCCGTGGTATGGACAGAGCACGTCACAGTACTTTTCTCCCGTCTGTTTTCCCCTCCCCTTTACAAACCTTTCTCCTTGTTTCTTCTCGCCTAACCTTCACGAGAGCTATCGCATAGGGCAGGGATAGCCGACTCCGGTCCTCAAGGGCCACAGACAGGCCAGGTTTTCAGGATATCCGTAAGGAGTATGCATGAGAGAGCTTTGCATGTGCTGCCTTCGGGTCTCTGACTCTCTTCTCTTTCGGGTGTCGCCCAGCTGTGCAGTATCTAGCCATGGTTTTGAGGGCAGCACAGAGGCTCCTTTGGCCAGCCACTAGTTGCTGCTATAGCTGCAGCACATCTAGCACAGACCATGGGCAAGGCTGAGCCACTTCAGTAGCCTTTCCAGTTCCAGCCATTAAGAAGGAATCTGGGGATGGTGACTCATGCAAACCAAGCTTGCTTCCTTCTTTCCCTACTTCAGAGATTAAAATCCAGCTTTCTAAATGCCCACAGTGCATATAATTACACATAGGCCTGTTACTGCTTCTGTCACCTACAGGCTCCTCTTGGTTTTATAATGTATGTCCTTGTATTGTGAATTCTGATGATGTATGTTTTGTAATCCACAAAGGAGACTTATGTTTGGGTATGCAGAGTAGTAATAAAATGTAATAATAATATTCCAGTGAATAGAAACGAGCACATTATTTAAACCCCGCTTTGTTCAGCTGTCTTTCTTGGACTGGCTCAGAGCGGTGTGGAGCAACTTTGCAATGCCCATCTAAAGTCATTAAAGCTGCCTTCAGACTGGCTGGTGCCAGCCGCAGACATAGCATTAAAGCATGCCCACCGCCTCCATGATTCACCAATCCCCACCCCAGATGCTATGAGTCTTCCCACAGGGGAACAGTTATCAATAGATTATGGCAAGCTGTTAAAAAGTGGGTTTACCTTTCAGGAAATTGCCTTTCCCAGGCTCTTTTTGCACCCCTGTATCGACATGCTCGCCTTCCTGTAAGCGGCGATCTTGAGAACTGAAGCCCAGCTGGGAACTGCCCGGGGCTTTCTAGCGCCAGACACCTGACCGGGATTGTGACGTCGCTGCTGACATCGTAGCTCTGAATTCAGGAGCAGTTAGTGATTCCGCACCGCTGCTGCTGTGCACAGGGCGCGTGAGGGGATGTCACGGTCATGATTTGAGCACCACCACGGGTGGCTGTGACTTTTGGGTTTTGTGTACATCACCTGATGGTTATGTTCGGGTGGGGGGGGGGGGGGGGGAGCATGAAGACCTGACTCCGTATGTTCCTGAAGCTTTGTAATTTTGTGTTTTTGTGTTTTTTTCCCTGTCCCGGTGTAGCGCGCAGCACACAACGCTGCAATCCGAGGCTTCATCCGGTACGGTTGGCGCTGGAGCTGGCGGGTGGCGGCCTTTGTCACAATATTCAAGTAAGTGATAGCTCAAAATCGTCCCTGGAGTCCTCCGCTCTTATGAAACCGGAGCTACGAATGCTTTGTGTGGGGGAGGGGCAGTAAAGCAGGACTCCCTGTTACTCAGGAGGTGCTTCAGAATGTTTCTAGAATATATTTTCTGTATAAAGTGCCTCTGACCTGGGCGCACGCACTGGTTTAACGGTAGATTTTCTGATTTGCTGGAGTTGATACTATTACTACTTGTCAGGTGTGGGTCTCAAAACCACGCAGTGCGCACTCGGCACAGCTGCCTCCTTGATACCGCTGGTGGTTCTTTTACCACACGGCTGGAGAAGCCGAGCGTTGCCTCTGAGCAGGCAAGTCTCGGGACCGCTGGCCATGGTTCGAGGGTGTCATCCTCTCTTCCTTTTCTCCCCTCTCCCAGCATGGTGAGCACTGGCCTGGCCGTGTACCGAGATGACTATTCCTTCAGCAACTTTGCTGCAGCAGGAGGTGAGATGTCTGCTTTTCTCCCTGTGCCATTTCTTAGCAGTGGGTAAGTGGGGGCTGGTGATGCAGGAAATAGCATTGCAGTCTGTAACACAGCATGAGCAGTCTTTGGCTGCCAGAGAGGGTAGACTAGACTGGACTCGGGCTATTCTTCTAGAGACTTTGTTTTATTATTTACAGGCAAAAATCAAACAAATGAGCTTGCTTAACTCAGCAGTGCTGAAAACAAAATTGCAGTCGCCTTCAGATAAGTAACTTTAATAAAGCTCCTGCCTCAATCTCTTCATGTCTGGGGCATCTTTTTACTCTGGGCCCTGGTGTCTTATCCCTCGCCCCAGGGGAAATAAAAAAAGAAACCCTGCAACCAAGATTCTATTGTGGTTGTCTTAGTGGACCAGGCCAAATGCCCGATCTTGTACTTTTAAGGAGGGCCTAACGTACGTACACTCTGTTATATAATAGCACCTCCATCTTATAAAATTGTTGTCACTTAACACCAGGTTATTTCTGACACCTACCAGGGGTCAACCCTTAGGCACTTGAGGGGACTGGCAGGTACTGCACAGGCTTCACCTGCATACTTGTCCCTGTCCTAGTAACCTCCCATCCAGCAGCTGAGTTGCTGCTTGCCCCTGGGCAAGTGCTCTGCCCACAAGCTAGTCCCAGTTCCTAGAAAAGCACTCACAGATCACATACCTAAAAATACTAGGATCATGTAGTGACTTACCTTATCTGGGTCACTGACCAATCAGATACAGAACTAATAAACGAAAGTCTATTATAAAGAATGATGTACAGTGAAGAAAAGACAACAAGTAGAAACAAAGAAAAGGTATTTTCACAGTAACACTAACTAAATACTTTAAATTAACTAGTCTGCAGAGTTAAACACTGTGCCTTTCTTAGTCACATCTGAGGATCCTATGTAACATTTTGCCTGTCAGCACACAGCTGTATCTCCCAGCTGAAACAGTGGTACGCTCGGTCAGTTCCTAACTCCCTCTCAGCGTGACCGCGCTGGCTCAGAGCAGCAGGGTATTAACCCTGTCAGTTCCTATAGCAGGTCACTGTAGAATGCAGCACTGTTATGCTGCCTCCTGCTGGTTAACTCAGTGTCTATAGCAGGAGTGGCCAACTCTAGTCCTCAAGAGTCACAAATGGCTCTGGTTTTCAGCATATTCACAATGACTGTGCAAGTGATATCCTGAAACTCAGGCCTGTGTGGCTCTTGAAGACCGGAGTTGGCCGCCTCCTTAGTCTGTAAGGTAGGGTTCATTTTTGTGCCTTTCATTTTGAAAAGTTTGTTGCCGCTGACACCAAAACTACCCTCTTCCCATATTTATTTTTTCATCGCATAGGAGCGATCGCGGATTACGCTTGCCCCACCAGAGGTATGCTTAGACATGGTGCTGGCAGACCAAGGGTGACACCAGTGTTAATTTTATCCTTTACAAAATGGCTTCAGCCTGCGTTTGGGCCTGGCCCGTGCTATTTTGTATGGAATAAATGATCATTCTTTGTCTGTTGCATCTTAATGTACCCTTGCTAGCATGAAGGGAGCCATTGTCTTTCCTGGTCAGGTCATCATTGTGTCACTTGTAATCCACGCACAAGGCCACCGTGATTCTAGAGCTTGGGGGGTTTTTTTCCTTTATCTCTGGCTGCTGCTAGGCTTCTGAGAGATGGATTTCCAGACATGACCATGGCAGCAAATATAGATACTTGCAACAACCAAAAAAATCTGCAGGCACTTAAGCGTTAATAAAAATAACATTATGGAGCTGTAATTTCAACAAACCTTTCTTTATTTCTTTATTTCTTTTTAAACTCTTTATTTAACAAGGCTTGAGAACATAGTGCAGGTAATGCACAAAACGGGTAATATACAGTGGCAGTAAATGACAATCTGATCTCTCGGTATTCATTAATACTCGGACCCTGTGGTGCACCACGTCCAGGTCATGGAACTCACTCTGCTCTCTAGGAGAGTTAAGCACATTTTCCCAGAGTTGCAATATTAATCACTTTCGCCTCCCAGCACTCAGGTGTAGGTTTTTGCTTCCACATATGTGCCTTAGTAAGTCGGGCAGCATGAAGTAACTGGTTATAGTCAATTTTCTGAAACCCCTCCTACTTCCCCCTAACCTCCCAGTAACCCGACAGGCAAATACTAGGGTCCTTCAGGAAAGAAACCAACTTTTCTAAAGTGCAGATTTAAAATTCTTGGAGAAACGAATGTCGTCCCTGAACCAGCTGTGGAGCTGAACGAAACAGGCGTTCTGTGTCAGAAATCCGGAGGAAGGCTAGTTTCGGATACTCTGGGTTCAACCTGAGACTTTAGTTTTGGTTTTCTTTTTTTCTGTTAAAGCTGTCACAGGAGGACTCTTCAGACTGAATCTGGGGCTGCGAGGCCTGACCAGTGGCAGTATTATTGGAGCCATGCTGGGGTAAGTTCAGGATCCTGCCTTTTACTACTATAGCACTACTAAATACACACAAGAGACAGTCCTGTCTCAATAGAGCTTTCAGTCTAGTCATGACAAATGTACTGGGCCAAAGAGCCTTTTGGTATTTCATTTAAGAAAATAGTTAAAAGCAACAAGGCTGGAGAGGGGGAGGCAAGCTGGCAGCACGTTAGAGGACGCATTTCCCTGTTGTGCCTTTCCTTGTTTCTTTACTGCTTATCCTGAAACGACTATGCCCTCCAAATGTAAGAGCAGGGTTCGGGTTTTTTTCCTCCACAAACCCCTCACCCTTTGAGCCAGCAGCTCCTAACATCTTACACTGTTCTGTTCGGAGTTAACAGTCTACTTGGGAGTTAGCAATCTGTTCTGAAACCGCTATCTGATGGGAGGAGCAATCAGAGAGCTTTGCACTGACAAGAGGGGAGACCATTCGAGTTGATCTGCAGAAGACGTATGCGGAACCATCAGTGAATAGGAACCGACAGATAGTTAAGCATTACCCATTACACATAAGATATGTCCATACTGCGGATGGCAATTTGAATTCCATTGCAAATTTTTCAGTGTGTTCAAATTTAAGCCCCTGAGGCAGCCACTGGTATGTGGCGAAACTCGGCCTGAGTCGGGCATCTTATACGTCTCCACCTATTAAAGAATTGGCAGACTTTCTTGGGCATCTACTCTTTTTGTGTTGTTTTCTCATGGCTTTGTTAGATCGCCTGCCTTGCTGTTTTTTGGGTCCTGCTAATTATGAAGGTCAGGTTTCTGCTGTTAATACTAAGCTTTCCGCTATTGAATCTGTTATAAAGGATATCCAGGCCTTCAATTCCGGGACTCGCTCTCTAGGACAGAATATCTTGAAAATCACACGAGACATTCAAACCTCCGTATTTTGAACTTCCTTAAGATTATGGGGAAAATTCCCTATGTGACTTAAAAAAAAAATATATATATATATATTTCCTTCAGGTTTTGAAATTTCAATCTGACCAATTACCTTCTGTTAATAAATCGTAGTTTTTGGACCTACGGTAATTGTAATGCTCAAGTCTCTTTCAACAATGAACAATCTGACTCATTTTCTTGAGAGTTACCGAGCGAAGCAGCTTGCTCTTTCTTCTCAAGATTTGAGCAAAGTATTTTATGCTCCGACAGTGCGTATTTTCTCCGATTTAGCTCGTGTGATCCAAGAAATAAGGAAAGGCCTTCGTGCTTCGTTGTCCCTGGAAATGGATTATTACGCAGAACAACGATTGCTTTATTTTGTTTCTCTCCTGAACAGCTAAAAGCGGATTTGGATTCCAGAAGGCCCCCTCACATCTTCTCCAGCGTTTAGTTAGTCTGTTACGGGCGTAGTGAGGTCAATTTCTTTTATGATTTTTCCTGCCTCTCTTCCATGCATTAGAAGATTTGGTAATGGTTGCCCGTATTATCTATTATTTTCTTTGTTTGTATGATTCATTTGTAATATTTCTTTACACAGACCTTCATGCATTTCTTAAGCAAAGTCCTATATGAAATTTAATAAATAGCAAGTTAAAAAAACCCCCAAAAACCCAACAAGAAGGCTGTGATTAGCAGGATCAGGAGTTGATATTTTAAAAGCAGCCTAAAAAAAGGCGAGTTTTTAAACAGGATCTGAATGTGATGCACCAACTCGGGAAGTCTTAACGCGTACGGAGCAGGAAGGCGGAGAGCGCGGGGCGAGAGCTGGCGCTGGAGGAGACAGGGCATAGATGAGAGTAGTTTTTGCCCGGGGAGCGGAGTTTCCATAAACTCCTGCAGAGCTCGCTGCGGTGCCCGCTTTGTGCCCCCGACCATTCCTGGTCGGAACAGGAGAGAAATCCTGCCAGAGCACGATCGCCTGGAGGCCGGCTGGTCCGCCTGTATCTCGCTGCGTTCGGCTCCTTCTTGCCTTAACTGCGCTGAAAAGCAGTGATAGAAATAGAGGGTTGGCGCCTGTGCAAGCGTGTCCGGTTCCTCTTTCACATCTGGGCGCTGGGGGCGCTCGCGTTACAGCCCGGCACACGGGGGATAAAGCCCTTAAGTGCCTGGCTGGAATATATTGATGGGTTTTTAAAAACATTTTTCTGTAAATTCCGAAGGAATTGAATGGAATCGACACAGGGCTCCCCCCCAGCCCTCAAATCCGATGGAATTCAGAGATGGGGTGGGCGGCAGCGGGATTTATACGGTGGAGACCCGTTCACATTGCTTCGGACTCCTGATTTCTAGATCGACTCTGGGCCGCTGGGAAGAGTCTGAACACAATAAAGTTCCCAGTTCTGCCAACTTAAACTTTCTCTGCAGCTGTCAGATTTTCTCTCCCCCCTCCCCCCCTGAAATATTTCTTGTTTACTCTTTTTTTGCTGAAGTTTTTAGAGATTTGCTTTTTGGAATTTCTCGCTCTGTGCGCTGGATTGGGTTCCCCTGCTCTCTGAAAGTGAAGAGGGAGCTGTAAGCTGTCCGAATGCAGGAGGATTGCTTTTCAGCCTGGAAGCAGTCTGCAAGAAATGATCCAGAATAAATCCCTGAATGTTTTTAAGAGTATCTAATGCAATTTTCGAATAACGTTTTGGTAATCTATTGGTCTTTCATTACTGAGTGCTACACCCACAGCTCAGCCGGTGCACCTCACGCCTGATCTGCAGTACCCCCTGCACGTCCAATACTGAGACCCACAGCTCAGCCGGTGCACCTCAGTCCTGATCTGCAGTACCCCCTGCACGTCCAATACTGAGACCCACAGCTCAGCCGGTGCACCTCAGTCCTGATCTGCAGTACCCCCTCCCCTGCACTTCCAGTACTGAGACCCATAGCTCAGCCGGTGCACCTCACGCCTGATCTACAGTACCCCCTGCACGTCCAGTACTGAGACCCACAGCTCAGCCAGTGCACCTCAGGCCTTATCCACGGTGTCCCTGCCTTTCCAGTACCCACATACTTACAAAAGTGATGATCGAAGAAGCGACTGCCAGTTCCCACACCTCCTGTGATATTTTACTGAGTTTGTTCATATAGGGATTCATTTTCCAAAGGATTTACGGTTATAACTTCTGCAAGGGGTTGTCTGCCTAAAAGTGATTGCCCCCAATGCTTTCACGTGCACTAGAAAGAAGTGTTCTGGGGGGACGGAGTCAGGACGGGGACACGATTAACGCGCATGCTGTCGGCTGCCAGTGTGTGTGTGTGCAGACATCCCCCCTGCATGGCTTTGGGCGTGCATGCTGCGGGGCGGGGGAGGGGCTCTGTGTGCAGCTGCGTATTTTCACAACTGATTTCTGCGGGCAGAAAGTACCCGCTGACGTCGGCCTAGGCGAGCTGTCTGCTAATGACCCTCCTGCTGTATATTTTCTTGCACTCCTAGTGTGCCGGTGGGGGCCCTGCTGGTAGCTGTACAGAAGCTGGAAGGAGAAACCTTAAACCAGTTGAAGAGAAGAGAGCGCGAGGAACGGTACGAGCGGAAGTTGGCAGAGTGGTAAGAAGCAGCGGCTCTTCCTGTGTCCACCTTCTGTACACACAAGGGTTTAAGGTCACCCGAGGTACAGCAAGCATGCGCTTTTGGTCCCCCTTCATATATCTCGCCGGAGAATTTTTGGGGGTCGTCTCTCTGGCTCCACCAGCAGGGGGCCTGAGAGAGCTGTATGGGCTGTGACCAGTTTCTCCTGTCCCGGGAGTGGGGGGGGGGAGGGCAGTAGTCCAGTGGATGTCGCGTTGGGTCTAAGAGGTAGTTTTGTACAGTGGCAGCCAGACCACGATCCTATCTCTCTTCTTTGAATTCAATAATAGAAGAAAATAGGATGTAGGGTTTCTTTCAGGGTAGGGGGCTTTTAAATCAGCTGCTCCCTTGGAAATCCATCTATACTGGGGCTATGGCTTCATAGGCCTTTATGCACGATCCCCAGGGTTCTTATTTTTAACCCTCTCTCCCTTCCCATCTAGCCTGGCCATTGGTTACAGTCCTTGACAAGGGGAAGACAGATCATGGCGCCCCAGAGCGTAGTAATAACGTTAATCGTGAGTCGGGTCACTAGGTATCAAGGCTCTGGGATGGCAGAGGCTCCCTCCTCCCCAGAGGAATTGTGAATGCAGCCTCCCCAGCAAAAAAAATAATAATAAAAAAAGGTTAGTCAGGTCGTGTGCAGCCACTCAATGCAGCCCCTGAGCCACAGTGAGCCAGGGGTGAGTTACCTCTGGTCCCCCGAGGGCCGCGTGCTGAGCACGTTTTCAGGATGATGACTTAACGCGTGGGAGAGATTTGCACGCACGCTGCCCCCGTCGCATGAGAATCCATCTTGGACAAATTCATTAGCGGGGATACCCTACAAACCCCCACCCAGTGTGTGCTGGTTAAGCAGCACTGCCAGTAAAAACAAAAAAAGTTTCCTTATGGGCTTCTGATCCCTCACCCCAGAGAAACAAATGCCAGTCAAATCCGCCTCTCCCTCCCCAAGCCCCCTAAAATATGTACAGAACATTGCAGGCCTAGAGAACCGAAAAGCCTCCCCCACCCCAAACTCCTTACCAGGGATCCCAAACCTCGTGTCCAGCTCTTGGCGCATCTGGCGTCGCTCTGTAAGCACTCGAGAGCCAGGCCTGAGTTCTGAGCTCCCGCTTACCACGAGGCAGCAGATGGTCTTACCTTTAGATATTCTGCGTTCTTGCATACGCCTTAACGATACCTGTTAAGCAGCCTGATTGCGAGGTCGTTAAGGACACGATCTCCCTTTGAGAAGAGTTCACCTGATGAGTTGTCACCTTGTTCTCTGTTATGTGTTGTTTTAGCTCGTCAAAGGTCCTTAATTTGTGGCTTATTTCACTGATGTACCCTCCTTCACAGTTTTGTACATCGGAGCGTGAATGCGATTCCCTTATGTTGTGCTATATTTGTACACTGCCTGCCTTGAAACAAGCTCAGCCCGTAATCTTTCCCAAGTGGGTGGCCGTGAAGCGTGCCTGCTGGCCCAAGTTGCATCGAGGAGGTCTTGCAGGGTTTTGTGCCCTTCAGGTTTCTGTTTGAAGCTTTCAGTAATTCCAGTAGTAGTGGTTGCAGGTCTTGTATGAAAAGGTTTAGAGCTCTGAGGTATCATCTACCCCCTCTGTGGTGGTGTTTATTAATACGGCAGCCTCCATGCCTTGCCCAAAATCGTGTTCCTGTTGCCACGGAAGGTTCCCCCTGAGCTGCCACAGGAAACGAGGTCCACGTTGCTGGTTCCTTGCCTTGAGTTCTCCCTCAGTCCTGGTGTTCCCACTCCCTTCCCTTTTTTTTTTTTATAGAAAATCCAGCTGGTTCCTGGAGCGTCGGGACCGCTTTAGGATGGGCGTCGGAACCGCGGGCCAGGAGCAGACTCTCGGCCGTGACCATGGTCCCTGGGGTTGGCAGCGTGTAAAGAGGATAAGGCTGTTCCCTCTAACCCTTGTCTGTTCCCATCAGGAACGCACGGCTGAAGGTGACGGACAGCGTGGCCGAAGAAATGAGCAAGGACGAAGAGCAGGACGCAATGGCGAGGGACCAAGAGATTATTGAAGAGCTCTTAAGCCTTCCCCGCAATCCTGGGCCAGCGGAGGAACAGGAAAGGAGGTGACTTCGTAGGAGGACAAACCCAAAAAAAAAAAGCTCAGTCGGGACCGGTCCAGGCGTCTTTGCAGGAGCCAAGGCCTTTGCCCCTGCGTCCGACATAATTCAGAGCCCAGGCCATGATGTGGGGAGGCTGGAAGATCGATCAGCCGGTTGCAATTCAAGAACTGAACTTTGTATATTTGTTGATGTATTGTGGGCGTCTTTGGTTTTTATGTGGAAAAGCGGTATATTAAAGTCATAAACCAAACTAAACTATTCAGTCCCTTGAAATAACTGCTTTCTGGAAGGGAGATGATCTTTGCTTCAAGGCATGGCCATCCATCAGTTTACATCTGTAAATATTAACTCTGTAAGGGACTGGACCTCTTCTGATGAGCCTTGTTAGGGAGCATAGTAATGCAGAGAGTAAAAGATGACAGGACCCACCCCCCCACAGAGGGGGAGATCGTACTCTGAACTGTTGTGTTGGCGATGGTCGTTGCAGTCCGGTTCCTGACTCCGGGCCGGGCGTCAGCTCCTCTGGGAGTTTACTGTCTGTCTCGGTGAGTCCGGTGAATGGAAGCCATGCCAGGCTCGGGGGGTGGAATAAACTCCTGGCTCTGGTTAGGCTCCAGCTTGAATCCCAGCGGCGCTGGGATCCTGAATGCAGTCTCCACTGGAAACGAACGCAAGCCAGAGGTTTCGCCATGCCTTCTCCTGCTGTCGCGATCGCAGTTCAGGAGGTTTTCCTTACCCTGCACTTTTCATTCTCTGCCGTAAAAGCAGAAGTACATGCACTGTTTTATGAAGGAATAGTAATGATGAGGAACATTTAGAAACCAGGAGCCTGCGGAGTTGGGCAGTACCGGAGAGCTTTGAGCACTGTGCTGGAAGTTACGGGGCACCGAGCTGCTTTTGCACTTCTTCTGCCGGAGTTTCTCAGGCCTTCAGTGCTGATGGGTGTCCACCTTCTGCCTCGTCCTAGACCTCGCCACCCACCCACTTTCATTCTGAAACCGGCACTCGAGAGAGAGGCTTTTCAGCTTTCTTTTTTTTTGTCTGTTAGCGGGTTAGTATGAGAGGATTCGGTGGTTGGTTTTGCCAAAAGAGCGAATGATATTGAAAATGACTTAAAAGACCCCGAGTGGGTGGCGTGGAACTGCACAGATCTAAAGGGAATGGCTCCTACTAAACCTTTTTTGTAGCATAAGTGCAAAGCGGGGCATTCATTTGCGGTTCTTGTGCCGAGTTCTCAGGTGCCTTGCCCCCAGATACGAGTTTGTAATGGGGATGGTTTGCAGCTTTAACCTAGATCAGGCTGCTGGCGTGCGCAGCCTGTGGGAAAGCGTCTTCCTTGGAGGGTGACTTTCTCTAGGGGTTTAGATTAGAGCAGTGCTTCTCGAAGGGTTTCTTCAGTATTGACCCCATTTTAACACTTTGACATTTCGCACAAACCCAGATGCTGATCAAGACAAAATAGCAGGGCTCCCTCCCCACCCTCCAGACACCTAAAACAGGGAAGCGGTGAGGGCAGAATCAGTCAGCAATGGGGTCTGTGAGTCAGGACCCGGGGCTTCCGCCCAGGTCTCTGCTCTAACAGGAAGCTGGAGGAGGGAGGGGGGGAGTGGGACCTGTGACGTCTTAGTTTTGTGGCTCCCTCTCCTCCCGCCAGCAATTCAGTAAGATTGAGGGGGGGGGGGGGTGAGATGGGTGCCAAGGCAGAACCTCAGGGCAGCTCAGGGGTGGGTTCTGTAGCAAAAGTTAGAAATCCTGATGGACTTTAGTAATCATTTTACATCTTTTATATTATATTAGAAAAATAAAGTAGTTTTGCAAATTTGATTGTATATTTTATTTTGTCTTTAGGGGGTGAGGAAAACGGATCTCAAGGATCAGCACAGGAAGGAGATCATGGAGAGGGTGAGAGGACCAGGAATGGGATGAGAGAAGGTGAAAGGAAGGGGAATGAGGAAAGGAGAGGGAGAGGACCAGAGATAGAGAGGATGGGAGACAGGGAAGATTGCGGGAGAATCCAAAAATATGGGATGGGGAGGAAGAGGAGAAGAAACCGGGGGGGGGGGGGGGGGGGGGGGGGGGTGGGAAGGGGAGGCAGTTACAGGCTCTGAGGAAAAATGGGGGAGGTAGGAAGGGAAGGTAGGTTCTAGGGCTGGGAGATAGAATCTGAGATCAAGGGAAGGAGAATCCCTGCTGTGCCCCAGTCCTGCTCCTCCTTCCATTCCCATTCCCTTTCTAACCTCCCACCCAATCTGGCAATAAGGCGACCACAGAGCACTCAATCCCTTCTCTCTCTCACACACAGAAACGCTACCTCCCCTCCATTCAGGGCTCATTCACAGACATACACCCCTCCTACCCTCCCAGAATAATCTTTTTTTTTTTTTTTTTTTCTTTTTCTGCTCCAAGCTTATTCCCCTCCCCTCCTGTCCCTGAATAAGAAGAGAAAGGGGGCTGGATTTAGGGAGCTGAGCTGCTCTGTTCTCAGCCCCTCCCCTCCTGTGGGCTGCAGACCTGGAGCAGGAAGCTGGAACTGCTCTTTGCTGAGAGAGATTCAGGTCAACTGGGATCAGCAGGTCCTAGGCCTGAGCAGCGTGGCGGTGTGCCCATGGGCGGTGTGCCCATGGGCGGTGTGCCCATGGGCGGTGTTCCCATGGCGGTGTGCCCATGGCGGTGTGCCCATGGCGGTGTGCCCATGGGCGGTGTTCCCATGGGCGGTGTTCCCATGGCGGTGTGCCCATGGGCGGTGTTCCCATGGGCGGTGTTCCCATGGCAGTGTGCCCATGGGTGGTGTTCCCATGGCGGCGTGCCCATGGCGGTGTGCCCATGGGCGGTGTTCCCATGGGCGGTGTTCCCATGGCGGTGTGCCCATGGGCGGTGTTCCCATGGGCGGTGTTCCCATGGCGGTGTGCCCATGGGCGGTGTTCCCATGGGCGGTGTTCCCATGGCGGTGTGCCCATGGGCGGTGTGCCCATGGGCGGTGTTCCCATGGGCGGTGTTCCCATGGCGGTGTGCCCATGGGCGGTGTTCCCATGGGCGGTGTTCCCATGGCAGTGTGCCCATGGGTGGTGTTCCCATGGCGGCGTGCCCATGGCAGTGTGCCCATGGGCGGTGTTCCCATGGCGGTGTGCCCATGGGCGGTGTTCCCATGGGCGGTGTTCCCATGGCGGTGTGCCCATGGGCGGTGTTCCCATGGGCGGTGTTCCCATGGGCGGTGTTCCCATGGCGGCGTTCCCATGGGCGGTGTTCCCATGGGCGGTGTTCCCATGGCGGTGTGCCCATGGGCGGTGTTCCCATGGGCGGTGTTCCCATGGCGGCGTTCCCATGGGCGGTGTTCCCATGGCGGCGTGCCCATGGGTGGTGTTCCCATGGCGGCGTGCCATGGGTGGTGTTCCCATGGGTGGTGTTCCCATGGCGGCGTGCCCATGGGTGGTGTTCCCATGGCGGCGTGCCCATGGGCGGTGTTCCCATGGCGGTGTGCCCATGGGTGGTGTTCCCATGGGTGGTGTTCCCATGGCGGCGTGCCCATGGGTGGTGTTCCCATGGCGGCGTGCCCATGCTGACCGCCACTGCTGCTTGCAGGCTGGTGGGCAGGGCCCCACTGCCCCCTTATCTCATGTGCTCATCCACTGATTTTGTGACTCCATTCAGGGCCATTATCCATATTTTGGGAACCAGAATCTAATGTTCCTATATAAAACTACAGTACAGCCCTAGAAATAGATCTAATTTACAGTTAGGTCACATCTTCCAGGGGGAGGGGGATGCAGCTTTCAAACTCTCAATGAGCTAAGATCAGTTCAGTTTTGGTATTATGAAAGATTTGCTTACATTTTAGGTTTATTTTAAGTGGCTGGAGGACCAGATGCCATCTTGCATCTTTCGTACATTTCCGAGATTTAAAAGCGTGTTTATTTTTAATGTGGGCGTCCGTCCCCAAGGGCAGGAAGATTAGCAACTGTGGGCATCTCCTTCCACGCTTCAGGAAACACACTTTAATAAACCCTAGGGCTTGGTGATCTATCTTGGCAGTGTTTGATTTCTTCAGCAGCTTTCTCTCTGGTCTGGGGGAAAGCTGGTCACTCCATCCAGGCCTAACCACAGAAGCATTAGGGGAAATCTGTCCCAAAACAATCAGTGGGTGGTTTAGATTTCAGCAAGGCTCCTAGGTGAGGAAAGGAGAGGATGCATTCACACCCTCTGCAGTGTCTGTTCTACTGCCTGATAAACTGCCCTGAGGATGCGTGCACAGGTCTTTCCTATTTAGCCCATGGACCAGGGGGAGGAGACCAAATACAGCACACAATCTCCTGCCCCTGACATGCTCAGCGTGTCTCATATAAGACCGGACAATCTCTTTGGACCTGGCAGAAGTACAGGAGGAGGAGTTCTCTCAGACTGTAGAACAGCTGATGGATGGACCTGGCAGAAGCACAGGAGGAGGAGTTCTCTCAGACTGTAGAACAGCTGATGGATGACCTGGCAGAAGCACAGGAGGAGGAGTTCTCTCAGACTGTAGAACAGCTAATGGATGACCTGGCAGAAGCACAGGAGGAGGAGTTCTCTCAGACTGTAGAACAGCTGATGGATGGACCTGGCAGAAGCACAGGAGGAGGAGTTCTCTCAGACTGTAGAACAGCTGATGGATGACCTGGCAGAAGCACAGGAGGAGGAGTTCTCTCAGACTGTAGAACAGCTAATGGATGACCTGGCAGAAGCACAGGAGGAGGAGTTCTTTCAGACTGTAGAACAGCTAATGGATGACCTGGCAGAAGCACAGGAGGAGGAGTTCTCTCAGACTGTAAAACAGCTGATGGAGTGTCTCGCAAAACTTTACATTTACTAAAGGCTCTTTCTCAGATTGTGGAAGCAACAAGCCACTAAGGGATTACCAGGACCATTGTCAAACAAGCCTGCAGCCTTTAGCCAGAATCTTTCAAAGCAAATTTGTGCTGCGAAGTCCGCTTTGCAAACTCACAGGTGTGGGTGGAGTCCCGGGTGGCACGCACGCGCACAAAGGTTCCAGCAGCTTATGACAGGCGCGACTCCGTGCTTGTGGATTTTCACGCAGACTTGGGGAAAATCAAAAGCCTGTGCGTACATCCCGATCCCGTTTCTCCACCCCACCCCCGGAATGTCTGTTTAATATGTGTGTAAATATACGCCTGAAATCCTATTCCGCCTATACTTTTATACGCTTGCCCACCAGGGCTGTTTGCAAAAAGCCACTTATAAAATGGGGTTTAGTGTGTGTCATTGCTTTGAAAATTCCCCCTAATATGTTTAAAGCATAGGAAGAGAACTGTGGAATGTGGATTTTAATTCCATCTTGCTGTTTTGCATCTTCCTCCCCTATTGTAGCAATTGCATCGTACTAAAAATGTACACGTGGAGAAATAACAGTTTTAGGGTTCGTACTGGAATAATTTGCTGGAGTGAACATGCGGAAAGAAGAGTTAACAGACACATAGTAGACGAGACTTTTTTATTGGCTTAGTTAATGCATCTGTGATGAGCTTATGAGAGCTAAGCTCTCTTCTTTAGGCCAGTGAAGATACACTGGCTTTAAATAGGACAGAGAAGGGTGGCCAGCTGATCCAGTCCTGGTTTCATCCCAGTGCCTGCAAGGACTGGTGCTTCTACTGATTTCCCCTAACAAAAGCAGGACTACAATTCCCAGCAGACAGGAGTGGGGAGGGGAGTAGAAATCCAGGACAGCCTTTTCCCAAGCTCTAATGGTCTATGCAGACAACCTCAGGCTGAGCTTTTACTATTTAAACCCAGAGTAACAGCGCTGTTTCTGTACAGACCTGATGAAGGAAGTTTAGCTCTTGAAAGCTTGTTGAAAGGTGTATAGAGTTAGTCCAATAAAAAGGTCTCACCTACAACTTGTTTATTGACCCTTATTTCTAGATATTCACGTGGAATAACCCAGTAAGCACATTTTTCTGTGGTGTACATTCATTTAAAAAATAATAATAAGCTGCCAGAATACTGCTGGGTCACCTAGAACAAAGTCATGTTCCCTGGCTCGCTTACTAACGCCCGGGCACGTTGGAAATGGGCTTTTGCAGCTTGCTAGTAGACAGTGCCAGGACAGTGGTAGCAATCGAGCCCTTGGGTCTGTGAGGTTGCCAGGCCTTGGCGTCTTTCACAGGGAATTCAACAGAAAAAAAAAAGAGAGCACAGAATAGTGTCAGTTCATCAGGTGTACAATCTTTTATTATGCAAGCGGCAGGACAACGCAGCTCTCTGAGTGATGCCTGCGGCGGACACGAGGGGTGACGCTGCCCAATGGAATAGACTGGCCTGGGGTAAGGGGGAGGGGGGGAGGGAGGGAGGGAGGGTCGTGCGCTCCCCTAGTCAGTGAGAGCAGCAGAGAGTTTGAAAATCCTGTGCAGCCGCAGGATATGCTTAGTGGCCTTTTACGTGCATTCGTTTTGGGCTGGGGGAAGGGAGCTCTCAGTTTGAGAGAAAAGGTGATTGTCCTACACAGTAGGCAAGGAAATGGCACAAGGGCCCGGTCCTGATGAAGTCACAGTGCATGACTGCTGGCTGTCAGGGGTCTCTCTGGCTTCGCTGAACACCACAGGCTCGCTTTTAGAACTGTGGAACATGGGATTTGATTGGCCAGCGGTCAGTTTGGCAATTGAGTTAGAGGGGGTTCAGGGAGGGGGGAGAGTTTACCAGGGGGAGGGAATTTTGCAGTCGAGAGTATCTAGATATCTGTGGATTTAGACATTATGAATGTTGCTCCCTGCTTGTCATGGTTATTCTTTTTCAGGAGTAGATTGGTAGTAGATATTGGATGGCAGAGTCTTTTCTATATTTTAGTTTTGGGGGGGTGGGGTGTGCTTTGCATTTAATTCTTATTTATATTAATAATGGGGGGGGGGGTGAGATTAAACTTATTATGTGGAATGTGGCGGGGCTGGGCAGTGAAACGTGAAAAGGTGATTTCCCACCTCAACAGGGTACTGTAATGTTTTTACAAGAAACCCATTTGTCGCCATCCGAGCATCTCAGACTTAAAAAAAAAAGTGGTATCAATCAAATTTTCTCTGCCTCCGGTACTTCCCATAGTCGGGGGGAGGGGGGGTGATTTTGATTCACAACTCTGTTTCTTTTCAACTACAGTCCTCGCATAGTGACCCTAATGGCCGATATGTTATTGTTCGAGGCTTACTGTTTGGGAAGCCAATGATTATGGGAGCCATTTATGGTCCCTGTCAGGATGACCATACATTCTTTACTGATACTTTCGCTTGAATTCTTGCTTAAAGAGTGTCCCTGTGATATTATGTGGGGACTTTAACGGTGTAGCAGACCTATCCCTGGCTAGGATACCCGTGAAAGGCCACCATAACCAGGCTGAGGACAAAGGGTATCCCTCTTTAATCAATACGATACCTGGAGGGCGCTCCGTCCCCGGAGATAAAGACTTAACTCATTATGCCCCTGCCAGTGATTCTAAATCTCGATTGGATTATGTGTTAATTTCTAAATCTTTATTTTCTCGTTATTTCAGATCATTGCCCAGTCTCATGTGTCTTCCAGGGGGTGACTAAGGGACGAGATTTCTCCACATGTAAGATGCCACACTGGCTTGTGCAAGATAACATTTTTGCACAATACCTGCTTGCACGATGGCGAGAGTTTGAGCGGCACAATGCCCAACATAAAAGGACACCTATGTTGTTTTGGGCAGCCACGAATGTTGTTCTTTGGGGCGATATCCTCAGATATATTATTGCCCAGAAGCGGAAACTGGCTAAGGATATCCTTGCCTTTACCATTCAGCTGAACAGGGAGGCATAGCCTAGTGGTTGGAGCAGAGGGCTACGAACCAGGAGACCATGGTTCGAGTCTCACCGTCGCTCCTTGTGACCTTGGGCAAGTCGCTTTACCCTCCGTTGTCTCAGGTACAAAAACTTAGATTGTAAGCCCTCTGAATGTAAAGCGATGTGATAGGTATATAAAAATAAATAAATAATAAAAATGACAGATTTGAATGACAGACAGTATTTCTGTGACTATGATAGGACTATTAAGAGATTAAGGTTCCTTCTCTATCTTCAACTGAGATAGAGAAGGAACCTTAATCTCACTCAGAAACTGACATCTCACTGAGACATCCCCCCCCCCCCCCCTTCCACTGCATATAAAGTTGTGTAATGCTCCCTAAAGAGTCTTGGTTCGTAGTGGACCACAACCCAGCAACAAAAGCTGGACCCACGAGCTCCTCGCACCGATCTTGTTCCCATATAAAAATAGTTAGTGCTTTAAGGAGAGCAGAGAAGAAGTCGCTTTCTTATGGATGTCGTCATTCGCTGCTTTTTGAATAGAACCGATTTCAGTGCTAGGCCGTGTCCCGAGATGAATCAGTCTGTGACATCCCTGCGCTCTTTCCTCTGCAGCCCAAGAGCTGCCGCGTTCATTGTCCGCACACACGCGTACCTCCTGCCGCTTTTTCTTGGACTCTTCCCAAATTCCACCCCCCCCTACCCCACTCCACCTTCGGTTGCTGCCACCCCTCCCGGTCCTTCTCCCCAAACCTCCTGCCGCCGCCGTTTCGGAAAAACGGCGATGTCGTGCTTGCGGCCTGCCTTAGGTGCTGCCGCTGGCCTTTCCCCTTCCGCTTGCCCCTGCTGCCGCCTGCCTCCCCCGGTCCCCGAAACCCAGCCTAAGCCAGCTCCTCCCCCCCCTAAAACTGGGGCAGACCTTAACTTCCCCCACACCACCCTTGTAACAGGGAACACGACGAAAGCGAGACGGCCACTCGAGGGGGGGGAAAAACAGGAAATGGTTGGAAAAGTCCTTTCTCTCAGCAGATAGCAGCCAGCCAGCCGTGCAGAGAGAAACAAAAGGCAGGCTTTCATGACAACCAGCAAGGAGGTACTTAAAACACCCAACCAAAAACTGGTTCTTCCCCTCTGGTCATAGCTTTACCAAGAAAAGTGAATTCCCATGAAGTGGTCACAGTGAGTGAGGTCAGTTTCTGGGCCCTCAGGGTCATGAGGCAAGTGCCATGATTTGGACTATTTTTGCCTCTGAGTGTGTCTTTTGGATCTTGATTGCTGCATAATTTTTTTCAGTTGACCCAAAAACCCCCTAGGTGCCTTGGATATTGATGATAAAAAAAGTTTTTTTGGCCCAGCTCTTTTTTTTTTTTTTTCTTCCAACTCAGTCAGAATCGGTACTGGGATTCTGGTGCCATGAGCTTTCACGCACAACTAGCTAGGGAGATGTGCCCTGTTCTATAGACACCCCCCCCCCTCCTACCTCTTCCCCTCCCCCCCTCCCCAGTGCTCCTACTCAGACCAGGAGCCATGCACCAGAGCTCCTGCCAGAACCCCATCTCATGAGCTCTAAATCCGGCTACCAGGTGCCGCTGTGAACGATGACTATACCTGGAGGACCTTGATCGCTGCCTCCACAGCATCCCCAGTCCCTGCTGACCCAAGGTGTAGCAGGCCCGATCCCGGACTGGAACCCAGGTACATAACAGTACCACCTGTGTCACCAGGCCAGCCCTCTGTGTTATTTGTAATTGTAAAAATAATTGTGATAGTGGCTTGCAAACCAAGAGGTGCAGAGCTCTAATAACCGTCATGGTACTGGACAAAACTGGACCTATCTGCTGACTCTGTACGGTTGAGGCGGTGCATGAGCTTTTAAGGCCGCGGTGCTCTCTTCTGGCGAAGGGATTGATCTGATCCTGAAAGCTCGCGTGCCCAGTCAGCTGTGATGGGGGCACAGAGTTCAAAAGTTGGAACCCATCCAAAAATGCCAGGATTGCCACTTTGGATGCTGAGCCAGCCACTCACACCTGAGCCTATCCCCACCCACTACTGGTCCATAGATAAAAGCGTGGCTGCAGAGAATGAATGGGTGTTTTAAGGAAATCTGTACATCAAAGTCAGTTTTGGACTACCCTCCATTAATTCTGACGCATTTCACTAGGCTCCAGCCACCCATGTGCCCATGTGAGGAGTTACATGCATAAATAACAGGGCCGAACCAGGGCCAGATTTCTCATTAGGCACATGTCTGGGGGAGACTACGCCACACAGGGTGCTGTGGTATAAAAGTGGGCGAGTAAGCTTATTTTAAAGGTTATAAACAAATTAGCAATAATATCAAATGGGAATCCATCAGTACAATGCTCACCCCGTCCCCGCAGACCCCGTCCCCATGTGATCCTGTCCTGCCCTCCAGTCAGTAGAGGGGGAAGGTACTGAGGATCTTGCACTCAAGGCTGAGTCAGATGTACATGCGGTCCTGAGCAGAAAGTTATATCCTTGGTGTTATAGGCACAGCTTGCACAGCAGAAGTTGGTATCCTCGCTGTAACCCATGCAGAGACCACAGCGAAAGATCTGGTCTTGTTAGGCTTGCAGATAGCTCAGCAGATACGTGCAACGTGCAGATCCTGCCAAGGGAGCTCACGCGTACTACAGCAGGCGACCCATGCGGAGTTCAGTGGCGGGAGGCGCTGCAGAGACCCTGGGATCCATTCACCGGCGGTTCTGTTCCTCACTGGATGCCCAGAAGGAAGACCAAGAAGCCGAGCCAGAAGCTGAAACTTGTGATGCAAGAGACAAGACGAAGAGTCATTGGGTTTATAGGAGTCCAGGTCTAGGAATCCTTCAGCTCCTAAACAAGAAAAGAAGAAACAGGGTTTACATAAAAAGAGGAAAGTTTTCACTATTTCTTTCGTAAAGGATTGGTTTTGGATATTCCCTACAAAGTGATGTGCACCGGGCCCTGATCTGCTAGCCCGATTGCCTGCATCCATGATGGATGAGAGAGAGGAGTTTCTTCCTGTTTCTTTTGTTCACACTGCTTTAATATTGTCTTTCCTTCAGACACCACAGAGTTAATCTGAGACTGGCCGCGGTGTTATGCAGAGAAATAAAAGAAAGCTAGATCCACCTTGCAGGAGTTCTGCCCAATCAGAGCATGTCTGACACTCCGGGGGGAAGTATTTCCTGATGGAGGGGCCAGAAGGGCTAGGGGGAGGAGAGAGGTTTTCACACTCCCGAAGGGACAGCTGCGCCAGCTCCTGGGAATTCATCTGCAGAAGGCCCCGCACCAATAGCTGCATTGACCAGAGAGAAAGACAAGAGACCAGGGGCTGTGTTAAGTCGGCTGAGAGAGGTAAACATTAAGGGTAGGGTGGCCGTCATAATTGGAATGTAGACAGTTTAGTGGCTGGTGGATGTGAAGATGACCTGATAACTTGCCTGCCTGGTGCAAAGGTGGCAGACCTCCCTCGCCACCAACATAAGATTTTACAGAGTGCTGGGGAGGAGCTGGCTGTCTTGGTCCATGCGGGCATCAATGGTTTAGGAAGCCATGGGGGAGAGGTTCTGGAAGCTAAATTCAGGCTTTCAGGTAGAAAGTGGAAATGCCAAACTTCCAGGGTAGCATTCTTGGAAATGCACCCCATTCCACGCGTAAGAACATAAGAAGTTGCCATGCTGGTCAGACCAAGGGTCCATCAAGCCCAGCATCCTGTTTCCAACAGAGGCCAATCCAGGCCACAAGAACCTGGCAAGTACCCAAACACTAGGAAGGCAGAGATCCAAAATCTCAATGCGTGGGTGAGACAGTGGTGCAGGGAAGAGGGCTTTAGATTTGTTAAGGAGATGGGTAACAGTTTGGGGAAGGAGCTGCTGGTGCTGTTTAAAAAGGAGATAGAGGAGCTTTTAAACTAGAACATGGAGAAAGATGATAGTCATCCAGCAGCACATAGTCATGGTTCAGAAAGAGGTATCTTCAGGGAAGTCACAGCATCCCAACACAGAGGTATTTTTAAATACAAAACAGACTGAGTTAAGAGTCGATGTTACGTAGTGGGTATTCGTGTGCCCTTGGGCCTTGACCCGACCCCAGACGGATCCAGGACCGAACCGAGGGCTGATGGCGTGTTCCAACATGGCGGGACTACGGTCTAACCCTCTGCCAGGCCTGCAAGCTCCCAAGGCCAACAATATGATGTTGGAAGGTGAACGGTCCTCCGACCGTTCCAAGCCCTTTCGGACCTGCTGCTTGAATCTGCATGAAGCAGCAGGTCGGCCTGAGGATGAGGGCAGGCAGAGGCCTTGACACGAGGACATGACACCAAGGCTGATGCAACGGCATCACAGACGAGACGAGAAGCTGAGAAGGTGGACATTGGCACTGGTCCCCAGAAAGACAAACATCTCTCAGGGCGCCCTACTCAGCCCACCTTCATGGGCGGACCAATGGGCTGGTCGCAGACCACCCTGTCCCACTACGTGCCCTACACAGCTCAAGGAGGCTGGTCACAGACCACGAGGAGAGCGGGACGAGCTCAGGGAAGAATCCAGCAGAGGCAGAACTTCGATGACGGAGCTGATGTAATCCGGATCTCCACAAAGGCTGGCAGGACAAGACGGCTCAGGAGCACAGGACAGAAGTCCACTGCCGGCATCTCCACAGATGGAGAAGCGTCACCTGGAGAGCCACGGCCGACAGAACAGAAGGCTCAGGAGCACTGGAACTAGGACACCAAGGAACCAGAAACATCAGCAAGCTGGACATCAGATGACGAGACACCAGGACACCTGGACAGGGACCTCAGGCATGAAGACATGGCACGAAGCAGACGAGACGAGGAGCTCCACAAGAACATCAAGGGCCTGTCGGAGCGCTGGCAGGCAGGAGCCTCCAGGACTGAAGTAACTCCGATGCAAGGCCACGAGGAAATGCAGGAACAGCCCTTTTATAGGGCTGGTACAGGAAACAGTCAGAAGGTGGAGCCCAGGGCATATCCGGCCGTGGGCCCTTTAAATCTGGAAGAGAGGCGCGGCCGAACGCCTAGGAGGAAGAAGCAGGACCATGGACAACAGCCCTGCACCGACGTCAGCGCGCAGAAGCAGGGCTGGGCCTAGGAAGCAGGGCCCCGACGACAGCAGCGTCTCCGAGGGTGGCTCCAGCCGCCAAGCCAGCTCGGGGCTTGTGGCCTCAGGCCCGGAGATGGTCGGGGCTTCGGCTCCGTGCTGCGAAGAAGCAAAGAGGTCTGCAGCTCCGGCCGCGATCAAGCAAGCAAGGTGGGCGGCCTCCGGGCCACGTGAGGAAGGAAAGTCCGCGGCTCTGGCCGCACGGAAGGCCTGGCTTCGGCGGCGTCCAGCCACGCTGGGCTCGGCAGCAACAGCATGGGGTAAGATGCCTGCTCGCAGGGGGACCCGCGGGCAGAGTTCCTAACAGTCGAGATTATCAACTGCAAGAAGTTTGTAAACATGGGGCTGGGTATGCCCGGGACTGTTATTAGTCTTCAAGACTTGTTTTTATGTATTTTATGTCTGTATGTCTGTATGTTCTATTGTATGCTGCCTAGGACCTTGGAAGTAGGTGGCATATAAATATGGTAAATAAATAAATAACCTCCATTCTTTGAAATGTCTATATCCAATTGCCAGAAGTCTAAAAAATAAGATGGGAGAGTTAGCATGTATAGCACTGAATGAAGAGGTGGACATCTCAGAGACCTGATGAAAGAAAGAGAACCAATGGGAGAATGCACTATCAAGGTACAAATTCTATTGCAATAAGGTGGATCAAATTGATGGAGGGGGGTGGTGCTATACGATAAGGCTGGCATAGAGTCAAACAGAATAAAAATCCTGTAGGAGACCAATGCACTGTGGAATCTTTATGGACAGAAATTTCATGTGTGATGGGGAAGTGCATAGTAGTGGGGAAGTACTACCATCTGTCTGGCCAGAATGAACAGACAGACAATGAAATGCTAACAAATTTGGCAACAGTAATAATGGAAGATTTAAATTGTACCAATATTGATTGGATAAATGTCACATCAGGACATGCTAGGGAAATAAGATGAAATAAATAGCTGCTTATTGGAGCAGCTAGACCAGGAACCAATGAGAGGGGGAGCTATCCTAGACCTAATCCTTTGTGGAACACAGGATTTGGTGTAAAAGGTAATGGTAGTAGGGCTATTTATTTATTTTTTTATTTCAATTTTTATACAGGCATTCTGGTACAATCATACTGGTTTACAATTCTAAAACAATTTAAAATGCATCATATAAAATGCAATTAGAAACAATGACTTACTTAGTAAAGCATTTTAAAATTCTAAAATACTATATAAAAACAATTAAATCCGACATTCTAACATCTGCAATCAAACTAATGGCTACTTGACAATAATGATCATAAAACACATTAAGAAGCATTAAGGAAAGCTACTGCACTGTAATTTAACTTTCAAAAGGGAGACTATGAAAATGAGGAAAAGATTTAGAGAAAAACTAAAAGGTGCAGCTGCAAAGGTTATGAATTTACATTAGGCATGGACATTGTTCAAAAATACCACCTTGGAAGCCCAGATGCATTAAAAAAAGATGAAAGAAAAGCAAAATGACTGGCATGGTTTAAAGAGGCTCTGTTAATAGCCAAAATAACATCTTTCAAAAAATGGAAAAAAGCATAAGGACTGATAAGTTAGATGCAAAACATTGATAAGGTTTGCAAAAAAAGAGAATTTAAAAAGAAGCTTGTCGTATAGGCAAAAACTCTTAATAAAAACCTTTTCAAATATATCTGAAGTAGGAAGTCTGTGAGGGAGTTGGTTGGATCATTGATGATCAAAAGGTAAAGGCACTTAGGGAAGACAAGGCCATAGTGGAAAGACTAAAGCAATTCTTTATCAAAGAGAATGATGAGGAGATATCCATGTAAGAAATGTTATTTAATGGTAATGATTCAGAGGAAATGAAACAAATTATGGTAAAACCTGGAAGATGTAATAGGACAAAATGACGAACTAAAGAGTAGCAAATCACCCAGACCAGATGGTATACACTCCAGAGTTCTGAAAGAACTCCGATTTCGGAGCGGCCTCAGAGGGAACGGGGAAAGCCATCGAGGCTCCCCTAGGACTCGGCGCGCGTAAACCCGATTTTATAACATGCGCGCGGCTGCGCACACATGTTATAAAATCGGGTTTACGTTTGTTTGCGCCGGGTAGCATGCACAAATGTACCTTGCGCGCGCAGATTATAAAATCTGCTCCACAGTGTATCTGCATTTTCAGAAGGCGTTTGACAAAGACCCTCATGAGAGACTCCTGAGAAAAGATAGGAGGCAATGTCCTTTCGTAGATTGGAAACTATTTAAAAGAGAGGAAACAGAGAGTAGGATTAAATGGGGCATAAGTCCACCTTGAAAATACAGTCTAAAGCCTGCGTGTCCTTTGTGCATCCAATCTTTAGCCCTACACGGACTGCTGAAAATTACCCTCCTAGGATAATGTCTGCACATGGGTTAATTTTCCAGGTGCCTTGATAGGAATGAACCTCGCTCGTAAGCCAGGGGTTTGCTCTCAGTCTGTCAAATTTGCTGCCAGTGCCCTTCCCAGTACTTGCTTTGTGCTACAGAGAACTTTCTTCTGGAGGTCGTAATATGCACAGGTAAAGTCTAGAGGTGCCTGAAAGTTCTTTTTTTTATCAGCCCAGGACACCTAATATACAAGCCGATACAATACAGTGCGCTTCGGTGGAGCGCACTGTTAACCGGCATTTGGACGCGAGTTTTCGACGCACTAGCTTTACCCCTTATTCAGTAAGGGGTAATAGCGTGTCGAAAACGCACGTCCATCCCCCCCTCGAGACTAATAGCGCCCGCAACATGCAAATGCATGTTGCGGGCGCTATTAGTCATTCCCGCGCAATACAGTAAGTAAAATGTACTTTTCTGTGCACAGAAAAGCAGTAAAAACGGCTTTTCTGTGCACCCTCTGACTTAATATCATGGCATTATTAAGTCGGAGGTCCCAAAAATAAAAAAAAAGTTAAAAAAAAAAAATTTTAAATGGGTCTGCGGCTCGCGGGTTGAAAACCGGACGCTCAATTTTGCCGGTGTCTGGTTTCCGAACCCATGGCTGTCAGCGAGTTTGAGAACCGACACCGGCAAAATTGAGCGTCAGCTGTCAAACCCGCTGACAGCCGCCGCTCCTGTCCAAAAAGAGGCGCTAGGGACGCGCTAGTGTCCCTAGCACCTCTTTTTACCGTTGGCCCTAATTTAAATAAATTAACTTACTGAATCGCGTGCACAGGAGAGTGGCCTGTGCGCGCGCCGGGAGAGCGGGCACTCGCCTGCTCTCCCGCGATTTTTACTGTATCGGCCCGATAGTTGGATCTGTTTCTGTATCTTTCTGCCACATCTTGGTCACTGATCTTCGCTTTCTCCACACGATCCATAGAATAGTCCCTTGATTCCAATGCCATTCTTCTGCCTCTCTCCTTTACTACCACATCTGGTTTTCTAGCATTGAGCTTTTAATCTGTTGAAATAGGAGTGTCCCAGTGATCCTGACTTCTTCATTCTCTTAGGTCATGCTTTTCTGGGACAGCGATATTATAGTATTTACACAGGGCTGAGCTTGCCGCCTTATTATGCCTTCTGACAGTGGCACTTGATATCCAGCGATGAGGTGTGTAACTGTTTCTAATTTTGTTTTACGGAATCTGCATTTACTGTATCTGTTTTACCTTACTTTTTTCCCGTACTGACTGTAACCTGTCTTGTCTGTAATCCTCTTTCCTGTGCTGCAGTTATCAATATCTTAACTTTAGGTTTAAACTCCCCTCTCTTTTGCCAATCCTGAGTCAGGTTTTCATCCATGCGGGGGTTTCTGAAGTTAACTCTGTTTCCCACTATATTTGTGCTTTTGACAATTGATTTTCCTTGATCGATGATCAGATTCTTTAAAGAGCTTTTCCTTTCTTTTGCAAATTCCATGGCTTCTTTCCCTCCCTGTGCTGCGTACTGGCAAAATTCCCATTTATTCCATCCATTCGTTAAAATGATCATCTGAGCTCAAGGCAAGTAAAATGTAAAACAGGCTAAGAGAGAATTTGAAAAGAAGATGGCCATAGAGGCAAAAAATCTTAAACTTTTAAAAATGTATCCGAAGCAGGAAGCCTGCAAGGGAGTCAGTTGATCGAGGGGTTAAAGAGGCACTTAGGGAAGATAAGACCATTGAGGAAAGACTAAATTAATTCTTTGCTTTGGTGGTTTTTCTGCTGAGGATGTTGGGGAGATACCCATTCAGAAGAACTGGGGGCCTTGGCCTCAGCCTCTGGTATTCTCTCTGGTCTCCATCTCAGTGTAAAGAGCCATGAGCCCCAGACCTCTGGTCTAGCCCTGCCCTTGAGCTACTGATGCTTACGTGATTTAATTGCAAATTGAGGAGAGGTTAATACCGTTCATGCATGGAGAAGGGAAAGTCCTTTTTGACTGTGCAAGGGGGAAACCCCTAAGTCTTTTTCTAAACATGTGCTACTGTCAGAGCAGCCTCCTCCTTCCAGCGGTTCATGTGGGAGAAAAAAGGGAACTGGCTCCTAGCATGAGGTTTCTCCTTTCACTATAATAACATTTCTCATTGCCCTTTCCTAGCTAAACTAACAAAGAGGGCTGCGTCATCATCCTGCAGCTTACTGTTTCGTGTTTTGCCAGCAGAAAGAAAACAGCTCCTAAGCGTGCTCCAGTTTGACTTTCATATCCTCAAAACCGACTCTCAAATCGTCAATGTAAAATGCACCATCAGCACATAAATAATAAAGGCCAGAACTGCAGCAGTTCTGAAGGCTGCAGTACTGCTAAAAATATTTAGGCCCACACTGAGTAATCCAGCGGGTAGAATTACCTGGATAACTTCACTGAATATTCAGCGACACCTATCTCAGTCAGTGTTCTGCTGAATATACCTGGATAAAGTTATCTAGATAACCATGGGATGGGTACTGTGCTGAACAGACTCCCAAACTAAACGTTGTCAGGGCAGGGATGAATATCTTGAGCAGGCACAGCTCTGCCTGATGACTGTATTGGGAACCGAGTGGTATCATGAACGAGGGAAATAAGGTTTCGTAATCTACCACCATATAACCAATGTTTGAAAAACTAAGGTGTCAGCAAGCCAGTCGGTGTGCCTAATAATGCACGGGCCATCGGTCTTATCATTCATTCACCCTAGGTTAATGTTTATCAAATGCACTTTTATCACATTTTTAAATAATTTTTGTAAGCGTATAAAATGAAAAAAAGAACAACAGTCCAAACAGAGTATTTAAACAGCCCAACCACAGCTGTAGTTTTGTGGGAAAACTTTTCTGCAGGGGCTGGGTGAGATTTAAAAATCCAATGACTGCTTGTAGAAATGGACGTGCGGGTCTCAAGCAACGCCATGGCGGGAATCCAAGAACGCCTGGGCTATGCCCAGAGGATCTCTGAGGAGGAGGAGGAGAAAAGGATTGTAAAGTTAAGGAGAAGGTGTGGATGGGCAGACTGGGATGGCCATTTGGACTTGATCTGCCATTCTGTGCTCTCTACTTCCTGCTCCAGCCCCTCCCCTCCCAGGCAGCGGGGGAGAGGAGGGGAGGGGTGAACCTGGAGCAGACAGAGCACAGCATGGAAGAGCCAATTGCTCCCTCATCCAGGCCCTCCATTCCTGTTGTGAAGAGATGGGAGGAAGAGGAGGCTGGAGCAGAGAAGAATTCTGCCTTTATCTGTATATTTCTATTTATAATTTATCATGTAGTCCAGGGGTCGGGAACCTTTTTGGCTGAGAGAGCCATGAACGCCACATATTTAAAAATGTAATTCTGAAAGAGCCATACTAACTACAACCCCTGCCCTCCTGACCCCCCCCCCCCCCAAGACCTGCCAAAAGTCCCTGGTGGTCCAGCAGGGGTCCAGGAGCGGTCAGGGAGCGATCTCCTGGACTTGGGCTGTCGACTGCCAGTAGTCAAAATGGCGCCGACCGCCCTTTGCCCTCACTATGCCACTGGGGTCGACCAATGGCGGCGGTAGCCCCTGTGTCATAGTAAGGGCAAAGGGCCGTTGACGCCATTTTGGGTTGTAGTAAATTAATTTTGGAGGTCTTGGGGGGCGATAGGAGGGTGGGGGGTTTTGTTAGATTTTTACTTTTTTATTAAAGATTTGTCTGCGAGCCAGATGCAGTCATCAAAAGAGCCACATCTGGCTCGCGAGCCATAGGTTCCTGACCCCTGATGTAGTCTGTATTTTGTGTTCTGTGTATGTGACCGACATGAGATAATCTGCTAATGTGTAGCTTTTACATATAGAAATATAGAAAATGATGGCAGATCAAGTGCAAATGGCCTTCCCAGTCTGCCCATCCACACCTTCTCCTTAACTTTACAATCCTTTCCTCCTCCTCCTCCTCAGCGATCCTCTGTGCATGTCCCAGGCATTCTTGGATTCCCGCCATGGCGTTGCTTGAGACCCGCACGTCCATTTCCACAAGCAGTCATTGGATTTTTAAATCTCACCCAGCCCCTGCAGAAAAGTTTCCCCACAAAACTACAGCTGTGGTTGGGCTGTTTAAATACTCTGCTTGGACTGTTCTTTTTTTCATTTTATACGCTTACAAAAATTCTTTAAAAATTTGATAAAAGTGCATTTGATAAACATTAACCTAGGGTGAATGAACGATAAGACCGATGGCCCGTGCATTATTAGGCACACCGGCTGGCTTGCTGACACCTTAGCTTTTCAAACATTTGCTCTATGATGGTGGATTACAAAACCTTATTTCCCTCGTTCATGATACCACTGGGTTCCCATTTCTTTGTTTTGCTTCTTGTATTCCAGCCGGTTCTGTTTTCTCAGTAGAAGGAGTACCTACTAATAATAAACGTGGAACTTTAGCTCGCGTTTCCAAATAATGCTCAAGGCGGCAAACAGCACGGGTAGAATTCAGGAACAATACGTCCCTGCCCCCAAAGAGTTTGCAGCCTGAGACGGTAACTTTCAAACCGGCACATGGGCACACGTTGGCACATGTGCGTCGGCCTGCGCCCAGGGACGCGGCCGCTTTATAATGTGCGTGCGTGCGTACACACGCATGGAACAAAAAAGCTTGGCGCGTACCTGTGTGTCCAAATCCCACGTCTGCCACGTAAATAGGGGGATTTTAGAAGGGCTGCACGCTGACGCCAGTTTTACCAGTTCACCCCTAGTTCGCCCGGTTAAGAGCGAGGTCTTCCAAACCTCCCTATTTTAATAGCCTTCATTCCCCCCCAGTTAGCCCCCCGACCCTTAAAATCCCGCAGATCTGCCTATTTTTCTGTATTTTTTAACTTACGTGTCAGCCGTAGCAGAAGTAAAGTTACGCGGGTGGGGGGGAGGGGGCCTCGGCATCGCGTAAGTATTTACGCGCACATCTCGGCTTTGCGCCCCGAAACGCCTGTGCCCTGCCCAGACCATGCCCCCAACCCATCCCTTTCTCAAAAATGTCCGAGGTGTGTGTGTGTGCGTGTGCGCGCTCCGGGAGATATGCGCGCATCTCGGCAGCGTGTAAAATGTGCTCGGCGCGCGCGAGCCTGACGTATTCACGCATCCCCTAATTAATGCGCGCGTTGGGCTTTTAGAATTCACCTTTAGGTGGTTACCTGAGGCAATGGGCGATAAGGTGACTTGCTCAAGGCTACAAGCCAAGGAGTATCAGTGAGGGAAGTGGTTTCCCCGGTTCTCAGCCCGTTACTCTTACTACTAGGCCCTCTCCTTTCCCCTGATGGCAAAGTGACGCTGCTCCCTAGGACAGTATATTGCCTCTTCAGAGGTTAGTTATGTTGCTGTTTGAGTGCAAAAATGTCACTCAGAGCCTCTGTTTGAGGCTCTGAGTGACATTTTTGCAGGGTTTTGTGTTACTTCACTGCATGCCTGGTTATGGAGGGCATTTGTGTGTAACTGAGATGATCACAGAATTTGGATTTTTGTGCGTGTGGTGAGCAGTAAGAGGAAACATCCTAGTTCAGCCCAGCCAGTCATTTCAGAGACTAGCTTTAGCCAATTTGGTGCGGCTTGTCTTAATTTCTACATGTTGGAGGGTAATTTTCAAAAGGGTTTATGCGTATAAATTGGCTTATGAAAGGTACGCACCTAACTCTATTGCATGAGTACTTATTATTATTGTGTATTTATTTGACCTACCTCCAGTTACCAGGGCACCTCCGCGCTCACGGTGGACGTTGCAGGGGGCAATATTGGAGCAGGGAAAACATTTTATGTGCACGCTTTCAGTTTTCGAAAGTACGCGCGCAGATGTACATGCAGAAAGGTACACCTGTGCAGAAGTCCACGCTGAAAGCGCAGGCACTTCTCACTTATGTTTGTAAAATGCGCCAAGAGGGCACGCGCATCCCAGCCCTGTCCCAGAATGCCCTCCGAATGCCATCCTCCTATGCGCGGACTTTTCCGTGCCGCAGCAACTGCACGCGTGAGCCCCCGCCGTTCTGAAAATGCGCTTACCGCACACAAAGGCTACATACGCACGCGCGCGCGCGCGGCCCCTGCGTCTGAAATAATTCACTTCTATATGTAACACCGGTTTATTACTTTAGAGAATGCAGAGCCCCAGAGGTAACAGGATTCTTTGCACGTCGTGATTCCCCTTTATCGAGAAAGCATGAAAACCGTTCAGAGATGGTGTCGCACAGGAGCTTTCCAGACCGTGTGTGAAGAGGAAGAGACAGGTGCGATCTCAAACTCCCCTGCAGTACCATTTCTTATTACCTCAGATATAAATTACATGGGGGAGCTCCATGCGCTCAACTCAAGATTTTCCATCCAGGGGAAAATATCCCCCTCCCCCCCCCCCCCTCCCCCACCTAAACGATAAGTTTTAGATCCAAGCAGACAGTCAGCTAGCTTTCCATGAAGAAGGCTCTGAACCACAACTGGAAGCAGCCATTTTGTGCAGTGATGTCATAAATTCCTCCCAAAGATGGGAAATGAGAGGATGTGACATCACGGAGCACCCTGGCATGAAATGGATGCTTTCTGCAACAGTGAAATGTTCTTTTCAAAGATAAGCCATCAAGGTAGGTCATCTAGGTTCAAAGCATTCAAATTGGAGCTGTTTTTTGTCTGGCTGGATGTTGAGCTGCCTTCATGTGTGAAGCAGGGAAGTACTTTTAGAGAAAAAAGAGGGAGATTTGTATTTAAATGGCTTCTCAGGCTAAGTTCCTGATTTAGCCAGACAAACCACAGGTTTTAAATATCCCGCCAGTTTCACCGCCCGTCCATGTATGCAGTGGGGCAAATCCTGAGTTGGATCAACTGGTTCGTTGCTGGGAGTGAGTTGGTGGCCCTACGTGCAGCATACTAAGCTCTCAAGCCAGTTAGCTGGCGGTGCGAGAGTAATCATCATGTTCAGCCATCTCTCCTCCAGGGACTTTCAGTCGCATTCCCAGCCCAGGCAGTAAGTGACGACGTGAGGAGTCACAGGATCGCACGACATAGCAGTATATTCTGGGGCATTTGAAGAGTTCCCATGGCAAACAGCAGTGGTAAAAGCAACCTCACCCATCAGTGAACAGAAATGGGTGGGCGATAGATTTAAAGGAGGAAGAGAAGTACCTTGGCAGAGCCCTGTTGGAGCTCTGCTTCCTATGCTGGTGCTTCTGACATCGTCACAGTGATGGCGCCCTCTGCCTCTTCCGCCACCGGCACCGCCTGGCTTCTCTGGGGGAGACGGATCCGGCACACTTGGTCTTCAGGAACCAAGGAAGGAAAAAAAACAAATTCAGCCCTTCTCAAAAACGTAAATGTATTGCACAGAACAGGCACGAAATGCTATTGGCTGCTCTCAGCCTCAGCACTGCTCTGGTGATCACTGTTGCTAATAATCACTACCCTGCTTCTGCTAATAGCCAGAAAGAGAACAGGAAAGAGAAACAGTTTATAATTGAAAAACCATTCAGTTGTTCTGCCGTTCCTGTCAAGGTAACTGGATTACCGTCACCACTATCCTTCCTTCCTAGAGCCTCGTTTATCCTAACTGTGCTGTGCTGGCCCTCGATAGCTTACAAGTCACTTCAGCCTATGGACTGCACCAGGATTTCAGAAGTCAGTTTTGCTGACTGAGTGGAGCAGTAAGACATCACTCACCGCAGCACAACGAGTGTTTCTTCAGCATTATCCATCCCATCAGAAAAACGCAAGCCAGGATGACGCTTGTGGCAAGCAGAACCTCCTGTGGTCTGCCATCTGCACTGCTCTGGGTTGGCGGAGCTCTAGTCCTTGGTTCATCCAGTCCTGAGATAACTAAAAAAAATAATGGATGAATGGAGGGAATGTAATGTCTGTTGTGAGAGGGCGGTAGGTGCCTGGAAACCCTACCAGCAAAGGTAATGGCAGCCAGAGCCGTGACAGAATTTAAACATGACTGGAACAGACACAAGTGCAGTAATAAGGACAGATTAAGTGTGGGGGGTGTGTGGCGGGGGTAACAGGTAGAAGAAATGAGCGAAGGGGCTTGAATGCTCTGTCTCATGAAACTTTAGAGGGCCAAAGAGAGGAGAATGCAAGCCAGTGGGCAGAGAGAGGAGTACAGTTGCATCAGACTTCCAAGAAGGATGGAGGAAGCTGCACGGAGTGGCCATATTTACCATCCTAACAGCAGCCAGCGTGGGATGGCTTGGGTGGTTCAGACAGCAGCCTCACTAGTTTTGGTGGCTGGGAGGATTATTACAAAACTTGGTGATAAGACCTAGGGAGGGGGGCCTCGGTGTTGGATTATGTACAGGACTTGTAAGAACAAATCATGAAAAAGATGAGTCCTGGAATAGCCCTACCAGCAGAGGTGGCAAAGATCAGCTCTATAACAGAAGAATAGATGTGACTCGCTTATTTACACTTTCGAATAATAGAAGGACTAGGGGGCATTCCATGAAGTTAGCAAGTAGCACATTTAAGACTAATCGGAGAAAATTATTTTTCACTCAACGCACAATAAAGCTCTGGAATTTGTTGCCAGAGGGTGTGGTTAGTGCAGTTAGTGTAGCTGGGTTCAAAAAAGGTTTGGATAAGTTCTTGGAGAAGAAGTCCATTAATGGCTATTAATCAATTTTACTTAGGGAATAGCCACTGCTATTAATTGCATCAGTAGCATGGGATCTTCTTAGTATTTGGGTAATTGCCAGGTTCTTATGGCCTGGTTTGGCCTCTGTTGGAAACAGGATGCTGGGCTTGATGGACCCTTGGTCTGACCCAGCATGGCAATTTCTTATGTTCTTAGAATTTAAATATGATTTGGACAGATACAGGAATAGGATGGAGAGGCTGGGGAAAAGTCATGGAAGGGAAAAAGTTGGTCTTGGTTTAAGTGGGGGAATTTGGATGCCACTCTGTTCAAAGTGGTGGAGAAGTAGGAAGGAAGCAGCTGGACAGACTGGGCCAACTGCTATCTATCTCCCATCCTTTACAGATCTTAAAACAATTTCCCCATATTTTCAGACTGATCTTGGATTTAAGAGTCGACCAGGAACTCTTCCCTTGCCTGGCTAGCAATGTTTTATCACATGACAATCAGAAATGAAAGATTGCAGTTGGGCAGATGAGATCACAAAACTATGCACTAGGATCCCAATTACCACCAAGGCATCCAGGAGCAACTTGGCCTAAAAAGTGCTAGCTAAAAAAACAAACCATTTTATCCCCAGAATAAAATGGTGGTGCTTCTCAGTGTAATAAGCCTTCCTTGGGTGTGTGGTGAGACAGATCATGCCGTACTTGAGGAGGGAGACTGAAGGGGAAAGGACCATGGCTTTGTCTCATGCCTCACACATATCTGGGGCTGTCTTAATGCACACCATGGTGTGGGGATTGCTTGCTGAAAGCATTGTATGCACTGACGTGGAAAAAAATAGGGATGATCTGGCATTTAAAAATGACAGAGAAATGTCAACATTTTTTGTTTCATTTTGTTCCTGATCTGAAATGATGCAAAAGAAAAAACACAGCAAATTTGTTTTGTTTCATTTCTGTTTTTTAGCTCATAAAACAAAACAAAAACAGCAAATTAAATCATAAACGAAACATAAACTGAAACGAACACTTTTTCCATGCATGTTCCTAGAAAGAACTGTGTGTGTGTGTGTGTGTGTGTGTGTGTGTGTACATGTGAATATCTGCCAAAGCCTTATCCATACTGGAGCTGAATTCTATGAGTGGTAGAGAGCTCCCAAACCAGAGTAGATTCACAAGCAGCGGAAACTGGAAACTGTAATACCATTGCAAAACAAGCAAACCAAGGCAGTGTCTCCTGCCCAGTATACCACAAACACTTCAACTCGTGATGTCACAGTCATCCTTAAACTCCGAGGATGACTCATAGGATAAACCACAGCATATACATACACACAGACGCACAAAGGCATGCATAAAAAAAAGTAATCCAGACTGAACACAGAATCCCAGTCACAGCAGTTCAGAACCTGGGCAAGGGGTTGGGTAGACAGCCTGGTATTCTGTTTGGACTCCTGGATCACATGGCACCTTTTGAAGAAAAGCAGGATCAAAAATATAAAAACAAAGTGCAGCTGGGTAAACTGAGGCATAGGGATGTGAAGTACCTTGTGATAAAGAGTCCATGGCATGGCTGGAGTAGGGAGGCTCGTGAGGGTCAGAAGTGTTCCGCACTCTTCATACAGTGGATCACACAACCTTCTAAAATGAAAGTCTTATCTAATACCCCGGCCAAAGTGGCCATGACTACAGTAACTGAGCACGCCAACCTGTAGTCTCTTAAGAAGATTTTGGAGTTTGTTTCCTATGGAAAATCCGCCAGATCCTGGATTCTTTGTGGATCTCTAGACCAGTGTTTCTCAAATGTTCTAGATCATGCCCTCCCCCTTTTTATTCTCTATAATACATTTAGCACCCTCCTCCTCCCCCCCCCCCAAACAAAATAATAGTAAAATGAACTCTATAAAGTATCGGTACAATGTAATCCTCCCCCCCCCCAATTCGAGAATTACTGCTCTAACTCATGCATCGTCATTTTGCAACAGGATTGTCATTCCCAACTTACACTGGTAGTCACTGGATGTTTGAAGGCCAGTGTACGCCACGGAGCAGGTGAGGTTAAGGTCTTCCGTCACAGTGAGGCTCAGGGTGCTGCTAACATTGTAGAGCCCAGTCCTGGGATCTTGTAGGAGAGATTCTGTAGAAGAAGGAATTTCCTTCCAGCTGTTCCAGAAGATGCGAGGCTCTGGATAGCCACCACGGGAAGAGCAGGTCAGATTCACCAGCGGGATGCCATTGCTTGCTGCGACTCTGGATTCAGATATGACCGGTTTGCTGAAATCAGCTATGGCAAAAGCAAGGACATTGTTTATTGACCGATGGAGGATGCAGGTATGCTAAATCTGCTTTCTACACATAGTTGATGCATTCATTTTGCTAGGTACAAAGTGCAGCTAAAGTTAGTGATATAGATTTTCTGACATAGAATACCCTATTTTGATACTCTCCCATACATCCTACTGTGAAATACTCCATTCTTTCCTTTCATTAATTTATTGTTATTAATGAGGGTTATGTTCATATTTTGTAAGGGTTTTTCATTTCTGTCCAAATCTTTCTATCTCTATGTTGTGTGTGCATGTGGCTATATATCTATATTAGTGTTCTATCATGCTTGGGAATGGTTCACCATGGTGAGGACCTTTGGCCAGCAGGGGTCACTGTGATAGATGCAGTCCCCCTGGACTCAAGGGCACCATTTCTGCTGTGCACCCAGGGCTCAGATGGTCCCAACAAGTGGAAAATCCAAACCTGGATCCCTTGCATCTCAGTGCACAGCACTATGGCCTAAGCCAGGGTCAGGTAACACCAGTCCTGGAGTGCACAAACAGGTCTGGTTTTCAGGATATCCATAATGAATATGCATGAGAGCGGTTTGCATACTATTCCTCCTTTTTTATGCAAAACATATCTTATGCATATTCAAAACAGCACAAACAGTGGCATAAACAGCCCAAGCCATGGCCGTTAGGGTATGTCAGAAAGCACAGTAGCATGATAACCCCAAGGCATAGAGTGAGGGGTATGGCAGGAAGAAGAGGTGCATTAACACACCAAAGCATAGGGTAAGGGATATGACAGCACGCACTGGGGCATCAGTACTCCAAGGTACGCGTGTTGACTGCACACCAAGGGGCCGATGCAATAATTGTGTGCAGAAAACGGGCGCTCAGTGTTGAGTGCCCAGCCTCCTCTCCTGGGTGCGCGATTCAATACTTAAATGAGGGGGTCACGCTAAAAAGGAAGTGCTAGAGAAAACTGTGCGTCCCTAGCACTTCCTTGGCATCGAGGGCGCATCGAGGTGGCTGTCAAGCGGGTTGGGAAAACGGACGTTCCATCTACGAGCATCCGTTTTTCTCCTGCTGCCGGCATAGCCGCGCACAAGATACACGGCCTGGACTGTGTATTTGTGTCTATATTGGGCATCCAGAATTTTTTTTTTTATCAAAAACTTTTTTTTTTAAACTAATTTCTGCTTTATTTGGTTGCCCCTACTTACTTTTAGCAGGAATCAAAGAAAGCAAGAATTTTTTTTTCAATGCGCCCTTGAATTTACATGTGATGAGTGCTATTAGCTCCGCGGTGCTTTGGATGCGCTAATCCCCGTATTGGATGGGGGGAGGGGGGGTTAAGGACGCGCAATAAGCAGTGCGTAGCGGCTAGCGCGTGGTCTTGCATCGGCCCCCTCCCTAAGAGCATAGTGCAAGAATGACAGACAGAAGAATTACTACAGTGCCACTGGCTCCTTCCCAGAGATAGCCAGCCCTCAAACCTCCCCGGGGGGGCCTAGGCCTCCCTTAAATGTTCTCCCCCTTTCCTCTGGCAGGAGGAAGGATGTTTACCTCCTGCTGTCTTGCTCCTGCTCATCCCTGCTCCACACTTTGACCTGCAAATGGATAAAGTGTGCAGTGGTGGGGAGCTGGTGTGTTACTGGCAGCAGGAAGTGAATGCCTCTCCTTCCTACCAAGGGTTTGGGTGGCACAGAGAGACCTTGGGGGGGGGGGGGGGTGAGGGTGGAGGGGTGGTTGGGTGGTCTTCCAGGAGCTCCGGGCAGCCTTAGGATGTGTTGGATGAGCAGCAAGGGTGTTATGAAGGGCAGGTGAGCAATCAGCATCCAGCTTGCCTTTTTTTGTGTCAGAGGTGTTACCAAAGAGGTTAGCACTGTGATCCTGTGCTGCAGAGCTGGCACACTGGACTTTTCCTCATCACTGTGCCACCCCAGGATAATGAATTTTCTCGCAACTACATGGCCACGAGAAAGTTAATGCAATTTAGTGCATAGGAGGATATAAGCTTAAAAATGCATTGTCCCTTTTATTTAAATATTTAACATGTGCTTAATTTGTTCTTGAGTGACACAGCAGCAGAAAATTATCTGGTGCACCACCAACTTAATCAGTCATCCTATGCCCCTGGCTAGTAGCTCCACTAAGGTGCAGTGACAGTAATTGTCCTCTAAATCTAAGCTTTTTTTCCCTAATCTTTCCTTTATTTCTGGAACTATGAAGCAGGGGGCTTCAAAAGTTCTGTATTTTTCCTCTGAGATCCAACAGAGAAATGACAGAGAACAAAATAATAATTTTCATTTTTATCTGGAAAAAACAAAAATGAAGTCATTCCATGCAGCTGCCAGCTGGGATAGGCTGGTTGAAAAAGTGCTGAAACCTGATTGGTCCTGCTTCTTCCTTGTCCCCATTTTCAACAGGCTTCACTCTCTGAGTCTGCTTCTTCCAGAGACTTTATTTCATGGAATCAAATCAAATAAGCCAAAAGGAATTTAGATTTTTTTAGGGGACTGCACTTATGTGAAGTATTTATTTATTTATTCATCTTCCCTTTTTTTCTATACCGCCTGACATCAATCTAGGTGGTTTACAAATTTTACATATGTAAAATTTTAAAATAAATAACCTAGAATGCCAATACAAAATAATATAAAACATGATCTGAACCAAACCAAACTGAAAATGGACTCATTTGGATCAAACTTCCCATTCAGATCATCTATATGCACATCCCTACCAGTTTCCATTGTGATTAATTAGGTATTCCCATGGTCAACGCCAAGGTAGCTGTAATCAATCGTGCTTCTTTGTGAGGATAAGGACTCTGATCATTTTACTTACCTACTAGTGAGAGGAGCACCCTCGACTCGTGCTTTAGCTCAGAGGATTTCATTTGGTCCAACTGGAACACCATGCAGTCATACAATCCTTCATCAGGTGCCCTGGTATGAGAAAATACCAGGCTGAGGTTGCTGATGCGCAAGGTGGTGCGGTTGAGATAGTCAGGGTGTTGGTGGGTCTTGTCTTCTCCACCATTCAGGTAAGCAGCGGCCACTTTTAGGCCTTTCTGCCAATACACCCGGTGAGTCTTCAGCGAATCCACCGAAAGCAGATTATAAGAGCAAGGCAACTCAACTTCTTTTCCCACCTTACTTTGCACGTTGACAGTCTTGCCATCGCCTAAGTGGGATTAGAAGGAAGAACAATTCTTTCGTCTAACGAGCGTACAAGTGGGCCCAGTGTTACACGTTTTAAAATGTCCTCCCTGTCTGATTTTCATTCTAGTGCTATTATCAATGGCAGCTTCTGTCTAATTCCAGCAGAGGTCCATTGAAATCCATTAGTTTTGTTTTATTTACAGTTGGTTTATGAGTTTTTCTTCTCCTTCCTAGCCTGCTCTGTCAGTGTCAGTCCTGCGCACCCCTCTTCTAGCAGTCCGTACTGCTGTCTTCCTTTTGCACAATGCCAGAACTACCAAGCGATCTTAGGCAAAGGGGCATGAGTACAGTTACATTTATGAATTAACAACTACTGAGAAAATAAACTGCTTTTTCAGGTAGCATGTTATGTTTCTAAATGTAAGTGGAGACCGAGCCTGCTGGTCAGAGCTGCAGGCCAAGAAGCAGGGAAGTGAGAGTTCAAATCCCACATCTGCCACTAACGTGCTAAGCCACTCTACCTTCCACTACTACAGGTACTTCCTCAGAGCCTGGTTTACTAAAGTCTTTCTCCTGCCTTGTGTCTATGAGAGAAATGCTTCGTAAATCTTAGCTTATAAGCTGTCTGGGGCAGGAAATATCTAGCGTTCCTGAAATGTAACTTGCCTCCAGCTCAGGTTTGGAAAGGTGAATAATTAAATTATGTACCCTCCCCTCCCCCGCCAGATATGTACTGCAATTCACATTTCACTCCCTCCTTTGCATCCGCCTTGCGCTGAAAAAGTGGAAATGAATACAATCCAAAAATTCAGTAGAGATTTTCTTGATGCCTGTATTAATTGCAGTAGTTAAGCGATATTCCCTGCTACGCACCTTCTGCCCCATCCAAGTCCCAAATCTGTCTATTCCCAGTGAGCAATCGGTCCAGCTCCTTCCCAGATTCCCTGCTTGCCACCCATCACTAGCCACGTCCCTTTTGTCTACCTCCTCTGAACCAGAGGGAGAGCTTTGCTGTCTAAGGGGCCAATTTACCTAACTCACGGTCAAACTGTGCTTAGAAGCCCTATGACACCACAGGGAAAAACTTGGAGGGAAGTATTAAACTGTGGTAAGCAAGCAATGCAGTTTAATAAATCCCAGGAGCTCTGGAAACATGGGAGAGTGACCTCCCATCCCACCTTAATTAAAAGGGGTCACAAAGTCAGTATTGTCAAAATCCCTAGGGGTCTAGTGAGTTCCAATCCTTCAGTATGTGTAAAAAGATTTTTTGAAAAGCCCCCTTTGACTCCACCCCCATTCAAAAGCCCCACCTTGCTTACCAAAACCCTCAACTCCCAGAACCCCCTTAAGATTACTTGAAGTCCCTGGGATCTAGCAGGGGAAGGAGAAAAGGAGCATTTGGGGGTCAACTGGTGCCATTTTGAAAAACTGGCACTAGCAGGGCAGGAGAGAATGAGGATTGCTCCAGCCCCCACTGGACTCCAGGGGTTTCAGGTATACAGGGGGGGGGGGGGGACTGGGGGAGGAGGCGGGGATTTTGAATGGTGGCAGGGCCAAGAGGATATGGTGGGGGGAGTTGGGAAAGGGGTCCCACTAGACCCCCAGTGATTTTGACAACATGGCAGTGGGGAAGATTTGTAGTAATCTTACGCCCTTTTAAGACCCAATCATAGGAGCAATCCAAGGTGCATTAACTAAGCGAAGTTCCCAGAGGAACAATAACTTCACTTCTTGAGATAGTTTACTTTACCGGAGTACTCCAACTTGCAAAGGTTTTTTGCATACTGCAGTACTCGCATGAGAATTAGCTGCTTTGCATGTATTTGCATACGACACAGCTCATTATCATTACTGCATTGTGCCGGATCTTTGGGCCAGCAAATAAAGCATATCTTTTTAGCCAGACATTTTAAACAGAGACATATTTTTGACTGAGCTGACTTTTTCTTTATATCTGGTATATTTTGTTTTATGTATTTTTATTTAGATTTTTTAGATTTAGATTTTTATATTCCGCTTTTCTCACTTTTTTCAGCACTTCAAAGCAAATTACATTTTTTTTAGGTACATTCCTATTTTGATCTGATATTGCTGTTGGTTTCGTTGCCAGTTTTATGTTTATGTTAAATTTTATATTTGAGCGGTTAATGTTATATTAATTTATTCTCTGTTTTATCTATTTATAGTGCATATAATATGTTTTGCTGTGATTTTGCTTTGAGGTGCTGGTTGGAGAAGCGGATTATAAATCGAATAAATTTAAATTGAATGATTACTGAAAGTCTTCAAACTCATAACTCGCTGATGATTTAGTCAGCTGGGAGGTATAATGACAATGTTTAGCAGAATTTGAATTAACCTTGCAATACACAGGGCCAAACTGACTACAAATATCACTGTGCATTTATTCGATATAATTGTAAAACTATCAGAAAGGGTGGAAGGAGTTAATGCTCAATCTTGGTGTTTTTGAGGTCAAAGCTGTAGACTGAGGATAACCACGGTTTGCTTGGTTAGTGGTGACCAGTTGGCTCTAAGTCATAAAGAACTAACGGGTCAGCCCTAGTTTTTCAGTTGCTGTTTCAATACTTTTTTTTATACTAAGAATGCATAGAAGTATCAAGCCACGGATGTTCGCTCATTGCTTATCCAGGCTCATAACTTATCAAAAGATAAAGTGCTCCATTATTAGCGGCCTTTCATGTTTATCTACCTCAGAAGGATGAATCAAAGATTTGAATAGGATTACCAGGATTGGAACTTGGAAGTCAAGGGTCTTCACAGATGTTACCATCTTAGGGGCCAATTTACTAAGCTGTGTTAATGCATTAATGCACAGTATTTTCAAATCACATGCGACATTTGTAATTATCAAAAACTTTCTTGTGTTAAACCTTCGTAATGAAGATAAGCATAGGATTCAATCAAGGCCCAATATGATGATATGGCATTAAAATAATTCTAATTTCGTTCTTGTATTTCGGGTATGTATAAGAACAATAACCCCATAAAGGCTGAAAGCACCTTAATCAAATACAGCATTAAAAGTTACTTCTTGAACCTCCACATTAAAGATAATCATAGATTCCAATTAAGATCCAAAAGGCTTCATGGAAGAAGCAAGTCGGAATGCAGTGCCTGAAACTCAAATAGTCTAATTCCATTCTCGGTTCTCTAGGTAGGGTGTGCAGAGCATGAGAAAGCTCTTCCCCTTGTATTCTCAGACCTCATAGCCTTTGGGAGGTTTGGGGAAGAGGGAATGCCCAACAAGGCCTCATGTAATGTTATTATGGAGTAAGCCTGATATTTAGGAAAAGGATTTGACTGAAGGTGACAGTCTTCCAATGAGGGATTACAGTGAGGAGGGAGCTAGGTTTGCCCGAGTGAAACTATGGACTTGTTCACAATGTTCCATGACCACAATGCGGTGGTGGAAACTTTCCCCCATCACTCAACTCATGTTGTCCATATGTCATGGAGCTTGATGGTAACCCTGAATGATTTGAGAGGTTTACTTTGGTTGGGGAGGGGAGAGAGAATCAGAACTGGGATCCAAGAAATGCCTGAACAAATCCAGAACATTGTAAAAGACTCGAGTTTCCTTTGACACAGTACCTGAAGAACTGAAAAGGAAGAGGAACATAAAGAACCACAACTGGAGATCCTTTGTGGATAAGTTCTTGGGTGGCATGAATGCTATCTCTTGTGTTGACATCATCTCCTCGATATCAGATCTGTGAGGAAAGAAATTAAAAGCAAAAAATCAGAGCAATTTGGTCATCTGGATTCTTCTTAAATATGACAAACAAAGGTATGTTCTGTGGATTCACTAATGAGAGGTTCTGTTGTTTTTCAATCAGGAAAATTGCAGTAATTTCAGTACTAAAGCTGGAGAGAGAGAAGTTCAGAGGAAATATAAGGATATACTGCTTTACTGCGATGGGGTTGATGCAGCAGAGGAAGCTAAAACTTGAAACCAAAACTGTGAGTGTTTAAGCATGCTTGGAACAGATATAGAAGGAAGTTGTAAGAACAATGGGGGGAGATTGGGTGAAAGAAATGAAGGCCTGGGTGTTGGTTTAGATGTAAACATTGCATATTCATCTTCCCAAGATGGTAGAGGACCTGAGTGTTGGAGCCAAGACAACTGACTTGGATAAGGAGCAATATCCTGCAGGTGATCAAGCTTGTTCAAATGGCTGCTAGGCGATATCCTCACCAAAATGGAGGTAGATAAGGGCGAGGAAAAAAGACCACAGCTAGACCAATGTAAGCAGTCACGCTTGTGTACCTGACAGGAGCTAAGGAAGTGTACATGGGGTCAACTGGGCAGACTGTGTGAGCCAATTTAATAATTAACAACTCTACATTTGACAGAAGTAGGATGTTAATTTCTAGTGAGGGCCAGGGATATAAGAACATAAGACTTGCCCTACTGGGTCAGACTAAAAGTCCATCAAGCCCAGAATCTTGTTTCCAACAGTGGCCAAGCCAGGTCACAAGTGCCTGGCAGGATCGCAAAGCTTAGATAAGATTCCAAGCTGCTTATCCCAAGAATAAGCAGTGGATTTCTGCAATGCTATCTTTATAATGGTTTATGGGCTTTTCCTCCAGGAACTTGTCCAAACCTTTTTTAAACCCAGCTACACTAACAGCTTTCACTACATGCGCTGAGTAAAAACAATACTTTCTCTTTAGTTTTAAATATATCACCTAGTAACTTCATTGTGTGTCTCCTGGTCTTTGTACTTTTTGGAAGAGTAAACAACTGATTAATGCTTACTTGTTCCATTCCACTCATTATTTTATAGACCTCTATCATATCTCCCCTCAGCCATCTCTTTTCCAAGTTGGACTCCTAACCTCTTTAGCCTTTCTTCATAGGGGAATTGTTCCATCCCCTTTATCATCTTGCTTGCCCTTTTCTGTACCTTTTCTAATTCTGCTACATCTTTGAGATGTGGTGACCAGAACTGCACCCAATACTCAAGATGAGGAGCACCATGGGGCGATACAGAGGCATTGATATTCTCTGATTTATTCTCCATTCCTTTCCCAATAATCCCTAGCAGTCTATTTGCTTTCTTGGCTGCTGTTGCTGCACACTGAGCAGATGATTTCAACGTATTATTAATGATGACACATAGATCCTTTTCCTGAGTGGTGACTCCTTGTGTGGAACCTTACATTTTTTAGCTATAATTTGGGTTACTATTCCCTGAGTGCATCACTTTGTACTTGTCCACTTTAAATTAATATCTTCTGTATCTATGAGGTTGGGCTATTTATGAAGGAAGTGAGGACTAGTGATTATATAATTTAAATTTAATTCAGAACAACACATGGGATGCAAGATTAAAGCCATTGAGCAAATTACAGTTTTGTATTGCATTATGCTGTACTTTACCTAACTGAAATTGGGTACTACTGCTAACACTTTTTTCACCTTTAAGTAATTGTAAGGAGCCTTTGGCTTCCCTAACTAAAAGGAGTGCGCCAAGATTGGGGAGGCTCTGTGTAGAAATTAGTGAGAGAGGTTTGGGTTTTGCTCCCCTATGTGGGAATAGCTGTTTATCATCTCGGGGATTTGTAGTTTGGCTTCTTTTCAGACTAGTTGTGGATTTTTAGTTACTCTTTCAAGGAGGTTGGAGCGCTCTGCCTCCTGCTCTGTAATTTTCCCCTAATTTATGGGAAAGGAGTAAGGAAGCTTTCCCCTTCTGTGGTCAGCCACCTGTTGACTCATCTTTCCAGCCTTTCAGCTCGCTCTGGACTCTTGTAAGTCAGTTTTGAGAATTGCATGCGAGAGCCTGTTCCCCTTGTTCCAGTGGATTGGAGCTGTCCCTGTTTTTGAGGCTGGATTTGGGGTAAGGAAGACCTTGAGTGTGCTATCTCTCCTTTAGAGGACAGACCTGATAGTGACCTGATGCAGAGGAGGGTTGGTTTTGTTTTTTTTGTTAAGTTAATGTCTTTTTGCACTATCTCCTCTATTTTGAGGCAAGGAAGTTTTATTCCACCCTTCCTGCTTCTTGTTTTGATTTTTCCATTTTTTTCGGTTTAAAGACTATTTTTGTTCCAGTGGGCGCTGATGGCCCAGAGTAGCCAGCACTCAGTAAGCAAACCGTTGAGAGAGTGGAGTCTTTCATTCTGAAAGAAAAGGAAGTGTGGAGGAATTCACCTGGAGGAAGGGATCCCATCAAAGGAGACTAAAGCAAGGAAACTACAGGATACACAGTAAAGGTAACAAGAACTTTGTGGCTGCTGTATGGAGAATTAAGATAAGGGAACAGTAAGGTGCCCGCCCGGTGCTGCATAAGGAGTTAAAGAACGAAACGGGAGTCTGGGAGAGTATAAAATCTGGGACTAAGTTCTGATAAATTATTGGGACTGTATTCTAACCACCTTCAGTGGGAAGAGCTGAGAGTAGAAATGGACTCAACAAAATGCAATCTAAAGAATCAAGGTAGCCAAAGGAATTAGATAAAAGAAGGAATTCAGTGTAAATGAAAGTACTTCCAGTAGAGCTGGAGACTTTGCTAAACAAGTGGAGTCACAAGTTTATTAAATCTTTTTGCTTTCTGATTATTTATTTATTGACTTGAACTGAGAAACAAAAAAAGCAGTGTAAATATTATTCAGTCATCAACTATCGGCAAAGAAGCTGGAAGCCACCATTTTTCTCCTGGGTGTTTATTGAATGCAGAGACAGTGGTGATGATGATCAGTGATGTGGAGGGAGGGCTGCTCTTGCAGGCAGCAGGGTATAAGAACTATCGTTCATCCTCACCTTCGAGCCCTGGCATTCAGACATTAAAGCTACCTGGTAGGGGGGAGGGGAAGGAGAGACTGAGAGGCAGCGAAGTCCGTCTCTTTTCTTTTCCCTGTGTGCCCCTCGCGTGCCAGGAAAGGAATCCATCACGCCCAGGGGTCACTTAATCATTGTGCAGTCAGGTACCTGCTACTGGGACATCTACCTTACAAAGGACGGTACATAGACTCCTGAAATGGTTTTCCATACTTGAAGGAGCTGTGTACCCTGAGGCTGCTTTAGTTTGCATTTAACAGTGGCCTGACAATACATCACCTGACAACAGAGGGAAAAAAAAAAAAGTCCCTGAGCATTAACGAACAATAAAAAACTGCTCCAGAAGCCGCTATTCCTCCCATAATGAACCAGTGCCATTGTGAAATAGAGAGGTTTCGTTTAGTGAAAAGATTTTCCCCTAGGTACCTCATAGAAGAGCACCCTTGGCACCCGAGGCCCACAGCTCTCGGCTCATTTTTGTAGTTCCGCAATAGAGTTTCGGGTTTCTAAGGCAATCTTCTGACCCTTACTACCTCATTTCTCCTGGCTGTGCAACCAAACTACAAGCAGAGCTCCGATGCCCCTGTTCTGAGCGGCGAATCTTAAGACCTGTGCGGGGGTTTACCGGCACGTGGACGCGGCAATTTTACAACATACGCACGCGAGTTATAAAATCGGCCGTACGTGCGTACATGTGCACTCATATTGACGCGTGCGGATGCCACCTCACATGCGTAGGTGGGGGGAGGGGGATTTTAGTAGGTACTTGCACCGATGCTATGGCGCTTTTTTCCAGTTCTACCCCAGTACAGGACAGGACTTCCTAAACCCCAGGGCTAACTTGCCTCCCTTTTACCCTATTATACCCGACCCTTAAAACCCCGCTGACTAGCCTAGTTTTTTGGGGTTTTTTTGTTACATGGACTTACACGCCGTCCATAGCAGAAGTAAAGTTACGCGGTAGGGGACCCTGGCACGCGCTTGTGCGAGGAACTAACTTATGCGCGGACTTCATGGTGCAGTCCCAGCCTGCCCACGTCCCCGCCCCCGTATTGTGGAAAAAATGTTATGCGCGTAGCAGAAGTTACGCAAGTCATCGCGTGGTTTTCAAAATCCGCGCAGCGAGTGCCAGGCCGAGTCATGCGTGCATCTCCCAGCGTTGGCGCTCGTAGGGCTTTTGAAATCGACTGACCGGTAAAGTCTGTAAGGATCCCTAAGTTCCCTCCTATAGAATATTTACGTATCCCAACCCATGCAGGAAGGATTTTCCATGTTAGCAAAGATAGGAACTCTCTGGGGAGTTTAAGATTGGTCTGCAGGGCCCAAGCAAGGATATAAAATGCCCAAGGCAAAACCTCAGTTATGCACTCCTCCTCCTCCTCCCCCCCAGTTCCAGGAGCATTCCTCTTCATCTGACTCTCCCTCCCAGCCCTAGGAGCATTCCTCTCCCTCTCTCCTCTCCTCCCCAAGCCCTAGGAGCATTCCTCTCCCCCTCTCTCCTCCTCCCCAAGTCCTTGGAGCATTCCTCTCCCCCTCTCCCCTCCTCCCCAAGTCCTTGGAGCATTCCTCTCCCCCTCTCCCCTCCTCCCCAAGTCCTTGGAGCATTCCTCTTCCCTCCCCCCCCCCCCAAACCCTAGAAGTCTTCCTCTCTCCCTTACCCAGCCCTGAGCTTTCCTCATCTTTTCTTCCCTCCCCCTTCCAACTCCAGGGCATACGGGGGCCGATGTCCCGGTGCATGGATACACGCACGGTTGGACGCGTGTCTTGGATGCGCTAAACTAGCACCGGGTGCAGTAAGGAGATTAGTTCATCCGAAACACGTGCCATAACCGACAGCCCCCAGCACATGTTAACTGCATGTAAATGCGGACATTAGCTATTACCCCCCCCTCCCCCATGCAGTGAAGTGCTGGACACCCAATGCACACTCTTTAGTGTGGCAAATTTAACTCTGGACTGGCAGGTGGCGGAAAGTCAGCTTGCACTCAAAAATACTTTCTCTGTGTTGTGATAAGTGTGAACTCCTCCTTCGTATCATTGTGACGTGTTCATTTACTGCTTTCGGTGGAGAAAAATAATTGTATGTTTTTGGTTCATTAAAAAAAAACAAAACCACCTCTCTTATCACCACATAATTTGGATATCCATAGCATGGGACGCCTAATATTTTGCTGAGGTTGCCAAAGTGAATTATAGCAAAAAAAAAAATAAAAAATGAAGTGGGATGAAAACGGACGCTGGTATTGAGCGCCCTGACGCAATAAACTATTGCGCACTACCCATGCTCAGTTCTCCGCTAGTGCGCCCCTTTTAATGCTGCCTCTCATTTAAATATTGCATCGGAGATGTGGCTGAGCGCGCATTGGGAAGGCGGGAGCCCCACACGAGCGCCCGTTCTCCGCGCCCCTCTCATCGCATCGTCCCCAGGGGTGTGCTGAGAAAGAAGCAGGACGTACGTCCTCCAGCCTCCCGCCACCGCAGGCCAGGTCCTGGGAACACGGGGCCAGCAGTTTCGGCGCTGCCGCTAACCCGAAAGTGAAGCCGGGTTGCGGCATCGCTGAAAGGCACCACCAGAACGAGGGACTTGGGAGGAAGAGGCAGGGAGCGCGTTAGCGAGCTCCCGCTGCTACCGCAAGGCTCGGGCTCCGATCAGTGCTGGCCCCACTCCAGTCGGCCCCCAAAACTACGGTGCTTGGTGTTGGCCTAGTGCAGGGATGACAAACTCCAGTCCTCCAGTGCCACAAACAGGCCAGACGATGCATGGATGCAGGCTCAGACCAACGACTTTGTGATCGGGAATTCAGAATCGCACAGCGGCATAAGACGGGTGAAGTTAAAATGATCAGACACTTCCAACCTAACAGCAAAGGGACTGAGCATGGTCATGGACTTTCTGATTCACTACCAGACACAATTATCATTCTAGGAATGCTTCACCACCCCACCTCCTCACTCCACCATTGTAATGTAGTCTGTGATTCAGGCAATCTCAGCTTTTGCTTTCATCTGCTCATTTTGCAACACCCAAAATCTAAACGAGAAATGTTCTGAGGTAGCACCTTATCTTTTTGTTTATTGACCTCATCAAACGGGATAAGCTCCTCCTGCTGCTGATTGTTACTATTCGGTACTTTTTTTTTCTTTTTTTTTTCTAGGAAGAAAGATGCCGGTGCTCAGACGCAGGGCCGTCCTTGGTGGGGGGAGGGGGGGATTAGGACAACCGGCCCAGTACCCTGCCCCCAAGGTAGCCCCACCCCCCACAACTGGCTGCAGGGTTCAGTGGCAGCGTGATGCCCCCTGCCGGCAGAAGACGAAAGCGTGCAGGGCGTTATACCTTCTGTTGAAAAAGGGAGAGGCGCCACCGGTGCGTTGCTCAGACTTAGATTCAGGAGACTTTTGTCACCACAAAATTTGTACTCAGGCCCCCAAAGTAAAATGTAAAATAATTAAACGATGGGGAAAAAAAAAAAAAAAGGAAAGAATCGCTAATAGTGCTAACAGCAGTAATAAAATTTCAGGGTACAGAATGGTTAATAGTAGGGAGAATTACTAGGGTCTGGTGCTGTCGAATAAGTGGTTTATAAGAATTTTAAATAAATAAATTATCCCTAGCCATGGCCTACAGATCTGAGGCCCCATTCTTTTGGCCAGACTGAACAGATTGGAGCAGGGAAGAGCTGCTCTGCTCCCTAATCCAGCCTCTCTCTCCTGTCATTTCCCAGAGGCTGATGTTGGGGGAGGGGGGGGGGGGGCAAGGTGCTGGTATCGTCAAGTACCAGCAGGAAAAAAAATCCCTGCTATCATGAATCATTTGTGCAGCACTGCCATTTGTTCACAGTGCTGCACAGACACCTAAGAGAGAGTCCCTGCTTCTTGGAGCTCACGGCAAAGACAAGACAGACGAGTCAGATACACACATTAAAAACAAATAAAAGGCTTTGTGTTACAATAGAAACATTTTGTACATTTTAGCTTAACGTTTCTCTTAACTAACCATGTAACTTATTGTACACCTTTTAATTGTGTTTTTATATTTTATTACATTGTAAACCGATGTGATGTTTCCTACAGACCCCGGTATATAAAAGCAAATAAATAAATAAAACAGTGAGGCCGTGATTGGGAAGAACTAAACCGAGTGGGTTATAGGTGGAATAATTGAGGCTGGAGCAATTTTGAGTAAAGGCTGCAGGGAATGAGGCCCCTTAAGAGGGGGTGGGGTGGGCCAGTGAGGGGGAAGGTAGGGGGAACAGAGAGTCAGACTCTTAATTTGCACAGTAGGACCAGCGCCTAAGACCAGGCCACCACTACAAGGACACTTGGAGGCAACAGTAAAAAAAACAAAACAAAACAGTAAATTCCACCCTTAAACCAGCTATGTTAGACAACATAGAACATGACGGCAGATAAAGACCTTAAGACCCATCCAGATCTCCTGCTCGGCTTTATAGCCTCTTCCTGTCCCTCAGAGATGCTCTGTGCACGTCCTATGTTTTCTTGAATTCTGATACAGTCCGTGTCTCCCCCACAGAATGACCTACAGCCATCTGTTAACACCCCTCCCCCCATGCAATACATCGATCGGACATCAGCACTTTAATTGGCAACATTAAAAAGAGAATTGGGTCTACCTGAATCCCATGAGCACCTCCAGGAAAGGCCGGTAAGCCTGAATGAGTGGTTATCCTCTAGCGGCAGCTTCTGGTGCAGAGACGCAGTGAGTGCTCGAGCTCATTCTCTGCTCTCCCTCACCAACAAACTGAGAGTAATCTCAGAGTATACAAGGGGAGTATCACTTCCTCACAACTTCCCCCTTAAAATAACCACCAAAATTAACTATTTCTTCTCTCAGCATTCCTCTTACTTTCAGACAAACAGTTCACCAAGCTCACGGAAAAATTAACTGTACATGTCTTGCTTCTTTCAATTTAATTTTCAGCTTGATCTTCCTTAGCTTGCACAATCGTGTGGGCACCATCAGTGCCATCCAAAATGATGATAAAACAAAAAGAGCCGTTAGATGATCGAGAGGTTAAAGGGGCACTTAGAGAAGATAAGGCCATCACGGAAAGATTAAATGATTTCTTTGCTTCGGTGTTTACTGAAGAGGATGTTGGGGAGGTACCCGTAATGGAGAAGGTTTTCATGGGTAATGATTCAGATGGACTGAATCAAATCACGGTGAACCTAGAAGATGTGGTAGGCCTGATTGACAAACTGAAGAGTAGTAAATCACCCGGACCGGATGGTATACACCCCAGAGTTCTGAAGGAACTAAAAAATGAAATTTCAGACCTATTAGTAAAGATTTGTAACTTATCATTAAAATCATCCATTGTACCTGAAGACTGGAGGATAGCAAATGTAACCCAATATTTAAAAAGGGCTCCAGGGGCGATCCGGGAAACTACAGACCGGTTAGCCTGACTTCAGTGCCAGGAAAAATAGTGGAAAGTGTTCTAAACATCAAAATCACAGAACATAGAGAAAGACATGGTTTAATGGAACAAAGTCAGCATGGCTTTACCCAGGGCAAGTCTTGCCTCACAAATCTGCTTCACTTTTTTGAAGGAGTTAATAAACATGTGGATAAAGGTGAACCAGTAGATATAGTATATTTGGATTTTCAGAAGGCGTTTGACAAAGTTCCTCATGAGAGGCTTCTAGGAAAAGTAAAAAGTCATGGGATAGGTGGCGATGTCCTTTCGTGGATTGCAAACTGGCTAAAAGACAGGAAACAGAGAGTAGGATTAAATGGACAATTTTCTCAGTGGAAGGGAGTGGACAGTAGAGTGCCTCAGGGATCTGTATTGGGATCCTTACTTTTCAATATATTTATAAATGATCTAGAAAGAAATACGACGAGTGAGATAATCAAATTTGCAGATGACACAAAATTGTTCAGAGTAGTTAAATCACAAGCAGATTGTGATAAATTGCAGGAAGACCTTGTGAGATTGGAAAATTGGGCATCCAAATGGCAGATGAAATTTAATGTGGATAAGTGCAAGGTGATGCATATAGGGAAAAATAACCCATGCTATAATTACACAATGTTGGGTTCCATATTAGGTGCTACAACCCAAGAAAGAGATCTAGGTGTCATAGTGGATAACACATTGAAATCGTCCGTGCAGTGTGCTGCGGCAGTCAAAAAAGCAAACAGAATGTTGGGAATTATTAGAAAGGGAATGGTGAATAAAACGGAAAATGTCATAATGCCTCTGTATCGCTCCATGGTGAGATCGCACCTTGAATACTGTGTACAATTCTGGTCGCCGCATCTCAAAGATATAATTGCGATGGAGAAGGTACAGAGAAGGGCTACCAAAATGATAAGGGGAATGGAACAACTTCCCTATGAGGAAAGACTAAAGAGGTTAGGACTTTTCAGCTTGGAGAAGAGACGACTGAGGGGGGATATGATAGAGGTGTTTAAAATCATGAGAGGTCTAGAACGGGTAGATGTGAATCGGTTATTTACTCTTTCGGATGGTAGAAAGACTAGGGGACACTCCATGAAGTTAGCATGGGGCACATTTAAAACTAATCGGAGAAAGTTCTTTTTTACTCAATGCACAATTAAACTCTGGAATTTGTTGCCAGAGGATGTGGTTAGTGCAGTTAGTGTAGCTGTGTTTAAAAAAGGATCGGATAAGTTCTTGGAGGAGAAGTCCATTACCTGCTATTAAGTTCACTTAGAGAATAGCCACTGCCATTAGCAATGGTAACATGGAATAGACTTAGTTTTTGGGTACTTGCCAGGTTCTTATGGCCTGGATTGGCCACTGTTGGAAACAGGATGCTGGGCTTGATGGACCCTCGGTCTGACCCAGTATGGCATTTTCTTATGTTCTTATGTATCCTTCTAAGTGAAGTTGCTAATATATCCCATGTCGTCCTGTGGTTTCGGTCTGGTCGTGCATTGCTGACACCTGTGACCAAAACACATTGGAATAAAAATAAAAAAAAAATAAAAAAAACCAAGCTTCTGACCCGACCAGGGCTGGGGGAAGCACTAGGCAGGCTAGGTGGGCCACCCAGAGTGTCCGAGTCTGGGAACAGTGATGGCACGGCTTCTCCTCCTTCCTGCCCGCTCAGTCTGGAAGAGGAAGCGGTGGGTCCACGCGGGCGGGAAGAAGGAGAGACCATGTGGCTGTGGACAGAAGCAGGAGGAAAGCAGCGCATCTCTCCCCGTCGCAGGGACACATAGCATCAGCCCCTCCATCCCGCGCGGGGTTCAAGCGAACAAGGAGGCGCCATAGAAGCTCCAACAACATGCTCCCCAGTTGGGATCTGTTTGTACAGTGGTCCCTTGACTTACGCACTCAATTGGTTCCAGAGGGCTGGTTGCAACTCAAGCTGGATTTAAGTCAAGACTATTTTTCCCATAGGAAATAATGGAAATACCCATAATGCGTTCCAAACCTCCCAAAAGCACCCCTTACCTAACCATTTCTATAATAAAAAAATAGTTGTATGATGTCTGTAATTACCAGAAACACCAATAATTTCCTAGTGTACTCACCTAAAAGTTATAAAATGTGCCTGGCCTACCAGAAACAACAATTTTGCCTCCTCCACCAGTTCCTTTATGATCTCTGCATATGGACTCTCTACCTGGGTAACATCAAGCTGGGTTGAGAAGATCATCAAATCTTCACAAGAGAGCACTGTTCTGTTTGTATGCCACACTCTGCATGTCAAAGTGGCCTCTAACCGCTACACTAATACCTACACCTCACCTCGAGTAACTAGGTGGGCCTCATATAGGGGTATAAGCACCTACCTAGTATGAGGGCCTTATGGATAGGTGCACTCTCTCTCTCTCTCTCTCTCTCTCAGTGATCTATGGCAGTTTGGCTTTTTCTGTTTTACTAACAGTAGGTGTAATGGTGTTTTAGGGCCTGGTGTTATAATTTGCAGTGTTGCCTTTTCATAAGTAGAGTTGTTAGTGTTTGAGTGCGGGCAGTTATTGCAGTTTTGGCATGGGAGAGCTACTATACTGAAATTGCAATTTAGTTTGCATGTGGCTTTCTGAGAGCTAAGCCCATACCAAATGCACATTACCGTAGCCCTAATACGAATTCCAAGGGTCTTTTTTTTTACTTTTTTAAAAGTTTTTTAAAAATTATCATTTTATGTATGATCTTTCAAAATATTGCAAAGAACAAGCTTTGCACAGAAACTTCAGAGAGATTTAACAAAGTAACACAAAAAGGAAAACAATTCACATTATGCAAATCAGACAATGCTGTATTATAGAGCTTCCGACCAAGGGGGCTGGGGGAGGTGGAAAGCTAGGAGAAGATAAAATAAAAGAAACTACCACGAGGACAGGCAATAACATGAATCCCCAAGCCCGGCGCAAAGGACAGCTGGCTCTTAACGTATAGAGGCACCGGAGAAGCTGCCAGCTTCCTCCTATCAATAAACAGTCTGAGCTGTTCAGGACCAGAGAAAGTAGAGCATTCATTCCTAAATCTGAGGACGCATTGGCAAGGATAGCCGAGTAGGGACGAAGCCCCAAAGCCTGAACCTCTGGATGCAGAACTAACAAAAAGCCCACTGACTGATTTTTAAAGTAACATTTCATTATAGAGGAAACATCATGATCGCTGAAAAGGGAAATGAATGCGGCCGGACCCTCCAGTCCGCCACTAAATATCCCTAGTTCTGGTTCCTTTGCCTAAACCACTTTAGAGCTATCCATCCCCCTCGCCCTCCTCCCCCCTGCGGAGAGCTGGGATTGGTTACTCAGGCCCTTTATGACCAGCCATTTTGTGGTTTAGGGTGTAGCTGGTTTCATTTTAGAGCAGACACCAGAGAAGCAAGATGTAGAGTTTTTTCCTCCTCGCTGGGGTCTCTTGCCTCATCAGGTTTCCCCTTTTTTTTGTAAGGGATTGGCCTCTGTGCATAACCTGCCAGAAGATCCCTAAGTATTTAGTTCAGTAATATAGATTTTTGCCAGATTTCCATTTGGGGCAAAAGGGTTCTCAATGCCAGAAGACTGAAGACCTGTGCACACTACTCTACTCCTTAGGTGGGGAAGACCGGTGACAGATCTCTCTGAGTGAGAGTTTTGATAACTGAAATGTGTCCTGTTTTTTTTCAAGTAGGACAATACACTTTTTTCTTGTGAAGAGATTTTAAGCCTGGCTGGATCAACAGGTTCCCACCCCAAGACTCAACCCCAAGGAGTCACCCTTTCAGATCCAGTTAATAGAGTCAAGGAAAAGCGAGGAGACCCCATCCGGATCTCCACCAATCTGGGACCAGGACACAGGGCTGGATGTTCGGGAAGACACTGGATTGTATGGTAGGATTTTTCCTAGGCTAGCAGGGGACCCCTGACCTAGAATCCCAGATAGGCCACTGGGAGAGATTTGAGTGCACAGTTTACACCACCATGGGAAGTTCAACCAGTGAGCTGGAAGGAAAGGACCCCTACCCACAGCGAAACACTCTTATCTGTAAAGACATCTGTAACTGCACAAGTACTTAAAGAATGGACTTTTATTTGCCTTAAACCAATCAGTAAATTATTATTTAGCTCCGAGCATCTGGTCCTATTTGGTTATTCACAGCATCTCCCTCCAGAGGATGCCATAGCTACAAATACACACAAGGGACATACTAAAGTTTCATTGTCTGGGTCACAGGCGAGAGTTCCCCCCCCCCCCCCCCCCAGAAAGAATCCCCCACCCAGGGATCAAGAGTCGAGCTGGGAAGGAGTCAGCTAGCCAGAGCAGCCCCGGAGGTTATAAATGGGATTGTGTGCCCTTAGGATTAAACACCCCAGGTAAGGGTTACACTAACAATGTTGCCCTTTCAGTTACTTCCATAGAAGTAGATTCCAGAAATCAAGTCAGATTAGACATGTTCAAAGAGACCTGAGAGGCCTCACGATGGCTAGGATTTCTCCTAAAAGGAAGAAAACACAACTTGACTCTAAAGGAAGATGAGGAACATCCACAAAAAAATTCCTAAGAGTCATGTAAACCGATGTGATTTGATCTGTATCATGAATGTCGGTATAGAAAAGCTCTAAATAAATAAATAAATACATTTTGTCCATAACCTTTGGAAAATTAGTACAATGCAGCTTGAGAGGCCTTGAACGATTCTCTAACAGTTCTGCAAAGCGAGCAAGAAAGCTGCGTTCTTGAATCATCATTGTGGCATTTACAGCCTTCGCTTTTTTGAACAGCAGTTTCCAGTAAGCAATTTTTTTCTGAATGTTCAGAAAAATGATGATTTTGAGCAAGAGACTCCAACTCCAAAGACAGGGAGTCCACTTTAGGATAACATTCAGAGAAAGATGAAGGGAGGCTGGCAGTTAAATCCCATTGTGCTTCGAGAGTCATGACGGCTGGTTTAGGGGGAAGAAAAAATCTCGGAACCCTTGCTGACCCACCAACTGCCCGCACAACCTCCAAAATCATTCCCTGTAACGAGGAACTTCGCCGCTGGTGGACAGTCAAATTGGGATACTGCTTACTCCAAAGGACCTAAGTCTTAAGCTTCTTCCTCGCAGCTCTCTCCTGTCATGGCTGGACTTCTGACACCTGCGTTTCCCTTCACCGAGGCGCTTCCAATGATCTCATCATGTTGCATGCTGGAAACAATGGTGGGGCCTCGAGCATGCTCACCAGAGGGCAAACAGTCCACAGGGCTCAATGATGTTTCTTCTCCTGTCAAGGAAGGATCTCTTCCTCCCGCCTTGGCAAGGGGGCTAAGAGCCCAAACCATTTCTGGGTTGGGAGATGCACTCTAAGAAGGTCAATTGCCTCATAGGGAGAGAGGGGTCTGGAGGGAATACCTGCACTCAATCCTTTCTCTTTGAAGGCATGGAAACACATTTAAGAGGCAAAAGACAAGAAAGAAACCCAGAGGCAAATGGAGTGGTAACAGCTCATGCCGCCATCTTGACTCCTCCCCCCTAAAAACAGACTCTAGCACCCTGCAGAGCAATGTTTGCACAGCCCTGTGCACTCTACTTGAGCTCTCTCTTGGGAGGAAGAACACTCCAGAACACCAACTCCTTTATAGCGACCCTAGGCAGGATTACATATTTAAGGAGACACAACCAACCAAAGAAGCTAACAAAGAATAAGATGGCTAAGCATATATATATATATATATATATACTAGCAACTGTACCGTTCTACGCCCGGGCAGCGAGCCTTTTTATTGGCACATCTGCTCTTATATGGAAGCGTTAGCTGAAAAGGAAAAACTAACACTAACAAAACACTAAAATGGTTCGAGTCATACTTAAACAATAGATGTTTTCAGGTACAAATAAAAAATGCACTTTCAGACAAAGTCAAACTGCAAACTGGTGTCCCACAGGGATCAGCCCTATCTGCAACACTCTTTAACATCTACCTCCTCCCAGTATGTCATTTACTAGCAGGACTGGGAATCATACATTACATTTACGCAGATGATATACAATTACTGTTACCCATTCCAAACACCATCAAAGAAACAATGAAACTAGCCAATATGTACCTAGAAATAATCAAACAGCTCCTAAACCAGATGGAACTGGTAATAAACACTGACAAAACTGAATTCTTACACCTAGAACGTAAAAACACACAGCACACACAACCGACATTCACAATCAAAAATATTCAAACCACCGAGTTAGCAACAAAAGTTAGGAATCTAGGAGTAATAATTGACCCTGAGCTAAACATGAAACAACACATCTCACAGAAAATAAAAGAAGATTATGCAAAACTAATGATCCTAAGAAGACTAAAACCTCTATTAACGATTAACAATTTTTGCACAGTTCTACAAGTAAAGATATTCGCTAGCACAGATTATTGTAACTCCCTGCTGTTAGGACTACTTCAATCTACAATTCGGCCTCTGCAAATATTGCAAAATTCCACTGCTAGAGTTTTTACAGGCAAAAAAAGTGACCATATTACAGGAACACTTGCTGAACTCCACTGGCTTCCAATTGAATAAAGAATACAATATAAAGCACTTTGTATAATCCATAAACTAGTCCACGATGAAAAAGCCGACTGGCTTAACACGGCACTGCGCGTGCAGGTACCACAAAGAAACCTGAGATCTGCAAATAAAGCTCTACTAACTGTCTCCTCTGTCAAATCAGCACATCTCACGCAAGTAAGGGAAAGAGCACTGTCACTGGCTGGTCCCGTGACTATGGAATACCATACCACTCGAAATAAGACTGCAGACAAATCTGAAATTATTGAAAACTAATCTGAAAACCTGGCTTTTTAAACAAGCATTTTATAAAGATAAAGAAAAGGAGAAAAATAGTTGAGCAATAAGGATGCACCAAGCTAGAAGTTATTAGTAACCTACATAAGCATATTAATGTTAAAATCAAACTGCCTAACTTGTTCCTAACAATCAGGTTTAATTTACACACTTAGTTTATTATTTTACATTGTTACCGTACTATGATGGCACACGAGTAATTTGTAATCTATACCACCCATATTTCTCTTTATCGTGCCCTTCTGTAAACCGTTGTGATGGTATTTAACTTAACGACGGTATAGAAAAGTTTTTAAATAAATAAATAAATAAATTGTTTTCACCCAGGGCAAGGGACATGGAGGCACATTTGTTGAAGCCAGGGCTGGCAAAGTTTATTTACCAAGCTCTCTCTCGCACTCCCCCACACCCCCTCTCCTCTCTCACACATTCTCTCTCACCAGCATCCCCCCACCCACCCTCTCTTATCTCCCATGCTCTCTCTCACACCCTCCCCATCCCCCTCTTACCAACCATGCTCTCTGTCACCTCCTCTCTCACACACACATTATCTCTCACCAGCATCCCCCCCCATGCTCTCTCTCACACCCTCCTGCTCTCTCTCACCCTCCCCTCCCCGACACATTCTCTCTCACCGGCATGCCGAGGGACCCGTGCCATTTGTGGCGAAGATGAAGGCCTGGCGCGCCTTCCGCAGCACACGGGGGCCTTCCATTTTTGCCTTGAGCAGAAAATAGCAGCGGAGACCCCGGCATGCCGCGAAAGGAGTGCGTCCCGTGGCACACGCTCCGTTCGGGGCGAATATGTAGGCCCAGGCGTGCTGATTGCGGCACACGGGGGGCCTTCCCTTTTCACCGCGAATGGCACCTGGGCCTTCATCTTCGCCGCGAACAGAGCGTGTGCTGCGGGACGCGTTCCGTTCGCGGCATGCCGGGGTCTCCGCTGCTATTTTCTGCCTGTCCCGCGATGGCTGCTGACCTTCCGGTTTTGAATAGTCTTCTGGCGAGGGAGGAAATCGGCGAGGTGAGGGAGGAAATCTGCGGGAAGGAGGAATTCTGCGCAAAATCTGCATTCCGCAGTAGCGCTGAATTCCCCCAGGAGTACCTCTTGTGCTGGTGTTGTGACATGGCCGCTGTACGGCGTGTTTGAGCCTCCAAGGCCGCCAGGGATCCGCCTGCGCCATCTATCGGCGGGCTGGGGAACATGCGCGAGCACTGACTGACACACTACCAAGCCCGATATATTATGGATATATATATAATATATATATATATATATATATATATCTATATATATATATATATATATATATATATATATATAGATATATATATATATATATATATATATATATATATATCTGTAAGGAAGCAAACAAGTTCCCACCTTCTGACAATTCATGTGGCAAAATAGCAAAGAGAGACCAGAGAAAGGGGACCAAGCACAGCCCATTCATGCAGTATTAAAAGAGCCTTAAATCTGGAGAGTACATACTTCACACTGCTGCAGATTTTAACCATTTATAACCAAATCTAACCATACCAACCTAAACACATAGTTAACTGCACAAAAGCCATAAAACTCTCTCCCTCAAACCCCTATCCAAGCCTGTCTGGGCAGCCTCCTAGGTTTGCACGACAGGAAAAAAACCCCAGCCATGGTGAAACTACCCATAGGCTGAAGGAGACTCTGAGGCCCGGGAGTACAACTGCCAGATTTAACCCACATTTTACCTGTAAACCTCTCCCTCTGTCGCCTACCTCACCTCTGCTAGCCCTCAGTGATGATAATTCCCTTCAAAGACCCAGTCTTCTTGTCCCAAAAGGGTCCTGTGAAACTTAACAAAATGGACACCAGAACCATACCCAGAAAAACCTCTACCCCGCATAATCTTAACTAACTAGATGGCTCTGGGTCCCTTACCATCAGGACTAGTAACAGCATAGTGGGATTTTCCATTCCTTTTTCAGTCTCTCCACTGAGCTGACTGTGATTGACTATCCCAAAGGCATAAGGTGGAGCTAAAGGAATAGAGAGTGTGGTCAGTTTGAGTTGGCTCTTAAAGAGTACAGAGCTATTTTTTTCTTTTCACCCTGCTGAGTGTGGGCCTATTAACCTGACTTGGTATTTTCTTCTAGCGTTTGGGGAGATTCCTTATCAGTACACTCCCTGTCTGAGAGGGTCTGCTCCACTTTTGAAGTTTTCCTTCTCATTCCGGGGAATACCCTGTATCTTTTGTAAAGGGGTGCCCCCCCCCCCCCCCTCATCCTGAGGGCAGGGTCTGGAGACCTGTGAGCTAATCCTTTTACTCCCTAGAGCAGTGGTTGTCAACCAGTGTGCCACCAAGGGGTGGAAGGTGTGACACAAAAAATTTGACATAGCAAGCCTATGCTTTCCATAAACAGCCACAGGTGCATGCTGCTTGAGAAGGGTGCAGAGTAAGGAGCTCCCTCTACCCCCTCCCCCGGCTTCTTAGAGTTTACATTTTTCTCTGTCTGCTTGTTTATAATTTGTGGTCTTTTATTCTGTATCAGGTAAGGGTCAGTCTGCATTCTGCACGTTTGACAGAGGTGAGGGATTCTGTTAACCAGGAAGTAGTTTCTGTGTAGGAATCTAGAGCAGTCCGGCTTTCTTTGCTTTTCCAATAGTAGTAAGTGTACTGGTTTCTATATTTGCAGTCTTGCTTTTTCACAGGTAAGGTTGCTGCTGTTCAAGTCCTGGGTGTTAGTGCTCTTATGGTATGACTGCTGTGCTATATAATGTCTAAATGTCTTTTTAGCAGGTTTTCATGCTATTTCACAGAGTGGTTGGCATGGAAGGGATTTTGAAGTACTATTAATAAGGGGATATCAGAATTTGAATATTTCTTTTGTATGGTGAGTTGAAAGGGGAAATTTCCTGACCCTGCTCTGTATAAACTCCAGAAGAGGTAAAAACTTTCTGAGATTGACAGTGAAATGCATGAGAGTTTGTCTTTATCGAAAAACGTGTGCTGTATGTGCATATCTGTCCTAGATTTCACAATAACATTTAATAATAATATTTTATAAGCAGTTATTGAAAGTAAATAATAGGTTCTCTTTCTCCTGCATCATTTTCAACAATAAAATATCTAGCATTGTTTTTTTTAGTATAATTGTTAAATGTAGTAAGCAATGTATCACGCATGTGAGCTTCGTCTGTCAGGTGTGTCATGACGGAAAAAAGGTTGAGAACCACTGCCCTAGAGGATGCCACACCAGTGACGGCACCACCCAGCGTGGGATCTTTTTGGACTTTGCCTCCTTTTGGTTAGTGTGGAGGGTTTTTTTTTCCCCCACTCCCTCCTCACAACTTGGAGTAAGAAGACAGAGAATTTGTTCAGTACTGGAAACATCAGGCTTTTCTCCCCGAGCAGGCACGCAGAACTGGAAGACAGACCGGAGTGAAACGTCACGTTCTGAAGGCTCCCGACCAGATCTCCGCTCCAAAGGGACCAGGACACGGGCTCTGGGCAAAAGGCAGAACTTTGGACTCAGGTAGGATCATTTCAAGATTTGGGGTTTCCTCCCTAGGATTCCCCTGCTTGACTGGGGCTGTTTGCATCAGGATGAGGAGACAGTGGCTAGAGAGATGGTCGCAAGCAGAGAAACAATCTGAACGGTTCACATGCACACTTTCATCTGTGGAAGGTTTGTGGGACGGTGATTTACGTTTTGGAAACTATCGGTAAACGTTATTTGAGAGTCCAGCCTGTGTCCAGCCTGTCTGGCCCTGAGGAGGATTCCATGTCAGAGAGATAATGCACATAAGGAGAAACAGTCAATCACCTGGGCCACAGAGGTTTTCCATTCCCCCTGTAGCAAGGACTCCCCCAAAGAGTAGCCCCCAAAGAAAAAAGTACTTTTATGGCCCTAGAGGAAACAGCAATCCCCCTCACCCCCAACAAAGGGTTTCAAAACTAAGAAAGTAATAGTACAAGCCAACCAGTTTGAAAATAGTGAGCCACAGTAACGGTAAATTCCTGAAAAGGCCTATATAAAACAAACATCCAGGCAACAGAGAAATAAACAATGCTCTTTATTGCCTTGACATCTGGAGGGGGGAGGGGGGGAGTGACCATATCTGACTGGGCTTCCTTCACCAAAGCCTGTCTCTCCTCGTCAGTGAAATGATCCTCTGACGTTTTCTTCCCCTGTGCACTTAGGTTTAGCGTCATGATCAGGCCATATATCTAACATACATCTTTTAGTATTCTCTTTGGCCATCTTAAGAAGCAATTTGAGGGCGAATAATTGCACTGAAATTATAGTTTAAGAACATAAGAACATGCCATATTGGGTTAGACCAAGGGTCCATCAAGCCCAGCATCCTGTTTCCAACAGTGGCCAATCCAGGCCATAAGTACCTGGCAAGTACCCAAACACTAAGTCTATTTCATGTAACCATTGCTAATGGCAGTGGCTATTCTCTAAGTCAACTCATTTATTTATTTATTTATTTATTTATTTATTTATTTAAAACTCTTCTATACCGTCGTTAAGTTAAATACCATCACAACGGTTTACAAAAGGCATGATAATGAGATGTGAGTGGTATAGATTAGAAATTAATCATGTGCCATCATAGACGGTTACAATATAATATAATAGACTATGTGAGTGAGTTAAGCTTGTTTGTCAGGTAAATATTAGTTGGCTTGAATTTAGTATTAAAATGTGTTTGTGGGTTAAGATAACCTCTGGCTTGGTGCGTCCTTATAGCTCAACTGTTTTTCTTCTTCTCTTTATAGAAAGCTTGTTTGAAGAGCCAGGTTTTCAGATTGGATTTGAATAATTTCAGATTTCTCTGCAGCCTTATTTCGAGTGGCATGGTGTTCCATAGCACTGGGACCAGCCAGTGATAGTGCTCTCTCCCTTACTTGCGTGAGGCGTGCTGATTTGACAGAGGGGACAGTTAGTAGAGCCTTATTAGCAGATCGCAGGTTTCTTTGGGGGACGTGTAGGCGTAGTGCAGTGTTAAGCCAGTCGGCTTTTTCATCGTGGATAAGTTTATGGAATATACATAGGGCCTTATATTGTATTCTTTGTTCAATTGGAAGCCAGTGGAGCTCGGCAAGTGTTCCTGTTATGTGGTCACTCTTTTTTTTCCAGTCAGGATTCTAGCGGCGGAATTCTGCATTATTTGTAATGGCCGAATCGTGGATTGTGGTAACCCTAAAGCAAGGAGTTATAGTAATCTGTGCTTGCGAAAATCATTGCCTGAAGGACTGTGTGAAAATTGTTTAGTGTTAGCAAAGGCTTTAGTCTTCTCAGGATCAATAGTTTTGCGTATCCTTCTTTTATTTTTTGTGAGACGTGTTGTTTCATGTTTAGCTCAGGGTCTATTATTACTCCTAGATTCCGTACTTTTAATGCTAACTCAACGGCTTTAATATTTTTTATTGTGACAGTAGGTTGTGTATGGTGTGTATTTTTACGTTCAAGGTGTAAGAATTCAGTTTTGTCGATGTTTATTACCAGTTCCATCTGGTTTAGGAGCTGTTTGATTATTTCAAGATACATATTAGCTAGTTTCATTGTTTCTTCGATGGTGTTTACAATGGGTAACAGCAGGTAATGGACTTCTCCTCCAAGAACTTATCCAATCCTTTTTTAAACACAGCTATACTAACTGCACTAACCACATCCTCTGGCAACAAATTCCAGAGTTTAATTGTGTGTTGAGTGAAAAAGAACTTTCTTTGATTAGTTTTAAATGTGCCCCATGCTAACTTCATGGAGTGCCCCCTAGTCTTTCTATTATCCAAAGGAGTAAATAACTGTTTCACATCTACCCGTTCTAGACCTCATGATTTTAAACACCTCTATCATATTCCCCCCTCAGCCGTCTCTTCTCCAAACTGGAGCTGTGGCAGGAGCTCAACAAATGTACAGATTCCCCTTTCAGTGCATCCCATGACCACCCACCCACCTCCACTTGTTAACTTTTAACCAGCACACATTAGACTCAGGCTGTCCTTATGTCCCCAGATTTTACAGCCGCTGGTCTGGTTTGTTTCATACCCGCATTACATAGTAACATAGTCGATTATGGCAGATAAAAATCAAATTAACCTACCAGTCTGCCCAGTTGAGACTCTTCCATTTCAGGTAGATGAACACATAAATTCCCCATATACACCCCATAACCAGCTCCACTCTCAACCCTTTTCTTACTACTGCCCCCCCAAACATCCTCAAAATGTGCAAAAAGTGCCGTCCTGCACCACTTCCATTGGGAGGCTACTTCAGTCCTTCTCACGCACAACTTTGATTTTTACAAGACCAATGCTTACGCTAACACTTTCCACATTAACCCTCGATTAACCCAAGAAAGTTAAAATGCCTTATGCTGACTGCTCCCTGTATGTGTGTGTTTGTGTGTGTGTGTGTGTGTGTGTGTGTAAGAGGGCCTTTCACTTTCTAAAGTATTAAACCTACTGCATCTCTGTCTCCCCTGAGTGAAATTGCTGACACAGTGGGTCTGTTGAAGGGCCAGGTTTATCTGCATTGACTGAGTGCACATATGTAGCAGGGCACCTCTGAGTAAGTCTCCTTTTCTGTCTCTTTTCGTATTGAGGTGATGAATTTCCGATGGTGGCTTCAGGGAAATTATGCATTTCTCTATATTTGTCTTGCACACCCTTACTGAAACCCTAATGCAAATTCTGAACAAAATTCATACAGGGATCACTGTGCAATTTCAGGGTTCAGATTCAGATGAGAGAATACATGGAAAATCCACCGTGTACTTTCTGTTCTGGCTGCCCATGCCATCCCCTCGGTGGTGCAGCCGCCCTGATACATAAGAACATAAGATATGCCGTACTGGGTCAGCCAAGGGTCCATCAAGCCCAATATCCTGTTTCCAGCAGTGGCTAATCCAGGTTACAAGTATCTGGAAAGTACCTAAACATTAGATAAATCACGAACTACTATTGTTTATTAATTACCGTGATAGCAGTTTATGGATTTTTCCTCTAGGAACTTATCCAAACCTTTTTTAAACCCAGTTACACTAACTGCTGTAACCACATCCTCTGGCAATGAATTCCAGAGCTTAACTATGCGCTGAGTGAAAAAGAATTTTCTTCGATTTGTTTTAAATGAGCTACTTGCTGACTTCATGGAGTGCCCCCTTGTCCTTCTATTGTCTGAGAGAGTAAACAACCGATCCTACCCCCCCCCCCAACTCCCCCATCCCTGTGCCCTGCGACCCTCCTTGGTGGAAGGATTTTCAGCGTGTATTGAAGCACGCTGTACCTTCTTATAAAGTGCTTGGTTTATTTTACTTGTAACCTTGACTCTATCAGGAGTTTGGCTGTCGCAGAACCCCAGAGGGGAATAAAACCCACCTCGTACCATTTCCATGTTACTTTGCTTTGAGATATGAATTGCGTTTCTGTGGCAAGTAAAAACCACATCATGAGATTAAAACTAACCCCCCCTCCCCCCGAAAGGAAAATAACTATGTCAGCAAACCAAAATATTTTCCCCCTTCTATGCGGTTTTCCACAGCAAGTTAATCGGAAGAAAGTCATTTTGTTTGCTGCAGTGTGTGCGTGGGCATGAATGTTTGTGCAGATGTGGCCTCTGTCTAAATTGATGCGCACATTCCGAGTGGCATTTCTAGTGAAAGTGGAAAACGGAGGCTTTTGTTACCTCTACACACGTCGCCACTTAAGGCCTGAATGATGGCAGGGCCGAGACATCTCAAACATCCACCAGGTGGCGCTGTGAGATTGGTCAGAGAGAGTACTGCTGTGATTCCATCTCTGCTCTGGGGCCATGTAATCTGTTACAGACGTGCATCATGGGTGTGCTGTGTGCATGCAGCACGCACGCTGCTAGCTTTTAATGTATGTGTATGTGCAGGACAGGTTCTTCCATTAGGTGAATTGGTGATTGCCTAGAGTGCTACTATTGTGGGAGCAGCAGAAGAGGCAACTAAATTATCCTAGGCAGCAAAAATAAAATAAAATAAAAAAACAAGATATTCTGCTTACTGTTTATTATAGTTATAAATTGATTTGGTAGCCTCTGAAAGGCAATATATCAAGTTTTATTAAATGAATCTAAGCTAAACTGCTCCAGTCCCTCCCTGCCCATGCAGCATGTGGGAATCAGGAGTGGAGGGCTGAGGCTGCAGAGCACAGAACACAGCAAAAAGAGTTACCCTGCTTCCTAATCCAGACCTTGCCCTCCTGTTGTTCCCAAACTACCCTGTCTTCCTACGCAGGGAACAGAAGCGGAGGAGGCATGGCTGGAGTGCGCAGAGCACAGCAAAGGAGAGCTACTCAGCACCCTAATACAACCACTCTCCTCCTGTTGTTCTGCTCCCTTTTCCCCTCCTGTCTGCAGGGAACAGGCAGGAGAGAAGGTGAAGTTGGACAGCAGAGCAATGAAAAGTTCAGGTTTTGTCTGTGCATTTCTGTTTCTAATTTGTAGTCATCTGTTCTGTATTTGGTGCGTGTCTAGTTCTGCTTTGTGAGCAAGGTGAGATATTCTGCTAGTGTGTAGTTCTGTGTAGGGATAAGAACATAAGAACTGCCTTACTGGGTCAGATCGAGGGTCCATCAAACCCAGTATCCTGTTTCCAAAAGTGGCCAATCTAGGTCACAAGTACCTGGCAGAATCCCAAATCGTAAATCGATCCCATGCTGCAAATACCCAGGAATAAATAGTGGCTTTTCCCAAGTCTAGCTGGCTAATAACTGTTTACGGACTTTTCCTCCAATAACTTGTAAACCTTTTTTAAACCCAGCTACACAAATTGCCTTTACCACATCCTCTGGCAATGAGTTCCAGATCTTAATTGTACAAATATATTTTCTCCAATTTTGTTTTAAATGTGCTACTTGCTGACTTCATTGTGTGCCCCCTAGGCCTTCTGTTATCTGAAAACGTAAATAACTGACTCACATTTACCCATTCTAGTTCTCTTATGATTTTATAGATCTCTATCATATCCCCCCCTCAGCTATCTCTTCTCCAAGCTGAACAGCCCTAACTTATTTAGCCTCTCCTCATAGGGAAGCAGTTCCATCCTCTTTATCATTTTGGTTGCCTTGCTCTGTACCTTTTCCAGTTCAATTATATCTTTTATGAGATGTGGTGACCAGAATTATACATAGTACTCAAGGTGCAGTCTCACTATGGAGCAATACAGAGGTATTCTGACATTTTCCATTTTATTCTCTGTAATTTCCTACATTCTGTTTGCTTTTTGACTGCTGCCATACACTGAGCCAAGGATTTGTCTACATTTGTGACACCTACATTCTTTTCCTGGATGATAACTTCTAATATGGAACCTAACATTCTGTAACTACAGTTTGGATTACTTTTCCCTATGTGTACTTTGCACTTGTTCACGTTAAATTTCATCTGCCATTTGGATGCTCAAGTCTTCCAGTTTTGCAAGGCCTCTTACAGTTTCTTACAATCCACTTGTGATTTAACAACATAGAATACATTTTTGTCTTCCTAAAATTTGATTACCTTGCTTGTTGTTCCCTCTTCTAGATCATTTATAAATATATGAAAAGACAGTCTTGCTTGTTCTCTTTTCCCAATAGGAGGTATATGGTGTTCTAGGGCTTGGCATAATACTTGCAGTGTTGCCTTTTATAGATAGGGTTGTTGATGTTTGAGCTTTGAGAGTTAGTGCTGTTTTGGTATGGCAGATTTGCTATATCGATTTTGAGTGTCTTTTTTGAAGGATTTTTTAATACCTCAGCAAGTATCTGATAATGGGGGGAGTTTGTGTCACTGAGATGAGGACAGAGTTTGAATTTTTTTTTTTTTGTATGGTGAGTTAGTAGTGTAAGGCCAGTCATCCATTTCAGAGATTATCTTTAGCCAATCCAGTATGAGTTTCTTTTAATTTATATATTTACGTGTTTCTTGATTTTTTCGTTTTTCAGTCTACCCCCAAAAATCACAGATGAAATGATTTCTGAAACACATTTGTACTGTATATATATATGTATAAAACAAAGTTTAATATTTAAAACTATGATGTCCAATAATGTGTTTTTACAGGATTGTTCTGGAAGGGGTGATCCCATTATGATTGCTTGAGTTTAATTAGCAAAATCTTGGAGAGGGAGTGGCGTATGAGCCTGAAAGTTAATTGGGGGGAGGGGGCAGCACAAGGTTAAGGATTCGCTCAATATCCTTGCATCAGCCATGTGTATGCGTGTCCGGGGGGGGGGGGGGGGGTGAGGGGGGAGGATGTTTTAGTTTTGTGCTCACAGAAGGTTGTGCAGAAAAGGAGCTTTGCATTAGGAGGAATCAGACCTTGGGGAGATGTTTCCTCTCTCAGGACAGTCACTGCCGCGGGGTCCCGCTGTATAATAGGAGAGTCCAATTTAGTTGGTAACTGACAGCACCGATGCTGTGGAGGGATGGATGGGGGGGCGGGGAGGGGAGGCAAGCAGGGCATCTGCCCCAGGCGTCTTACCCTAAAGAGCATCCTCAGGTTTACAGAGCTGCTAAGTGACCCAGTTCCAGAAGAGAGATTTCAGGTCCGTCCTGGATTTCTGACAACCCCCATTCTGATGCATTATGGGACCTGCAGTTCTGAATTCAGTGGGTAGAATCTGGGACTACAGATGCCACACTGCTTTCAAAACCAGGCCTGGCCAAAAGGTCTCCCTCCTGGAGTTGGGTAACTTGGCAGCTCTGGGTTTACCAAGGACCTGTAGCAGAAGCAGCAGCAGCAAAAGAAGAGAAAACCAATGTGGGGTATGTGAGGTGTAAAGCAGTGGGTAAGACCAGGGATGGATCAGCCTGGTCTGCAAAAAAAAAGTGGAGGCCCTCTGCAATCCTGCATCAATCCAGTGCCCTTTTGAATTGAGATAATACATTCCTAGTACGATCCAGAGGGTCGGAGGCAACAGGAGCCATGCACGGCTTCAGTTATTTTCCTGCGATCCAGTGGGAGCCCCCAGGTTGCGGGGAACAGCTCCGAGAGACGCTGCAGCTACTCTCTGAGCCACGAGAGAGAGAGCTGCAGCACTTGGGTCTCTCCCTGGGAATAACAAAGCCAGGAAAATACTCAGCTGTAATTGACTCTTTCCTGAGGAGAGCCAGAGTCCAGCAGACTAGGCAGGACATGCAAAGCAAGAGAATGGAATGTGGGAGGTGGGGGGGAGGAGGGAGGTGTGGGAGGGAGGGTTGCAGAAAGAGATATGAGAAACATTTAAATAACTTTCATTAGTGAAGGTCCTGGCGGTAGGGACTTTCTCCCGGGTGTGGTATTCAGTTACAGTAAACGGAGCTTGGATGTTGCTTTCCATAAATGATAAAAGTTAAAAACCTTGTTTCTGGGAGAGTACCTAGGAATACCTCCCTGGGGGATTCGGCAGAACTCAGAGAAAGAAGGGATCTCGTGGTATCCGTGGCAAACCTTAACCAGCCGAGTGTGGGCAGGCTGAAAACATTTTTAAGAGTTTTACCTGCTTGTGGGGGCACCCATGTCTCTGGTCAGGCTGAAGAAGCAGGCAGGCAGACTAAGCGAATAAAAGGAATGAAATAAAAGAGAAAAGAAGAAAAATAATTTAAAGGAAAAAGGATGCAGGGGTCTGCACAAAGTCCCATGGCGTGGATGGTGAAGTTGCTCACCTGAAACAGGTGTTTCCTGTGCGACAGTGGGACCTCATCCGATGGCGTCGAGTCGGGCCTGATCTGTAGCCGAAACCTCTGCAGTCACCCCGCACCTGCCGTTAGATGCTGCCCACTCCTCCCTCCTCAGTCAATACGGATCGCTGAGAGGAGAACAGAAACAGAAAACACCTGGCAAGGAGCCTAGAGGAGAGCAGATGTACTGGGGAGGAGGCCGGGAAAGTGTGACTGCTCGTCCAAAGACTGAAAGAGAGGATGAGGACGGCCATCCAAGAGAAAAGAGAGATCCCACTGCACGAGGACGAGGAGGTTTAGCATTGGAAAGTCCCTTCATAAGCTGGGGGACAACTGGTTGCTGGGAAATCAGGTGACCTTGAGCAAGAGCACGATAGGCCACAATGGCTGCTAAGCGAACTCTCACAGATGAGATTTGTAATCTGGAGTTGGAGAGATGAAGAATATAGCAGAGTAGATAGAGAAGTGTGGGGCAGTCAGTGGGGAGCACCTGCTGAGAGGAAGACCAGGAGGAGAAATGCTTCCGTTTGCTGAAGTAAGAATGGCGCATGGGAGGTTTCTGGGCAGCCAGAAGGGTGTCCTGAACCTGCTGAGGCGGGCCCGGAAACCCAGTCACGGCTTCTGAAGGAGCCATGCTGTGAGCCTCGGACATCCCGGATCGGGGTGTCGAGCTTTGTGGTCGCTAGATTTACTATTTGCACAATGTGGAAAACTAACCTTAGCATGGAAGGATGGAGAGTACAAACCAGAGATATTGTAGGTATTGAAAGGTTGCGATATTCTTTAGTGGTAAATCCAAATATGAGTTGATCTGGAAATGTTTTTGGAAGTACTATGATGTACCCATGATGATTTGATTAAGCTTTTGTGAAACTGGTCATTGTGTTGTTTGTGCATCTTGCTTTTGTCATCCTGTACTGATCTTTCCACCCTCCCAGTCTCCAGTGATCTCAGTTCCACTCGTTATCTCCTCAAGTTCACGCAACTTTTTAGGTGAACAATCTACTTTATGCTTGAATTCTACTTAATTTTAGCTTCTAGCTCTATCTGCTTGGCCATGCATTTCTTATCTTTATGGCTGGAATATGCTATAATGCAGTCTCTAAGATATGCTTTAAGAGATTCCCACCTTAAAGTAGCATTATATTCTTCTTCCCGATTAAATTCTGCAAAATCAGCAATAGCACCCATGACATTCTCTTTACATTTTTGATCAGCCAGTAAGGAAACCTTCAGACACCAATTCCATACCCAAGAACGAGTCTCAGCTAAGTCTACAGATATCCAGAATGGATGATGGACTGAGAGCTGTTCCTGCCCGTACTCTGTTAAAACTTTGTTGCAGAGATCTCCTCCCTGAATTTATATGAGAACAGTACAGCGTCTGCCCATCAACGTTCTTGTTCTGACCTCACTAATAAGCCCCTGCACTAATTTTACTGAGTTCTGGTCCCTCCCGACGCAGTTAATCAAAACACGGCCCGTGCACATGATCTATTAAGATGTTAGTTTTCATAAAGGAATAAAACATTTTTTTTGAACTGCTTCTTGAGTTCTTGTGGACCTTTCAAGTTTTGTCCCGATCACTGGGTAAGCAGTATACTCACATCAGCCGCGCACAAAAAAAATAATCTCGCCTGCTATATGTCTTATGCCACTCACTCATATACAGCCCCTCATCCACCTGGTTATGCTCTATCCTTCGTATGTATAAACCGGCCAGACACTTAAGATCATTGTCAAAAAAACCTTTTGGAAATCCCCACCACAAGGCTAGCCAGATTGCATTTTACAAGAAAACGTGCCTTTTCTTTGGAACTCCATACCCAACTCTCACTGTCAAATATCAAATAGAAAGCAATTTAAAAAATCTTTAAAAACATACCTTTTCCAGATGGCATACAAAATCCCAACAAAAGAACAACTTAATAAAAGTTCATCCTTACCTCCAAAATATGTTAAATCGTGCAGCTCTTTTGGCACTAGCTCTTTTACTTTTGTTTTTTAAATGAAAATGTTTTACATTTATTTTTGTTTATATTAATCAATTTTTGTAATTTTTTTTAATTTTGATTTCATAATTTGTATTTATTCTTTTATTTCTGTAAATTGTTTTGATCAAATTATATTTGTAACGGGGGTATATAAACATTTTAAAAAACTAAAATAAATAATGAGTTTAATCCCTAGCTGTCGGGTTTTGCTTGAACCAAATCTTGATATCCCAGATGTGTCCCGCTCTTGGACACAGAAGATCTAGCCTTTCTAGGATCTGGGCATGAGTTCCAATCCTTCCCCCACCCAGTGATAGTGCAGTAGAACCCACATCCAACAGTCTGTCTCCTACCTGAGCAAAGAATCCAGTGATGGGGGGCACTATAGCCCCCACCATCACCACCTGAGCAAGGGTGTTTTGGAAGTTTCTTGTGGCCAGGGGACAACCCTTATACTGGGACTCCAGTCTAGGCAGGAATCCATGTCAGGTTTTGCCTGCAGCTCTCTATGTATTCCCTGTAACAGGCTCAAAAGCATGAGGGCTAGCCTCGTGGCTTTCGGAGGTGACTTGCCAGCGTAGGGACACGAAAAGTGAGGTGATCATCCCCTAGAGACCTGGTTTGGGACGGCACAGCAATTAAAAAAAAAAAGTGTGGTCCATTTTAACTAAGCCGGCTACTGGGCAAGTTATACGGCTAACGTTAGCCGGATAACTTTTCCCATATATTCAGCAGGATAAACGTTTCACTGACTATAAGCAGCCTAATATCATCCGGCTACCTAAGGCCAGATAACAAAAAACTAACTGGCTATGTCTGAATGTAGGTGGTTAGGTTTCTGTTATCTGATAATGTGCTGCTTAGCCGGATATCTTTAAACATTATCCAGCTAAGTAGCACAGTTATGACCCTACAAAATAAAGGTAAAGCTAGAGGGCGGCCAGTCACCTCCCTCCCCCTCCCCAAAGTGTGATAATGAAGTCTTTCCAGGCCGTAGTCTCCTACTCTCACTCCCCCCCTCTCCCCCCTCTCCCCAAACCTTTGTAAAACTTGAAAAATTGCCCCCGTTCCCAGTCATGATTATTAAACACTCTGGCTGCCTCCCTGCCTCCCCCCCCCCAACAAAAAATCACGGCACCTGCCCCCCATCCCGGCTAATTCTTTTTTTTATCTGCCGGGAGTGAGGGACCCTCTGACCCTCGCTTGGTGCTTCCAGCGCTGCTCTGACAGTGTAAGCTTGTTCCATGCATCCACCACCCTCTCTGTAAAGAATAATTTTCTTAGATTACGCCTATCCCCGGTCACCCTTATTCCACGACTGTTCATTCTAGACCCTCCTTTCCTCTGAAAGAGCCTGCCTCCTATGCATGGAAGCAGGGCCGGTGCAAGCGGATTAGGCGCCCTAGGTACCTTCTTCCTTGTGCCGCTCCCCACCCAGGGTCACGCCGTCTCCCCCCTCTGCCCTCCCCCGGTCGCAGCCCCGACTCCTACCTCTCGTGAGCAGTCCCTAATGGTTGGTGCTCTAGGTCCAGGCCTAGCTCGCCTCGTCCTTCCGCCGGCCCTGCATGGAAGCTTTGGAGGCATTTAAATGTCTCTGTCATATCGCTCCTGTCCTACCTTCCCTCTAGGGTTTAGATCTTAAAGTCTGTTCCCATATGTTTTAGAATAAAGACCACTGATCATTTTAGTAGCCACTCTCTGGGCTGATGGCAACTGGTTTATCTCATTTTGAAGATGCGATCTCCAGAACTGTACACAGTATTCCAAATGAGGTCTCGCCAACTACTGGTGAGGGTCTTGTCAACTGCAACACAGGGACTGCACTTACAAATAGGGTTTAATGGGAAAACAGAACACAACAATGTCGCTCCTTGTGACAGTCACTTTACCCTCTGCTGCCTCAGGTACAACTTAGGGGGTCATTTATCAAAATGCGCTAAAGTGTTTTTGCATGTGTTAAGGGCTTATTGCATGTGAAAGGCCCTTACTGCATGTGATAGCACCATATTGTATGGTGTGATGCAGATTTGAGAGAGAGAGACTGAGAGACTGAGAGACTAGCCATAATGACCTCGCCCTAGATAGGTATTTGTATCCCTATGGGAGGCCCACCTAGTAACTCGAGGTGAGGTTTAGGTATTAGTGTAGGGGGTTAGGGGCCACTTTGACATTCAATGTTAGACGTACGAACAGAACAGTGCTCTCTTGTGAACATTTGATGACCTTCGGAGTGAGGAAAGTCACCCAAAGATGAGATTTGTGCAAGGTTTGTGCAAGGTTCTCTCAGGACACTCTACCTGGGTAACATCAAGCTAGGTGGAGAGAACATTGCAGAAATCTCATCTTCTGTTCGTACTTCTCACGTTGAATGTCAAAGTGGCCCCTACCCTCTACACTCATACCTAAACCTCACCTCGAGTTACTAGGTGGGCCTCCCATAGGGATACAAATACCTGTCTAGGGAGAGGTCATTACAGCTAGCCTCTCTCTCTCTCTCTGAAATTGCGATAAACTGTATATTACCATAAAAAACTACCCCTTTTGCTATCGCCTGCGATACTTATCGCATTTTGATAAATCCAGGCCTTACATTGCGAGCCCTTGGGAACAGGGAAATACCTATAGTACCCGAATGTAAGCTGCTTTGAAGTGTCGAAAAGCAGAAATAGGGTCATCTAAAATAAATAAATAACAAGTAACCCCTGGCTAACAGACTGCAGAGCAGAAACAACCATGGAACTCCAAGGACGTGGTTCCCCTTCTCCGGGAGGCGGGCGGAGAGACCCTGTTCAGCCTGGATACAGTCTCTACAATGCAGTCCTGTTTGTAGAGCCAGCCCTCAAGCTGGGATAATGCTGCTGGCTGAACAACTGGGAGGAGAGGATGCCTGGCTGAATGTAACCCAGCCCACAATTCCTGGAAGTTAACAGTACCATTGCTTCCCCAGTTATCCACGGCTCAGATAGCTCTCTCCCTAGAGCTCCAGGATCGCTGATTCAAGCCATTGGTCACAGCTGCCAAGCGACCCTGCTCCTGGAGGGTAATTTCTAGCCAGTTTCGTTGGGTTTTTTTTTAAAACTTCCATTCCAGTGCTTTGGGATATTTGTTGTCCCTGCTTTCTACCATTTGAGATCAAGACTACAGGTAGCAGAGCCGAGCAGGATGGGAGGGGAAGGTCATCAGAAATCTCCCTCCTTGAAGGGGCAGCTCCGTCATTGGTTACTGTCCACCCCCCCAAGATGCATTTACGCTGCATCAACGGATGCGATGCTACTTTGCGTGCTTTATCTGGCAAATCACCCTGCTTGACTTCTTTATTCTCAACCATTTTATAATGCTGTTTTCAAATGATATTTTTTTCTTTTTCTGCCTGGCATTACAGACTGCAATCGCATGACACATTCTCCGTGCAGACTTAATGCTGCTGATTAATCACTCCTGTTTTCCTCAGTGCCAGCTCCTGAACTTCCTCTTTCTCTTGCAGAGGTTTCACTGCTTCTCATAGTCATCGGTGAGCTCTCTGTGGACGAAAAAGCCACAAGGGCATCTGTGACGAAGGCTTTTACCACGCTTTATCCAGGATGAACAGGGTCTCTCCGCCTGTCTCCCGGATAAGGGGAACCACGTCCTTGGAGTTCCATGGTTGTTTCTGCTCTGCAGTCTGTAAGCCAGGGGTTACTTGTTATTTATTTATTTTAGAGGCCTCACCTGAGTACTGCGCTCAGTTCTGGAGACCGTATATCCGAATGGACAGAGTCAGGATAGAAGCGATCCAGAGAAGGGTAACCAAAAAGGTGGAGGGTCTTCACTGAATGACTTATGAGGAGAGATTGAAGAATCTAAATATGTACACCCTGGAGGAAAGGAGGAGCAGGGGTGACATGATACAGAAGTTCAGATACTTGAAAGGTTTTAATGATCCAAAGACAATGACAAACCTTTTCCGTTGGAAAAAAATCAGCAGAACCAGGGGTCATGATTTGAAGCTCCAGGGAGGAAGACTCAAAACCAATGTCAGGAAGTATTTATTTACGGAGAGGGTGGTGGATGCCTGGAACGTCCTTCCGGAGGAAGTGGTGAGGACCAAAACTGTGAAGAACTTCAAAGGGGCGTGGGATAAATACTGTGGATCCATAAAGTCTAGAGGATGTGAATGAAGAGAAGAGGCATGGGGGTAGCTTGCGGGAATGACAGCTACCACCTGGAGATAAATACCCTTATTCAATAAACATACTCACTGTTAATGCGAATCCAACATTGCTCTATGCTTCAATGGCAAGAGGTAATGTGGAAAAAAGGATTTGCATTCACAAAAAAGCGGGGGAGTAGCTTGCTTGTTGCGGCAGTTACTACCCGAAACCAAATAAGTCTGATACTTCACTTTCAATGCATATCCAGCATAGCTCTCTCCTTCAACAGCAGGGGGGAAAGAGGAAAAGAGGATTTATATTCAGGCAACAGCCAACAAGGTCTGAATTACATGGTCTGGGTAAACAAATAATTATGGGTGTAGCTTGCTTTTTATGGCGGTTACTACCCCGAATCAATTAAGCCTGATACTTCACTTAGAATACATATCCAGCGCAACTCACTGCTTCAACGGCAGGAGGAAATGAGGAAATGAAGAAAAGAGGATTTATATTCGGACATCAACCAACAAGGACTGAATGGCACAGGCTGGGTAAACAAATAAGCGTGGGAGTAACTTGCTTATTGCAACGGTTACTACCCCTAACTAATTAAGCTAGATACTTCACTTAGATGCAGCTCCAGCACTGCTCTCTACATCAATGGCGGGAGTGGAAGGAAACTAGAACCAAAACGTTACTAATAAGGGCCAAGAGTAACAGATAAGTATGAGGGAAAAAAAAAAGTGTGAAAGCTTGCTGGGCAGACTGGATGAGCCACTTGGTCTTCTTCTGCCGTCATTTCTATGTTTCTATTTCTTAGCACCCTTCGGGACTCATTTCTGTGAGGGGCGATCAATGTTCCCTCAGATTATTTGAAAGACTGTGTGCAGCACAAATTTTCTTTTTTGTGCAACTTTTTGTAAGCCAAGTTGAAGTTTGTGCGCTGCAAGCCAGTGTAATGCAAATAGTATCAGGATTTCTCATGCGCCCTGTGGTATGCGGGGTGCACGGGCTTCATGAGCTCTATGTGCATGCACGTGTGCACGGCTTAGAGGGAACAGTGGGGATGATAAAGGGGATGGCACGGCTCCTTGTGAAGAAAGGCTAAACAGGTTAGGGCTCTGCAGCGCGCAGAAAAGTGATTGCGAGGGGATATGGTAAAGGTCTATAAAACCAAAAGTGGGGTGGAACGGGTAAATAGGGAACGGTTATTTACCCTTTCAAATTGCAGTAGGACCATGGGACACTCCTTGAAACTAGCAAGTAGCAGATTTAAGAGAAATTGGAGAAAGTATTTTTTTCACTCAGTGCACAATAAAGCTGTGGAATTTGTTACCAGAGGATGCAGTCACAGAAAGTAGCATAGCTGGGCTTGAAAAGGATTTGGACAACTACCTGTAGGAAAAGTCCATAAACAATTATTTGCCAGGTCAACACCAAGAAATGGGATCTAATATTTAGGACCGGCCTCTGGCAGACAGGATTCTGGGCTCAGTGGACGTTTGGTCTGACCCAGCATGGCTCTTCTTATGTTCTCATCAAAGATAATTATCTCACTGCGGTACAAATACACTTCTGTTGTCATGTTCATGAAGACTATCATACTGGCTGTGACATTCAGTGGACAGAAAAAAACCCAAGACTTTTGGCTTATCAAAATCAGGGAGCTGATTTAAATTCAGTATAAAAATGGAGAGCCAGTGGCAACACAGTTCAAAAGACAAAGGGTGTTGCCAATTATTTCAAAGGCTATCCTTTAAAAAAAAAAATAAAAATAGAAAAGCACACATCCTTACCCTCCTGTACTGTGCACACAATGCCTTATAACAGAAGCCTAATGCAGGGGACCTGTCTATATGCACACTTAGAAATGTGAAGCCCCTCTCACTAGACCACCGAACTGGTCACTGGAACCTGGTGTAGTGCAGTGCTGTGTCCGTACATCTCTGGACAGAGAGCCTCTCTCACTACTTCCCTGTGTGCAGCACTAGAGCAGGTAACAGATTATTCAGTCAGGGGTGCAAATGCACAGTCATCAAGATTACTTTTTGAATACTGATTTTGACTTATTTCCTGAGGAGATCTTACTGTCAGGCCAATACAGTAAAGTGTGCTCTGGCGGAGTGCGCTGTTAGCCCGCGTTTGGCCGCACGTTTTCGACGTGCTGTTTTTACCTCTTATACAGTAAGGGATAAAAAAAATTAAAAAAAAAATTAAAAATCTGCCCGCGGCCCGCGGGTTGGAAGATGGGTGCTCAATTTAGCCGGCGTCTGTTTTCCAAACCTGTGGCTGTCAGTGGGTTCGAGAACCGAAGCCGGTAAAATTGAGCGTCGGCTGTCAAACCCGCTGACAGCCGCCGCTTCTGTCAAAAAGGAGGCGCTAGGGACGCGCTAGTGTCCCTAGCGCCTCCTTTTACCGCGGGGCCTAATTTACATACCTGGGCTTTCTGAATCACGCGTCCAGAAGAGTGGCCTGTGCGCTCGCCGGCTCTCCCGGGCGTTTTTCTGTATCGGCCCCGGGTGTACAGTTCTAAGAAGCTCCGGCACGTAGCTGCCGGAGCCAGCGTGTATCCCGGAATTACAGAGCACTGCGGCGGGGACCCTTTGCAAGTCCTGCTGTTTCACTTTTCGTTCAGACCCCCTTCATCCTCAGCTGGGGGACCCTGAGTTGCACAAATAATTAGGCTTCCCTCTGGCTCCTAGGAGCCATCCCTCTCTACTCCCCGCACAAAGAAACGAGAAAGGACCTGCAGATCTTTTCACTGCTGCACTGCTGTCGCACCCCGGGGGTCACATAGTCCGGTTGGGATGCGGTGCTACCTGTCTCTCTATCTCGTTGGCATCCAGCTGTTCTTCAGACATGGGACAGGTATCATTAGAATCCAAGCAGCGTACAGCAATGTCTAAGAAGTATTCGTCTGCTTACGGGTACTTGAAGTGGGAAGGCCAAAGACGTTTGTTTGATTTATGGTCTTATTTGCTAGAATAGCAGCGGCATTATGACATCATCAGTGATGTCAGGAGCCAGAAGAGGAGAGACAATAGGGCAGGAGGAGAGTTCCGGGCAGTATTTGCAACATTTTTATCAGCAGCATCAAAGTCTAGGGTGACCAAGGTTGAGACAGAGAAGGGAGAGAGAGACACCAGGATTGAGAAGCAACAGAAGCCAGAGGAAGGAAAGAATGCAGAGAAAGGGTGTGAAAAAAAGGTCATCTCAGCTGCGACCAGGGCTTGATTTCCCATTAGGCACAGCAGCCATGCTCCCAGGGGGTGCCGCTGGGATCAGAGAGTGCCTGCTCCATCCAAGCGGCCCTCCGACTACCTTTTGTCACTCTGCAGACCGTGACTGAGCATTGCATTGGGGAGGGGACCACCTGACAGAGCAGGCGCTCTTTAACCATACATGAGAGAAGCCAAGTCATCTTGCATCTGGAGTGCACCACTTCACCTAGGAGTGGCGATGGCTAGAATTTAAATCCAGCAGACCTAGATGCAATTAGATCTAGTAGTTTTCTGGTTTACAAACAGAAACTTTAGCTATTGGTCCAATAGGAGGGTGCCTCTTGCTGGAAGCTCTGTTATCTTTTCTCAGCTTTAACTAACTCTCACCACTAGCACAAGGACTGGGGGAAAAGAGAGGAGGTAGGGAAGAAAACCAAGCCTCTAATATGGTGTTTGATTAAAACAAGTCATCTAGTAAGTAGTTTGCATGTTTCATTTCATTTCATTTTCTTTTTTTTTTTTTCATTTTAATACAATTTATTAATCGCTTCACACAGCAATGGCTGAAGCGATGTACAAACATTCATAAAAATAAGTATATGTACATAAAACAAACATGTAAAAACATCATTAAGTAATAAAACATCATATTATGTACAAAACAGAAATGACATCTGACCCATACATGAGAAGATCACTGTCCAGTAGAGTTAAGACAGGAGAATTAGGGCATCCCAACAGAGAGGTTCCATTAAAAGCAAACATAGTCCAGTGCCTATATGTAAAAAAATCACCGAAGCTAATGATTTCCGAATTATCCCTAACAACTGAAAAGCAGGTTGTTAATACAAACAAAAAACACACTTTGAAATGTCTGTATGCCAATATCAGAAGCCTAAGAAATAAGATAGGAGTGTTAAAGTGTATAGGAGCAAATGATGAGATTGACATAATTGGCATCACAGAGACTTAGTGGAAGGAGGACAGTGCTATATCAGGGTACAAATTATATCGCAATGATAAGGAGGATCAACTTGTTGGGGGTGTGGCACTTTATGTCCGGGAGGGTATAGAGTCCAACAGGATAAAGATCATACAAGAGACTAAATGCTCAGTAGAATCTATATGGGTAGAAATCCCATGTGTGTTAGGTAAGAGTATAGTGATAGGAGTATACTACCATCCACCTGGCCAAAATGGTCAGACAGATGATGAAATGCTAAGAGAAATCAGGGAAGCAAACCAATTTGGCAGTGCAGTAATAATGGGAGATTTCAATTACCCCAATATTGACAGGGTAAATGTAACATCAGCACTTGCTAGAGACATAAAGTTCCTGGATGTAATAAATGACTGCTTCATGGAGCAATTGGTTCAGGAACCAACAAGAGAGGGAGCTATTTTAGATTTAATTCTTAGTGGAATGCAGGATTTGGTGAGAGAGGTAATGGTGGTGGGGCCACTTGGCAACAGTGATCATTACATGATCAAATTTAAACTAATAACTGGAAGGGGGACAATAAGTAAATCTGCAGCTCTAACACTAAACTTTCAAAAGGGAAACTTTGATAAAATGAGGAAAATAGAAATAAACTGAAAGGTGCAGCTGCAAAGGTTAAAAGTGTTCAACAGGCATGGACATTGTTTAAAAATACAATCCTAGAGGCGCAGTCCATATGTATTCCACATATTAAGAAAGGTGGAAGGAAGGCAAAACGATTACCGTCATGGTTAAAAGGTGAGGTGAAAGAGGCTATTTTAGCCAGAAAAACATCCTTCAAAAATTGGAAGAAGGATACATCAGAAGAAAATAGGATAAAACATAAGCACTGTCAAGTTAAGTGTAAAACATTGATAAGACAGGAAGAGAGAATTTGAAGTTGGCCATAGAGGCAAAAACTCATAATAAAAACTTTTTTAAATATATCCGAAGCAAGAAACCTGTGAGGGAGTCGGTTCAACCATTAGATGACAGAGGGGTTAAAGAGGCTCTTAGGGAAGATAAGGCCATTGCAGAAAGACTAAATGAATTCTTTGCTTCCGTGTTTACTAATGAGGATGTTGGGGAGATACCAGTTCCGGAGATGGTTTTCAGGGGTGATGAGTCAGACGAACTGAATGAAATCACTGTGAACCTGGAAGATGTAGTAGGCCAGATTGACAAACTAAAGAGTAGCAAATCACCTGGACCGGATGGTATGCATCCTAGGCTACTGAAGGAACTCAAAAATGAAATTTCTGATCTATTAGTTAAAATTTGTAACCTATCATTAAAATCATCCATTGTACCTGAAGACTGGACGGTGGCCAATGTAACCCCAATACTTAAAAAAGGCTCCATGGGTGATCCGGGTAACTATAGACCAGTGAGCCTGACTTCAGTGCCGGGAAAAATAGTGGAAACTATTCTCAAGATCAAAATCATAGAGCATATAGAAAGACATGGTTTAATGGAACACAGTCAACATGGATTTACTCAAGGGAAGTCTTGCCTAACAAATCTGCTTCATTTTTTTGAAGGGGTTAATAAACATGTGGATGAAGGTGAACCAGTAGATGTAGTGTATTTAGATTTTCAGAAGGCGTTTGACAAAGTCCTTCATGAGAGGCTTCTAAGAAAACTAAAAAGTCATGGGATAGGAGGCGATGTCCTTTCGTGGATTACAAACTGGTCAAAAGACAGAAAACAGAGAGTAGGATTAAATGGTCTATTTTCTCAGTGGAAAAGGGTAAACAGTGGAGTGCCTCAGGGATCTGTACTTGGACCGGTGCTTTTCAATATATATATAAATGATCTGGAAAGGAATACGATGAGTGAGGTTATCAAATTTGTGGATGATACAAAATTATTCAGAGTAGTTAAATCACAAGCGGATTGTGATACATTACAGGAGGACCTTGCAAGACTGGAAGATTGGGCATCCAAATGGCAGATGAAATTTAAATTGGACAAGTGCAAGGTGTTGCATGTAGGGAAAAATAACCCTTGCTGTAGTTACACGATGTTAGGTTCCATATTAGGAGCTACCACCCAGGAAAAAGATCTAGGCATCATAGTGGATAATACTTTAAAATCGTCGGCTCAGTGTACTGCAGCAGTCAAAAAAGCAAACAGAATGTTAGGAATTATTAAGAAGGGAATGGTTAATAAAACGGAAAATTTCATGATGCCTCTACATTGCTCCATGGTGAGACCGCACCTTGAATACTGTGTACAATTCTGGTCGCCCCATCTCAAAAAAGATATAGTTGCGATGGAGAAGGGACAGAGAAGGGCAACCGAAATGATAAAAGGGGATGGAACAGCTCACCTATGAGGAAAGGCTGAAGAGGTTAGGGCTGTTCAGCTTGGAGAAGAGACGGCTGAGGGGGGATATGATAGAGGTCTTTAAGATCATGAGAGGTCTTGAACAAGTAGGTGTGAATCGGTTATTTACACTTTCGAATAATAGAAGGACTAGGGGGCATTCCATGAAGTTAGCAAGTAGCACATTTAAGACTAATCGGAGAAAATTCTTTTTCACTCAACTCACAATCAAGCTCTGGAATTTGTTGCCAGAGGATGTGGTTAGTGTAGCTGGGTTCAAAAAAGGTTTGGATAAGTTCTTGGAGGAGATGTCCATTAACGACCCCCATGGTAAGTATTTTATTTTCTTCCCGGCCCTCCCCAGGATGACTGGCCCAAGTGACAAGACCTGTATATGAAACAAGACCTGTTCATCATGGACTGAACATCTGCACTCTCCTGACCAATTACATTTCTGAATCCTTCTTATTTTTTTGACTAAGAGCAGCAAATGCACTGCATGACATCACTTTTCTCTCTATCTTCTTCCACCAGGCAAGAAAAACATGCTCAGCTTTATTTTTAAAGGGTTTTCTCCTCTCTCCTGTTACCCAGGATGGGTAAAGCAACCAGAATTGTAGGAGAGAGAGAAATCTGTCATCGGTCATCTTTCCTAGTGTTGCCCAAGTAGAGACCTTACAAAAAGAAAAGTGTGAAACGTGATCCCATGCTCGCTCACTTCTGCTGTTTATGGTGCTTTGCAAATATCTAGCAAGCTTCAATAAGGTACCATAAAGAAGTGTTTACCATAGAATGAAAAGCTCAAGGTTCATTCTATGAAGGGGAAGGGGGAGGCTCAAAAGGAAGGTGAGAGAATGCTTTTTTTTTTTTTTTTTACTGAGAAGATGGTGGGCACCTGAAGTTGACTTCCAGTAGAGATTATAATAACTCAAACTTGCAGAATTCAAGCATGCATGGGACAGACATAGTGGAGGGAGGGAGAAAGCCATAGACTGAATAAGGTCTGTAACACACAGAAAACGGGCAGAAATGGACCAACTGGGTGGATCCTTTTCTGCTGACATCTTCTGTGTTTCTATAATGTCCCCTTTATTTACCCTACTATTCCCTTCTTATAATTCTCCTACCCCAGTGGCACATCTGGATATCGATAGCAGGTCCAAAACTATGGAACGCTCTGCCTGAAGAAATTAAACTGCAAGCAGATATCAAGCAGATATCAAGAAATTTAAGGCAGATCTCAAAACGTGGCTTTTTAAATGTGCTTACTTGGAATCCTAGTGACAACAGAACACGGCATTACTGCAGCACTTTCCTATTTTGTATCTTATCTTTCTGTTTTAATTGATTAACTTAAGCTTATTTTAGTATTTATGTTTTACTGATTATTAAGTTTATATGATTTGATTATGTATTGTATTTTCTTACTTTAATTTATTGTTCACCGTTATGATGGTTCCACTGAAATGACAGTATAAAAATAAATAAACCTTAAACCTTAAGTACTCTTGCTGGCCTGGAGGACTGGCAGACAATCTCTTCTGAGCTTAACCTCAGTGCCTCTTTGTGGACAACAAAGATTGCTGTAGTAGTGTCGACTGCCTTCCCTCCCTTCCTGAGGTGTGCTCCACCCCAGCCAGCCCTGATGGGCGTGAGACTTAAATCTGAGTCTCCTGCATTGCAGCACACAGAGCTATGGTCTGAATCAGGGTGCTGGCCCATCATGACTCTCTTCATTTGAGCATATGCCCTGCCCAGACAGGAAAAACTCCTACTTGTGTTGCTTATTTGTGTTTCCATCAGTGCTAAGTAGGCGGAGCTGAAAAGAGGGAGGATGCTGCATCCTAGGAGACACTACCAGTAAAATAGAAATCTGTAGTATCACAGAGGGGGATTCATAAGAACATAAGAACATGCCATACTGGGTCAGATCAAGGGTCCATCAAGCCCAGCATCCTGTTTCCAACAGTGGCCAAACCAGGCTACAAGTATCTGGCAAGCACCGAAACACTAAGTAGAACCCATCTACTGATTCCAGTAATAGCAGAAGCTATTCCCTAGGTCAGCTTGATTAATGGCAGTTAATGGGCTTCTCCTCCAAGAACTTGTAAACCTTTTTTTAAGCCCAGCTACACTAGCTGCATTAACCACATCCTTTGGCAACAAATTCCAGAGATTAATTGTGCGTTGAGTGAAAAATAATTTTCTCTGATTAGTTTTAAATGTGCTACTTGCTAACTTCATGGAGTGCCCCCTAGTCTTTCTATTATCCGAAAGAGTAAATAACCGATTCACATTTACCCGTTCTAGACCTCTCATGATTTTAAAGACCTATCATATCCCCCCTTAGCCATCTCTTCTGCAAGCTGAACTGCCCTAACCTCTTTAGCCTTTCCTCATAGGGAAGCTGTTCCATCCCCTTTATCATTTTGGTTGCCCTTCTCTGTACCATCTCCAGTGCAACTATATTTATTTTGAAATGCGGTGACCAGAATTGTACACAGTATTCAAGGTGTTTAATATCAGCGATGAAGCAGCAAGAGAGAGAGAGAATATACCTTTATATGGGATAGGTAACTTATATAAATATAGCAAAGTAGTAGAAATTGATGGAAAATTACCACCTGGTCTACCCAGTTTCTTCTGCTAATACTTTTCTAGCTAAGATATCTCCCAGCTCTCACCTGTACAAATTTGACCACGGACGTTGTTCTAGCATTGGTCATCATCATCCTTTATCCTTTTCCTCTCAGCTGTCAGATATGCCAGATTGGCTGACTGGAGAATATCACTCCTCCTTGTGACCTTAGCTGGAACCCATTCTAGGAAAGTTGCCTCCTCTGGGAATGTACCAAAGGACATGGCTGCCGTGGCTGCATATTGGTTGAAACCACCACGTCTTCTGGAGAACTTGATGCAACAATCATGCGAGTTGGCTTTTTCCTCTTCCCTTTTTGACCCTCTCTTGTTCTAGACGATTGAGCGTCTAGGTTCCCATAACCAGTGTAGCTCCCCCTTTTCTTTTATCTAGTGCTCCCCCATCTGCTCTTTCCATTGCCCTCTATATCTGTCCAAAGCATGCTTAAATTCGGTCACTATCCCTGCTTGGAGTCTGGATATGCATTTCTTTGCAAACAAAACAACAACAAAAATCCCACCGAATTTCAGATTTTTTGTTGTTGTTTCTTTTATTCAGGAAATTGTGTGCGCTATTTGCAGGCAGAACGCACTATTTGCTAAAATGAAATAATGACCCCAACCTAAACAAAATTCCTCCAGAAAGTCCCCTGAAATGATACAGAATGAAAGGTTTTGGTCTGCACACCCCGTGCGGGTAGGTTCTATAGGGATCTCCCTATCTCAGTAAAGAAGCATTTCCTCATGGCTCCTCCGAATCTTCTTCCTGCCAAAACTGCACATCAGGAACGTGTGTCCTTGAATTTCTTTTATTATTCGGGGAGACTGCCTCCTTGTGCTTTACTGAAGCCTGCTAAATATTTTGGTCAACAACCTCCTAAGAGCCAAAAAAAAAAACCCAAACCCTCCCACTCAAATGGGGTTTCTTGGCTCCTGAGATCAGGTGATGAGCTAAGTTGGGAACTCGGACTCCTGCTGGTGTTCCCACCCAGGGGAGCCTCAGCCTGCCTCACCCCAGCAACCTTCTTCCTCTGCCAGGGTCGCACGTAAGACAAACGAGTAACCCACCCTGCCCACCAGTGCCCGCATATGTTGGGGGGCGGGGGAAGGAGACACGAGAGGACAAGCCCTGGAAGGCGAGCTTGCCTTAACCGGTAAGGCAACCAATTATATCAATCGGACACTTCACTGTGATACAGGTCAAAAGAAATTCAATTATTAATGCAGGAATGCTTTCTGCTTAAAATGAGCAATACCGGTTAAGGAGGTGTATGTATACACGCACATACCCACAGAATGACCATCTCCCTTTCACTACTTCTCATACTGACCTGAGACACAGACAGACAGCTAAAGAAAACTTGCTGCTAGAACGTTGCCTCTTAAAAAAAAAAATAACCCATTAAACAATATTCAGGAATGAAGTGAACTTTCTTGGTTTTCTAACAGGTACAATTCTTACAGATAAATCTAGTATTTTTTTCTCTTAAATTGGCATTCTAAACTATTTATTAATGTGAAAACCAATAAAACAGTTGAAACATAAAAAAACATTGTTAAAAAATCAACAGTGATCGACGAGGAACATAGGGCCACTCTTCTGGTGGCGTTCTCCTGTTTTTCCCCTCTGCTCATACGCCTTTTATGGGGTTCAAAGGGCAGATTTTTCCAGACTTTTGCACAGGCGCGCAAGCTCGCAGAAAGGAATTCTTGGCCACATGCCAGGAAGGCGGTGACTCGGTTTTTGTTTTTTTTCCCTGCGTTTTCCCTGTAAACGTATGGTGGGGGGTTTTTTCCCCACTGAGAATCCTTTACAGTTCCAGAGTTTTATGGGTTCCAAGTGGGAATCCTCCTGCTGTCCGGTGTCAGAGGGCCAGGATGGGCGTGAGAGGTCATTCCTGGACTACTGTTTACCCGAGGATTATCTTCTTTGGGAAGGCATTTGCGTCTTTCCTTTGGACTCCCTGGAATCTGGGCCCCTTCGGTTTATAGTGGTCCATGTATCTGCAGCTGATAGGCCGTTTTCCTTATTTGAATTTGTGAGTTCATTTTCTTACCGATTGTTGTTTCTTGGAAGACGAGATGCTTGTATAATTATGTTCAAATTATAAATAAAGAGTTTTCAAAAAAGCCACTGTAAAATGACATTCTCACCTTGTCTTTCACAGGCATTTTCTGGAACCAGCAATAAGAAGCTGTTAAAGATTAAAGGGAGAAAGTAAAAAAAAAAACAAAAAACCCCCAACCCAGGGTATCTTTGAATGAAAGCTTGTGGCGTCTTAACTCCAGCAGGGGCCCGTTCTGACTGAGCCAGGAGCCACAGAACGGGCAGGGCCCCTTAATAAACAGAGACCTGCGAGAGGAGCGAGGGACATGACAGCGTTTGCAGCCCGGCAATGCGTTCCCTACCTCAAGCTGCACGGTCCTAGCGCTATAGGAAAGAAAAGACGGTTTGTGTTTGCAGTTCTCCGCCATTCTAAGTAATCCAGAGACTCATACATACAATAAACTAATTTATTTAAATAAGCACATATTTAAAATATAACATTTGGAAATGCAAACCTTTAATTTAGTACAGCATATTACTAAGAAATTTCAATAGATTACATTTATTCAGTGTTAAGTTATTGTGAGGAGTTATAAATACTTCATGAAACAATACCGAGAGCTAGAACCACAGGCCTAGCGTGATGAGGTACTAAGCACGTTTTTCTGACCTCCCACAATGAACCTTGGATGAGGTGGTTAATGGTGTTTGCCCAGAGGTTATAGTGCAGGGCCCTTGCCAGGGGCACAATTTGATTTTTTTTTTTCCACCTCCGCAATTGACCTTGACCCCGACCCCATTCGCTTAACCTCCCTGCTCTCAAAGTTAACCAGTGCTGGGACACAGCGACACTAAACTATGTGGGTTGTGTGCAGTCATAACCTTAAGCAGCACCATATTTCATAAACCAGAGAGCTGTAGACCTATGACACAAAGCCTTCCATGTGCCACGGGAGCAGGTGGGGCAGGGCAGGGAATTTCCAGACTGTGTGCTAGATAGCCAAGCTTGGTGTGCATCCAGTCTCCAACATGTGACAGGCAAAAGGTGTGTGATGCAATTCTTCGAGGGTTAAACGCTGGTACTCAGCCTGGAATGCAAAGTGCTCTGAACTGCTAACTGTCTTGCTATCTAGGCCAGTAGGGCATCTAACATTTTATTTAAATGTAAAACCCAAAAAAGACTTGGGGGAAAATTTTCAGTGCCGATGGATGCCTAGATTGTTCAGTGGGTATTTCCTTAAGTGCAAAAGAATTGTGACCTACATGACTCATGGGCCCATATCTATAAACATAGGGAACAGCAGGTGATGTGTACTTATTGTTAAGAAAGAAAAAATATGTCTGGAAAATTCAGTTTTGTTCTACAGTACATGAACAGGGAACTCCTTATTGATGCAAGAGGTACGAAGAAACAAAGGTAAACCCAAGGTCAAAGATTTCCTTACAGGATTCCAGAAATTCTCATAAATTTGAAAACAAAATCACAAATAAAGCTGCTTCACTTCAGAATAAGTCGGGTAGTTATACATCTTATATATTAGAATGGAAATCTTTTGTGGTTTAAAAAAAAGTCATACATTCACTGGCACACTTATAAGTATGTAAGTACATAAGACTTGCCATACTGGGTCAGACAAAGGTCCATCAAGGCCAGTATCCTGTTTCCAACAGTGTCAGTCCAGGTCACCTGGCAGGATCCCAAGGGGTGACAGGTTGCTGTGCTGGAGCCTGGATGGTGCAAGCTGGTGGAAGAAGCTGCCTGAGGAATAAAAAATAGTGCTGTTCAGTCCCTCTGACTCTGTGTCAATGCTTCATTTACAGCACCACTGACCCTCTCAAGTCCTGCAGAGAAAACTACTCAGGCCACCTCTTTGCTACCAGGATGCTTGAGTGGATGAAGGGACAGTCTCTTTTGTCCTGGGGCAATGATATTCATGTCACTGTTCCCGCCGTGCAAAGTGATAGCTCGTCCTGCTGGGCTCAGTTGCAGTTGGTCCCACTCGACTCAGTAGGAGCTGGTCCCATTAAGCTCAGAAATAGCTTAGAGTACACTGAGGTTGCAGCAGTCCATAATTGCCAAGAATACAGGGGTCAGTATTAGCTGAGGGTTATAGAGGTCAGTTGAGACTGTTATCACAATCTTGTTTCCAAGTCTGGTTCTTCACAGTTCAAATCTAAGGAACACAAAACAGACATGTTTATAGCTAAATTATATTCTTCCATAACATCAAAAAATGCTCTACGATACCTGGACACGAGCTGTCAATGTCCTGGTTTTAGTCCGGAACAAATGATCATGTTACAGCCTTGTCCCCTTTTTTCAAAACTTAACTTTCAAAATAATTTAAAGACTGTAATGGCCTATCTTGACCTGTTCACTGCAGATGACCTGGTGTGGCATAGAGGTCTGTAGGTCAAGTTAAGAAGAGTTTTGCTTTGCTATGTAGTTGACTCTGTGGAAGTTTCCCTAAGAAATCACCAGCTCAGAGTCAACTCTTAAGGACAAGATAAACTCAAGAGAAAAATCAGCCCAGTAGTTTACCTCAATGCTTAGTGCTGTCTCAGACACTATTTAATATTTATATATATGACCTGCCAGAAACCATGGCTCTCAATATTATCTAGAGTGATGATATTTGTTGTAGTCTCCAGGTTCAAATTTTCTCTGAGTTAAAGGATGACCTGAATTCCTGGCATAAGCAGCTTGGAATCTATCGACCTTTTGAGATCCTGGCCAGGTGCTTGTGACTTGGACTGGCCACTGTTAGAAACAGGATACTGGGCTTGATGGACCCCTCAGTCTGACCCAGTATGGCAAGCCTTATGTTCTTATGCTGATATAACCCTCGAAAATCGGTGTTCACCATCTTCCACCTCCATAATGCCAAGTTTTTCAAAGGAACTGAATATCTTTCGGAATGGCCACAGGCGGAAACAACCAAAATCCAGTCTAAAACAGCAGCAGAGGTCAAGAGAAGAAACAGTAACAGCTACCGGGAAATGAAATAGGACATTTTAAATAAAGTTTCCAGCTTCATTTCAATTTGTCATTAAAATGACATGAAAGAAAAGTGAATGAAATTTCATTTGTTTTCATTTCTTTCATTTATAAAAAGTACTGCCGCCCAACCCCCCCACACACACCCACCCACTTCTGGGCCTATCTCCTGATTGCTTGTCACTCCTGCCCTTCTGCTACTGTGATTCGAAATGGCACTGGCAGACCTAGTCCAGCACCATTTAACATTTCTCCTGCACAAAATGGCGCCAGTCTGGGCCTAGCCGGCACCATTTTTAATGGCATAATTATCAATGGCATTGTCCTTGTTCCGCCAGTGCCATTTTCCTTCACAGTACCCTGTAGGGCAGGAGTGACTGGGAATTGTTCCGGCTTTTTGAAGCTCGACGTGATAAGAGGGTTTTGAAGGGGTGGAGGAATCAGAAGGGAAACCCAGGATTGTTTGTTTGTTTTGTTTTTTTTGGGGGGGGGGGTGGGGAAGGAGAATGGGAAAGATTTCTTATGTTTTTTGTAAATTGTATTTGTTTTTTTGGGGTTTTTTTTTTAGATAAATGAAATAATAAACCATACGCAAAAACAAATGGAACAAAAAAAAAAAGTCTGGTTAAAACTGAGTAGGGTGTGTGATAAATAGGTGCAACTACCTTCACGGTTCGGTCACCTGCTCTTGCCTGGTGCTTTTCTATGTCAGAATATTGCCTGGGCCTAATCATCTCACACAAAACTAGCTGAGTCCATGCGAGCTGTGGCCGGAGCTCTGCGCTCCACTCCACTTCCATTGGTCAACATCTCGCCACCCAAGATCAAGCACGAAGCTGCAGCAGTAAAGCTCGTTGCCTACTGTGCTCCGAAAAGCCATTGATGCCATCACATTCAGACATGTTTCAGTCACCCATACCCTGCAATTAGGCGAGCTACTCAAAATCGCCCCCTGTTTGTCTACACAGGGGAATTTTCTGTACCAAAACAAAGCAGGCAGGCTAGAAAGCCTAAACAGAGGACGGGCCAGATTAAACAGGCAATAGCACAAGAACAAGTGGCCAAACGCAGAGAGGAGACTCCATGCTGAGGCAGGGAGGTTCCTATAGGGCTGGTCTTGCTGCGCCATGAAGCCTTAAAGACGGCGGCTAGAGTGGGTCCAAGCTTGCCCAGTGAGAGCTCCTGTTGGGGGGGGGGGGGGGGGGCGGCACTGCCTAGAAGTCAGATTTGTGACACCAATCCATTAGTAATGCATCTGTGACAGTGCGCCCTAGAGAAACCCTCCAAACACCTTAAGAGACCGGTCCCTGCACTCTGGACCCGGTCCACCTTAACACAGGACATTCTGGGTGCAGGGTGTCTTTTCTGCGCAGGAATAAAGCATAGGCCCAGAGGAGGTTCTTTATAACTTAACTGACCTACTGATGTTATTTGGGTGAAGTACTGCAAGGTAAGCCGTTTTGGAATTACCGGTATGTTTATTGTGTGAAGAATAAAGTTGTGCAAGAGAAAACTGGAGTCCAGACTGTATTCTGTCCTTCAGCCAGCCATAGGCCGCTCGCGCTTTGTGACAAATGGTGTCAGGTTGGGGATTTTCTTAGAAGTGTACAGCAATGTATTTCTGTGTCCTCGGAGTTCCCCAGTCCCAGAGAACCTGAGACTGGAGGTCTGGCAGATGGAAAGGCCAGCCAAGCCACTCCCGGAGGCCATGGATGCCCAGAGAGAGAGGCAGATTTTAAACGGCAGCAGCTGCTCGCAGAACTTCAGGAGATTGCCAGAGAGGTGACCCAATGGGAGGTGGACCTAAAGCAAGCTGCCAGAGAGAGCACTATGCTAGTGAGCAAACTGGGGCAATGTGCTCTGAAAAACCCTGGAAGGCCTGACCGTGGAGGAACGCAGCAGAGAAAAGTCTCCGCGGGGCACTGCAGGGAGGCCTGAGGTCCGAGCTACAGGAGGTCCCACGGAAAGCCCTGTAGGGTACCCAAACCCCGAAAAGAGCCTGGGAGAGGGCAACACAGACTGCCCAGAAGGGGGCAGTCTCAAGGAGCCTGAGAGAGGCGCTAGCAAGGGGCAAGAGAGTTCAGAAACTGCTCTGCTGGAACAGATGCCAGAGCAAAAGCCAGAAGGACAGGAGTCCTACCACACTGTTGAACAGGAGAGCAGCACCCTTCTAGCATGGCTATCCCACTCACCGAGAGCGGTGTGACCCAGGAAACCAAGGAGATAAAGCCAGAGCAAGAAGTCAATACTGAGGCAGTGCTCCAGCAGTCGAAAGAGATGCCAGACCGGGTTGGGGAAGACTGTCCTGCTACCCATCAGCAAGAGGAAGAGAGTGAGAAAGCCAGGACTGGCGAAGAAATGGATTTTTTGGAAATCCAGCCCAGAGTGGTCAAGATGCCAGTAGAGACCAGTGAAATGGACATTCCGGGGAGCTGGACGCTGGGGTTAACCAGGGTGGGTTGCCCAGAGAACCATGAGGACTTGAGGAGCTGTAAGGAAGCCTCCTATAAAAAGGGTGGGGGAGGGGTACCTCAGGAGAAGAGGAAGCAACCCTTGATACAGAGAATCCCCAGCGGGTAAAGTGCTTGGCGTTCCAAGGTTTGGCATCCCGTATCCTGAGGAAAGAGGACGTCCCAGATTGAGACAGGTTCCAAGGGCAAGCGTAGCGGGGTCCTACGGTGGGACATAGCCCTGATAGGGGCAGTCGCTCAGTTGGGTAACATTGAGCTGAGGGGGAGGGCATGTGGCAGAGTGCCCTATAGAAACCCTCAGAACACCTTAAGAGACCGGTCCCAGAGGTCTAGCCCAGGTCCACCTTAACGCAGGGCATTCTGGGTGCAGGGTGTCTCCTTTGAGCAGGAGTAAAGGGTAGGCTCAGAGGAGAGCAAGACAGGCCCTGGGGAGGAGAAGGTAGCTCCTTATAACATAACTGGTCTACTGATGTCATTCAGGTGAAGTACTGCAAGGTTAGCAGCTTTGGAATTGCATTTATTGTGTGGAGGATAAGGTTGTGCAAGAGAAAGCTGGAGTCCAGCTCGCGCTCTGTGACAGCTTCTAACATTGGAGCTTTGGCTTCTAACTTAGATATACAACTGCATAACATTACAAATTGTGTCCCTTATGTGCTACTACCATGCTTATATAGTGTGTTTAACATATAGACTACAGTATTTGGCAATCCAAGTATTATGTTAGAGGTATGGTATGAGATGCTTTACTTACTAGTTCTCTGCTCCTCTGGTGGTGAATATTTATTCTTCCGATTCTCTACAATTAAAGATCAATTCCCAGTTACAAGAAGTCGCATGTCAGCAGTATGTGAGTGGGTAGGGAGATGTGATGGATAGGGGAGCCACATAGCTACAAAAGCATATAATGGTTGCTGATCTTTTCTTGAATTCAATATGTAGAGCCCGCCCTCTCCCAGGTTATGCACCACAGTTCAGTATTGGGGTGATCCTTTAAAGCGAGCCTCCAGCAGTAAAAGTCAGTATGTAAAATGAAACTTTCAGGCTTGCATATATCGCACTGAACAGAAGTTTCACTTTCATCTGGGCAAAACTGTTCAACTCATTGTGTTTTTGGTTTTTTTCTGCTTTTGTTGTTGTTGGTTTTTATTTTTGATTTTTTTTTTTACACCTGGCATTTTCCTCTTCCTCCTTTGCAGTTCCAACTCAGTCAGTACTGAGTTCTGACACCATGAGCCTTCATTTCCCCTATTTTATAACTCGAAAAGCTAACTGGACAAACCCTTTGAATATTGACAGTAGAAATGCATTAGTCTCAGGGCGATGTTACTTTTTTTAGGCGCTGACATCATCAGACGGCGCCTGATGAGGTCTCTCGCCCTGAGCCTGGCATTCCCTGCAAGTCCTGTAGGTTCTTCACGCAAGATCCGCTTTAGGGATTTTAGTTCTCAAAGCTGTAACTAACTACTCAAAACCCAGAAGAGCACCAACAGCTACTCACTTTCTTTGGCACAAGGAGAACAGTTTCTAACCAGCATGAAGGTAGCGAAAATGATCACGACAGAGGTAGCCACGCCCACCGTGATGGAGAGAATGTCCTTGAGATCACGAGGGGGGCTTGGCGTTACAATCCCTAGAAAACAGTAAATAAAAAAAATCATCGGGATGCACACGATAATGAACCAGCCTAATAACAATATGGCAGTAGCACTCAAATACTGATTAAGGTAACTTAAGGGAAGCTGTTCCCTGGGGTACATTTCGCGCTGGATTAAAAAATGGTGCGCGTGAATTACATTTTCAAATAAACTTAGTCAACACGAAAAGCAAGTGCAAGGAGCACGGATCCCTTGTACCCCTGTGCAATTTACAAAGGGAAAGTATGCTCGGCAAGTACCCATAGACTTTGCACCTGAGCGGGTTATTTTGAAGTTCACCATCTACGTGTGCACCACAACACCACTTGATGGCCAATGTATGAAAATATTGAATCACACCCACTAAAGTGGGTTCTACTTAGCATGTGTGTGCAGTTAGCATGCATGATGACACCTAAAAGCAGTGTCCATAAACTATGTCCGCCTGAGAGCTAAATATAGTAACATAGTAATCACAGCAGAAAAGGACCAGATGGTCAATCCAGTTTGCCCAGCAAGCTTCTTATGGTAATATCTATCATGTGAGTGGCTGCTACAAAGCACAGCAGATACGTGCTAAACTGAGCAAGCTCATTTCTCTTTTCCACATGGCTCCATCTCCTTGCTTCACGCCTACACAAAGGGGCAGTTGTCAGTGCTGAAGGAAGGAATAGGGGAGCAACTGGATCCCAGCAGAGGTGCTTAAAAGAGAGCAAAGTTTCAGAAGAGGAAAATCCATACAACTGCCTGACTTGTGTTGTGTCTTGTACTCCTTGTGTGTATGATGTTTCTTTTATATGCCCATTGTTCCGGGTCTAGGGGTGAGATGGTGAGGGAATGAATGTGCATTTTCTGTCAGTTAGCCGTCTGGGCTAAGAGAGTGTGGTTGGTGAGGGAATGGAATAAGAGGATGAGTGACTGCGTGTGGAAGAAGTATGAGGGGGTGACAGGGTAGGTGTCGTGGAGAAGAGAGAGGCAGGATGGTTGTGTAAGAAGGGTGGAGGCTTAGTACAGTGCGGGCAGAGATGGAAAGGGAGAAGGTAGTAGTGGGGCAGGGACTGTGGCAGAGCTGTCAAGTCAGAGAGGTGCGGAAGGGAACCCAGAGAGCCCAGATCTGGGCCCGTAAGACACTGAGTGGATGAATGCAGGAAAGTGAGGGATCAAAGGGCTGGGAAACAGTTAAGGAAGAGATGTCAAGGAGGCAAGGAATCCCCAAAACCTGTGCCTCCTAGGTCTGTTAAAGAGGTAGGGGATGGAGAGGGGAAGGAAAGTGCAGAGGAGCCACAGGTTGGACCAGCACGATGGAGACGGACACACAACCACGCCAACAGAAGTTTACTTCACTCAAGAAGAGAGCCATCACGTTCTGGAGATGATACTGGAAAAACAACCCAACAGCAATGTTCTCTTTGAGGACACTCCACAAGAAAATCCCTGACAGTAAAGAAGCACATTTGGAAACGAGCAACTTCAGATGTGAGTAGAGGACAATCAAACGCATTCAATATTTATATCCGGATAGTAAAAGGGGCATCTGAGAGAAGAGTGCAAAGAGCCATGGCCACAATGGCCTCCTGGCTCTCTTCTGCTGTTCCTGGCCTCTTTCTGCTCCAGGGCTTTTCTTGCCTCCTTCTCTCTCTCTCTCTCTCTCTGCTCCTTCTCCTCCTCTCGCCTTTATCTCCACCTTTCCTTCTGTCTCACTCTTTCTCTCTGCTCTCCTCCACCCCGTCCTTGCCCTCCATGCTACATCTCCCCTAACGCCTCCTATTGCAGCACCGTATCTGCTCCATCTGTAACCCTCCGCCTAGGTGTCCTGTCAGCTGAGCTTTTTCAGTGATGGGCGTGCTACTCCTGCCACTACAAACATTAACATAGTACTCAAAGGAGAGTGCAGCGCTACAAAAAGGTTAACACCTGGTCTGAGGCAAATGGTACGTTTTGGGCCTTACTAAGCCCATATTAAGTCGTGCATGGAGGAGAGCATACCATGTGCACCAGGTGAAGCCTCATTTACATCTGACATGTCTTCATTTGCATGCACCTGTGCATTAATTTTAGCATGTACCTGCTAACATCTTCTGACCCCAATTTAGCTTGCATGCTAGGCTCTTAGTGCATAGCATAGTTTTTTATATAAATGCTAAATGAGCATAGCATGCACATCAAAACTTTTCAGTGTAGGCCCCCTTAGTGTCACCTGGCCAGTTTTCTTGGGGATTTTCCTGGAGAAAATTCATTACCAAGCCTGAGGACAGTGGAGTTCTCCTCTGGATGATAGGGGCTTTGCACTGAGCAGGCAACGTCGAATGCCGTAGTGAGCTCCATCACCAGCAGGCTGCTTAGGTTGTACGTCTGTGTCTCGGGATCTTGAACGAAGGTGGTCGTAACGAAGCTGTGGGGGAACGCGACCTCCCCAGTTACGTTGTACCAGATGAGATCCGGTTTTGGGTAGCCCCCGTGGGACAGGCAGGTGAGGTTTGCAGTGGATGCCTTTGCTGCAGCTGCTTTTGAAATGATGGGTTGGCTGAAAGGAGCTGCAATTAGAAGTGTCCAGTTTAATGTTAATTGGAACAGATCTGCAGAAAAAAACCCAAGACTTTCAGCTCAGCTCTGGCCGAGTGTTGTGCGCTACACTTCTGCTTATTGCACGAGGCATCGCCTCACTTGAGCACCCGATGAGCCAGTTCTAAGGTTTCATCAGAGCCAGTGCTACCTGTTTTTCTGCCTTGGGCTGATCTCCTGCCCCTTCATGGACTTCCCTTTTTTCCTCCTGCATTAAATTTAGGACCTTGTGCCCTGAACATCATTTGCAGGCGTGGTGGGCCGTGGAGTAAGGCTACCAGATTTGGGACCCGTGCTCCCCAGCGTGCCAGCGGTGAGAAAGCAGCTCATTTAGGGGAGAAGGGAGCTGCTATCCAGTGAACTGTTCCCATGGAAAACTGTAGCAATGTACTCTCCAAATAGACCTAAAAGCCCAATCTTTACATTTATCTTTTTTTTACCACAAAATGTTTCAAACCAAGTGCAAAAGCCTCAAGGCTGGCAGGTAGGTCCGACATAGAAGAGAACGAATTATTCACCAGAAAAATTTATTTATTTATTTATTTATTTATTTATTGGTTTTTATATACCGCCGCTCATCAGAGATATCACGTCGGTGTACAGAGAACGAAAAAATACGCAATTGCGTTGTACATAAAACAGTATGATAACTGAGAACCAAAACATTAAAACAGTTAAATGCTTTAACAAAAACAGGTTATAAAAATATAAATAGATATATATAGATAATATAATATGGATAAGTTGTAATAACACGACTTATTATAGTTTATATATACTTATATACTTATTTATAGTTTATATTATATAAATTCAAATCAGCCACCAAAATCTGGCGGTTATGCACCGGTAAATTATGTGTGGGCGACATGCCCGTGTCAGAGACTTTGAACTGGGGGTCTCGGGGTATTTAATACTGATGCGTTATTATATTAATGGTCGCTTATCAGACAATAAAATCATTTCCAACCTTTGCATTTTCTGGCTCACTGTGTCTCCTTCTTTCTCCTTGCTCTTTTTTATTTTCTCTCTCTGGCATTCCCCTTTCCTTCAAAGTTGATATTTTAATACTTTCTCTTCCTCCTTGTCTCCTCTTGCTGTTCCTCCTTTCCTCCACATCTCATTCCCCTTCCTGAATCCCTTCCTCCCCCCCCCCCCCCCCAAATCCATGGTCCTCTTTCTCTCTCACCCTCATGCCCTCGCCCTCCTCCTCCTCTTTACATCTTCCTCCACTCCTTTCTCCCTCCCCATCCCCCCTACACAGAGTACTCTCTCCCCCCTTCTCTCTGGCCTGTCCCACTCCATCCCTTGCCCTCTCTCCTTCTCTTCTTCATCTCCTGTCCCCGCTCACTCTCTGTCCCATACCAGGAGCCGAAGCCGTGAAAAAAGTGCGCCCTCACACGCCACCCGACCACACGACAGTGACGACACCAGGAGCTGGGAGGCTCGGTTACGTGTTTTAAACTAACAAATATCCTATAATTCTAAAGAAGTGTAAAAGGCACGTTCATGGGAGCCCGACTGCCAGGAGCACAGGGCTTACAATGTAATCATTGCTTGCCACAGTGATGAAGGATTTAATAAACTGAATAAACAAGCTTAATAAATTGCTGAGTTGCAAAGAGGAGGCTACTGTGTGAGAAAACGCCAGCACCCTAATATTAATTTCCTTGAGGAAACCTAGCACCTGATTCACATAGGGCCTGCTTTTTAAAAGCATTTACTTGAGTAAAACTGGGCTTTATTCGAGTAAATGCACTTTACTCGAGTAAGTGGGTTTTTGAAAATTGCTACAATATATGCCATTGAATTGTCCATAGGATTTACTCACGTAAATGCACTTTACGTGAGTAAATAGCGTTTGAAAATTGCTACAATAGTAGTTACATTTATGCGCATAACTCCTTTTGAAAATTACCCCCTAAGGGTTTTTCCCATAGACACAAAATGGGAGAAAAGCCTGAAGGAATCCAGCCCTTAGTTTGGTAGAACCAAGGTCTAGAAAAGAATGGAGTTAACTTCCGAAAGAGCTGGTGCATTTCCCCTATCTGTTGGGAAGTTTTGGGAAATGGTTGCATCTCTGGTTTAAGAAGACAAATCCTTAGTGGGGGGGGGGGGGGGGGAGTGAAAAATGGGGAGAGTGCTGGGGTCTCTATGCTGAACCACATCACCCATCTGCTTCTCCCTGACCCCTTCCACCCAAGGTTAGACATAATATGCTCCCCTGTTCCTCTCCTCCCCCAGACCAGATCCCAGCAGCCTCTGACATGCCTCCCAGTTGCAGCAGTACTAGCCCCCTCCTTACAACCGCCATGACGAAGGCAGACCGGTCTCCTTTCAGCTGCACGGGCCACCCGCTCTCTGCCTGCCCACCCTCGCAGTTGGCTTCCAGCTGCGCAGGCTAACGGCCAGCCTGCCCCCCCTCCCCCCCCGCTACCTGCCAATCCATGCAGGCTGACACGCTGCTCGCCCCCATTTTCCTGCACGCCCGAGCTATCGCTACCTCTCACCCCGACTGCCACTGTGTTCCCGCAGTACTGGCGCCTGTGGCCCAGACCATGTTTGCCATAGAGTCACTCTAACACCAAGTTCAATCTTCCCTCTTCTCAATCCTCAGAAGGTTCTCTCCACATCCCCTCCCGTGAAGCCAAAGAAAGCTCTAAATACATGCCCCCAGCCCCTCCTCCCCGCACCTCTGGAAGACTCCACCCACATCACCTTCCTCCAACTCCAGAGAGCTCTCCCTGCATCCCCTCCACCCATTCTGCCTCTCCCCACATTGCTTTCCTCCTCCTTCCCTGGTTAGCTCTCCCCACATTCTCCTCAGCTTTCTTCACCAAAGTTCTTCCTGCATCCTTCAACCCCCAAAGAAATTCTCCATGCATTCTTGCCCCCCCCCCCCCCGAGCTCTACCCTATTCTTATACCCCCACCAAAAACTCTCCACATCATTGTTTTCCCTAATTCTGTCTGCCTCACAATCCATGGCAGTATTGGTGATGCTTAACACGGCGTGTGTGGGGGGTCAATCTTATGGGTTGAGCCGTGGAGATCCTGAAGATCTGATGACTCGTACCACGTAGAATAAGTTGGCAGTGTAGTGAGCATCACCCACTGCTCCTGCCAACCTGGGCAGGGAGGAGGAAGTGAAGATAAGTCAGGCTGAGTGCGCAGTGCTCATTTCACTGCTGACACAGCTGTTCAGTGACACCGACATGGCACCCCCCCCTCCTCCCTCCCGAGCTACCATCCTGTGCAAGTGCACAGATTGCACTGTAGGTCACCCCACATCTGGGTTTCATCTCCCACAGAATTCTGGGCTTTTCTCAGTATGAACTTTTTTTAAACGAAGAGATGATAAGCATTGAAAGTTTCGTCTGCTCCATGTGACCTGTCCTGTGGATGTCTGCCAACTGCTCTGATTTGGTATTAAAATTAAAGTATGATTTTCCATGTTCTTCTTTTGTCTTTTATGTTGCTAGAACTGAGCACCACTTTGGGCTTATAAATTTAAATAAATAACAAGCTCTTTTTTTCTCCTGTTTGGATGATTCTATTCTTCCCATAGAAGCTAAATCCCAACAGGTTCGTAATTTATTTCATCAACATAAATGATGAATAGCCAGGCAACACAATGCTATTAATCTTATTTCTGAATTGTATTTTATGGGAAATTGATGCACAGGTGGGTAAAATGACTCGTTCAAGGTTTTCTGGGCGGTCACCAGTTCAGGGGACACTTGAACTTGGCTCTGTGAATTTCTTTTGACGTACAGTTCTGCGCTCTACCTCGCAGATCAAACCTCCTTCCATAGAAGATCCAGACAGACTTTCTAACAGCAGCAAATGCCACAGCAGGGGCAGAGTTGCATTACATCTGTATATTGAAAGGGATATTCACTGACCCTTTTAACTTAGGTTTGCATCTGCTAGGTTTTCCATCGCTAGTTTTTTGAGGGCCCCACCACAACCCAACTTTTCTCGCCTCCCCCCACCCCATGCTACCTTACCTGTAACTGTCAGCTTCACATACAGAGGTGGCAGTGATATGTAGACTCCGTTCTCTTCTCGTCGTTGCACATGGCAGCTGTAGATCCCTTCGTCGGACACTCGGATGGCAGATAAGAATAAGGAGCAGTTGGCATGCAGGGCCGTGCGGTTCACATACGCCTTGTCCTGGTGTTCTGTTTCTTTCTTCCCATCATTCAGTGAGAACATTACCATGTCGCCCTTACATAAGAACATAAGAAAATGCCATACTGGGTCAGACCAAGGGTCCATCAAGCCCAGCATCCTGTTTCCAACAGTGGCCAATCCAGGCCAAAAGAACCTGGCAAGTACCCAAAAACTAAGTCTATTCCATGTAACCATTGCTAATGGCAGTGGCTATTTTCTAAGTGAACTTAATAGCAAGTAATGGACTTCTCCTCCAAGAACTTATCCAATCCTTTTTTAAACACAGCTACACTAACTGCACTAATCACATTCGCTGGCAACAAATTCCAGAGTTTAATTGTGCGTTGAGTAAAAAAGAACTTTCTCCGATTAGTTTTAAATGTGCCCCATGCTAACTTCATGGAGTGCCCCCTAGTCTTTCTACTATCCGAAAGAGTAAATAACCGATTCACATCTACCCGTTCTAGACCTCTCATGATTTTAAACACCTCTATAATATCCCCCCTCAGTCGTCTCTTCTCCAAGCTGAAAAGTCCTATCCTCTTTAGTCTTTCCTCATAGGGGAGTTGTTCCATTCCCCTTATCATTTTGGTAGCCCTTCTCTGTACCTTCTCCATTGCAATTATATCTTTTTTTGAGATGCGGCGACCAGAATTGTACACAGTATTCAAGGTGCGGTCTCACCATGGAGCGATACAGAGGCTTCTGCCAGTACACGCGGTAGTTCACCAATGATTCCTTTGGCCCAATGTTGTGATTGCAAGGCAGCTCAGCTGTGCTGTTGATCACCACCTGAATGGGCACAGTACTACCCAGGCCTACGAGAAGAAGCAAAAATACCCAGAAAGAATTTCTGCAGATCATACATATAAGGCTATTTGTTCTTAAGACAACTGGAAAGCATGAATATTTGCTTAATATCCCTTATCAAACTTGAAGCTCTCCAACACTGTAGGTCATCTGATGGTAACACTGAGGTCTATATTCAGTCAGTGTCTGCATAGCCGGATAAACCTATCTGGTTAACTTAGGAGGTATATTCAGTAGTGCAGTTGTACAATCTTAAAGTTAGCAGGATAATATTATCTGGCTAGCTTTAGGACAGCTCTTTGGCGTGATCAGACTTAAGCTAGATATGTTATCCAGCTAATGTAAATCCTCCCCAAAATGCTTCCTGAACGCACCTAAGTTATCAGACTAAATTTTAGCTGAATAATAAGATCCAGTTATAATTAATGGAGAGTGGTTAGAGCAGTGGACTATGAACCAGGAGACCAGGGTTCGAGTCCTGCTGTCACTCCTTGTGACCTTGGGCAAGTCACTTTACCCTCCATTGCCTCAGGTACACAACTTAGATTGTAAGCCCTCTGGGGATAGGGAAATACCTACAGTACCTGAATGTAAACCAGTGTGATATCTCGATTGAGATCGAATGTCGGTATATAAAAATAATAAATAAATAAAATAAACAAGTGCCCAAATATTAATTTGGCTGGACAACATCTGAGTTCTCCAGCTAAATGAATATGGACCTCCTTATTTTAAAGTAATGCTATGCATTAGGAACACTGTGGTATAGTACTTTAATAGTAACACTAGAGGAACAATAGATTGTACGGTCTTGTCTGCTACAGCTTAACACTCTTTCCTTAAAGTACTGTGGATTTTCAAGGTAGCATTATGGCATTTAGAACTGCAACATTTGTTGTCTTTGGCTATAGAGAGTTGTAAAGCAAATGTTTCAGAAGGATCAGGGTAGGCAGCAAAACAGTTTTCATCAATCTCTGTATGTTCAAAAACATAACAACTATGTCACTTTTCCACCACATATACCAACCATAATTGTCACCTTCCCTACCGCATTTAGTAATAATATCAACTTCTCTACATCATATACCAGCAATGATTGTCATCTTCTCTACCGCATACATAGTAACAATATCACCTTCTCTGTCACATATACCAACAATGATTGCCATCTTCTCTACTGCATATACCAACGATTGTCACCTTCTCTACCACATGTAGTAACAATATCACCTTCTCTACCGCATATACCAGCAACGATTGTCACCTTCTCTACCACATATTCCAACAATGATTGTCACCTTCTCTACCACATATAGTAATAATATCACCTTCTCTACCACATATTCAAACAACGATTGTCACCTTCTCTACCACATATAGTAATAATATCACCTTCTCTACCACATATTCCAACAACGATTGTCACCTTCTCTACCACATATAGTAATAATATCACCTTCTCTACCACATATTCCAACAATGATTGCCACCTTCTTTACCACATATAGTAACAATATCGCCTTCTCCCACATATACCAACAGTGATTGTCACCTTCTCTCACATATAGTAATTTTACCTTCTCTATCACATATGTTAACAATGATTGTCACCTTCTTTACCACATATAGTAATTTTACCTTCTCTACCACATAAAGTAACTTTACCTTCTCTACCACATATGTTAACAATAATAGTCACCTTCTTTACCACATATAGCAGCTGTGAGGTCAATATTCAAAAGAATTGTTTAACTAACTTTGGAAGATAGCTGGATAAATCTTCAGGGTTTTAAATTACCCCACCCCTGCGGAGTGGATACATTTTTTGTGGGAACCCATTATGCACATACAATTTATCTATACAAAAAGAAGCCAGACTAGAGGTATTCTATAGGATAGTAAAACTTTAGCCAATCTGAGCAGCTATTCAGCGTTGAACAACCATAGCTATGTGGGTAAGTCTTGGCAGTGGGGACTTTCCAAGAGGGAAAGTTCTTGACATCACTAGAGCTGTCTTAGGCTGAACAACAATTTACAAGAGCAACTCCAAAGATACGAGAAAGAGAGAGACTGAGACTATCTATAAGACTATCATAGTAGGCAAGTATTTATATCTCTATAGAAGGGGTATCTAATAGCTCGAGGTGAGGTGTTGGTGGTGGTTTAGGGTTTAGGCACCAGATTTCCATGTAGAGTAAGACGTACGAACAGACTTTCCTCATTCAAAATGACGTCAAATAAGGTGAACTGTGCTGTTCGTATATCTCACTCTACATGAGAAACTGGCCCCTAAACCCCCACCAACACCTTGTCTCGAGGTATTTGATGCCCCTCCTATAGTCATATAAATACTTGCACACTGTGAGGGCCTTCTCAGAGGGTCTCGTGCTCTCTCTCTCTCTCTCCACTTCCCTCCCCTCTTTCAGGCATATCATACCCTTCCCAAAATTTGCATTTGTGCAGTGCAGTAGCGTTATTAACGCCATAATGTATTTGGATGAATGACCCTGTAATTCTGTAAAAATAACTACAAGAATATGGAAAACATAAATGAACATAAGAACATGCCATACTGGTTCTGACCAAGGGTCCATCAAATCCAGCCTCCAGTTTCCAACAGTGGTCATTCCAGGCCATAAGAACCTGACACCTACCCAAAAACTAAGTCTATTCCATGTTACTAATGCTAGTAATAGCAGTGGCTATTTTCTAAGTCAACTTGATTAATAGCAGGTAATGGATTTCTCCTCCAAGAACTTATCCAAACCTTTTTAAAATCCAGCTAACACTAACTGCACTAACCACATCCCCTGGCAACAACTTCTAGAGTTTAATTGTGCGTTGAGTGAAAAAGAACTTTCTCCGATTAGTTTTAAATGTGTGACATGCTAAATTCATGGAATGCCCCCTAGTCCTTCTATTATCCGAAAGAGTAAATAACCAATTCACATTTACCCGTTCTAGACCTCTCATGATTTTAAACATCTCTATCATATCCCCCCTCAGTCGTCTCTTCTCCAAGCTGAACAGTCCTAACCTCATTAGTCTTTCCTCATAGGGGAGCTGTTCCATTCACTTTATCATTTTGGTGCCCTTCTCTGTACCTTCTCCATCGCAATTATATCTTTTTTGAGATGCGGCGACCAGAATTGTACACAGTATTCAAGGTGCGGTCTCACCATGGAGCGATACAGAGGCATTATGACATTTTCTGTTATATTCACCATTCCCTTCCTAATAATTCCCAACATTCTGTTTGCTTTTTTGAATTCCAATGCATTTTATGCTCTGCTGGGATACTGTTCCTTCTGATAATAAATTGCCCTGTTCAGGAAGTGAGGTGGAGAGATGTATAAGGGGTTAGTAAATAGGGATAATGTATTGCTGTTTAAGGCATCCTGACTCTAGAGATAGTAATTAGGAACAGTTCCGTTTCATATCAGACCCGCTGCCAGGGCTCATCTGATCAGGAGGATGAGGAAAGCACAGTTTTCTGAGCTCATTTTATTCTATCTGAGAAGGTTTCGTAGAGGTAGGAAGTTTAGGAGTTAGTGAGAGAAGAAAACAGAAACAGGAAATGAAAATGGTAAGAAAGTATGGTCAGGAGCTACTGAGAAAGGGAAATAAAGAGATGGAAGGAGGTCACTCAGAGCTATAGAAAGGGACAAATGAGCAAGTAGGAGGTGCTGGAAGAGAGATTAAAAAGTTTAATATAGATGCACAGGTGCTAACTCACTGAAGAATTCCAGGATCCAGAGGGAACAGCATCCCAGCCGAGCATAACATGCGTTGGAGTTCAAAAGGGCTAGAGCTCAGAGCATCCCATAGCCATGGGATAGGGAGAATAAAGCTGAAGATGGCGTGGAATCTGTGCTAGTGCTCTGTGCTAGTGCTCGTGCCAGCAAGTTCTCTGTTTACCAACCAAAAATAAAGTGTGAATTTGAGGAAAGAAAAGTGTGAATGTCACACTGTGCAATAAACCTACTTCCTCTATCCAGGCACAATTCACCAGTTTTTAAGACTTCCACAATTCATTAAATATTGTCCGATGCAAATACAACAGTATTCATGTTGCTCAACCTCAAAATTAAATTATTTTTTTTGCTCTGACTTTGCCAAGAATGATAAAAGACAAGGAGGGGGGAAGAAATCTCTGTTTTAAGCATGGCATTTCTCAAACAGTGAACAGCTAACCTAAGGAAAGATAAAGGGGGAATATTACAAATCTTACCTGGGACGAAGCAGAACCCCACGACCATGACGGCTACAGAAATCCAGCCTGGAGCTAGCAAAGCCCGGGGAACCCGCTTCAGCTGCCGCCTGCCTCCTGCGGGTCTGGGATATTAAAAAAAAAAAAGGTCAAGCATGAAAAGGAAGCCCAAGGTCAGACTGGGGGCAGACGCCGAACAAGACAAACACAGGGAGGCGCATGCATGCAGACATACAGCCAGGCAGGCGTGCAGACGCCCGTGCTAAAAATGCCTTACAAGAGCTGCGTTTCCATTCCGTGGCCAGACCCAGCGCCGGTCATCCGCTTCGCCAGCGGGGCTCCGGCTCCTGCTGTGCTCTTGGGACGACTGCAGCCCGCATGCTGGCAGCTGGAAGGAAAGCCTGTCCGGCTGTGAACGAGACATATGAACAGTGCCGGGACTTCCTGCTTTTCGTGCATTATGTCACCGAAAAGCAGAATCGCTGCCAGCCACCCACCCACGCTAAGGAGCACGCGGAATGCCCGCGCTCTTCGCTACCGCCACCTGGGAGGGGTACATTCTATTCTGTATGCAGTCTACTTTGGGGAACACCTCTTTATTTATTCACAAGGTTTATTATTATGGGATTTTCTAGACATGTAAGCCCAGCCCGGTGGGCCTATCCTGCATGGGGGGGGGGGGGGGGGGCGCTTTCACATTCCCTCTTACTGCAAGGGCCGGGTCCTTTGTGAGTGGGGGGAGATACACTTCCAGGACCCAATATGACAGGGTTGACCTTTTTTTTTTTTACACATTCCTCTCTAGGTCTTCGTGTTCCCTTGGGGAGGTGGGTGCAGTGAGTGACCAAAATTAAAGTCTATACTGTTAAGCACCGATGATGAACGGCTCAAACACAGACCGCAGCAGCGCAGAATCCTCTTCTCCGTTTCTTACAGTTCTCTTCCCTCTTATCCGTGCAGGACTGACGGGTACATTTTCAAAGAGCTGCGCGGGCGTCCATGTGCTAGCGGTACCCGGCGGGCGCGCACGGAGACGCCGCCTTTTATAGCAGGGGCGCGTCGACGCGCGCATCTTATAACATCGGCTGCCTGCTCGCACATGTGCATCCGGGTGCCCGTTTTATTCAGAAGTGCGCGGCGACGCCATCAGGGTCTTCCCCAGTTCCCTCCCAGTCCGCTCCAATAGATTGGGGGGGGGGGGGGGTCCCAAACACCAATAAAATATTTCAGAACAGCAGACACATCAAGTAACACCTGAAAAATAAAACTAAAAATAATTTAAAAATTCACACTCTCCATACGTGGGAACTTTTTATTTCCAGTCACCCTGAGATTGTCTTGGATTAGTGGGAGTGGGATGCACAAACTTTCTCCTCTCGCACACACACACACACACACACACACACACACATATATATATATATATATATATATATATATATATATATATATACATACATACATACATACATACATCCAAACAAGCTCATTCATACACACATACACTCCCTCTCAGACAAACCCGCAGGCATCTCCAGCTCCTCTTTGGTTGGGATCTACCAGCAGGGTCAGGCTCTCATCTTCAATTCAGTTGCTGGCAGGTTGAATTACACCTGCAGCACCCATTCTCTCTCTCTCACATACACACACACACAACACAAAAAGGCTCCCATTCTCTCACACCAACACACCCCAGACAAGCCCCATTTACACCCACACACCCCAAGCAGACTTCCATTCACATCCACCCAAATCCCAGCCAGGCTCCCATTCTCACACACATAATCCCTGTCCAACCCAGGAAGGCTCCTATGCATGCATATTCACGCACACCCACACCCATCCCCATCCCATACCAGGCAGTCTCCCATTCTCTCACACATCCCAGGCAGACTCTCATTTAGAAATCACACCCATCCCAGGCAGCCTCCCATTCACACACCAACTCATCCCAGGCAGCCTCCCATTCACACACACCCATCACAGACAGCCTCCCATTCACTCACACACACATGCAACCCAGGCAGTCAGGGTCCATGGGTCATTCCTCCTCTGCTGCTGCTTCCAGTCTGTACATTTTTCTTTGTGGAGAGCAGCCGTTCTGCTGGCCCTGAGGTAATTCAATACTTGCGGTTTTAGTACTTCCTGTATTCTCATCTCATGCATTGTGAGATGAGAATACAGGAAGTGCTAGGACCGTGAGTGTTAAATACTGTGGGGCCAACACATGAGGAGGAGTTGCCGGATGGGCTTCCACTTCTGCTGTGGCCTCCTGCTTCTTTTCTCGCCGATGGGATTGAGTCCACCGGTGTCACCACGGGCCTCCTGTTGTCCTAGACACCCATGTTTGCTTTTCTGGTTCCATTTAGAAAAGCTATGCTGCTCCTCTGCCTGATTTGGACTTCATTTGTTGAAAATCAACTGGACTCCTAATTTTATCTTAGCAAGTACAACATGCCTGTTTTACTACATGCCATATTTCTCCCCTTCAGTAGGTTATTTGTGTCATCTAAGGCAGCTATTATCTTGGTTAAGTTAGCCTCTCTCATAATCACTTAGCTTTCAGAAAGGCTAAGTGAGACATTATAAAATGGATTGTTATCCTCGGGTTGGTAAGTCTCTGTGTTGGTACCCGGTGCTCCAGTGCCCTTTTTAAAGTGAACCTGCAGTTCAAGAGTGAATTAAAAAGTTACCTTAGCTATCTGAGAAGTGAGGGATATACCCCTGGTGCCTCTGTCCTTGCTCCATGTTTAGTAGTTGCATTTGAGGGTTTCAGAGCTTTGGCTGGGTGGAGACTCCGTCCCTTTCATGTCACAGAATATTCCTGGGTTTGCTTATCCTTCCATAAGGGAGGTCATAGGCCTGTTCGCTCCAGTGACAACATAATTTGGGAGGCACCTTCAATTTTGTAGCTATTTACCTTCAGCTACTTACTCCTGCGCGTGGTATAGTGAACCCACGTGCCCAGTCCATTCTCCACTGCATGTGGGATGGCTCATAGAAACCTGATGCAGCTAACCTTCTACAGGTTCAAGAGCAGTACATGGAATTTATAGGAGGATTCTGGGATGACCTTTTGTCAGTAGCTCTTCCTCACCAATTTTTCTCTTGCATGAGCTGTGTCCAGGCATGGCAATTTTAGTAAGGTTCAACTAGGCGACATCATAACTTGCTCAGGAGTGGTGCTATTCAACATATACCTTCTTCCCCTATGCCAACTATTAACCAACCTGCAACTAAAACATTTTTTATATGCTGACGACGTTCAAATTCTGATACCCATCAAAGAATCTCTCACAAAAACCCTCAAATACTGGGAAAACTGCCTACAAGAGATCAACGGACTCCTCACAAACCTAAATGTGATTCTAAACTCGGCCAAAACGGAACTCCTCCTCATCACATCCGAATACAGCAACTCCCCTCAAATTGCTCCAGTTAACACCATTGTTACACAAGCAAGAGACCTAGGGGTAGTAATAGACAAACATTTGAATCTAAAAACATTTATTAACAATACAACCAAGAACTGCTTCTACAAGCTGCAGGTAATCAAAAGAATGAAACCACTACTACACTTTCATGACTTCAGAACAGTCCTACAATCAGTAATATTCTCCAAGATAGATTATTGCAACTCTATCATACTAGGCTTCCCATCCTCATCCATCAAACCACTTCAGATGCTCCAGAATGCGACAGCCAGAATCTTGACCAATTCCAGAAGAAGAGACCACATCTCTCCCATTCTAATAAACCTACACTGGCTGCCAATACACTACAGAATCCTACACAAGTCCTTCACCATTATCCATAAATCCATCCACTCCCTAGCCCCCCTCAACCTCCAAATCCCCCTCAGACTTCATTCGTCATCAAGACTCATCAGAGAGGCATACAAAGGATCACTGACTGTTCCCCCTATTAAATCTACACATCATATTACACTCAGAGACCGGGCCTTCTCTACAGCGGGCCCCGCTCTTTGGAATTCCTTACCACCTGATCTCGGACTTGAACCTTGCCTGCTAACTTTCAGAAAAAGGCTTAAGACTTGGCTATTTAAACAAGCCTTTCTCGAATCTAATATCCAAGGAGAAACCCTACGGCAAGCGAGGCCTACAGAATCCACCATCCACTGAGAGACCTTCGGTACTATGTAAATAATTACCACAAAGAGACATTACTGCAAAATGTAAATAATCTACCTCTGTAAAGTATATATTTATTCCTTTCTATTCTTGTCTCCTTCATCTCCCAGTTTCAACGATCTTGTTATATTGTAACTTTTTGCCTCTTCTGCACTGGTTAAAAATAACAAAGTTATTTCACACCTCTGTTATTTGTAAACTGGCATGATATGATTGTATCATGAATGCCGGTATAGAAAAGCCTTAAATAAATAAATAATAAATAAATATGTTGCATTGATTCTTCTCATTCCAGCAGGTGAATTCAAGTGTGACTTGCATGCATCCCTGGTCTAGTCTCTGGTGCATCTAAACAAGCTTTAGAGGATCCTGGAAAGTGACTCTTATAGTGCGGACATGTAATCTCCCTGCCTTTGCTGATATGGCTGCAATTTCTTTTGCGAGATCCTACAGCTCTTGTAACCTCACGCTATATAAGATTTATCACTGCAAAGCTCCAGGCAGCACCAGGCAATATAGCATATCTATTCTTGCGAATCCCATCATTTAGTGTGGGCATTGATGAGTGGGCCTTAATACTTCCTTACAAAAAAGAAACCCACCCACCACCAGGTGCCCTGCAACACCTGAAAAGGAAAAAAGAAAATACAGGAACCTGAGCAATAAAAAGGGAAGAGAAGACCACGATTGAGAGACCCGCCCCCCCCCCCCCCCCGACGTCATCGCCACCAGCGCCGGACTGTTAAATGGAGCGAAACCACCAGGCATCACGCGCCGTGCGTCGCGTGCCGAAGGGGCGCGACAAAGGGGCACTCCCCTTTGTGCACCCCTTAATGCAATCCATAGTGCTAGCACTAATTATACACTTAAACAAATAATCTTTGCAAACTGATGTCTCTCTATGTTAACATTCATTTGAACTGTTTTGGAAACCTTGTTAACCATCATAATTTTGTAAACCATCGCATTTTTGTAAATCGTTGTGATGGCGAAACCGAATGATGGTATATAAACTCGATAAATAAATAAATAAAATGGGTTTGGTTCTCGATTCAGGTGCCATGAGTTTGGTTGGCGGAGGGACCCGGTAATACTATGGGCACGTCATCATCTTTCAAGTTTTCCAAAGTACATTATTATCTCCCTACGTGATATTCCACTGGCTCTTGCACCCTCACATTGTATAATGGTAATTAAATTTCTTACTACAAGGTCTCCAGACCCAATGCAAGGCAATTTGGCAAATTTATTTTTGCAAATCACTTAATTTAGTGTGGCCATCTCACACCTCCTTACCAAAACGTCTCCTACTTGGGTAATATACTTGAGTTGCACGAACGCCCCATCTGCGCCTTCCTGCTGTTGCTTCTGTTTTTTACAGCAATAATGTAATGACTAACTGTTTTATTTTTATCTTGTTTTTAAGCTGTTTTAATTTGTAATTTCTAATTTGTAATTCGTTTTCTAATGGTTCTAAATTGTTCTATATGTTTCATGTAAACCGCCATCCAGGCGACAGTTATTCTGTTCCTTGTAAACCGGAGTGATATGTATATTATACAGGAACTTCCGGTATATAAAAAGCCAAAAATAAATAAATAAATAAATAATATAAACTGGTTGGCAGATGAAATCGGTTCATTTGGCTGAAGTGGTTCTGCTTACGCCCTTGTTTTCTGTTTTGAGATGCTGTTTGGTGGTTGTTGATATCCTGTAGCAATATCTCTGTTTTGCCCAAACCCATATTGCTCATGCTTTGTTGCAACCAGGTGTCTCAGGATGCCAATCTTGCATATGACTCTTGCCCATATTCATGCCTATAGGCGATTTTAGGTATTGTTAATCTGTGCACAAACTCCGGTACCTTTTGGGCAAACCTTGGAGACCTTGAGCAAGTTATGCAGGAACATGGCAGTAGGGTTGTTGTACTGTAGGCCTTCCGCTAAGCTTTCCAGTCCCTCTGCTGGGGGATGTCAGGATGGTCTTCTGCAGCTCTAGCAATCTTGCATTCAATGATGGACTCATTGATATTCTTTACAGGAGTGTTTTATTCTTGTATCTCACATACAGTAGGCATCCTCCTCTCAGAACTGTGCTGTTTGTGGGCCTGCCTTAGTCGGGCTGTTTACGGGCCTTAGTCAGGCTGTTTACGGGCCTGTTTTCTTCATTCTCCATAGTGCATGTAGCTCTGCATGAGCGCACTTCAGCCCTGTTTATACCACATGCTATTCATCTACAATTGAGGGACGTGCTTGGTGGACCCCTTGTGGGTCAGGTAATTTAAGGATACCATGCAAACCCTATGTCTGTATGCACTTTGTGGGGCGGTTTTGCTTCATGGTCACCAAATTGCAGGTTACCCCTACAAGAGTTTTTACATTGGCCCCTTATGGCCCAGTGAATCCCTCATCAGTCAAGTGATTCAGGGATAATATATTCCCCTTCGTATATTACAGAATAAGGCACATCCGGCATAACAGACCTTTGAGTTTATGGATGGAGGTCTTGCTGGGCCCGTGGCAATATATGGCATTCAGTACTCACCCTTTTCTGAATGGAAGCAATTGTATATATTGGCGCAAACCTACTCCATCCCCTATAGCCTTGGGGGACTGTGCTATATCTGCCATGGATATGCAATATGTTTACAGCTTGTGAATATGGGTCATCAGCTTGAGGGCTTAGGATATGGCTGCAGCTGGGTTAGTGGGGAGTCCACGGCAAGCAAGGTGTCACTACCATGGGACTTGTGGCAGGGTAGACCACATCCAAAGGATACACGACAAGTGCTATTTCAAAAATTGATCAGGCACAGAATACCAAGTGGGTACTCCTGCTGCTACATTTCGCATGCCAAGTGCGATGTGAGAGCTAGTCAGGGAGTGAACACCAAACGGTATTCACTGCCTGTCAAGTTTTTGGCTCTGATGGCGAGGATTGACCTACACAGCCTGTTACAATCTCTGGCTGCAAGCCAGCAGCCCCTACCTCCTGGTGCTGGGCCTCGACCTCTGTCGCTATTGCTTCGGCCGCAGCGGGCAGCCGCCGGCGCGGTCCTACCTTCCAACTCGACCAGAGACAGTACTTCGCTGGCTCCTGTCGACTCCCATCCTTGAGCGACCACTGCCACAGGGAGCACACTGCCACTGTCTTCTTCCTTGGGCCCTGCTCCTAGGCACACACCTCTGGGGATTTAAAGGGGCTGCAGCGGGAAAAGTTCCCGCGGACCCTAGTGATGACGTCAGCGACCCTGGGTATCTAATAGGGATGTGAATCGGGTGCCCAATTGTTTTCGCTTTTGAGTTCATCTGGCCGGATCGACGGTTTTTTTTCGTGAAAAATCGGTTTTCAGGTTAGTGCGCGCTAACAGGAGTTAGCGCGCACTAACAAAAAATAGCAAGGAGATGCCCACAAGATGGCCGCCTGAGCAGTCGCGTCTGTGAGAAGCTCCCGAGTTTTACCTTTGAAATTGCGTTTCTGAGGATTTATTATGCCCCACAATAAAAGAAAGGCGAGGGTACGGGGGATAGAGATGACATCCACCCCGTTAGAGTCAAGTCAACCCCGCATCGGGAGCTTTTTCGCGGCGGTACCGCCTGGAACGCCCGGAGAGCATGTCGCTGTGAGAGCAGAAATGGAGCGTGATCTGCTCTCCCTGACATCTGAAACATCTCTTAGCCCCGGCACCCAAGGGCTCAACCTGCAGGGAACGTGGGCTGGTAGTGGCAAAGCTTCTGCTGGCCTCTGCTTCCCATCCGGCCTCATCTCCTGATGGTGGGGGATCTGTGGGGGTTTCTCCCACAGGTAGCACTGACACCACCTTGGGCCAAGGGTCCACGCTCACAACACAGCCCCCCCAATACTTGTGCTGCATCTTGAATGAATGAGTCCTGCTTTTGCTACTGACCAAAACATTGCGAAAGAGATGCGTCTTCAATGGCCCCTGCTTCCCCAACACCAGAATATTGCATTAGCATGATACATATGAACTGCAACTCAGGCGAAGGCATGGTCCCCCTATTAGGGATTGCAGAACATGTTTAATGGTTTGCTTAGTGACTGAATTTAGTTAAGTAATTTGACTTAGGCTGTGGCCATATCCATCCAATAAAGATCTTCGTTTTCGAATAGAGGTGAGGCATAGAGCTTTATTCATGGCTTACTTAAAGGAAATGAGAGAGAGAGAGAGAGTGAGGGGAAAGGGGTGGAGTTGAGGATTATATGGGACTGAGGGAGGCGATGAGTACGCACCTGACACGGTTGTGAAAATGTATGGGTGGCTTGAGTTGCTCATGTGTGGTTCTAGGATTTCCCCAGCACAGCTGTTTGGCCACTTAGCTTGGAGGGAATAATGAACTTGTTCCCTTTTCCCTAAAGAATGTAAAATGTCATGTCCATATGTAAAGGCCTCCTGGCTTCGCCATGCCTAGGGTGTGTTGGTCATTTTGATGGAAAGGAGGATCCAGCTCCTGAAAGGTGGTTCGGTGGTCCAAGTTTATAAAGGATGTCTCAGTGAGTCATTGAAAAGGAGATGTGGAGCAATCAACAGAGGAACTGAGGAAAGCTGGGAGGCTTACGTTCTCTCTGAGCTCCAGGATAGGAGAGGGCAAAGTGCCTCATCTCCTGTCCACTGAGAGCGGGTCCTGCTTTCTCATTGGGTTAGAGAATAATTTCAAGGGGAACTCAAGCCAAAGGACTCTAGAACCTTCCATTACCACCTTAGTCAGTACCTAGCTAGTACCCCCCCCCCATTCCCGCCTAACAGTTCTTCCCCAATCCCTACTTCCCTGCAATAACCATCCAATAGATTTTGTACAACTGCTTATCCATGCTATATGTTACTCTGTAATCAACAAGAGGATTCCCTGTCCATAACTACTCCTCAGCTCCCTGTATACAGACGTGATATACACTATATATACCCTTGTTATTTGGTTAATCAATCATAGAGGTTCTATTGTAAGACATCATTACTGTGCCTTTACTATTGCAAGATATAAGTTCTGCCCTTTGACTATTGTTGAACGTTCCTCTCTCTTTTTATCCATTTCCATGTTACAGATGTTCATTATATTAGACAAAAGGAAACGCCTGATTTCCTGCACCAGTCATTTTGACGGTAAACCGATGTGATATGTAAAATCGAACAGCGGTATAGAAAAACAAAATAAACAAATAAATAAATAAATAGAAGATTTCTTTCCTAAATTCCAGTGGATAAGGAGACCTGTCTGGAAGACTGAGGGTGCAGCCAGGTTATTTGCCAACTTTCTCCTTGGGGAGAATCATTCTGAATTCTGAGAAGTTATCTATGCAGAACAAGATCATTAGGAGTCAAGGAAAGAGCCACTTTCCTCTTTTTGGCTCTGCTCAAGGTGCATGAGGGGAGTATTTTGAGATTGTGGATGCTTTTTTTCCCCTGCTTTTTGTATTGTGGATTGTCTCTAGCCCACTCTTTTTGTATTGCTCAGCTGATTTATTTGGAATCTGTAAACTTCACTCCTGTTTTGGGACACAACACCTGGGGCGAGGACTGGTTTTTTTGTTTCCTGTGCGTCATCACCGGGGCTTTGCGGGTTAAGCCCATAGCACAAATCGGTGGTCCCAGAGGCTGCAGTGAGCATGCTAGTGCTCAGGGGTCTGTGCGGTGTGGCTCTTGTAAAGGTGGGGGGAGGGGGAGCAGGTGAAGGAGGGTTACACGTAAACACAATATGAGACAAACTATTGACTGGGAATCCCATGTGGAAAGAGCTCATGACGATTGCCAGCTACTAACATTCAAACTTTGGCCAATATGTTTGCTGTTCAAGTGAAGTGTTCTTTAATACCTTTTGACTTCAAACTCCAAGGGATTTCCAGATCTAATGTTCATACAGACTGTCCCCTTGAGGCTTCCAGCACCCTCCCTAACGCCTACCAGTGTGGTCATTTACAATGAGATAAACTCCCTTGCTCACAAGATTCATTTCTTGTTTAATAATGTTTCTGATCGAGAAACAGCAACTAGCAGTGACACACAGTCACTTCCCAGAACTGTCTGCACCCTGCCTCGCACCGGCCATAGCTATCAACGCCAATGCATTTTCATTTGGACCTGTGGGGAGGAAGGTGGGGGCACACTTCCTTCTAAAATCACTTTAGGATCAGTTCTGCTTTTTCTATTGAACTAACAAGACTACAAAGTCAAGGGTGGGCAATTTTTTTTTTAATGGGGTCATATTAGTGGCTTTTGTGTGCACTAGAGATGATGGGGGGGGGGCTGTCCCCTTTGGAGTTCTTTGAATGTGTGTGTGTGTGGGGGGGGGTCCCCCTTGCAACTCAACAAGTGCAGGGGGGAGGAACGGCTCTTCTGGAAAAAGTGAGAGAGAATAAACACAAAAATTCAATATAATGTGTGTGTGTGAGAGAGAGAGAGAGTGTGGAGTGTGTGTGCATGAACGAGTGGGATGGATGTGAATGAGTGTGTGTGGGGGGGCTCTGTGTTAGGGTCTTGATGGGGAAGTGTATGCAAGTGAGTGTTTGTATGAGTGAGTGGTGATGTGTGTGGGGATATGTCTTTTACACACTGAGTGGGTAGGGAATGTCTCAGTGAGTGAGTGTTGTGTGTGTGTGTGTGTACACATATGAGTAGATAGTTGGGGGAAGATGCTTAAGTGACTGGGTGGAGAGTCTGTGTGCGTGTGTATGCAAATGAGTGAATCTATGCCTCTTGCACTCTCTATCCAGCACCAGTATCCCTTCCTCCCATGGTGCTCAGCATCTCTCACACTTTCCCAGTCACCTCGTCTTCCCTTGTCCCTACTTCATCACTCCCTCTCTCTTTCCTTCTTCTGTTGCACAGTGATAATATCTCTCTCCCGCCTCCCCCAACAGGTTAGTCCTCAGGCTGGACCAGGCAAAAAAAATTTCTTTCTAGTCTGGTCCAGCCTGAGGATTAACATGGGGGTAGAGAGAGAGAGCGTCTCCTGCTCAGAGATGCCCCCCCCCCCCCCAGCTTCAGGGCTGAAGTGGGGGGAGGAGTTCAGGAGTGGATTGGAGAGTGTAGCTGCTGCACTCTGGTGTCAACAGCAAGTGCCAGGGCCTGCTCCTGCTGTTTCTGACCGGCCGCCATCATCTCCAGGTGAAGAAATGGCACCACTACCAGTGTGCATGACTCCGGGCCACTGAGCCAGCCTGTCCACTGCCATCAACAAATTCCCAAAATGTCCCTTGATGATCCGCTGACATGTATGACATCGGACCTTCAGTGAAGACACTGGGCAGGCAATTCAGAACCTCAGAAGGCCGAAGATAAGATAATGTAATTTTGAGAATAGCTGGGTGGGCTAGAAAAAAAGGTACTGATGTAACAGTTTTGGCCCTCAGATCGTAGTTTGCCAGCCTTTGGTATAAAGCCTAGAATACTTTAAGTTGGGAATGTAATAAAACAGATATAGAGTGAAATAGTAGCAGTACTAATTTAGATTTACATAATATGATTCATTCAAAAAGATCTCATCAAGTTTTACAAATCAATACTAGGAAACAGCACTACTGCCACCTTTGGGTTGATGAGGGTTTACCAGTTGACTCCAAGCCATAAGAGACAAGCTGAGTCAGTCCTAGTTTGGACCAGTTGTGCATAGCAGTGGTTCTCAACTCATTCCTCGAGTAACAGCACAGCCAATCTGGTTTTCAGGATATCCACAATGTATTTAGTGCTTTCCAAAGTCGAACTAAATCAGTGGAGAGAAGTAATTCAGTTGGCAGTGTGATTCACCAGACTGCGACTGTTGCAGAAAATGCCTGCTTAGTGTACGCTCTCTGATCCTGGGAGACAGAATCTTTGCCAGATTTCCTTACAGTGAACATAGAGATTATATTGTGGCACATAACATGTTAACCTGTCTTCAAGATAACCCGGTCCCAGCTTATGTAAGTCCTTGAATGTGATCGTTAGAAATGATTAGGATGGCCGTTGTAGTGGGTGATTTGATCGTTAGGAAAGAGGATAGCTGGGTGGCTGGTGGGTGTGAGCGGCACATATGAAAATAAACAATAAATAGAAGGGCACTCTACAGCCTAAAGTAAAAGCTACAAACTAAAAACTTTAAATATACCATCCAGATACCGAATAGTAAAACATATACATTGAACAGAAATACATAAAGGTGAATTTTAAAAGCCCTACATGCGGGAAATCTGTGAGATACGCACGTGACAGGGACGCGCGCGGGCCGTGCTGATTTTAAGAGGCCCGCAGCCACGCGCTCATCACCCAAGCATGCGCAGTGGAAAGGTTTTTGCAAAAAGAGGCGGGCCAGGGTGGGGGTCTGTGCAGGGCGTGAGCAGGGCATGGGCGGGCCGGGACAGCGCCATTAAATCGGAGTCGTGCACAAGTGCACACGCCGGGATCCCACAACAGCCTAACTTGTTGCTGCTATGGACTGGGGGTAAGTAGTAAAATTAAAAAAAATTTAGGGTGGCCAGCGGGGTTTTAGGGGTCGGGGGCTAATAGGTTAAAAGGGAGGCAGGTTAGGTAGGGGGTTTAAAAAGTCCGCTCCTTAACTGGGGCCTAGTGGGAGGGAACAGGGACATGGACCCTAATGTGCCGCTGCGCGCATCTACTAAAATCCCCCGGCTTACGCCCGTGAGACGGCATTTGTGTGCACGTACGTGTGTCAATATAAAATCGTGCAAGCGGGTAGCGGATTTCATAACATGCGTGCACAGACGCGCGCATGTTATAAAATCGGCGGGTCCATGTGTGCGCCTGCACATGGCTCTTAAAATCTACCTTTAGATATATTATAACCTGACACAATCGTGTTTTATTGTACTGCCTGCCTCGGGGATATATAGAGTCAGTTCATAAAAAGTGCTAATCCACTGTGAATGTGCCTATGAAGCAAGCAGGAGCACAAACCAATATAATCATAAAACAGAAACAACAGAACACCCAAAAGAAATTTATAGAAAGAAAAACAACAAAAATAGAAGATATGAAGGAAAACATACTTAAACAAATGAAAAGGGGAATCTTATTCTTGTGAAAATGATATGAAAATATCTATTGTTCATAAACAAAATAATATAAAAAAAATAAACCAAATTAATAACATAAAAACAAAACAAAAAAATTGAAAAAATGAATAGAAAAATGAACAACTCTAACCCACCTTTCCAGAACAAGTGAGACCAAGTTACCCTGGTTGAGTAGCAACACCTGGAACCCACCCAGGAATGCATGGCTTCTATAACATACACACATATATGCATGTACGTTATAAAATAGCCTTGGCTCGGGTATGTGTGCACCTAATTTTGCAAGTAGGCATGCATAACCGCGCAAATTGGGTTTCGGCAGAGTAAGTCAGGGAATTTTATAACCAGTGCACATCCACTCTGTTATGGTTATGAGGTGTTGGAGTGGATTCTTGGGTACTGCGGTGATGGCCACTCCCATGGGGAAGAGCCCTGTGAGGAACCGCAGTACTAGGCTAGACTCTATACATGCAGACACAGAGAAGTTGCATTTATTGTACAGCTCGATGGTACTGCCCGGGGAACGGCAGCAGTGAAGGTAACCCAGTGAAGTAGTCCAGGGGTCCTCAGCAGAGGAGACCAGTCTCACACTCGAGTAGGTGATAGGCAGCACGGCGTAGCAGGGACAGGTCCCGGATGTTGTCACTGAGCGCTGAAGCTGAAGGTGAGACAGACTGAAAGGGTTAGTACTCACTGAAGCAGAAAGCTGTATTGTTGAAGGTCCCGGCAGGCAGAAGTTGTTCAGTGGCAGACACCAGATTAGGGAGAGCAGGCCCTCGAGAAGTGAGTACCCGGTATCCCAAGATAGGTACCTGAAATAGAGCAGAAGGGCCCCAGAGGAGCGGGTATCCAGGTTAGTGAAGAATTACCCCGAAGGGTAAAGAGAGCTTCCTGTGGCAGCTGGGAAGCGGCAGAGCAGCTTAGACTGGAGGCAATCCAATCCTTGCTAACTCAGTTTGTTAGCAAATGAAGGGCAGGCTAAATATCAGGATGTGATGACGTCACTCGGAGGGGACGCCCCCGAGGTTCCCGCCATGATGTGGATAAAGATGTGGGTGGCGTGCGCGCATCCTAGGAGGCCCTCAGGAAAATCATCTGGCAAGAGTGCTGGCAAGGGTTGAAGCAGACCCCAAGGACGTCCGGGCGGAGGTTTCTGTCTGGCACAATTGCTCCTGATTTGGTGCATAGATATTCACCAATGTATAGGTCGTTCCATCCACTAACAGTAAGATTCTATATCTGCCCAATGGTCACAGATACATGATTGACAGGCAAATACCAGTTGCTGTGAGATCAAAATACCAACTCTCGTGTATTAAGCCACTTTCGCACATGGTGTCAAAAATTGGTGGGGGTATTGGCTGGATTTTAGAAGGGTCTCATGTCTGCCTTTCAAGTGAGATTCTTGAATAAAGATAATATCCGCCTGTAATGCTTTTGCCTCCTTAAAAAAGATATTTTTAAATGGAGAGTTGAGTCCCTTAACATTAAGGGAAATCAGTTTAAAGGAGGCCATGTTTGTACTCGCGAGTTTTGCTCCCTAAGTTCCTGCAGACATGAATGTGCGACCCCCCGGTCAGTGTGGCATCTTGTTTATATAGAGAGGTATAGCGCGTATAAGCGGTAAACGAGAATCCCCTTGAAATAAAACCTTATGCAATCACCATATACCATATAGGATACATCTTGAAGCCTGGTTCCACTTGTACCATCCTATCTTCCACAAGAACGTCAAGTCTTAGTATCCCGTTGACATGTGTGTGTGTTCCACTTGTCTCCCTAGCATACCCATCCTCACCCCCCCCCCCCCCCCCCCCCCCCCTTGTGATATCCACGACCTGCTCAAACCTCCGTGCAGGTCAATTCTCCAGGAGGAAGTGGAAATCACCATCATATAGAGTCCCCTGAAGCCCTGTCGTTGTCATCGGGAATGTTCTTGTACCAGTAGACCTCTGGTAAGAAGCAACCCTTGCCCCGTTGTATAGCGCCATGTTGTTGTTCAGTTGCCGCAATATACTTTATACGAGAAAAGAGAAGGATAATAAAGAAGGACTGTCACCAATAATGCAATTCCTCTATATTCGCACATTCGTCGATTCGGATGTTGTGATGGGTGTTCCAGAAGACTAGTTAGTCCAAATGCTCAATCAAGTATCTTCCCGAACTTGTTGCTGAGAATCAGAATTTCGTTTTAGCCTGCTATTTCTAGCGCTCGCTCTTTGCCATCGGGGCTGCTGATCTTTGGGTAGAAACTTCCTTGTATTATGGGTGTTCACCGGTGTAAATCCTCAATCTTTTAATAGAGGTATGGCATCTGCTATATTATGAATTCAAGAAGACACCCCATCCCAGGTGTACATCCAGCCAAAAGGATGCATCCATCTATATTTACCTTATTCAGTAAGGGGTAATAGCGCGTCCAAAACGCGCGTCCAACCCCTCCGAACCTAATAGTGCCTGCAACATGCAAATGCATGTTGATGGCCCTATTAGGCATTCCCGCGCGATTCAGTAAGTAAAATGTACAGCCAAGCCGCACATTTTACTTTCAGAAATTAGCGCCTACCCAAAGATAGGCGCTAATTTCTCCGGGCACCGGGAAAGTGCACAGAAAAAGCAGTAAAAACTGCTTTTCTGTGCACCCTCCGACTTAATATCATGGCGATATTAAGTCGGAAGTCCCAAAAGTTAAAAAAAGTAAAAAAAAAAAATAAAAAATTTGAAATAGGCCAGCGGCTCGCGGGTTGAAAACTGGACACTCAATTTTGCCGGCATCCAGTTTCCGAACCTGTGGCTGTCAGCGGGCTCGAGAACCGATGCCGGCAAAATTGAGCGTCAGCTGTCAAACCCGCTGACTGCCGCTGCTCCTGTCCAAAAAGAGGCGCTAGTGTCCCTAGCGCCTCTTTTTACTGTCGGGCCTAATTTAAATACATTTATTTATTGTATCGCGCGCACAGGAGAGCTCTCCCGCGATTTTACTGTATCGGCCCATTAGCTCTTATGATTAGGTTCTCTTCTTGTAGTTCCATGCACGACACTTGTAGTTGTTTAGAGATTTCAGTCTGTGCATCTACTCTAGTCTCAATTTCGTCTACCCTGTGGCATAGACCTGAGAGCTCATCTTGGAACTCCCCTAACATATCCTGAATTTCTTTTTTATAATTTTTTAAGTCTTGCCGTAATCTGCAGAACCAGTCACGGAATTCCGAGCGTGTCGGGGCTTCTGTCGATTGAATGTTAAATGCATCATCTGGCACAGTATCTGCACCTCCATCTGCTTGCGAGGCCTCTTCGGCTTGTGCATCACCGTCGTTCTCTTGCTCGCCAATTTTTCGATATGAAAAGCAGTTGAAATCTACTGATTTCCATTTCACTGCCATGTCGAACCTGTTCCGAATCGTCTCCGACCTTTTATCATGTACGGGGTGCGAATATAAATCCCGACAATTATATACTTAACAGGGCTGCTTGGAGAGCTCGTGGCTTATGCGGCCATTCAGTCCGATGACGTCACTTCCTCCGTAACTTTAGTTTTTAACATTCCAAGAATTGTGTTTTCTGTTTCTGGGAAATAGTCACTTCATGACAAGATGCTAATACTTCCCCTTTTTCTTCTAGCATTTGAAAAACAAACAAACACGTTTTGGCTTCATCTTTTCTCCTTGGAGCTAAAATTAGGTATATTTTTTGAAATCCTGAAGCACTTCAAGAGAGCACCAGGATAAAGCACATTGAATGATATTCCAACAGCTGCTTTGATGCAAAGTTTGGCAGGTATCTGTGTTTTCCCTTAGAAAACTGCCCTCAGGTACAAAGGACCCACAGCCTTAATCTGTGCTGGCGTTTTGTGGGTTGTTTTTTTGTCCCATCAGTTTCCTCCTACTTCTTTTCATACTGCCAGCTCCATTTGGAACCTGGGATGGGATCTGGCTCCATGAGCCTTCACTTGCCACTACCTGGGAGCTTCCCATCCCCTCCCCAAATTATGTTTAATCCAGTCACTGCAGTGACGGTACTGGACCAGGGGACCTCTGCAGTCATGGGGCCTGAACTCAGCCAGTAGGTGTCACCTTTAAGTAATGACCATGACGCCTCTCTGTATTCTGCCCCTGCAGCATCTCCAGCTCCAGCTGACCCGGTAAGCAGGTCAATCCAGGGACCTGCTTCATGGCAGTGCACTGCACTTACCCACGGAGCCACTGGGGTTGGTCAGCCAATGGGCAGACTTTTAATGGGGAAAAACGGCACCCTCTTGAAAATCTCACACATGTGGGTGGTTTTTCAACCCTGCCCTAAACATGCCCCCAGGAAGGCCTCCCTTGAAGCCAGCTAAATACATGCTATGAAACCCGCTGCATGCTTTTTGGCCTGACTGAGGGCAACTTTTCTGACTACTAACCAACGCAGAAATATAGCTTTGAAGCGGGTTCTCCACACGATCAATGACAGAAGACTGATGCATGGCACAGTCTCTGGCTGCCGGCTCATGGCTGGGAGAGGGGGTTATAAGACATGAGGGTTTTAGTCACAGGTCCCTGTCTAAACTGTTTTAGACATGGGTACAGGGATAACTGTCCCTGAGCAGGCATTACCAAGTAGCTCTTTAGGAATGAGACGCAATTAAAGTGTTGACAGCTGCTCCTTTGGTGTGGCTGTGATTACTTCTTTCTCCCGTAGCTCCATGGTGCCTTCATTGTTAGCACTTCTGCTACTCAAGGGGTGTGTGTTTCATGTTCAAATATAATGGACACAAAATCAAGAAGCCAGGCTACCCTATACATGGCTCACACACTAGAACACATCGGATACCTGAATTTCATTGCTTCACAGTGGGCTGTGAGGAAGAATCTGGGGTATTAGATAATCTTGTGCATCTGTAGCTTTCTTTGAATCGCTATTTATGTAACTACCAGTTAAATGTTTTAACAGAGAATTACAGCTAAACCATGAATTATATCCCAATACAGATATAGAAACATGATGACAGAAACCATCCAATTTATCTAGTCCTTAAAATTCCCATCACTCCCTCCAGGGATCTGCCAATGTTTATCCCATGTTTTCCTGAATTCAGATACTGATTTCTGTCTCCTCCACTGGGAGGCTGTTCCATGCATCCACTATCCTTTCTGTAAAGAAATATTTACTAAGATTACTTTTGTCTCTATCCCCTTTCAACCTCATCTTAGAGACTTAAATATCTCACATCTCCCCTATCTTGCCTATCCTCTACATTTAAATCTCTTTCTATCCCACCATATGCCTTAGAATGAAGACAAGTAGCCACCCTCTGGACCAACTCAATCCTGTTTATGTTCCAAATGAGGTCTCACCAGGGACCTATACAAGGGCAGTGTCATCTCCCTTTTTCTGCTGACCATTCCTCTCCTCTCCCTATGCAGCCAAGCATCTTTCCAAATTTTGCCGTTGCTTTATCCACTTTCTTACACAATACTTGCCATACTGGGTCAGTCCAAAGGTTCATCAAGCCCAGTATCCTGTTTCCAACAGTGGCCAAGCCAGATCACAAGTACCTGGCAGGGGTAGATAAATCCCAAGAATAAGTTGTGGATTTCTGCAACTCTACTTTAATGGTTAATGGATGTTTCCTCCAGGAACTGGCCCAACTTTTTTTTTTTTTTTTTAAATACATCTACATTAATAGCTTTCACCACATCCTCTGGCAATGAATTCCAGAGCTTAATTGTTTTTACTCAATGCATAATCTTATTTTTAAATGTATGTCCTACTAACTTTGTGTCCCCTGGTCTTGGTACTTTTCAAAAGAGTAAACAACTGATTAACATTTACTCACTCCATTCTGCTCATTATTTTATAGATCTCTATCATACCTCCCCTCAGTCATCTTTTCTCCAAGCTGAAAACCTCTTTAGCTTTTCTTCATAGAGTAATTGTTCCATTCCCTGTTCTAATTCTGCTATATCTTTCTTGAGATATGAGGACCAGAACTGCAAAAAATACTCAAGATAAGGTCGCACCATGGAGCGATACAGAAGCATTGATATTCTCTGTTTTATTCTCCATTCCTTTCCTAATAATTCCTAGCATTCTATTTGCTTTCTTGGCTGCTGCTGCACACTGAGCAGAAGATTTCCACGTATTTTCAACTGACACCTAGATCCTTCTACTGACAACTTCCAGCCTTGCGCTATCTTCATTGATGCCCATTGTTTTGGCCACCTTAAGATTATCAGATACAATCACCTCAGATGGTGCTTAGAATTTCTTTACCTCTCACTTGGGTTTTTGCAGTCTAAATCCATTGCTCTGCATTTTTTTTAGAATTACATCTTAGCTGCCAGTCTCTAGACCATTCCTTGAGCTTTGCTAGATCCCTCCTAACATTTTCCACACCTTCCTGGCTATCTACCTTGTTGCAGATTTTGGTGTCATCAGCAAAAATAATTGACAGGAAATATTTTTCTTCCACTATGTTGCTCACAAAAATGTTGAAAAGAATCTGTCCAAGGACTGATCCCTGAGGCACTCTGCTGGTATCATCCCTGTGCTCAGAACACTCCACTTACCTCTACCCTTTACTTCCCAGTCAGTCACTCTAGGTTCCATTCAAGGGCGCTCAATTTATTTATAACTCTTCTGTGTGGAACCACGTCAAAGGCCTTGCTGAAATCCAAGTACACTACATCTAGTGCACTCCCTTGATCCAACTCTCTGGTCACCCAAACCTGAAATTGATCAGATTTGTCTGACAAGATTTACCCCTGATAAAACCATGCTGCCTCTGATCTTGCAATCCATTGCTTCCAGAAGCTGCACTATCCTCTGTCTTTAGCAGAGGTTCCATTACTTTTCTCACCAGACTAAAGGGCCTGTAGTTCCTTACTTCCTCTTTTCTGAAGAGGACCCACATTTGCCCCTCCAATCCGCCAGAACTAGCCCCAGCTCTAGGGAAGCATTGAAAAGTTCAGCCAGTGGAGCTCCTCAATACCCTTGGGTGTATCACAAACAAGACTTCTGTGCAGACTTTTCCAAATATCTGGAATTTCAAATGCACAAAACCTGCATCAATTTTTAACTTGGAGCATTTCTTAACATAACATAAAAAAAAAGGCAGCCTCATGACATCTCTTGTTTAAGACATGAGTTAGACCTTAATGGTCAAACAAAGATATTGGCCTTAAGCGAGAGACTACAAGTTAGCTTTTCATCAGTCTATGTAATCACTAACTTCACTTAATGATGTTCCTACAGACAATCTCTTTATTAAAGAACAATATAAAAATGAACAAAAATTCCGGTCAATAGATTTAAATCTCTTATGCCTGTGGTGATATAAAACCTGTTTGATCGGGATCAAACAGACAGATAATGTATGGAGGACACTTAATCTAATTCATTTGAGTAAGAAAATATCATCTGTTTCCAGACAATTTTACTGTATGTACAGGATCCTGACCTTCTTTCCAGTTTTACAATCTAACTACTTTAGTAAAATTTCAGCATATAGATTTAACTGGATTTTAAATCTTATCATGGTGCAATACAGCTAAAAAAAAATATTATGGCATTTAAAAATCAATTAGATAAACAATAGGTAACCATGGAAATAGCTTGTGCTAAAGCAGATGGCTGGAGCTTGTCTTGGTTATCCAATAAGGCTTTGCCATATAACTGAGAGTCCCATCCTATTATTGGGCCTATCTTGAATTCTTGGTATAAAATTTTAGCCATTACCAATATAATCGCCCATCTCAATTGCCTCTATCCTTTTTTGGAATGATCCAGATTTCCCAGATCACGAACGTGATGCATTTCTCCAATGGATTAATTTATAAATCAATATAGTACTTCAGAAATATTCTAAGAAATAAGGAACTGATGATAAACAGCCCAGTACAAGTCAATTCCCCTTAAAGGGCTCAAATGTCTCTAAAAGGTGTGTAATGTAAAATAAACCTTGTGGATATTACGACAGTGATAGATCTAGGTTTTTGCCCCCTCCCATAAGGTCAAGACAACAGAGCAGAAGCTCTAAGACACAGCCCCCACGGTTTCTTAATTCAGCTCTTCTAGATCCTGAGAAGAATTAGAAAGGTTTGCCAATGTGCTTCAGAATTTTCAGCTTGTTTTATAAAAATAGTTTTTCCAACTTTGCTTGTCTCTCAGTTGGGTGAGGAAGAGAGGTCTCTATCACTATGGGGGAGAGGTTGAGATGACAGAAGATAAAGAATGGGGTGAGAGGACTGGGGAGGAGGAGGAGGACTATGGATCTGCAACTGAGGGAAAGAAGGAGTAGGGAGGGGTTCGTAGGCAGCAGGAGTCCCAAAGTCTGAGAATTAAGAATTAGGAAAGGTTTCAGATTCTGGGGATAGAATCCGAGATCGAGGTGGAGGGAGGTGGGGTCCCTACCATGATCCCCATCTCTCACCTCCCATCCATCCAATCTGATACTCTCATCAGTGGCAATCCCTTCTCTTGCTAACACTGTCCCCAATCCCTGTTTTCTCACGGACATCCCTCCTCTCCTTGGCCCAAAGTGATCCTCCTTTGCTCTCTAAAACGGCCCCCCTTTTTCCTTTGTATTACTCCAGGCTCATTCCTGTCCTCAGATAACAGGAGGGGCTGAATTAGCAAGCAGAGTGGCTTTCTTATTTTTTGCTTTGTCTGCTCCAGCCCCAGCCCCTTCTTTCATCTTCCCTGACCACTAACTGTAGCAGGATGCAGGAAGCTGTTCTTCTCAGCTGAGAAGCAGCAGATCTTCAGCTGGCCTGCCACCCTAGGTACAGGCCTAGTGTGCCTATTGGCAAATCCAGCCCTGCTCAGATCCCCTCTCTTGTCTTCTCCAAGTTGAAGAGCCCTCAGCCGTTTGTTGCCCTTCTGTGCTCCTCTTCCTCTACTTCCACTACATCATTCTTGGAAGGGGTGACCAGATCTACTCACATTGTAGACCTATAAGGAGGCGTTACAATATTCAATTTTATTTTCCATTCTTTTTGGAATTATTCCCATCACTCTACTTGCTTCTATGTCTGCCAGCACACACAGAGCTGAAGGTTTCAACATATTGTCCACAATACCACTAAAATCGTTTTCCTGGTTGATTCCTAACCTAGAACCCAGCATTGTGTGCTTATATTGAGAATTATTCTTTCCCATGTGCATCTCTGTGCAACTGTCCTCATTCAACTTCATCTGCCATAGACATGCCGAGTTCCCCAGTCTGGCCCATAGCAAGGCCTCCAACCTGCTTGTGTTAACTTCTTTGAAAATTGGTCTACAACTTTTTTTTTTTTTATCCTCTTACTTGCTGCTCCCTTTTCCAGATAATTAATGAATAAGTCGCACTGTTCACAGTACAGATCCCTGGAGTATTCCACTACTCAACTCTCTCCACTGATACAATATGACTAAATGGTCAGTTTTTTTCTGTATTAACCAGTTACCAATCCAAAGTAAAACATTACTTTGTATCCCATGGATTTTTAGTTTTTCTGAGGAGCCTCTCATGAGGAACTTTATCAGACACCTTCTAAAAACCCAAATACCCTACATATTGATTCACTCACCTTTATTCATGTACATATAATTCTAATAGGCTATTAGGGCACATCTTCCTTTTGCTAAATTCAGGTTGTTCCACATTAAGCCCTGTCTATCCATCTGACCAGTAATTTTGTTCTTGGCAATAGTTTCCACCATTTTACCCTGAACCAATGAGATCACAGGTCTGTAGCTTCTTGGATTATTCCTAAAGCTACCCCCCAGTCCTTAGATATAGAGGGCAGACTTGAAAGAGGTTACAATACAGATTGCCAATAGGAGGTGTAAACCTTCATATTAGATTTATTTAGAGCACGGGGGTGAATATGATCAGATCCTGGTGATTTGCTACTATTTAATTTTGACAATATGATCTAGCACCTCTTCCAAATTCAGTGATTTTTGATACAGTCTCTCTGAACCCTTGTGTTAACTTTTCAATGAAAAACAAGTTCTTTCTTCTATATGAATAGATATTCCAATACCTGAATAGTATATCTTCTGTCTTTACTGGCCTCTACATCACACACATTTTTTAGATTCTTAAAACTCATCTTATAGGGCTTTTGCACCATATTGGCAGACCTTCTCTGGACTCTTTATCTCCTGTCAGCCTCCAGAACTGTACACAGCACTGTGAGGTACCATAGTAAATGATGGTCAATCCAGTCTGCACAATTGAGTTTCATTTTCTTTGGTTACATATGCATATACAATTCCCATATACATCCCAATACCAACTCCCCCGTATCTTTTTTACCCAACCTATCAACCCTTTCCTACCACTATCCTCTCTCACTATCCCAAGCATGCTAAAATCAGTGATCACAGTTGTCAGTAGGTCATTTCAGACCTTGCCATCTTCAACTTTGCTTCTTAAGTTACTTAAGCCAAAACTCGCATTCCTTTTATTATATTACCAAATTCTGTAACTCCTGCAACCACCAAGGCTAGTGAGAGTGTTGTAAAAAATCTGGCCTCCCCATGCTCAATGAAGCTTGAGTATTAACCATGGTGCCTCTATGCAAGTCAACCGAGTCGTCTTGGAAGCACAGTGCTGTTGTCCCATTGTAACTACTCTGTTCAGGTTGCCCCAGTGCAGTTATACCACTACTGTTTTTCAGGTTGTAACCACTGCGTCATGTAGTTACCCCAGACTTTAGATGTGTGGAAAAATGTCTGCCATTACGATCTCATTTGTGAGCACATACAGTAACATAGCAACAAGGTAATAAAGTAGATGTCAGATAAGTACCAATTGGTCCACCCAGTTCAAACTATTCTGGTCTAAGCTTAACCACCTGCAGGATATCGCTCCCTATCTAAGTCAGGTTTTTGTGGTATCTATCTATGATTCTGGTCAACCAAGTTCCCATCTTAAACCTACATCATCTCCCCCCCCCCCCCCCCTTCTCCAAAATGTGTTCTGGACAAAGTTTCCCTTAAAGAGAACTCTCGACTTCTGCATAACTTTTCTCCTGGTACAAGGGGCTAGACCAACATCACTGCCTTTCTCTTCCCTTTGCTCCTTTCAACACATCAATATGCTAATTAAAGTGCATGGGTGGCTTGAGTCACTCATGTGGTTCTGGGATTTCCCCAGCACAGCTTTGTGGCCACTTAGCTTGGAGGGAATAAAGAACTTGTTTCATTTCTCTAAGGAATGCAAGATATGTCCATAAACCCAATGAGACAAACTCAAGACTGGCTGATGGCATGGAGCCCTCTAGTAACCCTAAGTGGAAAGAAGTCATGTTGATTGCTAGTTACTAAAATGTGACCAATTCTTTTTCTGTTCAAGTGAATTTTCCTGTAAAATGCTTCTTTAATACCTCTTTTTAATCTCAAACTTCAAGGGATTTCCAGGTCTTAACAGTTCGGTTTAGAGTTTGCTTCTAGCACTTTCCCAACACTCACCATGTACAATGAGACAAAACATCATCCTCACAAGATCCATTTCTTGTTTAATAAAGTCCCTGAACAAGAAAAAACGCAGTGATACTATCAGGGTATGCCCAGTTGCTAGTGAATAGTTGTTAGGAAGAGTGCTGGATGGCTGGCTGAATGTTGAATTGAGGTCAGTAAAACCAGGCCTAGCTTGGGAGGTGTCTCGGCATGGAGCTGTAACACTGAAGCAGGGTCAAGTTTAGGGACTCGAGAGGCACTGAGCAGCAGCACTGAAACAGAGAAATGTAGGGCTGAATGCGGAGCAGGGACTCTGGTGCATAGAACAGAGGTCAGATGAACATATCCCAAAAGATTATTGCTCCAGCAAAGGTTGTGCCTTTGTTGCTCTCCATTTATACTATTGCCAACCGGAGCATACCCCTTGTGCTAACACAATGGATCCTTCAGAGCCATGTCTAGATTCTTGGCAACTGATAGGCCAAGAACATTTGCCTTTCTCTGCCTCTGGCTCTCTGCAGCTTCCCGGCTTCCCAACTGAAGCCCTAGCAATCCGGCATACAGTGACTTCCCAGCACTGTTTGTGCATTGCCGAGCAGGGTGCGGGAGTGGAGGATGTTGTGCCGGAGTAGTCGCCGGCAGGCAGATAATACCCTTGCCCCAGCCCTGATTGACAAAGTAAGAGCTATTAAACAACATATTTCTAATCCAAGGGGTTTATAGGGAGGGGAGTTGTAAAATCATCTGTGACATTACTATCGAGCAAAATAACAAGCCCCTTATCAGCTAGATTGCAAATTAAACTTCCATTGATAATTTTGGGAAAAGGGAAACATCTTTTGAGTTGGGCTGCTATCGCCTGCCATGACAGCTGGAGTCTTTCTGGCTTGGTTGCAAAGAGATAGGACAGATGGAGAAAGTATTGTAATACGGCCACCTCTGGCTGATGAGGCTGCTTTGTACAACTTTACTCATGGGGGAATTCTGCACAAACTATTCAAACTCTTTCAGTATTAACAACTTGTCTTCTGTATTGCATTTTAAATCCACAGCGATTATATTGCATTTTGTATGCAGAGTTTTTTGGGGTTTTTTTTAAATGTTATGTGCAGAATTTTTTTTTTTTTTTGGGCATGAGACTCCTTCGGGAACCTAAATACAGAACAGGTTATAGCTGTCGGGGCCAGCAGTAGAAATGCGTTTCGCTGGGACTCCTGGCGAGGCTTTGCATGGGCATGTCCGCACCTCTCGGGTGGGTACGAGTCGTTCGCCCTGCAGCTCTGTGCCAAGCCGTGCCTCTGAGGGTGCCGTAAGGGCCCTATAACGCCCTCCGTGCGGAAGCCTGGAGCCAGCATTATTATGGCTTGTTCTTAGCAGGAAACTACCAGCCCACAACCTTCTTCTGAAAAGGAATCTCTGTGCTGCGGTGCTAAGTATCATTTCCCTTTCTAAGACAAAGGCAGCTCTGGATCTGCCTCTTTACCTGCTGGTTTTTGACTCATGCCCTGACGCAAAGTCCTTCCCAGGCAGCCTAGGTCTCTTCGGGGTTTTACAGAACTTCTGCATTAACCTTTTAATCTAGGATTTTTTTTTGTTGTTGTTCCTTTACTCTTCTTTCAGGCCAATTGATTTACAGTAAACCAGAAGTCTTTTTGGGCACCTCCGCACTCAGTGCTTCCCCTGTTTTTACTTTAATGCGATGGTTACAGTTTTCACTAAGGGGTCAATTAAAAAAAAAACCAAAACCTCAGAAATCCATATTCAAAAGATTTGTTTCGGTTACTTTGGGAGTTACCTGGACACATCTCTGGTTTCAAAAATCCCTCCCCTGCCCTGTGTTTACACTTTTCTTTCCCCCTTATGGTTAATGCCCCTAACATTGTACAAGGGTTTATTCTCTCAGGCTGCTGCTGAAGAGCAATTATGTAAAAAGGCTTCCATCCAATCCTGGATTGCATGAACTTTTAAGGGGCTGGGAAGATGGGGGATAAATAATTACCTGCCAAAAGTAAACAGAGCCTTTGGCCTCACCCTTTTACATGTCTAGCCCAACCTGTTTCCTCATTCAGGTTAGCCCTCTTAAGGGGGATCATGGGCTGGCAGTGACACCGAGTCCTCCAGCCCCTCTAACTCCTTTCAGGTGCTGACTCTGCTGCTAGGGGTAGAGACCCCTGGCCTAAGTTTTTTGACTCAAAATTTGCTTAGGTTTAGGCACCTAAACTAGATGCCTAGTGCTGAAAATCAATGCTAGGCTCCAACTTTTTTTTTTTTCTTCACCTTAATTCCCTGCAGCTTGCCCTCTCTTAGGCACCTACATTTAGGGACTCAGCCCTTCTAATTTTCAACGGAGCAGATTTTGAGGGCAATTTTCAAAGCCATTTCTGCCGGTCAAACAGTGGGAATGGAGGGTCTTTGAAATCTGCCCACCCTGCGTGCAGGTACAATCGCAACCTTGTGCCCGCTCTGTGCATCCTTTTTTTTTTTTACCTGCAGAGAAAGGAGGTGCTCCAGGAGGTGAGGCTTGGAAAGGGGGTTGCAAGCCCGCTGCACACATTTGGGCCGATACAGTAAAAAATGCGGAAGAGCGGGCGAGCGCCCACTCTCCTGTGCGCGCGTTTCACTAAATTAATGTATTTAAATTAGGGCCCGCGGCAAAAAGAGGCACTAGTGCTTCCCTAGCGCCTCTTTTTGGACAGGAGCGGCGGCCGTCAGCGGGTTTGACAGCCGACGCTCAATTTTGCTGGCATCGGTTCTCGAGCCCGCTGACAGCCACGGGTTCAGAAACCGGACGCTGGAAAAATTGAGCGTCCAGTTTTCAACCCGCAAGACGCGGGCCCATTTAAAATTTTTTTTTTTTACTTTTTTTACCCTTCGGGACCTCCAACTTAATATCGCCATGATATTAAGTCGGAGGGTGCACAGAAAAGCAGTTTTTACTGCTTTTCTGTGCACTTTCCCGGTGCCCGGAGAAATTAGCGCCTACCTTTGGGTAGGTGCTAATTTCTGAAAGTAAAATGTGCGACTTGGCTGCACATTTTACTTTCTGAATCGCGCGGGAATAACTAATAGGGCCTTCAACATGCATTTGCATGTTGCGGGCGCTATTAGTTTCGGGGGGGGGGGGGGGGGAGTTGGACGCACATTTTCGACGCGCTATTACCCCTTACTGAATAAGGAGTAAAACTAGTGTGTCGAAAACGCGCGTCCAATCGCGGGTTAATAGTGCGCTCCGGAGCCCACTGTACTTTATCTGCCTGTGAATGAGGGGTAAAACTAGTGCGTGGAAAACACGCGTCCAGATGCCGGCTAACAGTGCGCTCCGTCGGAGCCCACTGTACTGTATCGGCCTGATTGCCCTTAAAACCACGCGCGTCACTTCGCTCGGCAAACACTGGTGCAAACGGACTTAGCGTTCCTGCGGGCAGTTTTGAACATTTGACCTCTTTTTGGCACCTAACTCTCTAAATTGAGCAACTAAATCCTTTGAAAGGCGACTCCCCAGCCACATGGTGGCAAAGTAAGCAAGTGCGGCAGGCTGTGCTTGCAGGCCTTTAGAGGGCGCTATTTGACGTGGATTTCGGGGGGTAAAAAGCTTTTTTTTACCTCTGCAAATTGCCTGCCCGTATTGTCATGGAGACCTCCCCGGGGGCGGGGCCCGATGTAGGAGAAAACGCGTCTCTAGCTCTGGGTTTTTAAACCGTGCAGGTAGTTTTTGCTTTCACGTTACTTTACCTTTCAGGACTGGTGTAAAGCCAGCAGCTCAAAAACAAAAACACAGACTTTTGCAGCAATGCAGGGCAGTTTGAAAACCATCTTCTTGACCCCTGGCAGATGTTGCCTCTACGTTTTTCCAAGTGACCTCCCGCCTCCCAAACCCCAGACACCTGGCTTAAGGAGCCGGCGGGCGGTGGAAGTTTGTCTGAACGCTGTTTGTCGTGCGGTGGCGCGGGAGGCTTTGCTCTGCCGGACTTCTTAAACTCATCGCCGGCTGCTCACCAAGAGGTCGAGCCGGTCCTGGGTTTTGTCTCGCTAGAGCCACGAGATCTGCACATCCAGTTTCTCTAAGAAAGGCGGGACAAGTCCTGAGATGCACCGGGGGTAAGAAGGCCGCAGGGACTCGGCCTGTCCCGTATGGCATGGAGTCGGGCAGCCTGGTAACAAGAATGGTTTTCAAGACGACTCTCCCGATGGGCCTGCCCCAGGCTGCTTTCAGGTAAATGATTTTCCTCTACTATTTGGATGTGTAGGGCTTCAGTGGGCGCCCTACAGAGGACTATGGCCAGCTTGGCTCCTCAAGAGCCACAAACAGGACTGGTATTTCAGAATATCCATAATGAATATGCATGAGAGAGATTTGCATGCACTGGTTGATCAACTAACCAACCCTAAAAGAGTTTTGAATAGTATACCCTTTAAGTCATTTTTGTTGGGAGTAAGCTTTTTATCCACACTTCCTACCCATGAGAGCAGACCAAGCAGAGAATAAACGTCTTTTTTTCCCAAGTCATCTTAGTGCTCCTCAATCTGAGGGAGTCCTTTGGGCATGCAGCATTTGCTGAAGGAGCGGTTTGTTTTGTTTTATTTCAGCCTGTCTTGAAAATCTGGAGACAATTGGCAACCCCAAATGGGTCCCAGTATTTCAAGGGGAGCCTTTAATGGAAGCAGTGCCCATTCCAGTTTATTGAGGGAGGCTTCACATTCTAACTAAGGATAAAGAAGGGAGCACAGAATTACTATTTTGAATTGGTTTATGGCTATTACCAGAGAGATAATCGTGTCAAGTGCGGTATTTCCATGTTTGAATTATTTCATCAGCAAAAGTTTTATGCTGGAACAGCATCAGTGTCCAGTTTCTTTACTGGTGCTCTGAAGAGAATTATACAGGGCCTTGGAGGTGAACCTGAAGGGAGATTCAGACAGCAAGCTGGTAGGAATTTGCATGTGGTTGAGAATGGAAGATGCTAATACCCTTATCATTTATGCATATCAGGACTATCCCGCTAGGCAATGATGGATGGTTGTAGTATTGCACTGCGAGGTCTGTCAAAGGCGCTTGTTTGCAAAGGAGTTGCCAAAGAAGCAATACCCTCTAGTGCCTTTGCCACTCTTTGAGAGCTTGGGGCATAAATATCCTCCACTGTATTAGGAAGCACATCTAGGAGCAAGAAGGACCCTGACAAGACTAGCGCCAAATCCATGGGTCCAACCAAGGTACACTACCAGCTGATGTAAGACCTGCACGAGCGCATAAGATAAGCACAGAGGATCCCTAAGGGTTCGAGGATGGAAAAGAAAAAAAGGGATAACCTATTGCTAACTTTAAGATGTAAGATTTGTGAATGGGTGGGAACCTGCACAGAGCGGCCAATACCACCCAAGCAACTTGCTGGGCAGAACTAATGGATCCTTTGAGCCTTTATCTGCTGTCATTTACTAGGCTCGGGTTTTTAACATGCTCATGATGTAGGATGACTCTTGGACTTTACATTCTGTCATACTTCAGTTTTCACCAGAGGGCACAGACAGAACGAGAAAATTCAGAAAAAGCTAGAGGAGTATTCTAGTTCTTGGGAGCTGAGCTTCAACATACACACACAAAAAAAAGGAGAAAATAATGCAGTTGCGAACTGCACGTTAGTTACTGAGCTAATAGTACTAAATTTACAAAAAAAAATAAATTTCAAAGAACCTTAAAAAAAAAAAAAAAAAAAAAAAAAGTACATGTGCTATCTTGCTGTAATGGAGTGCATTGAAACGTTTCTTCTTAGAAATTGCTCCCCAGCTGGAGAAGGCGGCCTAGTGTGGCTGGGGGGGGGGGGGGGAGCTGAGAAGAGATGCAGGCTTGGGTATGGATGAGGACCTAAGTCGCGGGCCGATAAGAGAGGAAAACAGAGAAGTTGTGAAAAGGTAATGGGGCTGCAGGGAGGGAGAGGGGGAAAGGTGGAGGCACAAATAGAAGAATGACACCCCCCCCCCCAAAGAAAGGTAAAAATAAAGGTTAGAGAGAATGAGGAGGCAGAGCTGGAACTAAGAACAGACAAAGAAAAAGCAGAGATAAAGGATGGATAGAAATCAGACTAGAGACACACGGGTTAGAGAAATGTATGCTTGCTAATTTTGGCAAGGATTTCTTGCTGGGTAGACTGTGTAAGGCGAGGCCCTCTGGTTTTCTGTTTCAGATTATTCAAGATTCTGTGGCAGATTTTGTATAATTGTGCATAAATACCTTTTTGACTATGAAAAAAATGTCAATTTTATATTGAAAAGCATTCACTTCGTTTTTAAACAATATTTAAACTTTATACTAATACAAATTGTTGATTTTTGTGCTTAGTACAATTTATCAAGTAAAGGCATATAAGTTAGAAACTTAACTGTGAAATGTCACTTTGAATTGAAATACTGCGACTATATATATATATATATATATATATATATATATATATATATATATATATATATTTATATTTCCCTGAAAGTCTGTGCCGCTTTTCCTGGTATATGAGCTTATGTATGCCATCAACATCAGTAGGTTTTCATGCCATTGATTACCCAAAGATACACACATGCATCCCTTGGGCACATGGTAACCGACACAGAAAGGGCTGAATTAACAAACACATCTTAAATTTGTCAGCAGTAGTGCCAGTCGTCAAGGCTTCTGTGAATTGAAACTAACGCCCTTGTCTGCCAGCTGTGCGTGTGAGACAGGCCCTCGTCACTGGAGTATGGCCTTGCAGGTAGCCCATGCCATCTTTTCTGGGCGTTGTGCAGCTTGAGTGTTCACGGTTCTGAATGTTGATTCAGGAGCTACGTTTTAGGGAAAAATAACTGATGCTGACAGTTACTGTGAACCCTCACTGTATGGCATCATCTCTGGCAATATTACGTACATTCACCCTTGGGTATGTTGCCTATGGGAAAGGTGCCGGATGGCGTTATGTAGTGAGTTTCTGATGATGTTTCCTCTTCAAGAAGTGTGGGGAGGAGGATCCTAAAGAAGAAGTATTTCTTGGAGCAGGGGTTTACTGGCCTGTCGGGGGGGGGGGGGGGGGATCGGGCATCCTCTGGTGTCTCCTCGGCTTCCCGGTCATGGTCAGAGAAAAGAGGGGCTGCTGTGGCTGATGGGGTGGGGCTGCAGAGGAGCCCTGCCGCTCCAGGAACAGCACAGCTACAGCGCCACTAGTGTATGGTCTCGTGAATGTAAATAAAAAGATTCCAGCTATGGAGGGCTGGAGATATTTTAATCTTATTTTATATTTGTAGGTGGCATTTCAAGTGTCTGCTGTTTTGAAATATTTGGTGTTTGGGAAATATAAGGGAGAATTTATGTGAATTTTTCTTATTATTGAATGTTTGTCAGCTGTTTGCCATAACAGTGCTTGATGTTTTGTGACTAATGGTATTTCTGTTTTTATCATTGTTACATAAGAACATGCCATACTGGGTCAGACCAAGGGTCCATCAAGCCCAGCATCCTGTTTCCAACAGTGGCCAATCCAGGCCATAAGAACCTGGCAAGTACCCAAAAACTAAATCTATTCCATGTTACCGTTGCTAGTAATAGCAGTGGCTATTTTCTAAGTGAACTTAATTAATAGCAGGTAATGGACTTCTCCTCCAAGAACTTATCCAATCCTTTTTTAAACACAGCTATACTAACTGCACTAACCACATCTTCTGGCAACAAATTCCAGAGTTTAATTGTGCGTTGAGTGAAAAAGAACTTTCTTCGATTAGTTTTAAATGTGCCCCATGCTAACTTCATGGAGTGCCCCCTAGTCCTTCTATTATCTGAAAGACTAAATAACCAATTCCTGTTCCATTCCCCTTATCATTTTGGTCGCCTTTCTCTGTACCTTCTCCATTGCAATTATATTTTTTTTGAGTTGCGGCGACCAGAATTGTACACAGTATTCAAGGTGGGGTCTCACCATGGAGTGATACAGTCAGGCCTGTTGTGGTTTTCAGAGCACGTGTGTGAGTGAGTAAGCCATTGAGCATATGTATGAGTGAGAGAGAACGAGAGTCCCCCCCCCCCCCCATCCCCTGGACCCTGCCTTCTACTGCCCGACACCTCTTTGATCTGAGCAGGAAGTGCGGGACCCTCTGCCCCACTCCCAGAGCTGCTCTGTCAGAGTTGGCGCTGGAAGTATAAACCTTAACGTGAGCTTATGCTTCCAGTGGAGCCTCTGTCAGAGCAGCGCTGGAGGCGCCAGGAGCGGGAGAGAGGGTCCCTTATTCCTGGCTCAGACCAAAAAGGTATCAGGTGGGATGGGGAGGGTCCGGTGCCAGGATTCTTCTTTGTGGGTGGATAGGCGGGGAGGCAACCCAGTTGCAAAGTTTGACACTCAGGACCGAGCTCTGGCCTACAATGCTAGGAACCTCCTCAACGGTCTGGGGAGGAGGGAGGTGGGAGAATATAGCCTGACAGTGCCTTAATATCATGCTTTGGGGAGGGGTTGTGGGGGTTTAGCCACCCTCTGTACTTCTTAGTTAGCTAATGACAGCACTACTTAGCCGGCTATCTTTTAAAGATATCTGGTTAAGTAGCATATTATCCAGCCACATGATGCTGCATAAGTAAAAACCTAACTGGCTATGTTTGAATAGAGTCTGTAAGGTTTTTAGTTATCTGGCTATATATGTAGCTGGATAACGTTAGGCTAGTATATTGTATTAGTAAGAGAAGCATAAAGAGTTAATTTAGTTCTATAAGACACAAAATAGTTATGTACAAGGTCAGCAGATAGCTTTCATTGACAGTAAGATAATGCGCACGCACAACACTGCCTGATGAGATTACAGGAATTTGGGCTATTAAGTAGCCCCCCCATTCCCTTCGCAACCTACAGCTCTCCCTGTTACAGCCCTCAGTTCCCCCACTAGACCCCCCTTCTCCTAACTTGAAGTCTGCAAGCTTCAAGGTCCTAAGCAGATAGATACTGAGTCCAATATAGAGACAGGACTTAATCATAAGTATAAGAAGACCACTTACTTAGAGTGAGCCAGGAGATAGTTAAAGGTTTTGTGGCCATAGCACCAAGCAGCTCTACCAGTGCTGACAGCTTCCCAGAACTTTTATAGCGAGACAATCGTTATCTGATTTGCTTTTATTTTATATTGACACTGGTGTGATACATATGTTGCTCCTACAGCGTGTGATAGGTTCAGAGAGACGGCAAGAGCAAGTAGTTTCACACGTGAGACAGAAAATCTGTATAAAATGGCAATTACAGGTAGTATACAAACCACAAAAAAAAAATCCACCAATTTCAGAGTGGTCCTGAGACACACACAGTAGTTTTTCTTTATCAGTTATTTTGGCAAAAACTTCAGGAATTAGAACAAAGAAAATTGTTCTATGCACACGCCAGCCAAGGACATAATATATGGACACAAAGTGGGATGGTGGGATTTCTGACAAGAGCTGAACTGAGAGAAAAGACCCAGAGTCTCCTGTATTGTATTATAATCTGTTTATTTTCTCCCAAGATGTTCTTATAAGCATTTTGTTATTGCATATGTTATACAGAAAAATATAGCTTTTCATACTTTCACGTAAGCTGTAATCAGGTGTCATTATTTTTGGTGTGTTTGCGTGATCCAGATTGCAAGGCAAATACCTCATTCCTTACATCCATTGCATATATTCAGCAGGATGCTTATCGTGCTGAACATATGGAACAAGTTATCCAGCTCACTTTAGCCAGATAACTTGTCTACTAAGTGGCCTACTGACTATGGACCTCCATATTATTAAGAATTTTGCCAGACCGATGACAAATAACATCCAATAATTAAAAACTCATAAGCTGTTTTTTTTTTAAATTTCCAAACAGCAATAAAATATTTCAAAATAGGAGCCACATCACACACCCAATAATTAAAATAAGAATGGTAAAGCCCCTGCCTACCTTACCTGAAAAGTTTTGTTTTCCAATCACCCAGAGCTTGGTGTAGATTAGTAGGGGTGGCACAAACCTCTTACACACATCACCCCCCTTCTCCAAGGCAGGCTCCCATTCTCTCACACGAGCAATCTATGCAGGCAGGATGCACGGGATTTCCCTTACTCCGCTGCTGCTTCTACGCAGTGCTTCGTTTCTTGTAGTTGGACAGGATTCTTTTCAGAGACGTAGGAGTCCTTTTTGCAACTCCTCCGTAGGTGAGGGCTCGGTATTCTCCACTCACAGTGTTAGCACTTTCTCTATGCTCCTCTTGCAATGCATGAGATGAACATGCAAGAAATACTAGCACTGCAAGTGTTGAGTACAGAGGGGTCAGCTGGCATACGAGGAGGAGCCACAGAATGAGTTCACTCTTCTTCAGCTGGAGTGCAGGCCTCTACTTCTTTTCCACCACTGGTGGGATGGGGTTCACTGGTGGCCGCACAGGCCTCTCTCTGCTCCCTTTGGTGGGCCCCTTCCACCACAGCCCCCTCCCAAGTGTGCTGCTCTGTGCAACTGCACGTTTTGCACACCCGATAGCACCAGGCATGATAATGGCTCAGCTAAGCCTTGGAATGCCCATCCTCAGCTTTAAAAAAACAAACCTAAACAAAGACAGGCTTCCTCTGAGCTAGGGAGGCTGCAGAAACTTCTCCCTGTCCCCTTTAAAGGTACAGTATCAGCTTCTGCCTCCAATGTAAGTAGCAAAGCAACTTTTAACCACCTGGTTACTTAATTTTTCAGTTTATTTATTTATGAAAAACTTGGGCTTAAAAAGTTACAAGTAAGCAATAAAGTACTGATGTAACATGGACATAAAAGCAAGCACTTGGGATTAGGCCAATGGGCCTGGCCTACTTTGAACAGAATGCATACACAAACAGGATTGTATGGCACTGCTAAGAGTTTGTAACTGCCCCACTAGACCTTCCTGCTTTTTTTCCCTGTGTTTTGATGGTTGTAGAAAGTAAACTCTTAATCCCTGTGCTACTAAAAATTAAAAAAAAATTACCCACAACTATTGCCAAAAATCGCACGTCATCCTGTGTGATTTTTTTTTTTTAAGCAGCAGATGACGTTGAAGTTTTAACTTTGTAGTTTCCTTGTCTGGCCTATTGTACAAATGTTTTCTATTCTATCATCTTAGCAGAGTTCTGCCTCACTACATGCTTTGTGATTGCTTAGAATAGAGGTGTCCACAAACAACCTTGGAGGACTACTAAAGAATATATATATTTTTCTAGGTTAAATGAGATGTGTGTTAAGTTAGAAATCTGAATCCGTTTGCCGTACCAGAGCACGTTAGGAAGAAACTAGAGTGTACAGAGAGGGGTGCCGTCTTCTTCAATTCTACCTGCAGGAAGATTCAGCTCTGGTTATCTGTTTAGAACAGATCCCGGCTTGAGCTACCACTCAAAAGGCAAACGAGAAATGTGATTAAAATTATACAATTTAGAGTTCACTTTTTACCTGATTTTCTCAAAGTTGACACAGCTGACGTAGGTTGGATTCCTTCTCATTAAGGAGTCTTGGTTCCTGCGGGTCTGGGTTAGTACTATCAGGGGACAGTGTACACAGGAGAGAAGGGACAGTCTAGAGGGAAGAACGATGCCCACGGCTCTCCTCCTATAACAACACAAGGTCTTAAAGGAGGGGGAAAGAAGAGAGGATGAAAATGCATCTCCCAAGAAACCACGGTGGAGGTAGTGTGTTCAGGCCCAGGGAGGGTGGGAAGGCTGCCACCTGTCCTGTGATAGCCCCTACAGGCCAACAAGTGGTGCAGAGGTTGTGCCTCTCCAGCCCTTGTGCTAGGGCCTGTTTCTTCGGCCATGCATACCATCTAGAGGGGGAGAAGGAAACAGTAAGAGAGACCACAGGGGATGAAAACAAGGAAAAAAAGAAAAAAAATGATAGGGGATTGCATCTATGGTGAGAGCTGGGATGAAATAAGAGGGTGTGCACTATAAGTTCTTTAACCAATTACACATTTTGGGAGGCTTGTTTTATTTGTGATACTGCCCCATCCATGTTGCCTGTATACTATAATTGAAATACAACCCCCATGACTTAAAAAGTATAATATAATCAAGTAAAAGACAAGTCTAATTATTTATTTAGAAGCTTTGGGTTTTGTTTTTTTAATACAAATATACTTCCACAAATCATTTTTTTAAGAGTCTGTTAATGCTTATAATATACTGCACATTACATTTTAAAGACTAAGCTCTGATGGACATTCTAGGATAACATCCTGCTGTATAGCACATTTACCTGTTGCATTTTGAAGTGAAGACTGTCTTGTGATGGCTGCTACTTTCGGTAACAAAATATTGCTTTGCAGTCTGCAATCGGATGGATTATACTAGGGTGCAAAGTCTTCCTGGGAAGACCTGGTCAACAGCACTGTTCAAGTTAGCTTCTATGTGATGGCCATCCACGGGCAAGGCAAGGCACAAGAGCAGAATAAGTCTGGATGCTCCATGCCATCGTTTCCTTCTGCAAAGCCCTGCAGTTCATACGGAGTGCCATCCGGTGGCATTTGCACACATTTGATGATCTTTTCTATTGCAAAAATCCCTTTTCTGATGGAGAGTCAATGACTCACCTTTCTTCAGTGCAGAACGTGATTTGACGAGTACTCTTGTGTCGGGCTGGACCTTGCTTCTTCCATCTAGTTCTCAATACAATGTCACATATTGCAGCAGTATAATAAAGCACATATAACTTTATTTACAAGTGCATAAATATATAAATAGAGCTGTTATACAAAAATAAATACCAATTTTCTCTCTGTTTTAAAGGAGTCTCTTTCTGTCAGCTTTTGGCCCTGCCTTGGCTTTTAGCTTGTTGGCCTTTCTGAAGGGGGATGTGTTAATGAGTTGCAGGAAATCCTTGTTTCAGGGTCTTGCTCTATGCAGTTGGTTTCATGTTGACAGGAACAGGATCCTTCGCTGCCGGATTTAAAGAAATATGGATACTCCACCACTTCAACTGGTGGAAGGCCAGTGCAGCATGAAGAACCTAAAATGAAAGGAAAGAAATCAAAGCGAATAAGCCAGTGGGAAAGAATGGATTGGGTGCAAATCTTCTTCTTTTTTTTTTTTTTTTTTAAATCAATCCTACCTCCATGATCAAAATTTGGAATAAAACTGTAATGTGCACCCAATTTTACTATTTAGTGTTGACAGTTAGAACTTGATCACACAAACTGTACCATCATCGAAGGAATCTCTCTTACAAAAGAACAGGTCTTCCAGTTCCTCAGCATTGCAAATTCTTACATCAAAGCAAGAGGACAGTCACGATGGAATGCAGTAACCATCTTCGGCAGTCACGGTGTAATACCATAAACATCAATGCCAACACTTGAATAAAATATTCTTAAGTGAGAGATGTCAGTCTTCCTTGGAAATGCATTAAGGGAAAGGACTGGTTTCGATGGGAAATGGTTTAAGAAAGTAAGTGTTATTTGTGTGAGGTGTTATGGGTTGGATGTGTGGTGTGGGTTTAAGGGCTGGGATGCATCAAACGCGTGATGAGATGGATGGCTGTATGAGATATTGAGACAGTTGTTTGAATGGTGCTTAGTTAAGAATAATTGGATTGGGCTGGGATATATGGAGCGTTGTTTTGATGCGTATGTGTGGTTGGTGTGATCTGATTGGATGCGTCTATTTGCATGAGGAGTTATGTGTTGGATGTGTATGTCAGGGTTAAAGGATTGGATACGTCAAATGTGTAATGAGGTATGGTTTTATGTATGTTCATGTGTATCGGGTTGAAGGGTTTGGATGCATCAAATGCGTCAATAGATATGGTATTGTGAGCGTATATTGTGTGTGCTTATGACGCTGATTGGTTGTTTAGATGTGTTGGGTACGTGATGGGTGGGGTTATTGGGTGTGTTTGGCGAGCATCATCTTAAAAAGGGAAGGTAGACGCCATGGGGGTACTGACGCTACCAATTGTGAAAGATGCCTTGCTGGAGTTAGAATCGGGCAGTTCAGAAATAAGCGTAGAATTGTGGTGTGCTTTTGAAGGTAAGATTGGAGATATATTATAAGAATTTTGTCAATTTGAAGTATTTGGAAAAGTATTGTACAGTGTGTGTTGATTTATTTGTGTACCTTTTGTTTGAATAGGTACATGAGAGTCCAGAATTGAGACGGTCGTTTGATTTGCCATTTGAAGTTATTTTAAGAATTGTGGAGAAATTTGAAGGTCAGAATGTGCTGAAATAATGAGCAAATGTACATGAAGTTTGTAATGGAGGGTATTGTATATGGTGATAATATTCCTAGTGCTTCTGTTATAAGTTGAATAGCAACAACTGAAGTGGACATGAACAGTAATTGTTAATATTGGAGGAAGTGAGTTGTGGGATAGGGACGTGGGAAGTGTGAGATTTCTTGTGGTGGTTTTATATGTTTTTAATATTGTTTTTGTATGTTGAAGGCATGTGGGGAATGGAGACGTCGACTCATAAGTGATCTTGGCAAGTTGTCTCCTGAAGAAGCTCACGCGAAACAAGGATCCTTGTAGGGCATATTGGAAGTATCCTGTGTGGGATCATTGAACAAAAGGGCACATTGAAAGGATCCGGTGTGGATCACTGAAAACGGACATACTGGAAAGATCCAGTGTGGGATCATTGGGAGATATAGGGGTAAAGGGATATGTTACAGAGTGGCTCTCCTGGGATTGAAGTTGGCACTTTAGGTTTTTTAAGAAGGGTTGGGGGTTGTATGAGGTATGAATGTGAATGAATGTTTGTGGGGTATGTTTTAGGATACTGCGTCTGAATATTTTTGGGTATGTCCATGATATAAAGCTGTATAGAAATTGATTGAAATCTTATTGCATGGATTTTTGTAATTGCACATGTGTTTTTGATATTGTATAAATTAAAAATGAAAAATTATGAAACAGTGTAATGTTTAACGTGTTAAATTGAATTTTAACAAGTCATAGGTATTAAAAGTGAATATTATATTTGGAAAATAGGATCTTTGTGATTCCCTATATATGTATAAGGTCTGTCAGGGATTAGGGAATCCGATTTCTCTCTAGATTTGAGTACCATATTAAGAAAGTAAGGTACAATTTTTGTGTCAGGAAAGGGATGGCAATATTTGTCAGACTTGTTAATCTGGTGTAAACCGGTACATTCGAGGACATCTCCCCAGATGCTGTTGGATGCTCTTTCGCCTGGTCGACCTCTACCTATCAAACTGCTTTTAGCTGTTTAGCTCCAGCCCTCTGAACGTGACAAGTAACCTTCTTACAACATTGCAAAGTACCAGGAAGGAGGATGTTCAGGGACAAGCAAGTTGAGCTTTTGAGGAAATGCTCAAATCGGTAGAGCCCTGGCCAGCAGTCACATGTCTCTCAAGGGCCACCACTGGTTAAACCATTCGTACGAGAGATTTCACCACACAGAATGAGGCAGAGGGAATTCAGTTGTGGGGTTTCTCATCTCTGCAATGCACTTCAAATTGAGCTCCGTACAGCGGATGAACTTGTGTTGTTTAGAAAGTGATTATTTAGGGAAGCTTTGAACAAATGAATGAACTTAAACTAACTGAAGCAGGTCAGCGGCTGGAGTGCAGCAAATGAAGTGAGCATATTAAATGATTTTATGTACTTATAGTGCGAGTCTTCATTGTTAGGTTAATATGATTCAATTTGTGGCTTGCTGTTTAATTGTTTACAGAGGAAATGCTATAGTTTATTTTGTAACCTGCTTGGAACATAATTATGAACAGACATGAGAAAAAAAAATACAAATTAATAACTGGGAGAGCACCCCCAAGGACTACAGCAACCAGCAGTCAGTGAGCAGTTCTGTCAATTTCTTCTGGACATACCTGAATTAATACCGTGATCACTGGACAGTTCTGGTCTGGATGCGCCAGCTTCATTTCCTGTCACCTGACACAGGTTGGGCAGTGACTCTTGTAGGTGGCTGTCGTCACGTGACTGAAGTAGTTCATATGTGGAGTCATCAGGTAGGCCATACAGAAAAGAGTCCTCCGTGTGTCTTGAAGAAGGAAATCTGGGGAGCATAATTTTGCTTGAGTCTCGATTCTATTATTTAGGACTCCTACTAATCAAAATATTAGCCATCATTCTTAATCAAAGCCCATATTTCTCTG